>NC_051159.1:19349038-20583923 GCF_013339745.2 Dermacentor silvarum
TGACGTGGGAATCGCTTTCTTTCAATGAAATAGGATTATATTTGTAGCCGAATGTCCTCGTTTTTCAAATGCTGATGCCATATTGTTCAATAGGAGCTCGCAGTCATGCTGCGGGAGTGGTGGTAAATAAAAATGGTGCTTGCTTTTTTTCATTATGTACTCGGTAAAGAAAGGCCACTGATATGAGCTTATTTTTGACACTAGTGATTTCTACGTAGCTGTACTTCGTCTTGGGCTAGTTTGTGAAACACAGCTTTTACAAGAGAGGCCCAAATAATACGCATGCACAGATGAGGTATATACAGGAGGCGCTGAGCTTGCTTATATACTTCAACTGTGTATGTTCGTTGAGCCTCTTCTTCTATCAGCAATTTCTACGTTGGCCAGTGAATCGCTGAGACAGTGCGGTTTCCTTTATAAATGTTTGATTTAATTCAATTGTCTTATTCCCATAAAGAGAGAAAGAAAGACACGGGAAAAAAGCTAATGGAAGAGTTTGCTGGACAAAAAGTTACGTTAACAGCTTGACAGGGCCGTGGAAATCGCACGAAGCAGATGTCAGACAAGACGACAGACATGATAACGCATAACTTTCAAATAAAACAAAAAATGCACTGGCCGCTACATATCTAGCTTCGCCATGTGTCTACATATTATGCATTGAATTACCAAAATAACATCTCATTTTCAATGCACTGGTGGCGCGGTGTAATCTTATAACCATATAACCATTGTTTGTGGTTCTCGTGCTTGGCGTGTTTTTTAATCAATATTTAGTAATAAAATTTTGTTGCGGCTCAACGCTAGTCCCATGCACTTTTTTAACTCCATCGATTAGTCTGAGAAGCAAAGGCGCGTCCTTCTAGTCTAATGATAATTCTAGTCCAGCCTGTGGTCGAGGAACCGGTGAATAACCGCGCCTGCAGGACGCCGCACCCTCGAACTTTGCACCTCTGGGTCGCAATATTGTCTACCTCGACGTGCACGTGGCTTGAAGTGCTCATGTAGAGGTAACTTCTGCGTTTGCACATACATCTCATTATGAATACAGGTCGCACTACCGATACCTTTTTTTTTTCAGATCAAGGATTGGTGAATGTCGACATGCATCATGTTAGAATACAATGCTGGCGCAAGGACCCAGAAAACTAGGTTACAATTAATGGCACAAAAAGGATCGAAGTTTACTGCAATACGGACGAACGTTAGAATAAGAATAAGAAGGACGTTAGGAGTTCTCACATGAATGCAGCTAAGAAATTCAACATTCACAAAATGTGGTCAAACTTGGTTATACATGGCAGATATCAATAAGTAGCTGCATAAAGCGACCGTGCAAAGCAGGTTTAATCACAAGGGACGAATTCGATATAAAATTGTGGATCCAAATGTTCAGTGCAATACAAATCTCTCGCTCCGCATTTGATGACCACGTGACCTGTCGAAAAGAAGTCATGCTCACAAAGGCGTGCGGCAAGTGCTGCCCTATTTCTTAAGATGAGAGCTGCGGCAACGAGGCATAGCTAATTCTCTCAATGCCCACGTGTTTGCCGCTGGTATGTATATTTGTGGCGTCCCGCACGGAAGCTGGTACCATGCTTTCTCACCAAAATCTTATCAGAACCAGCTTACCGTCACCATCCCTTTGATGCGCTGCTTTACACAAAAATGGCGGAAGTAATTTGTGACCCCTTGCTCTATTTTGCTCAACCTGCCTTTTTTCATCATGTTCTATGCGCCGCGGAAGAAACGTTTGGCAGGGCCCTAAATGCCGCCTAATGGCGATCCTTTTGCGTTATGTGCAGCTCATCATACTAATACGTACGGGATAACGAGCGTATTGCTTTTCACATATAATGTAATGAATCTTTTCGGAAACATGCAGCGCCACGTTTTCCGCTGTTGGCCTTTTTGGCGAGAGAGTGCGCCGGGCAGCTGCCGTCAATGCGAATGTGAAGGCCTCGGGTGAATGTTGCACTTTTTTTCCAAGTTTTGACTTAGCTTTTGTGGCCGTTGTTGCAAGCTGCTAGCGTGCTTACTGTGGAACTTTCGGGCAGCATATTGCGATTATTTTACTGCCTTAAGAAAAATTGCAGGCGAACGTGCTGTGCACCCGACGAAATGTTCGATCGGCAACAGCAACAAAAGCTTCGCAATGACGGCGTCGCGACAAGAGGGGTATATAGCCTCACTGCATAACCGTCGTGTCAAATAGTGAAGCGTACACGCTGCATTGTGGAGAATCGCCGACAGCGTGTCCTGTACGGGAACGCTCCCCGGCATGCACTTGCAGCCGCTGACCACATCCTGCGCCACCCGCTTTATTACAATCTCAAGTGCTCACCTCAGGCACCTCAAGCCTGCGTTTGTCGGCGTTATTATTATTTGGTATGCTTAATGAACTCACAACTATTCATAACTGTATTGCGGTGAACTTTAGAATTGCCATTATGAAAAGCATATAATCGTGTAAAAGATTTTGCGCTCAGCGTAAATCTCTTCTCGCTAAAGAATTCAATAAGGATACTTTTTTATAACCTGGATCATTCATTGTCACACTTGGCACTGTTACTACCTTAGTTTGTCATTAAAAAACTGCTAATTTGTCTTCGTCTGCACCTTTCAGATGCACCCACGGCCAATTAATGGAAGCGAAACACGAAGGTCATGCTCTGCCGTGTGGCAGACGACGAAAGTGACTTAGCCAGGGTGTTTTAGATATTATTTATACATGTAAAACTTACTACAAATACTATAAAGAAAAAAAAAACAGCCAATCTGCCTCCTGCGCATTTCGCAGTTAGTAATGCTTGAAACATGCCTGCAGTGTCACTTCCGTCGTCTGTAATACAGCATGAACTGGCCTTCGAGATTCGCTTTCAATAATGGCCGAGGGGTGCATCCGAGGCGAACACAAATTCGCTGTTCTTTCTTAGCAAACTCGGCAAGTAACAACAAGTGTTACATTCAACGATCTTGGTTAAGAAATGCGATCCTTCTGCAAATTTCTTGCACGAATGGTGTTGCGGTTATCGCGAAATCTTTCTTGTAATGATTTTAAGAGAAAGCTGGACATTCCTGCATTAGTGCCCCTAGTAACAAAAACGTAAGAGAGTGCTGATTTACATGATTTCTCAATCTTTCAAGCCCAAAAAAAAAAAAAAAAGCCCAATGAGCGAATATTTGTACATATGCGAAAACTGCAGAAGGCTTGCGCAGCGCTTGCTGATTAAAACAGCAGGGAAACGCTTGGCATTGCTTGCGCCAATCACAGCGTAGCAGACGACAGCGGAGCCGGTGCGCTTTCATGCGGGGTCCTCAGCGGGCAGCCGTCAGGCGGGCAGCCGTCAGGCGCACACGTGACTTTCTGAAAAGGTTCGTTTGTGTTAAGAGCGCCGCGTCTATACAACCCGGTAAGAATATAAATTCTCACCTTCTACCTGCCTACACCACGATATAATTTTGAGGCATGCCGTAGTGGAGTAATCCGAATTAATTAGCCTAAATATAACATATAACTAAATGTAATATATATACCAACACGAGATACCCGCTCAAGCCAAGGTTTTTTTAGCTACAGTGGAAATTCGGTGGAAGTAATTTGCTCTTATGATTTCTGTCACTTTATTTGCTAGTTCAGGTGATAACATTGCCAATGCAGCATGTTTATCCAGCAGCACGTGCCGAATGCACAAAACTGTTAACACTGATTTCGTGACGTCTGATCATGCAATAAAAAAACCGACCGATTTTAAATGAAAAGATTCGGAGAAAGCAAAGCTTGGCATGTGTTCTGCCTTGCTTTTGTTCTTATCTACATCCAATATTTACAAAAGCATTATTAAGGCCTGAAACGAGACGAATGTAGCAGATCTAAGTTAAGCAACTTCGTTTATGGTGACACAGGTACATTGTTACTTACATTGTTATTTTTCTTACTATAATGCGGGTACTACAGCTAACATTTTTATGCCATAAGCCCATTTTCGATCATGGTTCAGCCAGAGTTCTGTTTTCACTAGGAGCATGATCCGCCAGCTTTCTGGTTGAGCTACTTAGTGAAAAATACTGGTTAGAAAATTGCCTCACACTGACAGACCTGTGCAGAGGAGGGCAGACAAGAGGCGCTATTGTGGTCCGTCCTTTTTTCTGGATGTGGGTTAATTTTCGGTCCTCTTCTAATCTGTCTTCTCTGTCGCCGACAAACGACGATTCTCTCCGCATTATTTCGGGACATATATTCATTGTAGTATCTGTTTGAACGGTTCTGTCTGCTGACAAAGCGCGAGCACTTCCCATAAAGTGGGCTCCTGCGCAGTCATTTCTTCTTTAGGAACATATAAAGCTTCACGTGGGCATCCAATGTACCCCTGAAGACAAGCGTAGTTACTGCGACCATGATGACTTTCGAGATCATGGTTATTGAGATCTGTATAGGAAACCGGCTGGAACCAGGCATCTGCTAACTGCCACTTGTGAACACTTTTTGTGATCAATACAACTCGATTTTTGGCATATGCTTTGAGGTGAATGTAGCGCAAACCTTGTGTGAGCGCCTACGCAGGAATGACGTGTTTTGGAATTTTGTTAAAAACATAAAAATGAAATCTCCAACACAAGTATGTTTACGTGATATATATGAGTGATAATATTTTTAATTGCTTTGGAGAGCAATCAAAGATGAGAGAATGGAGCGACATTCCTTCCCTGTACTCGATGCTGTGTCGGAAACTGACTGCAACAGTAAACAAAGTGGGAACGTCGGGGAATACCAGCATGAAGCGCACTATACTAGCGATTATGGCACGGAGCATTATTTTACCAGCAAATAAAACTGTTGCATATTGGTTTTATGAATGTAGGAACAGATATGCAGCTGTTAAAATATATTTGATTTTGCCAGGTGTAGTATCCAGTCACATCACTTTCGTTGAACTGAAGTGATCGTAAACATTGGTGGCGTCAGAATAACATACCCAAAATGAACTTATGGTGCCTTTTGTCGAAGACATTCCCAATTTCCTCTATAACTAAAGGAATTTTTCTTAATTCTCAATGATGGCTCCGAGTAATTGTGTATTCAAAAGCAAAAATTGAGGCTCCACTCAGTTCAATACGCCATGTTATGAATGAAACTTGTGGACACGCCTGTCCCTGCAAGATATTCTACATGGACACCCGGCCGTTATATTTTTTCAAGCTGCTCAGCCAATCAGATATTGCACAAAAAAAGAGAAGTAGGTGAAGGAGTAGCGAACCTAACAGAAAAGAAGTGAAAATTTATCGAAATTTCCATATACATATCAGTATGTACATGCACAGTAAATGTGATACTTGGGTGGAAGAACTTGTCGTTGGGCTAGTAGATAATTCATCTTGGTAACAACTTCAGGGCGCAAGCAAACACACTCACTCGCTCAACCCCCTTATTCGCATCGGCATTCAGTTCAACTGAAACCTAGGGGATGGAGTGCGATGTATTTTGAATGTCCATATAGTACAGACATGACCTTTCCTTGATTGTCGGGCTGTTAAGAACATAAGACAAGGATTGAAGTAATGATTGTTATACATTTGCTTCAAAATGATATTAGCCAGTGTCGCGCACTGC
This sequence comes from Dermacentor silvarum, assembly GCF_013339745.2. Classification (NCBI taxonomy): domain Eukaryota; kingdom Metazoa; phylum Arthropoda; class Arachnida; order Ixodida; family Ixodidae; genus Dermacentor; species Dermacentor silvarum. Next base: position 19,354,650 of record NC_051159.1, read on the forward strand.
ACAGAGGTAGTCATCCTTGGTGACAAGGACAGCAACGAAATCGCGTCGTATGGCGATTTGGAAGGCAGCAAAAGTTTTCTTTTTTCCCCTCATCTGAAACTGTGTTACTTGGAACAAGTTGCGAGTTTTCGTCATGAAGATTAATCCTCAAGTTTTCGCTTAGTTCAGTGAAGAAATGTATCTCTGCCGTGCTAAAGAGGGGCGCGTTTTGATGGACGCCTTTGCCCACCTTTGAGGATCCCTTTCACGGTAATCGTTTTGGCACAAAGCATGACAGGGCTGATGTACTATTTGGAATGCTGATCGTCAGATACCGCCGCGTATGAAACGAGAGAGGAGCATAGGAGTGACATACTATGTATTACCAACTATCGCGAATTTCAGCTCTATTGGAATTCTGATTAAAGCGTATGGTTACACTGAGCCGTTAACAGAATTTGACTAGCGAAGGGAGGCGTCACGTCCACTAAGCTGACTCTTCTCAGGGCGTGGGATCGAACGGCGCCGCGTGATGGCCCACGTTGGCGGTGCCCGATATGGCGGAGCTGCATGCTCACGGGAGCTCCTATCACTTAGGTTCCAAAACCCAAAAATTATCTAGTCAGAAAGTTCCCCATATAGCCAATGACAATAATATTTTTATCGTGATCTAAAATTCGCACGTCCTGCCGTGCTTTAAAATATTTGTGTGGATTTTGCGATTATGCGTAATGAAATCTGGATGAAATTGTAGTAGGCCTCGCTCCACATAACGCAGTCAAACGTTGCCATTGGCGTCGTGAAACCATTCAAACAAGTGTCTTTGCTGATAAGTGCGGTTTCATTTTTTACACCTCTCAGGAATGAAACCTTGAGTTCTCGTATTCGTTTTTAGGGTGGCAAAACTATGGCCCGCCCTTTTCGTCTGCCGGAATGTCACCTTAACAACTACAAACTCTTTTCATGCCAGGTTGTACTTACGTTGCTCTCTGTCCACCACTTCTTCTTGTGTTACTTCAGCAAGGTAATATTGATCGGCGGGCTCTTGGTTGAACGTTTTCCTCGGCTATGTGAGGTCGTCGTTTAGGAATGGGCTCTACTCAGCGGCAAAACAGGTGCGCCCCGCCTCCACAATCGTACTTCTTCACGGCCTTGTGGTAGACTGGCCGCCTCGGCTGCGGAGATCCAGGGTTCGATTCCTACCGCCTTCGCGCATCCGCTGGTTGGTCGGAAGGGGTTCTGGACGTCTATTTCCCTACGAACCTATTACGGAGGGGGGGGGGGGGGGGGGCTTCTTCGGGTTGTTGAGAAACACCATTTTCAAGCGCCCAGGGCCCATAATAGCCGAGTACGTTACCGGGAGCACACATGTATGTAACTTTTTCAGTAGGTACCCGGCCGGAGCACAGTTCGCGCCGGATGCTCTACAAGGGCCCGTCTTGGTGTGAGAAAAGCGCCCACAGACCACGCCTACGAATTTCTGTCGACATGCGAACCCGCACAAAGCTTCACAAACATACGCGACAATTATTGATAAGATGAGAAGCCTACAGTAATGAAAGCATTGAGTAAATTGATTGTCTATTGCTTAGGCAGAATCGCTAATTAAGCAAGTACTCAAGTAACGAAAACTGATGCCACGGGCGCTGAACTCACAATTGATCTGTATTGTGACGGACAGAAATATATAGGTAGGAGTGAGGTAATTATTGAAACTTAGAAATAATATGGAATGAAAAGCGAACGAGCTGTTGGTGTGGTGCCAGCCCACATCCTCCGCATTGTGCGTCAAAATGCAGGCGTCAAAATATTCAGCGGGGCGATGAGGGAAAAGCGGCCTCCTGAAAGTCTTGCCTCAGCCTCATCCACTCTATGCATGCACAGTGGTGCACCGTGCGGTGTGCAATACTTCCATGGATGACTTGCTTTGCTTACGCTGGCCAACCACCACTATTGTTTTATTGGAGAGAAATGCGACTCCAAGTTTATATGGAGGATGCGCCAAGTATGATAAAAAGATTTTCGGCGAGCAAGCACGTTTCCTTGATTTTTTAATCGTCAGAAAATTATCGTCAGCCAAAAGTAAGCAGCTTCGTGGTTCCTTGGAAACTCACCTCGGGAAGCGATGACAGAATACATTAATTGGTTGGCAACACGTGGCAGATGGGTGGTAAAAATTTGTAGTACTTTCGGCGAGCAAGCTGAAAATTCTCCATTTATTTAGAAACAAAATACGCTAGAAAAAGACGACCGACAAAACAAGAACAAGAATACCAACACTGATAATTGGCAGTATTTGTTTCATATAATTTTATATAGGTGTACAAAAACCAAGTAAATGAAAGAAAGTAAATGCACGACGCGTCGCAAAGAACAACTATTTCGCATGCAGTGCCATCGACGGCTTACTCGTGAAATGATCTTCTGTATTGACCATGGGGAGCAGGGCAGTTGGTCTCCACCTTGTTTCGTCGTTGTGCATGGTGAATTTTAATGAGAAACCTTATATGGATTGCCGGTTGCTTCGCGCTGATCTTACTTGATGAGCGAATCTCAAATTTTATGCTGTTTTTGGTCTGCCTTGTATAAACAGAGCCAAATGAATGACAGGTCATGCAGACCGCCTGTGGCCCCAAACGATAAAAAGAAGATGGAACATATCGGAACACCGCAAAAATTATTGTTTTGCTTTTATCTTCTATGCTTTGTCACATCACACTAGGATATGAAGCTGTGGGTCTGAAGTATTCCCGTCTGGTCGGGGAGTGTCACAGTAAGTAACACACAGTGTCGACCAAGTTGAATATATTCAAATAAGATACGAGGTATCCTTACGGGAGCTTGATCACAATGGCAGCCTCGTTCACAATGACTAGGTCATTGCGGTCACCTTAGTCGGCACTGGGTGTATTGCTTACTTCAGGCATGTATTCGCTTCTTCGGCCCACGCAAAACGTTAAATGCGAATTATTACGTGCGTGCTTTCATTCCCGTGTCGTCCTCTGTTTGTGTAGCGCTTTCTTTCGCCACGAAACGAAGCCGTACACCCTCGGCCCCAACCTTCCGACTCCTCGTTTCAGTAGACCTGTTTCGCTGAACTTTATGCAGAAAATTGCAAACGACGACCGCAGATGCATCGCGTACCTTGCACTCTTTACCTCCAATTCACATTTGCATGCGCAGGCGAGACCATCATTATGTGACGCGAGTTTTCTGTAAAACGGGAAATCGGCAATATTTATTTTGTTCGACACGTGACCGTCCCCTGAAGAAGTCAATGCTTTACTCAGGCTTTGTTCACTATTGCTCGGGTTCCGGCAAAGCTAGTGCAGCACTCTGGTTGTTCAGCGAGAAACCGCCATGACTTCTCGGCAACACTTCACGCTGACCTTTAATGTACCTGGCTACGTTTCGTGTGACGTTTTGTTGTTCATATTTTGTCGTTTGCATGGTATGGCTTCCCATTGGCAGTGTTAGGTGCGCATATGGGATTATAGTATTGGTAAGCTGTGGCATTCTGCACAAGGTACAATTCACAGGTGCGGTGACTCTGTTTAAGCCTGAACGTAAAGACAATACTAAAAATAGGCACTCGTGTGCAGTGCTTTGGGTACACGTTGAAATACAGCCTGTGGTAAAAATTGGCCAGATGTTCTCTACGACATCTTCTTGGCGATAAAACCTCTGACTCAAATCATTCAGGCACTGCTTCTGTACGCATGCCCTATGTATGCATTGCGTCACGCTCGCATGTATACCATCGATAGAAATTTGTACTGCATTTAGAATGCTTGCTATTACTGGTGAATGTTTTTTGTGCTGTTTATGTACAACTACTTGTTTATTGCGTTTCAAATGCTATAAACTGTTAGCCTCCGATGTCGTAAGAGCGCTATGTGCTTTCGCCTCCTACTTTGATGATTGCTTTTAGGCGTAACTGCTTTGCTATTTTCTTTTTCCTCGTCTGCTGAATCGGCTGGCCTTATTGCGACGATAAACACATCTTAACTAAGGAAAGCTACATACAGAAGATTGGGTGCTTAAATCTTGCATTTCCGTAACGCACACAAAACGAGCGATGTTAAAGAACACTGCAGTGTTAAAAACGAGTGGCGCTACATTAATGTCAAAGTGGTGCATGTATCCGCAAAGGCTTGCTAGCCTTGTAAGCGTGACCGTTCAGGATTAACTTGACCCCACCGCACATGTCATGTTCTACTCTTACAATGACTGGCGATGAAGCTTAGATGACTCAACGTGAAAGACGAAAATAACTGCTGCGCTAGAATCGCTGCCTCCGCTTGTTGTCGCGTAATATTCTGCGATGATTTCGGGTGATTGCTGCTTTTGCTTCTCCCATTCTTTGCTGCAGCCGCTTCATGTGCTATCTTTGCATTCTATACCGGGACGCTCCTTATTCAGGAATTGTATCCCATGTACCCACAGTCGAACCTGCTCTTGTCTCTCCTGTATATATATGAACCGGAAATGATGTGTCAAGTGAAAAAAAAATGTAAAAGCCATCTCTTCCCTGTTCTGTTCAGCACGCACACAATTGCTGGTCAAATAAAGTTCATTTGTGGAGTTTATAGCTGATGCTGTGGCTTTTCTTCGATCATGTAGCACTAAAGAGACCCCAGGCATGTTATGTCTCAGTTGATGCACTCACTAAATTAAGGTGCGCGTAGCGCTTGGTCTTGGGAGTGCCTTACAATTTATCTGTTGCAATATTCGGGGACTGCAGAGCCAGTAGCTGCCTGATGGAACGTTCTTCTTTCTACATATGAAAGACTACGACTTTTTCATCGAGACAGTGTTCATATATATATACTTCCATCACCTAATGCGTGATTTCTGTCCTGTATGAATTTGCTTCACCACAGTATTTTTTAATGGAGGCAAAATATCATGGATGCCTAGTTTGTTCACGAAGCACTATCGTGGTGCATGTCAACGTAGCGGTAAGATGGTGAAGCGGCGTCTCCATGCGGGGTCCGTCGGTCGCTGGGCTGCTACAACGCACGCCATCGCCTAAGGTCTTAACATCTCGTGTAACAGCGCGAAAAATAACAAGGAAGGGACGACAATAGAGACAGAGTGAAAAGAGCGCTGACTTCCAACTGTTTATTCTACTGACGATGCTAGGCATATGTACATATACGAAGCGTCAGCGAGAAAGGAAATTCAAGAGGATAAGGAAAGAAACTTCAATCAGCATGAATGGCACAAGGTGATAACAACATGGACCCAATCACCAACCATCTAAAAATCGTAGTTCTTCCTTAGTCAGTGTTAGTGATGGCATACTCACACAGATTTCTCCCGCACGAGCAATCTTAACTGCCTCAATTATTTCTCTGACGCGCTGGTCTTTGTGTGGAAATACAATCCCGCTTTTCTTGAACTCAGGCTTGCATGGCTTGGTATGACGACACGTAGTTTTATCACCGCATTGACGGCAGTGTAACCCAAGCTGACCCTGATTACCGTCACTTACATTCTTACTGTGCTCTCTTAGTCTGGTGTTTACGCATCTGCCAGTCTGTCCAATGTATTCGCGTCCGCAAGCCAACGGCACGCGATATACGACACCCTCGTCACAAGAGATAAAACGATCCTGGTGCTGAACCTTGCATGATTTCTTCTCTTTGATATTGCACGGGTTTGTTTTCTTGCAAAGGATTGAAAGTTTTAGCGGAGCTGAAAACACAACATCAACGCCTACGCGTTTCCCAATCTTCTTTAGATTGTGGGAAGTTTGGTGGATGTACGGAATGACGGCTATTTTCCTGCGCACGTCCGAACCTGCCACATCTTTCTTCTGAGATTGCCGAACTGCTCTCATTTTTTGCAACAAGCCCTCAGCCACAGACACCACCAAGGGTTCTGGGTATCCCGCGTCAGACAGCCGTCTATGTTGAAGTGCTAGGCTTTCTTGGAGCATATGTTCACAAGACTTGTTAGCGCATTAGTAAAGCAGTACTTAACAATGCTACGCTTCACGAGCTTTGAGTGGGCAGATACAGCCGGCAATAAAGCTTTTTTTGCTCTCGGTTCATAACCCCAACATACGTGATCATTAAAAAACTTTAGTCGTAGCTCTAAAAATCTAATAGAATTCTTCTCAGGCAGTTCATGCGTCAAAATTAAGGGGTTTAAGTTGCGCTTGAAAATATCAAGCACGTTTTCAACTGAGTCATAAAAATCCGCATTGGCGTTGTCAATGATGATTAAAAAGTCGTCCACAAATCTAAAAACTTTGATTACACTTGTCCCATCGAGACATGTGTCAATCTTCCTGTCGTGCATAGCTAAAAACAGGTCGCTGAGGACAGGGGCTATACATGACCCAATGCAAATTCCGCGTTTTTGCAGGTAAATACCTTTCTCCCAAGTGGCAAAGGTAGATCTCAGATACACCTCAAGCAATTCCAAAAAACCACTAACAGATACTCCACAACTGTTTTGAAATGAAACGGCACCTAACTTGTCAATAGCCTGCTCAACACACGATATTAGTGCATCTTGTGGTAAAGAGTAGAAAAGGTCTTTTATATCTATAGAAAAGGCAGACACATTTGCATTTTTATGCTGCAGCAAGTATTCAGCAACCTGCGTAGAGTTACTAGGAATGGGTCTTCAATTTTAAGCATGGTCAGCTTATCTTGCAGGAAATCAGCTAAAAATTTTTGCCCTGTTCCGTTCTCTGAAATAATAACACGAAGGGGACAGCTATCCTTATGAGTCTTTGCCGAAAAAAACATATCTAAGCATGGTTTTTTTCATTTCCTGGATTTGCTTTACAAGTGAAAGGATTCCTAAGCGTTTGCACAGTTTCATTGCTACCGCCTTAGCTTTTTTAGGGCGCACTTGGTCCACCCTATTGAAATTGCAGTTGGTAGCTTCGGCTGCTTTCGCTCGGAACACGTCATTTGGAAAAACAGCGAAACCACCGTCTTTATCAGACGAGAGAACACAAAGGCGGTTATTGCACAAAAATTCAGACGCTGCTCTCAACGGCACTGAGCGACCAGACCTCACTGAGCGTTCAAGAACTTCCACTCCTTGGGCAATGCAGCTGTTCCTATTATCTTCCGGTGCGAGTCTTGCTACTTGTCGGACCATTGCCAGGAGCTCCGGCGCGTTTTTCCTAGGTTCAACGGCACACTTTGGTCCGAGCTGGAGGGTGCGAAGTATGTCCGCCGGGATTTCCGCGCCACCTTCGATGTGAACAGGGCTGCAGGGGCTCACCTTTTTCTTGCCAGGTTGAAGTGCTCGAAGCCGAGGTAGCAAAAGTTGCCAGAGACCCTCAGTGGTCCAGCGGTAGTGCTGCCATATGCGTGGAGCTAAAGGTCTGGAAGCAGTCCTATTCACTTGCACATACTCCCTATAGAGCCGGGCCTGTCTTCTCCATTCAGACCGTAGAATCTTGAGGACCCTTGTTGCGTGCCCGACAGAAGGATTGATTATCCCGAAGTTCATGCGAAGGGAAGGCGGTAAGAACTTGCCCCGTATACAGAAGGAAAGTGTGCGAGCCTGGCATGTTGCGTCGGCAGCCAAGGACGCGAGAGCACTTGGATGAAGAGAACACAGAGTAGAGCCCGATGTACTAGAAATGCGTTGTAGAATAGCAGCTTGCTGGGCTAGTTGGTTCATTGCAACTCGTGTAACAGCGCGAAAAATAACAAGGAAGGGACGACAATAGAGACAGAGTGAAAAGAGCGCATCACTTAACATCACTATGTCCTTGTTGTCTCTTTTCTGCATCAGCTGTTAACAGCCCTATTTTAAACATATTGTTACATAGAATCACAGTAGGGAAGCTATTTACAAGGTGTATTTACGAGGGACATCAAGCAATAGCCAACATTGAACCCTATTGCAAAAACCGTCTTCCAGTGCATCCTAGTGTGAAACCAGCGCGTTTTTTGACACTGGATGGTACTGAGGACGCTGGCGCACGCTTGGAGTCACTGCGACACTGGTGAGATCGCTGGATAAGTGCTGGGTCACACTGGGTGAGACGCTGGTTTCACTGCTATGACGTGGGGCGCACTGGTGTGCGCTGTACACGCGCTGGTTGGCGCTGGAGTTCGCTGGCTCGTACTGGAGACTGCGCTGGTGTCGTTTGCGCCGCACTGCCAGAGTACAGGCGCTGTTCAATATTAAAGGCTTGATAAATTTTATGGGCCTGTCCTGTCCAAAAACCAGACTCCTCTCCTAAATGCAGTTTACCTGCGCTTATTAGCTCGGTTCATATAATACCAGGAATAAGCGATCACCACGCTGTCATTGCAAACATTAAAACAGATATTAACCGATCAAGATCTCCCACATCAAGGAGAGTTTTTTTTATTCGAAAAAGGTGATTATTCCAGTATCTCTCAGGAGCTCCTAGATCACTTGCCGGTTTTTGAATGTCTTGCTGAGGATTACGATATCCATGATTTATGGCGGGTATTTAAAGATAAACTGCTTGAGCTTACGGACAAGTATGTTACAAGCATACATTCCACCAGACTCAAAAAACGTAAAAAAACCTGGGTGAATTCGCGTATTCTCAGAATAATTAAAAAAGAAAGAGAGCATTTAATAAATACCGAAAAACTAAAAGTGTGAATCACATAAATAAGTTATCTCAAGCAAAAAGGAGTATAAGTTTGCTGTAAAAATACGAAGGAAGAGTATTTTAAGACACTCTACGACAAAATGAAATCTAATCCTAAAGATTTTTTGAGGTTTTTAAAAGGATGCGGATCAGATTTTGTAGGAATAAATGAAATTGTTTGTAATCAACAAGTAATTACAGACGATACCGAAAAGGCAACGTGTTTCTACACATATTTTCAATCTGTCTTCCTACCTAAATGCAACCAAAGCCCTACACTACATGCAAGTACACTTCCTTTAATAGGACAAGTTGAATTAAGCGTTAGAGGCATCGAGGCACTCCTCAAGGTTATAGATGAAACCAAAGCAAACGGTCCAAATGGTATATCTCCACGTATACTAAGCGGTGTGCTACACCTATCTCGATGTACCTTTATCTAATCTATGTGAAATCGCTATCCACAGGGCTCTTACCTAATGATTGGAAAACCACTCAGGTTGTACCTAATCATAAAGGGGGTTCGAAAAGAGATGTCGCGAATTACAGGCCTATCTCACTAACATCCATCTCGTGCAAAATCATTGAGCATATTTTATATACCGAGATAATGCGTCATATAACAAATAATAATATGCTAATGAAAGAACAACACGGGTTTCGGAAAGGTCTATCTTGCACAACTCAATTAATTGAGTTTTATCATGAATTGGCATCCGATATTGACGAGGGAGGACAAATAGAATGTGTATTTTCAGACTTTCGCAAGACATTCGACACAGTGTCACATCCACTTCTTATTAAACTTAAAATGTTAAATATTACCTCAAGTGTGCTCACATAGATTGTAAATTATCTTTTTCAGCGTTGACAATGTGTTGTTTGAACGGTAAAAGCTCGGCCTACGCTGATGTGACGTCAGGAGTACCACGGGGCTCCGTGTTAGGGCCACTTTTGTTTTTACTTTATATAAATGATATTCTGTTGGTATCTCTTCGTGTATACGGTTGTTTGCCGATGATTGTGTTGTTTATAGGAAAATTAAGAGTGAAGAAGATGCTGCCATGTTACAATTAGACTTAGAATGTATTAATACTTGGTGTTCCACGTGGAAGATGAATTTGAATTTAAAAAAGTGCGTTCATCTATGTTTCACAAGAAAGAAGAAACGGATTGTAAGTCTTTACCAGATAAATAATACCCTGATAAAAAACGAACCTATATACAAATATCTAGGTGTGACGTTATCATCTGACTGCTCATGGTCTGCTCATGTGGATGACGTCATTGTAAAAGCTGGTAGGGCACTCGATTTTATTCAGAGGGACTTGAAAGGTTCACAGCCCAACCTCAAGAAAACTGCTTACTTAACATGTGTGAGACCGATTTTAGAATACGCTTGCGCCGTCTGGGACCCCGCGCAAAAAAACCGAGCAGCTAGGTTCGTCCTGGGGCGATATGGGCGGAGAGAAAGCTGTACTCAAATGAAACACGAATTGGGAACTGCTTTACTCTCGGCGGAAAAAGTTGAGACTAAAATTTGTACACCTGATATTTAATAATAAGACTGGAATCAGCAGTGAAAGCTTCTTGAAGCAACCACATTATACTTCTAGGCGTAATGACCATTCTCTTAAAATCCGCGAGTACCGTGCCAGGACGCAAATGCTTGCGGATTCCTTTTTTTTTTGTCAAAACTATTGTGCAGTGGAATCAGCTTTATGATGAGGAAGTGTACTGTACGAATGAAGATTAGTTTTTTCCCCCTCCTGCAACCCCCCTGCTATAACGCCTTCGGGCAATGCGGGGTAATTCTTGAATAGAGAATAAATAGCGCTATAATTTGCGGTCATAAATATCTGTTTCGTGTCGGTGGTGTTGCAGCTTGGAATAAAGGTGCGTGAGCTGCCCATGCATATGCGACACTGAAGACCACTTTCGCTTTGTGCATTGCCCTTTTGACTGTATTCGTGAACGAAATTACGCAAACGCATATAATACCTCGTTGTCCAGTAGTTTGTACGCAAGCGATGACTTACACTTGTCGCAGTGTTGTGCAGTCGACACGAAACCCAGCAGCCGTTCAGACTCGTTCGAACGGACCTCAGGAAGCCTGCCGCTGATCGATATTATCGCACCGACAACAAAGCTGAGGCGATTCGTGCGCTTCTTTCCTTAGTGTACTAAAAATAATAGTTAAAGGGTTCTCAAGCTCAAATACAAACATTTTCATTATTCATTAGGTATTCATTAGGTACCCGCGCCGAGATAGTTCACTTCCACCGAAGGCTAGGCCTACCGTACCCGCTGAGTCCGTGTACACTCTGTCGGCCCGTCTGGGCTGAGAAATCAACAAGTCTAACGAGGATAAATCACTCTGTAGTTCAGCTTTCCCATCGGTGTTTTTGAACAGACCAATCTTTCGTGTCTGAAGTGTCAGCAGAACAAGCAATGAGTGCCGATATGACTCATTATAAACGTACCTATATGTGCTGTCGCCGAAGGCTGCCAGTCGTATCAACAGACCGCTTCTATGGCGAAGATATGTGACTACACATACGTGTCGATCGAAATGCATTGTCGAGTTATGGAAATGTTTCATTACCCTTGCGCGAAGAACAAGAAACGGCTGTCAAAATCGGCAGTAACAGCCCGTACAGCGTCCCGGGTTGGCGATTCATTTAAGGCTTTTTTCCGGAGTTAATAAGGCACCATGCATTGCAGTTTGCTCGCGATCTATGTGCCACTACAAGTGAACCTTTGGGACAGCCAGTGTCAAAACCAGCAAAACTGGAGACACGCTGTATACATTCGCCGTGATACTTTCGATCGCTTATCACGAAAGAAGACTGTCCGAGTTGTGAAAATATCAAAGTGCGCATGCTCTGCATATGATAGAACGCGTTCGCAATCGATATGAGCAGCGGGAACAATTGTGAGCTTGATATCGTCAAAGCGCAAGGCATACCTCTCAAACGAGCGACGATAAGGAAGCCGTTGTCGTTCGGAATGGCGTATCATTTTCGTCGCCTCTCTAGCGGCCGGCGTCGGCAATACTGGGGCGAAACAAGAAATGTCGCAGCGCCATATCAATCGGTATGGCGCTGCGACTCAGTGCCCATACCATATCAATCGGAAAACAAATCAGTGTTTCAGCACTTCCAGGCATACTGTGCAATACAGACAACAACTTTTCGTTCTGATAAAGGAGTAAGTTTTGGTTGCGGGGCAATAGGGCATCTACCATGTTTGTGCGATACATCTGGGCATAACTGCAACTGCGTGTGCGTGTTTACCTGGCAATTTATGAATCGGTAATCACGCATAGGCGTGGCGTAGTGGTAAGATGCTGGGTTAGGAATCTGTAAGTCGGAGGTCCGAATTCTGGGGGGTTCTCGTTTTACCTTTTTTTTCGTTCTTTTTCATTGCATTACAGCGCTCTCTGTTCCTTTTTGTATTTGAAAAAAATATATAAGGTAACTAGGCACCACGTATTTCTCGCTCTAGAGCTGCATTTGGCACCGGCACACCGCGCCCAGCGCCTTCAAGTATGGCGCGCCTTGCCAGCGTCCCAGCATCCAGCGCGCGACACTGGGCCCATAATCAGTCATGGCACTGGGCACTGGATACCCGATTTTGCAATAGGGAAGCCAGCCGACATAACAATTTAGGCGTGGCTCTGCTATCGCAAACACCAGAGACCATTGGAGCTGGAAAAAGTCTAGTAAAGTAGTGGCAAACCACACACTTAGTCCAAGTTTTGCTGGACTGTGCCCCATCTTCGCTGGTCTCTGGTGTTTGCGATAGCAGAGCCGCGCATAATTTTTTTTGACATGCCAGTGCAGATTGAGAATTTCAAGATTAGCAATCTCTCTTCTAGCAAAAGCCACAGCTCATAAATCCAGTATGAGAAACCAAGTATTTCATTTTCCAATTCTCCTAATCTGCACCCTCACTCATACTTTATACTTCACTCATCCTGCTACTTTCATCTTCGTCCGTCTCTTCTTTGTAGGCTTCTTCAGCTTCTTCACATTCTCCCCTATATGCTTCACACATCTCTTCAACTTCTTCCCTTTGTTCAGGCAGCGGCTCAACTTCAATGGTATTTGCAGGTAGCAAATGCTCTGCAGCGACGGACACCGGGCGCGTTCGGTGAGAACGCGGGGAAACGCGGTCGGCGTCGGCAGCAGCTATACGCGTCCCACTACCACCTGCTTCACTGCTCCTCTCTACCTCGCATCCGCTATGCGGCGCGATGCTATTTTTATACTCTGCTTTCACTCTCTCTCAGCTCTCTCCCCCAGCTCAGCGAAGCTGCGGACTATCATTATAGCACGGCTATACGGCTATACCTGCAGGTATAGCCGTAGGCTCGTTCTTGGAGCTGCTAAGCACCTACCTTGGCTCTACTTATGTTGAATGGAAGGGAGACACTTTTAGGGGCGAAGCTCCTTATAGCGGCACCCGTTCCGTCCCCGTAGTAGTAGTAGTAGTAGTGTGTAACCAGTCTGAGAAAAATGAGAAAAAAATTCCGAAGTTGTGTCCGTAGCGCGGAATCGAACCAGGGACCCCTCGCTTCCGAGCGCGCGGCGTTAGCCCACTACGCCACGAAGCGGACATGGACAAACGCACCACGATGGCTATAAATACCCAACATTAACGAAAGGCCGCGTTTCTAGCGCGTTTCTAACGCGTTTGTGCTAGCGCGTTACGGCCCGTGTAAGAAGCTGGTGTAAGACGCTGTGGCCTCTCCACCTTACCTTCAACGCGTTTCGAACGCGCTGCCCAAAGCGGTGGCAAGTCAAGTTCAAGTCGAGGAGCGTTTATGAATACGGGGGGTATACTCTCTCAGCAGTCATGTGATGGCGTCGGCAAACGCGGTGCACGTTCCGGCATGTGTAAATGGCTGCGTAAGACGCTGTGGCCGCTCCCCCTTACTAGAGAGTACTGCACGTTTCTAACGTGTTTGTGCTAGCGTCCCCTTAAGCGGGAGATCCGATGATTCCCTCCGGAGCTTCGCCCACTCATCATCATTCACCTCGTGGATCTGCTGTCATTTTTAACACGAAAGTGTTTAATGCCGGGGTCCACCAAGACTTCACTGACGTATTTCCGTCACGGAAATACGTCCCACGAACATGCACGAACATAATACAAAGAAAGAAACCAGAAGAAAAAGTTCCACAAACATGCAAAATTTGGAAATCGAACCCACGACCTCTCGGTCCGCGACGATAGATCGCCGAGCGTTTAACCCATTGCGCCACAAACGCATTTGCAGAGAGCTACACAGACGCGCCTTATATATCTAACACTCCTCCGTGTACCCGCGCTCTTGCTCGGGGCGGTGCCGCCGCCTACGAGCAGAAAAGAGAAGTACTGCATTATGACACTAACGCGCACCGACAGTGAACGCTTCGGTGGTCTCAGCACTACAACGCCTCGATGCCAGCATTCGAAGGGACGCTGGCATCAAGAAGCACTACCAACGCGTTCTCGCAGAAGCACTACTAGGTGGCGTTCACCGTACTCAGCACAGCGGAGCGTGGCCTCCGCAATTAGCTCTGAAAATGTTTCTGAAGTTGATCGCGGAGGCTGCAATTACGACGCGCTGTACGCGCTGATTTGACTCGGTGACGATTCAGTTACGTGCTTTGTCTTGCGCGTTGTATTAGTGTGTCAGTTACGTGCTTCGTCTTTCGCGTTGTGCTAGCGTGTGCAGCGTAGTGCAGCTTCCATATGCACGACCGTTGCTCATGGTCATCGACGTTGGTAGTCGTGATGGAGGAGACGTGCCACCAGGCGTCAGCGTGGGTGCATCAACGCCTAAGGGCGCTTTAGCCACAAAACACCAATAGACATTATATATCAATGTGCAATAAACATTACACTACTTCTGTGAAGACACGTTTCACTTTCGTGTTCTATACCGATTCCTATATAAGAGGGATCAACCACATTTTTTTTACAGAAGGACGGCATCTGCATTGGATTTTGCATTGCTCCCGTCCTGAGTGACATCTTTTTAGCGAAATTAGACAGGCTGTTGCAACAGCGCCTATCATCCATGCATGTACTACGTGTGTTTAGATTTGTTGATGATTTTTAGTGGTCTTAGAGTGTGACGAAGAATACTTGCAAAAGCAGTCTTCCGAGATAATTTCAGTCTTTAGTGAGTGCCTAGCACCTTTAGTAGGAATTTACCAGCTTCCAGTTGACTGTCATTTACGTTTTCTTGATTTAGGGCTCCATTTCTCATCCAAACATGTCTGCTGGGAGTTACAGCCTAGAGCAAAGAAACCAATTTTGATGTTTCATTCTTCTCATTCAAAGCTCGTAAAGCGCGGTATAGTTCGCACGTCTTGTTTGCCTCGTCCTTGTCAGTGTGAGTTAGCGCAGTTAAAAAATTATACCATGCGGTATAGTTCATTCATCCTTTGACAATGCCTTAAAGAAATCATGCGTTCATCGCTTGAGAAGAAGTTTCGACGAGCAAGTACGTCGCCTAACTGAAGCGGGGTATCCGCGAACTTTGCTCTCTGCAGTTGCAGAAAAGGTGCTCAGACTGAAGAAGCAAAGCAATAACGCCACCCACGCGGGAGCACAACAAGGCACGAAGAATGTGTTCGCCATTCCCTACATACATTCTATTTCGCATAACCTGAAGAAAGGAGCGGAAAGGGCGGGAGTAAAAGTTGTTTTTACCGCACCGGAAAAGCTCGCAAAAATGTGCAGAGCGGTTAATGAAGGAAGCAAGGCATCTGTATGTACCACGAATCATCGAGATAAGCCTGTGCACTGCGCGAAAAACGTGGTCTATTCAATTTCTTTGAATTGCGGTGCGTCTTGCATAGGCCAAACGGGAAGGTGCCTAAATGAGAGATTGAAAGAACATAAGTACAACACAACAAAGACAATATCAGGACATCTAGGTATTCACTGTAGGGACTGCGGCTGCGCTGCATTAATGGCAAATACTAGCATCATGTTCAAATCAGCAGACAGACTAACAAGGGAGATTGTTGAAGGCCTGGAAATAAAAAAGCTGGATGATTCCTGTGTCAGCATGCCCTCCGTCATACTCTCGGATACGGATATCAGATTCCTTACTAGAACTCCATTTCGCGCGCAGTAGGCTTGGCCATGTGATGCAAGTGACAGTTTCCTTTTTTGTGTTTATTCATGTTCAGCCGGTATACATATTCTGTGATTTTTGTGAATAAACCTTCAGTTGTTAGTGCGCCCTGTGTCTGTCTCGTACTCGTCGTTTGGTCCTGTGCATATTCTGGCGCTGTCTTTTACTTGATGATGAAGAACCAACTAACCCAAAAATACGTCCTTACCGGAATAATTACGGTCTGCTTAAGACAGCAGACGGCTAGCCTACGCAATAACACGGTTGCAACCTTGCTGGCGCTGAGCCAAAACAGCGCCGATTCCATGACCGCTGGCATCTGTTCGAACTTCCGTTGGAGCAGTGACGTCAAAATGGGCTAGAACTGGCGGTGAAGTGAGCCGCACGGTAAGCTCAGCGAACGCAGTAGCTTGTTCCGGGCCCCAGACGAAAACCGCGTCTTTCTTGAGAAGTTCTATGAAAGGACGTGCAACGTTAACAAAATTTAGCAAAATTACGTGCGAACCGGCGGAAGTATGAGCAGAGGCCCACAACGCTTCGAATGTCGTTGGCACAAGTCGACACGGGGAATTTCTTGATGGCGGGAACTTTCTCTGGATCGGGGCGGACGCCGGAAAAATCGACGAGGTGTCCGAGTACAGTTAGTTGCCGGCGGCCGAAGTGGCGTTTTGATGAAATAATCTGAAGCCCAGCCTTGCGGAAAACAGAAAGAATTGTCGAAAGACGCTCGAGGTGCGTGCCAAAAGTTGGTGAAACGACAATAACGTCATCGAGGTAGCACAGGCAGATTGACCACTTAAAGCCCTGAAGGAGAGCGTCCATCATAGGTCCAAATGTAGCCGGGGCATTACATAACCCGAACGGCATAACTTTAAACTGATAGAGGCCATCAGGTGTAATAAAAGCGGTCTTTTCACGGTCCATGTCGTCAACTGCAATCTGCCAGTACCCGGAGCGATGGTCTATCGAAGAAAAATATTTTGCACCATGTGAACAATCGAGGGCGTCGTCTATCCGCGGCAAGGGATACACGTTTTTGTTACTTTGTTGAGGTGGTGATAGTCGACGCAGAAGCGCCAGCTGTCATCCTTCTTTCGCACGAGCACGACCGGAGAAGCCCAAGGATATCTAGAAGGCTCAATGATATCTCGGGCAAGCATCTTGTCGACTTCCTTCTGTATGACTTGGCGCTCTGTAGGGGAGACGTGGTAGGGCCGTCGGTGTATCGGGCTGGCGTCGCCGGTGTGTATCCGATGTCTCACAACAGACGTTTGACGCAATGGCCGGTCATCGAGATGGAAAATGTCCCGGTACGAGGCGAGAAGGCAATGAAGTGCATCCGCATGGTGGGCCGGAAGGTCTGGAGCAATCATTGCCGAGAAAGATTCTAATGCGTGGATTGTAGGGTCCGAACCAGAGGGGGTAGAGGACGCAGTATCACCAGTCAAGGCAGAAAGGTGGTAGTTGGAAGCAGGGGTCAAGGTTGCAAGTGCCCTGAGGTAGCACTTGAGGACAGAGGCCGAAATTCACAACAGGAAGACAGCTGGCATTGTCTTTTACGCGGATGTGGGGAAATACGACGTTCTGCGACAGTAGGGCGGTGGCTTTGGGCTACACGACGTCGGCGACGGGTGGATTGGGTGAAACGGTCCGGCGACGTAGGCGAACGTAATCGTGGAACATAGTCGACTGGACGTAGGATCAGGAGAGTCAACGGCATACGGTAGGGTGAGCTGGACAACACCCACAGAGCAGTCAATAATGGCCGAGTGTGCCGACAGAAAATCAAGACGTATGGTGTCCGGCTACAGTGACACGGGCGGCACACAGTGACAGCTTGAGTTCTACCGTCGGCTAGGTGGATGATGTCGAGTGGGGCAGGGGTTAGGACTTTCTTTAGGCGCGTACGGAGGTTCGAGTTCATAGCCGATATGTGTGCTTCTGTGTCAATAGTGAGTTTTAGTATAGCCAGGGTCCTTCAATACTCTCTTCTGGTCGTGAAACTCCCACCCAAGTTTCATATAGGGACAAAAGCTGCCACCAGAGGCGCCGCCGTGAGTAGAAGGGCACCGATTTGCCACGCTTGGAAGGGCAGTCGCGCGTTCGCGTGAATGTTTGCCATGAAAAACACCTCGCCCACATTTTTATTTCACTGTGTCCGCTAACTGAACATAGCAGTGCTTACTCTTGACCAAATACGATAGCATGCAAGTTGTTTATTACTTCAAGTCATTGATTGTTAGCAATCGTTCACCCAAGGCTGCCCGTCAAGTGTTGCAATTTCGCTTGTGCTCGTACCTATACCTACGTTTCTTGATTCCTGTGTAGGTGATTAAAATCGTGCTTAAATTATACAGTGCGACATGACTAAGCCTAGCTGACCCACAGATTAACGTTGCTTGCGCAAGAAGTTATGGTGCGCCCTACTGCGCGCTGGCGGTCCGCAGCGCTTATTCTCCTGTTAATTGCCTGTTTATTCTGGGGCATCGCGAAGCTGCCAATGGGAAATTCGCGCAGCAGAAATGGTGCGTCTGAATAAAAGTCCTCTTGGCACTAATTGCAGCAGCAGCTGTGGACTGCGCATGCTAGATATAGGCAATATGTGCGGTTTCTATGCTAAAGTTCTTGCATTTACCCATAAAAATTTAAACGTGATCAGTTCAAACCTGCGCGAGTGTTTTTTTTTTTCATCCACATTTAATGTCGCAGTGACCATCAGTTCAAGGTGGGCGTTTCACTTAGTCGACTGAAAACACACCCCGAGTCTTTTATAAAAATACCAGCCCAGATTGAAACCAGCTCGGAGCTTCCATCGTCATTAGGTCATTCAAGACTACATTTCCCGATCAAACTGAATAAGTATATTATTTTTTTGCATGTTTTTCTTGTTTGTCTTTATACTCAGTTTTCTTAATCCAATTAGAGTCAATTTTTTTGTATTATTTTTTTCTGCCTAACAGAAAACAAGTTTGCGCAGGTCTTTGTGGATAGAATTTTGACTTGTGCTAACCACGCTACCCCTTGCAGGACAGTGTCTACTTAGTAAAAGGGTGGAATGGAGGGCATGGTATACGATTATTAGGGAGTAATTACTACCAAGCGTCAAGAATGCAAAAGTGCCGCAAGCACTATTGCATATATGGTTGCAATTAAGATTGCGTTTGATAGACTGGCAGAAAAGTTGGTGGATAGAGGGAATGAGACATAACACCAGAAAAAATAATTTGTCACTGCTTTCATCTCTCCTGTGGCTGGACAGGATGAACGAGCACCAGCACGAAATAGTCTGTTCCTTTCGCGTGTAAAAAAATGCAAACGGCACATAATAAAAAAAAAAAGTGCACAACTTCAGCCGTAGTGCGTACAAAATGGGTTGCGCAGCCAACACTGTCCGAGGAAGTACGGTCGTCCAGCAGGATGTCTTCAACAATGTTCATGTAGACATTGGCACAGGCTATATGTATTGTCCACGGTGTACACTTCTAGGTGCTCGTCCACAATTTGCAGAAGGCAAAGCAGTTGGTCTGATGACACTTCCAATAATCCCCTAGTCTTGATTTCGGTCAGTGCACTTGGCTTTCGGGAGGTGCTGCTCAGTGTTTGGAGGCAGTCCTTGCAGCTTATTTTAGCAAACGTTCTTGCAATCTAGCCACCGATGTATTCCAAAATGCAGTCCTTCGTTGCCTCCGGACGATTGATATCTTGCATGCACTCAGCCGACTCCAGTAGTATATCGTCCAAAAGAACTGCCAGGGTATCAATCTGAAACACAAATATCTTGCTCTATCACTCAGTGAATGAGATGAGTGTGAAATTTTAAGCACCAGAAAGCATAATAGATCTTCACTGCATTTAAAACGAGACGTGTATGCCCATTAGCGTCAAATGGTTAGACAATCATCATCACATTTCTATACAGTGCACAGCTACTCTGCAAGTTCATTTGGTGTGTGTGATTATAAGGTTTACCTGGTTAGCAATAGGTTCTTTATGCTGAAAGAGATCTTGCATTTTAATAGTGGGCGTGGCGCATCTTCATTTTACTCAGCGCTATCACTTTTTTGCTCGGACCATTATGCAAAAAGTAAGCACGTTCATTGCAAATGCCGCGCTTCAAGTAAACCTCTAAAACACAGACACTGTCGCGATTTATACAAAAACAAAACAAAAAAAAAAGAACATCAGGTATGGGGGCTTACCACACTGAATTCGTGTACTTCATATTTGCCTTCATGATGCACTGATCTATAATGAGCATTTCGCGGCCCGATAGCTTCTGAATGGTTTCCTGCATGCCACGTTTTTCATTTGCCTGCGCCTCCGATTTTGCGAGCTTCCGCTGACACGAATTAAGTTGTTGCTTCACTCTGCGAAGTTGGTCCTTCACACTTTGCAGCTCTGAGGCAAAGCAAACGGCGTGCTCAGTTAGGCACTCTGCATCAGCACCGCCAAGGCGATTTACAGTTCGTACTTCATCTGCAAAGAGTGACCAAGAACGAATATCGTAATGAGAGTGATGCCAGTTTGCCTGCGTAGTGAGCAAGTAGCATACTCCGAAGGTGTGCACCAGACTTACCGTGAATTTTTTCTTCGGCTGCATCGGTGACGTTTGCAGTTGCGACGGCCGCAACTTCGGCTTCAGCGCAGTTTGAAGACGCCGTTCGCAGCCTTTTTGCAGGTGGGTGCCGTTTTGGTGCATGCGAACGTTCTTTGGGCTTAGACAAGTACACAGATACGCCTTGGAAAATCCTCGGAATGGCGTCTTCTACCAGTTTGGGTCGATCACGTGGCAGTGACACAACTTTTCCATTCACTGTACACACGTCCGCACGAACAATGTCTCCGGCATCAAAATGTTTTTTGCACACGCGAAAGTACTTCGATTCAAACGAGAACCCGGCAGTGTCTTGTCGCGGGATTGCTCGCTTCCACCTGTCGCGTAGTTCCGGGTTGGCTGGTAAACAGAATAGGGAGACTTTTTCGTCGACGCCCTTGTATCCGGAGCGGCAGCCTGGCTCACAACAAACGTTAGGAATCACTGCTATGGTGAATTACGAAGTGTCGATGTCACTACATAGAGAGACACGTTCAGGCGAAACAAAAAACAAACACGCACAACAGCACGCCGCGCCGACACTCCGCTTTCCGGCGGCAGCGCGGCCGCCTTCTCCGTCGCCCTTCTAGCGACGCCAGCGCCGCGGAGCCGCAACTGCGGTCGCTATATGAAACTCTCCCATAGCGTTACGCGGGAGTTTCATGACCAGGAGAAAAGTATTGAAGGACCCTGGTATAGCGTAAAACGCTTGCGCTAGCGTTAGCGTGCGACGCAACGCTAAGGCAAAGGAAGGCTGCACTGCGCGGCACAAGGCAGTGTTTTAGAATAGCGGAACGGAGCAAAACGCTAACGCAGACATATACGCCGCCATCTAGATGTAAAAACACAAAGTACTGAAAAGCCAAATCCACACGAAATGTCGAGGTGATCCAATGCAGAATCCGCAAGTGTGTCCTTAAGTCAAGCTTATCTAAAGCCACAGTAGCTGCGTTAATTAAGCATGTAGGTGTTTTGTTTCAGTGTTGTTTTGTCAGAGTCGCGAAACACACCGATTATTCTTTGCATGCCGCGATCGAGTGTTCTGTGGGACTCATATTACCTGTTCTTTTTAAGTTGGAATGACATAGACTCCCTCATGCTTTGGGAACTAGAGCGACCGCGCAGGTTGTACGTATCCTCAAGAAGCGGCCTGCTCAACATCGTGGCTTTACACCGAGCAAATAAGCGAAATACACTTGGGCACCATCTCGAGGCGGATACAGCAAACATGAGCAAGCATGAGCAAACCCTTTTGTTAAGCCTACTGCGCCGATAATCGAGAACGTAGATAGAAAACAACGCCCATTTGTCACCGGTATGCCGCTGTCGAAGTCATAGAGTTTCACACTAAAAAACCTAGAGGGAAATGTGGCGCTGCTGCGCTGTGGTATGCATGGGAATGCCGGTATATTGTGGATTTGGATTGGCATCGTTCTTAGAGAGCCAGAACGCCTTGAAGACGCGCCTGGCTAGCACCGTTCCGTCTTTCACAATGATTCATTTCCTGCTAAAACAGCACGTAAAAAACTGCTTTAGCTTTATTATTACACAAAAACATTATTATTACACAAAAACCGTTGTAACGCGTAACTATGTAACCCCTGGTGTGCCGCAAGGTAGTGGCTCAGGTAATAAAGATATAACAATTGGCGACGAGGCGAACCCACCGATATGGCAGCAACGACGACGCCAACGTTGTGCTCCGTGGGAGAATTTACACCGACAAGCTCCGGTGAGGCGGCATGGTCTTCGTACGTCGAAAGGCTCGAATTTTACTTCGAAGCGAATAGCATAACCACGGAAGACAAGAAGCGTGCCGTGTTGTGCACAGTATGTGGACCGGCGACGTACGCCGTCATTCGTTCTCTGTGCTCGCCAGCTCTGCCGTCGGCGACAAGTTACGCCGACATCGTTCAGAAGCCTGTCGGCGCATTTCAACCCCAAGCCATCCGTCACTGCGCAAAGATTCCAGTTGGGCAAGCGTGACCAGCGGCCAGGCGAGAGCATCGCTGATTATATCGGCGAGCTTCATCGACTATCGGAGCACTGTAACTTTGGAACTACCTTAGAAGATATGCTCCGTGACAGGTTGGTCTGTGGCCTCTGGGATGACGCTAAACTCCCTATATAAGAAAAGTACCGCCATCCTTTGATAAACGCCGCTTCTCTCTCTCTCTCTCCTGCGTCTCCGATTGGACGATGATAGCGCGCGCTTTTCACTTCTTTATATTTTCGTTTTTTCCGCCTCAGAGCCATGTTGAAAGTCCTCTGCGCAGCCGCAGTCACCGGCGGCGGCGGCGGTGCGCGCCCGGCCTGATAGCTTCAACGTGGACTTTCTAGGTGCGCCACCGTCGACTTGGCTTTCGCAAGCAAAAAGTAAAGAAAAAAGCAAGCGCTTTAGGAGAGGAGGCGGCGGAGGAAAGAGTAGATGGCGGTATTTTTCTTATATAGGGACTTTAGGATGACGCCTTACAGCGACGGCCCCTCTCGGAGCCCGAGCTAACCTTTTCGGTGGCTCAGCAAAAAGCGTTGGCGGCAAAATATGCCCGCCGAGTGACCGAGAAAATTCGGGGGGCAGCGCCGGCGGAGTTATGCTGCGTTGAGAAGGTGGCGACAGCGAAGCGTGAAACAGTGAAGCCTGAGCCAGACAGCAAGCAGCAGTCCAGCAGCAAGTGTTTTCGCTGCGGAGGACGGCATGCGCCAGACGCATGCCCATGTCGGCACGTGCAAGGTCACTATTGCAAGCAGCGTGGACACATTGTGAAGGCTTGTCGGCGGAAAGCTCAGCGCTGTTCGCCAGCGCCCCGGACGGAAGGCAGCAACCAAGGTCAGCGCCGCGGTGGCGGGACGACGAACTTGTACGGTGTCTTCTAAATAGCATCAGAAGAGCCCGCGTTCCACGTAACTGTTGAAGTGAATGGACAGATCCTCGAGATGGAAGTTGATTCCGGAGCCGTATGTTCCGTTGTCAGCGAGAGGACTCTGTGGCGACTGCGGGTATCCAAACACAAGCTCCAGCACTGTGACTTGCAACTTCGTAGTTGCAGCCAGCAGCAACTGAAGGTGCTAGGCTCGGTGACAGTCCAAGTCAAATACAGGGGCAGGCAGGAGCAGCTACGTCTTGTCGTGATCAAGGAAGCAGGTGTGAGCTTGCTGGGCCTGGACTGGTTTAAGGCTCTCAGGATTGAGCTGAAGGTTAATCAGCTGAGAATGGACAAGGTGAGCCAGAGCCCATCGCTCACTAGTATGCTAAAGAAGCACTCAAAAGTTTTTCAACCTGGTCTCGGGAAGTGTCAAGGGCCACCAGTACGGGTGGAAGTGCAACCCCACGCACAACCCAGATTTTAAAAGCCCCGGCCTGTTCCTTTCGCTTTGTTTCAACGAGTGGATGAGGCCCTGAACAAGCTTATAGAACATTCTAGAGCCTGTCCGACATTCCGAATGGGCCACACCTATACTTCCGGTAGTCAAGAAGGACGGCAGTATACGAATTTGTGGGGACTATAAGAGTACCTTAAATCCTGTCATTCGTTGGGAGACTTATCCGTTGCCTACACCGGAAGAGTTGTTCGCAAAGATGGCTGATTGCTCCAAGTTCTCAAAGCTTGATTACGACCAAGCATGTCAGTAACTTGTCGTGGACAACAAGACTGCTGACCTTTTGACAATGTCAACCCATCGGGGACTCTTTCGAGTAACACGTCTGCAGTTCGGAGTAGCAGTGGCCATATTTCAGTGGTACATGGAAGAGCTACTTCAAGGTACCGAAGGTGCGCAAGTCTAATTAGGCGACATTTTGGTAGGAGGCAAGAACGAAGAGCAGCATAACGCGCGTGTGGAAGCAGTGTTGCAGCGCACACAGAACGATGGTGTGCGACTAAATCAAGAGTAATGTCCTTTGGCACGGACGAAGTTGAGTTTCTGGGATATAAAGTCAGGGGGGCGGGCATCCAGCCGACTGATGACAAGACGAGGGCTCTACATGAAGACCGGAACCAAAGTGTAAAAAGGAACTGCAGTAAAACTTCATTTGGGCTTAGTTGGTACATAATTCTGAACTTAAGCTTACTGCAGCGCCAGTGTGTGTCATATCTTCCTTTTGTGGTCCGTCTTAGGTGTTTGCGCTGTAAGTTTAAGTTAGGAACTGCCGGCCTTCTGGGAGCCTTGAACTTCTACAACAGGTTTCTGTGTGGAGATGCGCACACACTAGAACCATTCTACAGGCTGCTTGATAAGAATTGCAGCTGGAAGTGGACAAAACGAGAGGGAGAAGCTTTTCGTCAAGCTAAGCAGCTGCTGCAGTCGTCAATGAACTGTTCTTGCCCATTAGAGTGTCCAGAAGCCACTCATACTGGCCTGTGACGCTTCGCCTTACGAGCTTGGGACAGTGTTGAGCCATGTTGACGATAATGGCTATGAGGTGACAATAGCCTATGGATCTCGAACAATGACAGCTGCAGAGAGGAACTATGCGCAGACGGAATGCGAGGCCTTGGCTATAGGTTTTGGCATTACGAAGTTCCACAAGTTTATCTATGGCCGTCATTTTCGCATTGTGACCGATCATAAGCATCTGATCGGTTTATTGCACCATGCAAAACCAATGCCCCAAGTTTTGTCACCCAGGATGTTACGATGGTCACTAATGCTCTCTGCATATGACTATTAATTGGAGTGTGGGCCCGCACAAAGCCTCAGAAATACAGATGCCCTTAGTCGATTACCTGCAGCAACAGACACTAGCTGAACTGATGAAAAACTGGGTGAAGTGTGAATGCTAGAGTCAGCCCCAGAAATTGCTTGGGATGCCCACAGGATTGCCCAGTGCACACGGAGCGACCCAACCTTAGCTAGAGTTTAACGTTGTGTCTTGAATGGTTCGTCGCATGGAAAACTCGAGGAGGAATTCAAGCCATTGGTTCTTTGGCAGCACGAACTTTCAGAGTACCGTGGCTGTCTTCTGTGGGCCTGCAGGGTGGTTGTTCCGAACCAAGCAAGAAGTCATGTTTTAGAGTTGCTGCACAGCACGAATGCTGGTATTGTGTGCATGAAAGCCTTGGCGAGAAGCACGGTCTGGTGGCCATTAATCGACGGATACATCGAGAAAAAGGTCCGAGCTTGTCAGCGCTGTCAAGAGACAAGGCCAGAACACCATGTGCAAGGCTGCATTCCTGGGAGTATGCAAAGAACCCATGCTCGAGAATCCACATTGACTTTGCAGGACCATTCCAAGGGACTGTTTTCCTCCTAGTGGTCGACGCACACTTCAAATGGTTGGAGGTACTTCCTCTGAAATCCATGTCATCGGCAACTGTGTGCCGCAAGTTGCGTGCATTGTTTGCAGTACATGATGTTCCAGACACCGTCGTCTGGGAAATGGAACATTTTGTTCAGAGGAGTTTAAAGTGTTCATGCGCGACAACCAGATCCGACATGTCAGAGTGGCACTTTACTACCCATCTTCCGATGGTCAGGTTGAACGCATGGTGCAGGAAACAAAGCATGTTCTGAGACTCATAAGTGGTGGAGACATGGACACTAAACTGGCTCGTTTCTTGTTAAGCCAACACTTTCTGCCACACTTAACAACAGGCAAGAGTCCTGCTGAAATGCTGATTCGCAGAACACTCCACACTGCATTAGACATGCGGCACTCAGACCTGTTGGGGGAGATGGTGATAAACAGAAAAAAATGTGGTTGATCCCTCTTATATAGGAATCGGTATAGAACACGAAAGTGAAACGTGTCTTCACAGAAGTAGTGTAATGTTTATTGCACATTGATATATAATGTCTATTGGTGTTTTGTGGCTAAAGCGCCCTTAGGCGTTGATGCACCCACGCTGACGCCTGGTGGCACGTCTCCTCCATCACGACTACCAACGTCGATGACCATGAGCAACCGTCGTGCATATGGAAGCTGCACTACGCTGCACACGCTAGCACAACGCGAAAGACGAAGCACGTAACTGACACACTAATACAACGCGCAAGACAAAGCACGTAACTGAATCGTCACCGAGTCAAATCAGCGCGTACAGCGCGTCGTAATTGCAGCCTCCGCGATCAACTTCAGAAACATTTTCAGAGCTAATTGCGGAGGCCACGCTCCGCTGTGCTGAGTACGGTGAACGCCACCTGGCGTTGGTAGTGCTTCTTGATGCCAGCGTCCCTTCGAATGCTGGCATCGAGGCGTCGTAGTGCTGAGACCACCGAAGCGTTCACTGTCGGTGCGCGTTAGTGTCATAATGCAGTACTTCTCTTTTCTGCTCGTAGGCGGCGGCACCGCCCCGAGCAAGAGCGCGGGTACACGGAGGAGTGTTAGATATATAAGGCGCGTCTGTGTAGCTCTCTGCAAATGCGTTTGTGGCGCAATGGGTTAAACGCTCGGCGATCTATCGTCGCGGACCGAGAGGTCGTGGGTTCGATTTCCAGATTTTGCATGTTTGTGGAACTTTTTCTTCTGGTTTCTTTCTTTGTATTATGTTCGTGTACATTGTAAGCTGACGTATTTCCGTGACGGAAATACGTCAGTGAAGTCTTGGTGGACCCCGGCATAAAACACTTTCGTGTTAAAAAGACTGTTTCAGCAAAGCAACCGGAAAGTGCGATACTTTGAGTGTCAACCGCCCGTGTTCGTCTGAAATTACCTAGATGATCCGAAGTGGTTGCCTGGTGTTGTATGCGACATCACTGGACCTTTGTCTTATAAGGTTCGTACGATACACGGTTGCCTTTGGAAGCGTCATGTCGATCAGATAAGAAGCAGAGAGTGGAACGAATATTCAGATCAACCTATAATGGTGTTCCCAAATGAGACCATTGATAAGCAACCACAGCTTCCGAAGCATCCTGACGATCCTGAGGGACGAACTCTGACAGCTGAGGTTATCGACACCGCGGACACCACTGAAGAACCAGTGGCTGAGTTACCCTCAACACCACCTGCCACACCCTCATCACGTCCTGTCTGAAACCCGGTGGAGCCACCCGAGCAGCGTGGCCGCCCTGAGCGCATCAGATGACGACCAAGCTACCTGAAGGCTACGTTAGCTAGGGGGAAGAGTGTTGCGTTGGCAACCCTGTGTGCTCGAGTGCAGACTTTGGGCAACTGGCAACCAGAACGTGTGTGGCCGGTCTGGTGGGCAGAGCTTCGCCTACACCTCTGGCGAAGTTATAACCGTTGTAACGCGTAACTATGTAACCCCTGGTATGCCGCAAGCTAGCGGCTTAGTTAATAAAGATATAACAATCTTAGTTTATTTTGAACCGATTTTTATAAATTCTGAACTTGTTTTGATCCTGTATTTGCACGTGACCATGACGACATGAGATCACATTACAAGAGTTTCGCGATTTGCACGAGTTTCTGCTAATTAATGCACTTAATGCTTCATTATTCCAATGCTTCACATTATTTTGAATCATGTTAAGTTATATTGAACTGGTTTTGATCAATTCTGCATTTGTTTTGACCCTGTTATTGCGCGTGAACACTAGTAGATGAGGTCACATTACACACCGACAGCCCGGGCCCCTAAAGTGCTTCGCACTTAAAGACGTTTCTTCTTGTTCGATAGACGCTTTAGGTGTTTGCTGTACCATGGAGCACTCGAATCCGTGCTTATGGGGTCAATTGGAACGTATTTTTTATTGCGATAGCAATTATATGGACACTTCAAGCAGATGTCTGCCGTCGCCGTCACCGTGAGGTTCCGTATAAAGTCCAAGGGCGATAAAATCGTCGCCGCGCGCGGTATGTGCGAGTGAAGGCGGGCGGGGGACGCGCGCTTTCGTGGAGAGCGATCGCACGGCGTTCGCTCTCCGTTCTCAAACGCGACTTCAAACGCGATTTCAAACGCGACTTCAAACGCGATTTCAAACGCGACTTCAAACGCGACCGTTCTCAAACGCGACTTCCGTCGCGATAAGTGGTTCTTGAGGGAAAGGGAAAGGTTGGCGCTATCTTCTGCAGCCCTTGAGGGAGCACGGCTCAGCGCCAACGGGGAGGGGTAAGTGGGAGCGAAAGAAGGGATAGAGTGGAGTCGCCATGGCTGGGCGAAGCAAAACCGGCAGGCATAGGCGGCACGTATCAGGCCGAGATGGAAGGCCTTGGTGTGCTGCAGAGTCTGCAGGGGTGTTGTGCCAGGCCGGTCAGGCCCGGGGTGGGGTGGGAGGCCGTGAGGCCTTCCCGCTTGTAGAAATGTCCTTAGAGGCGTGCGGAGAGCCCTGACGAGTCAAGGAACTCCACGACGCCTCGAAGTGCAGAAAGGTGGTGTCGGCCGGGGAAGAGGAGATCTTCCTCCTTGCCAGAGGGGAGCCCGTCGCGCGATTGGCCGTGGGGGTATGGGAGGGAGGGAGGGGGGCGACGCTGTGCTGCGGCACTAAATGCGTATCTTGCAACCGGGCCCAAGGGGAATTGGCGACGCAATCTCCCACGCGAAAGGAGCAAAGTGGGAAGGCAGCGCGGGAGCGAGAGAGGGAAAAGGGGCGGCTTCTACCATAGAGAAAGAAATTGAACAAGAGGGGACACTCGGCCAAAACTGGTAACAGGGAACACGTCACGCTATAGTATTGATGCCGAACGTTAGACGCCGCCATCATCGAAAAAAAGAAAGTGAAATTAAGTTAAGACATTCTTTTATTTTTTTTATTCTTTACCGCGAGAACTAAATTGTTTTGAGTATAAATGAACTTAAACTTTGCGACTTATTAGATGCGAAGCAGCTTATGGTCGGGGCTGTCACTCCCTCCCTCCGCCGTGCGGCGTCCACCCGCACGGTAGAGGAAGGGAGTGACATAGTGACCCGCACTGCACATGCGAATCGTCCTCCCCCTCCTCTCCTTGTCTCATATCCTTTCCTCTCGGCATTCCTTTTCTCCTCTCCGGATTGCGCAACGAATGGCAACACCTGCGGCTCCGCGCGCGATAATGCGAAGCAGCTTAGGTTAGAGGCGCGACGGTAGGCGCTGCATATTCCGCTGGGGGGCGCCAGAACGCGCAGAAGTGTGCGCGAAGTGGAAACGAAAAGGACAATGGAGATTTACAAGAATGAGAAGAAAGAAATTAGAAGGGAAACTCTGTACGATAACACAAAGGGCAGTGCCTTGCTATTTGAGGCTCGAGCCGGTTGCCTAAGGACGAAAACATATCGGAACAAATATTCGGAATTAGATGAGACATGTGTATGCTGCAGTAAAGATCCAGAGACCACTCAGCACATCCTAATGGAATGCGACGGGATCCACCCAGCGAGAACCGTAGGTAACGTGCAACTCCCAGAAGCGCTTGGGTTTAAAGTGGAAGGAAACATAAACAGATCAGCCGTAGAGATCAGCAAGAGACGATTAGAGTACTGGTGGAAAAAAAGTAGGGAAAAGATGGATGCGACCTGATCTCTTAAAATCATAGGCAGCGGTACAAGGTAAATTTTTGAAAAAGAAAAATAATGATAGGTATACAAAAATGCAAGATAAAGAACATGTATAGTATACCTGATTAAATCAAGCAGGCTAGGTGACTATTTGTCGCCGCCCCGTTTCAAAGGGGATGCCAATAAATCATCATCATCATCATCATCATCATCATCATCATCATCAGTGTTGCCGACGCCGTCGGCGTTTTATCCGCGTTCGAACCGAACGCGCGTGACGTTGGTGACTATTGCCGGTGCCTCTGGGGGCGGCTCGGAGGATTCGGACGACATCAGCCACTACTCGTCGAGCAGCGTCGGAAATCTTACCTACGCAACGCCGCGATGAGTGCCACGGACAGTGCCAGCGTCAACGCTAGTGTCAGCGCCGTGGTCAACCCCATGGCTGCTTCGCATACTACTCAGGGTTCCCCCACGGGAAGATGGTGCAATTTTTTTTCTTGCATTACCTAGCGACAGGCCAATGACGCGCCAGATGCATGCGTCATCCGCCAGACACTCCACCGAAGCGAGCGAGGACGGCTGTGCGTGGGTTTGAGCGCTCGCCCGCGGAGACCCGTCTGTCTCCTTTTTTTTTGTAATGTAGCCTGCTTTCTTGGGCTCCCGGCGTATTCTTGCGTTCCTTCTGCACTGGAACAAGACATCACTGCACTATTGGACTACGGCAAGGTGAGAAATTTTGTTTCACAGTCTACAACGCAATTAGGCTTATGGAACGGGACCGAGACTTAAACGAAGTTAGCGAAAAACAGCTCGGCCGTCCTGGTGCAGTTAATTTGAGTTATTGAATCGTGCTTGGTCATGTTTTCGACGCGTCCTAGGGGATTATTGTAGCTTATTTCGGTTCTGTTGAGGCACACTGGCCGCACAGGGCGCTGTGACGCAGTTAGCGAGAACCTACTCGGCCGTGGTGCGTAGTCTAGTGCTTCTTGCTAGAAGTATGTGCCGTATTTGCTGACGCCAGACATTACTGAAAACTAATTTCGTTCCTTTTTGGGGTACTTTTGAAGCACGCTGGCCGCACAGCGCGCGGTGACGCAGTTAGCGATCGGTCATGATGAAAAATTTAGTTTCGCGTGTAATGAATCTTGGAGGGACAAGTTTGTGACATTTTTTGTGGCCCCGCAACAACATATTCCTTCTTTCGGTACTCACGCCTTTCGAAAACGCGATGGGCGATTGCCAAGAGTGATAACATGGTAGTGTGTTGCTGGCGCCAAGGTAAATACACCTACCTGGTAGCGAAGCTTCCATAGAAGCCCATACGTTAAAAAATGGCGGTTCCTGATGGTTATTCTTTGAACTTTTACTACATTCTGGTCTTGCCACCCCTCAAGTAGCTCACTCTCACTAAGATCGAGCAGGTCATCTTCAGAGACGACACCGCGGACAGTGTTCAAGGATCTGTGTGGGCCTACTGATACAGGAATGTCTCCAAATGCCACAAGCTTCGAGAGTTTGTCATACTGTGGTTTGTCACGGACTTCGAGAAGAAGGTCACCGCTTCCCATCTTTGTTACTTTATAGCCTGGGCCAATTGCTTCGGTGAGAGATTTTGCTACAAGAAATGGCGAGATCACTCGGACTGTCCTAGTTTCATGCTGGCTGTGTACAACGTGGCACTTCGGAAAAGACTGTTGCGGTTTCATAAAAAAATTGAAAGTTTCATCGGTGCGCCCCCTTTTCAGGGAGCGATCAAGTAGCGGGGGAAAAGTGGTTGCCATGTAAAAATGAAAAATTCGGCGGCGACGGTAGCCACCCACCACCGAGCCCAACAAGGGGACGCTACAAGTTTGGAATACCTGTAGACGCCATGGCCATGCATCGCCGCTATAACCTAATATAAAAAAGTTGTCGCAGTTTCACCTGAAAGGCGAAGCATCAATTGCGATAGCAAATATGTACAGAGTTATACGGAGTAATGATATTAGCTTTATCAGCTGTATAAACTTGGACATGCAGCAGCACCGGCAATACGCAGAACTGTTGTCGACGCCATCGGCGTTTTGCCCGCGTTCACTCAAAATGCGTGCGGCGTTGGTGACCGGAGCCTCTGACTTGGTGCCGCAGCTAAACGTCGCCTCCCTTCCCTACCCCTCCCCCCTCCCCCACGGCCTCTCGCGCGTCGGAAGAAGGCGCCTTTGCTCTACATATATGGTGATTGTAAAGGAGGAAAGAGACGCCTACTTCTGCAGCCCTTAAGGGAGCACGGCGCAGAACGCGCGTTTGTTCTCCGCCGTGCGTTCACTCCCCGTGAAGGGGTGCGCCCCTCGCGCCCTTTCACTCGCACATGCAGCGTTCGGCACGCGGTGACGATTTCATATCCATTGACGTCATACGGAACCTCACGGCGACGGCGACGCCGACGGCAGAAATCTGCTTTTGAGTGTCCATATAATTGCTATCGCAATAATACCCAAGGTTGGATAGCTACACCAGGTTAACCCTTGCCGCCCAGAAATTCGGAAGTGAGGAGAAGTGACTAGAAGACAGGAAAGATGGAAAAGTGAAAGAGAAAGACAAAAGACTGAAGAGGGGTACAGGAAAAGGCGACTGCCGATTTCCTCCAGGTGGGTCAGTCTGGAGGTGCCGTCTATGTGAAGCAGAGGCCGAAGAGGTGTGTTGCCTCCGCCGGGGGGCCTTAAAGTCCCGAACACCCAGCATCGGCTCAACACCCAGGATCCCCCTTTCCCCAGACACGGGTAAGCCGCGCACGGCTACATGCGGGAGGGTCCAACCCTCATGTGCTCGGGTCCGTGGTGTCGCGTTTTATGAAGATGTTGAATTAGCAATGAGAAAGGTGCAAACTCAGTATACTGTAGTCATGGGCGACTTCAATGCAAAAGTGGGGAAAAAGCAGGTTGGTGAGCAAGCAATTGGCAACTACGGCATGCATTCTAGGAATGCAAGAGGAGAGATGTTAGTAGAATTCGTGGAAAGGAATAGGCTCCGAATAATGAATACCTTCTTCAGGAAGCGCAGCAACAGGAAGTGGACCTGGAAAAGCCCTAATGGAGAAAGAAGGAATGAAATAGATTTCATACTCTCTACCGATCCAAGCATAGTGCAGGATGTAGAAGTGTTAGGTAAGGTAAAGTGCAGTGACCATAGGTTAGCGAGGACCGGGATTTCTCTCAATTTGAAGAGGGAAAGAGTAAAATTAGTCAAGAGGAAACCCACCAACCTAGAGGCAGTAAGGGTAAAAGCAGACCAATTCAGGCTGGTGCTCGCAAACAAATATGCAGCTTTAGAACAGGAAGATAAAGACAACATAGAGGTAATGAACGAAACCGTAACTAGGTTGATCTCAGAAGCAGCAATTGAAGTGGGAGGTAAGGCACTAAGCCAACCAGTAGGTAAGCTCTCCCAAGAAACAAAGGACCTAATAAAGAAACGACAAAACATGAAAATGGCCAACCCAAGAGATCAGATAGAATTCGCTGAACTCTCAAAACTGATCAACAAGAAGAAAGTAAGGGATATTCTAAATTATAACGTGGGGAAGATTGAGGAAGCCGTAAAATATGGACGCAGCATTAAATCAGTAAGAAGAAAGCTTGGCATAGGACAAGGCAAGATGTATGCACTGAAAGAGAAGCATGGTAATATAATCAGCAATTTCGATGACATAGTAAAAGCAGCGGAAGAATTCTATACTAACCTGTACAGTACCCAAAACAGCCAAACTACTTTCATTCGAAATATATAGTGATGAACCGGATACAGAGGCTCCTTCTATAACTAGCGAGGAAGTTAGAAGGGCCGTGAAAGACATGTCCAGGGGAAAAGCTGCTGGAGAAGATGGAATAACAGTCGATTTAATCAAGGATGGAGGAGATATCGTAATTCAAAAACTTGCGACCCTTTATACGCAATGCCTCACAAATTCAAGTGTACCAGAGAGCTGGAAGAACGCCAACATTATAATAATCCATAAGAAGGGAGACGTTAAAGAATTGAAGAATTATAGACCCATTAGCTTGCTTTCAGTACTGTATAAAATATTCACCAAGATAATTTCTAATATAATCAGGGCAACACTTGAATTCAGCCAACCAAGAGAACAGGCTGGCTTCAGGAAGGGATATTCTACGATGGATCATATCCATGTCATCAATCAGGTAATCGAGAAATCTGCGGAATACAATCAACCTCTCTATATGGCTTTCATAGATTATGAAAAGGCATTTGATTCAGTAGAGATACCAGCAGTCATAGAGGCATTGCGTAATCAAGGAGTACAAGAGGCATACGTGAATATCTTAGCAAACATCTACAAGGATTCCACAGCTATACCTTGGTTCTCCACAAGAAAAGTATAAAGTTACCTATCAAGAAATGGGTCAGGCAAGGAGACACAATCTCTCCACTGCTATTCACTGCATGCCTAGAAGAAGTATTCAAGCTCTTAGACTGGGAAAGCGTAGAGAGAGAGAGAGAGAGAGAAATAACATTTATTAGCCCCGAAGGAACTAAAGCCCAAGTCCGGGCCTGCTGGTAGGCTCATTCCTCCTGGCCCAGAACGTTCTTGACGTGCTGCACCAGAAGCGGCCACCATAGTTTTTCGAACCTTCGTGGGGGAGTGTTCCATTCCTCCCAGCTGCCAGGACGCTGGTTGTGTGGTAATTTGGAAAGTATTGTCTTTTTCAAGATGGCGTTTTCAGGGCACTCCCACAAGATGTGTTTATTTGATGGATAGGCCCCGCACTGTTTACAAGTGGGGGAGCCTGGGTCCCTGTTAATATAATGCGTATAGTGTGGTGTGAGTAATGTGTGTGTTTGTGCTTTTCGTATGATTGAGGCGTCCTCTCTCGAATGCGTGTAGGATGGTGTGTTGAGAATTTTTGATGCTTCCCTGCGAGACTTCAAGATATGTATCCTTTCTTTCCGCTGCAGCTTCTGCTCTTCTCTGGGGTTGTAAGTATCTTCAACAGGCCAAAGGATAGGAGGTCCCGGATTTTCTGCGCGGGTGAGCTGGTGTGCTCTTACATTTCCTCGCAATCCTTGATGGCCTGGAACCCATTGTATGCGTATGAGTAGAAGGGGGTGAGCATGCATTTACATGTGGAGCTTTGTGCGTATGTGGTAAGGAAGATCATCATTTTGAAAGTCTCTGCAAGCGCTTTGACTGTCTGTTCGGATTGTGATCGTGTCAGATGTGTGTCATTTCTGTTATGGCGAGCATTACTGCCAGCAATTCCGCGTCGTGAGGCGTTGGGACTCCCAAGTAATTTTTCACAAGCGTCGAGTCATGGCCCACGACCGCTGCTTTGCTGATTTCGGCATTATGACTGGCATCTGTGTAGTACGTGCTTTTATCCTCTGTCCTCTGCATCACACTTGTTCTTTTTGAGCGCCTATTTTGATTCTTTTCCGGGTGCATATTTTTTGGAATGGGATCTACGGTTATCCTTGGCAGATCATCCCATGGTGATAGTTTCGGGGGAATTGGGGGTAAGTTAGCGGTTTCGTATCCCAATCTATTCAGTATTCGTCGACCCTGATTAGATGATTTAAGTCTCTGTATTTGTGCTTGATTGTGCATGTCTATTCTGTCTTCTAGTGAGTTAAAGAGGCCGGTTGCTTCAATTTTATGGTTAGGTGCAAACTTAGGAGCTCCCAGGGCAAGTCTAGCACACTTTTTAATTATAATGTCTATCTTTTTGCGCTGAGTGCTGGTTATCTTAGCGTATGGTAGATAGTACATTATCCTAGAAAAGATCAAGGCTTCTATAACCTTACGAAGTTCATGTTCTTTCATTCCTCTCCTTTGTCTAGTTATTCTACGTATCATTGCAAGGATCTGTTCCAGTTGTACGGTCATCGAGCTATCGAATGCTTCCGGACGTGCTCGCTTCGAGCTCCCAAGAACATCCAGCAATTGTTCAGTTTCCTGCACCGGAACCTCATCATCTTCGTACGAGAGGTCAGTCAACATCTTTAGATCTACTGGAACCTGAAAAGTGACCTTTACACTCAGTTCCCGTAGAACGGTGACCAGTTTTGTGCCTTAGCCGATGGCCTCGCCACGCTAACCCTAGCTGCACGAGAGCGAACGCTCGTGCACGTGCGCTGCCGGCCTCACGGCGGCCAGCGCCGCTGGCACGCGCCCAGCATGATGGACACGCCAGAGACCGAAGAACGATCTGACCAGGACTGGCAAACCGTTAGAGACGCTAGTAAGCGTCTTGACGAACACATCACCATAATCGTGAAAGTCACCGACGGTACCGCATTACAAGAACTCCCACCAGACTGTGTTGGACCCAGTGTTGTGCACGCAGCGGCTTTGACAACTACGGAAAAGAAAGATACCTACGTGAAGGTGAGGACTGTACAAAACCTAATAGCAGTTGACAGCTACCGCCCAACAGCAATAGAGAAACTTCTTCGCATACGGCAAATTTCGATAATGGGAACACAGCACCCGGTCCTCACATACCAGGCGAACGGCACGAACACAGTCAAAGGTGTAATTCATGGTATACAGTGTGCAGTTACAGAGGAAGAACTTGAAAGGGAGGTAGAAGTGCAAGGAGCTAAAATACTGCAAGTAAGACGCATCGGTTCCCTCGAAAACAATCCTCATAACTCTCGAGGGAAGATATTTGCCACGATATGCTCTCTACTGTCGACTGGTCGTCCGAATGTTCCCATATAGGCCCCGCAGCATGCTGTGCAATTCATGCCTTCAAATTAGACACGGCGCGGACGTATGTCCTTACAAGAAGAAATTTGTGGCCTGTGCAAAATGTGGAACTAAGTTGCCTCCCGGATCCAATGACGACACTCCTCATGACTGCGAGCTATGTTGCCGAAATTGCGGTGGAGAGCATGCAGCAAATTACCCCGATTATTCAGTACGTCAAGAGGCTGACGAAGCGAGAAGAGAAGCTGCAAAAGCCGCAAGCAACGCTACTTAAACGCGATGAAAGATGAGGAACCGCACGAGCCCGCCAAGCAATCCGGGAAACCAAAGAACAAGCACCGCAGCCGCAGTAGGAGCCTCAGTAAAACCAACTGGCCTGAGCTCCCGACAAGAAACCGCTTCGAAAGACTTAGTAGCCCAGAAAAGCAACGTGATCGAAGTGCCAGCCACAGCAGAGACAACAACCAGGACAAGAGCACCGTAGCTAACAAGGAAGCTGGCAGAGAGGCCCCACGACTACACCAGAAACCAAGAGGAAACGAAGGAAAGACGAACAGGACCCCTTCAAGAACACAGACAGACAAAAGAAGTTCCCGAGAAGAGCAACGTACGTGGGTGAGTGGTTCACATCTTTCACCAGCTGCCAAGTCTTCACCCTCACATCACACCGCTAATCCACACCCTTCCTACTGTCAGGCATTGAAAGCAGCTCAGACATCGCAATCTCAAAGGAACATAATTAGGCATCCACCAACGAGTATTAAAGAGAAAGAGGGGGACACAGGTACACACCATAACAATGAAACGGAAATGACAGAGGTCCTAAGCAGACTAGATCAAATCGTTGTTGTAGTTACTAAAATGCAGGAAAACATTTTGAACCTGCAAACAGAAATGCAGAAAAGGGATGCTATCATAGAAAAATTAGCAGAGCAAAATGCATTAATCACAGAAAGACAAGAACAAACAGAAAGGACGATTAACCGTATCGAGACGATTCTCAACATGACGAGAAAGCGCACACAAAACCTCTCGCATTACTCACAAGATGAAACACCTAACAAGGTAGTAATTCCGGACTCGGAGAACACAAATATCCCCAGGGAACATGACACCCAACATGAATAGCGGTATCGGAAATAAAAGAAGCTATCCAACTGAAAATAAAATAACAATCTGGCAATGGAACTGCAGAGGTTTCAGAAAGAAAAAGGCGCTGCTGTTGCAGCTAATTGGAAAGGAACCTAGACCACCTGATATAATTATGGTGCAGGAATCAAACGGGATAACAACCATACCAGGATACCAACTTTTTCAGCAACCCAGTATTAAAAGAAAATGTAGGAAGGCAACAAATAACATTTATGCACCAGGCATGACTGTAACTTACGTTAAGAATGAATTAGCGGCGGTACAGCTCGACACGGCAGGGGGCAATACAGAGGAGCAAGAATACGTAACGATAAAGTGCAGAATCCCGAAGAGCACACAGGAAATAATTTTCATAAATGCTTACTGGCTTCCTAACAAGACAAATAACAACATTCAGTGGCTCGAGAAACACTTAAGAGGCCTAAAAAATACCCCATTCTCTTAGCGGGGGACTTCAACAGTCCAAGTAAAGCTTGGGGATATGACTGGACGGCACTGAATGGCAGAAAGTTAGAATACGGTATGAATAACGTACAGTTTACTCTGTTAAATGATACCACGATTGCTACTAGAACAGGCAACAGCGTCGAGAAAGACACGAACCCGGACTTAACATGGTTCAGAGGACCCATGAATGCTGTGTGGGAGAACAGCCTAGAGAACATGGGAAGCGATCATTTTATCCTTACAACGCAGCTTATAGTGAAAAAAGGACGAACCGAAAACAGAACTTTTAGTAAAACAAAGATTACTAAATGGGACGATATGCGAGCTCAACTATTACAGAGACCCAGGGGATGACTTAGATACTTGGGTAGAAGATATCAAATCTCTGTACAAAAAGACCACTAAGGAAATAGGAAGAGATGAAGATCACCCCTATGTTGACTCCCATCTCTTAAATCTCTGGGACAAGCGCCACAGGTTAATCAACAAATACAAAAAGAATAAATTAAACAAAGCATTAAGCAAGACAATTCAAAGAATCACAATAGAAGCACAAGATTATGCCCAGGAATTAGCCAACGAGAACTGGCTTCAAACATGTGATCAGCTTAACGGACAGCTGCATACTCCGAAGGTTTGGCAAATATTGAGGACCCTTCTAGGCCAGGCAAAACGAAGGCACGCGATAACTAAACTGCAAATGTTGGAAAATAAAATGCAGAGGAGCTTGCTGTAGAATTTTTGCATACCTTTTTTCCAATCAAAAGTGACGATCATCCCTTACCAGATTACGACGAGTCTCGTAACGACAATTCCCAAGGCATCAACTCGCCTTTTTCCCTTCGTGAATTACATGCCGCCATGCAGAGCTTAAAACGGAACACTACCCCTGGAGCAGATGGAATCACGTACGCAATGTTGAGAAACTTGCCACATAATTATCAAGAACATATAAACAAAGCATGGGAACAAGGTGTAATTCCAAAACAATGGAAAGAGGCAGTAGTAATACCAATTCCTAAGACAGAAAAACCATCCGACAAAGTATTCAATTTTAGGCCCATATCATTAACTTCCTGTATAGGAAAATTAATGGAGAAGATGGTTTTAGAACGTCTTGAGTGGCACCTGGAAGGCCTTCAACTTTTACGCGAGACAATGATAGGCTTCAGAAAACATGTTAGCACTCAGGACGCTATGCTGAGGATAAAAAACCAGGTTTTCGATTTACCAAGTACAGCTCAGCTAAGAACAATCGTAGGGGTCGATATGCAACGAGCTTTTGATAATGTCACCCACCGCGCAATTCTAGAAAACCTCAAGGCGACTAAACCTGGGCCTAGAGTATACAACTATGTTAAAGGACTTCCTAAGTGAAAGGACGGTTAAAGTGAAACTTGATGAATATGTGTCACCTAGCCATCCAATCACGCGCGGAACACCCCAAGGTTCTATTCTCTCGCTGACTTTATTTAACATTGCGATGATGAAGCTACCCGCATTACTAGAACAAATACCAAACCTAGAACATAATCTGTACGCCGATGATATAACGATTTGGTGCTGTCGAGGATCACCAGGATGGCAAGAACACATTATTCAATGTGGACTAGATACTATACGTGACTACGCCGAAACACTAGGGCTAGAATGTTCCCCTCAGAAATCAGAATATATTGTCATTAGTGAAGACGTTAGCAAGCGAGCCGAAGAATATAAAAATTTAATCAAAATTCGAATGAAAGACGCAGTCTTACCCCGCAAGAATAGCATAAGAATCCTCGGTTTTTTTCTACAGGACAATGGTAAAGCATCAACATGGGTGCAGAAGCTGACCGTACAACTGGGAAAACGTAAGAGTGAGGATAAACTGTGAATATCTCAGCAACCTCCGATTTGCTGATGACGTTGTCCTATTCAGCAACAATGGAGACGAATTACAGCAAATGATTGAGGACCTTAACCGAGAAAGTGTAAGAGTGGGGTTGAAGTTTATTATGCAGAAGACAAAGATAATGTTCAATAGCCTGACCAGGGAACAAGAATTCAGGATCGCGAGTCAGCCTCTAGAGTCTGTAAAGGAGTACGTTTATCTAGGTCAATTACTCACAGGGGACCCTGATCACGAGAAAGAAATTTACAGAAGAATAAAATTGGGTTGGAGTGCATATGGCAGCCATTGCCAAATCCTAACTGGGAGCTTACCACTGTCGTTGAAAAAAAAAAGTGTACAATCATTGCATTCTACCGGTGCTAACATATGGTGCAGAAACTTGGAGGTTAACAAAGAAGCTCGAGAACAAGTTAAGGACCGCACAAAGAGCGATGGAACGAAAAATCTTAGGACTAACGTTAGGAGACAGGAAGAGAGCGGTGTGGATCAGAGAACAAATGGGGATAGTCGATATTCTAGTTGACATTAAGCGGAAGAAATGGAGCTGGGCAGGCCATGTTATGCGTAGAATGGATAACCGGTGGACCATTAGAGTTACAGAATGGATACCAAGAGAAGGGAAGCGCAGTCGAGGTCGGCAGAAAACCAGATGGGATGATGAAGTTAGGAAATTTGCCGGCGCAAGTTGGAATACGCTAGCGCAAGACAGGGGTAATTGGAGATCGCAGGGAGAGGCCTTCGTCCTGCAGTGGACATAAAATAGGATGATGATGATGATGATGATGAGTAACGGTGAGAGTGAGTGGAGGTGAGTGCGAGTGAGTGCCAGTGAGTGTGAGTGGATGTGAGTGCGAGTGAGTGGAGGTGAGTGCGAGTGAGTGGAAGTGAGTGCGAGTGAGTGCCAGTGAGTGTGAGTGGATGTGAGTGCGAGTGAGTGGAGGTGAGTGCGAGTGACTGGAGGTGAGTGCGAGTGAGTGCCAGTGAGTGTGAGTGGAGGTGAGTGCGATTGAGTGCTAGTGAGTGGAAGTGAGGGCTAGTGAGTGTGAGTGGAGGTGAGTGCGAGTGAGTGCCAGTGAGTGGAGGTGAGATCGAGTGAGTAACGGTGAGAATGATTGGAGGTGAGTGCGAGTGAGTGCCACTGAGTGGAGGTGAGTGCGAGTGAGTGGAGGTGAGTGCGAGTGAGTGCCAGTGAGTGTGAGTGGAGGTGAGTGCGATTGAGTGCTAGTGAGTGGAAGTGAGTGCCAGTGAGTGTGAGTGGAGGTGAGTGCGAGTGAGTGCCAGTGAGTGGAGGTGAGATCGAGTGAGTAACGGTGAGAATGATTGGAGGTGAGTGCGAGTGAGTGCCAGTGAGTGGAGGTGAGATCGAGTGAGTAACGGTGAGAATGATTGGAGGTGAGTGCGAGTGAGTGCCAGTGAGTGGAGGTGAGATCGAGTGAGTAACGGTGAGAATGATTGGAGGTGAGTGCGAGTGAGTGCCAGTGAGTGGAGGTGAGTGCGAGTGAGTGGAGGTGAGTGCGAGTGAGTGCCAGTGAGTGTGAGTGGAGGTGAGTGCGATTGAGTGCTAGTGAGTGGAAGTGAGGGCTAGTGAGTGTGAGTGGAGGTGAGTGCGAGTGAGTGCCAGTGAGTGGAGGTGAGATGGAGTGAGTAACGGTGAGAATGATTGGAGGTGAGTGCGAGTGAGTGCCAGTGAGTGGAGGTGAGATCGAGTGAGTAACGGTGAGAATGATTGGAGGTGAGTGCGAGTGAGTGCCAGTGAGTGGAGGTGAGATCGAGTGAGTAACGGTGAGAATGATTGGAGGTGAGTGCGAGTGAGTGCCAGTGAGTGGAGGTGAGATAGAGTGAGTAACGGTGAGAATGATTGGAGGTGAGTGCGAGTGAGTGCCACTGAGTGGAGGTGAGTGCGAGTGAGTGGAGGTGAGTGCGAATGAGTGCCAGTGAGTGTGAGTGGAGGTGAGTGCGATTGAGTGCTAGTGAGTGGAAGTGAGGGCTAGTGAGTGTGAGTGGAGGTGAGTGCGAGTGAGTGCCAGTGAGTGGAGGTGAGATCGATTGAGTAACGGTGAGAATGATTGGAGGTGAGTGCGAGTGAGTGCCACTGAGTGGAGGTGAGTGCGAGTGAGTGGAGGTGAGTGCGAGTGAGTGCCAGTGAGTGTGAGTGGAGGTGAGTGCGATTGAGTGCTAGTGAGTGGAAGTGAGGGCTAGTGAGTGTGAGTGGAGGTGAGTGCGAGTGAGTGCCAGTGAGTGGAGGTGAGATCGAGTGAGTAACGGTGAGAATGATTGGAGGTGAGTGCGAGTGAGTGCCACTGAGTGGAGGTGAGTGCGAGTGAGTGGAGGTGAGTGCGAGTGAGTGCCAGTGAGTGTGAGTGGAGGTGAGTGCGATTGAGTGCTAGTGAGTGGAAGTGAGTGCCAGTGAGTGTGAGTGGAGGTGAGTGCGAGTGAGTGCCAGTGAGTGGAGGTGAGATCGAGTGAGTTACGGTGAGAATGATTGGAGGTGAGTGCGAGTGAGTGCCACTGAGTGGAGGTGAGTGCGAGTGAGTGGAGGTGAGTGCGAGTGAGTGCCAGTGAGTGTGAGTGGAGGTGAGTGCGATTGAGTGCTAGTGAGTGGAAGTGAGGGCTAGTGAGTGGAGGTGAGTGCGAGTGAGTGCCAGTGAGTGGAGGTGAGATCGAGTGAGTAACGGTGAGAATGATTGGAGGTGAGTGCGAGTGAGTGCCACTGAGTGGAGGTGAGTGCGAGTGAGTGGAGGTGAGTGCGAGTGAGTGCCAGTGAGTGTGAGTGGAGGTGAGTGCGATTGAGTGCTAGTGAGTGGAAGTGAGGGCTAGTGAGTGTGAGTGGAGGTGAGTGCGAGTGAGTGCCAGTGAGTGGAAGTAAGTGTGGTGAGTGCCAGTGAGTGGCTGTGAGTGCGAATGCAAGTGAGTGTGAACGTGAGTGAGTGAGTGTGAGTGGATGTGAGTATGAACGTGACTGAGTGCTGTGAGTGTGAACGTGGTTAGTGCTGTGAGTGAGTGGAGGTGAGTGTGGACTTGAGTGAGTTTGAGTGAAGGTGAGTGCGAACCTGAGTGATTTTGAGTGCAGGTGAGTGTGAACATGAGTGCTTGGGAGGGGAAGTGAGTGTGAACGTGGTGAATGCTTGAACGATAAGCAGCACTGATATCGGTTCATTTGGCTTGCGGAAAAATGGAAGCACGTTCTGTGTACAAGCTCACTCGCGCTGATGACTTATCGCGCTAGCAGATTGTGCACATCAAGATAGAAACCACTCAATAAGGTCGTAATATTCCAAGGTTCAGGCATGAATGAGACGATGTATAGCGAAGTGAGCGGTTACATTATATTGCGATAGCAATTCTATGGACACTCCAAGCTCACTTCTGCCGTGGTCGTGGACGTTGCTGTGAGGTTCCGTATGAAGTCCAAAGACGCTAACATCATCGCCGCGTGCCGGCGGTACACTGTATGTGCAAGTGAAAGCTTGCGATGGTCAACCGACGCTTGCTGCTCAATCTCTCGCGCGTGTGGGAAGAAGGCGGGGTGGAAGTGCGCTTCTTCTGTCGCGCGCGAGGCACGGGATGTGTCGTCTTATTCCGGTGGCGGCCGCGCGGGTGCCGTATGCATACCCTGAAAGCAACCTGCGACGTGGAAAAAGAGCGCGCCCACGCGTGCCTCATCTTCAAAGCGATTTGCGACGTGAACAAAGCTCAACTAGTGCCGGTAACTTCATATACGGTGTGTTTTGGATGTTTAGTTTGCGTTGAAGCGAGTGGCGGCACGAAGTTCAATTCGCCTCCTCACTTCAGCGTTCTTACAGCGAGTTTCCGCGGTCATCGAGCGAGATGTGTCCATGT
Source organism: Dermacentor silvarum (assembly GCF_013339745.2). Taxonomy (NCBI): domain Eukaryota; kingdom Metazoa; phylum Arthropoda; class Arachnida; order Ixodida; family Ixodidae; genus Dermacentor; species Dermacentor silvarum. The sequence continues at coordinate 19,398,385 of NC_051159.1, forward strand.
TTACCTGTGCACGCGTTACACCATGCTCGTCAATATAGATAGTAAGGAATGCGTACAAGTTTATACGACCGATAAGACTTCCATTGTTATCGCAAGCGAGGCTTCACCTTTTGAGCAAAACTGAAACATTTTTTTAATACGCCTGAGAATATGGATGGGCTGGAACGCTTATGGCAGACATATCAAAGTCATGACCGGCAAGTTTTGCCATGACTTCCATTGAGTAAAGACGCCTAATCCTGTGTGATTTGCTACAGTTTCGCTGCTCATCCGCCTTTAGAGGGTGGAATGGATCCTTATTTTTTTCTCCCTCCCTCTGAAATGTACACGTACAGGCTCCAATAAACAGGCAGAGCGCAAGAGGGACTATCAAGTTAGCACAGAGTAACTGACTCGCACGCTCGCACACATGAGAAAAAGCGAAGATGCAATGATAGATACCGCTTTGTTCTCCCTTTTGTGTGTGTGTGTGTTTCGGCGTTAAGTGGGTGACTAAATATACGGACAGTCAATCTCACCATCTATTTCCCTCTCTCTTGGCTGAATCCGAGCGAAGGGGATCTTAGTGAGCTTGAGCGGAAAGCATGCACACGTCTAATGTCAATGACAGAGATAGGCAGATAGACATTGGGCTGTAACGGTATTTATTAAAAACAGTGAAGTGACCAGCGTTGAACGTCGGCAAAGCGAAATTTGGGTCATCGTCTTTGTCACTTAAGTCGCGCAGCTGCAGCAGCGCCACTATTGCTCTCTTCGTCATTACTATGACCCGGTGAGAAACAAAGCAATTAGCCATCTTGATGACTGAGGCTGACGTGCACGCGGCTGAAACTTGACCAAGTACTTTGCCGGTGATCGTTGGCGTAGCAAGAGCGGGGGCTGGCTGTGGGGGGGGTGTCCAACTCCTGACCCATCCCAAAAGTTTTGCACTACTTTGTATGCACATATATTCACGCACACATGCAGACACACACCCACTCGTATGGGAGGGTGCTACATCAGACTATGAATAAATTGAAACAAAAAATTTAGTCGTGCTAGTTTTGCCCTACTTTGCAGTGTTAATAAACCAGCTCTTTACCAATTCAGCCAATGTATCAGCGAACTTGTATTTATTAAAAAAGAACCTTATTGCCTTCCTCGGTACCCCTCCATTGTTGCAATGAGTTCTTTTGTGTGCGGAAACCAAACAATATTGGTGTTTTCAAGCACTGGTCGAACAAGCATTTTGTAGGTCAGCAGATTTATATCTGGGGGTGCTAGACGAAGGCGTCTTCTTTAGAAAGAAGAGTCGCTTTAGTCCTCGGCATGTACATCGATTTCAGTCACTTTAGTGCTCAGCATGTACATTAATGTCCAATTTGGGTTTTTTGGTTAACATGGCTTTCCAATCGGACAGTGTGTGTTAAAATGACGCCAAAATATTTAAGCTTCTCACAGAAGTGACAATTGATTCATTCATAATGTAAGTAAAATCAGACATCTGTTTCTTTTTACTTACTGTTAACGTTACAGATTTTTAGGCATTTAGAGTCATCTGCCACTCCTGACACCAAGAAAAGGCTGAATTTTAAAAGCGGCGCTGTTCAAGCCGGCCGTTAGTCCGTCCATAGGCGGTGAGTATTCATTTTTTCGGGGGGGGGGGGGGGGGGGGGGCTGGGGCCCCGACCAGCTTTCCGAAGCTTTCCGACCAGCTTTCCTTGCCGGGCTGTCTTTCTGCGCCCCTAGTGTTGCAGAGTTAAGAGACAGAGGTCATCGCAGATCACTCACAGAGGCCGTCAGTAGTGGACATAAAAATAGGCAGATAATGATGAGGAATCTATTTTCAGAGTTGCGGTGAATCGCGCGGCTGTACGAACCGCTCGCCTCCGCTGCCGGCGTTCTTCACAATGCTTCCATTGTGAAAGAGAGTGCTCGAGGTCATCCAGTGAGGTATTTACAGGTTTACATGGTCCGTGCTTACTATGTCCACTATGTCCACTATGCTTACTATTATAATTTTAGGTGAATGTTGACTACAATTTATATGGCCACTATAACTATAACGTATAGACTCGTGTAAGGGCCACACTTTTCTTTCGCGATTTTGACGAGCCTTTCATGGGACCGGGCCATTTGACCCCATTTTTTCAACTACGAGTATGAAATCCGCCGTAAACTTCCGCGATCGCCTCCTCTCGACATCCTGTAGCGACGCGGGAAAGTATGCTGCGCGCAACAATTCGCTGTTGAGCCCGATTAGAATCAGCCCACGGAACGCGATTGCTTCTCGGTTGGATGCCTTCTTTTTTAAATATTGGCTGTCAAGTCATGGGTGCAGCCCTTACACGGGTGCGATCCTTACACGCATTTACACGGTAAGAATCGTCCTTCGTGTAATTGTCTTCTACTTCGATATCACTAATACTGCTTCGCCTTCCCGGCCAAACTGCACTCTTTATTATTTTTTTGTACTTTCAGTCCGAGTATAAGCGCTGCTGCGAATGACTTCTAGACTTATATTTATTATGATTTTGAGTGAATCCGGCTTGGCATCATTTCGGTTACCAAGTGAATTCTATATACAGGGTGTTTCAGCGAAAAGTTTCCAAAATTTTTAAAGGTGACCTGTGGCAGATAGTACAATTGTAGTTCATGAGCTCGTCCACTCGAAGAGGCGGGCATTACTTGCACAAAAAAATTGAAATGCATAATCGACTAAATAACAAAATTAACCAATTAAGTTTTTAGCTAATTAACTTATGCTCCATGTTGCAATTTACAAATTTTAATAATTTTCATGGTCAAAAAATCACGCAAAGTAATTTGAAGTGAGGTAAACATACATCAACATATTAATTCTCTAGGTATATCCATTTAGTTGACTACCTCCTTCTCTTTCAAAAATATAATAAACTTTGTCCTGTGTATATATTTAAATATATTGTGTCTGTGCATGGTGTCCTCAGCGGGAACTTTAAAAAATTTTAAAATGAGGAAACACGAATGAGGTAGCCGCCGCTGGTGCTTCTAATGCGCTTGTCCTCCTATTGTCAGGATTTGCCGAAATAAAACGAAAGCATCAATTAAAAGTCGTTAACGTCCGCGCCAACAATAGTAGGCTTCCAGCCACAACAAAAGTGAAAATCTGGAGGCAACGCAAGAGAATCCTCAAATAATGTCAGTAACAGAACTCCGGTACAGACATTTTAGGGGGGCGTATCTCTCGAGTCATAAGGAGGGGGTGCCCCCCCCCCCCCCCTTCCTTCCAGCTGGTATATACGAATATGGTTCAAGTTACGGGAAACAGCCTGTATATATTTAGTAAAACTTAAGTCGAGAAGCTGATGTTGAGCGGAAGGTGTGCTTGTTTCGGTGACGTGTCCGAACGGCAATATTTAGAGTTAGTAGAATGTCAACAAGCGGAGACACTATGTAGTCACCGTCAGGAACAGATGGCGATGCCCACAAGATGACACATGTGGTGGATTGTTGTTGCAACCGCACACAGTTAATTGATCACAAGTGAAGGGGCGTTACAGCTGAAATACCGCAAGATGAGTGTATTCAAGTAGAGTCACGCCGGTCCATCAGCGCCGAGTGAGTCGACGAAATATCCAATCCAAGAATGTCGTCGTTGGCGCATCCCTCGAGGGTGGCATACTTACAAAAACATTACCAGTCCTTATCCTGTCGAGAAAATGGGGGTAAGCGAAGCTTGTGGCAAGACGACGCTGTCGCAGGCGTTCCGCTTCGTTTGCCCTAAATTCAGGGTCGGCGGCTTTTCGCTGACGTTTGGCCTCAACATCGCGTTCCCACCACTCGGGGTCCATGGCTCCTTGCTGACGTCTCGCCTGGGCTTCGGAAGCCGTTATGCTAGAATCAGCATGCTAGAATCGGACGACAAGCTTCGCTTACCCCCATTTTCTCGACAGAGGAAGGGCTATTGATTTTGTTTCTTTGGGTCCCACGTATGACAAGGGTATATTTCAAGGAAGCGTTACAGGTCCCCGTGCCCATAGAGGTATGTGCCATTGAGCTTGGACCCTTTCTGCATTGTCGCTAGGATCGACCCACAGTAAAGGGGTATGGGCCAATGAGCTTGAACCATTTCTGCACAATCACCAGGATCGGCCCACTTCATATGCCCCTGCATCTGCCGTTTCAACGTCGCTATTGGAAATGACCAATAAAACTTCAGCGTACTAGAAGTTACAGCTTGAGTGATATTGTCAAGAAACATTGGGAGAGAGAGAGAGAGTCAAAACTTTATTTTGACGAGGCACGGAGAAGCGTCGATCTCCGTGGTGGGTGGAGTCCAGGGCCCCAGCGGCGGTGGCAGCACTTTCGGCTCTGGCGATAAGCTTTCGCTGATCCTCCAGTGCCGAGCTGGTCAGCACCATCTCCCACTGCTCGAGCGTTGCGTTTCGATTTGGGGAGTTATTGGGGATATTTTGGCATGCCCATGTGGTGTGGTAGAGGGTAGCTCGCTCTTTACAGAAAGGACAAAGGGGCTTATAAAGGCTGGGGTACATCGCGTGAAGGAGCGTGAGGTGAGGATAAGTGTTGGTCTGGAGTTGCCTCCAGGTCGTGACTTCAGCTCTGGTGAGGGATGGGTGGGGTGGCGGCATCGTTCTTCTCGAAAGGCGGTAGTGCTGCAATATATCGTAGTAAGTTTGTAGTGTGTCGGGACTTGGGTCTTCTGGCGTCTCTTGCAGTGCCCGGTTGCAGTGACCTCGGGCTATATCGTGTGTGCACGATGGTTTCCGCTGACGCCTTCATGTCCCGGTGTCAAAATTATCGTGGTGCGGGGCATTTCGTTGAGGCGATGTAGAATATCGCATGCGATTTTATGTAGATGGCCGTTCGCGTAGGCTCGACATGCTGACTGACAGTCTGTAAGAATATATAGTTCTTCGTTTTGTCTCGATGCCGAGATGGCGAGGGCAAGAGAGAGAGAGGTTTATTTGAAGAAAGGCAGAGAGGTCGGTTTGAGCGTCAGTTTGCTCTGGCCTGCTACTCTACACTGGGGAAGGGGGGAGGGGATAAAAAGAGCAATGAATGAGGGCAATAGCGGCCTCTTCGGCTGCGGCGACGTTCTGCGTATGAACGGAGGCGGATACCAGTTCTTGCTCTCTGTGTCCAGCCACGCTAATTACCATGCTCTCTCCATTCGGGTACATGGCCGCATATGTCCAGCAGAGCAGTGGAGAGAGTGCCGTATCTCCTTTCTATTGTTATGGCTCGTGCTTTTCTCCTGCCCAAGTGATATTACGGGTGCATGTTACGTGGAACAGGCGCCACCATTATTTGCTCGTGTAGGGACTTGCGGAGTACTTCTTGATTGTTGGTTGTCGCCACGGGGTATTACAACCTTCGAAGTGTTGCTCTGCCTGTTCTAGTGAGGTTGAGGCGCGTGATTTGGGAAGAACTCGGAAGCAATATTTGTTCTTGTAATTTGTTTGGAGAGCAACATGCGTATGTAGTCAAAGGGTTGGGGGGCTAGAGACCGCATTTTTCAAGGTTTGACTGGTTGCCCGGTTGATCTCGTTTTGTTCTCGCAACTGAATTGTCGGAGTGGATTTTGATGTGTGGCAAAGCCAGTGTGAAGCAGACACCATTTACCATTTTGTTTGATCATCTGTTTCGTTTATATCAAGTACGATGTATTGCATGTAGGGTACGTTATTGTGAACTCTACGTTCATAACACAGTTGTACTCGTGCCTACTGGTGACTAAATTTCATTGTCAACTTGCCGGCGTGTGCTCGTTTTAAGTGCCCAGGTGACGGCTTTGGCTTTTAGCTCTAGGTCACTTGGAGGTTGCCGACAACGGGAGGTAAAAGCATTTCATGCTTAAAACAGCAGGCAACCTTAAACTTTGACTTAGGTGTCTCTTATTGGCACTCGCATCTCGGCGTTGGTGTTCTGTGCTTTGGTCAGCGGTAATCAGTGATTTCTTATTAATCCTAATTATTCCAGACACTTCAGTAACTTAACTTGTAACTAAGCTTATGTTTTGATATCATGCCTATAATGTAACCCATGAATTTTGCACTGCATGTGCTGCTTTTTTTTCTTGATTTATTTTTGATCTCGTCTAAGCTAATTAGTTATAGTTATCCCAGACACTTCAGCAACTCAGCTTGTAACAAAAATTATGCTTCGATATCATATATGTAATAAAACCCTTGAATTCTGTACTGCACCATCCTTTTTATATTTTTCTGATTTACTTGGATTGCGTCCCGGTGGTCTCAGCTAATTATTTCTAATTATTACAGACACTTCAGTAACTCAACTTGTAACTAAACTTATGCTCTGATATCATATCTATAATGAAATTCGCGAATTTTGTACTGTACTATTTTTTTTCTGATTTATTTTCACCTCCAGATCATCTCATGAGGTGAACCGGAAGTGCTGCGCAAATAACAAGTGTCACTAGATGCTCGTGCCACTCAAAATTGCCGAATACAGCTTTCTGTTGCTTAATACGTGCAACATAAAAGTGATTTTTCTTCTTTTTCTTTTTATTCCGAGCGCGAAAAAAGCCCGCGAATACACGCAAAATTGCCGCACAACTAGCCGCTCGAGGCACTATGCGTGTATCCGCGGGCTTCTTTTATGCTCGGAAAAACACGTTTATGTAGCACGTATTGGACAACAGAAAGCTGTATCGGGAGTTTTTTTGTTGTTGCTTTATAATTTTCTGATTGACACTTTTCATCTTATACCTCAGAAGCTGAATTATTATTTAATACTAATTATCTAATTATTTATCCAATTCAAAAAATAATTGGAGTATCTGTAAGCGACGGAAAACAAAATTACCTTAGTTAATTCTGTCCAGCTACGTGGCATTTGCATATATTTAAGTCTCGGTGCTAGAAAGTTGAGACGCCCTGTATATACTGGGTGTTCAAAATTAGGCTTTACGAAATTTAAAAAAAAATCGCCTGTGGCAGGTAGCATAATTCTTATCGCTGAGCTTGGTTATTCGAAGAGACAGACATTAGTGACACAAGAAATTGAAACTCATATTCTAATAATTAACAAAAATTGACTAATGAACTTCTTAGTTAATTACTTTACGACACATTTGCAATTCATGAATTGTAGCCGGTGAGTTTGCAAGACGCATCCACCTGAAATGAATTTCCAGGATAACACCAGTTTCGAGATATTATTTCAAAAGTGTGGGACGAAATACGTGGTCGTTCCAGTTACTTTTGTGCTTGAATGTATAAAACAGCATCTTGGTGAAAAAAGAAAGAGGAACAACTGTGCATTTTTAGGGCGAGTTTGATGGCGCCTATCTGCAAACTGGTGTGATTCTGGAAAGTATTCAAAGTGGATATGACCGACAAGCTCACCGGCTACAATTCGTAAATCACAACATGTGTCGTAAAGTAATTAAATAAGAAGTTAATTAGTGACTTTTTGTGAGTTAGTTGAATATATGTTTATATTTCTCTTTCTAATAATGTCCGCCTCCTCGAATAACCCAGCTCAATGATAAGAATTATGCTACATGCCACAGGCGATTTCTGAAAATTCCGTAAAAGTTAAAAATGAACACTATGTATGTCTGTATGTACACACAAAGTTGGAGCACAGGACCAACGTCCCTGCAACTAGTTACCAATGACCGATGATTGGACACATCTCAGATTCCCATCAGCGTCTATTGTAAGCGGTCAATGCCCTGTCTCCGTTAGAAAACGGCATTGCCTCCATGTTGAATATGGGCAAGGTGGTGGGAAGAGTAGTGTGTAAGCATAATAAATAAATATGTTTTCAAAGAGTGCGTTTGGTTTAGTTATTAGCCCTTAGCGCAAAATAGAATGAAACAAGAACTTTGGGTAATATCTGCGATGTGATGCCCATATTTTACATGAAGGCCTAGGTCTATTCTGTAAAACAGACGGGGTGCTGGCCAATGTGCTGGGAAACTACTGGGACACCAAGCACAATCTACGCTGTTATACTTTGCCGGTGACAAATCGTAGCGCAGAAGCACAGGTACAAATGCTTAAAGAATGGGATGACATGCTGTCTACCGTTTGTCATGATGTAAAACTAACAAGCACGAACAGCGACAATTGTGTGCGTTTCTGGTCAATAGTTCATTTGGTGCCGGTTGACTCACGTAAAAAAAAGTATTTCTTTTTAATCCAAACGATGAAAACTGTGCGCGCACACAGGGCGCGACATTTGCCACGTTTGAATTTAGCACCATTTCCCGCGCGTTCCGTGCGTGGCCAGCCTGTGCACCGCATAACCGCGATAAAGAAAATAGTTCCCCAAAGAAGCCATAAGCAGAAAACTTTCATACTCATGCAAACCACAAAAATTGTAAAGAAATACCCTTATATTAAAATATTTGTTAATAAAAATAACAATTGATGTCTATGAAAGCGTGTATTTGTATGCACGTTTTTGTGGGAATGCGCGTTGGCACTGCTGACTTTTTGGCTCATTCCGGGACCGGGAGTTGGTGCGTGCGGCGTATGGCGTGCGGGTTGTGTGATATGTAGAGATCGGATTTGAGGCAAACGCCTTTTTTGTTCCTTGCGCTCTTACCGCCCCACTTTGATATATGAGCATGAATAAGAGGTTAAGAAGGGCTTTTATAGTGTTTTTATAGTGCCTATAAATGCCTATTTTGGCGTTTGTGCCTAAATGCCTATAAATGCCTATTTTCAATATCGGCGCCTATGTGAACACTATTTAGCCGCAAGTTTCGCTTTCGAGTGCAGTTAGAGACCGTTGTTCATGTTTCCGGGCAACATTGACTGTTCGCAACTCTATGGGGTTCAACCTAGTCCTTTTAGTTCAACCAACTCCCGGAAAACAACTGCTAGCAGCATTGAAATGGGACGCGCCGGCCAGCAAACGCCGCCTCGCTGACATTGCGCGAGCGGTTGGCGCATGCGAAACCGCGGAGAGCCGTCAGGGGAAAGGAGAGTGAAGAGCAAAAGAAGAAAAAAAAATGTGATGTGCACGCGGCTTTTGTTTTGCTTGTAATTTACTTTTTAAGGTGTTTACCGCCGTCTGGCGTTCCTTCTCAGCGTACGAGATCATTCTCAGTGAGAAGAGGCACGATTTTGAATCCAAAAATCTGGTGATGGTGCTAGTTTGCAATTGCTTCCACAATCTTCACAGTGATTCTTAGACTATATACGTTCCGCGTGCTCTCCATACATATTTCTTCAAACATGTGCACTTCAAATGGTCGGAAGTGTATTTGGCAGTGTTGGGACGTCTGGACTGTACAATTCGGATAATGTCATTGTATATGAGAAAATTGCGAAGAGTTGTACCTAACAGTCCTCTTGTAAGAACATGCTAATTTCTTATTGAATCGTAGTCTCTCTTGCATTTGTTACTTGTTTGTTTTTGTTGTGTCTTAATTTAATTGCGTCAGGCAGACATAAATTATCGGTTTTTTTAATCAGTATTCCCAGCTTTCAAGTATTCTTTTTCATGCCTGTTTCAATATATGCGACGCTCGAGTACAGTGGCCATTGAACATGAATATGAGCAGTGCGCTTATTGAATGGAAGTAATTGATCGTCACTGGTCCAGCAGTTTTATGGGACAATTGCACGGCTCTGTTCAACTGTTGGCGCCTTTGTGCCATCGTAGACAATAACATTTCTTGTTGTCCTATCGTATATATATATATATATATATATAGGCCGCGCACGTTTTCGTTTGACATTATTTGTATTTATGTAAAAATTGTTGTGCATATATTTACGACGTTGGAGGCCTCAAACGTTATTTTGGCCCCTAAAACGCGTTTTTTTAATGCCTAAAGATCCGGCCTCTGGTGATATGAGTTTGCTGCGTTTTTTGCGTCCTTTGATTGCCCCGCGGTGGTGTCTTTGGTATATTACAATTTGTTGCTAGCTCTTTATCCCCTACTCGTTGCCTCGAAGATCCCCATGATTGTCTCCGACTCAGCGACATCGAAGGTGAGTGAGTGTTTCGGATTCCCCTTGCTCATTCATTGGGATGCGATGAAGAATAGCGCGAAAGTGCGTACAGCGCCCGTGCTTGTCTTCCATGCGCCTCTTTGCTCGTTTTCATTAATAGTACTATCCTCCCGTTGCGAGAATTCGTTGTGCAGCACTAAATTTGTGATATTGAACATGGAGTTTTGTCCTGATTTAACTTCACATCACGCTTGTGCCCTCGTAAAGCAGCTATGTGGAGCCAGCAAAAACAGGGCATGTTGTGCGCGCCACGATTTTTGGTACGGTGTTCCAGCACCGATTGAAATTAGCCTTATTACTGAGCGCTCGTGCTCTGCCGTTTTGGTGGAAACAATGCGACGTTAAATCAGCTGAACTGTACTGTAATCAAGTATATTTCGTTCGCGCGACGCCGTCCATTGACGTGCATCTACTACATGGCGTGTCGGGATCGGCGAAAATATGCGTGGGGCGTTTTGCCGTTAGAATGTATTCTGGTGCGCTGTTCGCTTCAGTCCGCTGACACGCCGAGCGGTAGACATGCGCCGTGGCGCCATAATAATAAAGGATTGCAAGGGTGTATATGCGATTCTATGTGATAGGTAAGATAAAAAAGGAGTGGTGCCAGCGAATGCTGTGAAATCATCAGGTTATGTGTGGTTTGTGTTCCGCCGGTACGCGCGCGGTCAACCTTTTTTTACCCATGATCTCCCTTCGACGGCATCGAGTGCTTCGCGCAAACGGCTTCGCGTAGGCGCTCTATATTAACGGGAAAGGCAGATTCTGTGGGATTATATGTTCTGCTTTAGTGGGATAAAACATTCAAAATAATGTTATCGCGTGAAGTGCCAAAGGCACTTACTGAAGTACCTTTGGCACTTCAGTAAGTGATTGATTTAACTAAGTTCGAAAATCAGTAAAGGAACGAGATGCTTGGGCATATTTGCCATGTCCGGCCACCGTGCTTCCAGCGGCATGTAGGCGTTATCGACAACATAAATGTCATAAGTGATAGTACGCGTTTAATGGTAGATAAGCTCGGCGTTTATATGAATGCGCCGAAACAGGCAACGGCCAAAACGGAGCGAGTGCGAGCACTAACAACAAACGTCTTATTCTTCGTCTTCAGCTGGCGCCTGTATTTCTCACTACATAAGTTAGAAAGGCTTTTTATGACTATAGAAGCAGACAGCTATGTCAATAAGTTATTTTTGCTCTGAATTCCCACATTATAAAGAGGAGAGAGAGTGAAAGGGGAGCGCATCATTGTGAACAAAATGACTCTTTGACACAAGCTTGGAACAGTGGTTAGTTGGTGGAGCAGTTCTGTGTAATATTTTGAGAGTAAGCAAACTTTAGTAGCAGCAGTTAGACGGGGAGTAAAAAATGCAATACTAGTTTTATATGAAGGTGCTGCCTTTAAGATGTGGCCACAACAGTTCAGTAGATGAGCAAAATTAATTTTAAATTTTAGGAAAGGAATTAAAAATTAATTATTTGCCCACCTCACACTGCCAGTAGCAAGAGCAGCCACGCTTTAATGTTTTCAATCAGTCATTTATATCCATCCATTTATGTCAGCCTAATGGTCCATGTAGATGTTTTGATTATCGCTTTTGACTTATCGTGGCTTCACATTTTAATGCTGACATCTGTTTTAAGAATCAAAATGAGCCTGAAGCCGCCACAGCCGGAATGCGAAAGGTGAATTGTTTGGCCATTCATCGTCTAGCGTCACCATGATCAAACGCACTGATGCCGTGAGAATGTATATTGCCGGAAGCCGAGGAAAAACATTGCTGATGCAACCGCAAGCATTTCCTCCATTGATCAGTTGGTGCACAGTGCCGCCTTCAGTAGCAGCCATGATTTTGATCTCTCAGCTCAGAGACCGTGCAAATGCACCGGGACAGGGAGAAAATTTCGGTATCACTTGTGAACAATTTAGACGTAGAATGTGCCTTTTCAGAGTGTATGCCTGATATACGAGAGTGGGTTCAGAAACTTGATATTATCGGTACCATAAACTTGAAACAGGTGTACACATTAGGCGTCAACATTAGTGCACGTCTTTCCTGTTTTAACAGAACAAAAATATGCCCAATGCAGTAATGCAATTCACCGCAAACCAAAAACAGCAGTGTTGATCCAGGCTTTCAGAATTTCAAGGGACAAAATTCCAAAGAGATTGATGGTGACCTGGATGGTGTGCAGTGTCGGTCAATACATACCGTAACGAGCTCGGCATGAATCTTTTTGGCATTGTCTCTTAAAATGCAGAGACCAAATTGCTGCTCATAAAACTATTCGAAATTAGAGGGCGGGGGAGAGGTGAGAGGGCTCCCCTCTGGGTCAGCCAGTGCATGCCCTCTGCTATACCGACAATTCCACCTTAATGAGAATAAGTGATGCATGTCATCCTATATTGAGCCAAGTGTATTCCTTGTTTTGTTTTAAGGAGGCACTAAAGACACCCTAAATCAATTTAAACTGAAAAAGCATCCTTTTAAATCTCTACTTCTATTGATTTTTTGGCAGTAGGTTGATTATTAAATGCGGAATTGAAGCTCAATGTTCCATTTTCTGCGTATAGCCCCAATACCCCAGAGCTGATACCTCATTGTGACATTGATTTCAAGTGGTTTTAGGAACTTGGGTCGTTTTCGTTCAGTAAAAGTTCGTGATGCATTTTAATTTCGGTCTTAGACTCTTTTGGAATACAATGAAGAACACCTTTATTTGTAAAAAAATTACCTACGCTCGAGCAGACACTAGCAAAATCCATGACGTCACAGCAAGGTGGTGTGGAAACTTCAAGGTGGCAGTGCCACCAATCTTTTGTCTTGCGTCTTTTACAGTCTAATCAGCCTCTTGTCACGGTGCGAGTGAATCCTCTTGTATAACAGGAAGGTCATTTACAAATACATCTAAATTATTTTTTTCTTTAGTGCTCACTCGGCATGGTTGCTTAGTGGTTTTGGCATTGTGCTCCTAAACATGAGGTCGCAGGATGAAATTACCTAATTTTGATGGAGGTGAAATGCGAAACCACCCATGTACCCTGCAACCCTGGTGGTCACAAAAAATCTGGACTTCCCCACTACGCTGTGTCTCATAATCAGATTGTGGTTTTGACATGTAAAACCATAGAATTATTTTAATTTCTCTTTAGTGCATCTCTAAGCGGTAGTATTCATTATCTCTTAAAAAATTGTGCCCAGGGTATTCTTAAGATTTAGTAAAAATAGCATTAAGTGTCTCCCCTGTGATTTTGCACAGCCTTTGCTTTGCGAGTCGATTCATTTAATTGATAAGGTGGGCAGTTGGCATACCCTGCCTTTGTGGATTATGTACACATTCAGCTGAGTAGGTCTGGGACACAGCAAGCGAATCTGATGTGTAGTGGTAATCGCATTAACATGAACAGTTATCTTCCTGTTTGAGCTGCTAATGCTGCTTGCCAACACAAGCAGCAGTTGCCCAAGATAGCGTGAAAGAGGTTCATTGAAGAGTGGCAGATACCCTGAGTGATATACTGTAAGAAACCGAGGGGTCGCCGCGGAGCGCCCGACCAAGAGGACCAGCTCAGCAGGCTTTTAGAACCGACTAGCGCGTGCCGTGCTTGCGCCGCTGGCACGCGCCGCCCAACTTTATTTTTCTCGACAGTCGCAGCCGGCCCCAAGGCGCCGGCCGAGAGCGCTGACCTTAGCGTCCCAGCTTGGCTGCGTCGATGGGCGCTACAGGGCCCCCCGCCCAGACGGGGCGGCGAAATGTGCGCGATGCACTACGGTGGTCTGGCCTGGGAGTGCAGCAGTGGACGAGGTTTTGGTGGCGGCAGCTTGAGGAACATGGACCTGATGATCCCTGCATCGCGGAGGGGGCAGGCGCGACGCCATTCGCGCTCTAAGCTGCAGATGTTGCATGGTCGGTGTGCATGGACGGTCGACCCCAGAGAGGTGTGGGGAACGTGGCTGCCACGATGACATCGTACCAGTTTGGGCTGTCCAAGCGATGAAGACGGTGGTGGGGTGCGTCGGCGCCGACGGCAACATAGAATCCGGCCCCCGCTGATGCTATGACCATGGTGACAAGCCCGCGACGACGGGACTCGGTTTGCTCTATCGAACTTAGCGTGGTGCCAACGTGTGAATGTCAGTCGGACCCGTGAACATAGGTTCATTGTTGAGGGCGGGCGCTTTCGAAGTGCGCGGTAGCAGCGTCCGGCCTGGCACCTGTGTAAAATCGGGTGGACGCAGCGACGAAAACCAGCGAAGCAGCGGGGCTGCCGGCCGCGCTGGGCAAGAGTTCTCCGACGCCGAGCACCGCAAGCCGAGGAGGCATCCTTGTGGCCAAACGTCAAGGCCGTGTCGTTGGGGCGCTGAAGCCGAGACACTGAACGTGCGCTGCGAGAGGGGGCATGCGACAAGGGCTCCACGAGAAAGACACTGGCGTAGCTAGAAAGTTCAGTGCACGTGATAGCTGGCAGACCTGTCTCACCGCAGTGTTGCCACAGGATCTCGTGCGGAACAGGCGTACTGATATGCGTCTCGTCAGCCGTCAAGGCACGGCTCTCCACGGCTTGGACATGGGGACGCCATGTAACTCGGGTGGGGGTGGAGTGCATGCCGACTCTGGTATGCTCGGGCGTGGATGCAAGGTGGTCGTTGCTGAGGACTAGCGGGCTCACCAGTTGTGTAGTTGATGGTGCGGGCAGTGTGGCGGGAGATTGTTCGTTGTCGGGGAACGAACTAGACGTGGGAGGCGCAGTTGTAGTGTCTCCCCACAGTGGCTCTTTCGGTGTAGGTTCGACGGAAGATTTGCGATCAGTGGCGCAACTCTCAACAGGCGCCGATGACGAAGAGGATGACGTAGGTAGAGCCACTTCTTCAGAAGCCTCAGGCGTTGAAGGAAACTGTACCGTGCTGTGTAAGTGATCGGGAACTGGTACGCCAAAATGTTGAAAGAAGGCGGTCTTGAGGCCCTCGTACATGTTCTGGTCTGATGACGGAAGGTCAAGACGAGAGAAGACGTCGGCGGGAATTTCTCGCTTGAGGAGTAGGTACCGCCAGAGCTGCGACGACACGCCATTTACGTATAGCTGTGCGTCTACCTGCGCGAACCACACGATAGGGCTGTGCGGACGGTAGGGCCACAGTTGCAAACGCCAAGGGTCGTCGAGCGTCGGTGGGCGCCACTCTTCTTCCAGCTGGTCCATGGCCGTGGGCAGGGCTGGGTAACAGGTGATGCTGAATCGGCCCTTGATACTCTGCGGATCACGTCCGGGTCACCAATGTAAGAAACCGAGGGGTCGCCGCGGAGCGCCCGACCAAGAGGACCAGCTGAGCAGGCTTTTAGAACGGACTAGCGCGTGCCGTGCTTGCGCCGCTGGCACGCGCCGCCCAACTTTATTTTTCTCGTCAGTCACAGCCGGCCCCAAGGCGCCGGCCGAGAGCGCTGACCTTAGCGTCCCAGCTTGGCTGCGTCGATGGGCGCTACAATACCTAGGTACAGTGTACTAGAAGGGTACACTGTAACCTAGTGATCCAAGCTGGTCCACCGGTTGGTTATTAACCCACTTCCCTCAACATAGCAGCCCGAGGCTCTCCCCACTAGACCATTGACCGCCAAGTGACAAAATTGGCTGGAAAATAGTTGGAGCCAGACGCCCGAAAGTATGTGAAGTATCCTAAGAATGCTACTTGCATTAAAGTTTTTCGATGCTTTGGTTTACTTATTATTGTATTTTGTACTGGATTAATCCTTGTTTTTCTGAAGCACATGGCATCCTAACAGCATAACAAGCTATGACACTAGTCAAGTAAAATTAGCATTTTAGGTCTGGAGCTGGCAGTATTGCCGTGATTTATTTGGAGTGCCGCTGTTGTGGAAATGTGCTTAAAAGCCTTAAACTACCTCACTAACATTTACCTAAACGTGCCGTTTCACATAGGTTGGAGAAGTGCGCATTCAGATGATCCTGGCAGAGCTTACCATGGCCTGCCATGGTGGACCAGGCAAGTTTGCAAGGGCCATGAGTCACCATGTGTTCACAGAGGAGAACCTCATGGGGCACTCAAACCTCAGAAACAACACTACCAATAGGAAAAAAGACACTCTTGGCCTTATCAGGGTCAACGGCGTTATAGGCAAGTACCGTACATATTTTCCCGTTGCATTTTTGCATTCACATTTTGTACTTGAAATTACCAGCTTGCTATTAGCACAACAAATGATTTTCAAGTAGCCTGTGTCTGCAACTGCGTGCTACAATAGCCTACTATTTGGAATGAGTGTTCATTCGATCTCAAGTGCCTAACGCCTCCATACTAAAATGCTAAATCTTAAAATCAGCCTTAACTGCCAGAAGTTACGGGTGACTCCAACAGACAAAGTTAGCTGTATTTGCGCATTAGTTGCACTACTTGACTGTCATTGCAATGAATAGTTTCAATGATGCAACTACCAATATGTGGTACCAATCTGTGAAGCACGCTACTAATCTTGTGGCATAGAGGGTGTACTTAAGTAGCGTGAAAGTGTTGTTATAATAGTGGAATTGTGGAGAAGCTATTCTCAAGTGCAGTTACTGATCAACTTGAGGGACAGCACTTCCACCAAATTTCAGCAATCGAAATGGCCCTCCAGGTTCTGTGACGCAAAAAACAGTGGTTTCACCTATTTCAACAGACCACATTCACTTAAAGTTGCTCCTGTCTTGAAGGAGATCTATGTGGTGGCAGACAGTAGCCTTGGAGAAGAGGGAGCTTAAGTTACGTGGCATAATTCTTTGGTTGTTCCGGTCAAAGTAACAATAGGAACAGTTGCCTGCTTCGTTGTCAACATAGGTATGTTTAGCGATGTCCATTCTTACTAGGTACTCAACCTATTTATTAACATGCAATTTTTCATATTGTATTCTAAGATATAGCAAAAACATGCATATATTTGACTTTTCCCCACGTTCAAATAAAATGAGCAGCACTGAATAGGCCCTTGGCAGCTACTGTATAAAGCTTCTCACAGTCCACAGCTCCCACTCGGAAATTGTTGGAAGTGTCTCCTGCTTTCTTCAAGGACGCACTTGCCTGTTTTCAGCGTTATTATAAACCAGTGATCAAGTACAATGGGTTTATGTTTATCGAAAAATTGAATGGGCACTGTAGGTGTTCATGTTTAACCCTTTGAGGATCACATATTTTCTGGAAATACGTCGCCCAATTTAAGCGCTATATTTTTTATTCTGGGTTTTCCTTCAGAGTAACGTTTCAAGAAAAAAATGGCCAAATAATTTTTTAGGTCACAAAGTGACAAAAGTCTCTTAGTGTCTGCAATTTTACACCATGTTTATTGTAGCATGCAGGACAAACTTTCATGATCACATTTTTATATGTAATGCCATTCGCAAAGCCTTAAACTAGGTGATTACTCCCAAACTACTGCAGTAATGGGCACCATAGAGTAAAGAGAAAGATCAGTTTTGGAACAAGCCAAGGGGCGACAGCACAATTAGGATTTTTGTAGAAGTCACAGAAGGTTACAGAATCTAACGTGATGCTAGGGGACACTTGATTCTGAAAAGGCATGCTTAATCATACGCTCTGTCGCCGCCTCATATATATGGCCGTGACCACACGATTTGTTTCCACCACTGTACATGCATGGCAGTGACCCTCAAAGGATTAGCAGAGCCAGTGCACTTGCATATTTCTCTAGCAAGACTGAGCATTTCTTCATATAGCTGTCATGTTCTGCCTGTGTTAGTGTAACCAGGTTGGCGCGCAACTCCAGTAAATCCTTGGTATAAGCAGTATTTTCTTTAAAATAGAGAGGCATAAGAACGGCCATCATAATGCGAGAAGTGCACTCCAGTAGCATATGAGCTTGTAAAACAAATTTAAATATGCCATACTCAGTTCTGGTCGCATAACCGCTTCA
The DNA here is from genome assembly GCF_013339745.2 of Dermacentor silvarum. Lineage (NCBI taxonomy): Eukaryota > Metazoa > Arthropoda > Arachnida > Ixodida > Ixodidae > Dermacentor > Dermacentor silvarum. The sequence goes on from NC_051159.1 coordinate 19,416,282, forward strand.
TTGCACTTCTGCAAGGAAAAGTGCAATGAAGTGCTGCACATTTTGATTATGAAAGTTGAGAGAAAGTTTTAGTTGCCAGTAGTCTAAATTCACGACCAGTATGAAATCTTTTCCACCATTTGGTTCCTAGGCAAGCAAAGTGCACATTTTTCACACCAAGGATATTCATGAAGTTATTCTGCCACAGTGGGCTTTTCCTGTTCGCCTTCTGCATATTGTACTAAGTGGAGTCCTCCGGCGCCATTCCACTTTGAAAGCTGGTCATTGTCTGGAAATAAACTCGCGAAAACTTGGAATAAACAAAACAAATGAAACAGTTTCATCATAACAGGGCATACGGTATGTTGCACTCTTGCATGTGGAATACTGATCCTAAACATCATGCTGTTTTTCCTTTTTTAAAGGCTTTACCTGTCGCAAGTTTCTGAGACAAACATGGCCTACATTAAGAATGCTCTGGCCTCAATTCTCACAAGGGACCTGAAGAAGCCAGAAGAGCCCAAGTCGGTGGGCAGTTCCAGTGTGCTCTTTCAGCCCTCAACATTTTTTTATTATAATGATGTTTCTAGTCACCTGAAAAGCCCAGGTTGGACTGTTCAGACACAGGTAGTGTGTTGTGATTAATAATTAATCGCACAAGTGCTGTGCTTTGTATTTTAGTACATTTTTAGGTAAATTTTTAATATATTTCCACAAAACAGAGTGTTTCTTGACTATTTTATTTCATACGTATCTCAGGTAATTTTATGCCAAGACTGTTCCATGACGGCACACCATTTCATATTTGTTTGATAAAGTTAAAGTAGGCACAGTGAGAAATTTTACGGAAAATTTGGTTTCATACGTACCCCTGAAAGTGGAACCTGTGCTATTATCAGAGTGGTTCTGTTTAAGAAAAACGACATATCAACACAAGCTTGTATTAATGGTTTATTTTGCTATTCCAAAACAGTAAGGATTAAGAGGTAAAAGTTTGCTTAAATTCAGATTGCAACAACAGCTGTCGGGTAAGGGAACGATGCGCTCTCTTTCATGTACGCATGAAATCAGATTTATTGCAAATTCTTTCATTCTAATTTTTTTTGTGGCGCTGGTCAAAACTTTAAAAAACCTTTCCTCATGTCAGTTCCATTTAAGTCTTCCAGCAGGTAACTAATAGCCATCGCCTATCAGATAGAAATCTTAAGTAGTCAAAATGAATAAATCGCTAGGTATGTAATGACCTGCCCAGGAACCTGTAGTAATCATGGCTGAAACAGCAACTAGATCGTGCAACAAGCAATGCAGCACAATAAACTGATGTCATGGCACAACTTATTGTAACTGCCATGTCGTTTCAGAGGTAGATAATGTTTAGTAAAATTGGCACACCATTTAACCAATAAATAAGGGTGTCTTAGTGGACTCATGCAAATTGTGCCATGATTACTATGTCACTGGCTACCCAATAGAGAAAGAAAGTACATTTTAATGTTATTTACTGTCATGCTAGTCTGCTTGTGTATTTATTTATTTTCTATTTGTTTCAATTTTGAGAAATGTGCTTTACTTTAGGGCCACGCAAACTTTGCATCTCTCGGTATTCAGTTTCGTTATTCTATCAAGCTGCTGATAGTTTGTAGATTGTATTAGGAAGTTATTGATCTCAAGGCACACATGGCTGTACAGTTAACAAATGTTTGGCTACAATGAACACTTCATTTAGAAAAGATGCTTTTTGTCCACATCAATTTTGAGCTGTTGATTTCGTGAAGGAGTATTGACTTTGCGTGTTAGGCCAATTCAAAAACTGGCCTAATGGTTCTGCAAGCAGCCCTAGAATATAGTTTATTACAGGCTATATCTAAAAGTGTGGTTTTAATCCCTGAGTGACCCAGGTCTGCAATACAGAAATGCCTGGATTTAACTTTGCCCCTGTACTCTAGAATGAAAGGACCATATAAACGTGGAATCAATGGTAATGCTATGAGACTAAATGTGCCTCAGTGGTATTTTAAGATAAGTCTAGTGCAGTTTTCAACACTACTCAACAAACGGCATATTTCAGTGGGCTCTCAAGTGATTTCAATAGTGACGTTCAACACTGCTCCAATAATATTTAAATGGGGTTTCAATATTGATGTTCAACACTGCTCCAATATTTCAAGAGGGTTTCAATATTGATGTTCAATACTGCTCCAATACTATTTCAATGGGGTTTCAATATTGACGTTTAACACAGCTCCAACATCATTTCAACGGGGTTTCAATATTGGCATTCAACGTATTTCAACAATGTTTCAACGGGCTTTCAATATTGACACTCAACATATCTTCGACAGTTCTTCAATCGGCTTTCAATTTTGGCATTCAACATGGTTTCAACAGTCCACCCATGACTTCTGAAATTGAAATGACCAATGATGTTTCGTTCAAAGTGTTGCGGGCCAATTATCAACACCTGAAAACAACTTCCTCAATAATGTTTCAACAAAGCCTCTGTGTGCTTTCCGTGTCATTTGTTAACGTTGAGCAATGAGTTTTCAACAACATTCGAAACTTTGTAAGGGCTGGGCCCAAAGCACACCCTTGGCGCACTCCCGATGTAACAGGTGCTAAATTGAAAGCTTGGTTATGAATATACACGAATGGTGAGCGATATAGATCGGCACACTCATGAGTGCACTCACTCATACTCGCATTTATTTCAAAGGCGTGAGTGCGCGTACGAGTGAGTGAGTGCCAGTGAGGGGAGGTGAGTGCGAGTGTGTGCCAGTGAGTGTGAGTGGAGGTGAGTGCGAGTGAGAGTCAGTGAGTGTGAGTGCCAGTGAGTGGATGCGAGTGCGAGTGAGTGCCAGTGAGTGTGAGTGGAGGTGAGAGCTAGTGAGTGGATGCGAGTGCGAGTGAGTGCCAGTGAGTGTGAGTGGAAATGAGTGCCAGTGAGCGGAGGTGAGTGCGAGCGAGTGCCAGTAAGTGTGAGTGCCAGTGAGTGGAGATGAGTACGAGTGAGTGCCGGTAAGTGTGAGTGGAGGTGAGTGCCAGTGAGTGGAGGGGAGCGCGAGTGAGTGCCAGTGAGTGTGAGTGGCGGTGGGTGGAAGTGAGTGTGAGTGGAGGTGTGTGGAGGTGAGTGGCAGTGAGTGTTAGAGGAGGTGAGTCCGAGTGAATGGAGGTGAGAGCGAGTGAGTGCCAGTGAATGTGAGTGGGAATGCGAGTGAATGCCAGTGAGTGTGAGTGGAGGTGAGTGTGAGTGCCAGTGAGTTTGAGTGCGAGTGAGAGTGAGTGCCAGTGAGTGTGAGAGGAGGTGAGTGCGAGTGTGAGCGAGTGCCTGTGAGTGTGAGTGGAGGTGAGTGCGAGTGTGAGTGACTGTCAGTGTGTGTGAGTGCAGGTGAGAGCGAGTGAGTGCCAGTGAGTGTGAGTGGGAATGCGAGTGAATGCCAGTGAGTGTGAGTGGAGGTGAGTGTGAGTGCCAGTGCGTTTGAGTGCGAGTGAGAGTGAGTGCCAGTGAGTGTGAGAGGAGGTGAGTGCGAGTGTGAGCGAGTGCCTGTGAGTGTGAGTGGAGGTGAGTGCGAGTGTGAGTGACTGTCAGTGTGTGTGAGTACAGGTGAGTGCGAGTGAGTGCCAGTGAGTGTGAGTGCAGGTGAGTGTGAGTGCAAGTGAGTGTGAGTGCAGGTGAGTGCTAGTGCGAGTGAGTGCCAGTGTGTGTGAGTGCAGGTGAGTGCGAGTGCGAGTGAGTGCCAGTGAGTGTGATTGCAGGTGAGCGTGAAGGTGAGTGAGTGCGGGGCCTGGAAAAATTATGGTGAGAGAGTGTGAGTGAGTTTTCTCCCACACTGCCAACCTACCTATGGTGATGAGTGGTCTCTGGATCTTTGCTGCAGCATAGACATGCCTCATCTAGTTCCGAATATTTGCTCCGGTATGTTTCGGTCCTTAGGCAACCGGCTCGAGCCTCAAATAGCAAGGCACTGCCCTTTGTGTTATCCTACAGATTTTCCCTTCGAATTTCTTTCTTCTCATTCTTGTATAACTCCAATGTCCATTTTCCTTCCATTATTTGCATCCAATTCACGGTCTCTATTTCTCTCACTCTCTTTCTGATGACTCCTGGTTGTCTATTTACAGTTTCGAGCAGCAGGGGCGGAGTGCACGCATCCGACTGACGCCGTTTATGCAATACTTTTGCAGATTTTTCTGTGGTGCCTTCGCTTCGCGCATGCCCGCTGCATTGCGCTGAAGATACGCTCGAATGGTCACTGGAAATTCAGCGCTACAGCCCAGAATTGATAATCTGCCCCCGATTGGATTTTCTGGCTTGCTCCAGATCGCCATACCGTCCTCGTGCTTGGCTTTCTAAGCAACGCCGCCGAGGTGCCCTCTGATGCTTTAAATACGGAGTGCTGTCTGGCCTTCACCCGCCGTGGTTGCTCAGTGGCTATGGTGTTGGTCTGCTGAGCCCGAGGACGCGGGATCGAATCCCGGCCACGGCGGCCGCATTTCGATGGGGGCGAAATGCGGAAACACCCGTGTACTTATATTTAGGTGAATGTTAAAGAACCCCAGGTGGTCTAAATTTCCGGAGTCCCCCACCACGGCGTGCCTCATAATCAGATCGTGGTTTTGCCACGTAAAACCTCATAATTTCATTTTTTTGGCTGTCTGGTCTTCGGCTCATTCGGCAGCAGCAGCGGCGGAGTGCACGCATCCGACTGACGCCGTTTCTGTAATACTTTTGCAGGTTTGTGAAACATTTGCAAACATAACTGCTTATATTTTTGCTGTTTTGCTGCTGCTGCCGCTGCCTTTGCTTTAGCCCGCTGCCTATTTTCACTCATGTTCTGTGTAACTGTCATTTCAGTTTTGCGAACGATAGCGAACATCATGAATCCTAAGGGTAATCGCGCCTGCGGCAAATGCAATGATGTTATAAATGAGGGTGAACCCTATTTGGCATGCACTGACTGCTCAATCTGCTATCATGTTGGTGGCGCCTACTCCGGCGTCTCTGAGAATACGTTCAAGTCGAAGCGTGATGAGTATAAGTCATGGCGATGCCCTTCATGTCGAAAAAACAAAGCAAGTGCTTCAGCACCGAAGGAAAATAATGAAACGATAGCTTCCACACTCATCGAAATTAACAGGAAACTTGATGAACTTCTGCCCTTGACGCAAACTGTCAGTGACATAAAGGTGTCGGTACAGCTGCTATTTAGCAAGTATGACAGTATTCTTGAGGCCGTTGCCAGACACGACAGTGACATCAAGGCTCTCGGGGGCAGAGTGACCAAACTTGAGAAGCTAGACACGAATGAAGAACTACTTGCTGTGTCTGCCGCAGTCAATGACCTTGAATATCACAGTCGTAAACTAAACCTGGAAATTCATGGCATTAAACATGAAAATAATGAAAATCTAAGGGATAAAATCAACACTCTAGCATCAAAATTGGAATTAGCTCCTCTGACTGAAAATACTGTCACTTCGGTTCACAGGCTTTTGTCCAAGAAGGACAGCACGCCTCCGGGTCTCTTATTGCCATCCTTCCGCGGATGGTAAGGCACTAGGTTACCTACAGTGGCAACTTCTGTCTTGCCTGTTGGTCCTTCAAAGTGCACCGACTTGAGTATACTTGCTGCTTCACCGTTTTGAGGACAACATAAGGGCCTGTGAAAGCATTCTTAGAACGATCAAGACCTTTTCGCACTAGCACCATGTCTCCGGCCTGTACGTTGGACATGTGAGTTGCATGGCGCGAGCCGTAGTATTTCTTCATTGTACGTTTATACATATACTATTCCACTGACGTCTTCTTGCGTTCTAGAATATCGATCTTCCCTACTATGCCAAGTTCGTAACCTGCTGGTAACCACGTCGTCTTCTTAAAGGCAGCAAACTGAGGGCTACAGCCAAGTCCAGCTGTGTGAGATTGATTGTGATGCCTAACCGCTGCCTCAAGAGCACACTTCCATCCTCCACGAAATTCTGCGTATGAAGGTCTTCAAGTCACGTAAGAGGCGTTCCGCTAGGGCATTTCTTTCCGGGTGGTATGGTGCTGAAAATCTCAAAGTGATATCCTTTTCTGCTGCCCACCGACGGAGCCTCTCGCTGTGGAATGCAGGTCCATTATCACAAGCAATCACCTTGGTGAGTTTAAATGCTCTCTTTCCATCAGTGCAATAACACTGTTAGCATCTTCTGTTCCGGGTTTCGCCGCAGCCATACGCGTGCAAGGGTCAACAGCCACTATATAAGACTGAGTCCTGCGCACACCCTCCCCTTTGTTTTTGATTTCAACGAAATCGAGGTGAACGACTTCGAAGGGGACATGTGAATACAAATGAATGACCATCTGGTTTCCTTTTAGGTGGAACTTGGCTTTGATAGTTTGACATTGATGACAGGTCTTGACGTAATTCTTTATATCGGCTTTCATCTTCTTCCAGGTAAAACGTTTCTGAATCTTCCAGTAGGTTCACCCAAAAGCCATCATGCCCCCCTGATTGATGACTGTCATGATAGAGCCGCAATATTTTGGACATGCAGCTTTTAGGGACAACAAACTTTCCGTCGATTAATTTCAGTTCTTCAGTGTCTTCCCATACACTTGCGACGTGTGCCCCTTGATCGTTGTTTATTGGCGGTATGTGCAATCTTGATAACGTGTCCGCGTCAGGTAGCTTTCACCAGGTCTGTGGCTAACATCAAAAGTGAACTGCTCGATCTCGCTAATCCATCTTGTCACTCTTCCCTTCGGTTGTGTAAGGTTCAGAAGATACGTCAAAGCCTGATTGTCCGTGAAAAGCTTGAACCTGCGGCCTTCCAAATAACTCCTGAAGTATCGTAACGCCAGCACTACTGCTAAGGCCTCTTTTTCCGTGGTCGTGTAATTTACTTCCGCTTTTGAAAAGGTGTAGGAGTAATAGCCAATCACCTTTAACTGGTTGCTTCTGTCTTGGCTGGAATCTCGTTGGTATAATACTGCTCCTGTGCCATAATTAGACGCGTCAGTGCAGAGCTCGAAGGGTTTGGCGAAATCGGGTAATATCAGGATCGGATCTGAAGATATTGCGCGCACCAGTTCTTCGTATGCACGGTCGCACTCGTCGCTCCCCACAAAGGGAACTTCCTTTTGAGTGAGCCTTGTAAGACACCTGGATATCGCCGCAATGTCTTTAATGAACGCCCTAAAATGTCCTGCCAGTCCTAAGAACACACGCAGGCAGTGAACATTGTAGGGCTTCTGCATTTCCTGACACCACTCCCGACCTCACCTTCGTCACACAAACCACGCGAGCTGAATGGCTCAACACACTCAAAAACTTAGGCAGCGATCACTACATACTGAACTTAATGCTACAGACCAGACGCCTACGCAGGCAGATCGGCACAGCCAAAATCACTGACTGGCGAAAAATCAGGGAAGCCCAAGAACATGACACAGACAATCACGAACCTGGAAGACTGGTGCGACAACCTCCGTCGACAGAAACAACACCACAAAAATGAAATTGCCAGAACGGAAGAGACGCCAGAGGTGGATCCCCACCTACTACACCTGTGGGACGCCAAACGAGGCCTCACCCACCGTTGGAAAGCACAGAAGTACAACACGAAACTGAAGACACGCATAGCACAAATAACAGCGGAAGCAGAAAAATATGCCATGCAACTCGCCTCGGCGAGCTGGTATAGATTCTGCGACTCCTTCGGTGGCACCCTGGGTACCGCCAAGACGTGGCACATACTCAAAGCCATCCTGGACCCCACCAAAACCAAAGGAGGGTTACAACACACCTACACCAAGGTCCTGGAGAGGTTACAACACACCTACCCTGGCAGCCAACAAGACCTCATCGACGCCATCAAGACCAAGTGCTATGGAGATCCATCTTCTACGCAACCATGTAAGACACCATACATGGGACAACCCAACCCACCTTTTGACGAACCTATAACATAAAACGAGATGAGAGTGGTCATCGCAGCCACCGCCCGTAACACAGCGGCGGGGACGGACCGCATCACGAACACCACGATCAGAAACCTTAGCGACAAGGCCATCTCCGCGCTCACAGCCTTTCTCAACCAACTCTGGGAACAAGGTACGGTGCCGGCGATGTGGAAACACGCTCGCATAATCATGATCCTCAAACCGGGAAAGAAATTGGCAATTGAAAATTTCAGACCCATCTCGCTCACATACTGCCTCGGCAAGGTGTACGAGAAAATCTTACACAAGAAACCAGAGACACTTAGAAGACAACAAGCACCTGCCAGACACCATGTTTGGTTTCCGCGCAGGCTTGTCCACACAAGAAGTTTTACTCCAAATCAAGGAAGAAGTCCTCAGAAACGTTCCCCGCAGCGGCGAACATGCCCTCCTAGCAATCGATATCAAAGGAGCTTTCGACAACGTCAGCCACCAAGGAATCCTAGAAGGGCTCGCCAACACCAACTGCGGCGAGCGAGCGTACAAGTACGTTCAGAGCTTCTTAAGCCACCGCACGGCAGAGCTGAAGATTGGGGAGATCCAGGCTTCAGTATACCACCCTCCCAACAAGGGCACACCACAAAGAGCAGTCATCTCACCCATGCTCTTCAATGTCGCCATGATCGGCCTCGCAAGAAAAATGCAAGACGTAGAAGGCCTCCGCCACGCCTTCTACGCAGACAACATAGCACTCTGGGCCACAACAGGGTCCCTTATTGAAAAAGAAGAACGGCTGCAAACTTCAGCTGACCTCATCCAAGATTACGTCAGCCAACGGGGACTACAATGCTCGCCCGAGAAATCTGAACTCATACGAGTCTGACGATGCCGGGGTAACCACACAGTCCCCACAGACCCACCACGAAAACTCGAGGTACACCTCAATGGGGGCCTCATACCTGAGAAGTCATTGCTCAGGGTGCTGGGCATGTGGCTGCAGTCTAACCAGCGTGCTACCGACACCCTTAGGCCCCTCAAAACCAGTGTCAAGGCAATATCACGCATGATATCCCGTGTAACATGCAAGAGTAGAGGCATGAAGGAAGGGGACACCCTCAGACTGGTCAAAAGCCTGGTGGTGAGCAGAATCACATACAGCCTGCCCTACTACCATCTCACACAATCCGAGACGAAACAGGCCGGCACGCTGTTGAGGATGGCTTTCAGGACCGCTCTCCGCCTGCCGATGAGTACATCGACTGAGAAATTATTTGCGCTTGGGTTACACAACACCCTCAGCGAACTCACAGAAGCCCTTCACGTCTCACAACAACAGAGACTTGCGCGGACTCACATGGGCCGGCAGGTCCTACAAACCTTGGGCTTGAAATCCACAACAATACGAACCCAAGAAACCTACACGATACCTCGTCACGTCCAGCACAGGTATCACATTGCTCAAGTACCACGCAACATGGACCCTAACCTACGCTCCGGAAGGAGGAAAGCGAGGGCCAAGTACTTCAGGTTCCATACCACGGCCCGTTTTACGGACCCCGCTATGTACGGAACGAAGAATAAGGGCGCAGTGGCAGTGATCTGCGACCACTGAGGCCAGGTCACCTCCAGTGCATCGACCCGCCCCTGCACGATCACGGAAGCCAAAGAGCTGGCCATCGCGTTAGCCATCCGCGAAGGCCAACACTCAAACAAACCACTGAAGATTCTCACGGATTCCCAGCAGGCCTGCCGCAACTTCCTACAGGGAAGAATTGCAAGACCTGCGGCACAAGTCCTAGCCCAAATACCCAAGGAGGACACTGATGACAACACCATCCAATTCATCATTTGGATACTCGGCCACGCTGCCATCACGGGTAACCTGTATGCCGACAGAGGAGATCGAGAATTTGCACATAACCGAGCGCTCATCACGCCGATTGCTGATGACTCTGACCCAGTTGAACCCGAGTATTCAGCAATCCTGAACTTCCACAGAGGGAGTCGCTTGCCATATCCACAACCCCATCGAATACAAAAGACGGAGGATGCCACTGCCTGGCGTAGGCTCCAGACAAGCACTTGCACGAACCTACACATATTACATCGCATGCACCCCACAGCCTACAGGGACGAATGCCCGTGGTGCGGGGCCACACCAACCCTATACCACATTACGTGGGAGTGCACGCTACACAACATAGAACACCACGACACGAACACCACGAGCGAGCATTGGGAGGCACTGCTGTCCAGCTCAGCCCTCGACGACCAGCTCAAGCTGATACAGAGAGCAGAGAAGAGGGCAAGAGCCAGCGGAGCCCTGGACTAGGGGCCACGACCAGTAACGATGCCTCTTCGGGGCAAGACAAGACTATCTTTGTAATAAAGTTTATCTACTACTACTACTACTGCCCATCCTGGACTTTTTATAACAGAAAACCTCACTGCGCAGAACAGAATGCTCTTGAAAGCCACAAAATAATGGGTAGGCGCAAACAAGTTCAGTTTTGCTTGGCACTGTTGCATAAGGACCCTTTCCCGGAATCACTCAAGTTTCCCCACCACCTCAAAAGGCCGTCGCATTCCAATTATGGTGCGCCGAGGCGCATCCACCACGTTACCGGACCCGTCAGACAGGTTGGCGACACCCCCCCTTATGCGCCTCACGCCAAGCTATTGCCTCTCATCCTGCTTGACTCTTCCCGAAAGTGCAACGGGAGACAGGCACGGTTCCAGGTAGGAGGTCTTGCTCCAGAGCAAAGTGGTTTTGCAGCTCTGGAGGGTCGTTCCGAGAACATCCCGTCTCCTTCAGCTGAGCGCTTCCAAGCGAGGAGGCAACGCCGGAGGCAAAACAACCATCGGACAATGGAGCACTCGGAGCGTCCCCGTTGGCCGAATATGACGGCACTTGGACGGGCCAGTACCAGGGGAGGAAAATGGCGACACTTGAGCTGGCTCGACGATTGGCCGAAAATGACGGGACCCCGAGGGGACGTCAATGGACTTCGAGGAATTCCAAGAGACTCCGAGAGACCGAAAGGGTTAAAAGAGCGACAAATCGAGGAGAGGGACATTCCTCTTCTGGCCACGGGCCGCAGCGTCCGATTTGCTGCCGACCGTCGATCACTGTATGACTGTTCATTACTTTGTATATTAGCACTGTAAATAATGTAAATAAACCTCCATTTCCCAAAGTCCGTCCTCGACGTCCCCCGACTCCCGCACTCAACGGCAAGATCTAAGAGCACCGAAACGGGAAAGTGTTCGTACAAAAGAAACAGGATGAGAATCCATGCCTGATTAGCTGTACTGCGGACCCTGCGAAGCTTGTTGAGTAACCCGAGTAGGTAGCACTTTGCTTATGATGACAGCATCACTTATTCATTCAGGTTAGCCTTCCAGTGACAATTCAGGATTTCATTCGCTCCCATCACGGTGGATTCATCACTTGTATTCATATAAACTGCCAATCTGCAAAAAACAAACAGGATGAACTCGATGTACTTTTCAGCAGAATTAACTTTGAATTTCACTTTATTATGTTGTCTGAAACCTGATATGGCCGCCATGCCATACCCTGGTGTTTGCAGAAGTATCAGCGCTTCACGCGGTCTAGAATGGGAAGTCGAGGTGGTGGAGTCAGCATGCTTGTACGGGAAAATTGCCATGTAGAATGTGTCACTCATTTTTCTTGTGTGACCGATGATTATGAAATCTTGCCTGTTTTACATGCTCGCACCGTGTGCTCTGTTGTATATCGCCCCCCTCGTGGTAATGTACAATTCTTTTTTGCATTCCCGGAAAAATTGTTAAACTACGTTGCTGAATCGCAATACAGAATTGTACTCGGTGAGGATTTCAATATCAACATGTTAGACCATTCCAGCATGACTCGTAACATTGAATATTATAACAGTCGAATGGCTGTTTAAATATCATTAATGCTCCCACCAGAATTACACTTCACACGTCTACATGCTTTGATCATTTATCACTAATTATGGCTTGAACGAGATTAATCGTGGTGTTCTATCATATAGACTTAGCGATCACATGCCTATTTATTCAGATTAAAAAGAAAAGCTAAAATAACACCTGTAAATGACATTCCGTTCCAAAGAATCACGCCTGATAGGCTAGTCTGCTTTCGTGATGAATTAAGTCAGTTTGACTGGAGTACTGTGTACACTGCTTTTTGTGCTGATGTGGCTTACAACACACTTTTGCAAATATTTATCGCCGCCTATTTGAAACATTTCCCTTCGCGTTCACACCGCGCAGGGCCTTCAAAGATGCGCAAGCCTTGGGTTACGAAGGATTTATTTGAAAATATTAAAAAGAAGGGAAGATTATTTAATCAATTCCTTAAGTCACGAGATCCAGCCGATCTTAAAGCATTAAAACGTTTTCGTGATGGCCCGAACAAAGACTTACGTACTGCTAACCTTGCGTTATACCACAAATAATTCGCGCTAGGCAACAACGATAGTCGAAAGCTATGGCATAAGCTTAATTTATTGATGAATCGAGTACCCACTCCCGCCACTGCGCTACGAATCGTGCATGACGGCGCTGAATTGAGCGGTGACTTGTTGCCTGATTGTTTCAATGATTATTCTGTCTGCTTGCCCCATCAACCCGTGGGTGCCAACGCCTGCCACTTTATTACTGCCACTTGCCCAGACTCGATCTTCATTAACCTTACAACTAAATCAGAAGTCGCCTCACTTTTTTCCGAGCTTAATAACAGTCATGCCTGTGATGCTGACAATATTCAAATTAAACCTGTTAAGTTTGTCCTGGACATAATTGCGCCAGCATTAGTCCATATTTATAATATCTGCCTCTCGTCAGGAGTATTCCCACGCGAAATGCAGCCGGCGAAAGTAACCGCAATATTTAAAAAGGGTGATAGAACCATGTCAAATTATAGGCCGGTGTCGGTTCCCTTAGTGTTTTTTAAAGGCATAGAAAAGATTATAACTTGCAGGATAATTAACTTCTTGGATAAACATAATTTGTTAACGAACCAGCAGTACGCTTTTCGCAAGTATAGATCCACTCAGCTCGCTCTACTAGAACAGAAAGAATTTATCTTAAATAATGTTGAAAAAGGTCTGCTTACTCTGGGGGTCTTTATAGATTTCTCGAAAGCTTTTGATTCTATTAACCATGAGCTCTTGTTTTCCAAAATGACATATTATGGCATTCGTGGCAGTGCCCTTGACCTCATTAAGTCTTACCTAAATCACAGAAAACAGTTTGTACAAATAAACAATAAGGCATCTCAAACGCGTTCAGTTAATATTGGTGTTCCACAGGGCCGTATTTTAGGGCCCCTTCTCTATAATACTTATGTTAATGATTTAGTGAACATTGATGGAGACTCACATTTTATAATATATGCTGATGATACCACGTTATTTCTTTCGTCTAAAAATCCAAATGGTTTAGTTTCAAGGGCTAATATTGTACTGGAGAAATTATATAAGTGGTCAGTAGAAAATGGCCTATGTATTAATTCCTCAAAAACTAAAGGTGTGCTATTTCGGGCTAAAAATATGCAGACCACTTTGCAAGAAGACCTCAGGATTAATTTCTCTACGATTGAAGTCGCTGAATCTGTAAAATCTCTAGGTGTACACTCTGACCAACACATGACCTGGAATAACCATACAGATTTCGTTGCAGGCAAACTGTCCTAAATTGCTGGTTTGATCGACCCACTGGACTGTCTCCCCCGTTCCATTAAACGGTTGATATATAATTCCTTATTCATGAGCCACTTAAACTACTGTTGCCTTCAGGGGCATAGCTAGGAAGGGGAGGGGGGGGGGGGCTGATGGCGCTTCAGCCCCTCCCGAAATTTTTCCCCAGCGCCGACCAAAACAACCACCGGCGCCGGGATCATTCTGGATTTTGTCTACAATGTCTTTTTCACGCTGGAAACGACATTTCGGCACGAACATTGCGAAATCGGGCTGGATTTCGTGGCAACGCTTCTGCGCTTGGAGTCGCATAACGCAAGGAGCCCCATCCGAGCACAAAGTTTCAAGGGCTTTTCGAAAGCGAGCGGGCGCGTCGCGGCATCTCGCAGCGGCCGTGGAATCTACGGAGCGCATGGATTTCAATTCCGAAACTTCGTGAGTATACCGATCCCATAAACTTTTGATGCGAAAGGTGCACTGACATTTCCAAAGGCCTGCTTTAGATTTTCAATTCTGGAACTTTACTGGCAAAAACACAGCGCAAAAAAGACACGGACACGAGAGAGCGACACGCACACAGCGCTGTTCGGGTTTAACGGGTTTAATGTTCTTATAAACTTGGACCAACAAGCACACACTGGAGCCCTCGTATCCACGCCGTTCCAGAGATGGAAGCACGCGCTCGGAATATTCCATACACGAAAATGCTAAATATCACCGTGACTGTCAGCTAATAAATTTCTCCAAACATTTTCAGGAAGCGCGCCCAATGTGATCGATCAGCTAAACCAGGCCAGGCAAAGTAAAATAAGAGAAAACAGAAGAAAGTTAGTGGCCTATTATTGAGACAGTTCTTTTTTTCAGGCTACCAAGTCTGACTCTCCGTACCAATAGGGACAGTGGTCCTATGAATTAAAGCAAAGCCCCGGTTGGAAATACTGGTATTTTCAAAGCGCTTCTTCGCATGCAAGCTGATTGTGGAGAAGCATATCTGAAGACCATTTGGAATGTTGCCTCAGTAATGCCTCGTATTTATGCCCAGATGTACAAAACCAACTTATAGAAATTTGTGGTGAAATTATCAAAGAAAACCTAGATGCGAAATTAAACGCTGCAGCTACTTCTCCGTACTTGCTGACGAAACGACGTATATTGTTGGAATCGAACAGCTTACTGTTTGTGCAAGGTACCTAATCAAGGGTGTCAACGACATCGAAGAAGTGTATTGAGGTTTTAGCACCGGAATAGATGCCCTCTCTCATTGCGACTGGAGGTTCTATTTAAATGTGTACAAACTGCTACAGATTCTAGTCACCCAGTGACCACTGTCAGCTCAGAGAGAATATTTTTTAACATGAGATTACTAAACAACTTCTTGCTCTCTACTGCCCTACGCCTACCAAAGAACACTCCAAATGAGAAACTTCTGGCCCTAGGACTTCATAACACCTTTGAAGAACTAGCCGAAGCTCAACTCAATTCGCAGAAAAACCGGCTCCTCCAAACACCCACAGGCAGGAGCGTGCTTGAGAGACTTGGTTACAATGCCCAACTCCAAGCCCACAAACAAACACAAGAAATACCGCGCACCATCAGAAGCTGGTACCAGGTAACCCCGCTTCCCAAAAACATGGACCCGAACCTCCACCCCGGCAGGAGGCAGGCAAGGGCCCAATACATCGAAAGGAAATTCGGCTTTATGAATGCAGCACGATTTACCGACGCCGCACTCTACACAGGCAACGCTAAGAAAGCAGTAGCAGTGGTGACTGACTGCAGAGGAACAATAACCTCCAGCGGGTCGATATCCCCCAGCTCCATCACGGAAGCGGAAGAAGTCGCCATCGCACTCGCTATCCAAGAGGGAAGGAAATCAATGAAATCGCTGACAATCCTAACAGATTCGCAAACAGCATGCAGGAATTTCCAAAGAGGAAGGGTTGGTACGAACGCACACCGAATTCTCACCAAACTCAAAGAAGAATGCCAAAAAGAATTTATCCAAACGATTACATGGGTACCGGGACACGAAGGGATCACAGGGAATCTACATGCGGATAGAGCAGCCCGAGGATACGCTAACTACCGGGCCCTCAACACATCCGCTGTAGAGGACCTAACGCCCATCGATCCCGATTACTCGACTATATTAAGTTACTATAGAGGGAATCGTATGCTCTACCCACCGCCCCACAGGAAACTAAAGACTGAAGAGGCCACCGATCTGCGTAGGCTACAGACAGGCACCTTCGTCAGCTTACACAATCTACACAAGATACACCCCTCAGCCTTTAGAGACATGTGCCCATGGTGCGGGTCAACACCAACCATGTACCACATAACATGGGAGTGTACATCACACAACATCGAACCTCACATACCAAATCCAAATAGAGATCAGTGGGAGGCACTGCTGGCCAGCTCAGACCTAGAGGACCAGATCCTCCTGGTCAGAAGAGCTAACAGGCTTGCGGAAGCCAGCGGAGCCCTGAAATAGGGGCCCCGACCATAGATAAGCCTCGCATGAGGCCAGCTGAATAACTTATTTTACAATAAAGTTTATTCACTCACTCACTCACTCTACAATTTCTGAGAAACGCATGGTTAGGCTGGCGCTTCTATACGCCCACAGAGACGTCGGCAACCTCCCCGCCGAGTGAAGTTTCTCCTTTAGATAGCGAAGCAGAAAAAATCAATGCAGGTAAAAAGCTATGTTCCTTCTCGGTCCATAAAACTCGTAATTATGAAAACGTATGACTGTTCATTAGCTTTTAAAACCGCAGAAATTTTCGTCGTTTATTCTAATAGTTAGCATCATGATCAAAATTATCAGGCGAATACGAAAATTGCGAGGACATCAATAACCAATTTTGACCGACCTTGCTCATTGAAAGCCTGGCCCACTGCAGCGTTTCCCAACAAACACACTCGGATATTGGGTAGTTCAACTTGCCGCTTTATCTGTGGCTTTCGTTTGTCCTTTTCGTGCCTTTTTGGGTTCCTGCTTTTAGTTCTTTTTGAGTGCGGAATAATTGTTGCCACTGTGCAGGCAGCTAAAATGCACATTTTCGTACTGATTTCTGCACCTTCCTCTATTAGTCTAGCCATATGGTGCTGTCGCGACGGCAGCATGGCCCAAGTACATATCACGATTTCTGCAATCATAGTATTGTTCTTGCCAGGATCGTCCGTCTTTCTATGCGTAAAGTTTACTAACTGTGACTGAGAAAAATGTTTGTCTTGTTTGACGCATTATATACAGTGACGTTTGCTTAGATACGTAGATTTATTGGTGACTTATACGTACATTTAAATATCTTGTTGCAAGGTCTTGTATATATTCGCATTTGTATATTCCATTCTATCTTCGCATTTCTAATGTATATTTTGAATAACTCCTGCGTTTTATATGTACTCACTGTTGCGACTATAATTTCGATGCAATTACTCACAATACACGACCGGTAACAGCGGCTCCTGCGCAATCCATTGCAACGAAGGACAGTGTCATTGAGGTTTTTCCCTGACCGTTGCATATGTACAAAAATGCAAACAAGGTTCATGAATGGCATAGATTCATCAAAGTATTTGTCCTCAACTTGTTATTTTCATGGCCTTTACGTTTTTCATATCAGCTACATGCACTACGTTGCTGGTTTTGAACTGATATAATTCTAAAGTTCGCGTGATATTTTCTGTACCTAATAAATAGAAAAAAAGAACGCGGAAGCATTGATATCAGTTATTTGTGCTACAATTTTGGGGACATACGAACATATTTTTTTATGAAAGCCATACATATTTTACTTGTATTCACAGTGCGTAGCGTTCAATAATTCGTTTGAAGTGGTTGGACGAAAAAACTGCGGTGACGGTCGGGCAACTGGAAATGAAGCCGGATGCGTGGGCGATGAAAAGGCAGCTGGCGGCGGAGGGGATCGTGCAACCACGGCTGCGTAACTGAGCGGCAGCGACGTAGGGTGATTGGGAAAGTCGGTATATGGCAGCGGCACACTCATAGGTGGGGAGGTTGTAGGAGCTGCAGGAAGCGCTTCCGATATCTGATTGCGGATGGCTTGCTGTAGCGTTGGACTCAAAGCTGCCGAAGGTGAGTCGCTGTGAGGCAGCAGCGATAGCTGCCTGGCCACCTCGTCACGAATAAAATCTTTTATATTGTCGCGATTCAACGCGAACAAGAGACAACAACGGCGGAGCAAGACGGCAGCAGAACAGCTTGTTCAAAAAGACCACCAGAACAACAGACGTCTTCTTTGTCTTCAAGTTCCCCCTGTCCCACTACACGGAGCACGTTAAAGCACATATCGTCATCGTAGTCTAAATTTCTACATAGAGCACGCGTCATTTGCTCTCCCTCGAAAAGAGCATCGGCCCGATGCTAAACAATAAGTTCGCTTGGTGAGAACTAAAGTCCCTCGTACAGTCACTCGCTGACGTAGGGCTTCATGCGCACTACGTGCACAAGTTCAGAACGGTGTTGGCGGCGCCTTGTGCAGTAAGGGCTATCTGGAACGACCTCGTATGTGACGTCACTTAGCCGACGGAGCACTTTATAGGGTCCGAAATATCGCCTCAGCAGCTTCTCGGATAGTCCCCGTTTTCGTATAGGCGTCCAGACCCATACTCTGTCACCGGTGTCGTACGTTACAGGCCTATGACGGGCATTATAGCGACCTGCATCGTATTCTTGCTGCAGGTGTATTCGCACGCGTGCGAGCTGCCTGGCTTCTTCTGCACGTTGTGTAAACGCTTCGGCATCTATGTCAATGTCGTCAGGTTCGTGTGGTAGCATGGCGTCGAGCATCGTCCTTACTTCGCGTCCGTGGACAAGGCTGAATGGAGTCATCCGTGTAGTTTCTTGTTTAGCCGTGTTATAAGCAAACGTGATATAAGGCAGAATCTCGTCCCAATCTTTGTGCTCTATATTCACGTACATGGAAAGCATGTCTTCGAGTGTTTTGTTCAGACGCTCTGTTAGTCCATTTGTTTGTGGATGGTAGGCTGTTGTCTTTCGATGAGTTGTGCCACTGAGCATCAGGACGTGATCTAAAAGCGCGGCTGTGAATGCGGTGCCTCGGTCTGTTATGACGATGGTTGGTGCGCCATGTCTCAGCACAACATTCTCTATGAAAAATCGGGCCACCTCTGCTGCTGTGCCTCTCTGGATAGCTTTTGTTTCGGCGTAGCGAGTAAGATAGTCAGTTGCTACAATAACCCAGCGGTTACCAGTAGTAGAGGTAGGAAGTGGACCCAAGAGGTCCATTCCGATCTGGTTAAATGGCGTTTGCGGTACTTGGACGGGTTGTAGCAAACCGGCTGGTTTCGTTGGAGGTGACTTGCGCCGCTGACAATCTAAGCAGGTCCGAACGTGATGTTTCACGGCAACGGGTAGTCCTGGCCAATAATATCTTTGTCGCACTCTGTTCAGTGTTCGCGTGTATCCTAGATGCCCAGAAGTGACCTCGTTGTGGCATGCTTCCAGTACTTCCCTACGAAGACCAGTAGGAACGACGAGCAAATAGCTTGATCCGCTCGATGAAAAGTTCATTTTGTATAGAACTTTGTTCCTTAAACAAAACGATGGTAATCCCCTTGCGAAAGCTTTAGGTGCTGTCTGAGTTCGTCCGTCCAAGAAATTAATCAGACCAAGCAACTCAGGGTCGTCACGTTGTTGTTGTGCAATGGTAGACGTGTCGAGAAGGCCGAGGAATGCTGTTTCCTCTTCATCGGTCGAAGGAGCTGATTCTATGGGTGACCGAGACAGGCAGTCAGCGTCGGTATGCCGTTTCCCCGACTTGTGCAGGACCGTCATATCAAACTCTTGCAGTCTCAGGCTCCAACGTGCTAATCGCCCGGAAGGATCTTTCAGATTTGTGAGCCAGCAGAGTGAATGATGGTCGCTGATAACTTTGAAGTGGCGACCATACAAATAAGGGCGAAATTTTGTAACTGCCCATACCACGGCGAGGCATTCTTTCTCGGTTGTAGAGTAATTTTCTTCTGCGCGTGAGAGCGTTCTGCTTGCATAGGCGATCACTCTTTCTGTGTCCTCCTGGCACTGCACAAGAACAGCTCCGAGACCAACATTGCTGGCATCAGTGTGAAGCATTGTCGGAGCTGTCTCGTCAAAGTGGGCCAGCACAGGGGGCGTTTGTAAACGGTTCCGCAAATTGTTAAATGCAGCTTGCTCTTCGTCGCCCCATACAAACGCAACGTCATCTCTCGTGAGGCGAGTTAACGGCGACGCAATGCGAGCAAAGTTTGCAATAAACCGTCGATAATAGGCGCAGAGGCCCAGAAAGCGTCTGACAGCCTTTTTATCAGAAGGAACAGGAAACTGTGCGACAGCGGCAATTTTTTTAGGATCCGGGCGGACTCCCGCGTGACTGACGACATGGCCAAGAAACTCTAGCTCCGCAAAGCAAAAGTGGCATTTCTCCGGCTTTAGGGTGAGGCCGGCGGACCGTATAGACTGCAGAACCGCTTCAAGCCGTTCAAGGTGCTCTTCAAACGTTGCGGAAAACACTATGACGTCGTCGAGATAAACTAAGCAGGTTTTCCACTTCATCCCCGAAAGCACGGTATCCATAAGCCGTTGAAAAGTAGCAGGTGCAGAGCACAAGCCGAAAGGCAAGACCTTAAATTCGTATAGTCCATCTGGCGTGACAAAAGCGGTTTTCTCGCGGTCTCTCGGGTCTACTTCAATTTGCCAATACCCGCTCTTTAAGTCCATGGAAGAGAAATAACGAGCGTTTCGAAGCCTATCAAGTGAATCGTCTATGCGGGGAAGCGGATACACGTCTTTTTTTGTAACCTGATTTAGCTTTCGATAATCCACACAAAAACGCAGGCTGCCGTCCTTCTTCTTGACCAAAACTACAGGCGATGCCCAGGGGCTCTTGGAAGGCTGAATCACATCGTCTTGAATCATTTGGTTGACCTGCTGTTGTATCGCTTCACGTTCTTTTGGGGCCACACGATAAGGGTTTTGGTGAATCGGTCTCACTTGGTCCTCCGTGATTATGCGGTGCTTGGTTAGGGGCGTCCGACCGACTCTTGACGTCGACGCAAAGCAGTCGTGGAACTCGGCCAGTAGCACAAGAAGTCGTTCTCGCTCGTGCTGCGGTAAAGTAGAGTTTACGTCAAGTACAGGTGCTGGGTCTTGCGCATGCGCTTCTTCTAGTACTGAAAAGCACCCACGAACATCAGCGACATCGTCAAAGTAAGCCACAGCCGTGCCCTTTGGTAGGTGCCGTCGCTCGGCGCTAAAATTTGTTAATAACAGGTTCGTGCGCCCATCTGTGATATTTACGATGCCTCGTGCAACGGAGATACCGTGAGTAAATAACATGGGGGTTACTTGGTCTGCAACTCCTTCACAATCAAATGGTACGTCACATGCCACCGAAACAAGGATACATGACCTAGGTGGGACGACCACGTCGTTTTCGGTTAGACGAAAGGAGTTGCGTTGCGGCTTTAAGCAGGGAAATAAATCAGGGCTCTTGTGAAACGTAACCAAGCGATTCGGGATGTTGATTATGGCGCCGTATTCCCGTAAAAAATCCATGCCTATGATTAAATCTTTACAGCAAGTCGGAAGAACGACGAAAGTTGCCACGAAGGAAGAACCTCCTATGGTGATTCTCGCCGTACAGCTTCCAGCAGGCGTGAGCAGTTGGCCACCCGCAGTCCTTATGTGGGGTCCCATCCAGGGCATTTTTACTTTCTTAAGGCGAACGGCTAGGCTTTCACTTATTATCGAATAATCGGCACCAGTGTCGACTAGCGCTCGCACTTGCTGTCCGTCAACGGAAACAATAAGATCTGCGCTCACAATTTCGTCGGTATCAGAGTGTGTCGGTTTGACGGCGTCTTGCGGCGGGATTATTGGGGGTTTTTCATCGTCTTGCTGCCGGCCCGCAACCTTACCCCCAGAGGTCGCCGCCGTTAGTTTCCCCGGCGTGGGCTGGGCGACCTCCTTCCCCGGAGGTCAGCAAAGGCACGTCCATTCAGTGAAGATGAATGAGCAGGGGACGGAGAGCGTGACCGTCGGCCAAAATCGGTCTGGTGGTTAGGCGGAGAGTCATCGTTCAGAGTGCGCGCCACCGGAGGACCTTGAAAAGCAGCGTCGTCGCGGCGTGGCATGTAGTCGTCACTGGTGCGTCGACCGTCAGACCAGGACTGAAGAGGTCGAAAGGAGGCGTCGCGGTACCAGCAATGGCGGGAAATATGGCCGATGCCTCCGCAGTGATAACAGAGGGGGCGCCTATCAACCGTGCGCCATGCGTCCGTTTTTCGAATTTGCGGGCGCCTCGAAGCCTCGTCTTGTGGCGGTGACCAAAATGCAGCGGATGACGGCTGGCGGTAGGACGGGATCGGCGCAACAGGTGGGTGTCTGAGAGGTTCCTCTGGTGGTGATGACCAAGGTGTGGGTCTCGGCGGCTGATGTTGCGACCGCATGGGCATAACAGCTGGTTGACGTCGGACAGCGTCGGCATAACTTAGAGGACGCTGCTCGTAACCAGGATCGCCTGCGGATAATGCTTGCCTAATTTCCTCACGTACGACTTCAGCGACTGACGCCATGGGTGTGCTAACTGCCGGTATCCCGAGCTTCTGAAGTTCTTCGCGAAGAATCTCCCTAATTAGATCACGAAGGGAGTTCTGATTGCTAACGGTCATTGCGGCGGCGTTGGTAGGAGTGCTGGTGGGCAAGCGATCGTACTGCCTGCACCTTAGATGGAGTGCGCGTTCAATACCAGTGGCTTCCTTTATAAAATCCGCCACGGTACTCGGTGGATTGCGCACAAGTCCGGCGAACAGTTCTTCTTTTATGCCACGCATAAGGTAGCGTAATTTCTTTTCCTCAGGCATGTGAGGGTCAGCTCTACGACACAGGCGGGCCATGTCCTCGGCAAACATTGCTACAGTTTCGTTGCCTTTCTGAAAGCGCAGCTCAATTAGTTGCTGGGCACGGTCCCGTCGATCGACACTCGCAAATGTTTCAATCAGCTGGTGTTGGAAATCATTCCATGTAGCAAAACTGGCTTCGCGGTTTTCAAATCACGTGCGAGCACTACCGTCAAGGGCGAAATACGTGTGGGAGAGCTTTTGTTGAGCAGTCCACCCATTGACCTTGGCTACACGTTCATACTGGTCAAGCCAGTCTTCAACATCTTCATGTGCGCCCCCATGAAAGCGATCGGGAATCAGTGGTTGCAGAAGGGTTACCTGGGACGGACTGTGAGTAGAGCTGTCTTGTGGAACTAGTGGAACCTGTGGCAGGCTGGCGGTTGCCATTGGCAGAGGTAGACAGGGCTCGGACGAGCGTTCTTGTAGGGGGTTGAGCTCGGGGGAAAGGCCTAGCAACCGCCGACTGAAGCGATGCACAGGAGTTGTAATTGCAGATGGGCTGGATGAACGGCTCCCAGGAGGAGTCCGGGGCATCAGGCAGGGTTGTGTACCCAGCACCTCCACCAGTGTCGCGATTCAACGCGAACAAGAGACAACAACGGCGGAGCAAGACGGCAGCAGAACAGCTTGTTCAAAAAGACCACCAGAACAACAGACGTCTTCTTTGTCTTCAAGTTCCCCCTGTCCCACTACACGGAGCACGTTAAAGCACATATCGTCATCGTAGTCTAAATTTCTACATAGAGCACGCGTCAATATGTTGCGATAGAGTCGAGTTGGGCAGAAGGTCGGCAGAAACCGCAATGCTCGAGATGGAATCGGCGTACTGGATGTTTTGGCGGGCGATGGAACGTTGGCGGCACAGCTCGCCAAAGCTCTGACATCGGTTAGTAAGGATGGACACGCTCGTTGGGCTTTTTGCCAGCAACATCTGGAATGCGCCGTCCTGTATGCCCTTCAGGATATGCTTGATCCTGTCATCCTCTGACATGGTGGGATTTACCCGCTTGCACAAATCGAGAACATACTCGATGTAGCTGGTGAATGTCTCTCCAGGCTGCTGTGCGCGCTGGCACAGACGCTGTTCAGCGCGTAGCTTACGCACAGCGGGGCGATCAAACACTTCGGCAAAAAGGGTCTTAAAGGCTGACCAGCTTGAAAAGTCTGATTCGTGGTTGAAGAACCACAGTTTGGCTACGTCGGCGAGGTAGAAAGACACATGGGACAGCTTAGACTGGTCGTCCCATTTGTTATGGGCACTTACACGATCGTACGATGAGAGCCAGTCTTCCACGTCGTGTTCGGCGGTCCCACTGAAAATGGGTGGGTCGCGATGAAGAGGGACGCCGGCGCAGACGACAGTGGCAGCCGGTGGAGCAGTGAACGAAGTGGCTGGATCAGGCATAGTGCCGGGCGATCGTGTTGGTGTTGGCAGGGTTCGAGTGCGGAGCTCCAGGACAAGGCGAAGGATCTCAGCAACCTCCACCAAATGGGCCGATGTTTATTGTCGTCGATAACGTTGCAAGAACGCTAGGTACAGGTAGGCACTGCAAGGGCTGTTCGTAGCACGGGGCTCTCTCGCGATCACGGCACGGTCCTTCATCTTCCTCTTCAGCCGGCACATACTCAGGGGCGCCTTTGCTTCATTACAGCAGCATCTAATATACAATGACATTGGTAATGGCATTGCAGTTATTATTCATGTATTGGATCCCTCGACAAATTCTATAAGGAGGAGGCCGCGCTGCAACCTGAGCCCCCCCCCCCCTCCCCCCGAACAAAATTTCTGGCTACGCCACTGGTTGCCTTGTATGGGGTATGACTTCTGCAACTAACATTAAGAAGTTGTACGTACTACAAAAGAAAACAGTACGTGCTATATGTAACAAGCCGTACGACTTCCCATCTGCCTCCTTATTTCAAGAGCTTAAAACTTTAACAATTACAAATCTTATGAAATACCGTCTGGCAATAGCCTGTAACAAGGAACACGAAATCAATATAGGCCTTATATAGTCAATAGCACAACTCAACAAGCGTAAAGCTATCTACACAACCAGATTTCCAGAATACTGGTACACACCTCACTCACGTACACATTACGGCAAGCAAAGGCTATGTTCGAGACTGCCTAGGCTACTCAATGAACTGTTGAGTAATGAAATTGATGTACTGTCATGTTCACCAGTTGTTTTTAACTTTTTTCACGCCTCTAAATAGAATAGAATAGAAAGTTTATTTCTCTTTCACGCAGTACAAAGCAGTACACGGAAGAGGGGACACTGGGCAAAAAGCTGCTAAAGGCAGCTTGAGGGAGCACCCAGTGCCCCAGGTACACATGAACAGCAATGGGTGAGCACATACAAGATTTACATGCAACATTTCTCTACGGAAAAGCAATATATAGCGCGTTCATACACTACAAAAACAAGAGATAGAAAAGAAAAGAGAAAAACCGAAGTACATAATGTCAGTCTGAAATATCTTACAATATAATAATTGATGCCTATTTACATTGTAAGTGGAGTTGTTTGAAAGTCCAAAAGCATGGATGATAGCTGATTTCGGGATGTATCTTCTAAACATGCATTATTTTCAGCAAGTATGTTCAGATAATGAGAGACATTGTATGATAAGGACTGTTTGTGATATAAGGTGGGGCAAAACGGTAGACGCCAAGGCAAGTGATGTCTGACATTGTACGCGGGAGTATAATGATGGAGGTTCAACGCTGTTAGTAAAGGTTTGTTATTTGTTATAATTGCATTTTTGTACATACACCATAATTTCAACGGATACAAAACATGAATCCTGAGAATACCATACTGTTTAAAGTACGGGTAAGTATGGGAATTCCATGGTAGATTTGCAATTAACCTGATTGCCCGTTTTTGGGCAACTACAAGCTTCTGTGTATTTTGTTTTGTTGTTGTACCCAAACAGTTAGGCAATAACTAATAATCGGAAGTAAATACGCATTATAGATGAGAACCTTTACTTTCATTGGCAGAGTGTATCTATGCCGGCACAGAACACCGTTAATAAGGTTCACTTTCCTTCGCACATTATCTATATGTACGTCCCAGCTTAGAGTTTCGGTGAACACCACACCAAGGCAATTGACAACTGGCACGATTTCGATCTTACTGCTGCCTAACATGAGGTCGAAATTTGTTTGGATAGTTTTATTCTTTGGACAGAATATTATAACATTGTTTTTCTTGGCATTTACTTTTAAACAATTGTTTTCAGACTACACGTGTAAGTATTCAAGAAACTGATTTCCTTGCCTCGATAAATCACGTTCATCTTTACCAGCTAGTAGCATCGTGAGATCATCGGCGTAAGCTATTAAAGTGACAGGCAAGGGTGCAAAAAATATGTCAGTATTATAGATATTGAACAATAAAGGGCTTAAAATACGTTCTAAGCTAGATGACCTGTGATTAATAACTACCATTTGCATACGGTGTTTCAGATCCGATTCTATTAACGACAGGCATACTCCTCTAATTCCATAATGGCTTAGCTTATGTAGTAATAGACTATGATTGATTACATCAAATGCTTTCGAGAAATCGATATAAATTCCAACCACAATTTGTCTTACTTCAAAATCATTTATTATTAGCTCTTTTTGCTTAATTAATGCGATTTCTGTTGACCTCTTTTGCCTGAAACCATACTGGCAGTTGGGCAGCACGAGGTATTTTACTAAGCATTTAGTTAATCTAACATATTGAATTATCTCTAAACCATTGGATAGCACAGGAACAACCGAAATCGGTCTATAATTGGCTAAGTCTGTTGTGGCACCACCCTTGTGGATAGCAACAACGTTGGCAATTTGCATTTGTTTAAGAAAAATTCCGGAGGAAAGAGTTAGGTTGTATATGCTTGCCGACACTGGCGCTAGTATATTAATCACAAACTCAAAGGTTTGATTTGAAAACCATCTTTGTCGTCTGCTTTACTAGTTTTCAGGTTTGTGAAAACGGTTATTATTTCCTGTTCTGTTACTGGTTGCAAGAACAAAAATTCTGAAACACTTGTGTGTATGATAATCATATTCTATCTGACCAGTGACAGTACAGCAAAGGGCGCTTGTAATGTTGATAAAAAATCATTGAAGTGATTCGAAAGGTCTTCATTAGTAATGACTCTTCCATCCTTCGTTATACTATCAATGCAAGTCTTACTGCCGAAATTCAAAACATTTTTGTAGTTGATACCAACAGTTGCATTCTCTGTCGTTCGGCAAACTCGAAAAAACATTAGTGAAATCTTCAAGCTTTGCGGTACGTAGTTCCTTGGTCAGTTGATTGCGGAATTTTTTATACTTTTCCAGTTTAGCGAGATCCCGAGAATTCAAAAACTGTCCCTACAATTTTTGCTTCTTTTTTATTTTATACAGTAATTTCCTTGAGATCCAAGGCTTCTTAGCTCTATGTTTAGGTGGATGTACTAGAGGGAAGCACTTATCATAAATTGCCTTGATTTTAATTATTAAAGCATCATATGAATCGTTTGCATCCTTTAAGGAAAGTACATTATCCCACGTCATTTCGCACATCGCCGCCAAGGTACGGTCAAGAGCAGTGGTGTCGATTCGCCTATAACATGGCAATGGCCCTTCTGTGATATGATAAGAGCTATGCGCAGGAACAAACGCAAACACGGGCAGGTGGTCGCTTACGTCAGACAGAATTGTTCCAGCACTTGAGCCACGTTATTGATGATGAGGTCAATTGACGTTGCAGTCGAGCAGGTGATGCGCGTTGGTACATGAACATGGCTGGAAAAACCGTAACTATCGAGCAATGTCAAAAGTTCTTCTCTTGGCGCAGTTGCACTGATAATATCAACATTGATATCGCCGGCAAGGAATAAAGTATTTTCATTCCTTGATGCATGGTCTAAAGGACTTTCTAAAACAGGCAGTAATTCATCCAAATTCCCAGTAGGTGGGCGGTAATCCACACTGAACAAACACTTTCCGCCCTCAACAGTTACAATCTCGTAGTCTGGAGTGAAGTTTGTGAAGTTGTGGTCTACTGCTACCCTTAGCTTCTTCAGAACCTGTATTGATACACCACCACCTCTGCGACCGCACCTATTAAGGACAAAGTGGTTGTAGCCCTTAAGATGTAGATAACTGGATTCATCATGGTACCTTGTTTCCGTAAACATGATGACATCGAAAGAAAACATGAGATCTTCAAACAATGCTTGTATTTCTTCACTATTGTTATTTATAGAGCGACAATTCATATGAAAAATTTTCATGTAATTTTGTGCCTGTTTGCAGGCTAGTTCATTTATTGCTGAGGAGGTAAAGAAGTGGTGACAAGCCATAATGAAGCAAAAAGACAGGTCAGTAGGTCAAGTTATCAGAATTCACGAGTCGGAGGTCATCTTAGCAATGTCATCAATGGTATGAATTTTCAGCAACGTACCGTTTTCAAACTTACGCGCATAAATCTGGCCATCGCGCTCCCAGACAAACTTACAATTGGTCTTCCTTTTTTTTGCCGGTTCCTTTGCCAAGTAGTCGCCCGCGTTCAGGGCACAAATGCTGGTTGATAAAAACTGAGCTATGCGTCTAAAATCCGAAATCTTTGGAATATAGCCGGACCTTCCTCGCCTTCTCGAGAACGGCGTCACGCTTCCGTCGAGAGGTGAATTGTGCGATAATGTTTTTGCAGGAAGAATTGCCTGGTACGGCAGTTCTGTGCACCACATCGCTGTCAGCAGGCGAGATAACTTCGCCGATCTTATCACCAAGCTTTAACATAATTTCCTCCCGGCTTTAATTGGCATCTACGGGTATGCCTTTTATTTCGAGATTCGCATTCCGCGAATACGGCTCGCACTGCACTAATCGCTGTTCATGCACTTTAATTTGCCCTGGCAGCAAGCGACTCGCACTGTTGTTTCAAGCTGACATTATCGGTTTTTAGTGATTTATTCTCGTCTATGGTTGTCTTGAGGTCAGCTTTCATTTCCTCGTAGCTTTGACTAATGAAAGTAAGGCTGGACTTGATTTATCTCAGTTCATTGCGAATATCGCGTTCAAAGGAGTCCTTAAAAGCCTTAAATTCTGCCTTAATTTCCTTCTTAGAGTCCTCAAGAGCAGTTGCCAGTTCCTTGCTCATTTTAGACATTTTTTTTGCGTGAACAAAGCAATGAAAAACTCATATAATCTAATATAATCGAATGCACACCCACAGTGCATTCGAAGGCATTGCAATTTTCCTTTACTGGGCAGGCGAACTTTGTTGTTTGTTAGCTGCTGCAATTTTTAAGAGCTGTAATTGTCGAAAGGGAATTATCCCTTCGTAGGTAATGAGAACACTTCCATGAGTAAAGCATACGTATCATTGAAGAAGCATGTATTCCTCGTGGATGTTCATCGGGCAGTGTGATGCATTCGTAAAAAAACAGAAAGGTTTTCGTGAACGCTTATAAAAATATAGTTCTCATAATATAGTTAAAATAACTTCATTATTGCTTTTATAGGCATTACTGGCGCCTGGTTTCGTCTCCATGTTTTGTTTTCTGGCGTTGGCGTGGCAAATATGCAACGAGCCTGCGATACCAAGCGTATACTGTAGTATTGTACGTTATTACGACAAACGTCATACTCACGATGTGATGCAAATACGAAAGCGTAAATTGCCATATGCATTAAAAAAATGTAAGTTTTGCATATGCACAAAAGGTGTCGAAGCCCTACCAGGATGGGTAGGGCGTCTTTTTTGTAAATAAGATATTAATTAATTAATTTTGTAAATAAGAAATTGTAAGCGTGGTACTTACCTAGCTGTTCGTTTTTAAAACTGCAAGTGTCGTGTAGACCGTAGTACTAGATGTACTACCACGTGAAAAAAAGTTGCGGCACTTTATTGTGGCGTTGTGCGTATACAAGTTGGGTTTTTCTTTCGGAGCGACGTCGCGTGTGTATAGAACTGTTGAATAATTGTAAAGAGGATGCTATTCAGAGGTTATATCTACGGGGGGCGTCTTTAACGAGGAGCTTGCTTAGTAACGACTCTTTTCTGTAATTTTCGCATGCAGGTACGTGAGTTGCACTTGGATGCATGAAACTTCGTTATCATATCAACATGAACAGATAGGAATGCATTTGCCCAAGTATACTCTTCTGGAAGGTCAGCCGGCACAACCAACCCGCTATTGTCGTCCCTGATGGATGCTTCTTTTACACTGAGAGAGTTGGAACTAGCTATGAGCAGCCTCCGACGTCGCTGCGCGGTGGGACCTGACCGTATCAGTAATCAGATGCTGACGAACCTACCGATTGAGCAACGACGTGACTTGCTGGCATTTTTTAACCAAGTGTGGGCCAGATGGAATATCCCACATTTATGGAAGGTAGCATGGATGGTACCGGTTCTGAAGCCTGGAAAGAATCCTGCGGTTCTGCACTCATACAGACCGGTATCACTGACCTCCTGTGCAGCGAAGCTAATGGAGAAGATGGCGTGCACAAGAAGCACTTGGTATGTCGAGCAGGGTTGAAAAGTACCGCCGTGCATGACTGGGTTTCGCCAGCATCTAAGCGCTCAAGACAATGTGCTAGACCTGCTAAGCCACATAGAACATTACAGTGCGGATGGCCTGTCGACACTTGCTGTTTTTATGGATGTTTCCAAGGCTTACGAATACGTGTCTCCAACAGCCATCATCAGCCAATTACAAGTTATGGGCGTCACGGGTCATCTCTTGCACTTCATATATACGTTTCTCAATGATCGCCGCATCAGAGTCCGTCTTGGCAACACTTTGAGCGATGAAATAGGTATATTTCGCGGCGTACCACAGGGGAGTGTTTTATCTCCCTTATTGTTTAACATCGGCATGGCTAGCCTCCCAAGAGTACTAAACCATCGAACACCAGTGAAGATATTTATATATCCCGATGATATCTACATATGGGTCTCCGGCTACCAGCACCGGCGCCTCGCTCGAATAGCCCAGGGAGCAGTAAATGCCATGCATGGCCACTTGTCAAATCTTGGACTATCACTATCAGCAGAGAAATCATCATTCGTACTATTTCCTGGAGTTAAAAGGAAATCTACACGTTTGAAGCTGAATATGGTCGGATACCACATTCGACAAGTCACCAACGTCCGATTTCTTGGCGTTACCTTGGAGCACAGGCTACTCTGGCGCCGCGCTGTTGACCACGTTGTGGCGTCATCGTCACAGAGGCTACATGTGCTCAAGCGAGTTGCTGGGATACGCTGGGGCAACCACCCGACGTCGATACAGCGTTGGTTACCAGTCAGATCCTATACCAGCTACCCCTAATGTCACCTTCAGATAGCCAATACGAGCGCTTAGAAGCCGTCCACAGAAAAGGTATTCGACTTTGCCTTGGAGTCCCTCAGCCAGCGTCGAACAAGAAAGTGCTCTACGAAGCAGAGTCACGCCCTCTGCGACTTCAGGCTTCCCAGACTCTCATGATCCAGCTACTACGATTGAGTGAGTCTACGCCCGGCAAAGCCCTGTTAAGACGTATAAGTGGAGACGTATAAGGACAAGTGGAGGCAAGAGTAACATATTGTTACGGGAAGGAAGAAACGTACTGGTTTTACAGACGGGTTTTAATGGCTACGCAGAGAAGCGAAAACCCAGAATCTTCTTTGTCGTCTCCCAGGGCACCAACCATGTCTTCTTCTTTCCACCTTACGCACTGTGACATTACCCCCGTCAGAAGAAGCACCTTACTAGTGCGACTCACTGGTTCCAGAAAGGAACGGTTTGAGGCGGCTGACGTGGACGACGTCAGATAGAGGTGAAGGCACGGTAGCATCCAGAGGAGACACTTCATATGTGACAGGCGTCACCTGGCGGAGGATGCGATAAGGGCCGTAGTATCGCGAAAGGAGTTTCTCCGAAAGGCCGACACGTCGAGATGGAGACCAAACTAGCACAAGATCACCTGGTTCGTATTCGACATCGCGGTGGCACTGATCGTAACGGCACTTCTGACGTGTTTGGGAAGCAGAGAGATGAAGACGGGCAATCTGGCGTGCCTGGGTCGCTGCGGTTATAACATCACGAGCGTACTCCGTCGGCGAGTAGAGTGTGGTCGAAAGAAGAGTCTCGAAAGGCAAGGTCGGTTCACGGCCATATAGAAGGTAAAAGGGCGAATAACCAGCTGTGTCGTGGCGCGAGGAATTGTACGCAAACGTGACAAATGGTAAAGCAGTGTCCCAGTCGCGATGATCGGAGGAAACATACATCGCGAGCATGTCAGTTATTGTCCGGTTCAGGCGTTCAGTAAGACCGTTAGTTTGAGGATGGTAGGCTGTAGTAAGCTTGTGTTTAGTAGCACAGGATCAAAGTAAGTCGTCGATGACTTTGGCAAGAAAGTATCGCCCGCGATCGGTGAGAAGTTGACGAGGTGCGCCGTGGTGTAAGATAACGTCGTGAAGCAAGAAGTCAGCGACGTCTGTAGCGCAACTGGTGGGAAGGGCTCTTGTAATGGCATAGCGGGTGGTATAGTCCGTAGCGACGGCAATCCACTTATTTCCGTCGTTTGATATAGGGAATGGTCCGAGAAGATCAACGCCAACGCGAAAAAAAGGGTCGGTCGGTATATCCAGAGGCTGCAGCAGACCAGCGGGATGTACAGCAGGTCGTTTTCGGCGTTGACACGACTCACACGCGGCGACATAGCGACGGACGGAGCGGTTGAGACGGGGCCAGAAAAATCGTCGCCGAATTCGGTCATAGGTCCGAGAGACGCCAAGGTGTCCAGCAGTGGGAACGTCGTGCAGTTGCTGGAGTACAGTCTGCTGAAGATGAGACGGATTGACGATTAGCAGCTCGGGCCCGTCTGGGTGCATGTTGCGGCGATACAGGGTGTCATTTTGTAGTACGAACATGTGAAGGGATGGGTCAGACGGGTCAGAGAGCAGGCGTTCGATAAGCTGCCGTAACGATTCATCGCGTCGCTGTTCAGCCCCTATGTCTTTCAAGGCGGAAAGCGAGAGGACGCAGATCGGTGCGGCATCCACTAAATCGTTCGGTGCGTCGACGGGGTGACGAGACAGGCAGTCGGCGTCCTGATGTAAACGACCCGACTTGTAGACTACAGTGTATGTGTATTCCTGAAGGCGTAGGGCCCAGCGACCGAGGCGTCCGGTGGGATCCTTGAGGGAAGAAAGCCAACAAAGGGCGTGGTGATCGGTTATAACCGTAAATGGTCGACCATATATGTAAGGTCGGAACTTGCCCACAGCCCAAACGAGGGCGAGACATTCCCGCTCAGTAATCGAATAATTGCGCTCAGACGGGGAGAGGAGGCGGCTGGCGTAGGCGATAACGCGGTTGTGCCCACGTTGGCGTTGGGCTAAAATTGCGCCGATGCCGTATCCACTGGCGTCAGTGCGAATTTCTGTCGGAGCAGAAGCGTCAAAATGGGCGAGAACAGGTGGTGTGGTGAGTAGCGTGATGAGGCGCGAGAAAGAAGTCGCTTGTTCAGAGCCCCAGCAGAAAGGAACATCTTTCTTGAGGAGGTCAGTCAGGGGACGAGCAACATGCGCGAAATTTTGCACAAACCGGCGGAAGTAAGAACAAAGACCGATAAAGCTGCGAACATCTTTGGCAGAGGTCGGTACAGGGAAATTCTGCACTGCACGAACTTTAGCGGGATCGGGGCGAATGCTTGACGAATCGACGAGATGTCCGAGCATGGTTATTTGGCGGTGACCGAAATGGCACTTGGACGAGTTGAGCTGCAGGCCAGCGGCGCGAAAAACGGAAAGCACAGATGAAAGTCGTTCAAGATGGGCCGCAAAAGTTGGAGAGAATACGATGACGTCATCCAAGTAACACAAGCAGATGGACCATTTCAATCCACGCAAGAGCATGTCCATCATACGTTCAAAGGTCGCCGGGGCATTGCACAAGCCGAAAGGCATTACCCTAAACTGATAGAGGCCGTCAGGTGTAACGAATGCGGTCTTCTCACGGTCCATTTCATCCACGGCAATTTGCCAATATCCGGAGCGAAGGTCTATTGATGAAAAATAAGTGGCACCGTGAAGACAGTCCAGAGCATCGTCGATCCGTGGAAGCGGGTATACATCTTTCTTGGTGATCTGGTTTAGATGACGATAGTCCACGCAGAATCGCCAGCTGTTGTCCTTCTTTTTGACGAGCACAACAGGGGAAGCCCACGGACTGGAAGAGTGTTCAATAATCCCTTTGGCAAGCATTTTGTCAACTTCGCTGTGGATAACTTGTCGCTCAGAGGGCGACACCCGGTATGGGCGTCGGCGAACAGGTGCCGCATCGCCGGTATTTATACGATGCTTCACAACCGTAGTTTGACCCAAAGAGCGATCGTTCAGGTCGAAAATGTCGGCGAAGGACTCGAGGAGGTCATGGAGCTCTGCGGCGGATTGGGGGTCGAGGTCCGGCGCAATCATCTTGGCAATGTCGTCGGCCGGGGCAGATGCAGAAGGCGCAGAACGAGCACTGGTCGAAGATGTCGCAAGAGATAGTGCTGAAATATAGCACTCGTGGGACGGTGACAACGTGGCAAGTGACATCCCTCGAGGAAGTACCTGAGGGCACTGGCCGAAATTGAGGATGGGAAGACAGGTCTGATTGGCCGCTACAGAAATGACGGTGTGTGGGAAGGAGACATTGTGGGAAAGCAGGACTGAAGTCGCGGGAGTGAGGCCATAGTCTCCGTCTGGAACAGGTGGAGAGGCGAAAACGGTGATGCAGGTTGCTGCTTGGGGAAGAAGACGAATAAAATCCGCAGAACAAAGCTGAGTTGGGGCTTGAGCAGGAAGGTCAATGGAAAGGGGTAGGTCAAGTTGGACAACACCGGCTGAACAGTCAATCAGAGCAGAATGGGTGGTCAAAAAGTCGAGGCCGAGGATCACATCGTGGGGGCAGCGTTCGAGCACACTAAACAAAACGGACGTGTGGCGTCCGGCGACACTGACACGTGCAGCACACATTCCGAGCACAGCCGGAGTTCCACCGTCGGCGACCTGTAGCAGTCGAGTCGGAGCAGGAGTAAGGACTTTCTTAAGGCGCGTTCGAAGGTCAGCACTCATGATGGAAACTTGCGCTCCAGTGTCGATGAGTGCTGTAACAGGCAAACCATCCACATCCACGTCCAAAAGGTTCCGATCAGTAGGCAGGGTCAACAGAGGAATTTCAGGCCGGGGTGCTAGAGCAGCGTCACCTCCCGGAGCTGCTCCAGTCAGTTTCCCGTCGGAGAGCGGCGACGGTAAGCAGGGGACGGGGAACGACGCAGCTGGGGTGAACGGGAGCGGCTACTGTGCGGTGACGATGAGCGGTTAGTCGCAGTGACTCGGGCGTTGTCAGGTGCATCGTCGAACTCGGTTGGGGGCGCAGGCGGGCGAGGATTCAGTGGGGAGCGGCGGTAGGCGGGAAAGCTTGGTCGAGAGAGGGCCGGCCAGGAACTTCGGCAATGGCGAGAGATGTGGCCCACACGTCCACAATAGAAGCAGATGGGTTGGTCATCATGTGTGCGCCATTCGGCCGGGTTGCGATAGCTCGGGTAAGGACCGCTCTGGTTCCGGTAAACAGGGGCAGAGGCCGCAGACGAAGCGAAGTCAGGACGGTTGGCGGAGCAGATGGATTGCAGACCCACATTGGAAAGTTCTTGGCGAACGACCGATTGTATGAGGGACACGAGCGGCCGGGAATCGTCAAAGCACTGCGTCACTTGTGTGGCAGGAGACGCTGCTTCAATTTCTCGCCGGACTATACGTACGACGTTCTCGGAGGGAGTGGGCTCACGCGGAAGACAAAGGTCTTCACACGTCGATGAAGCAGCGGTGTTGGGTAGGCGCGTGAACTGCTGAACTATGCGGCGACTTTTCGCTTCTTCAAAGCGGCGACATTCGTTAATGATCTCATTGACTGTGTTGATGTTCTTATACACGAGAAGGTTAAACGCGTCGTCCGCTATGCCTTTTAAAACGTGACTGACCTTGTCTGCCTCTGTCATGTTCTTATCCACCTTGCGGCAAAGAGCCAAAACGTCCTGGATGTACGCCACGTAAGATTCAGTGGACGTCTGTGCACGGGTCCCAAGGTCCTTCTGAGCAGCACGTTGGCGGCCGATGGGCTTGCCGAACAAATCACGAAGCTTCTGTTTGCATTGCTCCCAACAGGTAATCTCTTCTTCATGTGTCTCGAACCAGACTCGTGCCGTTTTTTTGAGGTAGTATATTACGTTGGCCAGCATAAGCGTGTTATCCCACCTGTTGCTGGCGCAGACCCGTTCGTAATTTGCCAACCAGTCATCGACGTCAACGTTGTCAATCCCAGAAAACATGCCAGGGTCGCGGGGCTGGGTTAGGATGACCGTCGGTGGCGTCGACGGGGCCGCGGTTGAAGACTCCCCTTCGGATGACATGGCAGCCAGGTTACGTCCGCTGCGGAGCTCCGTCTTGCGCAAGTGAGTACCCAGCACCTCCACCAATAATGTTACGGGAAGGAAGAAACGTACTGGTTTTACAGACGGGTTTTAATGGCTACGCAAGGAAGCGAAAACCCAGAATCTTCTTTGTCGTCTCCCAGGGCACCAACCATGTCTTCTTCTTTCCACCTTACGCACTGTGACAATATCTAGAGAGTGTCACGTCCGTCGGTGCTGGCTTAGCAATTCTAGACGAATTCACTCAATGGAACAATATCTCATATAAAGCGAGGCATAGCAAAAAAGAAAACAATTACGACGCAAAAAATAAGCAAGGTTCGGCATATTCGTGGGAGATGAAATATACAAACATACTTTACGCGCCTTCAGATATGTGCTCAATATTTTTCCAAACGTGTCGGCTAAAAGCAAAAGATTATTCAACCGTTTTGTGTTTCTCTCACTTTCAACGCCTCTGTATTCGGTCCTCTCCGCCCGTATTATGAAAAGCCCAGAATTTTAATCAGTTTAGCAATGAAGGATGTAACGAAACAGCTCTTTAAATTTGTGGCTTCGGTTCCCACGCCGCCGGCGCCGCCGCCGCCAACGAAAAATGGCAGTGCGCCGCCGCCGATGAAATACCTGGCTAGAGTTAGAGTGACCTAGAACATGGGAGAGTGTCCAAAGCGCCGGCTCCGGCGAGGGCCTTTTTCTGTGAACTGCCGCGCCGCGCCGCTGCTGCTCCGGACCCGTGGGCTCTTAGCGCTCGCGAAGCGCGCGGGAAGCGAGGGTCGTCTGCAACGCGCTGTAGTTTTTTGCGTTCAATTTCCACGCAAAGCACTTAAAGTCTATTTAACTTGAACAGTGTAGTGCTGCATGGAGATTACCCATCTTTGAGCGTTTCTTTGTGCTTGGGCAGCAAGATAATGCAAAAACTAACGTATCAAACTCATCAGCGCGGCCTAGCTCCGGTGAGTTCGGGAACGGTATTACGGTAACTGCGCGTGCGTAGAAACGCGCTAAATGAGCCCGCGCAAAGAAAGAACGTAAATAAAGAAACGTTATTCGCATGGGTACGCGGGCAATAGCACCTTGCTTGCAAGAATAAGCGTAACGAAAAAAGTAAATTACTCGCGCAGTCAAGTGAAAAACTTACGTGCGTGCAGTGACCGCTTCGCTCACCATTACGCGCTTTTCGCTCACGGTCAGTAGTGGTTTACAGCTATATGCATATGTATTTATTCGAATATTTTTTAGCCACGACAATATTTGATTATGAACATAGCAGAGTGAGAAGGTGTAAGGGAAGCAAGAGAAAGAGCAAAGACGGCCCTAACGCCGCAATATTGTTGGCTAATTTCGGTTCAGAGATTGCGTACACGAACAATTCTTGCTGTACGCTATCTCTTCAATACAAATTTCGCGCATGATGTACCTTAAGGTTCACCGTGAGCGAAGCTTTTTTCAAATTCAGACATTCGAAAGAAAAGCCATTCGATGCAGCCAATACAGCTAAACAAATATATTTTTTCTACATTGAAATGAATAGATAGCTACTACTGGCCTAGCCATTTACTAATTTCTTATGCAAAAGTTATTACTGGAATAGCATTGTTTTAATAATCCGTGAATCCTCTCTGAAATTACCAACATGTAACTTCTCATTATACCATACTTATTGCGTAACGTGTGCTTTTTCACGTAAACTAACAAGCATTCATGGCGCGCGTGACGATGTTTGTGCTTGCAATTATATTGAGGGGAAAATCGTCTTGAACATTACTGTCTGATGCACTACAAATTTCACAGTGGATCTACATATCCCTAAAATAGTTACCTTCAATAACAGCAAAAAATGAAAAGTTTTATGTTCTGGTGATTTGTTACCTCTTTCATTACGTAACTACAAGTACGTAGTTATTGATCAGTAAGTATATTTGCTGTGTGCGAACCAGCGAGCATACGCAATAAATATTCCTAAAGTTACTTTCATGTTAAAATTCACTTAGTGTTTGCGCTCTTGCAACACAAGAAGGCGAAAGACGAGTTGCACATACGTAATCCGTCATGTTCGTTTTCTGACGCATCGCTTGCTCGTAATTATGAAATGAGGCATACGTATACAATGTTGCACTGTTAGCGTTTCATTTATTTTGGCTTGTCTTGTTTTTTCCCGCGTATATTTCTCGCGTACCCTTTACCTATACACGCCGTGCTATAGCTTAGTGGCTTTGGTAGGTTGTACTGCTAAGCTCGAGGACGGGGGTTCGATTCCCGGCCACGGCGGCTTACATTTCGATGGAGGCTAAATGCACAAAACACCCGTGTACATAGATTTAGGTGCACGTTAAAGAACCCCAGGTGGTCGAAATTAACGGAGCCCTCCATGCGGCGTCTCTCATTGCCATATTGTGATTTTTGGGTGTAAAACCCCAGAAATTATCATTACTATTATTACCCTTTACCTATGCTCTCCATTCTTCATGATATATTGAGTAAGTTCGACACGTTCAGATCGAGATTGGCATTCAACACGTTTTTATCGTCACACCCACAGCATCAGAGGGATTTCTGGCCGTCGTCATACGACTACACGTAATATTGTTATCGTTAATCGTGACGTGAGTGCGAGTATATGAAGTTACTAATGCCTGGATGACCCATCAGCCATCTTAGTCACACATTTGTGCCTTTCCACACTATACTTTGGTATACCAAGTGAACGAGCCGCGAGAGTTACGCGTTTTGTATTTATTTTTGGTACCGCGGCATCGGCCAACAGACACATTCAGCTTCCCAAGAGCGCAGTTAAGGATTTCGCCTTAATAAAGAAACACCAGAGCACTGGATGCAGTCTTGTGAAGCAAATCGAATGCATGAAATAAAAGAAAGGAAACGGTTATAAGGTTCAAAAGCGTTAGCATTAGTTAGCCATATCTGCTACGTTCTCTTGGTTATTATCGCGGTCTCCAGCTTATTTTCTTCTGCAGCACGTTCACGTTGCTCATTCCACGCATAACTAAATGAAGTAAGCGTGCGGAATGCGTTACTCAAACAGCCGAGTAAGCGCGGACCAAGCGAGCTAGAAGGATATAGATAAAATACCCGTATTCACAGCCGGCAAGCGCGTTCTCTGTGCGGTCAGTCACTGCGGTATTACCTTGCGGTGACGTTGTACTTAATATATCCCAAATTATCGCGATGTTGCCTAATAGCAACCAAAATATCAGGCTCGTAGCAGACGCCCACCGCCTTGGCGCGGCCTCCGCAGCGGAGAAAACCCACGGGTCCGGAACAGCAGCGCCGCGGCGCGGGAATTCAGAAGAAAAGGTCCTCGCTCCTCCCATGCATTCGCGCGGCGCCCAAAGCGCCGAGCGAATGCATGGGAGGAGCGAGGACCTTTTTGTGTGAACTGTAGTTTTAGTGAAAAAGAAGGACGGTAGCCTGCGCTTCTGCGTAGACTATCGGAAGCTCAATCAGGTCACAAAGAAGGACGTTTATCCACTGCCACGTATTGATGATTCCTTGGACAGGTTGCGAAACGCGTGCTACTTTTCCTCAATGGACTTGAAAAGCGGTTATTGGCAGATCGAAGTGGATGAGAGAGACCGTGAGAAAACCGCCTTTGTGACGCCTGACGGACTTTAAGAATTTCAGGTACTCCCCTTCGGTTTGTGTTCAGCGCCAGCAACATTTCAGCGTCTAATGGACACTGTGCTCTCTGGACTTAAATGGCAAACATGCCTGGTGTACCTGGATGACGTGATTGTCTTTTCGGCAACGTTCGACGAACACCTACGAAGGCTGAAAACTGTTTTTGAAGCAATACGATCTGCCGGTCTCACGTTAAAGCCTGAAAAGTGCCATTTTGGTTTTCAAGAGCTCCAGTTCCTCGGACACGTCGTCAGTAACCAAGGAGTCCGACCTGATCCGGATAAAATTGCTGCCGTCGCTAATTTCCCGACCCCATCCGACAAAAAGGCCGTGCGACGTTTTCTGGGACTATGTGCATATTACCGGCGATTTATTGCGAATTTCTCACGCATCGCGTGGCCGTTAACACAGCTCACCAGAGAAGATATACCTTTCACTTGGGGCGAAGACCAGCAGCGGGCATTTCACGAGCTCCGGCAACGTATGCAAGCGCCTCCCGTGCTTGCACACTTCGATGAAGACGCCCCGACGATATTGCACACAGACGCTAGTAATGTCGGTCTAGGGGCGGTGCTCGTACAATGGCAGGACGACAGCGAGAAGGTGATTGCTTACGCCAGCAGGACACTGTCCCGAGCGGAGGCTAACTACTCCACCACTGAAAAAGAATGCCTCGCAATGGTATGGGCAGTTCTGAAATTTCGTCCATATTTGTACGGTCGGTCTTTCACCGTTATTAGCGATCACCATTCGCTCTGCTGGCTCATTAATTTGAAAGATCCTTCCGGCCGGCTCGCACGTTGGAGTCTTCGACTCCAAGAGTTCGACTTTACTGTCGCATACAAGTCAGGAAAACGGCACGCAGACGCCGACTGCCTTTCTCGGTCTCCTGTTGAGACGGCAGCACAAGACGATGACGACACAATCTTTCTGGGACTCGTGGACACTGCCGATCTTTCACGCCAGCAACGGGATGACATTGAATTGCTGCCGCTGATTGATTACCTGGAAGGACGAACCAACAGCGTGCCGAGGCTATTTACAAGAGGGCTGGCGTCATACTGCTTGCGCCGCAGCGTACTCTACAAGAAGAACTTCTCTCCTAGCGGCAGCAACTACTTACTCGTTGTTCCCTCATCGCTTCGACGTGAAATCTTACACGCCTGCCACAACGAGCCGACCGCTGGGCACTTGGGCTACACTCGCACATTGGCACGGATTCGGCAGAATTACTACTGGCCGAGACTTGCTGCAGTCGTTAAGCATTATGTTCAGACATGTCTGGATTGCCAGCGCCGCAAACCGCCTTCCGTCAAGCCAGCCGGCCTTCTGCACCCTGTTCAAGTACCTGCCACACCATTTGCACAAGTAGGCATGGATTTTCTGGGCCCCTTCCCAACGTCTACTACCGGCAACAGGTGGATAATCGTCGCCACGGATTATCTCACTAGATATGCCGAGACAAGTGCTCTGCGACGGGGAACAGCAGATGAAGCGGCGCAATTTTTTCTTCAATCCATCGTTTTAAGACATGGCGCTCCGGCAGTAGTCATCATGGACAGAGGTACTGCGTTCATGGCCAAGTTTTTGGACATCGTTCTACGTTTAAGTGGTACCGCGCACCGGAAGACCACGGCCTATCACCCTCAAACAAACGGGCTGACAGAACGACTCAACAGGACACTGGCTGACATGATAAGCATGTACGTCGATGTAGAGCACAAGAACTGGGACGAGGTTTTACCCTATGTCACCTTCGCGTACAATACGGCTCGTCAAGAGACCACTCACCAGACACCCTTCAGCCTCGTGTACGGCCGTGAGGTTACGACAACATTAGACGCAATGCTCCCTCATGAATTTGATGACAACGAGACGGGTGCTGAAGAGATCACACAGCGAGCAGAAGCAGCTAGGCAGCTTGCGCGTTGGCGAATCCACGAACAACAGGAATGTGACGCCAGACGCTACAATCTTCGGCACAGACCCGTAACATACAACATCGGCGACAAAGTGTGGGTCTGGACACCTATTCGTCGGCGTGGGCTCTCTGAAAAGCTCCTGCGCAGATACTTCGGGCCCTACATAGTCCTTCGACGCATCAGTGACGTCACCTACGAAGTCGTTCCGGATGGCTCTCACTGTTCAAAGCGCCGACGGCATTTACCCGAAGTCGTTCACGTGCTTCGTATGAAGCCGTACTATGAAGACTGACAAGACTGCACAGTTCTTTTTCTATATCGCAGTTTGCCAAGCCTCTGTCATCGGGACGATGATTTCTTTTCTATGGGGGGAGCCAATGGAACAACTATACTGCCGCGGGTATGTGCCAGTGGGGACAAGGTTGAAGCAGCGCGGGCTTTTAGGTTAAGCGTGGAGCGTTGTTGGTTTTTCTTTGCGACTGATAAAGTGTCTTTGTTGGTGCTGCTCCGCGTCCTCGTCGATCCCACGTCGTTATAATATATATATATATATATATATATATATATATATATATATATATACACGGGTGTTTTATGCCTTTCGCCTCCATCGAAATGTACGCCGCCGTGGCCGGGAATCAAATCCGCGTCCTCGAACTTAGCAGTCCAACAAAGCCACTAAGCTACCACGACGTGGTGTAGGTAAAGAGTGCGCGCGCGAAACAAGACAAACCAAAAAACAAGACAAACCAAAATACATGAAACGCTAACAGTGCAACATTGTGTACGTACGCCTAATTTCATAATTACGTTTGAACGTCAGAAAAAGAACGTGATGTATTACGGATGTGCAACTCGTCTTTCGCCTTCTTGTGTAGCAAGAGCGCGAACACTAAGCGAATTTTAACACGAAAGTAACTTTAGGAATATTTATTGCGTATGCTCGCTGGTTCATACAAAGCAAATATACTTACTGATTAATAATTACGTACTTGTACGTACATAATGAAAGATGCAACTAATCACCAGAACATAAACTTTTCATGGTTTACGGATTGAAGGTAACTATTTATAGGGATATGTAGAATCTATAGCGATACTTGTAGTGCATCAAAGACAGTAATTTTCAAGACGATTTTTCACTCAATATAATGCAAGCACAAACATCGTCACGCGCCATGAATGTTTGCTAGTTTACGTAAAAAAATCACACGTTAAGCAATAACTATAATATCATGAGAAGTTACATGTTGGTAATTTCAGAGAGGATTCACGGATTATCAAAACAAGGCTATTGCAGCAATAACTGTTGCATAACAAATGAGTAAATGGCTAGGCCAGTAGTAGCTATCTACTCATTTCAATGTATAAAAATATATATTTGATCACCTTTTTTATGTTTGTTTGCCTATTGGCTGGAATGGCTTTTTTTTTCGAATGTCTGAATTTGAAAGAAGCTTCACTCACGGTGAACCTTAAGGTACATCGTGCACGAAGTTTGTATTGAAGAGATAGCGTACACGAACTGTACGCTATCTCTGAAGTGAAATAGGCCAACAATATTCCAGCGTTAGGGCCATCTCTGCTCCTTATGTTTCCCTTACACGTTCTCACTGCGCTCTGTTCATG
The DNA here is from genome assembly GCF_013339745.2 of Dermacentor silvarum. Lineage (NCBI taxonomy): Eukaryota > Metazoa > Arthropoda > Arachnida > Ixodida > Ixodidae > Dermacentor > Dermacentor silvarum. Next base: position 19,459,479 of record NC_051159.1, read on the forward strand.
ATAAAGTATTATCGAGGCTAAAAAATTAATGAATAAATACATATGCATATGGCTGTAAACCACTACTGAAAAGCGCGTAGTGGTGAACGAAGCGGTCACTGCACGCGCGAAAGTATGTCACTTGACTACGCGAGTAATTTACTTTTTTCGTTACTCTTATTCTTGCAAGCATGGTGCTTTTGCCCGCGTACCCATCCGAATACCGTTTCTTACGTTCTTCCCTTGCGCGGGCTCATTTAGCGCGTTTCTACGCACGCGCAGTTACCGCATTACCGTTCCCGAACCCTAGCACCGGAGCTAGTCCGCGCTGATGAGTTTGACATGTTAGATTTTCCATTGTCTTGCTGCCCAAGCACAAAGACAACGCTCAAACATGGATAAGCTCCATGCAGCACCACACTGTTGAAGTTAAATAGACTTTAAGTGCTTTGCGAGGAAACTGAACGCAAAAACCTACAGCACGTCGCAGACGACCCTCGCTTCCCGCGCGCTTCGCGAGCGCGAAAAGCCCACGGGTCCGGAGCAGCAGCGGCGCGGCGCGGCAGTTCACAGAAAAAGGCCTTCGCCGGAGGCGACGCTTTGAACACTCTCCTATTTCTAGGTCACTCTAACCTGGCGCCGCTACGACGACGCCGCCGCCGCCGGTCGAAACTAGAGTGTACTAGAATATGGTCGAGTGGGACGAGCGGCTGGGGCGGCGCATGCTTTGCAGTGAGGCGCCCGACGTGGAAAAATACTGTGGCGGCGCTGCGATCGAACTGGATTGGGCCGCATCAAGGTCGCGCCGTTGGAAACTGCTGGCGATACTGCTCGGCAGGGTCAATCGCACTACTTCGCGCGCTGGTATTTGCGTTCAGACCTCTCAAATGGTGTTCATAATCGAATATGACATGTATATATGTCTTAAGAACAAATGCTTTTCTTTCTCTTCATTTTATTTTTTAATGCCGCTCGGTGATTGCCCGTGCATTGCGGCCGCAGTGTCGGCTTTCATTCTACTATGTTATTGTACGGTTCCCTTTGGAGAACAAATATTTTTCTCGTTCTTCATGCAGCATGTATCTCTCGTGTGTATTGTTCCGCATATAGTTTTCCATCAGTAGGTCTTGCGGAACGCAAACGGAGAAACATATGTAACCTTCCTGCTTGCCGCATCAAACAAGTAAAGCATATCTGCCCCATCCGGCACCTCGTACTCAGATTTCTTTCTTCTTTTGGGGTTTTTTACGTGCCAAAACCAGTTCTGATTATAAGGCACGCCGTAGTGCAGGGCTCCGGATTAATTTTGACCACCTGGGGTTCATTAACGTCCACTACAACGCAAGCAAACGGGCTTCTTGCATTTCGCCTCCATCGAAATGCGGCCGCCGCGGCCGGGATTCGATTCCGCGAACTCGTCCTCAGCAGCGCAACGCCTTAGCTAACTGAGCCCCCGCGGCGGGTACTCAGATTTACGGGAAGCATTGTTATTGAAAAAAAAAAAAAACTGCAGCGCAACATTCTATTCAAGTTTCCGCCTTACTCGCGTAACAGAATGCGGAGTAATGGGTACGGGGTCATTTATCGCGGTCGGTGTCATTCTGGTGTCATTCTGGAAATTCATTTCAAGTGGATGCGTTTTGCAACCTCACCGGCTACAATTCGTAAATTGCAATATGTGTCGTAAAGTAATTAACTAAGAAGTTTGTTAATCAATTTTGTTAATAAGTTGAATAGGTGTTTCGATTCTCGTGCTACTAATGTCCGCCTCTTCGAATAACCCAGCTCATCAATGAGAATTGTGCTAACTGCCACAGGAGATTTTTAAAAATCCCCTAAACCTTAATTTCGAACACCCGGTATAGTGGATATACGGTGTTGCGCTGCTAAACTGGAGCTCGCGGGTTCAATCCGTCGCGGAATTCGATGGGAACAAATGGAAAACACTCGTGTACTTCTATTTAGGTGCACGTTAAAAAGCCCCAGGTGGGGAAATCTAAACCGGGTGCCTCATACTCATATCGTGGTTTTGCCACGTAAAACCCACAAATTTGTTTGAACTAAAAAAAAAAGACAGCTGGCTGCGTTCTTCGTCTTTTTGCTAGGAGTGTAAACAAAATAAATTATTCTCGAGTCTGATTTCCGAGAAAAACATGTTACGTTTATCCTATATTTCATACATAAACGTAATGCCATTCCCAAATGTCTGTCCGCTCAACTAAGCAGCTTGTAAATTATAAACGGCTGCTTTCAGTTATTCGACGCACTATCATAACGACAATAATGAAGCAATTAGAGAAACGGCATGCCTCACATACACGTACAGATATGTTTAGATCTGCTGCGTTCGTTCAAGAAGATAAGTGTGGTACCACATGGGGCACCCAGTTTTAATGGGTTGCAAAGATGGTGAGACTGTCAAAAAGAAGTTTTCCTTGCCTGAATCAAGTTAGCAGATTTACAGGCTGCCCCAAAACGGGGCATTTATATTGAATGACAGCTTATTACACTTATTAGCAGGGCTTATTAGCAGCTTATTAGCCGGACTTATTAACACCCCTGCGTTAATTTTCTCAGGAACTGCGCCTCTGCGCAACAGCCACAACTCTCCGGCAGCACAATCATTCGGATTAGCAGTCCGCACTTGCATCGGTCTCTCACCTTTGAGACTGCAGTAGTGCGGTTATGCGTTACATTCGTACGGAAACGACTGTTCGGCGTCGTACAGCATATCAATAACAATTTCATATATATATATATATATATATATATATATATATATATATATATATATATATATAGTTTTAATTGCCTGCTATGAATAATATTTCTGCGAATGAGAGTTTTATGTGCAGTATTCACTAATAGGTGTGTTTCGTATGCAAACGTGCACGGTCGGGAGTTCTCACTGTACCATTTGTACCATTCTCAATGTACCCTTTGATTTAATTACGTAGAAATACATCGGTCATTCTTCGCGCCACGCAGCTAATAAACCTGGTTTATTTCACTTTATTATTGCTTTCTTCGATCATTGTTCCTGATCAATATCCACCGACAAGAAGCGCGCGTAAAATGACACGCTATCAATAATAAAATTTTCGTACGTAGCTTCATGTTGCAGAGATGCCAGTTGCTTTTAGAAGACAGTGTTAAAAACAATGGTTCACTTGACTGAAACTACATTTGGTACCCGCCGTCAAGAGTCATGAGCGCACCAAAGCAACTAAAACATAAAAACAAATGTACTACACAGACGTTCTGCGAGAAAAACTGGGCGCCGCCAGCGTCCGCGTAGCGAACGCGCGCTCGCTAGCAGACGACGCGCTTGACAACGACAGCAAAACTGAAGACGACGCGTTGTATAATCCATGCCTCAAATATATATGTTTGGCAAGATGGTGTAAACATAAATTTGCAGTTGAAATAAAGCACTATTTTAAGAGCGTACTATGCGCAATCGGCCTCGGCGCCCGCAGCGAAAGTGCGTTGAATATGCCGCGCAGCGCGTCTCCGCCCCAATCCAGTTCGCTCGCAGCGCCCTCGCAAAATTTTTCCACACGCGGCGCCTCAGCGGGAGAGCGCCGTTCGGCCCACTCCACCATTATCTAGTACACTCTAGTCGAAACCGACACGGCGCACACCTCGTGTAAGGGCAGCGCCATCTGCGGTGACGCGGAAGAAACGGCCGCAAGGCACTGTTACAAGAACAATGAAGAGATGGCGCCACCATCCCGTACGTGCAGTGTTTACTCACTGGCCGAGCGCCTCTTCTAAAACCTCCGCTCCCTCCGTCGCGGCAACCCTCCGAACTTGGAGCAGACGAACTATCAAGTTGCGTCTAGCCCTCCTGCTCTTCTCTTGCTCGTCAGCCGCCCCGTCTAAACACTCTATTCTCTGTTTCTCCATTATGGTTGGTAATATCGATGAACGATTAATCGATTAAAAGTATCCCGCAAAACGAATAATCTTCATCGATGTCCACCTTTCATTTAATCGACTTAATCGATTAGGCCTGTTCGATTAATCGTTTTCGAGAGTTCGACAGGAGTGGCACGAGAATTTTGAAATCTTACTGGAATGGCGGCGCACTGTAGTGTCTGTCGACTGTCGACTGTCTTTCCGAGTCCAGAGTGATGCCGAGCCGAGCCCTCTCTTCCCGACCCCACCGCACACGCCACCACGCCGCGCGAAGCCGGAGGCTTGAAATGCCCTCGCAATTCAAGGCACACTATAGCAACCCAGTCGTTGGTCGTAGTGTCACTCCCAGTCCACTAAAAATGTTTCACAGCATGCGCGAAGGCTTAGACCATGTGTTTGACATAGCGATGGAGTGCCATATTTTCGCATCTGGTTGCGTGCCACTCAAAGTAGGTGTCGGTTTCACTCAAACATGCCAGCCAATTGACATTCCTTCGCTCTGTAGAAAAGATTATGTGGTTTAAAATCCTAAACCACTGACTTTCTTTTCCGCTGTGTACATTGCAATTTCTTGCATATCTCGACGAGCTCATCGCGCTCTCCTTACTTTTCTGGACTTAACTAATTTAAGTTCACGTTTTTAACTTAGAGACTGGTTCTTCTATTTAACGTTTTTTAGTAGTGTGACCTGCAGTGACCTGCTGTGACCTGTGTTAAAAACTGTGAACTGTACAGTGTGTTCTACTTGATTCTTTGAGATTTGTTATCTGGCTCTTTCTTTCCTCTTTCCTCCCCTTCTTCCAATCTTGCATTTCGATGTTTCTGTGTCCTGCTTTCTGAACAGTAGGCAGGCGTTGTGCCCCTTCCGGTGGTGGTTGCCAGCCTTGCTCCTCGCTTTCCCTTTCTTGTGTATGTGTTTTCAAATCAAATATTAATATTTCAGTTGGACTTCACCTTTCATGGAGGTGACCTCCTAGCGAGAGACAGTTACAGTACTGCACGTTTGCCTTCTCTTTCTTATTTAAAAGCCACTTACTACTACTTCACCTTTCACTTTTGCCATTTTTCTTAATTGTTCTTTAACTGTGCTGTACTGGGATTCACCAGTGCAATGTACCTTCTTAAAGCAAAACTTTAAATGTCTATAGTCGGATACAAGTCTGCAGGGAAGCCCCGCCCACGCCCTCATAACCGCCAGCCACTGTTCCTCCGCGAGGCTGCAAATAGTTCGTACTTCGAAGTGTCCCTGTTACCGAAAGAAGGCGGTAACTACAAAAATAAAATTATAAACGCTTAATTTTATACGTTTTCACTCAACAATTATAGTGGAAAGTACAAGTACGACAAGTACAGTCGTATTAACTATAACGCCATTTTGAAATTGTCGCATGACGCCGATTTTGTTTGCTTCTGTGATTGGCTGGCGGCATAACACAACCCCGCGTGGTCCGTCTGCCTTCATTACCAACTGCTGTTTTTAAATTTGTATCCTACTATAGGCGAAATCGTATATGGAGATAGGCGAAATCACCTGTGTACACAAAACTATCATCATCAGCGTTGGCTCGAGCGTCGTCGTCTTCTTCCGCAGCTGGCTCGTTGGCGACCCTCGGGTTGCGCTCGTGCCACTGCTCCCGCGTTCGTCTGCTTCCATGGCTGGCTGCGTAGCCGCTAATCATTCCTGCGTAGAATTTCACTTCTCTTCTGTTGTCGTAATGGGGAGGCCGCGTTTACGGCGCTATGAGCCATTGCTTGAGGGGGAATGAGCCATTCATTGTCTTACGTGACGGACAGATGTAATTTTTGAAGCAATTTAATTTCGAAGAATCTCAAGCGGCAGTGGCGGGCGGATTCCGCTAACCACGCCACTGAGCAAACTCGAGATATCGAACGCAAGCGACAACGGCGAACTTGCAGGCGTAAGGTCAGTGACGTTCTCTCCGTCGCAGCCGTACGTGTATGTAACCTCATATTTGAGAAATGATTTAATGAACCTTAGGGATTAACCCAGTGATAAATACTGGGGCCGCACTTTTCAGGTTCGCTGGTTAACCATCTTCACGAATTGGTAGGGCCGACGAATTTTTTTATTCTGGATTAAGTGCCATTTTATAACTAATATTGTTTATCTTGTCAAAATGCCCTAGTGCAAACTATAGTTAGTCTTTACCAAGGTAAAGATTATGTTTATCAAACGTTTATACACTTGTGTTTCAAACTTGGTTCCACCTCTCAAACATTAAAACAGGGCCCTACAATAGATAACTGCTTTAAGTCCTTTTTGAAATTGCCCGGCAAACATTTCGATTAATCGAATAATCGATGAAAAACCCTGCATCGAAAGCGATTAATCAATTAAAGGGTAAAACGATGAACGAATTATCATCAATCGAATAAAATAATTAATCGACCATCCCTATTCTCCATGTAACCACAACCATTCCTGTGTACTCCTCTATCAAAACTAAAATGCGTGCGTACTCGGACGCCCAGTGGAGTGTTGCCTGGCCACTCGGTTCTCAATGACTTAAAGATATCCAGCTTCTCCCCGTCTCGTAAACCTCTCGCTCAATTCCTTACCTCTCACGCCCGCCTACCTTTCCATTTTTGCCGCTTTAATCTCTCTCATCACAGTGACTGCGCCTGCGGAGTTACCTGCACCGACCTACTTCATTACTTTAATCATTGCACTTTAACTTCCGATATTGCTCGTTTAATTAAAGATAACAGCGACTTTTCTCTCACACCTGCACACTATACTTCACTTTTCATTAGCCAAGGGAAGAGAGCACTGTTAATCCGTCTTTATCGCTTCATTTCCTCTTTCACCTTCTCGGCTTCTTCTTGATTATTTTACTTTGTAATGCATGCATCCCTTTTCTTTCACTCTCACTCTCATATATTTGTTTTGTTTTCTCTTTCATCTCTGTATTCAGCTTTCGCTATTTAGTGACCTTGGTTACGCTGACTAAGGTGGAGCATTGCTCCAGGGACACTATTGGCGGAATGTCTGCATTCCATCTTCATACTTGTCATCATCATGATCATCATCATCATCACTCGGCTCACCCCCCTGACCACGCCTTTCGATGCCCTCATCTTTTTTTTTTCTATGACACATCAAAATGATTGGTGCTGCTTCTGTTTCGATTTACCTTCGGCCTAACATTCAGTTATACCCCAAATTCCAGCCATTTACCAATACAACACCACCGACTCATGTCCCTGGACTATTTGGGTCACCTGCCCACCAATTGACCGCACCTGTCTGACCGCTGCTCAACAGCAAAATCACGAAAAGAAACAGCATCGAGATAAGAAGACTTAAAGAATGAAACTGCCATGGGAAGGAATAAAGCTTGTCAAAACAGTACGTGTAGCGGTAACATTAAACCATGTTTGCGAGATCACTTTCCTGGCAAATTCGAATGACACTCTCGCCACTATTCTTTCGTACAATAACATGGCCATTCTTTTGCCACACGAAGCAGTGCTTCATTTCTTTTCCCTTAGTTTGCGCTAGCCATAAAAGCCTTTTGTTCATCGCAGTTAAGTTATCGAAAATGCGCAAGCCTGGTGCTTTCTCCCGAAGACGTGAGCGACTTTGCATCCACCGTTCTTTCAACATGACAGATTGAAAGCGAGCTATCACCACAGGCATTTTACCAGCACGTGAATGCAGCCGATGAAGAAAATGAAGGTCAGAATCTGATAGCTCGGGAAGCTCAACCATACGTGCCAGACAGTTCATCTTATCAAGAAGGTTTTCATTCTCTTCTTTGGGCATACCGTGAATCTCGATGTTGTGACGGCGGCTGTACTGCTCCAATTCGTTTAACTGAGCTTTCACTTCTTGGGCATTTGAAGAAGTTTCAGACTCCAGACATTCAACACGCTTCCTCAAGGCCGCAATTTCAGTACCCTGACTGTCAGTCTTCTCAAGTATTTCGTCATACTTGTCAGAAAGCAATTGAATAGATGCCTCAATGTTACTGGGGTCCTTGACAGCCTAAGACAAGGCGTCCACTTTGGCAACAAGTGGAAGAAGTGATAATATGTTTGCATTTAGTTAGTTCAGCTTACATTCACGTCTTTGGGTTTCAGACAGATTCGATGACGCACCGCCCCTTTTTTCATTTGTTTGACATGTTGCACACTTCCAAGAATTTTTCAAGGAATCGCTTTTACTGCGAAACGCAGACCCAGTGATTCCAGACCATTTACCAACATGGTATGAATATTTACAAATTATACACACAAGGGGTATTTCTTCGGGCCGTATGTCTCCATTGCACTGCAAACATTCATTCATAGTAACAGCGGACAATAATTAACTAGAGGCACAGCAGCAGCAGGGAACGCCAGAACCTTAAGAGCAAGGTCGAAGAAAAAAATGTCTCAGTTTCGCCCTAAGGGTGAAGCAATGAATGCGATAGCAACACAGCAATGTCATACGAAGTAAGGTGAGCGGCTTTGGTAGCAATATGAATTGTAGTAAACATGAGCTGATTAAGTAAGCAGGTGTGCTGCGGCGTAAGTAGACCGACATGAAGAGAGACTCGACAACCACGAGAAGGCGCGTGTGAAACGGTGGTGTTGATGAGAAGCGCTTCCCGTGGGCAGCGCGTGCGAAGGGCGATGCCCACCTGTAGCGCTGCACTGCCGATCCGGGCAGCATTGCATGTGTAGCGTGCGTTGGAAAATGTGGCCTGACTATTACTAACTGAATGAACAAGCGTGGTGTGAGCACGCACAAACAAACATGAATGACTGCAGACAACGACTGTCAAAACGCTGGCAGCAAGCGCATACGCCGCAGCGGGGGAAGGTACGTGCGGTCTATCGCTTCAACGGAAACTGAGCGGCGAATGCACGGCGCATAAAGGTCAGAGCGGTGTGGAGATAAGAGACGGTGCGGGCGAGCAACGAGCGCGGTTGTTGGCAGAGTAGAAGTGCGCCACCCCCCCCCCCTCCCCGCTCCCTCCGGCGCTGGCTTCCTGCTACCTTGCTTGCGCGTGGGAGATTGAGTCCGTTCGCTCTCCGTGATAGCGCGCGTCCCCGCACGCTTCCGCTCGGGCATACGGCGCGCGGCGAAGATTTTATCTATAGGGAACCTCACGGCGATGGCAACGGCGACGGCGACGGTGACGCCAACGGCAGAAATCCGGTTGAAATGTCCATATAATTGCTATCGCAATAAAATAACACCAACCTGCAACAGTGGCAAAACAAGTGGGGATTGGTGAGTCCATTTGGGAGAATACCAACATTGATCTCGGCAGTGACCATTACATAATAACAATCAAACTCGAGATAGCCGCTACAAAGCTAAGGGAATATAAGCTGATTGATTGGGACAAATTCCGTAAATTGAGAACCCCCCAAGGCTCACCGCCAGCTGCAGCGGAACCCCCGCTCGAAAGCTGGGTTGAGCAACTCGTATCTGACATCAGGGCGTCGGAGAGGGTTATTGTCACGGACGTCCAAACGGATAAGATGGATTCCAGGCTCGCTAACTTCCTCCAGGCCAAGCAATCGATATTAGCACGATGGAAAGGTCAACGGTTGAACAGGAGGCTTCGGAAGAAAATAGCAATATTGAACAAAGAAATCGAGGAATACTGCAGAGTTCTATGCAAACAGCAGTGGCACGAAGTGTGCAACTCCGTGGATGGCAGAATCCGCAAAGGCGGCGGCTGGGGCTTCCTCAAGCATCTCTTGGATGAGAGCGGCTGCAAGTCCAAACCCGCTCAACGGTCGCTGCTATGTAAAATAATTCACAATGCGAGAAAAGAAATGGCGGATGACAAGCTGTTGGATGACCTAGCTAGACAGTACCTCCCGCTGAAGAGCACGCAATCGCTCAACCCCCTTACGGTCGGATACTCGGGATCTCCCAATTACGACCTTGACGGAGATTTCTCGGAGGGTGAAATTCGCCTTGCGATTCGGGAACTTAACAGTAAATCTGCTACAGGCCCCGATGGGATCTCAAACAGAGTTCTGCGCAACCTCGAAGATAATTTTGTCAGTCAGTTACCTAACCAGGCAAATCAACAGAATCTGGAAAGAGGGCCGCGTTCCGAAAGAATGGAAACACGCACGTACGATACTGATTCCCAAGCCGGGCAAACCTCTTGGGCTTGCAAACCTTAGACCGATCTCTCTGACGTCATGCCTCGGTAAGGTCGCGGAACATGTCGTGCTCAACCGGCTCTCGAACCATGCGGAAGCGAATGAACTTTTTCCATACACCATGATCGGATTCAGGCCAGGACTTTCGACCCAGGATGCCATGCTTAGAATTAAGAAAAGGCTCATAGAAAGGGTCACTCGCGATACAAGAGTCCTACTCGGTCTTGATGTAGAGAAGGCTTTCGACACTGTACGCCACACGGCAATTCTCCAGGCCATTTCGGATCTTAATCTTGGTGAACGTTTTTTCCACTATATCCAATCTTTTCTGAGCGGCAGAACCGCTTCCTTGCACATTGGCGACTTAAAATCACAACTTTATGAGCTGGGTGACAGGGGCACTCCACAGGGCTCGGTATTGTCTCCCTTCCTGTTCAATCTGGTGATGGCCAAGCTGGCCAAAGCATTGTTGGACATTGAAGGGGTTGAACACACCATTTATGCCGATGATGTTACACTATGGAGCGCTGGAGGCAGCGACGGAGAGTTGGAGGCTCGAATGCAGGAGGCTATTAGGACCACGGAACTCTGCCTCTCTCCAGCTCAAATGCTCGTCGAGGAAATCGGAATTGCTCTTTTACTGTCCTTCTAAGCCAGGACGAAAACCCAAGGGCTGGGAGCAAGATAGTCGACGTCATATCGTGCTATTTGACATGAATGGTAACCGCATTCCTGAAGTTCGGTCGATCAGAGTCCTAGGACTGACTATTGAGGGTAACGGATACAATGGACTGATGATGCAAAAGATAATTGGCAAAGTGGAGAATGCTCTAGGAATGTTTCGACGCATTGTCAATAGAAATAAAGGTATGAGCGAGGAATGTGCCATTAGGCTCATACACGCTTTCGTCCTATGTCATATTACTTATGTTGCGGCTATGCTCGATTGGAAAAAAACAGAAGAGAAACGACTCAATACCACAATTCGTCGAGTCTTCAAGGTAGCCCTGGGGCTACCGATGAACGCATCCACCGAGCTTTTTTCGAAACTAGGAGTTCACAATACTCTAGCTGAAATCGCTGAGGCTCAGTGCATAGCACAGGTCGTCCGGTTGTCAGGCACCAGAGCTGGCAGAAACATCCTGGTCACTATGGGCATGTTTACTGAACTTGAAAAGGATAACGTCAGACATCTTAGTAAAGAAATCAGGGACGCGATTGTGGTTCGTCCTTTTCCCAGGAACGTCCACCCGGTCTTTAACCAAGGGAGAAGGCTCGCCCGCGCGAAGGCTCTTCTTGCCGAGGCTGCTACGGATTCCACAGAAGCTGCCTTCGTAGACGCCGCTCAGGTGGCCAGTCGCGAAGCTTTTTCCGTAGCCGTAATAGACGCCCACGAAAGAGTCTTCAACGCACTCTCTGTTTATACCAAGAATCTAGAGGTGGCCGAACAAATGGCCATTGCACTCGCTATGCTAGTTCCAGAGCGCTCGGTAATCTATAGTGATTCTAGGGCAGCTACTTGCGCCTTTGCTAGAGGAGTAGTGGATGCGAAGGTTTCAAGGTTACTGGAAGGTAGATGCATTAGTCTCCACTCTATAGTCTTGTTCCCAGCCCATATGGACGATTTCGTGGGAGGACAGCGGAACCTTAACGAATCCGCTCATAGGGCCGCGCGAGGACTTGCCAGCCGCGCTCCCCTGCAGACCCCCTCGTCTCCGCCTTAGGCCTTTAAGGACCAGCTTCAGACATATAATGAGCTCATCAAGCACTTTTATTTAGGACGTAGAGAATTCTCCCTTCCAAACAAGGAACTTAACAGGGCACAGTCAGTGACTCTCCGCTTGCTACAGACGAACTCGTACCCCAATCCTTGGCGTATGAGCCGAATCGACCCAGACTACGACGGAACTTACAATTGTGCACAGTGTGGTGGACATGTGAACTTGGGACACATGTTGTGGGGATGCGCGACGCAGGCCTCCTATCTGGAGGACAAGAACAAGTTGAACGGCGCTCTTAGAAGCCGCGAGCTGCAAGACCAACTCTGGGCTGTCCAGAAGGCCCGCGAAGCGGTGGAGAGCCTAGGGCTCCCCGCCCCGACGTGGGAGGTGCCCTCTACACCTTGACGAACAGTCTGGTGTCCTTCAGGGCCCTTTTTGGAAATAAAGTTTAACCACCACCACCACCACCGTGTCGCAGAATGAGGTGGCGAAGAAGGAAGCAAGCGACGTCTTTCGCGGTGGACGCCGGCAGCGCAGATGTTTCGGCGTACCGTGTGAGGTGGTATACGGCAACAGTGATCCACCGGTTACCGTCCGGAGTGCTTGGAAGGGGACCGTAAAGATCAATTCCAACACGGTCGAATAGTCGAGCAGGGCAGGGTAAAGGTTGCAGGGGACCTGCAGAACTCTGAGGAGGGGTCTTGCGGCGTTGACACGTTGCACATGAACGGACGTACTGGCGAACGAATCTGTACATGCCTCGCCAGTAGAATCGAAGACGAAGACGGGAATACGTTTTGAAGACGCCGGCGTGGCCACATTGGGGGTCATCGTGGAAAGCGGCGCAGATGTGTGAGCGCAGGTGACGGGGAATAACGAGCAGCCATCGACGGCCGTCGGTGAGGTAATTCCGTCGATACAAAAGGTCGTCGCGGATGGCAAAGTGGTGTGCTTGACGAGGCACGGCGCGTGAGACAGACGCAGGTGAGCGGTGAGACAGGAAGTCCAGCAGTAGAGAGATCCAGGGATCTTTACGCTGCTCGACCGGCATGTCGTTGAAGCTAAGAGCTGACAAATCGCAGGTGGGAGGTAAGGAGCAAACAGAGGCAGGAGGTAGCGGAGAACGGGATAGGGCGTCGGCATCTGAATGTTTGCGTCCAGAGCGATAAATGACACGTATGTCATACTCTTGAAGCCGTAAGGCCCAACGAGCGAGGCGGCCACTGGGATCTTTCAAGGACGATAACCAGCATAAGGCATGGTGATCAGTGACAATGTCAAACTGACGGCCGTAAAGATAAGTACGAAATTTGCTGATTGCTCAAACAATCGCCAAACATTCTTTTTCCGTCACAGAATAGTTTGATTCTGCCTTCGTTAGGGTGCGGCTGGCATATGCGACAACGTACTCGTCAAAGCCATCTTTGCGTTGGGCGAGGATGGCGCCAAGGCCGACACCGCTAGCATCCGTATGTATCTCAGTAGGCGCATTGGGGTCGAAGTGGCGCAGTACTGGAGGGGACGTGAGGAGCCGGCGGAGCCTCATAGATGATTCGTCACACTCCGAGTTCCAAGCCGACAGGTCTGACGTGCCATTAAGAAGCTGCGTCAAGGGAGCGATGATCGAGGCAAAATTACGGATGAAACGCCGGAAATAGGAAGACAAACCGATGAAGCTCCGTAGTTCCTTTAGAGTAGTGGGCTTGGGGTACTCAGCAACGGCGCGAAGTTTGGCAGGATCAGGCAGAATTCCCTCTTTGGAGACGACGTGGCCTAGGATCGAAAGCTTACGGGCACCAAAATGACATTTTTTCAAATTGAGTTGCAACCCAGCTGACGTGAGACAGACAAGAAGTTGCTCAAGGCGGGCGAGATGCGTATCGAAATCGGTAGAAAAGACCACAATGTCGTCTAAGTAGCAAAGGCAAGTGTGCCATTTAAGACCCCTGAGAATAGCGTCCATCATTCTTTCGAAAGTTGCAGGCGCGTTGCAAAGGCCGAAAGGCATTACATTGAACTCGTGTAATCCATCAGGAGTTACAAAAGCCGTTTTTGGACGGTCGGCTTCAACCATCGGCACTTGCCAGTACCCGGAGCGCAGATCCAGTCAAGAGAAGAACTCAGCTCCCTGTTGGCAATCCAGGGCGTCGTCGATGCGTGGTAGGGGATAAACATCCTTGCGGGTAATCTTGTTGAGTCGGCGGTAATCGACGCAAAACCTGATTGAGCCATCCTTTTTCCGCACCAGCGCCACCGGAGACGCCCAAGGACTGTGGGAGGGCTGAATCACACCTCGTTTCAGCATGTCGTCAACGTGTTCGTCAATGACACGGCGTTCGGCTGCGGAAACACGGTATGGACGTTGGCGCAGCGGAGCATGGTGACCGGTGTCAATACGGTGAGCAACCGCTGTCGTGCGCCCCAAGGAAGGTTGCCCGAGGTCGAAAGAAGCACGAAAACGTTCAAGAAGTTCAACAACTTCACTGCGTTGAGTGGGCGTAAGCGCGTCGTTGATGGTATGCAAGAAAACATCGGGGAAACGCGAGGCTGGTGCGGTAGCAGAAGTGATGGCACCGATAGGCAGTGGCGACCTATCGGAAGGTAGGTCAAATGGACTAATGACGTCAACAGTGTCTAGACGCCCCACACATTCACCGTGTAAGAGAGTTGAAGGACGTGGAAATGGATTGCACGCATAAATGGCAGTGGAACCATCGGTGAGTTTGACGACTGCAAACGGGAGTAGAAGGTTCCGTCGACGCGCACAATCTTCAGATGGTGTAAAAAGAGCTGTCGTGGCGGGGGCAGAGTCACAAGAGACGGGCACCAAGGCGGCAGAAAAAGAAGCGATGATGACTTCAGCGGTGACGATCACTTTAGGAGAACGGTTCGGGAGGTCGACGGTAGCGTCACGGAACGGAGACAAAGCCAGTTGCGCACGAGCGCAGTCGACAACAGCATGATGTGCGGAAAGGAAGTCCCGACCCAGAATAACGTCATGCGAAGCACGGCATAGAACAACGAATTCTACAAAATATAGTTCATCCTGAATCATAACACGAGCGGTACATGCGGCCGAAGGCTTGACTTGCTGCGAGCTTGCCGTGCGTAGGGAAATATCTGGTACAGGAATCGTTACTTTCTTGAGTTTGCGGCAGAGGTCTTCACTTATGACAGAAACGGCAGCCCCCGTATCGACAAGAGCTGTTGTCGCGACGCTTTCAACAAATACTGCGATTTCGTTAGGAGGAGAAAGATGAGGCCTTGAAAATTTCGACGATGGCGCAGTTCTTGCCTCGGGAACTGCGGCTGTCAGTTTTCCTCCTGACCAGAGCTGGAACGGCGAAGCATGGGTGAAAGGCGACGGCGGCGAGGGGAAGGAGACCGACGATAGTTGAAGGCGGCGCGACGAGAATACGAGTCCGAGGGATCAGGGATAGAACGATGCGAAGGCTCTTGGGGAAGGTAGCCGAGGTTCGGCGCGTCACGAAGAAAATAAAGTCCACGGCGGCGACAGAAACGCGCAACAGGTCCCGGAATACCGCATGCGAAACAGATAGGGCGGTTGTCCGGAGTAGGCCAAGGGTTAAGAGAAGGTCCGGAAGGCGATATGGGCACGTGGACCGGGCGTACCGGAAGTGGCGACGAGTAGAAACTAGCGGCGGGTCGGGAGGTAGTAGGCATCGGACGCGGAGGAGGTCGGCTGAGAGCGGCAGCGTAAGTCAGAGGCGCAGTCACAGGCGGCGGTGGAGAGGGAGGTGGGAGCGCCTCAGAAACTTGTGCTTGGATCACACGACGGAGCGATAGTTCTAGCATGGAAGCAGGTTCAGCAACACACGCTACAAGAGATAGCTGGCGAGCCACTTCTTCCCGAATGTATTGTTGAATCTGCGGCAGCAAGCCAGAGTGATCAGCGCTAAGGCATCCAGGCTCCAAGGCCGAGAGGTCCGCGGATTGGACACTGGTGCGACGGGTGGAAAGGGGCTGCTTGCGCAGCTCGTCGAAGCTTTGACAGAGCTCAATTACTTGTGCAACTGTCGTAGGGTTCTTGGCCACGAGCATATGGAAGGCATCGTCGTCTATGCCTTTCATAATATGCCTTATCTTATCGGCTTCGGTCATGGACGCATTCACGCGCTTACAGAGGTCGATGACGTCCTCAATGTAGCTCGTGAAGGTTTCACCGCTTTGTTGAGCGCGACCACGCAAACGGTGTTCAGCACGGAGTCTGCGCACAGCGGGACGGCCGAAGACCGAAGTGAGGGTCTCGGTGAAAGCTGACCAGGTTGTAAATTCGGCTTCGTGGTTTCTAAACCACAGATTTGCCACATCAGTCAGATAAAAGATGGCGTTGGTCAGCTTGTCGCGATCAGACCACTTGTTATGCGCGCTAACGCGGTCATACTCTGCAAGCCAGTCCTCCACGTCTTTATTGTCGGTGCCGCTGAAGATGGCAGGGGCGCGCTGACGTACCGCACCAGAACACACAACAGCCGGGGGGGGGGGGGGGGGCGGGAGCGGATTGCGAAGGGCCAGCGTCGTCGGTCATTGTGGCCGCAGATGGCAACGTACGGCTGCGGAGCTCCAGGTCGGGGAAGACGTAAACCCAGCACTTCTACCAAATGTCACGGGATGTTCTTGCAAGTCCACAGGGCGTCTGACTGTAGTACAAGACGGAGCAGTCTCAGCTGGCACCGATCGAGCGCGCACTCTTAGTTCGTCGACTTCCTCTTTCACACTTCACCGTGCCGGTAGCGATAATCTCCAGTACAATATATATATATATATATATATATATATATATATATATTGTAATGAAGAAGAAGAGCACAAGGACAAGGCCAGCAAGAACGTCTGTTCAATGCCTGCAGTGCAACCACTCAGCACGAGTGGGAGCCGTTGGGGCAACCAGCTGTTCAAGCTCTGCGTCACCTGACTTATCGGTTACGAACAGACGCTACCATCTGAACTGATATGTATGTATATATATATATATATATATATGTATAGAGAGAGAGAGAGAGAGACAGAGATAGATAGAGAGGGAGAGGTGAGCTACACGATATGACATGAGCCTCCAGACGTCGCCCACACACGCAGATATGCTTCCGGAGCCCCTGGCAGTATTGTAATCTGGCCTATACAAACGTACAAAAATGAGGCGTTCACTCTGCTGAGAAATCACACCCATTACAGGAAACTCGACTCTAACCCAACTTCAAACTACAGCAACCTTGAGCAAACTACAATGGCGGAGCTCATGTCCAAGGAAATAATCACACAGTTTTAAGATCACATCATGATGCCGAAGAACAAACAAGCAAACCGCTTTTGTTTTCTTCCTAACATATATAAGCTTCTCGTATAAGAATTTTTTACAGCAGAAATACCAGGTCGGCCTATAATGTCTAATAATAACACACCTACCGAGTCACTATATAAATTCTTAAATTGCCATCTTTCAAACATCCCGACCACCTTCCGATCTTTTGTTCAAGACACGCCCCACTTTCTTCTATAAATCGACTCCAATAACGCCAATCAAATCCTTTCCGACCGCCTATTCTAGTCTCTTTAGGTGTTCCTGCCCTTTAAACTAACATACCCATGATTGAAGGAATTGAACCCGTATCTAAGTCCCTTGCAGTCAATCATCAAGTGCACGCCGCTGAAGTTTACCTGTAACTCCTTAAGTTAGTTCTCACGCTCAACTATTTCAAATTCGATTCTATCCATTACATGGAAACATTGATGCCTTCAGGTAGCTTATGTGGGTTTATTGACCAGTTGCCTTCACCCAAAAAGATCACGTACGCGTGACGCATGCGGCAGAAAGGATGTTCCACATCCGCCAGCTAGGTTTGTGAGTAGTGGCGCTGGCAAACACTCCCAGGTTTAATTCTAATTCTAGTTGTAAGAAATAAATACCACAGAAAGTATTTCGAGGGAAAGCAACGCCGCGGTAGCTCAATGGCGAGAGCATCGCACGCTTAATACGAAGACGTGGGTTCGTTTCCCACCTGCGGCCAGCTATTTTTTCATCAATTTTCATTAATTTATCATTTTCTTTAATTCAATTAGTAAGTACAAGTAATTTCCCCTATGTTGTCCTTGGTGTCACTGTTTGTTGGCTTCTTATGTTATGATTAATAAAAATCGGGCCCCTCGGTTCCCTTTCTTCTTGTGTATTAGATAACGAGAGCTCCAATCCGGCAACATTGATGCCTTCAGGTAGCATATGTGGGTTTATTGACCAGTTGCCTTCACCCAAAAAGATCACGTACTCGTGACGCCTGCGGCAGAAAGGATGTTCCACATCCGCCAGTTAGGTTTGCGAGTGGTGGCGCTGGCTAACACTCCCAGGGTTAATTCTAATTCTAGTTGTAAGCCATAAATACCCCAGAAAGTGGATGGGAAAACGGCGCTGCGGTACCTCAGTGATGAGAGCATCGCACGCGTAATGCGAAGACGTGGGTTCGTTCCCCACCTGCGGCCAGTTGTTTTTTTCATCCATTTTCATTAATTTAGCATTTTCTTTAATTCAATTTGCATGTCGGAGCTAACACGAGAAAGATCCAGCCCTGACAGCGTTGAGTTTTCGAACTGATTTTTTATTCTCGCTCTGCACCTGCCGTGCGGTCGAATGCCAACTTCTTCTTCCTTGACGGGCGTGCATGCTGAGGCGCTACAGGTTCCCCCCCCCCCCCCCCCCCCCCTTAGAGCGTGAGCCATAGGAGTCGCGCAGTGAACGTGTGTGGATGTGGGCATCCAGACTGGAGATGGAAGCTCCGCGGACACGAGAGCGGCAATGCATGCAGGTTTTAGTCGATCGGCAGCAACGACGTCTTCACGGCCGTTGATATCCAGCGTGAACGTCTTAGGTGTACGATGGAGTACGCGAAATGGGCCATCATATGCCGGTGTGAGTGGTGGCCGTATTTGGTCACGCTGAACAAGAACGTGACTGCAGTCATGCAGATCCTGGCTGACGAAGACAGACTGGGGGTGTCAGTCGGCAGGAATTACAGGAGCAAGGTCGTGAAACGTGGTGCGCAGCTCTCGAATGTACGTGGATGCATCATGAGTGGAAGGGGGTGACGGCGGCTGAAAGAATTCCCCTGGAAGATGCAGGGACACGCCATAGACTAGTTCGGCTGATGAGCAGCCGAGATCCGTCTTCAATACTGATCGGATGTCCAGAAGTACGAAGGGGAGGTGATCAAGCCAACGTTCTTTTGGCTGGTGAGCAGTGAGGGCAGCTTTCAGTTGTCGATAAAGCCATGCTATTCGCAGGAGGATGGTAGGCAGTCGTGTGGATGTGTCGAATACCCAAGAGTAAGTGCGGTGAAAAGGGCCGATTGAAATTGACGACCGCGATCGGTGGTGACGACAGAAGGGCATCCAAAGCGTGATACCCAGCCGTTTGTGAAAGCCTTAGCCA
Source organism: Dermacentor silvarum (assembly GCF_013339745.2). Classification (NCBI taxonomy): domain Eukaryota; kingdom Metazoa; phylum Arthropoda; class Arachnida; order Ixodida; family Ixodidae; genus Dermacentor; species Dermacentor silvarum. The sequence continues at coordinate 19,478,676 of NC_051159.1, forward strand.
CTTTCGGTGCTGTAATGTCGGAAATGGGAAACGCTTCCGGCCATCTGGTGAAGCGATGCACACATGTAGGTAGGTAACAGGCCCCTTGTGATGGTAAAAGAGGGCCGACGATGTCGAGATGGACGTGAGAAAATCTTGCGTCGGGAGGCCAAAAGGGAGATGGTGCCGCGACCGTATGACGGTGAATTTTAACACGCTGGCACTGAAGGCAGGTTCGCGCCCAGCAGTGGACGTCAGCATTGATGCTTGGCCAAAGGAAACGAGATGTGACTAGCTTCTGGGTCGCACGAATACCCGGATGGCTCATGCTGTGCAATTGATCAAAAATTGCACGGCGAAAAGCTGTAGGCACGAAGGGCCGAGGAACACCAGTAGACGTTTCGCACGTTATTAATGCGGTAGAAAATGGAAGCAGGCACTCCGTGAAAGATAGAGACGTGGATGAAGAGCGAAGATTATGCAGCTCAGGATCATTGCTCCGGGCAGCTGCTAGCTCTTCCATGTCTAGTGGTGGCTGGGTCGACAAGGCATCGGTGCGTGAGAGTGAATCAGTGGCGGCATTTTCTGGCCCATGGACGTGTCTGAGATCCACGGTGAACTCGGAGATAAAGCGTAGTTAACGGATCTCCCTTGCAGTGTAATTGCCGTGATTGCGATGGAAGGCAAACATCAGGGGCTTGTGGTCTGTAACGACGTAAATGTCCCGGCCCTTCAGTAAATGGTGGAAAGGTTTGATGTCGAGGTACACCGCAAGGAGTTCTCGGGCAAATGTACTGTATTTTACTTCCGGTGGTTTGAGTTTTTGCAAGAAAAAACCAAGGCGCTAAAACCTGATGCGTGCTGCTCCAGAACAGCGCCAACTGCTTCACTCCATGCATCGGTGATGAGATGAATTGGGGCATCAGGAACGGGATGTATGAGCATTGTGGCGTCTGTCAGAGCCTTTTTGGCAGTGGCGAAGGCAGATGCGGCGTCGTCGGTCCATTCCATTGGCGCAGCCGGGTCTTTTTTTATGGCTAGTAGGTTGGTCAAGGGCTTTAGGAAAGTGGCACACTTAGGAAGAAAGCGGCGATGGAAGTTTAGTAGGCCCAGGAATTCTCGGAGTCGTTTCATTTATGTCGGGGGTGGAAAGTCTTGAATAGCTTTCACTTTGCTGGCGAGCGGTTGGATACCCTGTAGAGTGACAAGGTGGCCTAAGAACTCGATTGTAGCGGCGCCGAAGACGCACTTATTGGGATTAATGACCAGGCCGTAATCATCCAGACGGTAAAACAGGGTGCGCAGGTGGTCTTCATGCTCAGGGCCCGATGAGCTTGCGACCAGGAGGTCATCAAGGTAGGCAAATACGAAATCGAGACCTCGCGTGACCTCGTTCATAGTGCGCTGAAAAGTCTGTGCTGCGTTGCGCAGTCCAGAAGGCATCCTTACATATTCGAACATACCAAATGGGGTGGTGATGGCCGTCTTTGGAATGTCAGCGTGTTCTACAGGAACATGATGGTAAGCCGTCACTAAGTCAATCTTAGCGAAGATCGTGCACCCAGCCAAATTCAATGTGAAATCCTGTATGTGAGGAAGTGGGTAGCGGTCTGGTAAGGTGTGGACATTGATAACGCGGTAATTCCCACATGGTCTCCAGTCGCCAGGATCTTTCTTCGGCATCATGTGGAGTGGCGATGCCCAGTTGCTGGAGGGAGGCTGCACAATGCCAAGTTCAAGCATGTGCTCAAACTCACGGCGGGCGATGGTGAGGCATTCTCCTGATAGTCTACGAAGCCATGTAAAAACGGGAGGTCCAGTGGTCACAATGTCGTCAGTGACGGAATGCTTCACCGGGGACTCTCTGGTGTGCGGCTTCATGATGTTGGGGAAGTTAGCGAGTATTTTTGCATACGGCGAAGCGGGTGTGAGGGCTCGAAGTCTCGTTGACGAGGAAGTGCAGAGTATACCGTTGATGGATAGGCGCTTGTTGAGATCGATGAGGCTATGAGCGTGCATGTCCACAGCAAGGTTGAAAAAACTGAGGAAGTCAGCTCCAAGAATAGCTTGCGAGACGTCAGCGAGGATGAAAATCCAGCGGAACGTACGGCGTAGTCCTAGGTCAAGTGTAAGAGAGCGTTGGCCGTATGTGGGAATGGCGGAGTTGTTGATCGCTTGGAGTGGGCAGGTCTGTTCGTTGCGACGGCGATCTGCACAGGAGGCGGGTATGACGCTAACCTGGGCTACGGTGTCGACGAGGAAGCAAGCGCCAGTGATTTTATCGGAAACATAGAAAAGGCGGCATGACTTTCGACCAGTACCACTTGCCGCCGTCAGTGGCCGGTCGCCGCATTTCCCGACCAGGAGCACGGGTGAGTGCACTTGCGAGCAGAGGCGCCAAATCGGCGGTGGTACGAGCACATGGTCGAGGACGAGCCGTCCCGTGGCGCGTCGGTTGTCTGAAGTCCCGGAGAGCGTGGAGACGTCGAGGAGCGACTGTTGAACTGGAACCTGGACGCCGATCGGCGATGCGCAGGTACGAAGTCATCGAGACATCTGACAAGGGCGTCCAAACGGTTCTCGATGCTCGCGAGCGCGGAGTCTGCAGCGGTGGCCGGTGGCGACGTGGTCACGGCGTTGAGGCTATGTGCCCGCGAGTAGTCTGCCACTCGATCAGCCATTTCAGCGAGCGTGTCTACTGGGACATCTCCTGCAGCGACGAGAACCGGGACCATGCTCTGCGGTAAGCTCTGGAGGAACAACTCACGCAACAGCTTCTGCTCTTGAGGGGTGGAGGACCCGCCAATGAGCTGGCGCAGGCGTCGCAGGAGCTGGGATGGGTGACGGTCACCGAGCTCTGTGGCCGTGATGAGCTGTTGCAGTCCACTGTGTTCAGACTCGGACTTGCGGGAAATGATAGCTTGCTTCAACATGTCGTAGGGATGGCTCGGGTGCGGCGAAGCTAAAATATCTGCGAAGTCTTCGGCTACGTCCGGAGGTAAGGAGGACACCAGATGCCAGTACCTGGTTTGTTGGCTGGTGATTTGTCGTAGACGGAAGTGCGCCTCGACCTGCAGTAACCATGTGCAGGGGTTGTTTGGCCAAAATGGTGGCAGGTTGACGTGTTGGATCACAACCACCGCAGCACTGCTAGGTCTGGCGTCTTCTTGGGCGTCAGGACCGGTAGGCTGGGTGGAAGAGCCGGCGGGATCCACGCGGGATGGTTGGGGTTGCGTGTTCTTTATCGGGTCACCATTAACTGTCGGAGCTAACACGAGAAAGATCCAGCCCTGACAGCGTTGAGTTTTCGAACTGATTTTTTATTCTCGCTCCGCACCTGCCGCGCGGTCGAATGCCAACTTCTTCCTTGACGGGCAACGCATGCCGAGGCGCTTTAAGTAAGTACGAGTAATTTCTCCTATGTTATCTTTGGTGTCACTGTTTGTTGGCTTCTTATGATATGATTAATAAAAATCGGGCCCCTCGGTTCCCTTTCTTCTCGTTTATTACATAACCAGGGCTCGAATCGCTACATTGATGGCTTCAGGAAGCATATGTGGATTTATTGACCAGTTGCCTTCACCAAAAAAAAAATCACATACTCGTGACGCTTGCGGCAGAAAGGATGTTCCACATACGCCAGCTAGGTTTGTGAGTGGTGGCGCTGGCTAACACTCCCAGGGTTAATTCTAATTCTAGTTGTAAGACATAAATACTCCAGAAAGTGGATGGGAAAACGGCGCCGCGGTAGCTCAATGGTGAGAGTATCGCACGCGTAATGCGAAGACGTGGATCGTTACCCACCTGCGGCCAGTTGTTTTTTGATCCATTTTCATTTTCATTAATTTATCATTTTTTAATTCAATTAGTAAGTACAAGTAATTTCCCCTATGTTGTCCTTGGTGTCACTGTTTTACCCTAGTTGCACGGGCGTGCTAACCGCAGTTAAGACGCACCTCATGTTAACCGGACTGAACTATGGTTACCGTCAACTACAGTTGACATATGTTACACGGGAAAACCTGTCCTCAGTTAGAGCTGTTAAGCAGGTCACGTGATACTCAGTACTGCGAGTGAAAAAATAATTGTTTAGCTGTTCTTTCTAATTATTTTGACAAAAAATGTTTTTTCTTTAAAATATACCAGTTGTGTTAGCATCTGCACTGTCTGAGCATATTGATTCAATTGCTTTTGCGGTGTTTGGCAGCAGCTAGAGCCAGTCAGCCAACGCCTGGCCACGTCTAGTTCGCGGTTGGTACAAAAGCCAAGAGAATCCATTGCTCGATTGGGATTTTTGCTGAGTGCGCTGTGACCGAGTGCGCTGTGATTAGCTGTGATCCCTGTTATTGGTTCGTTGCTTTTGTGTTTTTGCGCCACTGTGTACGGTATTGCTTCGTTTTTTATTTGTCGTTTCTGCCAGCTTGAGAAGTCGCCGAAGGGAGCGGCCGCATCTCACGTCGGCTCCGTTTTCCGAAGAATTTCGCAGTGATTATCAGTCATTCACTCCATAAATTTAACACCAGCGTACGCAGGAAGTCACGAAGATTCTACTGGCACCATATTCAAGGTGGGAAACGGCTTCCTTCCGAATTAGAGAGGTTTTGACCCGCGCCCGACCGGCACCACGCTAACCCTTACCGTAGTATTGCACACGATGGACGTCACCAGCCACCCGAGGGGTCACAATGATGCAAGTCCAAGTGAACGGGTAGGACATCTCCCCCGAAAAGTTTCTTGAGGGCAACGGTTGGTGCACAATCAGATACAAGACCCATTCTAACCGCGAGACCGCGCAGAGCAACACCCAGAACGGAGCCCCCTCCCACACCGGTGCGGGAGCGAACGGCAACCGAAAGTGTTCGCGTCAACAACAGCGCAACGTCAAGCAGCAAGTCATCAGGAACAGCAAAATGTCACTACTCCCACGAAGTGATTTCAAGATCGTGATACGACCAAGAGGAGGCCTCGACTTTGCCACCACCGGAACCGTGCGCCTCGCATCGGCCATTTACCGGGCGGCCAACGTGCCGGCGCAAGAAGCAGGGGAGGGCACCGTGTGTTCCAACAACCGCCAAAACATCATTGTCGTGAGTGCACCCCACGCTACTCATGCCGCGAAGTATAGACAATGAGAAGCCATCACCATGGGTGACAGCCGCTACGAGGTCAGTGCCTACGAGACGACCCCCGACTACACGGTGAAGGGAATAATCAGGGGAATCCCGTTGGAGGAGGAAGTCCATTCACACCAACATTATTCATGGATGCAAACCGCACGCCCTGACAGCCAAACGGCTCAGTAATACCAAGACGGTCATAGTGGCCTTTGAAGGACCGCGAGTGCCCTCCTACGTCAGGTACGGTGGTGCCCTCCTTCGCTGCACCCTGTATCGTAAGCAAATCGACATGTGTCACTGTTGCGGAAGATTCGGTCACCGCATGGACGTGTGTCCCAATCCTTAGGACAAAGTGTGCCGTGGTTGTGATGCCATTAACCAAGGCCCCGACCACCAGTGCTCCCCCGGTTGCAAGCTGTGCGGGGGAACACACATGACGGCGGATCGCAACTGCCGCGCACGATACAAGACCCCCTACGTCGTGACAAAGAGGCAATGGGAACGACACAGGGCCGCCAAAGCCCCGCTCGAGATCCAGGACCTGCAGCCGAGGCCACTCCCGGTCCCGGAGCGACATCCCGGATCCCCGGCAGCAACGCCGGATGCGCAGCCGCACCCCCAAAAGAACCACAACGAGACACCGAGACCACCGAGAAGGTGAGCTGAGCACATGCGGTCGCGGGAAAACGAGCACCAACCGCGAAGGCTGGCGACAAAACACCCGCTAAGACAGACACGGAGATAGATAAATTAACACAGGCGATACAAGCGCTGCAGAAGCAAATAGAACACATGCAGACACAGATTCGTGCAAAAGACGAACTCATAGAAGAACTCCAGCATGCCATGAAAAGCGGTACTGATACAGAGGCCATGCAGGAAACACAAGAAGAACTCATAGAGGACGACGAGGTCGTATGCCCCGACACTAAACGCAGACCCGCTCCCACAGAGACCACGCAGGAAACGCAAGAGGAACCAATAGAGGACGACGAGGTCGAATTCCCCGATACTAAAGGCAGACCCACTCCCACCCTTACAGAAGCAACACGACGCAAGCGCACGCGCGCAGCGATACGCGACGCGCGAATAGATGCACTCGAAGCTCGCTTACGCAATCTCGACAAAACCATCATCGCGTCCACCACTCCATCGCTCCAAGCTCTGCAACCATCCAGCAGAGCTTGGAGAGCGTTCACCTCAGACTGTCCAGATTAGAAGCCGCGAACAGCACGATCTAACCGTCGCATAGGGAAGCGGCGCAACACATGTAACAACATCTTATTCACTGTGAATTGACAAGTGTTAAGAGACTTTGCGTACACTGACAATGTCCATATTTCATGTATGTAATTGTATTGTCCTCTCTGTTATGACCCTCTATGAGGGTTGACAGTATTAATAAATAAAAATAAAATAAAGAATATAAACATGGCCCGACATCATCTAAACAAAAACACACAATATGGCAGTGGAACTGCAAAAGGTACAAAAAAAAAAAAAACGAGCGCACTTTCACCAATACCTGAAAACGATCCCCGAACGCACAGACGTCATCATATTGCAAGAAACGAACGGCCCCGCCAAACTCACGGGGTACCAGTCTATAACAGGCAAGGCGGAGAAACCAAACGTCACCACGCTGGTCAAGCGAGCTCCCACAGCTACCGAACACGACACTAAAGTCAGAGACATTGAAAACGTCCTCGCTGAACTAATTCCACCACGCAAGACGCGCAACAGCATCTTCGTACTCAACGTCTACAGCAGCCACAGATGCCACCAGCACCGCTTCCACGTTCTCTTCAAACGGGCAATCGACATCGCCCAAGGGCAACAGCTTTTTATTGGGGGGGGGGGGGGATTTAACGCGGTGCACACAGCATAGGGTTACGATCACGATCAGCCCAAAGGCACGCATCTGTGGGCAATGGTGCCATACGCAGGACTCGAGCTCGTCACCGACCCCGCGGCACCAACAAGGCAGGACAACAGCGTCAGCACCGACACGACGCCGGACCTTACTTTTACGTGCAACACACGCCAAGTCACTTGGGAAAACACCATGCAAGACTTGGGAAGCGATCACTGCATCATTTGCATAACGGCAGAAGACGGCCCGCAGGAAGACAATGCCGGTCGCCAAATGAAGATCACTAACTGGAATCAACTACGCAAACATCGTGACAAGCAACAGGTGGCAGACATCAAAGACATAGACCAATGGACCGACCAACTGCGGCGGGACATCGAGCGCGTGACGCAAACGATCCCGTCAAAAGCTGGGCTCGATACAATCGACTCCCGGTTACTGCACATGTGGGAAGCCAAGACCCACCTGCAGCGCCGATGGAAACAACAGAGACACAATAGGAGACTGCGTAAACGGATAGCGCAGCTCAACAAAAAAATAGAAAAGCACGCGCTTACCCTGCAACGACAACAATGGGCAGAGAAATGCGCGGAGATGGACAGTCAACTCACCACGCGTGGCACGTGGCAGATGCTGCGGTACCTGATAGATCCCGCCAACACCAAGACCACACACATGCAAGGCACATACTAAATCATACACGCTTACGGGGGAACGGAACAACAATTCTTACGGGATGCGGAACTCCTTTACATATCTCAAACGCCACCGCTAATACATCCGGACTACAGGGGGTAGAGCAACGCCACCCTGGACGCGGAATTCTCCGTTGCCGAAATCCAGGCGGCCCTCGTCAAACTCAACACCAAGTCGGCCCCTGGCCCCGATCGAATATCCAATAGGGCACTACGCAATCTCGATTGCGGATCAATTGAGAAACTCACAAAATACATTAACGAGTGTTGGGCGCACAGCAAGCTACCACAGCAATGGAAAGAAGCAAAGATCATACTGATACCAAAACCCGGCAAGAAATTACAGCTGGAGAACCTGCGCCCCATCTCCTTCACGTCCTGCGTGGGCAAGTTGATGGAACACGCGTTTCTCAATAGACTCACGGAAGCGATCACGATCCTCGAGGACAACGAATTATTTCCCCACACCATGATTGGGTTCAGAAGACATCTCTCCACGCAAGACGCCCTTCTGCAGCTAAAACACCAACTCATAGACAATCCGGGGCGCTCTACGAGAGCCATCCTCAGGCTGGACCTGAAGAAGGCCTTCGATAGCGTTCGCCACGATGCCATATTACGACAAATAGACAAGCTAAATCTCGGACTGCGAACGTACAACTACATCCGAGACTTCCTCACGGGAAGAACAGCTCGCATGCGAGTGGGACAACTAGACTCAGATCAAATCACCATCGGGAGCTCGGGCACCCCACAGGGCTCGGTCATCTCGCCGATGCTCTTCAACCTCGTACTGCTGGGGTTACCTGACCGATTGTTGCAAATCAAAGGACTGCACTACACGCTATACGCGGATGATATTACGATCTGGACGACAGCGGGCAGCGAATGGAGCGATCGAGCAACGTTTACAGCAGGCCACCCAGTGCGTGGAAAACTACCTGGTGGGCGCGGGACTCACCTGCTCGGCCGAAAAATCCGAACTGCTGCTATATAGACCGGTCAGAAAGGGGCGCCCACCTAAAGGCTACACCCCCCCGGAAAATGAAGAGATCCAACTAACGGCATCAAACGGCCTACCCATCCCGATGGTAGACAAGATTTGGGTGCTAGGAATGATGATTGAACACAAGGGTGGCAATGGCGAAGCACTTCGCAAGATAAGAGCAAAGGCCACCAGCACGATGCTGCTCATCCGACGCATCACCAACAAACACGCGGGCATGCGCGAAGGCAACGTCATACGACTTATAGAAGCCTTCGTTATTTCTCAAATAACGTACACGGCAGCGTTTCACAACTGGATGGTTGCGGAAAGAAACAAGCTCAACGCCCTCATACGTAAGGCGTACAAATGTGCGTTGGGACTTGCGCCCGGAGTGAGCACCACCAAGCTCCTAGAACTAGGCTTGCACAACACGCTCGAGGAACTCGTGGAGGCACAACAAATGTCCCAACTCGAGCGCCTATCCAAGACCCGCCCGGGCAGGCACGTGCTCGAAAAGCTCGGTATCACATACCACACGCAGCACGGCATCAAAGTGGAAATTCCAAGAACCGCGCGCGAGCAACTATACGTGCCCCCATTGCCTCGCAACATGCACCCCCAACACCACACGGGGAGACGTAAAGCCAGGGCACAACACATGAACCAAAGTGACACCAACGACAAGGAGGCAGTCTTCACCGACGCAGCCCGTCATCGAGACTGGAAGAGTTTCGTGGCGGCAGTTACTAGCCACCGAGGTAAACACCTTACGAGCGTTACCGTGAACACGGCATATGCCGAAGCGGCAGAGGAAGCGACCATAGCACTGGCCCTCACACAAACCAAGGCTACATACTGGATCTGCGATTCGCAAACGGCAATTCGCAATTTTGCAAATGGGCGCATACCGCAAGAGGCGTATCACATACTCAAGCGACATCCCATACACTAGGGATAGGCCGACGTCGATAACCGAAGGCACTTGCTATGGATCCCGTCACACACTGGACTGAGCACCCCCAACGAAGCGCCTCACCGCTTGCTCGAGGCCTCACTGACCGAGCATCATCGGAGGAAGAGCCCCCGCGGGGTACTGCAAACGTCTGGGCGTGGGAGGATCTTTTGACCATGTTCCACGACATCACGACACACTACAGGCAATTACAAATTGATTCTTACATAAACCCAAGACTAATGCACGCCATGTATCCAGACATGTACACTACAAACAGATGCACATCCTGTGGCGAGGTTGCCACACTTAATCACATGTTATGGGAATGTCAAGACATAACAAACAATTCGGGCAGTGCCGACACCTCCGTCTCTTCCACCGCCAGCCTCCGCTCGCGTTGGAAGACCGCACTTGCACAGCTCGAACCTGACAATACAACTCTGGGCAGTCCAGCGAGCCGAGGAAGCCGCTTCGAGACAAGGTCTCGGAACCGCGTCCGCGGGGGGTGCCCAGACCCACTAAAATACGCCGGACTCAAATCTTATTGATTTGATAATAAAGTTTACGTTCTTCTGCCAGCTTTGATCTGTTGACGCGAAGCGCGAACTGTGCGATCTCATTGAGCAAGCCTGTATCGTGTGACGGGGACGAAGACCTCGACGACTTTTTCATTATGTTTGCCGCTGAACGAACAGCGCTGCACGCTAAACAGATGGAAGTGCTCTGTGTACTATAAGACATTGAGGTACTTGAACAGGAAAGAGAACGCTGAAACGCAGTGTCGTCAACTCGTGGCTGTTCGGCTTTGTTCCCGTGAGCGGCATGTGTGGTCGCACCCGCGGGCGCAATCGTGGTATGAAGAAACGCTCCCACACTTTCCCGAGATTGTATTCAGGGAAACATTTCTACTCAATTTGTGCACGTTGCGATATATTGTGAGTGTGTGGAAATCTATGGCACGGAAAGACACGAACATGCGCCGAGTCAACCCTCTGGAGAAGTGCGTGGCGATTGGGTTGCATCTGCTGGCTAAATCCGCCAAAGACAGAACCGTGGCTAATCTCTATGGCGTCAGCCGTTCGTCGGTTACCATAATATCCGTGAGTTCTGCAGTGTTCTGCGGCGCCTAGAACCGCGGTACGTGCGTTTCCCTTCAGCAGAAGGGCTGGCAGAGCACCTGCGTCAGTGCACCGCTGTTGCAGGGTTTCCTCAAGGAATTGGCGCCCTGGATGGCTGTCATATTGAAGTCTGCCCTCCGAAAGAACACGCCGCCGACTACTTCAACTATAAGGGGTGGTGCAGTACCATTCTTCTCGCTGTAGTTGATCACCACTACAGTTTTATGTACACGAACGTTGGGTCACCGGGTCGAATACGTGATGCGGCAGTGTTCGAGCGGTCACGCTTGCCTAGTGTACTGAGCGGCAATTTTCTCAGATTGATTGGCAAATTAATTGAAGGGGTATCGGTTGGGCCTTTTCTCTTGGCTGACCAGGAATTCCCTCTGCAGCCTCATTTGATGAAACCTTTCCTAAGGTCAGGTCCTACTGGCTCAGTATCACATGTTTTCAATTACAAACTGTCAAGTGCTAGACGTATTGTGGAAAACGCCTTCGGGTCGACTGAAAGCATGCTTCCGAATCATGCAGAAGGGCCTGGAATGTGATATCGTCAACGTAAACTGCATCATACGTGCTTGCTGTGTTCTGAACAACATTTGTGAGCAGCTAACCGATCACTGTGATGCAAGCTGGATTGAAGTTGCGCGTAGTGAAGATGCAAGGCGGGCTCAGCCAGTATGTACAGGCAGCCGTAATGAGCCACTAGGAGTGGAATTGAGAGAGGCACTTGCGAATCACATTGCAGCATGGAGGGCCACCGACGTGTTTTGACTCGCCACACAATGCCTCATGCACCAGCATGAAGCATTCACAAGCACTTCATGTACATGCTATGTGCTGCACAAATTGCATTTCCACACTTTGTGAGAATTGTGCAAGAATTTGCATGTCTACTACAAGGAAGGTCTCGCTTTCAGTGCCGTGCTCGATGAGCAAAGTTTTCTTATACATGACAATCATAAACATTACTCCTTACTTTGCAGTGTGTTATGAACATTATTTAGCATGCAGTGTAAATGTATTGTCTCCTTTGGTTTTCTTATACTGTCTTGTGTATCAGTTTTAGTGCTGTGTACAAAAGTGGCAAGAAGCAGTGCAGGGTGCTTTGTGGCAGTTGCACTTTTGACTGCACTCTTGGTACTTTTTGTGTTGTGTATGATTGGTAGGCTACAGAAGGCTGGAGTGAATGACTGCGTTTTTATATTCAAAGTCAAACGCACTGGCAGATGGAAGCACACACTGTGGATAAAATTTGTATAAACAGGGATAAAGTGCCTCATAAAGGCTGGCTGGCGTTTCGAGAGGTGGACTTGGGTTTCTAAGTGGCTGATTTGCACATGGTGTGCTTTTTATATTGAAAGCAAGATTATCTTCTGGCTTGCTTACGGAAATAAATACCTTCAACAGTGAAACGTTGCCTCACCTTTTCAAAGAAAATAGTGATAGGTATGGTATAAACATTAAGTACAAACGAGTACAAGTGGATGTATGGGACAACCAAAATGAGTACTTTTACGAACGAGTTTGAGGAAAGCAAACCAAAAATAATTTTGGTTCCCTGGCATTCAACCTTTATTTTGCCTTGAAGCAAAATAGGTTTTCACCATTTCTGCTATATTATTGTTGATGTCAATGGCCTCCTTCTGGAGTTCCACAAGCTCCTTGCGCAGCTGAAGGGAATCTTTTGCATTTGCTGCGGCTCGCTCTTATGTGCGGCTGAACAGCGCCATCAAATCTCGCAGCACAGAAGACGGCCGCTTTCACTTCCTGCTGCTTCGTGGGCAGCTGGCAGCGGGACTTGCGGCATTCTCTGCTGCTCCACAATTCTCATTTGTGGGAGCAGAGCTCTCTTCCAGGCATCCTGTGGAGAAGGATTCTTCCTGGTCAGTACCCGCCGGGGTGGCTCAGTCAGCTAAGGCGTTGCGCTGCTGAAAACGAGGTCGCGGGATCGAATCCCGGCCCCGGCGGCCGCATTTCGATGGAGGCGAAATGCAAAAACGCCCGTGTGCTTGCGTTGTAGTGCACGTTAAAGGACCCCAGGTGGCCAAATTGATCCGGAGTCCTCCATACGATGTGCCTCATAATCAGAACCGGTTTTGGCACGTAAAACCCCAGAAAGAAGAAGAAGAAGATCTTCCTGGTCAGCATTGGTTGGATCACACGATGCAACCACTTCAGCATCATCATGTGCCTCATAAGCTCCTGGCACCTGCGTATGATAGGAAAAGACAATGGCGTATACATGTAAAGTCAAAGTGCACCACTGCAAACGAGTTGCTGGATCAGCAGCATATCTACTTGAAAACCAGCAGACCAACCAACTGTGCTCTGACATGTTCCATGCAGCATGATACACGTCAGAAGGGAGAGTTCTGTCCAGTTATGGCAACTACTGCTTCTAGTACACACATTTGAAAACAAATGAAAGTTTTCAATGCAAAGTATTTTCGGCCAAATCAGTTATGCGGAAGCCTGCAAGGTGGACAAAATTTCACGAATGGGAAAATCGTCATCCACTCGGTGAAGCTTCTTGCTAGAGTCAGGTGGCTGAGTTTTTCGCTTTCGCTTCCTGTGCCTGATGGCAGTTTTTCACTTTCTGTGACGCTTAAAATACTGCTATATCACAGGCATATAGAATCCCGACTGCAACATTGTTTGAAAAAAAAAAAAACATTTCTGCTCTTCCGATACTACAAATGTGCTATCTACTGTTTACACATATGTGGACATTCTATGCCATATTTCATTATGTTGATACTTCCTTTGAATATTTAATACAGCTCAATATTTTCGTGTTCGTGTTCACTCAAATTCGTACGCTCTGATGCATTTGTGCAAAAATGTATAATGAAGTATGTGCACCTTTAGGGAGATGTATTTCACTCTGTACAGTCTAGGTGCATGTCTGATGCAAGTGAATGTGCTATACGTAGCTATTTTATTGTTTATCCTTGGAATATGTTGTCTCTAATGATGTGAAATGTGTCTATCGAAATGTTTAATTGAATCATAAGTTACTAAAGTTCATGTGTTACCGTATTCTTGCGTTATATTAATAAATAATAATTTATACTGGCATTGTTTGTCCCTGTGCTAACTATGAGGCAGCTTGCTCGCATTGCTGTGTGCCTAGCCAAGCAAAGCTGCATGCCTTTAGTCCAGGAGCCCTTGGTCATTTTTTTAAAGTCTGCGATTAAAGTAAAATTTTATTTATTTATTTATTTATTACAGGAGTGGATTTAACATACATAAACTGACAAGTACATTAGTGTACTTGACCAATGCATAAAAAAGAAAGAAAAAAAAGATGAAGCAGCACTGCTGATGTGAAACACATTAACAATATAATTACAGAGCACATTTTCACTTATTATATCACAATATTAGTACAGAACATCAAGGTGCATCAGGGTACATAAGGCAATGTAATGCTTCCAAGAATGCATTAACTGATTTTATTTGAACAATTGAATCGGGCAAAGAGTTGCATTGCTGAATTGCCCTGGGAAAAAAAAAACTATATTTGAAGCCGTCATTGTGCACTGTGGGAGGAGGTATATACATACTGTGTCTGTGCCGTGATGTTTCCTGTGTCTTGATTTGGAAGTACTTGTCGTATCTTATTTTGACATGGTTATGAATGACTAGGAACAGGAATTTAAGCCTTTCAAACTCGGTACGTTTTTGTAGAGGTGGGAGCTCTGCAAGTTTACATAATTCATTTGGAGAGTGGGAACGGCGGTATTGGTTAAATATGAACTTAGAAGTAAGGCGCTGGACCTTCTGTAGTTTTAGACCGCTACTTTGGGTGTAGGGATCCCATACTATTTTTGCGTACTCAATTATGGGTCTTAGCAAGGTTTTGTAAGCTAAAATTTTAATTTCAGGGGAGGCACAATGCAGGTTACGTCTCAGACCCCACAATACTTTGTTAGCTTTTGCACAAAGCTCATTTACGTGAAGATTCCAACGCAAGTCGGGTGAAAATATAAGACCTAGGTATTTATATTGTTTAACTCGAGCAAGTTCATGACCGTTGAAACTGTATGAAAAATTTAGAATATTCTTTTTTCTAGAGATTGACATAAAAACCGATTTAGTTGGGTTAATAAATAATAACCTTGAGGAGCACAACCGCGCAAGCTGTCGTCGACGTGCGAAAGAGCATATTCGCCCACCACAGGATACCCGAGGAGATTCGGTCTGACAATGGCCCGCCATTGTCGTCACCAGATTTTGCAGCCTTCGCTTCCTCGTATTGCTTCGTCCATACGACAAGCAGTCCCCGCTACGCCCAGTCGAATGGGGAAGTAGAGAGGATGGTCAGGATGGCCAAAAACCTCTTCGCCAAGGTAGAAGACCCCCGCATGGCTCTCCTATGCTACAGGGATACCGCGGGCGTCAATGGTTTTAGCCCGGCTCAGCCATTGATGGGTCGTCGGATAAGGACCAAAGTCCCCAGGAAGGAAGAGTTGCTACACCCAAATGTGCCACCGAAAGACACAATAGCATTGGGAAACGCATCCTACAAAAGAGAACAGGAAAGGAGTTACAATTAGCGTCATCGGGCCAGGCATCAAATGCCACTCCCAGTAGGACAGCAAGTCTGGGTGCGGCCACAAAACGTAAAAGAACTGTGTTAAGCCCAGCACACAGACCCAGGAGCTACATAGTAGAAACAGGACAAGGCGGTATCTTGCAGCGCAGCAGGTGTCACCTTGTCCCCTTTGTTCCAGCATCACCGCCACCCCAAGCTTCATCAGAAGAAACCGAGCCACAGCCGCAAGTAGCCCACCCGACTCAAGGTCCTCCAAGTACCACTGTAACGACGAGTGACTTGGGACAGGCTGGTGATCGTGTTGGTGTTGATAGTGATGGTGGTGTTGGTTGCGCGATGGTGTTGTGCGCACGCGTAGTGGCCGACGTGCTGTTCCGCCGGAACGTCTGAACTTATGACTGTCAAATGTTCGAAAAAGGGGGAGGTGCAGAGGTCGTTCCTATTGTGTAGGGAGTGGCGCCCCCTCCTAGCTGTGAAGCGTTTGGGCTAAGCAGAATAAAGACAGTTGTTTGGGTTCAGTGTCGACCGCCGGTCTCATTACGGGCTCTTCAAGCGCTCAGGCTATGGCTTGAGTACCGTCCCCGGTGAACGGATAACACTACACCGACGATATTGTGCGCATCATTCGCCGCGAGACTGAAGCTGCCTGCCCAGTTTCCCTTCAGGTGCGTACCCCCGACGAGTCCCATGCAACCATTTCCCTTATCCAGACCGTTGTGCGTCAAGAAGTAGCCAACGCAGGATTAGAGACGCTTTGCCCGGTCAATGAACCCGACTACCGCCCACCCGCAGCACCTGAGCTATCCAGAAACCCATAGGTTCGCCCTCGTTATCAGAATAGCGCAGAATGACGCACTTCCAGTGACAGGCCCATCTGTTTCTGTTGTGGACAAAATGGACACATTTCCCGTCATTGTCGCCGTGCCAGGAATTCGCAGTCTTGGCCGAGCTATCGAAACATCCGATGTCCAGGTGGTTGTTCCCGAGTGCCGGTACACAGTGAAGACGACAGCGCTCCACCATCATGGTCAGCACGATCAAACCGCTCCCCTTCACCATCCCGATCCCTGCCCCACTCACCACTACGCCGTCGCTCTCCTTCTCCCTCATATTCCCGCTGCTCATCGGAAAACTGACGGGCGCAACTCCGAGAGGTGAGCCTGGCACGACAACCCAACTCGAAATTCCTCCGCTCACACTATACCTGGACATCACAACCTCATCAACGTAGACGCGGACGGTACACCTGCCATTGCACTCATTGATACCGGGCCCACATATCGGTCATGAACTCAAACCTCCGTACTCGTCTGAAGAAAGTTCTTACCGCCGCTCCGACCGCTGTAGTCCGCGTCGGCGATAGTGTGACTCCGGCTGTTTCTGGGTTGTGTACCGCCCGTGTCACTGTTGCCGCATGCCACACTTTAGTTTTGTTTACGTCTTGAAGTAGTGCCCACATGCAGTCATCTTAGGACTTGATTTTCTCTCTTCACATTCGGCTCTTATTGACTGATCTACAGGTGTTGTCCAGCTTGCCTTACCTCATGCCACTGAGCCTTCTGATCCGGCGCCGAGTCGGCTGTTTTCCGCCGTATAAATTCACCTACCACGTCTAGCCATGACGTACATCAACGTCTCTCCTGATTCCCCTGTGGACGACGGCGATTACATCGTGTCGCCCAACGCTACCGTCCTCTGTTCGCAGAATGCCATGTTCCCGCACTCGGTCATCAGTACAAAGGGCAATGCCGCATGTCTCCCTATGGTGAATTTTGGTCTATGCCTCAAGTGATACTCCAGGGTATCTCTCTTGCAACCCTAGCTCATGCCTGCAACTGTCATGTTTTCGTCTTAACTGATCCTGCACCGCATCCCGCCGCACACATGGACGCGCATCGCTGCCTGTTCATATCATACCAAGACATTTGTGATCTCAATGGCCGACCACTGAGCCAAACAATAGTTCTCAAGCATCGGATTGACACCGACGATGCCAAACCCATACACCGACATCCCTATCGTGCCTCCTCCACTGAGCACCAAGTTATACAGAAGGAAGTTGGCAAAATTCTTGCCTGTGATATCATCGAACCTTCTTCGAGCCCATGGGCATCTCCTGTCGTGCTCGTTAGAAAGAAGGACAACTGCTGGGGCTTCTGTGTCGACTACCGGAATCTTAACCAAGTAACAAAAAAGCACGTGTACGCCTTACCTCGGATAGATGACGCTCTTGACTGTCTTAGTGGTTCCAAGTATTTTTCTTCGATAGACCTTAGTTCCGGGTATTGGCATATTGCATTTGACGACACGGATCGTGAAAAGACGGCCTTTATTACACCTGATGGGCTCTATCAGTTTAATGTGATGCCATTCGGGCTATGCAATGCTCCCGCGACATTCGAACGAATGATGGGCGCCCTCCTTCACGGCTTAAAGTGGTAAATCTGCTTGCGCTACCTCGATGATGTCATTGTCCTTTCGCCGACTTTTGACACGCACCTCGAGCCTCTCTCGACAGTACTTTCAGTGTTCCGCAAGGCGAGTCTTGAGCTCCATTCGACGAAGTTACACTTTGGCCGCCGGCAACTTACTGTGCACGGACACCTCTTCCGGGGTTCGTCCCGATCCGGAGAAAGTTCTCGCAGTCAAGGATTTCCTTGTGGCGACCTGCGCAAACGACGTTCGAAGCTTTGTAGGCCTCTGCTCCTACTTTCACAGACTCGCGCGAAATTTTGCTGACATCGCACGCCCTCTAACGTAACTTCTTAAGAAAGATGCCACTTTTGTCTGGGGTCCGGATCAAGCTATTGCATTAGCTGAGCTGACGATGCGACTCACCTCGCCACCGATTCTCGGCCACTTTGACGTGTCCGCTGCAACGGAAGTTCGCACCGATGCTAGCGGCCAGAGTATCGGCGCTGTTTTGGCAAAATGGCAGCTTGGTCGCGACCGTGTCATTGCGTACGCTAGCCGTCTTCTGTCACCAGCCGAACGCAATTACACGTTCACCGAATGCGAATGCACTCGTTTGGGCAGCGGGTAAATTTCGCCCCTACCTTTATGGACGGCCTTTCAAGGTTATCACCATTCACCACGCCCTATGCTGGCTTTCGTCCTTAAAAGATCTAGCTGGACGTCTTGGTCGGTAGGCTCTATGGCTCCAAGAGTACCCTTACACAGTGGTGTATAAGACAGGTCTATCCCATGAGGACGCTGACTGCGTGTTGCGTCAGATCTTTCTGAAACCTGCGAGTCAACCTGCATCCTCGCGCTTACCGCATTTGGCCACATCGCGGATGAGCAACGACGTGACCCCTACCTGAGAGACATCTTTCTTAGCCAGACCGACCTGACAAGTTCCCCCTCTTTGCGTATGTTTTTGCTGCAAGATCACATATTGTACCGTTACAACATGCACCCTGATGGCCCTGAACTGCTGCTGGTTGTTCCCAAGCATATCCGTGAGACTGTACTCGCACAGTTGCATGACGTTCCTACCATTGCCCATCTGGGAGTCTCAAAGACATATGACCTTGTTCGGCGTCGTTTCGTTTGGCCCGGTATTTACCGTTCCGTTTGCCATTACGTCGCCACCTGTAAATCTTGTCAGCACCACAAAAAACCAGCAGCCCTACCAGCTGGCCGTCTTCAGCCCATTGAAATACCATCTGAGCCATTCTTTCGGGTTGGTCGATCACCTTGGTCCTTTACCTCTATCGCTTAGGGAGAACAAGTGGATAGCAGTTGCTACGGGCTGCACCACCCCGTACGCGATCACGCGGGCTCTCCCTACTAGTTGTGCAACCGACGTCGCTCACTTCCTTCTCGAAGCTGTGCTACTTCAACATGGCGCTCCCCGACAACTCCTTACTTACCGGGGCCGCTACTTTCTCTCACAGGTTGTCCGGGAAGTCTTGCACAACTGCGCTGCAAAGCACAAGTTTACAACCGCCTCACAGAGCGGCTCAATAGAACTATCACACAAATGCTCGCTATGTACGTCTTTACCAACCACCGTGACTGGGATACCGCTCTGCCGTTCATCACATTCGCCAACAATACGTTCCGCTGTGATGCTGCTGTTTTCTCTCCATTTCTTCTATCGTATGGACAAGGCCCTATACTACCGTTTGACACGGTCCCCCTAGCCGTTCTGGATACAACGTCAGAATCTGCCCGTGATGATATATCTCGAGCTGCAGAGGCACGTGAGATTGCACGCCTGCGTCTGACCACTTCCCAGGAAAAGCAACGAGGCACCGCGATGCCTACTTTCACCCTGGTGACATCGTGCTTCTTTGTAAACCAGCACGGCGAGTTGGTCTTTGTGAGAAGCTCATTTCGCCATATTCAGGCCTGTACCGTGCCATGCGTCAAGTGACAGCCGTGACCTACGAGATACAAACTTTCGATACGTCCACACCGCGATCCTAGATCCTCCTTTTATGGTATTATTATTATTATTATTATTATTATTATTATTATTATTATTATTATTATTATTAATATTATCATTATTATTATTTGAAAAATACTTTACAATGTACCCACATGCGGCAGTCAGTAATGGGGAGCATAGAACTTAGCAAACTTACAAATAAAGTGGCAAACTCGCAACAATATCAAGGTCCAAAAACACCAACTGCAGCCAGGTGGACAGCTTAAAAATTTGAAAAATTTTGACATGCATTAGAGCAATAAAAACATCTCGATAAATTTGTAAACAAATGTACAAGAATGAACGAAAAAAGTTGGAAAAGAAGACTAAACAGTGAGTATGATTAACAAGGGATAAGCGAGTGGAGTGAGTGCTAGAATTTATCGCGGTCAATTTTGGCAACTATCTTATCGGGGAGGCTGTTCTAGAGACAAATCGCGCGTGGAATTGCAGACGAGTTGAATGCGTGTGCGATGAAGTTTCTAGGCGTAGTCAGCGTTTGTTAGTGTGGTTGGCGTATTTATGAAATAATGACGAAAGGGCTATGTCACGGCGATTACTTAGAGGCTGAAGTGAAATATCAAGGTTTATTTGAGTTACGCTAGGAAGGTAGTCATAATTCCGGGAAATGAACCATGCGGCTCTATTTTGGATTGATTCCAGCATGTTAATTAAGTTATATTGGTGTGGAGACCAGACCGGAGCGGCGAACTCAAGCCATGGGCGAACGAAAGTTTGAAATGCCAGTTTGCGGATAAGTGTAGGTGTGTTTCGAAGGTTCCGGCACAGGTAACCCAGTGATCGAGAAGCACTGCCACAAACTGTGGTAATGTGAGCAGCCCAGGAGAGGTTTGCTGAAATATTTACGGGCCTAGATATTTTAATGATGAAGCCCGAGATAATGCGCCATCTTTAATCCAGTAAGAACAGTCTGAGTTTGATCATTTGCGGCTGCAGGACATCACTTTACATTTAGGTGAATTAAGAGTCACACCAATTAGCGATTTGGTTAAGATTATTTTGGAGGATCTGGTGGCCATCAGAGCTGTTAATCGGATGATAGATAATGCAGTCGTCAGCGAATATGCGCATGCATTATGATAAGCCATTCCGTAGGTCATTAATGTAGATTAGAAAGAGTGCGGGACCAAGAACGCTTCGTCGTGGTACACCGGAAGAAACATCGGAAAGGGGCGAGGAGAAGCTGTTAGCGAAAGTAAACTGCTGCCTGTTTGAAAATTTCGAAGTCAGGATAAAGCTAATGAATCAAGTTTTAATGATGATAGTTTCAAAAACTGGCGACAATGGGCAACGCGGTCAAATGCTTTAGAAAAATCTAGAAAGACGCAGTCAGTTTGAAGGTCCATGTTAAAATGTAGATCTGTCGTAAATTGAAGCAATTGCTTTTCGCATGACAAACCTCTCCTGAAACCATGCTAAGCATGAAAAAAAAGAAGTGTTTAGATTCTAGGTGATGGTAAACATGAGATGCAATAATGTGTTCCATCATTTTAAACATATGCACGTCAGCGATATCGGTCGGTAGTTCTCAGCCAAGCTTTTGTTGTCGTCTTTGAAGGTGGGTATGACTTTAGCGATTTTCCAGTCTTCGGGAATCTGGGCGGTCATTAAAGATTGATGGAAAATATGGAATAAAAACCTGATAGATACTGGGACTGCGTTCTTTAGTAATTTAGAATTAATGTTGCTCAAGACGAAACTTTCAAATTATTTCCCAGCCGAGCAATACCATACATACAATAGATGCCATGTCAATAGATGCAATACAATAGATACATGTCAATAGATTCCATGTACCGGTAATCTAGGTCTGTAGCAATGGGCAAATTAATGACACTTTGTTTCGTGAATATGGATGAAAAGCCGTTATTGAAACCATGTGCGCACTCTCTGTTAGGGATGGGGGTGTTGTTTTCATTGAGCAATGGAATGACATTAGTATGGCGTTCTGGAGATAGAACTTGCCAGCACTTTATAGGATTAGACTTGAGTAGTGAAGGAAGGTCTTGGGTCTGCATTTATTTGTTTTCATTGTGCAATGGAATGACATTAGTATGGCGTTCAGGAGATAGAACTTGCCAGCACTTTATAGGATTAGACTTGAGTAGAGAAGGAAGGTCTGCATTTATTTTTGGCTAAACTTAAAGCGGAGCGGTAGGAATTTAGACAATTAAGACACCTTTCCCAAGCTAAAGTGGTGCCAGTTCGTTTTGCGGTTCTGTATGAAGGTTTCTTTTTGTTTCTAAGTAGGTGAAGGTACTTAGTGAACCACGGTTCGTTTTATCTTCAAATATTGCGATTAGAGGAATGTTCTGGTCAACCAATGCGCATAAGTTATCTCTGAAAATGACCCAGTTATCATTAATAGGCTTGGCGTGGAACGATGGTAGAAATTGATGTTTAAAATGATTCTAGCTCTTTGTTGAGTACTTCATGATTGCCCTTGTTGTAGTCATGAATTGTCTTTCTTGAGACACATGTAAATGCTAATGGGATACTGATGGACACGTGGAGTAATCTGTGGTCACTGAAACCATCTGAGCATGTCACTTGTTCTATTGTTCCTTGTTCTAGTGTGGGCTTGGCAACAGCGCTGGCGGCAACATGCTTGGAAACCCGCTTTCATTCGCTATCCAGGTTTTCCTCCGAATCCTGCAAACGTCGCATGACGGTTCCCCGGTGGTGACACACGTGGACTACGCTCCTGGGCACGACACGGCAACATCGGCACTTATCGTCATCTGCGGTGGTCCCGATGAACTTCACGTCACGTTGCCCGCTCTATTGCCGATGACGATTACGTCACGTCACGTGGTCCATTCTCCGGCTATAAGAAACCCATTGAGCGAGCTCTTCATCAGTGGGCTTGGCAACAACATTGGCGGCAACATGCTTAAAAAGCCGCTTTGCTTCGCTATCCAGGTTAGTGGCTATTTGCCTACGAGTTGTTACCGAAGCGACAGCCATTTCCTGGTGCTGTTGCCTTGCCCACTGTGCGTCAAAAGGTTTTTAAATTGTGTTTTGCCGGCCAACAATTATCTGTTATCTTGTGGTGACATCGAGGCCTATCCTGGACCTTCTGAGCTGGAAATGTTATCCGAATTATTGCAAGGTCAAAAAATTATCAGTTCGACTGTTGAGGGTATTGAGTGTGCGCAGAAGGAAATAGAAAAAAAAGCTTACCGGAATAAATGAACGTATTGATGGTGTTGATGAGCAGTTACAAAAATTGAATGGTCTAGCCTGGAAGGTTCAGAATATGGAATCAATAGTCTCGAAACTTGAATCTCAGGTGTTGGCGCTTCGCGGCCAGATGGATGACATAGAGAAAAGGGGTCGCAGAAACAATTTAGTTATATATGGTTTTGACGAGCAAAATACTGAGTCAAACGATGAAATAATTAAAAAAGTACAAGAAGACATTTTTGTGAAACATTTCGGCAGGAAGGTTGTTCGCATTGAAAGATGCCATAAAATAGGAAAAAAAGAAACAAGCAGGTCACGTCCTGGTATTTAAAAAATTCGCGACTATCGCGAAAAAATGGCCATATTTAAATCGACGCATAAACTAAAGGGCACACATATATCCTTATCTGAAGACATTTCCAAACGGCTTCACGACATAAGGCAGAAGTTATGGAAGAGCGCGGGAGGAGAGAAAGCAAATGGCACGAAAGTAAAACTCGTTTATGATAAGTTGAGCATCAATAATATCTTGTTCTGTTGGGATGAAGAGAAAAATGTACGATTTCAGATCACCAAGGCAAGGACTGACTGACACCAGAACCCTAACATCCGTTCTGTAAAGATAATAAATATTAATTGTAGGAGCGTAATTAACAAGGTCGCGGAGTTGGAGGCTCTTATCCTTTCACATGACCCTGCCGTCACAATTCTAACAGAGGCCTGGCTAAATGACTCAATATATGATAGCAAGCTTGTCCCATGTGGATACAGTGCTTTTAGGAAAGATCGAGACAGTAGAGGTGGAGGCGTCAGTATCCTTTTCAAGTCGTCACTTAACATCCTGCGAATGCCGAATATACCCGATGTTGAAGATATCTTTTGTAAAGCGTATTACAATGGCATCAGGTACATTATAGGTGCTATATACAGACCACCGAACACTCCAGTTTCCATGTTTGAAGAACTAGATAAATACTTGCGAGCAAAGCTAAAGACTAATGACTGAATTATCCTTTCAGGAGATTTTAATCTGCCTAACATACACTCGCCAACATTTACGCTCAGAAAACACGATCTTGTTGGAGAAGCCATGCTAAACATTTGCTTTACGCATGATCTGCTTCAAGTTGTGCAAGACTGCACCAGAATTCAGGGACCTTCTAAGTCTGTTTTGGACTTATTCTTTGTCAGCGGATCCATTGATGCTGGAATAAGGCTGGGAGGTATTTCCAGGAATTTTATACCCCCAAGCCGTGCTACTAGCCCTAAGCAATACTGCACTTGACAAAAGATTGCAACGTTTATCTTTCCCCAATTTCTCTCGGGCAGATGACGTTTCAATTATTGATACTCTCGCGTTTCATTTTAATCAGTTTGAAAACAGCAGATACGATGTAAAAGAGCTTTGGATCAGGATTAAAAATATTATAAAACGCTGTATTAACTATTTCGTACTACGAATTACAAAAAATAAGAAACATAAAAACCCCTGGATTTCTCGTGAAGCGCTCCAGTTGATAAGACAGCTAAAACAATTAAAGAAAACAATGAAAAAGAAAAATTTGCATTGCAATGGTAACGAAGTCAGTGAATTAACTTCAAAGCTTAAGGACCAAGTCAGTAGCGATAGGCAGCGCTCATTGGCTTAGCCAGAAATTTTGTCCGGTGGGGGGCTCAAGTTGCAGCGCGGCCTCCTCCTTATAGAAGTTGTCGAGGCATCAAATACATGAATAATAACTGCATTGCCATTGCCAATGCCATTGTATATTAGATGCTGCAAACGAATTATTGAACGCTACGCACTG
Organism: Dermacentor silvarum; assembly: GCF_013339745.2. Taxonomy (NCBI): domain Eukaryota; kingdom Metazoa; phylum Arthropoda; class Arachnida; order Ixodida; family Ixodidae; genus Dermacentor; species Dermacentor silvarum. The sequence continues at coordinate 19,503,412 of NC_051159.1, forward strand.
TGAAGACAAGTAAAATATGTGCTTTTTCCTAAAACAATATGTTCGTATGTCTCAAAAACTGTGGCAGAAATAGCTGATATCAATGCTTCCGCGTTTTTCTTTGTCTATTTAATAAGTAAAGAACATATCACGCGAACTTTAGAACTATATCAGTTCGAAACGACCAAAGCAGTACATGCAGCTGATATGAAAAACGTAAAGGCCATAAAATGAACAAGTTGAGGACAAATATTTTGATCAATCTTTGTCATTCAAAAACCTTGCTTACATTTTTCTACATATGCAAGGGCCAGTGAAAAACCTCAATGACGCTGTCCTTCGTTGCAATGGATTGCGCAGGAGCAGCTGTTAGCGGTCGTATATTCTAATTGCACCAAAATTATAGTCGCAACAGTTAATACGTATAAAAAGCAGGAGTTCCGCAAAATATACATTAGAAATGCGAAGATAGAATGAATATACAAATGCGAAGATAAAGGGCAAGAAAATGTCGCTGGAAACCAAGTTCACTGCTTGTATACACAAAACCTCGCAACAAGATATTTAAATATACCAATAAATCTGCAATAAATCTACGTATCTAAGGAAACGTCACTGTATATAATGCGAAACATTGAGGTTGCGCAGTCACAGATAGTAAACTTCATGCATACGAGTATAAAGACAGACGCGATCCAGGCAGGAACAAAACTATGATATCAGAATTCATGATATGCATTTGGGCCATGCTGCGGTCGCGACAGCACCATGTGTCTAGAATAATAGAAAAATAATGCAGAAATCAATACGAAAATGCGTATTTTAACTGCCTGCACAGCGGCAACGATTATTCTGCACCCAAAATAAAAGAAGGGTATTGCTTCGTTTTAAAAAAGAAGTAAAAGCATGTACCTAAACAGGAAAGAAAAGGACAAACGAAAGCCACAGATGATGCTGCAAGTTGATTTACCCAACATCCGAGTGCGTTTTTGGGAAACACCACGTGTGCCGGGCTTTCAATGAGCAAGGTCGGTCAAAATTGGTTATTGATCTCCCCGTAATTTTTGTAATAGCATGATAACTTTAATAACCATGCTGTTACAATAAACGGTGAAAATTTCAGTGGTTTTAAAAGGTAATGAACAGTCATACGTTTCATAATTATTATAAAATAATAATTATTTTAAATATTATAATTATTATTATAATTATAGGAACGTGAAGGAACAGATATTTTTACATGCATTTATTTTTGCTGCTTCGCTATCTAAACGATAAACTTCACTCGGCGGGGAAGTTTAGCGAAGCGTTTAGTAACTTCGGACACGTTGATGGCGACGTCTCTGTAGGCGTATGGAAGCGCCAGCATAACCATGCGTTCCTCAGACACTGTAGAGCGCAAGTGATTTTTTAGTAATCTCATTTTTGTAAATATTATCTCTGCGCTGGAAGAGGTGACTAGAATCTGCAACAGTTTGTACACATTTACATAGAACCTCCAGTCGCAATGAGAGAGGGCATCTATTCCTGTGCTAAAACCTAAACACACTTCTTCGATATCGTTTGCTCAGCACCACGCTCGACAAGGTAGACAGCCGTCCCCTCACGGAAGCCAGAATTCTTGGTCCCTGGTCCCAGCCGAAGTCGGAACGAACTGCTTTAAAAGCGCTAGTACGCTTTTTAAAAGAAACAGGACTAAGTAAAAACTATAGAATGTGTGGACTGATACATTTCTTTTTCTTTTCTTTTTAATCTTCTCTTGTTTTCTATTTTTTTCAGCCCTTACCCCATCCCCGTGTGCAGAGTAGCCAACCGGACACTCAACCTGGTTAACCTCTCTGCCTTTCACCTCTTAATTTCTTTCCTTCCTTCCTTCCTTCATTCGATATCGTTGACATCTTTCTTTAGGTACTTTGCACAAACAGTAAGCTGTTCGAATCCAGCAATATCCGTCGTTTCGTCAGCAAGTACGGAGAAGCAGCCTGCAGTGTTCACTTTTGCATCTAGGCTTTCTTTGATAATTTCACCACAAATTCCTAAAATTTGGTTTTGTACATCTGGTTTAAATACGGGGCATTACTAGGGCAACTTTCCAAATGGTTCTTCAGATATGTATCTCCTCAATCAGCTCGCATGCGAAGAAGCGCTCTGGAAATACCAGTATTTTCAGCGGGGGCTTTGCTTAAATCCATAGGACCAGTGTCCTATCGCCACAGAGAGCCAGACCTTGCCACCCGCAAAAAAGAACTGTCTCAAATTTAATAGGCCGTGAACTTTCTTATGTTTTCTCTTATTTTTCTTTTGCCTGCCTTGGTCCAGCTGATCGATCACATTGGGCGTGCTTCCTGAAAATGTTTGAAGAAAATTATCAGATGCCAGCTGGCAGCTGACAGTCACGGTGATATTTAATATTTTCGTGTGTGTGGAAGATTGCGAGCGCGTGCTTCCATTTCTGGAACGACTTGGATACGCGCGTTTGAGTGCGCGCATGTTGGCCCAAGCTTATAACAACATGAAACCCACAAAGCTCCAGAATTAAAAATCGAAAGCACGCCTTTGGAAGTGTCAGTGCACCTTTCGCGTCAAAAGTTTATGAGAACTTCATACCCATGAAGTTTCGGAATTCAAATCAATGCGCTCCGTATAGATTCCGGGGCCGCTGCAAGATGCCGCGACGCGCCCGCTCGCTATCGAAAAGCCCTTGAAACTTTGTGCTCGGCTGGGGCTCCTGACGTTATGCGACTCCAGGTGCATGGGCGTTGCCACGAAATCCAGCCCGAGTTCGCAATATTGGCGCCAAAATGTCTTTTCGAGCGTCAAAAAGACATTGGAGACAAAATCCAGAATGATTCCCGGCGCCGGTGGTTGTTTTGGTCGACGGTGCACGACAGCACGAAAAAATTTCGGGGGGGGGGGGGGGGGTGCTGAAGCACCATCAGCACCCCCCCTCCCCTGGCTACGTGCCTGGCAGCGCTATTGTGGCGACTTATTGCCAAGTTACATCGCATCGGCTCTTGAGAAATTTTGGAGGAGCATTAGTCCTAAATCGAAAGAGTGTGATGTGTTTGACGTAAATGGTAAGTTGACTCATGATAACAAGAAATTGCAAACCTATTTAATGCGCACTTTAAATCGGTCTTTACTCGAGATAATGACATTTTAGCATACTACGACGCAGTCCTGCCTCCTATACCTGATGTTAAGACAACTGAACAGGGCATTTTTAATAAGATACATAATCTAGATATAAGAAAATCTTCTGCCCCAGATAACATTCCCAATGGTTTTCTTAAACGCTATGTGGAATGGGTGTCCAAATATTTACATGTTTTGTTTTTGAAATCCTTGCAATTGGGCCAAGTGCCGAGCGACTGGAAGACCGTCATATTTAAGCCACTCCACAAAACCGGGAACAAGCAGCACATTCAGAACTACTGCCCTATTTCATTAACTTCAACTGCATGCAAACTTCTGGAACACATCATTCACAAACACATTTTGGAATTCCTTGGGAAACATAACTTTCTAACAACCCATCAGCATGGATTCCGAAAAGGCTATTCAACAATAACCCAATTGGTACAAGCAGTGCATGAGTTCGCAAATAATATAAACAACGCTAAACAGACAGACGCCATATTTATGGATTTTTCTAGAGCTTTTGCTGAAGTCTCTCATCATAAACTACTCCATAAATTAAACTAAATTCTTAAAAATCATAGGCTGAATAACTGGATTTCAGATTACCTTAGTGCACGTAAACAATTCGTTACTTTTAAGAATCACGACTCTAATTATCTCTCCCTTGACTCTGGCGTTCCCCAGGGCTCGTTTCTTGGGCCGCTCCTCTTCCTGTTGTATATAAACGATCTTGTAAATGGTCTTCCTGTTAAAATCAAATTATATGCAGACGGCTGTGCTTTATATTCAGTAATAGACAACCCCTCGGATCCAGTTTTACTAAATGATCCATTTCAGATGGTAGTTGCCTGGTGTGAAGATTGGCAGATGTCAGTGAACTTTGAGAAAACTGTTTTTATATGCATTACTCACAAAAAGAACAAGCTTAGTTTGAATTAGTCGGCTAACAATATTTTTGTATCTGAAGTAACAGAATACAAGTACCTTGACCTGTGGATAACTAACAACCTCAAATGGAATCGGCACATCGATAAAGTAACCACTAATGCCTATCGTAAATTGTTTATTTTTCTTAAGAGAGCATTAAAGCTGTCCACGTGTCCCGTTCGCTTATTAGCGTATAAAACAATTATACGCCCAGTACTAGATTATGCAGCTATTATCTGGGATCCGTTTACGCAAACTAACATCAAAAAGCTCAAACGGGCGCACCGAAAGGCAGTTCGCTTCATTTACAATAAATTCTACCGTACCTCAGTAACAGAACTCCTAAAACAAGCCAACTTGCCTGCACTAACAGAGCGCGATCGAGTTCCCCGACTAAAATTCTTATATCAGCTTGTGAATGGACATTACAACATTAACTTCTCTGATATAATTACATTTTCTTCCGGGTATGCCACAAGACAAAGGCATCAACTAACAGTGAGACCATTCCGCGTAAAAAAATAGTTGTTTTAAATATTCCTTTTTTTCCTAGGAGTGTGATTGAATGGAATAATTTGAGTAATATAGAAGTTACTCAGCCTTCATTGTCTTTATTTGCTGCTAACATCTGTTGATTGGGCTACAAGCTCAAATGTGACCTCGTTCATTTCTTTTTGCCACGTTTATTCAAACCGATGGTGTTTGTATGGCCAATGCACTCCGTATTGCTTTGTTTTGTTGCCTGCATTTGTACGCTCATATATTGTACTTCCACCCTGCTAATAACCCTTTGGGGATTGCAGTATCTGTAAAGTATCTGTAAATAAAAAAAATTGTCTCCAGGGCGTTAGTTAGTACAACATCTAAGACGGGTAGGTTGGTTAATGATCTAGACCAGATCTAATGTCAGGCTGATGAAACCTGACGAAAAACTGCAGGACGATGACAAGTGTGGCCAATGAATGAGAGGGAAAATAAAGCCACCAATAAGGTATGTGAATTCGGTTGGACATGCTGTGTGGCTTTAGCGATGCTGCAGCGCAGTTCATAAATGAAGCAAGCACTATAATCTGGGGGCGGTAGCGAACACTTGTCAAAACTGTTGCAGAACGGCAGAGACATACGGCCCAGGCTATTTCCACATTTGAAGATGTTTCAATAAGGTATGACGTGATGGTCTTTTTAATAGCCCGAAGGCCACCGCTACCTATCTGTGTGATGGCGGCGATAAATATTATAGCTAGATACACTGGGAAGAATTTCGCTATCGGCAAAGTGGGGGTAAGGCCATGTTTCAGCGAGAGCAAGAATACTGCAATCACAGTCTACAAGATAAGATGAGACGAGTTCACGTTTCGACATAATGCTTCTAATATTTGTGAACGATAATGTTAACCATGCAGCAATGGGGTGAGTTTGCGGCGCTTCACTTGTATCATGGTCTAGCTACTGGGGATTTCCACTAATGAATGCTTTGTTCCGTTATATGCGTAAGTTTTGTCAGCAATTAGCAGTCCGTCAACGGGCAGTTTGAACGGTTTATTTAGCGTCTTCGCGTGCTCGATCAATTTTCTGGCTTGTGTAGAAAAGGAAAAATCCTCACGAACATAGAAACCAGAAGCTTTTAGTTTGTGCGCAGAAGCCAAGATGCGTCCTTTACCTTTTCAAAATGATAGCTTTGCAATGATAGGTCTGCACTTCTAACCTCCGAACTTACATAATCAAACTCTGTTAAACTGTGTGGTTGTTACAGCTGTAGTGGAGAAGAAGAGCGCTTGGCCTAGGCCAGCCACATCGTCTGTTCGATGCCTGCAGTGCAACCAGTGGGCCAGCCGGATCGCCATTGCTTATCACGAGTGTGAGCCGCTCGGACAACCAGCTGTTCCTGTTCTGCGTCACCTGACTTCTCGGTGACGAACAGACGCTACCATCTCAACTGTTCAATACACCCCTTTACACAGCGATACCAAGTTTCTCTGAGCAGAACGAAATTACTTTTCCCTCCAATGCTGCCCAGTCTTCTCGAGCGTCATCTTCTATGCCAAATAACAGCAAGCTTGGGCGTCTCATTCTATTTTCGCTATCATCGCACCATGAGGAATTTTTTCGATCAGCTCAGAAAAGTTACGCAATGAATCGGAGCCCGAGCCCTGGCCACCTGGGAATTCAAGCGAAGGTCTCAATTCTATTGCAGAGAAATATCACAGGCCTGCGCGGCGCATTCAGCAAAGTCACAGCGTAAGCTGTTGGAGCGGCTCAAGAGTATCAATTTCTGCACTACGCACAACAGGGTCTTCGCGGCAAAGTCTCTTCGCCTCGTTTTGACGAGAACGATCTGAACTGTCCGCCCGGCGTCGATGGCGAGCTGCGCCTTGTAATGCTCTCTGCACAGCAGTCTGCTGTGCCCGAAGTCAGCTTTATTTCCTTTGGATAGGAGGAGTACGGGACTAAAAGCTTGAGCAGCTTGATAAGGTTGCGACCCGGTTACGGTTGGCAGAACAGCAGGATGACGGTCAGTAATGCACGATGAGTTCACATAAATGTACGAATATTACAGAACATCGCGTAACACAAAGTTCTGTAACAAAGCGCAAAACAATAAAGCTCATCTTCATAGGCTTGAAATAGCATGAACATGAAAAGCTCGCTGCAATTGCAGGTGCCGGCGTGCCTACAAACACAGCGCGCGCAGGCGCAGACGACGAGATGCGATTCAGACGAGGCGCGCAATCAACGCGATCCCGAGCTGCCCGAGCCTCCGCCAGGATGATGGCGCCATCTAGTTAAGGTGCCTCCAAACGCAGCGTGCCCCACATGTGAGTTGCATATAGCGATTGCATGCTGCATGTAACTGGACCTGGTTTACTCAAACAGGCTAGGTGACTATTTGTGATCAGCCTGTTTTAAGATTCCAATACATAATAATAATCATCATCATCAACAACAACGTACCGTGCCATGGGTCGAGGAATGTGAGATGTGCGCCACATATTCTGGATACCTCTTCGGTACACGTTATGGCGTCTCTTCGCAAGGTATTGCTGCTCAAGAAGCAAAGTACGAATTGCTGCTCAAGAAGCAAATCGTAGAGCTACGTGCGCAGCTACAACCAGGCATCATCGGGCTCAGCAGACTGCTGTGCAGAGAGCATTACAAGCCGCAGCTTGCCGTCGACGCCGGGCAGACAGTTCCGATCGTTCTCGTCAAAACGCCGCGAAGACCCTGTTGTGCGTGGTGCAGAAATTGGAGCTACTCTTGAGACGGTCCACAATCTTACGCTGCGACTGTGCTGCGTGTGTCGCGCAGACATGTGACTCTTTTTTCTGTTGTAGTGACATGAGCTGCCTCTAGCCTGCGTATTGTTTCCAATATAACGACAAAGGAATCCGCCTCCGTCTTGTACATTGGTCCCGGGTTTACAAGTACTGCTCCAGTCTACCTGACTGGAGCAGTACTTATTTTGTTGGGCTGTTGCTACGATGCGCTCCGCAACACCCCAACGACCACCGCTTCGCGTTGGTGCCCGGCAGCGCGGCTTCCGCCGCGGCATCGGGGCACAACCGACCACGCAGCCAAACAAAGAGGAAAAAAGAAAAGGGTGATACTAAGAAAAAAAATTAAAGTTTCTAACCAAGACGGGTTCGAAACCACGTACCGCCGATCCCAAAGCGAGCGTCAAAGCAACTAGGCCATACAATCACTTTTTTTTCTGTATTACATGGGAGCAGCAGCGTCAGTAACACAAGAAACAAGGCGCTGCAGGTACATATTCAAAAGTCAGGCAAGCATGTGCAAGCGTCCAATAAAGGCATCCAGTCCGGCGCTGTTTCTTGAGCAGCGTACACACTACGAACGTAGGCAGCAGATTCCTGACAGAACGACCGAGTGCTTCGCGGTGGTTCAGCGTGCCTGTCACACATTCTACTGCGCCAAAGACTATGTAGACCAAGTACTCTGAACATGTCATATGGTGGGTTAAAGGATCTTTAAAAGGCAAGAAACGAATTGTGTACGGCGTGATGTCTAAATCCTTTTTAAGTGTTCTTTGGAGAATGTCCCAGAAGAACACGGCATCCCTACAATCGACAAAACAGTGATCAATCGTTTCAGCATGTGGACACAAACAGCAGTTTGTAGACCACGGCACGAAACAGCCCCTTTTTTTAACCAGTAGGCCATACAGCCACGCTTCGAGAGCATGCATTCATACGAACCATACTATTGCGTTCGAGCGTCGTTACGGTGGCTAGATGGGTAGGTGTGCCGACCGAGCGTAGTTCACTACTTCTCCGCATCATGACGCAAAATTGGCGCTGCGGACAGTAGAACGGTTCAGCGGCGCGCAACGGCGGCTGCGCTGTGTAGACGAGGCGCGTGTCTGATAGTATCGCTTGCCTCTGATTGTATCTTTGAAGTGCGCGTTATAATACCGTTCTGAGCAGTGTAGGCCAAGCCAGAATGAGGAACTTGTTGTTGTCGTCTAGTCAGAAAAAACGAAATGCTGAAGTAAATTTTCTAGCTTGGCAATCGGTCACATTTATTGATATAAACGCGGCGCTCCAGCCCATTGCATTAAAGACGTAAATGCAGTTTTTCCATGCATAAAACAATACTGCAATGGTTTTATACGGTATGTGGAACCGTGTTTACATGATATTTGGCGAGTTCTAATGTTTCAATTTCGAGAAATCCAGCTATTGGTATTATTGCTGCGTCAGTTACGGTATCTAAATTGGTGCGAGAAGAATTGTGTTGGTAAGTGCATATGGTTCACTGTTTCATTGTAATAAAATAGAGTAATACGTCTTGGGCTAAATTCGTGAATATATTTAAAATACAAGAAACGCTCTCGTAACTTGAGTCAGCAAACGCACCAACATAAATAGCCTAGCGCCAGCAAGGCCGCAACGTTGGTCCACCACATCATAACATTATTCAAAGCACACGCCTCCACTTCAGGTGATTCTTCTTCTCCCTGTTGCTTTCGCGCGCCATGTTATTGCCCTTGACAAGAAAGTAAACGCGTATTATTAAATAGAACTTCATAACATCGTTTGTGAGCTCTTTCCTGTGCCGCTTACAGCCGATCAAATTTGGAGGATTCAGCTGCAGAAAGGATGCAAAGTCGGCGATACTCGTGTAACAGCGCGAAAAATAACAAGGAAGGGACGACAATAGAGACAGAGTGAAAAGAGCGCTGACTTCCAACTGTTTATTCTACTGACGATGCTAGGCATATGTACATATACGAAGCGTCAGCGAGAAAGGAAATTCAAGAGGATAAGGAAAGAAACTTCAATCAGCATGAATGGCACAAGGTGATAACAACATGGACCCAATCACCAACCATCTAAAAATCGTAGTTCTTCCTTAGTCAGTGTTAGTGATGGCATACTCACACACATTTCTCCCGCACGAGCAATCTTAACTGCCTCAATTATTTCTCTGACGCGCTGGTCTTTGTGTAGAAATACAATCCCGCTTTTCTTGAACTCAGGCTTGCATGGCTTGGTATGACGACACGTAGTTTTATCACCGAATTGACGGCAGTGTAACCCAAGCTGACCCTGATTACCGTCACTTACATTCTTACTGTGCTCTCTTAGTCTGGTGTTTACGCATCTGCCAGTCTGTCCAATGTATTCGCGTCCGCAAGCCAACGGCACGCGATATACGACACCCTCGTCACAAGAGATAAAACGATCCTGGTGCTGAACCTTGCATGATTTCTTCTCTTTGATATTGCACGGGTTTGTTTTCTTGCAAAGGATTGAAAGTTTTAGCGGAGCTGAAAACACAACATCAACGCCTACGCGTTTCCCAATCTTCTTTAGATTGTGGGAAGTTTGGTGGATGTACGGAATGACGGCTATTTTCCTGCGCACGTCCGAACCTGCCACATCTTTCTTCTGAGATTGCCGAACTGCTCTCATTTTTTGCAACAAGCCCTCAGCCACAGACACCACCAAGGGTTCTGGGTATCCCGCGTCAGACAGCCGTCTATGTTGAAGTGCTAGGCTTTCTTGGAGCATATGTTCACAAGACTTTGTTAGCGCATTAGTAAAGCAGTACTTAACAATGCTACGCTTCACGAGCTTTGAGAGGGCAGATACAGCCGGCAATAAAGCTTTTTTTGCTCTCGGTTCATAACCCCAACATACGTGATCATTAAAAAACTTTAGTCGTAGCTCTAAAAATCTAATAGAATTCTTCTCAGGCAGTTCATGCGTCAAAATTAAGGGGTTTAAGTTGCGCTTGAAAATATCAAGCACGTTTTCAACTGAGTCATAAAAATCCGCATTGGCGTTGTCAATGATGATTAAAAAGTCGTCCACAAATCTAAAAACTTTGATTACACTAGTCCCATCGAGACATGTGTCAATCTTCCTGTCGTGCATAGCTAAAAACAGGTCGCTGAGGACAGGGGCTATACATGACCCAATGCAAATTCCGCGTTTTTGCAGGTAAATACCTTTGTCCCAAGTGGCAAAGGTAGATCTCAGATACACCTCAAGCAATTCCAAAAAACCACTAACAGATACTCCACAACTGTTTTGAAATGAAACGGCACCTAACTTGTCAATAGCCTGCTCAACACACGATATTAGTGCATCTTGTGGTAAAGAGTAGAAAAGGTCTTTTATATCTATAGAAAAGGCAGACACATTTGCATTTTTATGCTGCAGCAAGTATTCAGCAACCTGTGTAGAGTTCTTTACTAGGAATGGGTCTTCAATTTTAAGCATGGTCAGCTTATCTTGCAAGGAAAACAGCTAAACATTTTTGCCATGTTCCCTTCTCTGAAATAATAACACGAAGGGGACAGCTATCTTTATGAGTCTTTGCCGAAAAAAACATATCTAAGCATGGTTTTTTCATTTCCTGGATTTGCTTTACAAGTGAAAGGATTCCTAAGCGTTTGCACAGTTTCATTGCTACTGCCTTAGCTTTTTGAGGGCGCACTTGGTCCACCCTATTGAAATTGCAGTTGGTAGCTTCGGCTGCTTTCGCTCGGAACACGTCATTTGGAAAAACAGCGAAACCACCGTGTTTATCAGACGAGAGAACACAAAGGCGGTTATTGCACAAAAATTCAGACGCTGCTCTCAACGGCACTGAGCGACCAGACCTCACTGAGCGTTCAAGAACTTCCACTCCTTGGGCAATGCAACTGCAATTTCAATAGGGTGGACCAAGTGCGCCCTAAAAAAGCTAAGGCAGTAGCAATGTAACTGTGCAAACGCTTAGCAATCCTTTCACTTGTAAAGCAAATCCAGGAAATGAAAAAACCATGCTTAGATATGTTTTTTTCGGCAAAGACTCATAAAGATAGCTGTCCCCTTCGTGTTATTATTTCAGAGAAGGGAACATGGCAAAAATGTTTAGCTGTTTTCCTGCAAGATAAGCTGACCATGCTTAAAATTGAAGACCCATTCCTAGTAAAGAACTCTACACAGGTTGCTGAATACTTGCTGCAGCATAAAAATGCAAATGTGTCTGCCTTTTCTATAGATATAAAAGACCTTTTCTACTCTTTACCACAAGATGCACTAATATCGTGTGTTGAGCAGGTTATTGACAAGTTAGGTGCCGTTTCATTTCAAAACAGTTGTGGAGTATCTGTTAGTGGTTTTTTGGAATTGCTTGAGGTGTATCTGAGATCTACCTTTGCCACTTGGGAGAAAGGTATTTACCTGCAAAAACGCGGAATTTGCATTGGGTCATGTATAGCCCCTGTCCTCAGCGACCTGTTTTTAGCTATGCACGACAGGAAGATTGACACATGTCTCGATATGACTAGTGTAATCAAAGTTTTTAGATTTGTGGACCACTTTTTAATCATCATTGACAACGCCAATGCGGATTTTTATGACTCAGTTGAAAACGTGCTTGATATTTTCAAGCGCAACTTAAACCCCTTAATTTTGACGCATGAACTGCCTGAGAAGAATTCTATTAGATTTTTAGAGCTACGACTAAAGTTTTTTAATGATCACGTATGTTGGGGTTATGAACCGAGAGCAAAAAAAGCTTTATTGCCGGCTGTATCTGCCCTCTCAAAGCTCGTGAAGCGTAGCATTGTTAAGTACTGCTTTACTAATGCGCTAACAAAGTCTTGTGAACATATGCTCCAAGAAAGCCTAGCACTTCAACATAGACGGCTGTCTGACGCGGGATACCCAGAACCCTTGGTGGTGTCTGTGGCTGAGGGCTTGTTGCAAAAAATGAGAGCAGTTCGGCAATCTCAGAAGAAAGATGTGGCAGGTTCGGACGTGCGCAGGAAAATAGCCGTCATTCCGTACATCCACCAAACTTCCCACAATCTAAAGAAGATTGGGAAACGCGTAGGCGTTGATGTTGTGTTTTCAGCTCCGCTAAAACTTTCAATCCTTTGCAAGAAAACAAACCCGTGCAATATCAAAGAGAAGAAATCATGCAAGGTTCAGCACCAGGATCGTTTTATCTCTTGTGACGAGGGTGTCGTATATCGCGTGCCGTTGGCTTGCGGACGCGAATACATTGGACAGACTGGCAGATGCGTAAACACCAGACTAAGAGAGCACAGTAAGAATGTAAGTGACGGTAATCAGGGTCAGCTTGGGTTACACTGCCGTCAATGCGGTGATAAAACTACGTGTCGTCATACCAAGCCATGCAAGCCTGAGTTCAAGAAAAGCGGGATTGTATTTCGACACAAAGACCAGCGCGTCAGAGAAATAATTGAGGCAGTTAAGATTGCTCGTGCGGGAGAAATGTGTGTGAGTATGCCATCACTAACACTGACTAAGGAAGAACTACGATTTTTAGATGGTTGGTGATTGGGTCCATGTTGTTATCACCTTGTGCCATTCATGCTGATTGAAGTTTCTTTCCTTATCCTCTTGAATTTCCTTTCTCGCTGACGCTTCGTATATGTACATATGCCTAGCATCGTCAGTAGAATAAACAGTTGGAAGTCAGCGCTCTTTTCACTCTGTCTCTATTGTCGTCCCTTCCTTGTTATTTTTCGCGCTGTTACACGAGTTGCAATGAACCAACTAGCCCAGCAAGCTGCTATTCGGCGATACTGTTCCTTCGTAACTCATTTAAAATGAAGCGCACCTTGAAGGCGTCTTCGAGCGATGCTACCAGTTTCTTTAGTGCTTCAGAAGGAAGCAACAGCCCTGACCTACTCATTCTGTTGAATTTAGTAATGTCCCTGAACAATCGGAGCACTTGCATGGTTCTTTGCAGGAACTTCCTTGCTACATAGCCTGATATATAGAATATCAGCCTAGAATCACTTTTCTTTTCCCTGTAGCAGCGCAGCGGTGCTCGATGTCGCAGGCGCTGAGCACCTCATGTGCGGCTTGAAAATTTCCAATGTCGAGGAGCTCATGGACGTACGCTTTTCGGTGTACCGCTTGCTCATTAACGTCGCCGATACAATCTAGCCACCGTACCGATACTGAGCAAGCTACTGAGCAGCTCGGGGTGAACATTTCCCCTGTCAGACAGTGGAACAATTCCGCTCTCTTTGTCACAAATTTAGAGCCCGACTTGCAGTTCCGAGCGAAGCAGTAGGTCTCCTTGGTGGTCGTGATTGGTGGAGCAACGCCGCCGCTAATCTCGCCGGTCATTTTTCCGACCTCGAACATTCCACATCGCTTAGGAACTTACAAACAGTACGAGAGATGCGGAGCTCTTCACCTTTGAAACTGACACGAACAGACGACGAACAACTATTCCAATACGGGCTTTATTTTTTTTTGCTCGCCGCCAGTCTGCCAGCCCCCTGTAGCAGACGACGCGCGCTGCGGAACCGTTCTGCTGACCGCAGCGGCAGCGCCAATTTCGCGTCATGACGCGGAGAAGCGGTGAACTACGCTCCAGAGGCACCGGTCGGCACACCTACCCATCTAGCCACCGTAGCGTCGTCGTCGTCGTCGTCGAAAAAAAAAGTCGCGCCATCTTCCTCGTCCTTCTTTTTTTCTCTCTCGCGTGTGCAATCATGCGCGGAAAGCAAAATGCGCCGCCGGCGTAGCGCCTTCGACACCGGGGGTTATGCTACGAGATGCTGCAGTAACGAACGATGATGACAAGACTGATGAAGACGACGGTCGCCAGTAGTCGCGCGCACGGGCCGGATGTTGCATGGCTGTCTTCTACCCGTTGTATATATCTTGTAAATATATTGTCAAGCGCCTTTTCCCCCGTAACAATGTCTACAAATGCTATCCAGAAACAAGGACACGAGGAGGAGCCACATGGGACGGAGCCAACGTTTCGACAAGTTGACTGGTCTTTTTCAAGGCGACATATTCGCTCATAGGCGCAGTATATATAGGGACGGTTCTTCTAAAGGGGAGAGAGGGTAAAGCGAGTGAGCGAGGCATCGACCGAGGGTGTGTTAGCGGCGAGGGTGTAGAATTGTAAAGAAAGATGTGCTACTGAATGACGGTGGAGGAATGTGAGGTAGCGCCGTGTGTCAGTCGGTTGACGTGTGACCATAGTAAAAAAACGACGTATAGTGCGAAAGGACAAGGACTGATAGAGATGACAAACACTGCGCTTACTTCCAATAATAATTTATGGCCATTGCCACATCGTGTGTATATATACAGGAGGGGGCATGCGCAGACAAATGAAAGGCGGTCACAAAAAAGGGTTCTCGAACAGCCAGTCATTGGTACTTAGTATATGGTCACATGAGAAACCTCATTACTAACACAATCTGTTTAGATAAAGGGCTTCACTAGATGTCAGCTCGATAGAGGGGGCACTAACATATTACTGACACTATCTGTTCAGATAGAAGACTTCACTAGCTGTCAGCGCGATACAGGGGCACTGACACACACACTACCCAGTTTCCTAATGATATCGGCTTCTATTACCTTTCGCGTGAGCTGTGTCTAGTTAAAACCTCCGTATCTTCAAAGAGGGGCTCGCAGCCTACGCAGTCGCAATCTCGGCAATGGATACCCAAGTGACCTTGAACACTATTATGCACGTTATTGTGGTGCTCCCCTAGGCGATCATTTAAGCACCTGCCGGTCAGTCCAATATATTTACTGCCGCAAAACAGGGGAATCTGGTAAACCACATTAGTTGCGCATGCAACAAAGCGTTTTTTTTTTGTGCGTGACAAAGCAACAACTCTAATGTGATTTAGGCGCATTGACAGGTTTACAAAGCCTTGCCAGCTTTTCTAGGGCTGAGAAAACTGCATTGATTCCTGCACACTCCCCATCAATGTAGTTTTCTGTGCCCCGGAAAAGCTGGCAAGGCTTTTTTAAACATGTCAATGCGCTTAAATCACATCAGAGTTGTTGCTTTGTCACGCACAAAAAAAAAAAAAAAACGCTTTGTTACATGCGCAACTAATATGGTTTACCAGATTCCCCTATTTTGCGGCAGTAAATATATTGGACAGAGCGGCAGGTGCTTAAATGATCACCTAAGGGAGCACCACAATAACGTGCATAACACTGTTCAAGGCCACTTGGGTCCCATTGCCGAGATTGCGACTGCGTAGGCTCCGAGCCCCTCTTTGAAGATATGGAGGTTTTAGCGAGGCATAGCTCACAGCTCACACGAGAGATAATAGAAGCCGATTTCACTAGGAAACTGGGTAGTGTGTGTGTCAGTGCCCCCTCTATTGCGCTGACAGCTAGTGAAGTCTTCTATCTGAACAGATAGTGTCAGTAATACATTAGTGTCCTCTCTATCGAGCTGACATCTAGTGAAGTCCTTTATGTAAACAGATTGTGTTAGTAATTAGTTTTTTCATGTGACCATATACTAAGTACCAATGACTGGCTGTTCGAGAACCCTTTTTTTGTGACCGCCTTTCATTTCTCTGCGCATGCCCCCTTCCGTTTATATAGACACATGATGTGGCAACGGTAATAAAATATTGTTGGAAATACGCGCAGTGTTGTCTCTATGAGTCCTTGTGCATTTGCGCTGTACGTCGTTTTTTTACCATGAAGTGCCAACTAGCCCAAGCAACCACTATCGTGTTACCATAGTTTCACGTTTTCGTTCAAGGGGCGTGGACAACAGGGGCACGGAGGGGGGGGGGGGGGTATTCTCTCCTGCAAGTCAGTGAACTATCGGCTCTCTGCAAGATAGAGTAGAAGTAGCGACAGAGATGGTGCTCTTTAATATATATATATATATATATATATATATATATATATCACATCATAAGAAGCCAACAAATACCCTAGTTACACGGGCGTGCTAACCACAGTTAAGCACCTCAGTTCCGGCCAACCACAGCTACACCCAGTTAGATGGAAAGCCTAACTGCGGTTATTCCACTAACCATGGTCACTGAACACTGAACTTGGCCACCTTAGTTAGCTCAGGTTAACGAAGCAAACAGACAAAATGGCGGCGCCCATGGATGAAGGCGGCGCGGCTCCAGCGAAGATGACGGCGGAAAAGTCTTCCAAACGGCGTGTCAACTGCTTCTTCCTTCTGGAGTTTTACGTGCCAAAACCAGTTGTGATTATGAGGCGTGTTGTAGTGGAGGGCTTCGGAATAATTTTGACCACCTGGGGTTCGTTTAACGTCCACTACCACGCAAGCACACGGGCGTTCTTGCATTTCGCCTCCATCGAAATGCGGCCGCCGCGGCCGGGATTCGATCTGTCTCAACAACAGAGTCGTTATTACGCATTTGGGAAGACAATCTTGCCGCGCTGTGGTCTAACACGCGAAATGCACGCATATACGATTAAATGACGCGACGCCTCAACGCTCACCTGCCTGCCGGCGAAGTGCCGTTCACAGCGAAGCAGCTCCGCCAGAAGCTTGAGAACATAATCAAGCAATACCGGTGAGTACGAAATCTTCACTAATCACGTTGTGACAGTGCGTAGCTACTGTGTTTGTGTGTATGTGGAGGCTAAATCCGATGCGTAAACTCTATAGCGTGCAAAATAAGCGCTCGCGCACGGCGTCTGCTGGTGCAGTTGGGCCTAACCTTATACGGATGTCACACGGCGCACTTTTGATCGCGACCAAGCCCCATCCGAATCGAATTTCTCAGTCGTGATTGACACATTTGCGTCTGCTGTGCGAGGGAGCCGATCGCAATCAAGAATTTCGATCCGGATCGGGCTTGATCGCGATCAAAAGTGAGCCGTGTGACCGCCCTATTATCAGTGTATCACACGCACACCTTCTTCGCGGTCGAGACCGATTGGCTCCTTTGCGAAAGCTATGTGAGAGCGTCAATCGCGGTCGGGCATTTCAGTCCGGATCGGGCTCGATTGCGAACACCGGTATTCAGTGAACATATTGATCCGACATGCAACTTGAGTGGGTCGAAACACACACAAGGCGTCTTCTATTCGGCCTTAGTATAAATGTGATAATGCATGTCCTCGCACATTCAGGCCACGGAATTTCTATTGTTTTGAAATTCAAGCTGGTTAGAGAACAGTCAAGCGACTTACACTGCGGAAACGCGTGCCAATGTTATCTTCGGTGTTTCCGCATGTTCATCGATCTCTTCCTTACATCTATTTGACTGCTTAAAAAGGTCAGGCAACCGAGACCTCACACACTCTGCGTTCCTTCCGAGTTCACAATAAGCATTTCGCATTGTAAACATTGTTTATGGGCCCAAAAATATACTTACGAAGGAAGGACATACACAAAAAGCGCCAATAATGAGCTTAATGTGCATTATTCCTTCATAGGTCTCTTTATGTCACCCAAAACCCAAAACGATGTTTAGCAGACCCCATCAACTTGCACTAGATAAAGTCCTATTGACCTATATTGACATTGTGCACATTCTCAGTCCGCCGAATGTTCAATAGCATCGCAATGCTCTCTTCTTTCTTGCACCTTCTCTGTAGAGTCTCAAAGAGGCGGGCGATATGTAAATTTCGAAAGCAATGCCAGTCTTCGTGAATTTGTTATTTGTGTAATAAATAGCACTGCATACAATTTCTTTCACCCTTATAAGGCTGGTAATTATATTACAAGCACATTTCATTTGCATGCTGTGAAGAGCTTTGTGCACTAAAGGAAACTTTCCTTTAGGAAACTCAGGCGCTGCGGCACATCAACCGGATCCAAAGGTGTTGAGTGGCCTTTTTATTGGCGGCTACACTCATTTCTGGGCACACTTCTAGTCAACGACAGTGACCTTGTGGAAGAGAGCGTGGAGGTAATTTCTACTATTTCTAATTACAGTGCTATACATAGGTTTGTGTACTCACTCACAAGTACTCTGACTCGTACTTGCTCCCCAATCATTTCACAGGAGTGAGTGCCGTTGAGTTTGACTGGAACTGAATAAGATGAATAATAATGTGTGCTAGTTTGAGAGTACGAACGAAATTCAGCGACGGTGATTTTGAGTGGATCGAAGTATTAACGGGGGTGATTGTTGGCGAGCCTGAGTGGATGCATGTGCGTGAGTGAGTGGGAGCGGACACAACTATGAGTGAATGTGTGATAGTAAATGTGAATTGACTATAAGTGTGAATCAGTGTTAGTGAGCATGACTGGGCGTGAGTACGAATGTGAGTGAGTGTGCAGCCTGCAAAAATGTTCCGTTTTTGCATGCATTAGTGCATATATATTACTGGGTACCTCGAGTAGTAATCAACCACCAGGAGGATAGTTTATGCACGGAAGTGAAATAGGTCCATGCCGAGAAGTTGCCATGGACGATCCGGGAGAGCTGTCCGTATAAGTGGCTCAGCGAAGTTAACTCGAGTGACAGCGCATTTCTCACAGTTGGTGACCAGACAGGTAATGTCATTAGAGATTCCAGGCCACCATACTGAATCTCGCGCAAGGGCTTTGCTTCGGTTAACGCCTTGATGTCCCTCGTGTAGTAGTGCAAAGACTGTAGACCGAAGTGACGATGGAATCACCAAACAGACACCTTTGAGCAGTACGACGTCACAAACAGAAAGTTCACCAATCACCGAGGAATACTAGATGTGCAACGGCAGCTTGTTTAGCCAAATAGCCAAATAGCCAAAACACTTCTTAATCTCGTCAACGAAACAGGCCCAGGAAGTTAGCGCGTCCGCATGGTTGTCATACCACACCATCGCTGTGCCACTCAAAAAGAAAACAACGTTCTTCAGTTGGGATACGGCGTTCCAATGATTGTACTGGCTTACCCTTTCATAATGGGTGAGCCACTCATCGACATCTTCTCCTGCCTTTGCGGAGAACGTGCGTGGCTCTCGGTAGTGTTGAATCGGAGCTGGTCCTGCCGATGCAGTACTGGGAGCATCTTCCTCTCTAGGCATGACGGTGGCCGATGGCAAAAGTCCGGCAAGGCGGCGGCTTCTCCGAAGGTCTTGTACGGATGATTCCGTTGTCGGTCGTGGGAGGTACCCAGCACAGCTCCACGAAATTTTACGCCGAGAAGCGTTTATTTAAATCTGCAGGGCAGATAAATCGTAACGGTTGGCGTGTTGCAAGCCCGGCACAAAAGCAACCTGCCGAACGTCGTCTTCCTTCTCTACTGACAGTCCCCGTGGTCATTCGCGCTGTTTCTGCCCGCTGTTATGAGAGCTCGTGACAATATTTACAAGGTACATACTACGGGCAAAAGACAGGCAGACAAAATGAAACCCGTGCGCGCGACTATCGGCGATCGTCGTCTTCGTCAGTCCTGTCATCATCGTTCGCTGCTGCAGCGCCTCGTGGAAACATTAAAGGAGCCTATGGGGTAAGTAGACAGGCAATTGCTTTGGCATATTCTTAAACACGATGGCATAGATGACGATTTCATGGAGCTGCTGAGGAAACCGAGTACAAGTTGCATGGGAAGGTCGAAAATGTAATGAAGTTGTGGGGATTCACGAAGGACTGAACCAAGCATGTCCTCTCTCTCCATTGTTGTTCGCGCATTATGTTAAGGACATAGAAAGACCATTGAAAAACAGTGAATTAGGGTTTGATTTATCCTACATGCGCAATGGACAAATAGTACAACAGAAGGTCCCTGGACTGATGTATGTGGACGACATAGCGCTACTAGCGGGCATTGCAAGAGATTTAGGCACTTTCGAGTATCTGTGGCAATGCAGCAACAAATATAGGCCTTAAGTGTAGCACATGGAATTCGGGAAATATGATCTTTAATGATGAGACGAGTGATTCATGATCATCATCAGCATATATTTATGTTCACTGCAGGAGGAAGGCCTCTTCCTGCGATCTCCAATTACCCCTGTCTTGCGCAAGCTGATTCCAACTTGCAAAGTTCCTAACTTTATCCCACCTAGCTTTTTGCCCTCCTCGACTGCTCTTCCATTCTCTTGGTATCCATTCTGTAACTCTAATGGTCCACTGGTTATCCATCCTACGCATTACATGGCCTGCCCGGCTCCATTTCTTTTCTTAATGTCAACTAGAATATCGTCTACCCCCGTTTGTTCTCTGATCCACACCGCCCTCTTCCTGTCTCTTAACGTTAGGTCTAACATTTTTCCTCCATCGCTCTTTGTGCGGTGACGCACAAAGAGCCCCATATTTTAGCACCGGCAGAATGCAATGATTGTACAGTTTTCTTCTTAACGAAAGTGGTAAACCCCAAGTCAAGATTTGGCAATGTCTGCCGTATGCACTCCTGCCCAATTTTATTGTTCTGTAAATTTCCTTCTCATGATCAGGGTCTCCTGTGAGTAGTTGACCTAGATAAACTACCCCTTTACAGACTGTAGAGGCTGACTGGCGATTCTGAAGTCTTGTTCCCTTGCCCGGCTATTGAACATTCTCTTTCTCTTCTGCATATTAATCTTTAACCCCACTCTTACACTTTGTCGGTTAAGGTCCACAATAATTTCTTGTAATTCATCCCCATTGTTGCTGAATAGGACCATGTCATCTGCAAACCGAAGGTTGCTGAGATATTCACCGTTGATCCTCACTCCTAAGCCTTACCACTATAACAGCTTGAATACTTCTAAGCATGCAGTGAATAGCATTGGAGAGATCGTGTCTACTTGTCTGACCCCTTTCTTGATAGTAAATTTGTACTTTTCTTGCGGAGAACCAAGTTAGGAGCCTCCTGTCTTGGAAAGTGCCACAGGGATTTGCTCAGCCGTGAAGGAATTTATAAGTGCTTCAAATAGATTTTCTTGAATTCTTAAATATTTTATTTTTGTTCATTTTCTCCAGTTAGCTTTACCGATTTTAGTATTAAAAAGATTGCCTAATTCCATCCAAATCTTGGCCAATCCCCCGCAGTGGGTATGCGCCATCAGATAAGGCATACCATACCATACCATAGAAACCAGAACCTTTTAGTTTGTGCGCAGAAGCCAAGATGCGTCCTTTACCTTTTCAAAATGTCAGCTTTGCAATGATAGGTCTGCACTTTTCACCTCCGAAATTACATAATCAAACTCTGTTAAACTGTATGGTTGTTACAGCTGTAGTGAAGAAGAAGAGTGCATGGACTAGGCCAGCCACATCGTCTGTTTGATGCTTGCAGTGCAACCAGTGGGCCAGCCGGATCGCCATTGCTTATCACGAGTGTGAGCCGCTCGGACAACCAGCTGCTCCTGTTCTGCGTCACCTGACTTCTCGGTGACGAACAGACGCTACCATCTCAACTGTTCATTACACCCCTTTACACAGCGATACCAAGTTTCTCTGAGTAGAACGAAATTACTTTCCCCTCCAATGCTGCCCAGTCTTCCCGAGCGTCATCTTCTATGCCAAATAACAGCAAGCTTGGGCGTCTCATTCTATTTTCGCTATCATCGCGCCATGAGGAATTTTTTTCGATCAGCTCAGAAAAGTTACGCAATGAATCGGAGCCCGAGCCCTGGCCACCTGGGAATTCAAGCGAAGGTCTCAATTCTATTGCAGAGAAATGTCACAGGCCTGCACGGCACATTCAGCACAGTCACAGCGTAAGCTGGTGGAGCGGCTCAAGAGTATCAATTTCCGCACTACGCACAACAGGGTCTTCGCGGCAAAATCTCTTCGCCTCGTTTTGACGAGAACGATCTGAACTGTCCGCCCGGCGTCAATGGCGAGCTGCGCCTTGTAATGCTCTCTGCACAGCAGTCTGCTGTGCCCGAAGTCAGCTTTATTTCCTTTGGATAGCAGGAGTACGGGACTAAAAGCTTGAGCAGCTTGACAAGATTGCGACCCGGTTACAGTTGGCAAAACAGCAGGATGATGGTCAGTCATGCACGATGAGTTCACATAAATGTAGGAATATTACAGAACATCGCGTAACACAAAGTTCTGTAACAAAGCGCAAAACAATAAAGCTCATTTTCATAGGCTTGAAATAGCGTGAGCATGAAAAGCTCGCAGCTTTGGCAGGTGCCGGCGTGCCTGCAAACAAAGCGCGCAGGCGCAGACGACGAGATGCGATTCAGACGAGGCGCGCAATGAACGCGATCCCGAGCTGCCCGAGCCTCCGCCAGTACGCTGGCGCCATCTATTTAAGGTGCCTGCAAACGCAGCGTGCCCGACATGTGAGTTGCATAGAGCGATTGCATGCTGCATGTAACTAGACCTGGTTTACTCAAACAGGCTAGGTGACTATTTGTGATGAGCCTGATAATGTTCAATAGCCTGGCAAGCGAACAAGAATTCAGGATCGCCAGTCAGCCTCTAGAATCTGTAAAGGAATATGTTTATCTAGGTCAATTACTCACAGGGGACCCTGATCATGAGAAAGAAATTTACAGAAGAATAAAATTAGGTTGGAGTGCATACGGCAAGCATTGCCAAATCCTGACTGGGAGCTTACCACAGTCGTTGAAAAGAAAAGTGTACAATCATTGCATTCTACCGGTGCTAACATACGGGGCAGAAACTTGGAGGTTAACAAAGAAGCTCGAGAACAAGTTAAGGACCGCACAAAGAGCAATGGAACGAAAAATCTTAGGACTAACGTTAAGAGACAGGAAGAGAGCGGTGTGGATCAGAGAACAAACGGGGGTAGACGATATTCTAGTTGACATTAAGCGGAAGAAATGGAGCTGGGCAGGCCATGTAATGCGTAGGATGGATAACCGGTGGACCATTAGGGTTACAGAATGTATACCAAGAGAAGGGAAGCGCAGTCGAGGACGGCAGAAAGTCAGGTGGGATGATGAGGTTAGGAAATTCGCAGGCGCAAGTTGGAATACGCTAGCGCAAGACAGGGGTAATTGGAGATCGCAGGGAGAGGCCTTCGTCCTGCAGTGGACATAAATATAGGCTGATGATGATGATGATGAAATATTAATCATCATCATCAACAACAACAACGTACCGTGCTATGGGTCAAGGAATGTGCGCCACATATTCTGGATACCTCTTAGGTACACGTTATGGCGTCTCTTCGCAAGGTATTGCTGCTCAAGAAGCAAAGTACCAATTGCTGCTCAAGAAGCAAATCGTAGAGCTACGTGCGCGGCTACAATCAGGCATCATCGGGCTCAGCAGACTGCTGTGCAGAGAGCACTACAAGCCGCAGCTTGCCGTTGACGCCGGGCAGACAGTTCCGATCGTTCTCGTCAAAACGCCGCGAAGACCCTGTTGTGCGTGGTGCAGAAATTGGAGCTACTCTTTAGACGGTCCACAATCTTACGCTGTGACAGTGCTGCGTGTTTCGCGCAGACATGTGACTTTTTTTTCTGTTGTAGTGACATGAGCTGCCTCTAGCCTGCGTATTGTTTCCAATATAACGAGAAAGGAATCCGCCTCCGTCTTGGACATTGGGCCCGGGTTTGATTAAATATCCCCAGAAAGTACAAGGAAAAATACAGATAAAGAGGAAAAAACAATCCCCGAAAGCGCTAGCATTCGTTTAAATACAGCAACGAAATGCTTCGGTCTCGACACCTCAAAGAAGCAGTAGTTGCTGGTCTTAGAAGAAGCAGCGCCATTCAAGTAAATAAAAAGCAAAATCAGCGGACGTGAGTAGGCCATCCTTGTAACGGTGTCGTGCCTGACTGGGTTAGTCGATGGTCGGCGTTTATATCCGGTTCCGGCGCTGGCCTGCTAAGGAGTGGTGAAGTGGCTGAATATCCACGTTGCCAGGCGCCTGTGCTAATTGTGTCCAGAGTTGGCACCGGTTAGGCCAATATCGGCCAAAGGGGCGGCTGATCGTTCACGTCACTCATATCACTCGAACCTACCAAGCGCCGGGACGCGTATTTTGCTTTCCGCGGATGATTGTACACAAGAGAGAGAAAAAGAAGGAGGCCGAGGAGGATGGCACCGGCGGAATTTCAACGCTGCCGGCGTTGGCGTTGGAACGGAGAACACGCTGGGCTGGAGGTGACTAGGCACAACTGTGGCTGCTGTTGAGGGATAGATGGTATTCCTCAATAAAGGCATCACTGTTTCGATGATCCAAATGTAATATCACTATCTGGGAGGGGGCAGTCTACCTGACTGGAGCAGTACTTATTTTGTTGGGGTGTTGCTACGCTGCGCTCCGAAACACCCCAAAGTTCACCGCTTCGCGTTGGTGCCCGGCAGCGCGGCTTCCGCCGCGACATCGGGGCACAACCGACCACGCTGCCAAACAAAGAGGAAAAAAGAAAAGGGTGATACTAAGAAAAAAAATAAAAGTTTCTAACCAAGACGTGTTCGAACCCACGTACCGCCGATCCCAAAGCGAGCGTCATAGCAACTAGGCCATACAATCACTTTTTTTTCTGTATTACATGGGAGCAGCAGCGTCAGTAACACAAGAAACAAGGCGCTGCAGGTACATATTCAAAAGTCAGGGAAGCATGTGCAAGCGTCCAATAAAGGCATCCAGTCCGGCGCTGTTTCTTGAGCAGCGTACACACTACGAACGTAGGCAGCAGATTCCCGACAGAACGACCGAGTGCTTCGCGGTGGTTCAGCGTGCCTGTCACACATTCTACTGCGCCAAAGACTATGTAGACCAAGTACTCTGAACATGTCATATGGTGGGTTAAAGGATCTTTAAAAGGCAAGACACGAATTGTGTATGGCGTGACGTCTAAATCATTTTTAAGTGTTCTTTGGAGAATGTCCCAGAAGAACACGGCATCCCTACAATCGACAAAACAGTGATCAATCGTTTCAGCATGTGGACACAAACAGCAGTTTGTAGACCACGGCACGAAACAGCCCCTTTTTTCTAACCAGTAGGCCATACAGCCACGCTTCGAGAGCATGCATTCATACGAACCATATGATTGCGTTCGAGCGTCGTTGTCATCGTCGTCGAAAAAAAAGTCGCGCCATCTTCCTCGTCCTCCTTTTTTTCTCTCTCGCGTGTGCAATCATCCGCGGAAAGCAAAATGCGCCGCCGGCGTAGCGCCTTCGACACCGGGGGTTATGCTACGAGGTGCTGCAGTAACGAACGATGATGACAGGACTGATGAAGACGACGGTCGCCAGTAGTCGCGCGCACGGGCCGGATATTGCATGGCTGTCTTCTACCCGTTGTATATATCTTGTAAATATATTGTCAAGCGCCTTTTTCCCCGTAACAATGTCTACAAATGCTATCCAGAAACAAGGACACGAGGAGGAGCCACATGGGAAGGAGCCAACGTTTCGACAAGTTGACTGGTCTTTTTCAAGGCGACATATTGGCTCATCGGCACAGTATATATAGGGACGGTTCTTCTAAAGGGGAGAGAGGGTAAAGCGAGTGAGCGAGGCAGCGACCGAGGGTGTGTTAGCGGCGAGGGTGTAGAATTGTAAAGAAAGATGTGCTACTGAATGACGGTGGAGGAATGTGAGGTAGCGCCGTGTGTCAGCCGGTTGACGTGTGACCATAGTAAAAAAACGACGTACAGTGCGAAAAGACAAGGACTGATAGAGACAACAAACACTGCGCTTACTTCCAATAATAATTTATGGCCATTGCCACATCATGTGTATATATATACAGGAGGGGGCATGCGCAGACAAATGAAAGGCGGTCACAAAAAAGGGTTCTCAAACAGCCAGTCATTGGTACTTAGTATATGGTCACATGAAAAACCTCATTACTAACACAATCTGTTTAGATAAAGGACTTCACTAGATGTCAGCTCGATAGAGGGGGCACTAACATATTACGGACACTATCTGTTCAGATAGAAGACTCGACTAACTGTCAGCGCGATAGAGGGGGCACTGACACACACACTACCCAGTTTCCTACCCAGGTGCCGCGATTTTGTATGTACAAAATCGCGGCACCCATGGATGATGGCGGCGCGGTTCCAGCGAAGATGACGGCGGAAAAGTCTTCGAAAAGGCGTGTCAACTGGTTCTTCCTTCTGGGCTTTTACGTTCCAAAACCAGTTCTGATTATGAGGCGTGTTGTAGTGGAGGGCTTCGGATTAATTTTGACCACCTTGGGTTCTTTTAACGTGCATTACCACGCAAGCACACGGGCGTTCTTGCATTTCGCCTCCATCGAAATGCGGCCGCTGCGGCCGGGATTCGATTTGTCTCAACAACAGAGTCGTTATTACGCATTTGAGAAGACAATCTTGCCGCGCTGTGGTCTAACACGCGAAATGCACGCATATACGATGAAATGACGCGACGCCTTAACGCTCACCTGCCTGCCGGCGAAGTGCCGTTCACAGCGAAGCAGCTCCGCCATAAGCTTGAGAACTTTATCAAGCAATACCGGTGAGTACGAACTCTTCACTAATCACGTTGTGACAGTGCGTAGCTACTGTGTTTGTGTGTATGTGCAGGCTAAATCCGATGCGTAAGCTCTATAGCGTGCAAAATAAGCGCTCGCGCACGGTGTCTGCTGGTGCATTTGGGCCTAATCTTATACGGATGTCACACGGCGCACTTTTGATCGCGACCAAGCCCCATCCGAATCGAATTTCTCAGTCGTGATTGACACATTTGCGTCTGCTGTGCGAGGGAGCCGATCGCAATCAAGAATTTCGATCCGGATCGGGCTTGATCGCGATCAAAAGTGAGCCGTGTGACCGCCCTATTATCAGTGTATCACACGCGCACCTTCTTCGCGGTCGAGACCGATTGGCTCCTTTGCGAAAGCTATGTGAGAGCGTCAATCGCGGTCGGGCATTTCAGTCCGGATCGGGCTCGATTGCGAACACCGGTATTCAGTGAACATATTGATCCGACATGCAACTTGAGTGGGTCGAAACACACACAAGGCGTCTTCTATTCGGCCTTAGTAGAAATGTGATAATGCATGTCCTCGCACATTCAGGCCACGGAATTTCTATTGTTTTGAAATTCAAGCTGGTTAGAGAACAGTCAAGCGACTTACACTGCGGGAACGCGTGCCAATGTTATCTTCGGTGTTTCCGCATGTTCATCGATCTCTTCCTTACATCTATTTGACTGCTTAAAAAGGTCAGGCAACCGAGACCTCACACACTCTGCGTTCCTTCCGAGTTCACAATAAGCATTTCGCATTGTAAACATTGTTTATGGGCCCAAAAATAGACTTACGAAGGAAGGACATACACAAAAAGCGCCAATAATGAGCTTAATGTGCATTATTCCTTCATAGGTCTCTTTATGTCACCCAAAACCCAAAACGATGTTTAGCAGACCCCATCAACTTGCACTAGATAAAGTCCTATTGACCTATATTGACATTGTGCACATTCTCAGTCCGCCGAATGTTCAATAGCATCGCAGTGCTCTCTTCTTTCCTGCACCTTCTCTGTAGAGTCTCAAAGAGGCGGGCGATATGTAAATTTCGAAAGCAATGCCAGTCTTCGTGAATTTGTTATTTGTGTAATAAATAGCACTGCATACAATTTCTTTCACCCTTATAAGGCTGGTAATTATATTACAAGCACATTTAATTTGCATGCTGTGAAGAGCTTTGTGCACTAAAGGAAACTTTCCTTTAGGAAACTCAGGCGCTGCGGCACATCAACCGGATCCAAAGGTGTTGAGTGGCCTTTTTATTGGCGGCTACACTCATTTCTGGGCACACTTCTAGTCAACGACAGTGACCTTGTGGAAGAGAGCGTGGAGGTAATTTCTACTATTTCTAATTACAGTGCTATACATAGGTTTGTGTACTCACTCACAAGTACTCTGACTCGTACTTGCTCCCCAATCATTTCACAGGAGTGAGTGCCGTTGAGTTTGACTGGAACTGAATAAGATGAATAATAATGTGTGCTAGTTTGAGAGTACGAACGAAATTCAGCGACGGTGATTTTGAGTGGATCGAAGTATTAACGGGGGTGATTGTTGGCGAGCCTGAGTGGATGCATGTGCGTGAGTGAGTGGGAGCGGACACAACTATGAGTGAATGTGTGATAGTAAATGTGAATTGACTATAAGTGTGAATCAGTGTTAGTGAGCATGACTGGGCGTGAGTACGAATGTGAGTGAGTGTGCAGCCTGCAAAAATGTTCCGTTTTTGCATGCATTAGTGCATATATATTACTGGGTACCTCGAGTAGTAATCAACCACCAGGAGGATAGTTTATGCACGGAAGTGAAATAGGTCCATGCCGAGAAGTTGCCATGGACGATCCGGGAGAGCTGTCCGTATAAGTGGCTCAGCGAAGTTAACTCGAGTGACAGCGCATTTCTCACAGTTGGTGACCAGACAGGTAATGTCATTAGAGATTCCAGGCCACCATACTGAATCTCGCGCAAGGGCTTTGCTTCGGTTAACGCCTTGATGTCCCTCGTGTAGTAGTGCAAAGACTGTAGACCGAAGTGACGATGGAATCACCAAACAGACACCTTTGAGCAGTACGACGTCACAAACAGAAAGTTCACCAATCACCGAGGAATACTAGATGTGCAACGGCAGCTTGTTTTTCCGAGGCCACCCCACTTCTGACACCATGTAGTGTTATCATTTCACCGGGGACGGTACCCAAGCCATAGCTAGAGCGCTTGAGGAGCCCATAATGAGACAGCCGGTCGACACTGAGCCCAAACAATCTTTATTCTGCTTAGCCCAAACGCTTCACAGCTAGGAGGGGGCGCCACTCCTCAACACAATAGTAGCGACCTCTACAGTCGGATGCAGCAGGAACAGGTGAAACGGGTGGGAGTCGGATGTCCCCGCAGGCAGACGTTGCAGCCGTGTTCGGAAGATGGGTAAAGTTCGGAGTAATGCGAGGAATTTGTGCTTCTTCAAAGCGTCGGCATCCATTGATGACGTCTTGCACTCCGGACGAGTTCTTAAAAACCAGGAGCTTAAACGCGTCATACGCGATATTTATTTTCAATACTGCTGCTCTCCTTCGAGAGCGTGGCAGTTGGGCAGTACAATAATTCTTCTGTACAGTGCAAGTCAAACAAAATGCAGGTTATACAAAAACGATAAATGCAGTGTAAGTTATACATTCTAACAATACTTCGATTTTAAGATCAAACGGAATAATAATAAGGAAGAAAAGAAAAAAAAAGAAAAAAAAACAAAAACAAAGGACATGAAGCTTTACGAAAGATGACCAAGGAATATAACGATAGCACAGGTATCACAAGGGGCAAATAATGAAACAGAACCTAAATTTAACCATCGAACGTTGAAAATCAGTATGACAAACAAATAAACTGTCCTAAATGAGCAGGTTTACTGAAATTTCCTACTGAACAAAGAAATCTGTGCCGATGCCTCTACATGCACAGGTACTCTTACGCACAAGCAGGTTTTTCTATCAGTGAGATAAATTCAGATAATGATTCGATGTTGGTGATAGAAGCGTCAAGTTAATTCCATTCTGCTATTGCGAGCGGGAAGAAAGAATACTTAAACGTGTCATTTTTACACACGTATTCTGTCAATGTGTGCGCATGCTTATTGCGTGTAGGTCGAGCCTGGGAAAATGAAATGTATTTGGAGGTATCTATCATATCGTTATTTTTAGCAGTTGAAACAAGAATTTTAAGCGAGCGTGTTTCGCTCTTGTGGATAGTGTTCGCAAGTCGGACTGGTTTAAAAGATTTGTTGGCAAGTCTGTACGTTTATATTTGTTATGGATGAACTTCACAGCTTTTCTTTGTACTGATTCTAGCTTGCTTATGTTAGTCAGTGTATGTGGAAACCAGACTGTGTTAGCGTATTCGAGAACGGGCCTTACAAATGATGTGTAGGCTAGCAGTTTCGTTGACGTGGTTGCGAGCGCCAGGCTTAGTTTTAAGAAAAATAGTTTGCGCAGCGCCTTTGAGATTATGTTACTGATATGTTTGTCCCACTTGAGCTTTGAGGTTAATGTAACGCCTAAATATTTATGTTCTTCAATCTTGTTAAGTGGAGTGCCGTTAATTGCGTATGTAAAGTCGGATGATGCCGCTTTCCTGGTTACAGTCATGATCGCGGATTTTTGTACGTTGATTTTCATCTGCCATTTAGAGCACCAATTACCTATGTCGGCTAGAGAAACATTCAGTTCAATATGATCATTGTAATGATTAATTTTCTGTAAATGATGCAGTCGTCCGCGAATAGCTTTATATTGCACTTGATGTTAGCTGTGATATCGTTAATATAGAGTAGGAAAAGCAACGGTCCCAGAACAGACCATTGAGGAACTCCGGATGTTACTGCGACTGTGTTGGAAAGCGTCTTTCGTAAACCACAAATTGCAAGCGGTTACTTAAGAAGCCTTTTATCCAAGCAGAAATGTCTCCTATACCAAAAACATTTTCAACTTTAGCTAATAATTTTCTGTGACACACACAGTCAAAAGCCTTCGATAAATCGAGTAGAATCAAATCAGTTTGACCGCGGTTATTAACTGTAACAGCAAGATCGTGGACCAGTTCTGTTAGTTGAGTTACCGTCGACAAACCACTGCGAAAACCATGTTGGCTGGGAGTGAAAAAATTGATGCGCTCGAGGAATACTGTCATATGCTTTAAGATTATGTGTTCGAGAAGTTTACATGAAGTACTAGTTAGTGAAATGGGTCTGAAATCTGAAGGTAATCTTGTGTCACCTCCTTTGTGGATCGCAATTACCTTTGCAATTTTCCAATCATGAGGTAATTGTGAAGTCGTGAGTTATTTCCGAAAATTCGGCCAATATATTTACTACACCACTCTGCATATCTTCTGAGGAAAGTATTGGGTATACCATCGGCGCCACTACCTTTCTTGGGGTCAAGTTGAAGCAGTAGATTGAAAATACCAGCGTCCGTAATGCCTAGTTTATCGATTTTCGTGTATTCTTGCGTTATAATTGCAGGAATAATATTATCTATAGTGAACACTGACCGAAAAAAATCGTTGAATTCGTTAGCCTTAGCAGTTTTTTCTTCGGATATCTTTAAGGATATGCGCAACCTTTTCCGCGTCTGGCATCTTGTCACTGACTTTGCGACAAAGCGCGAGCACGTCCTTATGTACGTCACATACGACTCGATGCAAGTCTGAGTTCGGAATGGCCTTGCCCATAGCCTCCTATATTTTTTCATGCCCGCGCAGTGGAGCGGCGGAGGCCGTCCGCTGCCCTCCCCCTTCCTCCTCGATTTACGCCTGTCTTCTCCGCAAGAGGCACTCACACCCCATACTTTCCTGTACATGCTGCGGAGCGTACCAAGCATAGTTCGCTACGCTACCACGTGTTGAGGCACCTCGAAGTACCTACCAAAGTGGCTCTACAAGCAAAGGTTATCCCGTGTCCATCGTGTTGGCCGCAAGTAAGCTTGTGTGTCTTGCGGAAGCAACACATAAGCTTTTTTGTTTGAACTATCAGGGAAGCATGAGATAACTCGCAATCAGTGTGTGAAGTGCTCGCAAAATAAAACGCGGCTTGTAAACATTCAAAAACAACAAATGGTATGTGCAATTTCATGTGATAAGAACGTCATATTGCTGCAAATCTGAGCGCTAATGTTAACGTGGGCTCTGATGTAAGTGTAAGAGGCAGCACTATGCCATCGTAGCACAAATTCAGGACGCTGGAAGTGGAAGTACGTTTAATACATAGCCTTAAATCATCGTTTTTAATTCCTTGAGCATTGTACAATAAATTAATTACATGAACGTTTATTGTTGAAACAGCGTTTTGAGCGCTAAGGTTCAGTGTCACTGAATGAAGCGACCATTTGTTTACTAGATTTTACGGAACCACATGTGAGTTGCTAGCGCCGTCACAACCTATATTGTTTGCTACTATAAAAACCGTGATTTACGGTGCATATTTTATGCTGCATTTCTTTCGACATACCAATTTGATTTTCTATCCGCAGTGTGGAATCAGTTCGGGTGCCCTGCGCCCGACAAGATGCCGTACTGCTGCGTACCACGCTGCAAGTCTTCGAAACAACAGACGCCGGGCATATCGTTCCACGAGATACCAAGCGATCCGGAACTGCGAGCGAAATGGCTAAAGGTTATTTCTCGGGACGACTGGACACCGAATATGACGTCGTGTTACTCGACTGTATGCAACCGACACTTCGGTTCCTCCGACTTCAAGGAGGGCTGCAAAATTCGCAACCTCAAGAAAGACGCTGTTCCCAGCATTGTCGAAGAGTATCCTGCGTACTTGCAGCCTCCGAAAAATAGAGAGAGAAGCGACGTATCTGTGAGAAAACGTGAGGCAGCTGTGCCAGTGAACACACCACCGCCGAAACGAAGAGGAGTTGAGAGCCAACTGGAGTCTCCTTCGCTTCCTCTCAATGACTTGCCGTCCGTCGACGTCGCTTCTCAAGGGTTATCACTGATGGATTGCTCCGCAACTGAACCGCTACCTCTGGAAAACGGCGCAAGCGAGCGCTGCATCACTGCGACCATGCAGGTGGACAGAGCTGTGCAGGTGTCGTCATTATGCTTAGTTTCGGCAATGGACAAACGAAAGTGGAGACGTAAGGAGCGAGACTTGAACGCGCGAATTAAGCGACTCAAGAACACCGTCGACAAGTACAAACAGGAACTGCAAAACCTCAAGGAAGAATGCTATGTGTCTGCATTCCTGCAAGTTGTGGAGAAAGCGAAAGAGAAAGACTTGGCTGCTTCAATATTAATGGAACAAGTTCAGAATTTTGCGAAGAAACCAACGTGGTCTGAGGTGACAGTGCGCCATGCTGTGGTTTTGCGTAACCTCTCGACTCGTGCATACGAACACGTAAGGAGCACAGGTATTCTTCGGCTTCCCTGCCGAAGTACCCTCGAGTGCTTTATGGGATCATCACGTGGAGAAGTTGGCATGACCGAACTCGTGAAGCAAAGGCTGTCTGGAGAACTCGCTTCTCATCCCTCGTTGCAAGCGAGGGCATGCTCTTTAATTGTAGACGAAATGCGCACCAAACAACGGCTACTGTATCACAAGCAAAGAGATGCCTTCATCGGCGAAGTGGACTATGGTGTCAACTTCCCCAAAGAAACAACAAATGAGCCTGTGCTGGCCAACTCACTCTTGTGTTTCGTCCTTAACGGCCTTTCAGTTTCGTTCAAAATATCCGTGGCGTACTTTTTCGCGAGAAACTGCACTGGCCGTGAGCTGCACATGCTCATGAGACCCGTTGTGAAGTTGAAGAAATAGGATTTTTCGTCATGTGCATTGTCACAGACAACCGCAAGATCAATGTCTTCGCTATGCAACTTCTGTGCAACGGAAGCCTCAAGCATTGCATCGACCACCCTTGAAAACCGAATCGAAAGCTCTTTCTTGCATTAGATCAGTGCCACCTGATCAAAAACGTGCGATCACAGTTTTTGTCCCGTGACATCGGAAAAGGCGGCGAAATATCAGCGAACCACTTGAAGAGCCTCTACAGAATGCAGCAAGGAAGCCTTGTAAAGCCAGTACGATTTTTGACGAGAAATCACGTATTCCCTACGAATATGAAAAAAATGAACGTGCAGAGAGCAGTGCAAGTTTTTTCTACTCCCGTGACAGCTGCAATGAAGCTCTTGCAAGGGCAGGCGTGCCACACGTGCGACGTAAGCTTCGCGGGTGTCGGACCGACGGTGCAATTTATGGACACCGTGCACCACTGCTTCGTGCTCATGGACTTGAGTAATTGTACCCAGCACATACATCAGAAGAATGCAGACTGCAAGCAGTTTGAGTCTGCAGGCGATGAACGGCTAATCTGGCTGGAGACAAGCTTCCTCGACTACCTGACCGATATCAAAAGTCAGTGCCTGGCAAAGAACTTCCTAACCAAATAGACTTATAAGGGTCTTGTGATCACAACTCGTTCGAACGTTGCGTGCATTAGATATCTTCTTGAAGAGATGTCTTTTCACTTCGTTTTGACATGGAAATTGTCATCGGACCCAATCGAGTCGTTCTTTGGCTAGCTGAGGAAATCAGCAGGATCAAATGGCCAAACGGACGTCCGCGCCGTACTCACAGGCATTGAGAAAACCCTCAAGACCGGTATCGCATCGGCGTATAGTACAAGCAACATAATGGCAGCAGAAGAGAGTGATTGTTTGTCAACGCGACCGCAACAGAAAAACACAAGGGAGCAAG
Organism: Dermacentor silvarum; assembly: GCF_013339745.2. Lineage (NCBI taxonomy): Eukaryota > Metazoa > Arthropoda > Arachnida > Ixodida > Ixodidae > Dermacentor > Dermacentor silvarum. Next base: position 19,537,823 of record NC_051159.1, read on the forward strand.
CCAGCGAGGAATTCCCTGCAGATGCACGTAGAGAGCTCATAGAGCGACTAAACCGAGGTAAGCCTCTACTTCCCACTCCAGATGTGGCCGTATTGGCTATGGTTGGTGGCTACCTCGCAAGAGCCGTACGACAAAACTTCGAATGTGAGGAGTGCTTCGCGCTCTTAACAAAGCCAAATGCCTCGACACGATCGGACTCGCTCATTAAACACCAAGACCGCGATGGATTTCTTTACCCGTCCGCACAACTTCTAGATGTTCTCTACGCACTACAGAAGTTCGTCGAAGTTCTCTAGCAAGAAGAAGGTGTATGCATCACCCTCTAAAGGAGGCTGTGAACATTGCTACCGAAATCCTCCGCGAGCACAAAGCTTTGATGCGTTCGAAGCCAGGGCACCAAGAGAATTTGCTCAAATTGTTGCTTACGAAGTTCTTTCGCCCAATATTCACCAATTTCGCTCTGAAAGCGACAGACAAACAAGACATCGCCAAAGTGTTCGCAATAAAGCCACTGTCACGAAAGACCCTGAAACTGTGAGCCTGATCTCACAGCTGGGGGCCTAAGTGAAAGGTCCAGTTTTCACAATATGTGTCGTGTTGCTTGCTTTCAATGTACTGTGGGGATGGAAAAAAAAAAAACGCGAACAGTGCGGCACCTACATTCTCTGATGTTTCGCATTTCTTTTCGAGTGGTTGTAGCCTGCATGATAACTAGAAGCCACTAGAATAAAACTATTCTAGCATCTTTTTATTCCCACCAGGGTCACAGCAGGCTGAAAACATCGCGCCGCACTGTTTGCATTTCTTCCCATCACCTCTGTACATCATGAACAAAGACCAGTGCAACCTGCGCACTTATTTCACAGCTCCATCTCTAATACGAGCGCAAGTTTCTCTCCACAAGCACGCGCGCAACAGCGTAGTCGCGTCGTCTGCTCTGGGAATGATGATGATGATGATGATGATTTATTGGCATCCTCTTTGAAACGGGGCGGCGACAAATAGTCACCTAGCCTGCTTGATTTAATCAGGTATACTATACATGTTCTTTATCTTGCATTTTTGTATACCTATCATTATTTTTCTTTTTCAAAAATTTACCTTGTACCGCTGCCTATGATTTTAAGAGATCAGGTCGCATCCATCTTTTCCCTACTTTTTTTCCACCAGTACTCTAATCGTCTCTTGCTGATCTCTACGGCTGATCTGTTTATGTTCCCTTCCACTTTAAACCCAAGCGCTTCTGGGAGTTGCACGTTACCTACGGTTCTCGCTGGGTGGATCCCGTCACATTCCATTAGGATGTGCTGAGTGGTCTCTGGATCTTTACTGCAGCATACACATGTCTCATCTAATTCCGAATATTTGTTCCGATATGTTTTCGTCCTTAGGCAACCGGCTCGAGCCTCAAATAGCAAGGCACTGCCCTTTGTGTTATCGTACAGATTTTCCCTTCTAATTTCTTTCTTCTCATTCTTGTAAATCTCCATTGTCCTTTTCGTTTCCATTCTTTGCATCCAATTCACGGTCTCTATTTCTCTCACTTTCTTTCTGATGACCCCTGGTTGTCTATTTACAGTTTCGATTATCCTGTACTTGGTTGCCAACTTCCTTGACCTCTTCCTCCATTCTGTGTCCACGCTTTTCATGTAGAGATACTTGTGCACTTTAGCTGCCCATTTATTTTCATCCATGTTCCTGAGCCTTTCTTCAAAACTGGGTATGGGTTGGCAGCGCGGCGTGGTGGCGAGCGCATGAACTAGAAGGTACGGGCGGAGCGCCTTGCTCCGCTCGCCACTCGGCGGGTATGAAAAAATATCGGAGGCTATGGCTTGCCGAACAGATCAATGAGCTTCTGCTTACATACATCCCAGCTCGTAATTTCCGATTCGTGGTTCAGAAACCACACTTGTGCCGTGCCCATCAGGTAAAATATATTTGCTAGCATCAGAGTCGGGTCCCAGTTGTTGCTAGTGCTCACCCGTTCGTACAGGTGAAGCCAATCTTCGACGTCGCTGTTGTCAGAGCCAGAAAAGATACCTGGATGACGCGGTTGTGTGAACATGACGGGGTGGTTGGCGGCGGTTGGTTGAGGCACGGTTGGCGACCTGCCCGAAGAATTCTCACCCCCTCCTTGACATTGTAAATGCAGCCAAGGAGCTTCCACTGCGTAAATCCGTCTTGATACTTGAAAAAGGCTAGACAATGACACGACAATGTCACGAGCTCTCATAACAGAGGGCAGAAACAGCGCGAATGACAACGGGGACTGTCGGTAGAGAAGGAAGACGGCACGCTGATGCTGACTGTCTCTCTCGGATGCCTTCTTTATCGACCTGATGTCCCAGCACAATAGCTTGTCGCTCCCCAAAATGACACTTCTTTGAATTGAGGACCAGGCCAGCCTTCTCCAAGCAGTTCGGCACCAACTCCAGACGCTTGTTATGCTCACTAAATGTTCGGCCGAAGATCACAACGTCGTCCAGGCAGCACATGCAAACTTCCCATTTCAAGCCACGCAGTACAGTGTCCATGATACGACCACTGTGCCACGCAGATGGCATCGATTGCCCATAGATCGATGGTCGACGTTGGGTGCAGTATCTAGCTATGTGACCTGGTGTGCCACAGCTGTAGCACACAGGCATAGAGCGAACATCGGGATGCTGATGACACTGTTCAGCCGTGGCCGTGCGTTGAGAGTAACCAATATACTGTCGTTGCGAGTGATAGGCAGTGGCTGGTCGTCGTGAGCGACCGTTGCGTGGGCGCTGATCAAGGCTTTGTTCAAAAGAATCGTTATAGGACGGCTGGTTCAGGACATGATGTGGAACATCTCTATAGCTGCCAAAGTCCGCGGCGTTTACTGAGTGCTGCCAATGAGTCGAGGGGGTTGCACACATGGCGTCTCGGAAAGCGCAGGAGCTGTAACGTGGGGCCACATACCGTGCTTGTTCTTCGTGTCGAAGGAGTTCCTCACGGACAATCTGCCGAATGGTGGACGATAAGTCTATTGGAGGATTCGTGTCCACACTGGCTACAGTCGTCACATTAGCTAGCCGTCCAAATTTCGGGGCCATTCGACGAGTCTTCAGTGTTTCGAAGGTACGGCAGTGCCGTAGCACATCTGATACTGTTTCCAAGTTATCTTTCCCAATGAGGAAGTTGTACACATCTTCCGCGATTCCCTTCAAAAGGTAACCTTATCCTCTTCTGACATTCGGGGGTTTACGGTCTTACACAGTTTTAGAATTTCCTCGATGAATGTGGTGCAAGTCTCTCCGGGGACCTGAGCCCTCTGAGCTAACGTTGATTCCGCTCGTTTCTTCTTGGCATCCGAATAGCCAAAACACTTCTTAATCTCGTCAACGAAACAGGCCCAGGAAGTTAGCGCGTCCGCATGGTTGTCATACCACACCATCGCTGTACCAGTCAAAAAGAAAACAACGTTCTTCAGTTGGGATACGGCATTCCAATGATTGTACTGGCTTACCCTTTCATAATGGGTGAGCCACTCATCGACATCTTCTCCTGCCTTTGCGGAGAACGTGCGTGGCTCTCGGTAGTGTTGAATCGGAGCTGGTCCTGCCGATGCAGTACTGGGAGCATCTTCCTCTCCAGGCATGACGGTGGCCGATGCAAAAGTCCGGCAAGACGGCGGCTTCTCCGAAGGTCTTGTACGGATGATTCCGTTGTCGGTCGTGGGAGGTACCCAGCACAGCTCCACGAAATTTTACGCCGAGAAGCGTTTATTTAAATCTGCAGGGCAGATAAATCGTAACGGTTGGCGTGTTGCAAGCCCGGCACAAAAGCAACCAGCCGAACGTCGTCTTCCTTCTCTACCGACAGTCCCCGTGGTCATTCGCGCTGTTTCTGCCCGCTGTTATGAGAGCTCGTGACAATATTTACAAGGTACATACTACGGGCAAAAGACAGGCAGACAAAATGAAACCCGTGCGCGCGACTATCGGCGATCGTCGTCTTCGTCAGTCCTGTCATCATCGTTCGCTGCTGCAGCGCCTCGTGGAAACATTAAAGGAGCCTATGGGGTAAGTAGACAGGCAATTGCTATGGCATATTCTTAAACACGATGGCATAGATGACGATTTCATGGAGCTGCTGAGGAAACCGAGTACAAGTTGCATGGGAAGGTCGAAAATGTAATGAAGTTGTGGGGATTCACGAAGGACTGAACCAAGCATGTCCTCTCTCTCCATTGTTGTTCGCGCATTATGTTAAGGACATAGAAAGACCATTGAAAAACAGTGAATTAGGGTTTGATTCATCCTACATGCGCAATGGACAAATAGTACAACAGAAGGTCCCTGGACTGATGTATGTGGACGACATAGCGCTACTAGCGGGCATTGCAAGAGATTTAGGCACTTTCGAGTATCTGTGGCAATGCAGCAACAAATATAGGCCTTAAGTGTAGCACATGGAATTCGGGAAATATGATCTTTAATGATGAGACGAGTGATTCATGATCATCATCAGCATATATTTATGTTCACTGCAGGAGGAAGGCCTCTTCCTGCGATCTCCAATTACCCCTGTCTTGCGCAAGCTGATTCCAACTTGCAAAGTTCCTAACTTTATCCCACCTAGCTTTTTGCCCTCCTCGACTGCTCTTCCATTCTCTTGGTATCCATTCTGTAACTCTAATGGTCCACTGGTTATCCATCCTACGCATTACATGGCCTGCCCGGCTCCATTTCTTTTCTTAATGTCAATTCGAAAATTGGCTATACCTGTTTGCTCTCTGATCCACACCGCCCTCTTCCTGTCTCTTAACGTTAGGTCTAACATTTTTCCTCCATCGCTCTTTGTGCGGTCACGCACAAAGAGCCCCATATTTTAGCACCGGCAGAATGCAATGATTGTACAGTTTTCTTCTTAACGAAAGTGGTAAACCCCAAGTCAAGATTTGGCAATGTCTGGCGTATGCACTCCAGCCCAATTTTATTGTTCTGTAAATTTCCTTCTCATGATCAGGCTCTCCTGTGAGTAGTTGACCTAGATAAACTACCCCTTTACAGACTGTAGAGGCTGACTGGCGATTCTGAATTCTTGTTCCCTTGCCCGGCTATTGAACATTCTCTTTCTCTTCTGCATATTAATCTTTAACCCCACTCTTACACTTTGTCGGTTAAGGTCCACAATAATTTCTTGTAATTCATCCCCATTGTTGCTGAATAGGACCATGTCATCTGCAAACCGAAGGTTGCTGAGATATTCACCGTTGATCCTCACTCCTAAGCCTTACCACTATAACAGCTGGAATACTTCTAAGCATGCAGTGAATAGCATTGGAGAGATCGTGTCTACTTGTCTGACCCCTTTCTTGATAGTAAATTTGTACTTTTCTTGCGGAGAACCAAGTTAGGAGCCTCCTTTTTCTTTTACGTCTTTTACGTCTTTTTAATTCTTTTACGTCTCCCTTCTTTTTATTACTATTATTTTTATTATTATCTCAAATGAGAACCACTCATTCTTTGCTCCAAAGCTACGCCATAAGGGTCGGTGGTCTCACCACTTTTATTCAACATTGCTTTCTGTGGGCTCTCAAAAAGGCTTTATCAAGTCGAAGGCATAAGTCATACCCTTTACGCCGACGATATCACAATCCGGTGTACGGGCGGCAGCGAGGGCAGAGTAGAGGAGGCACTCCAAGGGGCTGTGGATCACACCGAGGTTTTCCTTAGTGGAACCGGACTCCTACTCTCTCCGAGCAAGTCGTAACTTTTGCTCTATAGATCCAAGAGAAGGGGTGTCAAACCCAAGGGCTGAGTCCCCTTTCGGACGTCAATATAAAGCTTCGCACCAGCTCTGGTTATCTCATCCCTAGGCTAGATGTCATCAGAGTTCTTGGCATGCTTATAGAGGCTAATGTCACTAATGGGCAGACCATAAACAAGCTCAAAGCTAAAACTTAAAGCATGGTTCGGCTTATTACTAGTCTCCAACTCTCGAAGTGACCTCAGGGAGTACCATTTACTAAGGTTGTTTCACGCTTATTTAACGATCAACGTTACCTACGTTGCTGCCATGCACTGCTGGCAGGGTCATGAAAAAACTAAGCTCAATCTCCTGATCCGCAAGAACATCAATAGAGTGCTAGGAGTCTATTCGAACTAGAGTGCTAGAGTCCGTTCCAAATAGAGATCAGTGGGAGGCACTGCTGGCTAGCTCGGACATAGAGGACCAGATCCTCCTGTCAAAAGAGTTAACAGGCTTGCGGAAGCCAGCGGAACCCTGAAATTGAGGCCCCAACCATAGATAAGCCTCGCATGAGGCCAGCTGAATAATTTATTTTACAATAAAGTTTATTCAGTCACTCACTCACCAGCCTGTTTTTCCCCCACTTTTGCATTCAAGTCACCCATGACTACAACATATTGAGTTTGCATCTTTCTCATCCCTAATTCAATATCTTCATAAAACTGTTCTGTTTCTTCATCATCGTGACTGGCGTTTGGAGCGTAGGCTTGTACTACCTTGATTCTATACCTCCTATTCAGCTTTATTACGACGACTGCTACCTTCTCATTAATGGTGCAGAATTCATCAATGTTGCCCGCTATGTCCCGATCGACTAGAAATCCTACCCCGAATTCTCTCTTATCTGGAATACCTCTGTAGCAAAGGACGTGGCCGTTAGTCAGCACTGTCTTTGCGCCAATAAAATACACATATCATCATAATAACCACTGTATAAGCCTCACCAGTTCTTCTAAGGCCGATAATATCCCAGGCAATGCCTGATAATTCCTCAAATGGCCCTCATAAGTTAGCCTCACTCGAGAGGGTGCGCGTGTTGAACGTTGCCAGGTTCAGTTTCCATTGGCGGCCTGTCCGGCCCCCGATATTTAGCAGCCTCTGCCGCGTCGCAGGTCTGATCAGGCCTTCGTCAGGTGCTACGCAGCCGCTGGGGACTGAGGGCCATGAGTTAATTGCAGGAGTAATGTGTGAGGTAGTGGTGGAATACTGCGCCAGGGAGGCCAATTCCTGTTAAGGTGAGGAATTGACTTTGTTGAAACTTAGTGGGCCTTCCTAATTTGGTTGAACCAGGACTTGTATAGCCCCACTAGCTCACGGCAATAGATTTTTTGTTTGCCGGTGTCAGGCGCCACACTATGCCTGAAAATGTAGTGGAGTGGAGGAGGGTTCGAGCTTACGACCTTCAGAATAGAAGCCCGGTGTTCGACCTCTGCACCATCCCAACACGCCATCTATACCTGTAGGTTGTGGTTAAGTTGTACTTTGCGATTTTCCTGATGCACTTTACTTTTAAAAATTCAATTAGTTCACCAACGCATTTGCGCCTCGCGGAGGGCCTGCGTGGTCGGGGTGGTTCGGAATGATTTTCTTGGCCGTGGACGCCGACGCAGAGACCGACGCGACACGGTGCCCTTAAGCCTATCGCGTTAAAATCTCTATGTAAAATTTACGGTGCGTGAACTAGAAGGCGTCACCATACCGATGAAGGCTCGAGATCGATTGCGCTTCTCGTGTGAGGCGTCTCATGGTCTGCGCCTGCGGGCCTACACAGCGTAGCAATATGGCGGCGTCCTCATGGTAACCGATTTAAATGCTTGGACGCTACGGGGAGCTTTTCCTCTAGAGTTCGTTATATTATCTCTATGGACGCGGTGCTATCCAAGCACCGTAGCAGCAAATTAGTTCGGCTTGGCACCACGGGGCGGCCGTGGTAGACTACGCTGCGCAGCACACCGCTGCCATCTCGAAGGCCATGGCATGCGCGGCTGACGCTGCTACGCGTACTGGAAAGATGCAGATATTTTGCTCTATTCTGAGATCGCAGCAACATAGATTTCTCATTTATCTCAAAACTAGCAATTATGTAATAATGAGAGCGCTCTCGCGATCAGAAAATCAGCCAATAGCGTTGGTGCGTCGAGCTGCTTTCAATGACGCTGCATGACGACATTGCGGAACAGTGAGCAAATCATAAATTCCCTGCTGCATGGAATGCAGTAATATTTCGCTCATATTCATAGCAGCCTCTACGACACAGTAGCGTATTATTTTATTTATTTACAAATACTGCTGTCTCATATTTGAGACATCGCAGGAGTGGGTAAGTATATCAAGACAACATACAATCAACATGTCACATGTAAACGAACTTCGTCTACAAAACGCACAGGTGGCAATTCTCGGAAATGAGTATGTAGGTTATTCCACAATTCAATTGTAAATGGCAAGAAAGAAAATTTGAAGCTATTTAAGTGAGATTGAAAGGGAACAATATTCAAAGGATTGGCTTTTCGTGTTACACGTGCCGAGGAGCCAACAAATGTCACAGGTACGTCGACAATGACAGAAGCATGTACAATTTTGTGCACCATAATAATCCTTTCACACGTGCGCCTATGTGCCAACGGCTCAAGCGATAACAGACCAGCATGCAGAGAAGGGGAGAAATTGCGATCGTACCGATTACAAATAAATCTGACAGCTTTCTTCTGCACGGCCTCAAGCTTTGATATATCAGATACGCAGTGAGGTGACCAGACAACATATGCATACTCTAGAGCAGGCCTCACGAGGGATTCGTAAGCTGCGAGTTTGCTTTCCTTGGTTGCTGTTTTTAGTGTCCTTTTTAAATATCCAAGTCGCTTTAGTGCCCTGGAACAAATGAAGTCCTCGTGTTTCTGCCATTTGAAGTTGGAAGAAAAAGTTACTCCAAGATATTTGAACTCGGTGACATAAGTCAAAATCTTCTCACCATTACTATAGGCAAATTTCAAGGGTTCCTTTTTGTTCGAAAAAGTCGTAGATACCGTTTTATCGAAGTTAATTTCCATTTGCCACGTCTTGCTCCAATTGCATAAGGCATTGAACGTGTTATTCAGCATTTCCTGGGCATTCACACTGGTAATGTTAGAGCGCAAGACACAGTCGTCTGCATACAAACGGAGCTTAACAGCAGTGTTAGTAACAACGCTCTGGACATCATTAATGTAAATCATGAATAAAAGTGGTCCTAATAGGGAGCCCTGTGGGACGCCGGAGGAAATACCGAGTGAAGATGAGTGCTTCTGATTAAATGAGACAAACTGGGACGGCAGATGCAAGTAGTCTCTTATCCAGCCAAGCAAGTGATTACCGTGTATACCACTGAAAATAGTGTCAAGTTTCATAAGTAACTTAGCGTGACATACCTTGTCAAACGCCTTGGAGTAGTCAACAAAAATGGCGTCAATCTGTCCAAGATTATTAAGTCTAGTGGCCACGTCGTGAGTGAATTCAATTAGTTGCGTAACCGTGGAGAAACCTGATTTAAACCATGCTGATGATGTGAAAGAATGTTGTTATTCTTGAAGTATTCTATACTATGCTTATGAATTATGTGTTCTAGTAGTTTACAACAAGTAGATAATAAGGAGATTATTCTATAACTGGAAATTGTTTGCCTATTGCCAGATTTGTGTATTCGTACAACTTGAGCTACCTTCGAGACACGAGGAACAGTTTGTGATTCGACAGATTTTTGAAAAACAATACTGAGATACCGCGCGCAGTATTCCGAGAATCTCTTTAAGAACATGTTTTGGATGTTATCTGGTCCTCCACTTTTACTGGTATCAATATTTAACAAGAGGCTGTGAACTTCGCTGAACGTTATCTGAAGTTTTGGAAAACATGCTGAAGCACTACCACAATGCAAAGTAGGGATAATGGCGTTATCTTCAACAAAAACAAATTTAAAATATGTATTGAACGCTTCAGAGTTGATGACAGCATTAGTACACGACTGTCAATTAACGACTATAGAAGCTGAGTTGGACACAGGAGGAACAACTGTTTTCCAGAATTTTGATGGATCTTTTAGGAATGTCGTCAGAGTGTTGTTATAATAGTAGTCTCTAGCATGTTGCATTTTAGTCTTAAGAATTGTTTACAGTGATGTTATCATAGAGGTTTCTCGGAAATTCTGAGTGCGAGAGCTACGGCGAAAGCGCTTTATCCGGCGAATCAGCTAATAATCTCTCTAGTATACGATGGTTGCTTCGGGTTTCGCTTTACATACTTTTTGGGTACCAATTAGCTATGCACTCTTTGACAGTGTTGTGAAACATTTCAACTAACAAGGCAACACCTAAGGCATCAATCGAAAACATAAACTCATCAAAGTGTGATGCGAGCGTGGCGCCGATAGAATTGTCGTCAGCTCGAGAAAAGTCATGGACAGTACTGCATGTTGGTTTATTGGGCTCTAGAGCAACATCAAGATGGACGATTACCGCCTTGTGATCGGAGATGCCCTCGACAACGTCACATTCGCTATACTGGAGCCCATCACTCAGGAAGGCCAAATCCAAAATAGCAGATTCTCGGGTCCACGAGCTAACGACCTGTGTTAAATCATTTGACACAACAAGATTGATTAGAGCGTAGCAGATGGCTCTATCACGTCCAGTAGAAGACAGGGAACGCCAGTCAATGTAACGGGCATTAAAAACGCAGAAAATTATTAATTGGCTTATTGTAGCCTGTTTCATCATCATCATCATCAGCCTATATTTTATGTCCACTGCAGGATGAAGGCCTCTCCCTGCGATCTCCAATTACCCCTGTCTTGCGCTAGCGTATTCGAACTTGCGCCTGCAATTTTACTAACTTCATCATTCCATCTGGTTTACTGCCAACCTCGACTGTGCTTCCCTTCTCTTGGTATCCATTCTGTAACCATTCTTTGGTATCCATTCTGGGGCACGACACCTACGTCGAAATGGGGCACTTACTGCTGCTATATTTACAGGCTGCCATTTTATGTGGTGTCCTGGCTTCGTCCACTGGATGTTGGTTGCCGCCTTCAAGTGCTCTTCTCTTATCGCCGCCTGAATCCCCGTTCAACCCGCTAGAAAAGGAACGCTTCCATGGAATGGGCTGGCAACCTGGATCCTGTACCGCTATCATCGCAGTGGCCGACAAGGAATATAAGCAGCGTCTGGTCACGGCTCGCTTTGGGCACGACACCTACGTCGAAATGGGGCACTTACCGCTGCTATATTTACAGGCTGCCATTTTATGTGGCGTCCGTGCTTCGTCCACTTAATGTTGGTTGCCGCCTTCAAGTGCTCTACTCTTGTCGCCGCCTGAATCCCCGTTCAACCCGCTAGAAAAGGAACGCTTCCATGGAATGGGCTGGCAACCTGGATCCTGCACCGCTATCATCGCAGTGGCCGACAAGGAATATAAGCAGCGTCTGGTCACGGCTCGCTTTGGGCACGACACCTACGTCGAAATGGGGCACTTACCGCTGCTATATTTACAGGCTGCCATTTTATGTGGCGTCCGTGCTTCGTCCACTTAATGTTGGTTGCCGCCTTCAAGTGCTCTACTCTTGTCGCCGCCTGAATCCCCGTTCAACCCGCTAGAAAAGGAACGCTTCCATGGAATGGGCTGGCAACCTGGATCCTGTACCGCTATCATCGCAGTGGCCGACAAGGAATATAAGCAGCGTCTGGTCACGGCTCGCTTTGGGCACGACACCTACGTCGAAATGGGGCACTTACCGCTGATATATATTTACAGGCTGCCATTTTATGTGGCGTCCGTGCTTCGTCCACTTAATGTTGGTTGCCGCCTTCAAGTGCTCTACTCTTGTCGCCGCCTGAATCCCCGTTCAACCCGCTAGAAAAGGAACGCTTCCATGGAATGGGCTGGCAACCTGGATCCTGTACCGCTATCATCGCAGTGGCCGACAAGGAATATAAGCAGCGTCTGGTCACGGCTCGCTTTGGGCACGACACCTAGGTCGAAATGGGACACTTACCGCTGCTATATTTACAGGCTGCCATTTTATGTGGCGTCCGTGCTTCGTCCACTTAATGTTGGTTGCCGCCTTCAAGTGCTCTACTATTGTCGCCGCCTGAATCCCCGTTCAACCCGCTAGAAAAGGAACGCTTCCATGGAATGGGCTGGCAACCTGGATCCTGCACCGCTATCATCGCAGTGGCCGACAAGGAATATAAGCAGCGTCTGGTCACGGCTCGCTTTGGGCACGACACCTACGTCGAAATGGGGCACTTACCGCTGCTATATTTACAGGCTGCCATTTTATGTGGCGTCCGTGCTTCGTCCACCGGATGTTGGTTGCCGCCTTCAAGTGCTCTACTCTTATCGCCGCCTGAATCCCCGTTCAACCCGCTAGAAAAGGAACGCTTCCATGGAATGGGCTGGCAACCTGGATCCTGCACCGCTATCATCGCAGTGGCCGACAAGGAATATAAGCAGCGTCTGGTCACGGCTCGCTTTGGGCACGGCACCTACGTCGAAATGGGGCACTTACCGCTGCTATATTTACAGGCTGCCATTTTATGTGGCGTCCGTGCTTCGTCCACTTAATGTTGGTTGCCGCCTTCAAGTGCTCTACTCTTGTCGCCGCCTGAATCCCCGTTCAACCCGCTAGAAAAGGAACGCTTCCATGGAATGGGCTGGCAACCTGGATCCTGCACCGCTATCATCGCCGTGGCCGACAAGGAATATAAGCAGCGTCTGGTCACGGCTCGCTTTGGGCACGGCACCTACGTCGAAATGGGGCACTTACCGCTGCTATATTTACAGGCTGCCATTTTATGTGGCGTCCGTGCTTCGTCCACCGGATGTTGGTTGCCGCCTTCAAGTGCTCTACTCTTATCGCCGCCTGAATCCCCGTTCAACCCGCTAGAAAAAGAACGCTTCCATGGAATGGGCTGGCAACCTGGATCCTGCACCGCTATCATCGCAGTGGCCGACAAGGAATATAAGCAGCGTCTGGTCACGGCTCGCTTTGGGCATGGCACCTACGTCGAAATGGGGCACTTACCGCTGCTATATTTACAGGCTGCCATTTTATGTGGCGTCCGTGCTTCGTCCACCGGATGTTGGTTGCCGCCTTCAAGTGCTCTACTCTTATCGCCGCCTGAATCCCCGTTCAACCCGCTAGAAAAAGAACGCTTCCATGGAATGGGCTGGCAACCTGGATCCTGCACCGCTATCATCGCAGTGGCCGACAAGGAATATAAGCAGCGTCTGGTCACGGCTCGCTTTGGGCACGGCACCTACGTCGAAATGGGGCACTTACCGCTGCTATATTTACAGGCTGCCATTTTATGTGGCGTCCGTGCTTCGTCCACTGGATGTTGGTTGCCGCCTTCAAGTGCTCTACTCTTGTCGCCGCCTGAATTCCCGTTCAACCCGCTAGAAAAGGAACGCTTCCATGGAATGGGCTGGCAACCTGGATCCTGCACCGCTATCATCGCAGTGGCCGACAAGGAATATAAGCAGCGTCTGGTCACGGCTCGCTTTGGGCACGACACCTACGTCGAAATGGGGCACTTACTACTGCTATATTTACAGGCTGCCATTTTATGTGGTGTCCTGGCTTCGTCCACTGGATGTTGGTTGCCGCCTTCAAGTGCTCTTCTCTTATCGCCGCCTGAATCCCCGTTCAACCCGCTAGATAAGGAACGCTTCCATGGAATGGGCTGGCAACCTGGATCCTGTACCGCTATCATCGCAGTGGCCGACAAGGAATATAAGCAGCGTCTGGTCACGGCTCGCTTTGGGCACGACACCTACGTCGAAATGGGGCACTTACCGCTGCTATATTTACAGGCTGCCATTTTATGTGGCGTCCGTGCTTCGTCCACTTAATGTTGGTTGCCGCCTTCAAGTGCTCTACTCTTGTCGCCGCCTGAATCCCCGTTCAACCCGCTAGAAAAGGAACGCTTCCATGGAATGGGCTGGCAACCTGGATCCTGCACCGCTATCATCGCAGTGGCCGACAAGGAATATAAGCAGCGTCTGGTCACGGCTCGCTTTGGGCACGACACCTACGTCGAAATGGGGCACTTACCGCTGCTATATTTACAGGCTGCCATTTTATGTGGCGTCCGTGCTTCGTCCACTTAATGTTGGTTGCCGCCTTCAAGTGCTCTACTCTTGTCGCCGCCTGAATCCCCGTTCAACCCGCTAGAAAAGGAACGCTTCCATGGAATGGGCTGGCAACCTGGATCCTGTACCGCTATCATCGCAGTGGCCGACAAGGAATATAAGCAGCGTCTGGTCACGGCTCGCTTTGGGCACGACACCTACGTCGAAATGGGGCACTTACCGCTGCTATATTTACAGGCTGCCATTTTATGTGGCGTCCGTGCTTCGTCCACTTAATGTTGGTTGCCGCCTTCAAGTGCTCTACTCTTGTCGCCGCCTGAATCCCCGTTCAACCCGCTAGAAAAGGAACGCTTCCATGGAATGGGCTGGCAACCTGGATCCTGCACCGCTATCATCGCAGTGGCCGACAAGGAATATAAGCAGCGTCTGGTCACGGCTCGCTTTGGGCACGACACCTACGTCGAAATGGGGCACTTACCGCTGCTATATTTACAGGCTGCCATTTTATGTGGCGTCCGTGCTTCGTCCACTTAATGTTGGTTGCCGCCTTCAAGTGCTCTACTCTTATCGCCGCCTGAATCCCCGTTCAACCCGCTAGAAAAGGAACGCTTCCATGGAATGGGCTGGCAACCTGGATCCTGCACCGCTATCATCGCAGTGGCCGACAAGGAATATAAGCAGCGTCTGGTCACGGCTCGCTTTGGGCACGACACCTACGTCGAAATGGGGCACTTACCGCTGCTATATTTACAGGCTGCCATTTTATGTGGCGTCCGTGCTTCGTCCACTGGATGTTGGTTGCCGCCTTCAAGTGCTCTACTCTTATCGCCGCCTGAATCCCCGTTCAACCCGCTAGAAAAGGAACGCTTCCATGGAATGGGCTGGCAACCTGGATCCTGCACCGCTATCATCGCAGTGGCCGACAAGGAATATAAGCAGCGTCTGGTCACGGCTCGCTTTGGGCACGACACCTACGTCGAAATGGGGCACTTACCGCTGCTATATTTACAGGCTGCCATTTTATGTGGCGTCCGTGCTTCGTCCACCGGATGTTGGTTGCCGCCTTCAAGTGCTCTACTCTTATCGCCGCCTGAATCCCCGTTCAACCCGCTAGAAAAAGAACGCTTCCATGGAATGGGCTGGCAACCTGGATCCTGCACCGCTATCATCGCAGTGGCCGACAAGGAATATAAGCAGCGTCTGGTCACGGCTCGCTTTGGGCACGACACCTACGTCGAAATGGGGCACTTACCGCTGCTATATTTACAGGCTGCCATTTTATGTGGCGTCCGTGCTTCGTCCACCTGGATGTTGGTTGCCGCCTTCAAGTGCTCTACTCTTATCGCCGCCTGAATCCCCGTTCAACCCGCTAGAAAAGGAACGCTTCCATGGAATGGGCTGGCAACCTGGATCCTGCACCGCTATCATCGCAGTGGCCGACAAGGAATATAAGCAGCGTCTGGTCACGGCTCGCTTTGGGCACGGACACCTACGTCGAAATGGGGCACTTACCGCTGCTATATTTACAGGCTGCCATTTTATGTGGCGTCCGTGCTTCGTCCACTGGATGTTGGTTGCCGCCTTCAAGTGCTCTACTCTTATCGCCGCCTGAATCCCCGTTCAACCCGCTAGAAAAGGAACGCTTCCATGGAATGGGCTGGCAACCTGGATCCTGCACCGCTATCATCGCAGTGGCCGACAAGGAATATAAGCAGCGTCTGGTCACGGCTCGCTTTGGGCACGACACCTACGTCGAAATGGGGCACTTACCGCTGCTATATTTACAGGCTGCCATTTTATGTGGCGTCCGTGCTTCGTCCACCGGATGTTGGTTGCCGCCTTCAAGTGCTCTACTCTTATCGCCGCCTGAATCCCCGTTCAACCCGCTAGAAAAAGAACGCTTCCATGGAATGGGCTGGCAACCTGGATCCTGCACCGCTATCATCGCAGTGGCCGACAAGGAATATAAGCAGCGTCTGGTCACGGCTCGCTTTGGGCACGGCACCTAACGTCGAAATGGGGCACTTACCGCTGCTATATTTACAGGCTGCCATTTTATGTGGCGTCCGTGCTTCGTCCACTGGATGTTGGTTGCCGCCTTCAAGTGCTCTACTCTTATCACCGCCTGTATCCCCTTTCAACCCGCTAGAAAAGGAACGCTTCCATGGAATGGGCTGGCAACCTGGATCCTGCACCGCTATCATCGCAGTGGCCCACAAGGGATATAAGCAGCGTCTGGTCACGGCTCGCTTTGAGCACGACACCTACGTCGAAATGGGGCACTTACCGCTGCTATATTTACAGGCTGCCATTTTATGTGGCGTCCGTGCTTCGTCCACTTAATGTTGGTTGCCGCCTTCAAGTGCTGTACTCTTGTCGCCGCCTGAATCCCCGTTCAACCCGCTGTAAGGAAGAAGAAGTACGCCGTGCAGAGCTCCGCAGCCGGATTGCCAGCGCTACTGAAGTGGGGCACGGGCTCGACGCTGTTCCTGGTGCGCCTGGCTAAGCCTACGCAGTTGTGTCTTCCTGTCGGCGTCCTTCGTGTCGTCCACAGCTGTGCCAGACTTCTTTGTCATATTTGGTGGAGGTTTGCTGGGTCTTCTGTCATCCTGGAATTGCGCAGCCGGATTCTCCCTGCTACCATGACCTCCGCAAGCGCCACGAGCTTACCACCAGCTGCTCCCCAGTCCTCCGTATGCCCCGGCACACTCCGTCAGCGGGACCCTCCCATCTTTAGCGGCAGTGATGACCACGACGTTGATGACTGGCTGTCATCATACGAACGCGTGAGTCGCAACAACAAATGGGATGACATCACGAAATTGACCACCGTCCCATTTTACCTCACCGGAATTGCCCACTTGTGGTTTCGAAACCACGAAAGCGAAGTCTCAAGCTGGACCGTGTTCAAGACGAAGTTCAGCGAGGTCTTCGGCCGTCCTGCTGTTCAAAAGCTTCGTGCCGAACAGCGTCTGCAGTCGCGCGCTCAGCAGCCTGGTGAGACCTTTACCAGCTACATTGAAGATGTCATCGATCTCTGCAAACGCGTCGATGCATCCATGCCTGAGGGCAATAAAATCAAACAAATACTGAAGGGCATCGACGAGGACGCGTTTCAGATGCTCATTTCAAAGAGCCCCTCTACTGTTGCCCAAGTCATTGAACTATGCCAAAGCTATGACGAGCTACGCCGTCAACGCCTCCTCACCCGCCGCTCTAATCTCCATCAGGAATCGTTGTCCGGCTTGACCTCCCCTTTTCCAGATTCCACCCTCCTCTCGCAGATCAAGGCATTCGTCCGGGAAGAAGTTGCTCGTCAGCTCTCCCTTATCTCCAACAACCCGCCGGAGTCAAGTTCGTCCCTTAGTCCGACCCTACGACACGTTATAGAAGAACAAGTGTCCGAAGTTCTTCCTCTGGAGCGGGCGCCTCAACTCACCACCCCGTTGACTTACGCCGACGCCGTCGCACGACCACGCCCACCGACGTTCCGGGCTCCGCCTCCGATGCCTAGCCCTGTTTTTACCTCCACGCCCTCACGACCTCCGGTGCATCGAGTAAATCCTTGGCGCACGGCGGACAATCGGCCCATCTGCTATTCGTGTGGTATTGCCGGACACGTTGCACGCCTGTGCCGCCGCCGTCCACTTCATCCACGTGACGACCCACGCACAGCAGCGTACGACCATCCATTGTCTTACGCTCCAGACCGCGATTTACCCCTTCCCCGCCCAAGCCATCGCCCAGTTTCTGACCGCCGTTCTCCTTCTCCTCGTCGTCGCTCGCTCTCCCCGATGCGTCGACGTCCCTCTACCGCTGACACGGAAAACTAAGTGGCGCAGTTCCCGAGGCAAGAACTGCGTCATCGTCGCAACGCTCAAGCCCTCTTCTTTCGCCGCCCAACGTTATTGATGTCGCTGTTGAAGGTGTCTCTGTGCTTGCCCTCATTGACACAGGTGCCGCCATATCTGTGATTGCCGAAAAACTATGCCGCTCAATACGAAAAGTCACGACGCCTTTCTTCGGTCCATTACTCCGCACGGCCACAGCACAGCACGTCCAGCCAGTGGCTGCGTGCACCGCCAGACTTGAAATTCAAGGAGTGCTCTACTTCGTCGAGTTCGTCGTTCTTCCCCACTGTTCCCACGATATTTTAGGTTGGGATTTTCTCTCCCGTCACCAAGCTGTTATTGATTGCTCCCGTGCAGAAGTCGCCTTCTCTTCGCTTGGAAATGCCATATCTGACGACGTTTCGCTTTCCCGCACCAAGTTGTCCCTCACTGACGACCTCCAGATACCTCCACACGCATCCGTTCTGGCACCTGTGTCCTGTTCCGTTGCCTGCGACTCTACCGTACTCTTCACACCTTCCACTGCTTTCGTTCGTCGCCACATCTCACCACTGCCAACCGCGCTGCTTGGCCTTCAAGCAGGCGCGACTCACCTTCCTGTATACAACCACTTCCCATTCCCGATTACGTTGCTTCGCGGTGAATCTCTCGGCACTGTGGAGCCTTACGACACCATTACCACGTTGGAACTTTTTGGATCGTCCGAAGTCAACACCCTCTCCGGTAGTCCCGCACCTGCCACATCGCCTGAAGACGTTTTCAGCCACGTCATCGACAGCGCCTTAAACTCCAAGCTACGCCATGACCTTCTCCGTCTCCTCGAGAAATTTCGCCCTGCTTTTGACAGCCTTAGCACTTCTTTGGGTCGAACGACGACTGTATGTCACCGGATTGACACTGGTGCTCACTCACCGCTACGGCAGCGACCATACCGCGTATCGTCGACAGAACGACGCGTCATTGATGAGCAAGTAGGTGAAATGCTGCAGCGTGGTGTCATTGAACCGTCCGACAGTCCATGGGCATCGCCAGTTGTTTTGGTTAAAAAGAAGGATGGCTCGATCCGCTTTTGCGCGGATTACCGTCGCCTAAACAAAATAACTCGAAAGGATGTTTATCCATTGCCGCGGATCGATGACGCCTTAGACTGCTTACAAGGCGCAGAGTTCTTTTCCTCCCTCGATCTACGCTCTGGTTATTGGCAAGTGCCTATGGCTGCAGACGATAAGCCTAAAACTGCTTTCATCACACCAGATGGCTTATACGAATTTCGTGTGATGCCATTCGGCCTTTGCAACGCGCCCGCCACTTTTGAGCGGATGATGGATACTATTCTTCGAGGCCTCAAATGGAACACGTGCTTGTGTTATTTGGATGATGTAGTAGTGTTTGCACCAGATTTTCCTACTCACCTTCATCGCTTGCAGCAGGTTTTACGCTGTCTCAGTGACGCTGGCCTCCAACTCAACCTGAAAAAATGTCACTTTGGGGCACGAAAGCTGACAATTCTCGGACATGTCGTATCGAAGGATGGCGTTCTCCCCGATGCCACAAAGCTCCGTGCTGTTAAAGAATTCCCAAGGCCGACGACTCTAAAAGACTTGCGTAGTTTCATTGGCCTCTGCTCGTACTTCCGCCGCTTCATTCGAAATTTCGCTTCGATTATGGCACCGCTGACTTCTTATGGGACCGCTTATGGGACCGATTATGGCACCGCTTCTTCGGGGAGACCCCAATCTTTCCGCATGGTCACCGCCTTGCGACGAGGCCTTCGCGACGCTACGGCGCCTGCTTACAACACCACCGATACTGCGCCATTTCGATCCCACTGCTCCCACGGAAATCCATACGGATGCTAGCGGCGTTGGTCTTGGCGCTGTGCTCGCCCAGCGAAAGCCCGGCTACCAGGAATATGTTGTTGCTTACGCGAGCCGCACTCTCACCAAAGCTGAGGCGAATTATTCAGTCACTGAAAAAGAATGCCTAGCGATCATCTGGGCCATTACAAAGTTTCGCCCATACCTGTACGGCCGGTCCTTCGATGTCGTTACCGATCACCACGCACTTTGCTGGTTGTCGTCCCTCAAGGATCCCTGCGGCCGCCTTGCCCGGTGGGCACTGAGGCTCCAAGAGTACGACATCCGTGTTGTCTACCGCTCCGGCAAGAAGCACGCCGATGCCGATGCTCTTTCGCGCTCGCCTGTCCACGCCGAAATTGTCAGTGTCTCCGTTCTAGATGACCCAGTTCCCCCATTCGCTTCTGTCGACATGGCTTTGGAGCAGCGCAAGGACTCCTGGATTTCATCTTTGATAGATTACATCTCCGATTCACCTGCACGCCCACCATCCCGAGCGCTCCGCCGACAAGCTTCGCACTTCGCCATCCGCGACGGAATCGTCTATCGCCGTAACTACAGTTCCGACGGCCGCAAATGGCTGCTTGTCATACCCCGGCAGCTCCGCACTGATGTATGCGCCGCTTTCCACGCCGACCCTCAGTGTGCACACGCTGGTCTCTTCAAGACCTACACCAGACTACGTCATAGGTTTTATTGGCGCGGTATGTACACATTTGTGCAAAAGTACATTCGCTCTTGCACAGAATGTCAACGCCGCAAGCCTGATCCTTGCCGCTCTTCTGGACCAATGCAACCTTTACCGTGCCCTTCGCGACCCTTTGACCGCGTTGGAATAGACCTATACGGGCCTCTGCCATACACAGCTGCTGGCAATCGCTGGGTCATTGTAGCCATAGACCACCTCACGAGGTATGCAGAAACGGCCGCTCTACCAGCCGCGACAGCTCGTGACGTTGCCTCCTTCCTGCTTCAACGCTTCGTTCTCCGTCACGGCGCCCCCCGCGATCTCCTGAGCGACCGAGGTCGCGTCTTTCTCGCCGATGTCATTCAAGAACTTCTCACTGAATGCCGCATTATTCATCGCTGTACCACCGCATATCACCCGCAAACAAATGGATTGACAGAGCGGTTTAACCGAACTCTTGGCGACATGCTTTCGATGTCTGTCGCCTCCAACCACACAAACTGGGACCTCATCCTTCCCTATGTCACGTACGCCTACAATACGGCACCCCAGGCAACGACGGGCTTTTCTCCCTTCTTTCTTCTATACGGCCGAGAACCGTCATTTCCGATTGACACTATTCTTCCTTACCGTCCCGACTTATCAGAGGGTACACCGGTTTCCGAAGCCGCCCGGTATGCAGAAGAATGTCGGCAACTAGCTCGCTCTCTAACAACGCAAGATTAAGCGCTACAGAAATTTCGTCATGACGACGGGCGCCCCCACAACCAGTTTTCGCCTGACGCTCTCGTTTGGTTGTGGGTGCCTCCTACTTCGACACCAGGTGTCTCCTCCAAGTTTGTATCCCGATACCATGGACCCTACCGGGTTCTACAGCAAACTTCTCCGGTGAACTACGTCATCGAACCTCTGACGCCCCCTACGGACCTGCGTCGCCGAAGCCGCGAAACTGTCCATGTCGATCGGCTCAAGCCGTATCACGAGCCCTTCGTCCTTACGACGCCTTAGGCCTCCTGTGCGGCTCCGTCTTCAGCGAGGGGGGAAGATGTAAGGAAGAAGAAGTACGCCGTGCAGAGCTCCGCAGCCGGATTGCCAGCGCTACTGAAGTGGGGCACGGGCTCGACGCTGTTCCTGGTGCGCCTGGCTAAGCCTACGCAGTTGTGTCTTCCTGTCGGCGTCCTTCGTGTCGTCCACAGCTGTGCCAGACTTCTTTGTCATACCGCTAGAAAAGGAACGCTTCCATGGAATGGGCTGGCAACCTGGATCCTGCACCGCTATCATCGCAGTGGCCCACAAGGGATATAAGCAGCGTCTGGTCACGGCTCGCTTTGGGCACGACGCCTACGTCGAAATGGGGCACTTACCGCTGCTATATTTACAGGCTGCCATTTTATGTGGCGTCCTGGCTTCGTCCACTGGATGTTGGTTGCCGCCTTCAAGTGCTCTACTCTTATCGCCGCCTGAATCCCCGTTCAACCCGCTAGAAAAGGAACGCTTCCATGGAATGGCCTGGCAACCTGGATCCTGCACCGCTATCATCGCAGTGGCCGACAAGGGATATAAGCAGCGTCTGGTCACGGCTCGCTTTGGGCACGACACCTACGTCGAAATGGGGCCCTTACTGCTGCTATATTTACAGGCTGCCATTTTATGTGGCGTCCGTGCTTCGTCCACTTAATGTTGGTTGCCGCCTTCAAGTGCTCTACTCTTATCGCCGCCTGAATCCCCGTTCAACCCGCTAGAAAAAGAACGCTTCCATGGAATGGGCTGGCAACCTGGATCCTGCACCGCTATCATCACAGTGGCCGACAAGAAATATAAGCAGCGTCTGGTCACTGCTCGCTTTGGGCACGACACCTACGTCGAAACGGGGCACTTGCCGCTGCTATAATTACAGGTCAGTTACCGCCTTGGCGCTTCATGTATTAAGACTGATAACTATTGCCTCATTGCGGTGTCGTGCCCCGAAGTGCTTTCAGATAAATTGTGCCTGGTGTCATCGCTCTTGTCGAGCGTATGTTCTTCCATAAGTAGCTGGTTGATTCTACTTTCTGGGGATGTTGAACAAAACCCGGGCCCTGACACTAATGCCATCGCGCAAACGTTTGCTTCCGTTCTTGAGACTGTACGCAGACTTGAAGCGGGAGAGTCAACCATCCTAAATGAGCTGAAAGGTGTCAAGGAACGGCAAGAAGCCACAGATATCAGAGTAAATTGCTTAGCTGGAAGAATACATGCACTCGAAAACACGGTTTCATCTCTAGATAGTGCTCAAAACTCGGAGCCAAATAACGAGTTACGTAGCTTAAGTGACCAACTTCACTCCCTCACTTCAAGATGTGATGAGACAGAAAACAGAATGCGACGATGTAATTCACTGTTTTTCGGTATTGGGGATGAGCAAGGTGAAAACTGGGCTGCATCTGAACAAAAAATAATAAATTTTTGCTCTGACCAGCTTGGCCTTAATATGGCGAACGCGCAGTTTGAGCGCGTGCATAGATTGGGACGCTTTTCTTCTGAGAAACGTAGGCCCATCATAGCACGATTAGCCCTTTTTAAAGACAAGCAGAATATCCTCGCACTTGCGCACAAGCTAATAGGTACTGAGTATTCGATACGTGAAGATTTTTCTTTATCCACAGGGCAAGCTAGAAACAAATTAATTGAATTTGTCAAAACAAGAAAACAGCCTTTCAAACTTACATTTGATAAGGTTCGTACTAATGACACCACTTATGTTTACGACCGCGCTACTGACGCAGTTGTGCTGCCAATCCCGTAGGTAAAAAAGGCAACATCTGCTGGTATAGCTAAGAAATCGCAATCTTCCTTAACGTCACCGCTGTCGTTATCTTACACGAACATTCGCAGCCTACTAAACAAGCGCGCTGCACTGAGTGCCTATTTGGAAGATGGCGATCCCGAATATTGTAGCTTTAACTGAGACTTGGTTGCGCACCGACATCACTAATGAAGAACTTCTTCCCAACAGTAACAAATATAACATTTACAGGCATGACCGTAGTGGGAAGAGGGGTGGTGGTGTCCTGATTGCTATAAAAACCTGCATCTCTTTCTTTCTCGTAGAAACAAATTCCCCTGCTGAAATAGTTTGGGTCGCATGCGCAACAGCCTCTACCCGTGTTCTTGTGGATACATGTTATCGGCCGCCCGACACGGACCACTCGTTTCTCGATGTACTGCGTGAAAGCATTACATGTGCTACTCAACAATGTTCCACGGCTGTTGTTTATCTCCTGGGCGACTTTAATTTTCCACTTGTTGATTGGCCAAATCTGTCATCATCCTGCCGCTCCTCTGCTGAATTTATAAGCTTAACACTAGATTACAATCTAACCCAGATAGTCGATCAACACACCCGCGGTCCCAACATCTTAGATTTAGTATTAACTACGGCACCTGATACCGCCGGGCCTATTGCTTACATTGATGGCTTGAGCGATCACAAACTTCTTCAATTAGGCATAAATATTCCCCAATCTTTCTATCGGGTTCAGACTAAAAGCATTAGAGATTACAATAGGGCCGACTATAAAAATATTAATGCTGAATTGGCTATCTTTCTTAGTGAAGAATTTCTGCCATTCTTTAATTCAAGATCGGTAAACGACAGCTGGGAACTTTTTAAACAAAAATTAACAGCACTGGTAGAAAATTACGTGCCCAAAATCGTTATAGCAAGTGACAGGTCTAATCCTTGGTTTACAAAGCACCGTCGAACATTGAGAAACAAAAAGAAATGTCTGTATCGGGCGGCCAGAAGGGACAATCAAGCCTCTTCTTGGGCGGCATACAGTGATTTTCTAAAATCTTACTGCAAACAGCTATGCTCAGCAGAAGACAAATATTTCTCACGTGACCTGCCATCTCTTCTAATAAATAACCCCTGAAAATTCTGGCAAGTTATCACCAGGTAACACTGTCTGCAATATTGTGCTACATGATGATAGTCAAAGCCCTTTGTCGGACGCTGATTGTCCAGTAGCGTTTAACAATTTTTTCACATCTGTGTTTACACAGGAAGACTGTTCCACTGTTCCCTTAATTCCCGACTTTGAATATCCTTTTATGGAACCAATAGATATTACATCAGATGGCATTACATCCTTGATAAATAATCTGAAATTATCCACATCCTCCGGTATAGACAATATCAACTCAAAAATACTAAAAAAATATCGTAACAATTTCAAGCCAAATTTTGTGTAATATTTTTAGGCAATCCTTAACATCTGGCGAACTACCCCTGGACTGGAAAATTGCGAAGGTTATCCCTGTACTCAAAGGTGATAACAAGTACTCTCCACGAAATTACCGTCCCATCTCATTAACATGCATCTGCTGTAAACTACTGGAACATATCATAGCATCGCATATCTACTGCTATTTAGAATAAAACAACTTTTTTTATTTTAACCAGCATGGATTCAGAAAAGGCTTATCTTGTGAAACCCAGTTGCTCGAATTTACAACAGAATTACATTCCAGCATGAATAACAAACAACAGACTGACTGTGTATTCTTAGATTTTTCGAAAGCATTTGATCGTGTCGCTCACTGTCGCCTCATCTCAAAATTATCCGT
Source organism: Dermacentor silvarum (assembly GCF_013339745.2). Classification (NCBI taxonomy): domain Eukaryota; kingdom Metazoa; phylum Arthropoda; class Arachnida; order Ixodida; family Ixodidae; genus Dermacentor; species Dermacentor silvarum. Next base: position 19,562,734 of record NC_051159.1, read on the forward strand.
GCTCCGACTTGATTCATTAACTTTATCTTGGCTCCGAAACTTTCTCTTTTTGCGGCAGCAGTTCACTGTTGTTAATAACCAATCATCGCTTATTTCTGACGTTACTTCTGGTGTACCACAAGGCAGTGTCCTTGGTCCTCTTCTTTTCTTAATTTTCATTAATGACCTTCCACAAAATATATCATCGCAGTTAAGGCTTTTCGCAGATGATTGCATATTATACCGTACGATAATAACACCTGATGACCATTTATTATTGCAGAATGACCTGAACCTTGTGAGTTTCTGGTGCAGTACATGGCAGATGACCCTGAACTCAGACAAATGTAAAGTTATGTCCTTCTCGCGAAAACATTCAAATTTTAGCTTTTATTACGTCCCAAATAACACCGCCGTACCTCTTACATTGTCCTATAAGTACCTTGGCATTGAACTTACAACTAATCTTTCCTGGAATACACACATAACAGCTATCTGTGCAAAAGCTTCAAAAACTCTGGGTTATCTCCGACGGAACTTGCGTAAATCCCCTGCTATAGTTCGTAAATTAGCATATAAGACTTTTGTTCACCCCCAATTAGAATTTGCGTCATCAGCATGGTCATCACATCAAAATTATTTAGTTGATATGCTAGAATCAATTCAAAACAGAGCATCGCGCTTCATCACAAGTAACTACGACAGAACCTGCAGCGTAACTAAGATTAAAGCAGATATTGCGCTTCAGCCACTTGAAACTCGTTGCACGATTAGTCTTCTTTGCCTTTTCCATAGATACGTTCATAGTAATCGACCTCATGTGTTGCACCTTGAAGTACCAGCACGCACGTCATATTTATATATGCGCATATTTGGCAATACACTGTCATTTAACGTATCAGCACTGCCGCGTGTCATAACCGTGTGGAACAGTCTTCCTGATAACATTGTGTGCTTAACAAATCAGGAAGCCTTTCGCGAAGAATTGCAAAGTTTCCTGTAGAAACATTGTATAAGAATGTTATTGACCTGCTTTTCTTCCCTCTTTTTCATACTTGTATTTCTGTATTTTTTATGTTTAAGAGTATATTAATGTGTTTACGCTGTCTAAAGCTTAGCCAAGACAAATTTCTTTGAACTTTGCTTTACCCATCTTGTGACGGCCTGTATTAACATTTATATTGTTTACTCCTGTTGAAACACTTACTTTGTGTCCCTCCTTACCCTATGCCCTTAAATGGGCCTGTAAGGTATTTTAAATAAATGAATAAATAAATAAATAACCCTAATGGTCCACTGGTTATCCATGCTACGCATTACATGGCCTGCCCAGCTCCATTTCTTCCGCTTAATGTCAACTATAATATCGGCTATCCCCATTTGTTCTCTGATCCACACCGCCCTCTTCCTGTCTCTTAACGTTAGTCCTAAGATTTTTCGTTCCAGCGCCCTTTGTGCGGTTCTTAACTTGTTCTCGAGCTTCTTTGTTAGTCTCCAAGTTTCGTTCCCATTTGTTAGCACCGGTAGAATCCAATGATTGTACACTTTTCAACGACAGTGGTAAGCTCCGAGTCACAATTTGGCAATGCCTGCCATATGCACTCCAACCCGATTTTATTCTTCTGTAAATTTCTTTCTCGTGATCAGGATCCCCTATGAGTAATTGACCTACATAAACGTACTCCTTTACAGACTCTAGAGGATGACTGGCGATCCTGAATTCTTGTTTCCTTGCCAGGCTATTGAACATTATCTTTGTCTTCTGTATATTCATCTTCAATCCAATTCTTACACTTTCTCGATTAAGGTCCTCAATCATTTGTTGTAATTCCTCTCCATTGTTGCTCAATAGGGCAATGTCATCTGCAAACCGAAGGTTGCTGAGATATTCGCCATCGATCCTCACTCCTAATCCTTCCCAGTCTAAGAGCTTGAATACTTCTAAGCATGCAGCGAATAGCATTGGAGAGATTGTGTCTCCTTGCCTGACCCCTTTCTTGATAGGTATCTTTCTACTTTTCTTGTGGAGAACCAAGGTAGCTGTGGAATCCTTGTAGATATTTGCTAAGATATTCACGTATGCCTCCTCTACTCCTTGATTACGCAATGCCTCTATGACTGCTGGTATCTCTACTGAATCGAATGCCTTTTCATAATCTATGAAAGCCATATAGAGAGGTTGATTGTACTCCGCAGATTTCTCGATTACCTGATTGATGGCACGGATATGGTCCATCGTAGAATATCCCTTCCTGAATCCAGCCTGGCTGGTTGGCTGAAGTCAAGTGTTGTCCTGATTCTATTGGAAATTATCTTGGTGAATATTTTATACAATACTGAAAGCAAGCTAATGGGTCTATAATTCTTCAATTCTTTAACGTCTGCCTTCTTACGGATTAGTATAATGTTGGCGTTCTTCCAGCTCTCTGGTACACTTGAAGCTGTGAGGCATTGCGTATAAAGGGCCGCAGGCTTTTCAAGCATGATATCTCCTTCATCTTTGATTAAATCTACTGTTATTCCATCTTCTCCAGCAGCTTTTCCCTGGTCATGTCTTTCAAGGCCCTTCTAACTTCATCGCTAGTTATAGAAGGAGCCTCTGTATCCGGTTCATCACTATTTTGAATGAAAGTAGCTTGGATGTTTTGGGCACTGCACAGGTCAGTATAGAATTTTTCCGCTGCTTTTAGTTTGTCATCGAAATTGTTGATGATATTATCATGCTTATCTTTCAGTGCATACATCTTGCCTTGTCCTATTACAAGCTTTCTTCTTACTGATTTAATGCTGCGTCCGTATTTTACGGCTTCCTCAATCTTTCCCATGTTATAATTTCGTATATCTCTTACTTTCTTCTTGTTGATCAGTTTTGACAGTTCAGCGAATTCTATCTGATCTCTTGAGTTGGTCTTTTTCATGTTTTGCCGTTTCTGTAAAAGGCCCTCTGTTTCTTGGGAGAGCTTACGTACTCTTTTGCTTGGTGCCTTACCTCCACTTCTATTGCTGCTTCTGAGATCAACCTAGTTACGGTTTCATTCATTACCTCTATGTTGTCTTTATCTTCCTTTTCTAATGCTGCATATTTGTTTGCGAGCACCAGCCTGTTTACTGCAATATAATCCGTAACAGCGTGGAATGAAATGACATCATTTGGCGGTTGGTATACATCGCCAACCACAATAGTAAAGCCACCAAAGTCAATCTTGCACCAAACCGATTCGCTGTCGAGAAGCTCCGGTAGCAAGACGTATTTAATATCTTTAGAAATAAAGAGCGCCAGGCCACCACCACGACCAACAGTCCGGTCATTTCTCAATACTGAGTAACCCGGCGGCAAAAATTGACTCGCAGAAATGGAGTCATTCAACCAAGTCTCAGTAACACATAATATTGATGGTTTGTGACATTCTACAAGCCAGTTGAAACAAACATATTTATTAACCAAGTGCCAGTTTCCTTTTATGTGGAAGTCAGTTGGAATTCCTGGGAGCGATATTATCAGATGCCTTAACAACGCACTTTCTGACGTCGCTCCACTCGTACCGAACACTGTCGATAATCAGGTGCTCTTGTTGCAAGCGTACTTCCTTTACGACTTTTCTGAGTTCCACAGAATTCTGCCATAGGGATCTGCGCACCTGCCGCACGCGTGCCGAAAAGTCTTCACTGATGGAAATTTTTGAACCTTTCAGTTTGCGTGCGTTATTTAAGATATTTAATTTAGTTCGAAAATCCAACGGTTTGATGATGGCAGATCTATCTTTCCCTGTCCGTTTTCGCCCAAGTCTGTGACAACGCTCGATGTTATCACACGTGACGTCAAGCTTTGAAGTCAGCATGCGTAGTACTGAAGTAAGAAGGGCCTCAGGCGTCTCGTTCAGTGTTTCAGATAATCCGTGAATAACCAAGTTATTCTGTCGCGACCGATTTTCAAGGCCGTCGTTCTTACGCTCCAGCTTTTGGATCGTATCTGAGAGACCACAAACAGTATTTTCTAGTTCCTGCACACGCTCAACGACATCCGTAGTGTTGGCGACAAGTGACTCTAGTTTAGATAGACGATCATCGAAAGAGGCAACTTTATAGTGCTGATATTCTTTGCTTATACGAGCCTGTCCTGATAGCCCTTCGGCCAACATTGTTTCGGTTGTGGGACCCGGATTGGTTTCTGTGTCGCCTGGAAGAATCAACAGTCTTTTCAAAATGCGCACAAGAGAGGTAGCTCTTTTCGGGGAAAGAAACGTGGGAGGGTCCGGCAGCAGCAACAAGAAACGATCATCATTTCTATAGCATTTACAACCATATACCAATTGCATACCTGTAAGAAGAAGTAGGCAAATTTGTAGCGCATGTTTGCGATGCTGCTGCCAGACCCACTGAAGTGGAACCCCAGAGGCGTCCGTCCTTTATCCTGTTGCGAGCACGTAGATGTCGCTGAGGTGCCGGAACATGCGCAGTACCGCCAAGTTTGCGCTGGCCAGCAGGGAAGCAAGCAGTCACCGCAGGCTGACACGTTTGCGCTTAGTTCCCTCGTTGGCTACGAACACGTGAAGCTTTCTGAGCAAGCGTCGACCATCCGGTGGGGCCGACCGACCAGCTCGCGATCCGAAGGAGCACAACATTGAAGATAGTGGAAACAGGTACTTGCAGCAATCTGTAAGAAGTAGGCAAATTTGTAGCGCATATTTCCGATGCTGCTGCCAGACCCACTGGCATTATAATTTAAAACCTTTCAAGACCCATTTAAAGGCAAAGATACAAATGTATTCTCACAGTATATTTGCGAAATTTCGCTGCAGTTAAGGTGTCCAAATTTTTTGTGTTAAACTCTTTGCGACGTGGTTTTTCTCAGAATGACTGAGGTCATTTTGACGTTTGCGGCACCGCAACATAAGCAAATGAACTCATATGATGTGGTTTTGCCATCATGTAATAGTCTGCTTTGTGATAGTGTGCATACGAAATTTAAATAATATGGATTTTGTAATGTTCACGTGTTCTTTATACGCGTTTGAAGCATTAAACGAAATCAAGACTGTCAAAGGAAATAAGCCACTGAACGTCAACTTGGGTACTACATAAATACGCCTGCAGGATATGATACGACAACGTGAATTGGCAAAGTTCATTGGCTCTGAACGCTTCTGAGGTCTTGGATGATGCTTCAAGGCCAGACGTGACCCTGTGATACGTCTAAACAATTAAAGCCGGAGCCTCGAACTGATGAGTGCCTCTGTTGCTCGCATTGTGCTGGAACGGGAGATGCTTCGCCGATCGCAATGTCCCTGCACGCACACGACAACAACATAAAAAAGCTCTGCTTGCCACTCGTGGCACACATAATTCTCCGGATACACGCAGACAGTAAGCGATGGCAGCCGCATGGCGGTCGGCGTCGACGCAGCGTCGGGCCAACGGCCGCTTGCTCGCTTCAAAAGGCCAAGCTGGGGCCACGGCTGCTCGGCGTCCTTCCGGGTCGCCGGGAAACGTCGACTCCGCTTTCACACCCTCTGTATGCATCACGTCCTTGAGAGTTGCTTTTGGAGAAGTGGCACAGGCAGTCTTGCTGTACACAGTTTACTTGCCGGCTGTGCGACTTGCATATTTAGAAGTGGCGCTAGGGGTGGTAATACGCGGTCCATCACAGTGGCAGATCTTGCAGGAGTGCCTCTGCTTTGGCTGCTAAAAGCAGTTATGAAATAGGCTAATAGGGTCCGTCAGATTGAAATAACTTGTAAGAATTATTATACGGACGTTTATTTATTTATTTATTATTTCTACATATACCTCAGGGGTTCCAGGGTCTGGAACAGTGCGTGAGGGTCAGGGGTGGTATAGCAATAAATAATACAAGTAAATGGTACAAGGCATAGTAACATTCATGACTTTTGAATAGGGAAACTGCCTCCGGAATAAATATTAAAGACGGCGAAAGAACCATCGACGAAATTCGCCAGGACATAAATGTGTATGCGTAGGCATAAATATATACAAAAGGAAAAGATAAGAAATGCACTATATAGAATAATAAAATACGGCAGAAAACGTCTTCACAATGAAAAATAGTTCCATTGCAGAAGGAAGGTAGGAATAATTCACGTGATAAAGAAATCAATATACAAGAAGTCTATTAAGAAAAGAACGAAGTTAGCTAATTTCTGAAAATTATCGGGTCACGTATGTTAACCATAGAATCAGGAAGCCCGTTCCAAATTTTAATCACACGAGGCAAAGCAGAATTGTTAAACGCGTGCGTTCGGCCAGACGGACGTTGCAAGCATGCGCGATTATTTAAATGGTTCGAGGAGCGATATTGTCTTACAAGAAGCAGTGTAGTTTGACGGTGACTGTATATATTTTCTGCAGTAAGCTGATTAGAGCAATAGTTCTACGAGACTGTATGTATAGAAGTGAAAGTGATTGTTTTATTTTTGTGCAAGATAGTTTGTTATAGTCATTGGCAATGAAGCGTGCAGCACGATTCTGGACAGCTTCGAGGGATTTGATGAGATAGTCCTGGTGAGGTGACCAGATGGCAGATGCATATTCTTGCTGAGGGCGTAGAAAAGTTTGGTAGGCGAGCTTGCGAGTAGTTGCAGGTGTGCTGTGAAGATTATGTTTGAGAGAGCGTAATGTTGGCGATGCTTCTGCGGTTATTATTTCTATGTGCACGGACCACGATAGGTTCGGTGTGAAGTGAATGCCAATATATTTGCAGCAATTTGTGGCTAAAAGCGCATATTTGTTAAGGTAATAAGTAAAGAGGGAACTTAAAAGATTGGGGCGAAATGTCATGGTTTTACATTTGTTAATGTTCAAACGAATTTGCTATATCTCACACCAATGCGATGTGCGGTCAAGGTCATGTTGAAGCGCATTAGGGTCACTGCCTGAATACATTTTTCTGCACAACACACACTCATCAGCGAACAATCTGATTTTTGATGCTATTTGGGGTGGCAAATTGGTAATGAATAGTAGGAATAAGAGCGGACCCAAGACGCTCCCTGCCGGAACACCGGACGTAACGTCAGTAACGGGGGATGAAGTGTTGCCGATGACCGTGAATTGTTTGCGAAATGACAAAAAGTATCGGAGCCAGGAAACAGAGTCTATGTTTAGTGACGAGAGCTTTTCTATAAGGCGACAATGGACGACACGGTCCAATGCTTTTGAAAAATATATGAACATGCAGTCGGTCTGAAATTTATCATCAGCGTTACGGAATAGATCATTAGTAAATTCTATTAGTCGTGTTTCGCATGAGACTCTTTTCCTGAACCCATGTTGGTTTTCAAAAAAGAAATTATTAGATTACAAATGGCTGGTTATGTTTGAAACGATGATGTGTTAAGTAATTTAAGAAGAATGCTGGTTAGCGAAATCGGGCGATAGTTACACACCTTGCTTTGATATCCAGATTTGCGAATTGGAATTACTTTCCAATCATATGGAATTTCTCCTGTAGTTAAGGACTGCTGCAAATGTGAGAAATGATTACACTCGATGGGAGTACTGTTAATTTAAGAATTTATGAGTTTATGCCGTCCGCCCCGGATGAAGTGGATATTTTAACAGCGAAGCTGGTTAAGCCAGCCGTAATTTGTGGTGCGTAGCCGTGGTAGCCATGGCAACCCGGAGGAGGAGGAAACCGCGTGCATGCGCACGTGGTCTCCTCCTCGCCAGCTTCCTGCCTTCCCGACACTTGCTCTCTTCTATCGGCGGCGCGCTGAGCCAGGAGAAAAAAAAGGCTAGATCTTGCACTAGGCCGCGCGAAGCTCAAGACACAGCGAAGCTGGCCGATTGATATCGAGCATCTAGCCGGCAACGCGTTCGGCGTCGGCAAGCGACAGCGCTCTTGGCACTGTGCCGAACTTGGTTAGCCTGCCTGCGTTTGTGGCATGCTAGGAGCGCTGTCGCTCGTAGGCACCCGCGCATCCAGCGCTAGTCACGCGAAATGTCGCGAACGGGAAGGTACCTCCGAAAATGATCGCTCGAGAATACTTTGATGATGATGATGATATATGTTGTTTTATGGCGCAAGTGCCAGCTATGGCCAACGATGTTAAATTCCAATTCACAAATCTGGATATAAAAGCAAGGTGTGTAACTATCGCCCGATTTCGCTAACCAGCATTCTTGGTAAATTACTTAACATACCTTCCTACATGCGTAGTTAAGTTAAACCAAGTTAAGACCTAGCAGTAACCAAGTTTATACCTAGCAGTAGCAGCCTTTAAGCTCCGCAGTGCCAAGCTTTGCGCGACCGAGTGCAAACTTGCCTGATTTTATTGCGATAGCAATTATATGGACACTTCAATCACATTTCTGCCATCGGCGTCACCGTCGTCGTCGCCGTCGCCATGAGGTTCCGTATAAAGTCCAGGGGCGATAAAATCGTCGCCGCGCGCCGTATGCGCGAGTGAAAACTCGCCGGGGACGCGTGCTATGACGGAGAGCGAACACATGGCGGAAAGCAAACGCGAGCGTCCCGCGAAAGACCATGGGGGTATGGGAGGGAGGGATGGGGGGGGGGGGGGACGCTGTGCTGCGGCACCAAATGCTTATCTTGCAACATGCCGCAAGGGGAACTGCCCACACAGTCTCCCACGCGAAAGCCAGAAAGCGGGAAGGCAGCGCGGGAGGGAGGGGGGGGGGCGGCAGCTTCTACTCTGCCAACACGTTCGTTTGTACTTTGCCCCGCTGTGACGGTCGCCCGCACCGTCTCTTAAAAGCGATCTCAACATGGCTCTGACCTTCGTATGCGTCGTGCACTCGCCGCTCAGTTTCCGTTGAAGCGATAGACCGCACGAACGTTCGCCCGCTGCGGTGGCTGCGCTTGCTGCCAGCGTTTTGACAGTCGTTGTCTGCGGTCATTCAGTGTGATCTATTCATGTTTGCTTGTGCGCGCTGACACCACGCTTGTTAATTCAGTTAGTAAGCGAATGTGTCCAAGTTTATGCAGTCGATAAACCTACTATCCCTACTCCGAATAGCTCTCTACTAATTTGCTATCGCAATTGATGCTTCGCCTTGAGGCCGAAACTGCGAGATTTATTTAATTTGTTGATTAATGACGCGATTCCCTCAGATCATACATTTATTCGGCTCATGTACGCGTAGCGAAGGAGAAGGCATGTTCAACTAGTTTTCCTTTGTAAACACAGATGTAAAGTAATCATTGAAAGCAGTTGGAAATTGTTTATGCGGGATGACATTTCCGGCGTCGTCAGAAAGTGAGATGTCACCTGACTTTTTTTAGGGTGAGATAGTACTCCAGAATTTGGCAAGATTGAAGGTCGTGTGATAAAAACTTGGTTTTAGCCCTGCCTACAGCATTCAAATACTCTTTTAGGGGCGAAGAACCTTAGGGCCGAGCCTTGTCCCTCGTATTTCGTAGCTCTGGTTTGCATGGAGACCGCTAGGGGCGCTGCGGTGCACAAGGGCTATAGAAGCGCTGTATATACTGTACACATGTACAGTATATATATATATATATATATATATATATATATATATATATATAGTATATGTACGCGAAGCTCCGGCTTCCAGTTCACGCTTCCAGCGTTTTGCCCGAATGATCCCCCGGTGCTTCGCCCACTCATCATCATTTACTTCGTGGATATGCGGTGTCTTTTTCAGAGGCTTTATGTCGTGCTTAATTCTGAAAGTGGTCAGCCCTAGTTCTTGGAAGTTTTTTACAGACGGCGCTTTATATTTCTGAGTGAGCGGAGAGACATGGGGAACCATGATTTTGTTACGTTAACACGAATAGAGCTCGAAGGTATATAATCGTGCGTGAGTTGAAGTACTTTGCCTTTGAATAGTGCCCAGTTTTCATGAACTCATCTCAAAGAAAACGAAAGAACTTCGTCACAAAAATGTTGCATGGCACTGTTGATGGCCTCTATGTCAGCTCTCTTGCAATTTAGTATATGCTGAGATTTAGTATATGCTTAGGAGTAGAGCGACGTGAGAATTGTGGATTTTCAATTGTTACATTGAGGACGCTATGATCACTGAACCCACCTTGACATAAAATAGGACCAATTCTTTCGGGGTGACGTTAAAATGACATCTAAAATGTTGTTGCCGAGGGTAGGAATTCATAAGAAGTACCTGATCGGGAAGACACGTTAGTTCAGTCAATGTGGGGAAAATTGAAATCACCCAACAAAAATATATCTGATTTCGGGTATTTAGTCCTAACGGCCGTTATATTGACGTGTAGCCTTTGGGTAAGTTCCATGGGAGAATTGGGTGGGCGATAACAGATGCCGAAAACGGTGTTGGATGAGCGGGATGTAATTGCAGTCAATATAATCACAAGCCCATTAACAAAGAATTAACATGTTTATTAACGGCAATTAAAACTCCAACCCCTCTTTTACCAATCCCGTGTTTCCTACATATGTTAAAGTGGCTGCAATCAGATAGAACTTCATCATCACAAATACCTCGATGTAACCACGTTCTGCGAGCAGAACATCGCAGGAGCTGTTAATTATCTAGGTACGAACAAAGCTGTGCGCGTTTTGGCAAAAGGCTGCTATGTTCGTAAATGATACTGATAAGAAAGTACATGAGGCGTTTTCGTTAGGCGACTCAGTGGGGTTATCGACAACATGTGATCTTGATCTGGGTTTTAGCTATCTAGAAGATTGTATTACTGTGTCGCAAGTAGGATAATAACAGTAAACAATGTTGTCAATGTGCAACCTGGTGAACGTTAAGTTTGAAGGCCGTTTTTTATTGCGTTATATGGACACTCCAAGCGGATTTCTGCCATCGCCGTCAGGTTCCGTATAGAGTCCAACGGCGATGAAATTGTCGCCGCGTGCCGTATGCTGTATGTGCGAGTGAAAACGCGCGTGAGACGCGCGCTTTCACGGGGAGCGAACGCACGGCGGTCAGCAAACGCGACTCCTTCCATCGCGCGAAAGGACGCGGGGGGACTGGAGGGAGTGAGGGGAGGCGACGTTTAGCTGCGGCACCAAGTGCATAGTTATATAAAAACGTTGCGAGGCGAGAACGTGGTAAAGACATCCGGCGCTGCTCGACGAGTGTCCCGTATTGATCTCGTCGAAAACCTCCGAGCTGCGCCCAGAGGCACCGACAACAGTCACCAACGCCGCGCGCGTTCTGTGCGCAAGCGGGCAAAACGCTGACGGCGTCGACAACAGTTCTGCGCGTTGCTGGTGCTGCTGCATGTCCAAGTTTATACAGCTGATAAATCTACTATCCTTACTCCGTATAGCTCTCTACTAATTTGTATCGCAATTGATGTTTCGCCTTTCGGGTGAAACTGCGACATTTTTTTTTTATTTAGCGTATTCCAAGAGCTTTGTTCTGACTAACCGCTTCTGCGATGAAAAATCTCGTACGGGGAACAGCGAGCCTTTGAATCTTTTTCCCCGTTTTAAAATCTGTTGTTTGTCTTTGTAGAACGCAAATTTCACTATATTAGGCCAAGACTTCTAAGTGATATAATGAGCGGTGGTGTGGGAAATCGCACCAGTGCCTTTAGACAACACCACCGAGATAGCACAAGGTCTGTGCACTCCTATCCATGACGTCAAGCTACCTGGCCCAACCATAGCAAAAGAAATCCAACAAGAGGGCACACTCGGCAAAAACTTGGAACAAGAAATACGTCACGCTATAGTGTTGATGCCAAACGTTATGCTGCCGCGAGCATCAACATAAAAAAAAAAAGAAAGTGAAATTAAGTTAACAGACATTGTTCATTTTTTTTATTATATATATTGGCCGCGAAAACTAAAACGTTTTGCGTATAAATGAATTGAACCTTTGCGTCTTATTTTTCTTGCATTACCTAGAGACAGGCCAATTACGCGCCAGATGCATGCGTCATCCGCCAGCCACTCCACCGAAGCAAGCGAGGACAGCTGCGCGCGCGTTTGAGCGCTCGCCCGCGGCGACCCGTCTGTCTCCTTTTTTTATTATTGCGATAGAAATTATATGGACACTTCAACCGGATTTCTGCCGTCTGCGTCGCCGTGAGGTTCCGTATAGATAAAATCTTCGCCGCGCGCCGTATGCCCGAGCGGAAGCGTGCGGGGACGCGCGCTATCCCGGAGAGCGAACGCACTCAATCTCCCACGCGCAAGCAAGGAAGCCGGAAGCCAGCGCCGGAGGGAGTTGGGGGGGCGGGCGCACTTCTACTCTGCCAACAACCGCGCTCGTCGCTCCGCCGCACCGTCTCTTATCTCCACACGGCTCTGACCTTTCTATGCGCTGTCCATTCGCCGCTCAGTTTCCGTTGAAGCGATAGACCGCACGTACCTTCGCCCGCTGCGGCGTATGCGCTTGCTGCCAGCGTTTTGACAGTCGTCTGCAGTCATTCAGTGTGATCTATTCATGTTTGTTTGTGCGCGCTCACACCACGCTTGTTCATTCAGTTAGTAATAGTCGGGCCACATTTTCCAACGCACGCTACACATGCAAAGCTGCCCGGATCGGCAGTGCAGCGCTACAGGTGGGCATCGCCCTTCGCACGCGCTGCCCACGGGAAGCGCTTCTCATCAACACCACCGTTTCACACGCGCCTTCTCGTGGTTGTCGAGTCTCTCTTCATGTCGGTCTACTTACGCCGCAGCACACCTGCTTACTTAATCAGCTCATGTTTACTACAATTCATATTGCTACCAAAGCCGCTCACCTTACCTCGTATGACATTGCTGTGTTGCTATCGCATTCATTGCTTCGCCCTTAGGGCGAAACTGTTACTTTTTTTTTAATAATGTAGCCTGGTTTCTTGGGCTACAGCCGTATTCTAGCGTTCCTTCTGCACTGGGACAAGACACCACTGCACTCTAGGACTACGGCAAGGTGAGAAATTTTGTTTCACAGTCTACGACGCAATTTGGCTTACGGCACGGGACCAAGACTAAAGGCGCAGTTAACGAAAAACAGCTCTGCCGTCCTGGCGCAGTTAAGTTGAGTTAATGAATCGTGCTGGGACATGTTGCCGACGCTTCCTAGGGGATTTCGGTTCTGTTGAGGCACACTGGCCGCACAGGGCGCTGTGACGCAGTTAGCGATAAGCAGCTCGGCCGTGATGACAAGGTTAGTTTGGCGTGTAATGAATCTTAGAGGGACAAGTTTGTGACCTTTTTTGTGGCCCCGTAACAACCTATACCTTCTTTCGGTACTCACGCCTGTCGAAAACGCGATGGGCGGTTACCAAGAGTGATAACATGGGAGTTTGTTGCTGGCGACGGCAGAACGCACAAAAGATAACGCCGCGGAACATACCGGAAAGTAGAAATTCGAAAATTCCGTCTTCTAAAGGACTGAAAACAGGCTTTGCACCCACGCATTTGTCTTGAGTGCAAGTAGAAGGCATTCTGCGAACGTCTAGCATGGTCCGGCTGGGAGGCTCTGTTGCGTTCGTATCTGTGTATGTAGCGTACCGTCGCGTCATTCGAGGCCAAGTTTTGGAAGCGCGAAGTCGCCTGTGTATTTGTGCGGCTAAAGTGCACGAAATAATTCCCGGGAATGGGGAATGTTTGGAAATCAGATGTTTTCATATTTTGTGGTGTTGTTTGGGATGAGTCGGGTATTTCCTACACCATGTATATAAAAGCAAATTGCTTTTGTTTAATGCCGCCCATTCACCGCTTTCGCACGTTTCCCCTCTACAAGCAGTATTCCTTTGTCTAAATACCAAAATGACACATGCTTGTAACATGCTGTTACATGCTTGTAAATGTAACATGCTTGTAATTTACTTTTTTTCAGCTGATGCCGTCCGGTGGAGCTTCATACGGCAACTACTGCTTACCTAGCTGGAGTCACAACGTTGGATGAACGCACAAAAAGCGCGGAACGAGCTTTTATATAGATCGAAATAAATATTCCCTCAGTTCACAAGGGGTCTTGCGTATAATTTGTGAAATTGCACTTGGCACAGATTCGATGGAACTTGAGAAGATGGTTCGCACTGAATAATAAACCGATTCCGCAAATAGACCGTGCGCGGTCGCTCGAAAAAAAAAAAAAGCGCCTCTGGCGTGCTAGCTGGCGTTCAAAATGCGCGCGCCCAAAACATAAAACGGAAGTGATTGATGCCGACCGCTTGGCGCGCTGCAGTCAGTTCGGCCGCTGGGGGGAGTGTCCGCTGTTGTTGAATTCCTTTATCTATGGCCCAGCTGCCATTCAATCTAACGGGGATGCTCCCGAGTAAACAACAGCGCTTTTGACATCACCGCTATCGTCACGTCAGCCTTGGAAATGGAAATTTCGCGCCAGGTAGTATGATGTCATGGATGAGAGTGAACAAGCCTTGTGCTATCTAGGTGGTGTTGCTTCAAGCCGGCCACGTATTCCACGTCCACCCCTTCCACAGAAATCAAACATTATCAGCTAGCGAACTGCGTAAAGGAGAGGGTTTCGGTACCGAGATTGCGAGATGGGCATTAAACAACAATCAGTGTGGCACCAGAACACGCACGTGATATAATCCTAGTATGATATGCAGAACCTTCTTAGAACATGGTGGCCGAAGAAAAGCGTATTGGAAAAGTAAACATCGGCGAGCATGCTCGTCGCTTCCAGAAGCGTTCAGCTGTATTACCCAATAGCCCGACCTGTGTGCCTCCTTGTTTACATGAAAGCCACACAATTTTACTAAACCACTCACCAGCCGTGGTAGCCAAATGCATTTAGCGTTGCACTGCTGAGATCTAGGTGGCGGGTTTGATGTCGGCTAATTTGACCGCTGTTCAAAGCTGAAGGAATAAAAAAACGCTAGTGTAACGCATTAATGGAAAACAGGGGATCCAAAATAATCTAGAGCCTGCCTCCGAGGCCCTTTGGCGCTAAGACGTGCCTCATAATTAGATTGTCGTTTTAGCCTGTTAAACCCCAAAATATAATTTAAATAATTAGTTTAGCCCCTCCCTCCTCAGCCATGAAAATTTATTAACTACGTAATTTGTCCCGTCGGATGGTAGGTGGAAAAATGAAATAGCGCGCACGGTCCTGACAGCGCACAGGACAATAATGTTAACGTGTTAAACAGCACTAGAATACAGAATTCTACATGGCACAAGATAACTTTGCTAGAACTCTAATGGAAAATCAAATGGAAATTTTAGCGGCTTTGAGAACGCAAAAACGAAAATCACGATGAGAAAAAACGGGAGAAGACTGCATCATCCCAGCGTCCTTGAAGATATGGTGTGCGTACGCATCACATGATGCTACTAAATAATAACGCTAGTAAACATCGAGTCGAGAAGTTTTTTTTTGTGAAATGTAATCACTTTGAGAGTATGCACAAAAATAAGATAATTGTTAATGGCCTGGCAAGCTATCCAGACTTCGTCACTCACAGTCGGCCCCTAGAATTTATGCTAAATTGCCTCTATTTGATTCAATCAGTCACAGGAGACCCTGATCACAAAAACGAAATGTACCGGTTAATAAAAATTTATGGAATTGCACAAGGCCGGTATTACCATATCATGACCGTCAGCTTACCCCTATCCTTGAATGGAAAGTAGACAAGAAAAGCATCCTACTGGTGCTGGCATATGCAACAGAAATTTGGAGTATAATAAATCATGAGAAGTGCGTAAGGACAGCGCAACAATCAACGCAACGAAAAATTATAAGCGTAATTGGAGAGCCTAGAAGGGAAATGTGTAGACTGAGAGCAAAGAAGGTTAGCCAAGCTTGGTCGGGATAAAGTCGAAAAGCAAATTAGCAGCGGCTTAGCTCGGCTATGCCAGGATATACGTAGCGTGAGCTAAGTCGGCCACATCGTTCAGAACCGGTAGGCCTGGTGGCATGGGCGGGTAACGATAGCCATTGGTAACGCTAAAGACGGGGCGGGCATCTTCTGCTTAACCAGAAATTTCTTGCACGTTGTACAAACCGTGCCACGGTTTCACCCCACTCAGGCGGCGCCGCTAAACACAATGTTTGACCCATGGCATTACTTACCGGCGTCCAGTCTTTCATGTGCCACAGTCTTTTCACCGTATAGTCAGTCAATCGGCGAGCCTTGACACCATCGACAGCGTCTTGTTGCTGCTGCTGCTGAGATGGTCGGGCACGTCGCTCAGCCTCCTGGCGACGCCGCTTTGCTAGACGTTCCTCCTTTTCCTCCGGTGCCTCCGCAGCACGTTTAGCCTTCTTGTGTTCGTTCTTCCTACGCTCAACCGCTAATTGCCAGGCAACTACTTCGGGATGCGATGAGTTAATCTTCTCCGCTCTTGTGCGCCGCTGAGCTGCAATTTCGCTCTCCTTTTCCATGGCTATACCACACTGGCAAACGCCCAGCGCAAACGCCCGGCGCGTCAGCTGTGCGCCGTGTGACGTCACTGCTCCTAGTGCATGCGCAACAAGGTCGATCCACATAGGTCGCGAAGCTTCGGGCGAAAAGCGGTTCAGAACGAAATGTCCCGACATCAGCAAGGGTGGTTATGGGAGCCTCGATTGAAGCGCGACTATGTTTGGAGGGAATAAACACTGGGAAAGAAAAAAAAGCGTTTTTAAATTAAAGCGAGACGCAGTTAGATTCATTCAACGAAAATAAAATTCCTAATTCATTTTATATATGCATGGCGAGAAAAGATACAACTGTATTTTACAAAATCATTATCAATATATACCTGTTTTCAGGGCCCACCGTGAGAGCGCCCATCGATAGCGGCGGGCGTTGACGCCGCTATCACTTGCAATGCCATGCAACTTTGGAGTGCGTGGAAAGGCGCGCTCGTAACGTTAACCTGTTACAATACGCCCCGCCCCCCTCATATGTGTTGTGTTACATGTCGACGTTTGTCTTAATTAGGTGACGCGGGTAGTTTTATTGTCTCTTAACCTGTGCAGTCAAAAGTAGTGAGTTCCGACCGTCAGATACTTGTTTACTTTAGTTGTTTTCGTGCAACAGCGCTGGCCGACGGGCTTGGCGTCCGACGAAAGGACGAGCACTCTACGCAATCGCCCAAAGCATTCGTCGACCTCCAAAGAAAGTATGTTCTGTGCAGCGACGTGATTTCGACACCCGTACGGCTGATCTTTTCCGGCATCGCTTTTCGCGCTGAAAACTCGGAATGCCCATGAAGTCGAATGGCGGGGCATTTGAATATACAGCTGTAATGGCAGGCCTCCGAAAACAAATTTCGCGCCTATGAGAGCAAAATGACGTCACTTCTATTTTTGACGGATATGACGTCAAATTATTTTTTCTTCCGCCGGAAGTGTTCCCTCCTCACACAGATGGCGCTAAGCCCCATGAACCGCCGGTAAGCAACCATGTTTTGAACGTATGGGCTTCTATGGAAGCTTCGCTACGAGGTATATTTACCTTGTGCGCAACACGGCTCTCCAGGAGCCACGCGAAACTGCTCAATCTCAGCCAGTGTAGCTCACGCTAAAAAAAATAGAAATAGGATAGAGAACTTGGTGAATGGGCTTGTATGCGTAAATGGAAAAGGCACAAAACCCACAGAGTATTGAGCAATAGAGGACCTGCTAATGAGCGCTACCTACTGAAACTTTTCCGAACGCCCATCCTCTTAATCATTGTCACATGACTATCCTGGATGGTTGTTTTCCTGCAGTGTATTCACATGGCAGAAGCTCTTGTGACGATGGCTGGTATGTAAGAGTGTGCGGATGCTTTTAATGTATTCTGTTGGCAGTGCGCATGTTTGTGAAGAAATAGAGTTGGGCAGAACGCATATTGCGTGGGACAGATAACCGTTGGTGAAATAGAGTTACAGAATCGGAACGAAAAAAATGTGCAGTCGAAAACGGCAGATAAGTGATTTGATAAAATTATAAAATTTTTATGAAGAAACTGCAGTCAGTGTATGTAATACAGTTTCCCCATCAAAGGCGAAAACTGTCTTCCACCGAACGGTGGCACGCAGCTTTAAAGGAAACCCACACGGATTTATCACACAGATTTGTTTGTAGCTGCGTGCTACAGTTGCAGTTATTCTCTTTCATATCCCTTCGCCACTAGGTAGGCTTCCGCAGAACTCTTGTTGCAATACAGAGGTCTCCTTGGTCCTGCAGTGGCCATAAAATAGGTTGATTATGACCATACATCACTTCAATAAAATGGACCATTAAAATTACATATATAAGAACAGCATACCGATAAACTCAGCGTGTAAAATAACGTTGTGGCTGCACGAACGCTCGAAGTAATTTGCCGCAATGAGCGTTACATCATGCTTCCCGATTGGACGATCGTTTTCTCATCAAGAACGGCTGTTTTGACGCGGCGCTGTAATCAGTTATGTGGGAATTTGATGTCAAAAAATTTATGCAGTATATTACGCAATATTTGAATGGCGTAAGGTAAACCAAATAGCCTTACATTTACCACTAGAGCGCCTGGCTCAGTGTTCAGCAGATAAATGGTAGCTTGTGCACTTTCGGTCGTATAACAAGTGGTCCGTGTTGTCTGCTTGGCAATATGGCAGCCGCGGCTTACCTAACGGGTCAAGATAGCAGACAACTTCGGTCACTGACTATGATCAAAAGGCTAGATAATACTGTAAATAGGGTGATGTTCTCAAAGAATGCTACTCGTAATATATCACTGAAGCAGAAAAGGAGTGTTTGCTGGTGAAAGCAGTCCTTCCATCATAGCAACCCATTCCTTTGAATGAAAGTTCAGAAAATATTACTCACGACTAACGTGCCACAAATCTGAGACATGTTCGCCAAATTTCCAGAAGTAATGCTGAGAAGTGCTTCTGGAAAATAAGGAACACGATGTTATGCTATAACTGCACAACATATTCTTTAGTAAAATATTCGCAGAACATACGGCCTCATCAGGAAATCCGGAATATTCCGGATTTTTGTTAAGAGCACCAACACGCACTCTTAGCATTGCTGTTAGAGCTCGACAAATGTAGATTCACATGGAAGATTTGCGTCACCCTCTCTGAGCCTGTGACGAATTGTCTTGGGGATAAGAAGTTGTGCAGAGAGGCCCTGTTCCATTTTTCAATAATGATGTTCTTCCAGGAAATATAGTCACGTACCTAACACTTCATTTAGCAAACTGATGGCCAGAAAAAAAATTAACAGTAAAAAAACCTCAAAGTTTTGTAATTCAAGATTCTTCACTGTCAATATAACGTGCTAATGTCATTTTGAATGAATCTCCTAACACGACTGCATCATTAGGAGTGACGTGTTCTTTTTTCACATCGTAGCAGTACTGTTCGTATGATTGACCTCGCAAACACGCACAGCTTACAAATCTGTGTTCCTTCCCACTGTCAGTAATGCTAACGAAACCTCACGAAGTATTTACGAACATGTAGTAAATATGCAAGATTTAGTCCTTCCTCATAGTTTCAGACCTCATTATTGCAATAATATTATGACAGGCACAAATGGTGCAAGAAAAACAAAACAAAAGATGTTCAAAAACATGTTATTTCAGTAGTCTCTTCTGTGAGAGCAATAATCGAGCCCATCGCCACACCTTTTTGTAGGATATTATTGCGTGTAATCGGCGAAAAAGTCGGTGCCTTTGCCCAGAGTGGGCCATTTGTTTTATTTCTTGGCACGTGACATGAATGCAAATGTGGCTCGTTTCTACATCTACAAAGGAACCAACGGTGTTGGCCGACTGACATGGCGCTTAGCGGACTTCGTAGAGCAGCCGGGTGACAGTTCGAAAAAAAAAATTAACTCCGTTGTCGGTCAGAATTTGTTGCTGGGTGAGTTGGTACATCCTAATGTCACTGTGAAATTCATAACAACATGCACATGCAGCCTATTGCGCATGAAAAAAAGAAAGAAAGGGAAGCAAAGAAACACCAAGGGTGCTCGTTTGGCGTTCTTTTTTTCAGTACGCTATAAGTTTCCAGCGCGCATGTGTTGGCGCCCATCACACTGTTATTGTCGATCTCGACCATGTATTTAACTTTTTGTGTGGCGAACCTTTCGGCAGAATAGAGTGGCGCAGGAACCGCAGCGTGTTTGGGAAAGGCAGTTAGCATTGAATCGACGTGCTTGAAGCGCCCGGAGTGGGCTGCTACGGCGTTGGCTCATTCGCGTCATTTTGCTTGTCGAGAAACGGGAGCCAGCCATCCATGTGTTCCCCCACAGTATGTCTGCTTTAACTGGCTCTAATCTTCCGTGAAGAAACAAACAGGCTCTTTGTGGCTTATGCAACAGCAGACGGTGACACAGCGCGGAAATTTCGTGCAGGCTTGAAGGAAGCAATGGGATGTTTTCTTGCAGCTGTATTCAAGCTGCATTCTTGCAGCTTTTAGCCCAGGAGTCCAGCCAGAATACTTTCTGGTAAATAAAGAGAATTGAATTGAATTGAATGTGCGTCCATCATAGAAGAGCTTCATGGAGCATTATGGAAGCTTCAGCGGCGGTTTAAGAAATCTGAGAAACTTGCGGTCAAACGTGAAGTACGTGTTGAAGAGAAGTACCTGTCGGGTCGGAGTGGTACCTGACTAGGAAACTTACTCGGCGCTCATCGCGACTTCAGTTGCCAAGGTTGTGTATAGCGACTTGACGGCAATATTTTCGCGTCGAATGTATCGTCCTCATCAAGAAAATAATTCTTGGCGCACCCATCCTTTAGACATGATTGACAATTTTAATGTGATTAGCAATCTATCTTCGCATTGGTGCTTAATTAGTTGATTATATGTTTTTAAATATCTACGTATTACGCAATGCCTCTCTAGGTGGCGGGTTTTAGGACCCCACTCCCCAACAGACAAGTCCTACCGCACACATAGGCTAGACACATAGGCGCCCGAATACGGGGGGGGGGGCGGGGGGTGGGTGGGGGCTCTGGGGTCGAGCGCCCTCCGAATTTCCCTGGGGGGGCTGAGCCCTCCCCGGAGATCCGTAGCCGACCCCCCCCCCCCGCCGCCTAATGCTTACAGATCTGTACCCGCCTTTGAATTCGATACTTTCCTTAAACGCCCATTGTTTTTAGGGGGAGAGGTATCAGTATAACTTCGGCTTCTATCATAAACACGCGCATTTTTTACTTAACAATTCCACATAACCTACTATATATTATTTTTTATCTTTCCCGTTTTAATGTGCAACACGCGGGTAAATATTGTTTTCTTATAGTCTAACTATGTCTTGCTCTCTCTGAAATTTTATTGATTATGTTTTTCTGTGTGAAATTTTGTTGTTGAAAGAGCTGTCACTTCCAAAACGTTCGGTTTGTTCCTTATACATACTGAAACACTTTAATACTGTATATTAACGCATTTCTTACACGATATTTTTGTATATGTATTCTCATGTGTATTTTACCTATTGTTTAAGTTACCCTTGATTGTAGTCTCCCCCTTACACAATGCCTCTAGGGGCCTGTAAGGTACTTTTAAATAAATAAAAATAAATAAATGCATTGGTGTTCCAGTTACTTTTGCGCTTACCCGCCATGGTTGTTTAGTGGCTATGGTGTTGGACTGGTAAGCATGAGGTGGCGGGATCAAATCACGGCCACGGCGGCTGCATTTCGATGGGGCGAAATGCTAGAACACCCGTATACTTAGATTTAGGTGCACCTTAAAGAACCCCAGGTGGTCTAAATTATTCCAGAGTCCTCCACTACGGCGTGCCTCATAATCAGATCGTGGTTTCGGCACGTAAAATCCCATAATTTGTTCTTTTCATACTTTTGTGCTTTGATGCATAAAACAACGTTTTGTTGAGAAAGTGACTGGCACACTAATGTATTTCTCCGCAAAGTTAGAGAATGAATATCTCGACACTGGTGTTTGCCTGAGAATTAGTTCAAAGTGGATCCGCACTCCACGGCTAGAATTTGTAAATTTCAACATGGGCCATAAGGTAATTAGCTAAAAACCTAATTGGTTAATTATGTTAATTAGTCGATTATTCATTTCATTTTTTTGCAGAAGTAATGCTCACCTCTTCGAGTAGACGAGCTCATGAACTAGAATTGTACTATCTGCCACAGGCCACCTTTAAAAATTTTGGAAACTGTTCGCTGAAACACCTTAATTGTATATAGAATTCACTCAGTAACCGAAATGATGCCAAGCTGGATTCACTCAAAATGAGAATAAATAGAAGTCTAGAAGTCGTGCGAAGCAGCGCTTATACTCGGACTCAAAGTACTAAAAAAATAAAAAAAGAGTGCAGTTTGGCCGGGAAGGCGAAGCAGTATTAGTGATAGCGAAGTAGAAGACAATTACACGAAGGAAGATTCTTACCGTGTAAATCCGTGTAAGGATCGCACCCGTGTAAGCTCCGCACCCATAACTTGACAGCCAATATTAAAAAAAAAGACATCCAACTGAGAAGCAATCACGTCCCGTGCGTTCATTCTGATCGGGCTCAACAGCGAATTGTCGCGCGCAGCGTACTTTCCCGCGTCGCTACTGGATGTCGAGAGGAGGCGATCGCGGAGGTTTACGGCGGATTTCATACGCATAGTTGGAAAAATGAGGTCACATGGCCCGGCCCCATGAAATGCTCGTCAAAATCGCGACGGAAAAGTGTGGCCCTTACACGAGTTATAGTGGCCATATAAATTGTAGTAAACATTCACCTAAAGTTAAAATAGTAAGCATAGTGGTCATAGTGGACATATAAGCATGGACCACGTAAACCTGTAAATACCTCACTGAATGACCTCGAGCACTCGCTTTTACAAAGCAAGCATTGTGAAGAACGCCGGCAGCGGAGGCAAACGGTTCGTGCAGCCGTGTGATTCACCGCAACTCCGAAAATTAGATTCATCATCATTATCTGTCTATTTTTATGTCTATAACTGACGGCCTCTGTGAATGATCTGCGATGACCTCTGTCTCTTAACTCTGCAACACTAGGGGCGCAGAAAGACAGCCCGGCAAGGAAGACAGCAGGCATGAAGTTAGCAGCCATCCCTGGTTGCCCTTTATCATTGCATCCACCAACGATTACCAACAATTAGATATGGCACGCGGGCCCCATAAGCGTCAGCCGCGCACAGTCATTCACAGCTACGGCAGGGCTAGAGGAGAAGACGCGTGCTCTCTCCGTCCCATTCGCGTTTGATTACGTGACCTACAACTAACTCGAATATTGATCACGTGGGAAATAATGCCCATCAAGCCGCCAACCTTTTCGGCTCCCTGTTACGTGCTTTATCCCGCACCCACAGGGTTTTGGCCGCTCATGTATATGGCTTTTGGATTTAGTGCGGAACATCACGGCGACGATAACCGCGACAATGTGCCTGAAGTGTCGATTTGATTGCTTTCGCCATAAAGCTAGAAACAGAAAATTCTTAGCAGAGTATATATATATATATATATATATATATATATATATATATATATATATATATGGGTAGGTTTCGGAAAGCTGGTCGGGCTCCAGCCCCCCCGGGAAAATGAAAACTTCCCGCCTATGCGTAGACAAGCAATAAACTTACCTTGGCGTATACATAAATGAAGGAAAGACTTACTCAAGCACCCTCCAAGATGATCTGAAAGTAAAGGGGAAGCGGAATGCAGCAATTATGAAAGATAGATCATTTTGGGGCCACAATAAATATAAGGTGGCTCGTGGAATCTCGAAAGGAGTAATGGTGCCAACGCTAATGTTGGCAAATGCCACTCTGTGGATAAAATCGGATATCTTGTCGGGGTTGAAAGCAAACCAAAGATCGGTAGACCGGTTGGCTTTGGGAGCCCACGGTAAAACCACAAATGAGGCAGTGCAGCGTGACATGGGTTGGGCCTCTAGTGAAGTCAGAGAAGCGCAGAGCAATATTAGTTTTCAAAAAGACTAAGAAACATAGATCGACATTAATGGGTGGCTAAAATGCCCAAGTATCTGTGCCTGAAAATCAGGGACACAGAATGATGGAAGATGTAAAGAAAGCTGGCAACCAAGTAGAGGCTAACTGAAAGTGTAAACAGATAATCAGGAGTCATCAAAAAGAAAGAGAAACAGAGACAGTGAACTAGAAGCGCTGTCACTGTTTCTTTGTTAACCTTAAATAGCAATAAGACAAAATATGTAGTGTTTTGATAGAGGTGAAACAATGTTGACACCAGTCAAATAAATATTAGGTTAAATAATAACCCCATCCAAGAAGTTGATTAATTTTAATATCTGCGCGTCATAGTTGACCAACATATACAGGGTATGTCCGAAAAGTAAAATCAGTGAGTGTAATAAAAAAAAGTTATTGATCAGATCAGTACAACACATTAAAAGGTTTCAAACTAGGCTCCTCCTGCACGGATACGTCGCTTCGAGCGAGATTTCCAGGCATCGAAGGCGTCACGTGAGGCCTCGTCCGGAATGTCTTTTAGAGCCTTGGTGCAAGCTTCTTTGACTTTGTTAGCTGTACCGAAATGATGTCCTTTCATGGGAGTTTTCAATCGCCACTGGCAGACGACGTTCTGATAAACAATTATCATCAAAGGCCGTCTTTATCATAGGAAATATTTACACTACGGACTTGCTTAGTTTCACAGAAATGTTGAAGGCAACCCTTTCTTTCAAGGAGCGCTGCATTGTGGCTTGCACGGGAAATGAAAATGAGGTTCACAGAAAAGCCTGTCCTTACTCTCCAGATGGTAGCAGACGATAGAGCGACCACGCGTGCGTAAGCTAACATCCCCCTCCACCAATCCCAACCGGTCTTAGCGCGCTGCGACGTACAGTCGCTTCACAATATAATCACTGGCATTACTTTTCGGACGAACACTGTACATTCGGAAGCAGATATTCATAATACATGCAAGAAGGTCGCATACAGCTGTTACTCCCTAATTAAAGCAAAGCAATAATTCACTCATAAAGTACTCAAATCCCTGTACTATGCGTTTTGCCATAGTCATATTAGTTATTGTTTAGAATCATGGGGCGTGACTTACATGACATACAACGTTTACAAAAACCACAGAAAAGCGTCCTGAAATTAATGAGCACTTGAAACTACACAAGTGAAACATTTAATGACATTTTCCAATCGGTTAAGGCATCATGTTATCATAATATCTCAATTTCAGATAATAATATTTTGTGCACTAACTTCCCTATTCCTCGAAACGTCTTTTCACTGCCAACTCGCAGTACTAGACATGCTTTAAAAGGTAACCTCAACTTAAGATAGTGTTACAATGTATACGGGAAAAGAGTAATTGAATTCAGTGGCACAATAATTTGGAATATTTTACCCCTAGAGGTTAAAACCGCACGTAGTTTCAAGCAGTATAGCGAATTCTTTTTTCTTGATAACCAGCATCTCTAACTTACTTGCATTGATTAATTAGGAGTATTTCTGGATGTTTCTTGTCTGTTATAAATCATCACGTGTTGCGGAATACTTTGCTGTTAAAATCTGCACTTGACCTGTCTGTTACATCTTGACACTGGACCGAAAGCGAGACCCATAGGTAACGTACACATTCCAGAAGCGTTTGAACCTAAAGTGGATGGAAGCATCAACCGGTCAGCGGCCGAGATAAGCAAGAGACGTTTAGAGTATTGGTTGAAAAAAAAAGTTGGAAAGTGATTGATGCGACTGTATCCGTTACACGCATAGGTAGCGCTTCAAGGTAGATAGAGAAGTCTAGAGGAAGAGAAAAAAGATTAAAGAGATGTACACGAAAATGCCAGAATGAAACGCATGTATAGCATATACAGGGTGTTTCAGCGAACACTTTCAAAATTTATTTAAGGTTGCCTGCGGTAGATAGCCCAATTCTAGTTAATGAGCTGGTCCACTCGAAGAGGCGGACATTATTTGCAAAAAAAATTGAAATGCATAATCGACTAATCAACAAAAATTCACTAATTATGTTTTTAACTAATTAGCTGACGGCCCATATAGCAATTTACAAATTGTAGCCGTGGAGTTCGCAAGGTGGTTCCGCTTGGAATTAATTCTCAGGATGACACCAGTTTCGAGATATTAATTCCCGAAATTTGCGGAGAAATGCATTGGCGTTCCAGTTAATTTCGTGTTTCAATGCATAAAGCGCCGTTTTGTTTAGAAACTAACTGCAACGCCAATGCATTTCTTCGAGAAGTTCGCGAATTAATATTTCGAAACTGGTGTCATCCCGAGAATTCGTTCCAAGTGGATCCACCTTGCGAACTCCACGGCTACAATTTGTAAATTGCAGTATGGGCCATCAGGTAATTAGTTAAAATATTAATTTGTGAATTTTTGTTATTCTTCGATTATGCACTTCAATTTCCTGTGCAAGTGATGTCCGCCTCTTCGAGCAGACCAGCTCTTGAGCTAGAATTCTGCCATCTGCCACAGGCAACCTTTAAGAATTTTTGAAAGTGTTCACTGAAACACCCTGTATATAACTCAATATATAACACATGTATATATATATATATATATATATATATATATATAACTCAAGTTGGCTAAGTGACTATTTGTCACCACCCTGTTTCAAAGGGGATGTCAATAAATCATTATTATCATCATCACCCACGTTATCTGTGGCCCAGGTTAGTTCATCGCATGGAAAGCGAGGGTCAGTGGAGCCACGGTCTCTGTATTATGAAAAGCGGCAGATATCCCGTGATATTTACCAAGTTATCCGAGGTGCCGTCAAAGAGGTTTATTGAATTGAATAATTAATTTACGTACCCAAGAACAGCATACAATAAGCCTTCTCATTTGGTGAACAATGAAGAAAAAAATACACGATAAGACAGAGAAAGAGATCATGAACAAAAATACAGTACAAATATGTACATACATACATACATACATACAAATTTACATACATTACAAATACATTACAAAATACACATACATACATATACAATGCGTATGTTCAATAGTATATTTAAAAAGAGATGTATGCATTGTAAAAGTGTCAGCATTGTTATTGTTATTTATGGCGCTAAATACGCATTGCAAACAAATTATTCGACTCAGGTTACAAAATTTGTTCTTCTAAGCACATGATTCCACCGAAATGGCCCTTTGGAAAACTAGAAACAAATAGTGTGAAGCAAGAAGCGAACATTCATTAAGCCCATGAATGCACTTCCGTAACAATACCAAGTCCCGAGCTTTATGTCTCCAATTCAATATTGTCGCGGTGTACCTGTTCAGATCAAGCATCTCATTATTAATAGGAATGGTTCATGTACCAATCTAAAAGTAAATTAACAAATCTGCGTGGCACTTTATCTATTTTGTACTGAAGGTAATGCCAATGCTACTCCATACTACCGAACATTATTCCTGTTTATTGACATCGAACGATTTAAACAATCTAATTAAATAATGACGGTCGCTGAGGAGGAGGAATAAACTTTATTTAGAGAAATGAGCAGACGCTAAAATCGTCCGAGGTGGGCGGCGTCCCTTGTCCAGGATGCCGTGGGCCTGGGCTGATAGCTTGGCCCTGCTCACCAGGCGATGCTGCTCTTCAGGGCTCGGGCTTGTCAGCTGGGCCTCCCACTGGTCGACGGTTGGTCCGGTGATGGGTGTTGTCGATGGGTTTTGTTGACATTCCCATACCATGTGGTAGAGGGTATTGGGCGCCGAGTAGAAGGCGCATTTGTGAGTATAGCTCGTAGGATACATGGCGTGTAGCAGGGTGCCGTGCGCTAATGTGCCGGTCTGTAGTTAGCGGAAGATCACTGCCTCTTCTCTTGTTAGCTTGGGGTGCGGGGGTGGGTAGATCCTCCTGCCCAGTCTGTAATGAGTCAGGATATCGGCGTATCTTTTCGGGACGCTATCATGTTGGTCTGCCTGGTCTAGTTTCTTAACAAAACGTCGGTTTATGCATTGAAGTACAAAATTAACTGGAACGCCAATGCATTTCTCCACAAAGTTCGGGAATTGATATCTCGAAAATGGTGTCATCGTGACAATTATTTACAAATCGATCCGCCTTGCTAACTCCACGGCTACAATTTGTAAATTGCAATATGGGCCATCAGGTAATTTCTTAAAAACCCAATTAGTGCATTTTGTTAATTATTCGATTATGCATTTCAATTTCTTGTACAAGTAATGTCCGCCTCTTCTTGTAGACTAGCTCATTAACTAGAATTGGGCGATCTGTCACAGGCAACCTTAAATAAATTATGAAAGTGTTCGCTGAAACACCCTGTATATACATGCACGCATATATACATACATGTCTACCTACCTACCTGCCTACCTACTTACATACATACATACATACATACATACATACATACATACATACATACATACATACATACATACATACATACATACATACATACATACATACATACATACATACATACATACATACATACATACATACTCACGCACATGGATACCATAAACTGAATGAAGTTCCTAAAGAATTCTTATGGTATAATTACCTCGCGAACCTTGTCCGTCAGTCATACAAGTTCAGAGGTTGGTTACGGCCTTGCTGAGATGAGGCGATATATAACGCAATACCAAAATTCAGACATCTGAAGGTGTTTGCGAATAAAATTATGGCCGGTAGAGTAGTAACTTTCTATCTGTGTATCTACCACGAGCAGTCGGCACAAAGCAATCACGGAATGAATGCGCCACAAAATCGTCAAGTATAGCAAGTCATGTCTAATGTGAGCACGTGATTCTCATAAGATTTCAAGATCCATGTGGCAAGAGACCACCATCCAGAGTCATAGGCGCTCTTTCTTTTCAACAATTTCCGCGAGTTTGTCAAACTGAATTATAGACCTAGAATCACGACGAGTCGGTCATGTCATGTAATCTTCGGGTACACGCGGGAGTGTTTGGTGAGCAAAAAGCGCGCCGCACGCGCGTTGGCACCCGCGGACAGCTTCGTCTACCACGAGTGTTGCTTTAGGTGGCGGTGCTCTTGGCGGTGACGAAAAATGGCCGACCCCGCAAAGAGTAAAAACACGTCTAAAAATGCTTGGATTGACGTCACATTTGTCAGGGAGGTTTCTGTAAACAAAGTGAATTAGTGGCTTTGAAAAGAAAATTTGGTAAATTTCGGCCTGGGTGGGAATCGAGCCCGCGTTGCGAGACGCGCACGCTTCCCTGAAGCCACGGCTGCTTTTTCTTTTGTTTTTTTGCCGTGCTATTTATTACAATGAGTGAAATGAAGTGTGCACAGGAACTATTTACAATAATATGAGCACCAGGTGGTCATAAGTAATCACAAGTCAACGAGAAGTCTATTTAAAAAAACGTCCCACAAAGCAACACCTTCCATCACGACAAAAACTTGAAAGGTGAAGTTAAACACCTAATCAAAAATGGATACCAGTCCAGCTGACATTCTTCGTGGTCGTAAATGCCCTTTAAACGCGTAATCATTTGAGCGAGATGCCATCTTGAGGAAATATTTTTTTCTGCATTTCGGTCTTGCATTCGAGTTTTCCATAGGCTATGCAGGCCTACCAGTAAACACATATCGAATGGTACATCATCAGATGGAGCAACAAAATATCGGATACTGTGATAATTTAGATCAAAATATTTTAGTAAATTTGTATGGGTAACATCCCAAAATAATATGGTGTTATTACAATCAATAAAACAGCATTCAATGGTCAGGCACGTCACAAAGGCGACAGTTAATTGACATAACAAAATTTTTCTTTTTCTGAAGCCATGTTCTAACGGGCAAGGTTTCAGTGTGTAATTTGTAAAAAAAAAGTTTTTGTAGGAGGGGGAACTGGCATTTTGCGCACTTTTGCAAGTACAGCATGGCCTGGTAATGTGATGTCTACTGAACGATAAAACGGCGGCGGCAACAACATTGATACTAAAGCTTTGTCTCGTGACGTCGATATTAAATCTTTGTAAAGATTTAATATAGATGTTGTTCCCGCCGACGCAACAAATAATCATTAGAAAAACGAACAACCCAAAAAGAAATAGAAAAATAAACCTAACACGTAAACCCCCATTAACATGGTCTAGAAATAAATTTGAAGACACCACCAATTTTGGCAGGACATGAACCAGGTTATCCTTCAAGAAGGCTCGTAATAACAGATGAGACTTATCCCGAGACAAGAGAAAGCGCAAGACAAACTGTCGCACATACAAATGCACCACTCCTCACCCTCCAGCACCCACTAGTCGAAAAATTTGATCACGTCTCATAGGTTCAAAACTGGAGGACCAATTAAATGTTGAAAAAAAGTCGGGGCAGCTTGCACTAGTGGCGCAAGGCTACAGACACAGCGGAGCTGATCGGTTCCTAGCTGGTCCTGGCTATACTAAGTGATGCTAGGTTATACGAAATAATGCCAAGCACTGCTAAGTTATACGAAGTGTATAAGCATTTCCTCGTGGTCCGTGGCATCGGGGAACGCCTCGCGAAGCACTTGCAGTCCAAGCACACGTAGGGGCGAAAGCTATGCACAGTGTACGGGCGGCGCGCAGCAGACGACATGCCGGAACGACGTAACGGCGCATGTGGGAGCTCGGCCGAGCCGCCGCCAGAAACGCCTGCTGCAGTCACGGACACCGCGAGCGTTTGGCGATAATGAGGGGCAACGAAGAAGCGCGGATGACGTCAGCAGGATCTTCTGCGCGTTGCCTCGTTGGTGCTGCTACCATTTGTTTCTCTCGCTCTCATTTTCTCTTTCTCTCTCCGGAGCAGAGCGCGCGACGCGTGCACTTTCTCTCTCCCGAGCATAGTGCGCGACGCTCCGCGAAGTGGTTGCTAGGCAATGCAGTGGCAGGCGGCACACATTACGGCTGGCTTAAACAGCTCCGTTGTTAAAAATCCTGTGAAAACGTTGAATGTAAAGACTTGCGCCGTGAAGAACCTGAAAGACAAAGAAAACTTTGCTTGCCAAAAGCATGTTGCAGGCTTCTGCTCTTTGAAATATTGATAGACGGAGCGGGACAAAGGTATTTGTGTAGCGCTGGAGGGCTGGAACGCGTTCTCTCGAGTAGTGTGTACATAACTTTCGGGCGTGCAATGGAACTGCTAGATATTTAGGTGGTATATTGAGTGGTCATATGCGCCACCTAAAGCCACGGCTGTTCCACGGTTGTGGCTTACCAAAGGTGTGCCTAGTGCGTGAATGATTGCACACGTCACGTGGTCACATAGACCCGCTCGTGCCACTGCTCGCGCCTTCATCTTCGTTGTCTTCTTCCACAGCTGGCAGGCCTTCACGTTTTACAACCGTGTAACACTTTCTTACTTTAATTTTTTTGTGCACGTCCGCCGAGCCGGTTCAGTCATGCTGGTGAGTTGTTGCGAGGTTGTATGTATATATCGCATGAAATAATGCAGTGAGATTAGGCTATTAGCGGCGACGAATCTGGTGGTTGGAAATGCACCGGGACAAACGGCAGCCGTAAAACGCCGACAAAATCTGCGGCGTTCACTTGCACTTTTCCCGACCACTCGAACTAAGCCGCCGCTGCCTTGCCAGCGTCCTGCTGCTTTCATGCTGGATGATTTGAATTTAGAGCGTGAACACGGGAGGGAAACGCCGAGACAAATGCGGTCACTTTCGTGTTCACGAGATGAAAAGAGCATACGACATGTAGGAAGCTCTGCTTATCTTTTGCTGTTGAATAGTGTGAACTTGTGACCAGTGGTTTGCACTGCAGCGAACAAGCATTTAAACCTCCCGATGCAACGATTGATCCCCTGTCACAAGGGCTTGATCGTATTTGCTCGATCCGCATCCATTCAGTCATGATCAAGCTTCAGGATCACGATCGTAGATGTCAAATGTCTGCACCCTCAGTGCTCAGTGTGCGCAACCAAATGTCCGCATGGCATGGCCGTGCGTCCTGATCAAGCGGTTCAATGTTATTGCTCCCGTAGTGTATGATCCAGGCGTCAAAATTCTTGGGTTTTAACTGCCGATTATTATTTTAGGCGTGCGTAATGGGGGGCAGTGAATTAATCTCTAAAGCGTGGCGTTCTTTACCGTACTCGCAGTGCACCGTACGCGGCCGTTCTTCCATTTTGTCCCATCGAAATGCGGCCGACATCGTGCTTAGCAGCGCGACGCCATAGCCATTGAGCCACTGCGGCGTCCAGGAGTGCTGACAAAGTAAACAGACACGTAGCCCAATCAAACGTGCGGCCAACGCTTCGGGTTGTTTTTCTTGATGTTTTCTTGCTGTCTTTTAGGGCGCCATGTAAACTGGTCAAGATATGCCCGATGGTGACCAAAGCAAAACCTAACCCATGCTCTAGGAATCAGGTAGTGCAATACACGCGCTGTACTATAAATGTTGACTATGAGATTCCACTAAGCTGCAAGCAGGTATTTAATGGGCAAACGTTTGGGGCATTGTTACAATGAAAGGGCGCGAAACCACAACTGGGACGTAAAAAAACAATGCGGGAGGTCATTTAGCTGAACGTTCTAATTTACTGAACACAAATGCCGTCCGAACCATTATGACACCAAGTTTCTGGCACGTTCCAGAGATAGACTAGAAAGGGAGATATTAAAAGCTTTTTACATTGCGAGGGCCAAGGGCATTAGCCGCCCGTCAGTGGCAATTGCCGACAAAAAGATGGCCTTTTTGTTGCGATAGGGAGTTCAGGAAGTTACTGCGGTGCAATACATTTTTTCATGTATATAAACTTTGTTTCTTCAAATAAAATTTAGCTGGAAGTTAGCGCCCGTCTGTCATACCTGTCTTCTTTTCGTCCTTGTCTTTTTTGCACTGTTTTTTTCTTCAAGTATGTTACACCAACTCGCCCACATCAAGCTCCTGCTTGATGTGGGCGAGAGAGAAAAAACGTCGCCAACGTCGGATCGGGGTGGCGGCGTTTTTAAACTTCGGGGTTGTAAAAAACTTGTGCACCACACCGCGCTTTTCGCAAGATCTGATGTTTGCTTCGTCATTATGCGACGTAGCACTAACGTGGCCGCCAAGGCCACGTTAGTGCGTCAGCGCTAGTAGGCGCGCTGCGATTGGCGTATCCGTCTTTACTAAAAAACGTCATAGTATTTCCTATATCGTGCGAAGGTTCTGTGTGCTTTTTCTTTGTTTGTCTGTTTGTTCTGTGTTCTCTTGTGTCCCGGACGTTTTTCGAGATCAGAGGTTGTGCTAAGGGAGCGATGGCGTCCTCCGGGAAGGGGGATAGAAACTCCAAGCGAACGTTTGACCCTGGCCGTCCACCACTGGCTGCATCGAAGACAACGGACCGCACTGGTCCTTCCACTATCCCAGCTCAACGGTTGAAGAAATGGAATCGAACAACAATTTCACACTTGCCGCGGTTCATCGCTTGAAGAGAAAGCTCAGGAGGACATCAAGAGACAGTGAATTTTTGCCCAGGCAGGACACTGGTAAGCAATCCTTCACTGTTGCTTACGTTCCTACCACAGCAACTTACGACCTTAACACCCTGAACAGGCAAAGCTTAACAGAGCATTTTGAACGAGTTGCTCCAGGTCAAGTCAGCGAGGTCAGAATTGACGCGCGGAGGAACATCCTCTCGGTTGACGTGAGCAACAAGTAAATTCTGGATACGCTAAAGCAGCCACGCTGAAGGAAACATTCCAATGCGCTCCTTTATTGTGTATGGAAAAGGAACCTCAACGGGCGTTATCTCTGACGTGGACAAAGAAATCACAGACACTACTGACCTCGGGAGACTTTTGAACTCTACTGCACGAATAGTGAACATTCACCGCTTCGGTCAATCCCGGTGTGTTAAGCTAGTGTTTGACTCTGAAACATTACCTGACTATACGTAAAAGTTGGATACGTACCCTCCCTTTATAATGGGGGAGCGTGGCGCCGTCTGCAATGAATGCCCACGGAAGACACCGTGTGTGCCATGACGTGCCAAAACCGGTGCAGTGTCGATAGTGTTTCAAAATAGGACACACAAGCGCAATTTGCAAGGGCGACGTAACATGCCAACGGTGTGGAGGGGTTCATCAAAATGATAGCTGCGAGGCTACTGTCCAAACTGCGGAGGTCCACATGAAGCGACATCAAAAGACTGCCAGAAAATCAAGGACGAAATGCTTCGAAAGATGGTGCGGGACAACTCCACTCACAGGCAGGCTGCTACATCGATACGCTGCCGCAGGCGCCGATCGCGACGTAGACGACGGCAAGATAATAGTATTTCCCGAACAGATAGACCATCGTTCGCTTGCCGAACTCCTCGCTTGCCAAGTTTGCTTCTGCGATCAAGACGCGAGCCCGCTATACCTTCATCGGCAGCAGTACGTGGAACAAATACGCAGCATAAAAGGACGCTCCCGCCGGCTGACTCTGACATTGAATGGCCGTCGCCCCCCATCCGAACAGTCAGGCATTATTGCGTTGGGTGATGTGCGTACAAAGGTGGTTGAGAATGACAAGGAAGAAAATGAAAATGTACAAAGTATGCTGAAACACCTTATAACTACGACGCGCTCACTTCTCTGTGGGCTACAGACGCCGGTTGCTAAGACCCCACTGCATGTTCTAGATGCTTTGGAATCGGTCGTGGCGGGTCTAGAATAAGGCATCATAGCGCTATTATTTGAAAACCAATTACAAAGATCTGCAATAATGCAGTGGAATGCCAGAGGCCTACGAGGTCGCCTCGCAGACTGTCGAGAATGGCTGTTCAAGTACCAGTTTCCACTGGCTGTAATATGTGAACCAAACATAGAGTCCATACTGCGCATATCTGGATATGTGCCACTGAGGTCAAAGAATGAACACAACTTAAGCAAAGTGCTCACTTTTGCTCGTCGGAATCTAACGTACCTTCGTGAACACATTCCGCCAGATGTTTCCAGCGAGTACCTTTGCATAGCGCTGAAGTACAAGCAGCGCACATTCTCAGTAATTTGAGGATATATACCTCCAGCATGGACTGTTCATATTTGCTGTCCATACTGCCAACTTGTCCAGGTCTCCACATAATCACCGGCGACTTTAATGCTCACCATCCCATGTGGGGCTCAACTCGGCAAACGCCCACCGTAGAGACTTGGCTGACTTCATGCTTAGTCAAGGCTTGATGCTGATCAATCATGGCTCGCCTACATACCTTCGAGGCTCTTACTATAGCAGTTGTCTTGACATTGCGTTTGTTGCTAAGAGCTTGCTGTCTCTGGACCAGAGATCCACAGAATAATCTCCGACGTTGTTTGTCGAGTTTGTCAAGGTGGCACAGGGCATGACGTTGAGCCCGTCGAGATGCAGCGACGTCTGATGGTGATTTGGTCCTTCTCTTTCTAGAATTTGGAAAATAGTGCGAAGCCTTCAATCGCGTCCACAACAGCTGCACCCGTGGCCTCATGGCAAGGCCGGCGCAAAGTTGAGGTCACTGAAAACTTCGGCAAATTACTTGTGAGTGCCTCTAGCTGTTTACCAACGCAACCACTATTGACGTTTCCGCCATCTAGAGATCACCGTCTGAATGCGCTTTCACTATGCACGAGCTCGACGCTGCGATATCTGCTTCCCACCGGTTATCTTGTCCAAGACCAGATGGAATCACATACTCCGCGATTTGTCATCTTGGCGTGGAAGCTCTAGAAGTTCTCCTGTTGCTGTACAACTCTACGTGGGACTCGGCGACTGTGCCTGACAACTGGAAGTGCAGTCGTCTTGTGGCTCTGCTGAAACCCGGCAATGCCCGCATGATCTTTCACATTATCGGCTGATGGCCTTGGCAAGCTGTATTGGTGAAGTGATGGAGTGTCTGGTACTGAACAGACTGAAATGGCTACTCGAGAGAAGTGATGGATTTGATATTTGATATTGGCTTTATTTCACCATTTTTTGGCACACCAATACAGAAAAAAAAATGTACATAAATGGTGAGGATAGCGGGAAAAAAGCTGCTCTTTAGCAGCTTGACTAGCCCCGCCACCCCCTGTTTACAACGACAGCAACGGAAACAAGCACCCGGAGAACAATTTCAAAGCAATTTTTTTTTTTCAGGCTCATACAAACTAATGCAAAATAGTTTTCATGTTTTAAGCACAAAGAGTTCGGGATATCATAATTAAAATAGCGTTTTTTGATAACGTGCGTAAACTTTCATCTGTTAGTTTAAACTTATTTAGTGTGCTCGGAAGACAATACTGCAATAGTTGCAGTCCATAATTTGTTCGCGGCCGGGGGATATACCAATGGTTGGTGTGTCTGGTTAAGCGTGAGGAGGGATTAAGAGTTAAATTTGCTAAAGTGCGAATGTGGCTGCCTTTCTGAATTAATTCGGACCTAAAAGCTGTCAAGAGGTGATATTCGTATAGGGTTGTAACTTTTAAAACATTGAACTTAGCAAATAATTCGGACGTGTGCGCAGTGTACGGCAAACCTGCAATGCAACGCAAGGCATTTTTTTGCAATGTGATTAAGTTGTGCAAGGAGTTCTTCGTACCGGTAGCCCAAACTAGATGGCAGTAACGCAAATGAGGAGAGAAAAGAGCGTTATATAGCATAAGCTTTTGTGGCACTGGCAGTATGCGCTGACATTTTCGCAGGATACCTACGGTTTTACTCAGTTTATTTCTTATGTAGTCTGTGTGGTGTTCCCAAGACATATACTCGTGAAACACAACTCCCAGTGTCTTTGCAGATGACGAAATTTCTATTCTAAGATTATTTATACTTAGGGAATTAAGCGTTTTGCATGATGTAGATTTGGCCCGAAAAAGAACAGCTTTTGTTTTAGCACAGTTAATACAGAGTGAATTCTTTACTGTCCAAGTGTGTAGTCTGTTTAATGTGTCATTTGCTGATGCTATGATGGTGTCGGCATTCGTTCCTGTAAAAAATAAACTCGTATCGTCTGCATAAATTACGTATTGTGCTGAGGTATCTATACTTACAATATCATTTATGAAAATAATAAACAGAAGTGGACCGAGTATGCTGCCCTGAGGTACACCATATCTAATTTTTTCTAGCTCCGACAGTTCTTTGTTTATGGACACACTTCGGTATCGATTGGTCAAGTAGCTTTTAATAAATTCTAGTACAACACCACGAATTCCGTAGCAACTCAGTTTTTGTAGTAACGTTATATGATTTATGGTATCGAAGGCCTTTGAAAAATCTACGTAAATTCCTAAAGTTATTCTTTTTGCCTCGATATTGTTTAGGATGAGTTCTTTTTGATATAGTAACGCGCTTTGTGTCGAAAGACCAGGTCTAAATCCATACTGTGAAGGCGTTATAACTGAGTGTTCTTCAAAAAATTTTGACAATCTAGTAAATAAAATTTTCTCTAGTCCCTTTGAGAATATTGGTAATATAGAAATCGGCCTATAGTTACTCAAATTATTTTTTTCACCTTTCTTATGTATTACAGTTATCTTGGCAGTCTTCATACGCTGTGGAAAGGTACCGGTACTTAAGGAGAGATTATATATGTGTGTTAAGTATGGACTGAGTAGGTCGATAACAAAATTTATGGGTTGTAGTTTTAAACCATCTATGTCCTCACTCTTGCTCACCTTAAAGCATCTAAACACATTTATTACCTCGTATTCATTAGTTGGTGTGGCGAATAGGGAATTCTGTATGGGAGGGGGTAGGTAGGTGAGAGCGTCGTCATCATGTGTGCTTTCAACTAGTGTAGTGAAGTGCTTATTGAATTTGTCAGCCAATTCTTTACCTTTGTATAATTCGTTGCCTATTTCGAGTTCATCAATAACATTCGCGTGTTGCCTTGCAGATATTACAGCGTTAAGCTTATTCCACATTTCTTTCACGTTTATCACGCCATCAAACATTGTGAAATAATAATTATGTCTCGCTTGCCTCTGAATTTTGTTCAAGTTATTTCGATACTTCTTGAAAGTGGTGAAAGCAACTGAGTCGCGCCGTATTAGAAAGACATTAAAAAGCCTATTTTTTTCTTTAATCATTTTGAGTATGGAGGCATTTATCCATGGCTTACGGGCACGCTTAAGTTTTTAATAGTTTTATAAGGAAAGTGTTTCTGATAAACTGAGCACACGATCTCCATAAAACGGTTGTATGCTAGATCGGGCGAGGATAAGGACAACACATCTTCCCAGATTACAGAGCTAATTTCTTCTCGGAAAGATAAAAGTGAACGTGGATTTATTTGTTGAAATTTAACCTGTGGCAAAGCTTTGACCTTATGTTTGCGATTCCGAGCCAAAACAAGGTATATAGGTAAGTGATCGCTGATTGTCATATCAAGAACACCAGAATGTATCTCGTCAGGCGGAGCGTTTGTTAAAAACAAATCTATGAGTGTTGCACTTGTCGGCGTAATTCTGGTCGGGGTTGAAATCACATTAGAAAGGTAATTTGAAGCTAAAAGAGCAGATAACTCGGATCGCTTATTTGTGTTCTCTAACATGTCGACATTTAAGTCACCACCCATGACTAATGTGTATTGTAGCTCGTTAATAAATGAGAAATACTTTTCTAAAAATTTTAAGAAACTGTTTATATTTCCGTCCGGTGGCCTGTACACTACAGCGAATACTAATTTCCCGCACCTTACGGAAAGTATTTCGATGTCCGTTGAACAGACTGACCAATCGGTGATACACTCGTAACCAATACCATTTTTAACGTACAGGCAGACGCCACCTCCTCTTCTTTTCTCCCTGTTAACACTGATGAAACTATATTCCTCAATCTGTATTACATCTGCATCAGTACGGTACCAAGTTTCCGTCAGCATAATAACTGAAAACTCGAAACTAAATTTTTCAATAAAAACAAGCAGATCTTCTTCCTTCGAGCAGGCTGACTGCATGTTTATGTGGAGAAATGTTAAAGGTTGATTACACTGCACTGTTACAAGAGAATTTAGTGTGGTCGGGCTTACGTACTTCGCACTCATATTGACATTAATAAAAACAGGTTATCAATACGTACAAAACAAAGCTTCTCTAAGCACAAAATCGTTAGCACTGACCAGTGCAAGCAATCTACATTAAAGGCTACATGCATATAGAGAGCAAAGATGCAGCGCTTTTGAATATATAGAAAGCAGACTCGGACATATGTAGAGTGCAGACTTGGGCACGCAGTACATATAAATGGAGTAGCACAGTTTGTACATGCAAACAAAATATCATCCAACCTTTGGAAAAAGTAGCAATAGCACGAACAGCGTATCACAAAGCGCAAAAATGTAATCAGTAAACGCAATAAAACGTAAATAACAATAAGTTTACTAATTGTACAAGAAAAACACACGAAAAAAACATAAATCACAATGCGGGCTGCAGTTATGTTAAGCACGCTTTTCTTCCAACGTGTATTGTAAGCGAAATTCATGGGTATGCTGTTATTCTTGTATTTAAAGAACAGCGCAAACATAGCGATAGAAAGAGGTGCTATATTGACGGCTGTATAAACCTAAATAACTTTCTCCAGGTCAGCAGCGCAGGTGATGTGCAGGACAGGAGATTTTTCTGTTTTTCTCATTAGAATTTTACCCTGCGTCACCCACACGAATTTCCAATTTTTCTCTCGCCTTGCGAGCCGGGCTTTGCTCAGGAGTACTTTGTTCTCAAGACAAAGGTGTTCGTTGACGTACACTGGCTCATCCTCTCTGAAACCCAGTTGATTTGTGCTTAACTTTGTTTTCTTTGCTGCCGCCAGCAACTTGTCTCGGGCATTTCGCGTGAGAAATTTAACTACGATATTTGGCTTCTTTTTGTCTTTCGATGGCACGCGATGTGCGACATCGATGTCACGAGCGTTGACTTCAATACCCAAACAGTCAACAATATTTTCTATTGTTTTCTTTAGGTCTTCATTTTGGACTTGCGGCAGTCTCTGTATTTCTAGGTTCATGTTTCTGGAGTATTGTTTAAGCTCCACAATTTCTTTCTTAGAGTCTTTCAGTTCTCTCCACAGCTGTTCATTCTCCTTGCGATATCGCTCATTTTCTGATTTAATACTAGTTAGTTCTCGACTTTCTAGTTACTAGTTAGTTCTCGGTTTCCTGATTTTATCAACGGTTTCTGAAGAGGCCGATCGTCTATTGACTGTGTGATCGACCTAGTATTTTCTGTCCAACAAGAGAAAAGACGCCTTCGTCTGGTATGTGAAAAATTTCGGGATATTAAAGGTACCTACGACGACGTCTTGGACCATTCGATTCTTCAGGCTCTTGAAGATATCGGAGTTGGTGGCCGGATGCATGTGTGGCTGTACAGCTATCAACAGTAGCCGCACCATTTTCATGTCCACTACGGATGGCGAGACTGATAGGCATGACGTTCGCAGTGGTGTTCCACAGGGCGGCGCCTTTAGCCCTATATTGTTGAATGTCATACTGGTGGGCCTTGCAGACGAGCTACCTGACACAACGAAT
Source organism: Dermacentor silvarum (assembly GCF_013339745.2). NCBI lineage: Eukaryota > Metazoa > Arthropoda > Arachnida > Ixodida > Ixodidae > Dermacentor > Dermacentor silvarum. Next base: position 19,602,987 of record NC_051159.1, read on the forward strand.
ATCAGCACGTACGCGGATGATATCTGTATCTCGTCATCTAGGGTCACACGTACACAAGTGCGTGCAAGGCTTCAACGTGCGGCTACCATCACGGCGAAGTACTTGCGTTGTAGAGGCCAGCAACTCTCAGCAACTGAGTGTGCAGTGCTGGTATTCACGAGCAAATCAATGTCACAAAATCCAATCGTTGTCGACGGAACGGCGCTCCCTTTAGTCAGCCACCACAGATGTCTTGGTGTGATGATAGACAGCAATATTTCTTGGACAAAACATGTTACTGCGCTTGTATGGCTAAACTGACAAACTTCATACACGTTCTTCGTGTTCTATTTGGACCTAAATGGGGCCCCTCTGAACCAAGTTTGCTTCAAGTGTACCAGGCCCTTTTTGCGGGCTACATACGCTGCAGTATGCCTGTGCTATCTAACATGGGGTCATCTTGTATGGGCATGCTGGAGAGCCTTCAGGCACAAGAACTGCGGACATGCCTTGGCTTGCGACGCTGCACGTGAACCAAGGGCACAATAGCGGAAGCACGGGTTGGATCAATCGACGTATACAGGTCTTCTGAACCTGTGCGAACCTACCTTCGCCATGCGGGCCAGACACTCACACCATTCTCTGTCAACACTTCAAGAACCAACCTTGATTTTGTTTTTTCTAAAGCAATTGCATGCCACGCAAGCATTATACCTGCAAGGTTCCAGGCCACCAACACCCCCGAGACACCTCCTTGACTGAGACACCCCCGAGACCACTAGTGAGGCTTCAAATACATGGAATTACGAAGAAATCTCTCGTTTCTTCCAGTGGCTTGAAGCAGCTCACCATGTCTCATATATTTACATTGTATAGTGGGACTGTACAAGTATATACCGATGGTTCGGCCACACCATCTGCCACAGTGGCAGCATTTATTATTCCGCAAATTGGAATTAGTCGGCGATTTCAATTGGGCCACAAATCAACATCTACAGCCGCGCAACTTGCGGCAATACGGGAGGCGTTTTATGAGGACGCAGACACCTCATAAATGGACGGTGTTATGCGATGCCAAGTCAGCGCTACAGGCGCTAAAATGCTTTTTAAAGAACCATATCATCTGCTCGTGCTAAAAAACAGTGAGCTTCATCACAGTGCCGAGCCTTTTCACGTGATGAATTTTAAATGGGTACCTAGTCATTGTGGTGTGACTGGCAATGAACTCGCTGACAGTGGGGCAAGATCGGCATTCTCTTCCTCTGATTGGGGCATGTCGGCTGGCCTCACGTCGGCATCATGTCATGAGATGCCCACTATCTTCCTCTGAGAGTGGGCATGTCGGCTGTCCTCACGTCCGCATCATGTCAAATCCGTTTGTTTTCTTCATGCAGTTGCTTGCCTTTGGATCGACAGCGGCGGCCAGAGGAATGAATCGCACGCTCATCCTCGCTGAACCCATGGGACATTTTGAAGACTGCGCACAAGCCTACTTCAAACCGTGCTGGGAGCTGTCACGTGCGGCTACATTGACGTCACCAGCCCAGGACATAAATGCACAGCATCCAACGAATTTTTTCAGTGGGCATGTCGGCTGGCCTCACGTCGGCATCATGTCAAATCCGTTTGTTTTCTTCATGCAGGTTAGTGACGATGTTTCATCCGTCAAATGCGATGACCCGTTCTTTGTACAGCTGACATGCCCACGCACCTTATGCATAATCTGCTCTGTTGGACGCAAATTGCTTCTCTCTTTGCTTATGTTGTGTGGCGACGTCGAGCCTAATCCTGGCCCAGACGTTCAACAGTTGCTTGCGGAACTCTTAGAAGGTCAGAAAATCATTCAGAAAAGGCTGGATGGTATTGAGTTGAAGTTAAAGAAAGTAGAAGAAGTCGCTTCTGCTATAACTGAAATGAAGGCAAGTGACATATAAGCTGTAAAAAAGGGTCGGAAGCTTAGAAAGCAAACTGGAAGACCTTGAAGATAGAAGTAGGAGAAATAACTTGATTGTTTTTGGTATCCCGGAAAAAATTAACGAAAGTTCCGACGAGCTCAGTGGAAGCGTACTCAAAGGCGTATTTTCTGACGTCTTAGGCACCCAAATATCATCTGCAGAAAGGATTCACAGAATTGGCCGCAAACAGCCAAGTAAGCCTTGCCCAATAATCGTGAAACTTATTGATCGTCGCGATAAGGTAGCTGTACGAAAAAACGGCTTTAAACTTAAAGGTACAGGTATCTCGATTTCCGAGGACTTTTCAGAAGCGGCACGGCATAAAAGAAGAAATCTTTGGGAAAGCACGGCGGAAAATCGAAGGGCAGGCGAAAAAGTGAAATTAACCTATGACAAAATTCGAGTTGATGGTACTCTATTCGTTTGGGATGCAGACCGCAAAGAAAGAATGCCAGTTCAGGGGAATGTCGTTAAGAAATCGCAGCAGTGAACCGAAGCAGAGCCAGGCAAATTACTTCGATGTATTCAGTTTAATGCCCGCAGTATTATTAACACACTTGATGACTTATAAAGTATCATACTTGCGCATACACCACATGTCATTGTAATCACCGAAACCTGGCTACATTCAGAGATTAACGATGATGAAATAACACCTCCAGGGTATAGCATCTATCGGAAAGACAGACCTTCCCGTGGCGGTAGCGTAGCTATTATGTTTAAAAGCTACCTAAATGTGGCCAGGCTGCCTGACATAGTTGGAATTGAGTGTGTCATTATAAAAATGTATCTTGAGGAACTGCATCTGGTTGTGGGTGCATTTTATCGCCCTCCGGAAGCCGATAGAGCCTTTTTCGATGAATTGAATGATTTTCTTTGTACCTGTAATACAAATTCATGTAATGTACTCTTAGCTGGCGATATTAATGTTCCTCACCTTAAATGGGACAATGACTTCCCAGAGCCACTTTCTAGTGCTGCTGAGCCTTTGGTCGACATTGTCCTCTTCCATGACTTAACACAGCTAGTAAAACAAGCCACCCGTGTTCAAAGCAACACACAATCTATTTTGGATCTTTTTCTTGTGAGCGGCAGCATCCTTCGTCGAAATCCGACTTTGCACGTGTTTGATGGTGTATCTGACCGCCGAATGTTATCTTTAAGCATTCCATTGCGCATAATGGAAAAAGTGAAAGAAGAACGCATGGTGCCAAACTTTACACGTGCTAGTGACGTCGCCATTCTTGACTTGTTAGATATATCATTTTCTGAATTCAATAGTTTGTACGAGTCACGCACTTGCTCTGTTGATGGTTTGTGTGTTTTCTTCAGAAATCTTGTAATGAAATGCGTTACAAATTACGTTCCCACAAAGATTATCAGAGTACATTCTGTTCGGCCATGGATGACAAGAGAAGTAGTGCGCACGCGGAGAAAGCTAAAGAAAGTGCGCAAGAAGCTGCGCCAGAACTCATCACCGGCTTATGTATCGAAACTTTCCGATATGCGTCTACAGTTGAATGAAACTATAAAAAAGGCTAAAGACTACTATTTTAATACATCTTTGAACAACTTTCTGCTTTCGTCTCCCGTGAAGTTCTGGCGACACTTGTCACCTAAGAAGCGACAGGCGTACAAAATCCTAATTGACGGTGAATTAGTCACCGATGAATCACTACTTGCGTCATCATTTAACAAGTTCTTTTGTTCTGTCTATACGGTCGACGATGGCAAACAACCCGATTTTGTAATTTCTGAGGACGTCCCTCAAATTACTGACATAACGATAACTCAAGAAGGCGTTTTGTCACTGCTTCTTATTACTGACGTAAAAAAAAACACCTGGAAGTGATTGTATACCAAACACATTTCTAGTAAGGTATGCCGAATGGTGTTCGAAGTACCTGTCACTTATATTCAAAAAATCATTATCCACTGCAGAACTCCCTACAGATTGGAAGCGCGCGAAAGTGGTCCCTATCCCTAAAGCTGAAAACCCTTCACTAATTACTTCATACAGACCAATATCTTTACTATGTGGCTGTTGAAAGATGTTAGAACACATTATTTTTAAGCATGTGTCAAATTTTCTGCAGCAAAATGACGTGCTTGATCGGCGACAACACGGTTTCCGTAAGGGTATGTCGACGGTTACCCAACTCCTTGAGACGATACATGATTTTGCTTTATCTTTAGATAAACACAGTCAAATAGATATTATCTTTGTGGACTTCGAGAAGTAATTTGATCTTGTCTCACATCAAAAGCTTTTGTTAAAATTAAAACATATACTAAAAAATAATTCCTTGTTGTCATGGATAGAGGCATACTTATCGTCTAGGAGCCAATGTGTATCAATCGCAAACTCGTGTTCATGCCCGGCACCAGTGAAATCCGGTATTCGGCAAGGGTCCGTTCTAGGGCCATTATTCTTTTTATTATTCATCAATGACATCGTAAATGAAATACCTGTACAGATCAAGTTGTTCGCAGATGATTGTATCCTTTACCATGAGGTAAATAATCCTAATGACCAGAAATTATTAAGTAGTGCTCTAGACAAACTGCATATTTGGTGCGAAAAATGGCAAATGAGCATCAATACAGAAAAAACAGTTCGTATGACAATATCAAGAAAGAAGGTGCCACTGACTTTTCCGTACTCGATTAACGGTCGCTGTCTTACTGCTGTAAATTATTATAAATACCTAGGTGTAATAATCACTTCAGACCTCCGGTGGAATGACCACATCACTTTTATATAAAAGAAAGCCATGAAAAAACTAGGATACCTAAGAAGGTCTCTACGCCAGACGACTCAAGAAATAAAATTACTGGCTTATGAAACCTATATCCTCCACTTTTGGAATATGCCTCCGTGGTTTGGGATCCGTACACTAAGAAAAATATTGATAAACTTGAGAACGTACAGAGAAAATCCGCTCGTTTTATCTTTCGCTCGTACAGTCGCCATACTTCAGTTAGTGCTCTTCTTCAAACAGCGAAGTTGGAATCCTTGCAACTACGACGACAATGCGAAAGATTAAAATCCATGTACTTGCTCTATCATGATAAGCTTGGCATTGCCTCCAGTGCATACATCGAAAAAGTTACGCGACGACCCACGCGGGCGTATCATTCAAAAAAATTAAAGGAATTTTCTTGCAGGACTAACACCTACAAGCATTCTTTTTTTCCGCGAACTGTAAGTGAGTGGAATGGTCTCCCGAGTGATGTTGTGGATGCAGCAACAGTGCCTTCTTTTGTAGCACAGCTGAAACAATTGTAACAACCTTCTCTTTTTTTTTTTTTGGTCATCGTATTTGTTCTAATCCTTTTGCTGTTCTGACTTTGGCACATCTTTCAGTATATGTTCTGCATTGTGTAATTTATTTGTATTTCTCTAAATATGTTCCCAATTGTGTGTTCAGTGTTTTTCTTTTTTTTCTCAACACTTTTGTTTAACATTACAGTGTGCTATAATGTATTCTGTTCAACCAGAAAGACATTGTCTCACTGCCCACTCCTGCTTACAGCCTTATTCTAAGGCTAGCAGAAACCTTGTAAATAAATAAAATAAAAATGAAGTACGGATTGCATACTCGCGACCTGACACCAACTCAGTGATTCAGGCACTCATGCACGACCTTACGAAGGCTTACAGAACCCATGCTGACAACATCCACAGATGCCTACATATGATTGACTCAGACGGTAAATTCAGTTTGCCAACCGAAGGTTACGCGGAGCAAAGCATCATTGCTGCACAGTATTCGGCTGGGCGTTGTTTTCACCTGTCGCTAAGCAAACCTCATCGGCCAGTCGAACAGCCCTGATTGTGAACACTGCCAGACGCCTGAAACGCTGGAACACATACTGTGTAATTGCCCAGCATATATGATGGAGCGAAGGACGTTGGAAGGTTCCATAGCCAGCGTTGGCAGGCAACCTCTGTCGGAGGACGCTATCCTCGGCCCATGGCCTGACACTGTAGCTTCAATGCGGGAAACTAAAGCACTGTTTACGTTTCTGCAAGACACTAAGCTAGACGAGCGGCTCTAGTAGGTCCACCGCGTAATGTACATAAGCACCTCACCACTCCTCTTATCATCATCATCCATCCCAGCACTTACACTCCACTTCCCTGTTCCCCAGTACAAATTAGCAGACTAGAGCACAGTAGCTCAGGTTGACCTCTCTGTCTTTTCTATCAATAAAATCTATCTATCTATCTATCTATCTATCTATCTATCTATCTATCTATCTATCTATCTATCTATCTATCTATCTATCTATCTATCTATCTACCTTGTGCGTTAGCGCACATCACTCCGGAGCGTCGCGCCACCTTGCGGCGCCGGCTGAAAGTTGCATCGCTCTAAAGCGTGGTGGTGTGACCATGTGGCGGCCATTGAAATCTCCGGGGTTTTCGTACACCGTGACGTGACTTCACCCCCGGCGACCACGCATGTGTCGCGCTAGTACGCGCGGCGCGTTTGGGTAGCCGGACTCTAAAATGAAATAAAGCTTGTCTCTCTTCTACAACCTTGTGTGTGCCTTTGTATGTGAAGTTTACGTGTAGCACCGTTTTACATCGCTCCGGAGCGTAGCGCCACATTACGGCGTCGGCTGAAACGTATATCGCTCAAAAGCGTAGCGATACCGTGTAACACCCACTGAAATTAATCGGCGTTTCGCGGAGAAAATGAAATGGGTGTAGCGGCGGCGGAAGGAGAACACCGACGTTGTACAGGACGCGGACGCCAAGCGTAAGCGTGCTGCCTGCCAGGACCGCAAGGCGGAAAGAAATGCGAACCGTCCATGTGGACCCGATCCCGCAAACTTGAAACGTTTCACGGGAGCAACGGTCATACACCACACACACAGCTTCGCAGGTCATCCACCTTCACAGAGTCACAGACGGACGGACGGACGGACGGACGGACGGACGGACACCTCATTGATGGACAGCTTCAATTTTCTTTGATTTTGAATTCTGTTTGTGCTTTTTGTTGATGAAAACTTGTTGTATATGCTATACATTGTCAAAATAGACTGGCACTCGCCTAAGGTTCCAAAGGAAATAAAATATCTAATGACGTTTCGTGACCGCTACGGGTCCCTTGTTCACTGTGAACGAGGGATTCGTAGCGGTCTCAAAACGTCATTATATATTTTATTTCTCTTTGAACCTTATGCGAGTGCCAGTATATTTCGACATTGTACCACCCTCGCCTGACGAGTTTTGGCCCAACTTTGGACTGTGTTATTCTTGCGCAAATTCTCAAATTACCTGTCATTTAGAGAAGCCCTACACCTGAAACAGTACATAGAAAATCACAGAGACATAGTTACCCTTAATTAGTCTATTGCTGTTGAACGAACAAAAGAGGAGAAAAGAAACATGGGTAATTGACGAAAAAAAACATTCAACTTCACTGCCCACCAGGATTACTGCACTGGAAATTCAACGTAATTTTGGTAAGGTTTTTTGTTTTATTTGTGGCAGTTTTCGCACAATCTTTATGGATGCTTTGAAGCATGAAAAAAAATTGCAATACAAGGTCAAAAATCACACGGCAGGGGAACCACTAAAAGAGGCAAACCACGGCAGCGTGCCTCTAATACATTTCACGAATTTGAAATATTCTTGCATAGATACTATGTCGCCGCACAATTGCTTCCTCTTCAATACACCCCAAGCTGGCTGCTAACGTCACCGGTATCTTCAGGTGTGGGAACTCGAAGTTGGCGTCGCCAACCAGTGATCGTTCCTGCGCCTTGCTGAACTCCTTTCGCTCTGGGTACTCGACAAGCCGCCAATCGAATGTAATTCTTTAAGAAAGCTGCACCACAGTACTCCACAGGAGCGCCCGTCCCTGAGACTTTTCATGTCGGCGGTATGCAACTGGAAGTAGCAACCGAAGCAGGCCAATCGCGAACGTGAGTCAAATAATCCTCGGGCGGCGGCGAGAGAGAGAGAGAGAGCCGCGCGCTCTTCCTCCTCCGCAGGGAAGGGCTGCTCAAAAGTGGCGGTCTGCGGCTGGCGCTCCACCATCCGCGAACCCGCCGACCACGACATGGCCGCCGGGCTCGCACCGCTCGGGCTGCTGCAGCTGCTGTTGTGCGTCGTGGCCGGCACAGCCGACGCTGCGGCCAGGCCTCAGATCGACTACGACTACGTCACCGAGAACAACCAGACGGATGACGGTGGGTTCTCACTTACGTGACATTTACTCGGCCTGTACCCTTGTATATTTAGCATGCGTACCAGCTCTTCCCACCCTTTACTACAGCGCCTGCTTATTTCGTCGCTGTCGATATTGTTTATGACGGTCACTAAGGTTCGGGGTACCGTGTATGCTGCAACGTCATTTCATTCGGCGTCGACACCAGGATGACCGTGATAGCGTCTTCCTACCTCCAGAATTGCTTTCGCTCCCAAAGACCGTTCAGGTAAAAGAAAAAAAGTTGCATTGAGGGGAACATCCAATATATAAATTAGGCGAAAGAAAACACCTTCAATTGATTTCACCAAGTTATTTTTAAAAAATCTGACATCAAGCAGGTAATATTAATTTTTGCTCTGGTTATCCAACCGCAGCAGAACCAAAAACCGCAAACCAAAACAAACAGGGGTTATTTTTTGCTTGAACCGGAACTACACAGGAACTTTACGATCTTTTTTTTCACTCCGAGGTCAAACGGGAAAGAAAATAATAGTTTTTAGTTTAGGCTGGTCACCATTCCTGGAGCTTTTCATCCATGCATTGCCTGCACTTGTGGCTCAATTTTGCTTCGTCATTCATAATTACATGGCTTCTTCCCGAGATTTTCGAAGTAGCAGCAGAATTAGTACCATCTCAACGTATCTTGTCGAGGGGGAGACATGTTAGTAATACAATCGTAGTTCAACTTTGAACAACCAGCTCCTAATAGGTCTATTGATGAAAACTGCGCTGTGTATAAAAAAATTATCAAATAGAATCCTATATACCCCTCGTTTGCATTCGCAGTGATGCCGGGAAACCGTGGCTTACAAATTCATTAAGAAAATTATGTAATAAGAAAAAGCGGTTGTTCAGGGAAGCCAAGAGCTCCTATTCACCACTAAAAGGGGAAAAGTACTTGGAGTGCCTGCATAATTATACGAAATGGCTGAGGAGCACGAAAGGGCATTTCTTGAACAAGGACTTACTTCTTCTTTCTTGGGTTTTACGCGCCAAAACCAGTTCTGATTATGAGGCACGCCGTAGTGGAGGGCTCCGGGTTAATTTTGACCATCTTGGGTTCTTTAACGTGCACTACAACGCAAGCTGACAGGCGTTTTTCCATTTCGCCTCCATCGAAATGCGGCCGCCACGGCCGGGATTCGATCCCGCGATCTCGTGCTGAGCAGCGCAACGCCTTAGCTGACTGAGCCACCGCGGCGGGTGAGGACTTACTTGGCATCCTCCAAAATAATCCAAAAAAGATGTGGACTTTGTTAACTCCCAACCGTAGTGGCTCACATAACATCATTTTATTATATCAGGATGGGACTGTCGTTCCGAAGGAGCTTCGTTCTGACGTTTTGAATGCGAACTTCACGTCCGTTGTCACCCATGAACCAGCTGCTAATATTTCTATACCGCTCAGCTCAAATGTCCCTCAGATGCCGCCAGTCAGTATCTCGGCAGAAGCAATCCGTAAAATGATTGGTAATTTAAAGATATCCAGTGCCCCTGGGCCTGACAACATATCTGCTAAAATCCTTAAAGGCACAAAAGTAATATCCAGTCGCGTACAACAAACCATTTTCACCCAGCCTATTTCCAGTGGCCAAACCTCGTCCCAGTGGAAAGTAAGCAGAGTTGTACCAATCTTCAAGGCAGGAAGCCGTTCCGATCCGTCAAATTATCGTGCTATATTGTTAACATGCATTGCATCCAAACTTATTGAACATATAATTTACTCCCACTTGGCAAAGCACCTGGATAATAATTATTTTTTCTTCTCAAACAAACCTGAATTTCAGTCTGGCTTTCTGTGCGAATCTCGATTTTTGTATTCACGACTGACCTCCACTTACTACACTCATCCATTCAAACTGACGTCATTTACCTTGATTTTTCTAAGGCTTTTGACCGCTTTCCCGACCAGCATCTCATGACTAAACTTTCTTACCTTTCACTGGACGTGCTGATATTTTCATGGATTCACTGCTTTTCAACCAATCGTTCACAGTACACCGTCATCAAAAGTTATCCTTCTGCCTCTACTAACGTTATCACCGGAGTTCCTCTGGGCTCTGTTCTTGGACCGCTTCTGTTCCTAATCATTATTCTAATTTTCCTGCTGAAATTTCATCGTCCATTCCTCTGTGCGTGGATGATTGCGTTCTCTACAGACGTATCTCTACTGTTAACGATCAGCCTACAAGACAGTCGCCGCGGTTTGTCGCGAAACATTCCTGCAGAGAAAGTAGTTTGGTTCGGTTCTTTAGCAAGGTAGTGCGTTGGGCGAGTTGGTGCATCGCAAAACAAATTAATTGTGGCGCGAGGAAAAAGGAGAAGGGAAACCAACGGGAGACATGATAGGGCGCAGCACATCACTCAAATATACATAATGCCAAAAAATGCGCACAAAGACAAAGCGCAGCACGTGCCACAAGCAACCTCACTGCACAATCTAAAAACGAACATTCACGTTTGTAGAGGGAAACAGAAGGCACGCTGATGCAACCCTTCCTCCTTATGTGATACGCCTCGAGCAGTGGTTCCAGTGGTTTTCTCGGCCCCGAACAAGTTGTGTAAGCTTTGCGCCCGAATTTCTTATCAAAAGGCCAAGCTTTCGTGCGGAAAGAAGCACGCCAGTAAGCCGGTACTGCGTTGCATGGTGGGCGTCGTATACAAAATTCCGTTGAGCTGTGGCAAGTCGTATATTGGCCAAACAGGCCACTGTGTTAATAACCGCTTAAGGGAGCATGTTTTATCGATTAAAAATGATGTGAGTTCACACCTGCCATTCCATTGCGCCTCGCATGGCTGTGCTCCACGGTTTGATGACACGCGCGTGATAGGAAGAAGCAGAGTGTTAGCACGCGAACTGCTCGAGGCTTATCACATAAGGAGGAAGGGTTGCATCAGCGTGCCTTCTGTTTCCCTCTACAAAAGTGAATGTTCGTTTTTAGATAGTGCAATGAGGTTGCTTGTGGCACGTGCTGCGCTTTGTCTTTGTGCGCATTTTTTGGAAATAGATATATTTCGGAGATGTGCTGGAAATAAAACTAGTTGAAATCGCATCTCGTCGTCTGCGCCTGTGCATGCGGCTTTTGCAGGAACTAGATGGCGCCAATATACTGGCCGAGGGTCGGGTCGTATGCGCCTGCGCGCATGCCTAGGGCGCGTTTATAGGGCCTTTTTCTGACGCTGTTAGCGAGCGCTTGCGTGGCTCAGTTAAAAAAAAAAAGTTGCGTGGCTCAGTGGTAAATTATCCGACTCGCACGCAGCGGGCCTGGGTTAGATCCCGTCGGAGACCGGGTACTTTTATTGCGATAGCAATTCTATGGACACTTCAACGGGATTTCTGCCGTCGCCGTCGTCGTGAGGTTCCGTATAAATTCCAAGGGCGATAAAATCGTCGCCGCGCGCCGTATGCGCGAGTAAAAGCGCGCGGGGGACGCGCGCTATCACGGAGAGCCAACGCACGGCGGAAAGCAAACGCGATTGTCGCCCAAAAGGCCGTGGGGGTATGGGGGGGAGGGAGGCGGGGCGACGCTGGGCTACGGCACCAAATGCTTATCTTGCAACCCTGCGCAAGGAGAACTGGCAACGCAATCTCCCACGCGAAAGCAAAAAAAAAAAAAAAAAAGTGGGGAGGCAGCGCGGGAGGGACGGAGGGAGCAGCTTCTACTCTGCCAACAAATACGCTTGCACTGGCCGTGGTGGCCGTCGCCCACACCGTCTCTTTATCTCCACCACGGCCGGGCTCGAGCGAGCGAGCGCGCGCGCCAGTCGAGCCCGGTCGTGTCTCCACACGGCTCTGACCTTTATGCGCTGTCCATTCGCCGCTCAGTTTCCGTTGAAGCGATAGACCGCACGATTCTTCGCCTGCTGCAGCGGCCGCGCCAGCGTTTTGACAGTCGTTGTCTGCGGTCATTCAGTGTGATCTATTCATGTTTGCTTGTGCGCGATGACACCACGCTTGTCAATTCAGTTAGAAAGCGAATGTGTCCAAGTTTATGCGGCCTATAAAACTACTCTACTATCCCTACTCCGAATAGCTCTCTACCAACTTGCTATCGCAATTGATGCTTCGCCTTTCTGGCAAAACTGCGACATTTTTTTGCACATTTCGGGCGATAGCGGTTACGCGGTGGCGACGGCGGACAACAACGCGAACTGAAACTGCTATTACAGGTGTTTTATTTATAACTAACGGACGTGATACCTGCCCTCTAAGCATAGGCACCGACTACGGGGGCGCTCCGGGGCTTGAGTCCCCTCCGAAGTTTTCCGGGGGGGGGGGAGGGGCTCTGCGACCCCCCCCCCCCCTTCAGCGATGCCGAAGCCGCCCCTTCCCACTCTTAAAATGGCATTAGCAGAGTCCGGTTACCCAAATCGTTTATGCTTTCTTTTGCGTTTCCTCTACCTTTTCCCGTAAAATGTTGTTGTGGCCAGAGAAGATAAACTAGGATAAAGCAGATTAAAATTGCGTGGACAAAGACGTCACGCAGAAAGATTTTGCGGGTGTCCAAGATGCCCCTTCTGTGCTGTGGCTCCCTTCTTGACCTCCTTCATTGCGTGAACCTTCCGGCATGGCTCGCGTCGGTGCTGGGTAAAGGCTGTGTACTCCCATACGAAATGGAGGACGTCGACTCGCATCCCGTTGTTGCACCTCAAACAGTGATCTCTACATATGTCTGGTCCATATTACAAGAAGTCTTCCGTTTGGAAAAGAGTGCCAGCCTCAAAGCTGTAGGAGTCGTGCCAGTTATTAACCTTCTTAAGAAAACTTTGGTCACTGGTCCGGATTCCAGCAAAATATACCCGGATCTCTTGGCAGTAAGTTTTTCAATGACACCTTCAGTTGCGCCTTTGCTTTGATGTAAAGTTCGTGACCACATTCATTCAATTAATTTCATATGAGCTCTGGAACTGATAGCGTCCATATCGTATGACGCGTAATCAGCGCCCTTCTGTAGGGACGTCGTTCTTTTTCGCATCCTTCGGTGTTATTCTACAATCTACACCAGCTTTTGTAGAATTGAATGTTGATTAACAAATAATGCAAGTGAATATCTACATTGTGTAGATATGTAAACATTGTGCATATCTAAAGAGATCTAAACATTGTGCATATAGTATCGGCTCGTAGGAATCTCTACAGAACAGAGGTGTGTTAATGAAAGAAAGCACAATATTCAACGGCTTCCTTGAATTTCGTCGATTTCCAGTATTTCGCAAGGCCATTCTTATAGGCGAGCAGGATATGCGCCACCGGACGCTCTAGCTTGTATCTCACAATATAAGCAGAGTAGTGTCAGCAAGCATACCTCTTGGGGCTCTGAAAACACGAAAACAGTACGGGACACCAGACGAAGAAGGACACAGACACATGGCTGAATTGTTACTAAATTGTCAGCGTTGTCGTATGGCGATCTTTTTTTAAATCCCAAGTAAGGCATATCAACTCGCCATACTTGGCATATAACGATGAACAGTATAGTAGAATGAGGCACGTTACTGGAGCCAATTTTTCGACAAAAGGATGTCTCCGTTAGAGTCAGTCATAATTTAGGGTGACAGGTGTCTAAAAAGTACCCATATTTCTTAATATAATCGCGCATAATATTTACCGGCTTCCTTGATTTTCAGTAAACTATTTTGGCATGTGCGATTGAAAAACTGGGATAGCATTTTTACACGGATTTAGCAACTTTGCCTTAATTATCGGTTCAAACACCTGTCACCACTATTCTTCCCTCTAGAATCATAATACAGTGCCTTAGACCTCGTTATATTGCTCTGTCGGCGTTAAAAGCAAAGTTTTTGCATCACGTTTGCAAATGTAGCACTTAATGAACACAGCTTCCATAAAGCTGTAAATTCTTCAACAGATTCTGAAGCAAAACTCCTACTATATCTGGTTTTAAACACTGTGGAACTCCACACTGTAGTTAAAAGAATAAGGCACCGTATTGTATGTGGGATAAATCCTGCTGATACAACAGTAGAAATTACCTTACATTACGTCATCCTTGTCACCATGGCCTTCTCTGGGCCGAACTGCAATTCTTTTCGTATCGAGACTACGTGGAAAGTGACAGCGAAACATTGACCACAAGAAAATCGCCACAAGCATCAAGTTGCAGGCGCGACACCGGCATGATGTTTAGAACCACGTGTGACTAACCACGTGCAACATGAAAAGCCACATGCGTCATCTTACCGTGCTGCTTTGCACCGTCGATTTTTTGTACAAAATAAATTTATTCTCCTTTTTATTGTTATTTTTCGCTTATGCAAATGAACTTGAATCATTTAGAATCTGTTTCAGCCGTTCTTTTCTTGCTCCGGAGTTGAACAGGAACTGAAACTTTATCGCTGAAGCGGGATCGAAAATCGGAATAAAGAACGTTTCGGCACAACACTGTTTTGCCCACAACACCAGTAGTTTCAACTCAGATGGCCTGTTAACATTTTTTTTTTACTCTCAGACGCCTGAAACACTGGTATACTATTATGTGATTGCCCACCACATATGCTTGAGTGACAGACACTGGATGATTCCCTAAGCGGCGTTTGCAGGCAACCAGTGTCTGAGGACGCTTTTCTCGGCCCAAGGCCTAACACTTCCTCTGTTCTGTAAGTTCCTGCATCACATGAAACTAGAGGAGTTGCTCTGGTAGGGCCACTGTTTAACGTAATAAGCAATGACCACTTTTCATCATCCTCCGTCCTAATACTTTCAATCTGCTTCCCTCTTCACCAGTGCAGAGTAGCAAGCTAGAGCGCACCAGCTCAGGTTGACCTTTCTGTTATCTTGTCAATAAAATTTCCGTCTCTGTGTATCTTCTGGAGTCAGTGTGGCAGTGCCACGTAGTAGACCTATGGTGGCTAGATGATTAGGTGTGCCGAGTGGTGTAGTTCACTGCTTCTCCGCGTTATGACAGCAGGAGTGGCGCAGCGGTCAGTGGCCTGTCGCGAAGCGCGTGTCGCCTAAACTGAGTGTGTTGTTATGAGAGTCTGACTGCCTAAACCTGGTCTCAGAATATATATATATATATATATATATATATATATATATTGTAATGAGGAGAAGCACACAGACAATCGGCCTTCCGCCAGAACGCCCGGTTTACTTCTGACCTCTTCTTCCTCCGCTGCTCCCTTGGCCTTACCGTGCGCTTTTTTACAGCGTAAGCTGTTATGGGCTCATTCCAATAGCCGTTTCTGTTCGCGACGGTGTCCGCCGCCGCTGCCGCCGCCGCTGCCGACGTCGTCCGGCGAACGTAACCGCTGTCGCCGGAAATGCGAAAAAAGTACCCGGTACCAGATACTCTACCACGGAGCCACGCAAGCGCTTGCTCAGCATCAGCATGATCATGATCAGTAGCGTGATCATTCAGCGACAGAGGACCGGCGATGCTTTGGCGTCGCCTCACCGCTACTGATTGCTCGCCGACGCGATATCGCCGCTCGGCTTTTTCCGGTTTTCTTCGATTCCGTATAACGGCGCTTCAGAACAGACCGCCGACGCTCCCAAGCCACAATGTCTTGTGACCATTGTTGCCGCTTTACAGTCTACTCACAATAATTAACACAAAGCAGAAAGCATGCTCATATTTGCGACGCCGCCGGCTGCGATGCGCGCACGGCTGAGCCACTTTGCTGTGTGCCGTTGGTAGCCGTGCACTGCAGTGGAGCTGTACTTTTATAGGACCTGTCGCTTTTGCTAAACGTTTGACCATAGAGATGGCTTTTAATAAAATGAACATTACGCGTCCCTTTACACTAGTGCCCATTATTTTGCCTGCAATAGAAACTGCATAGTCAAAAGGAAATGCATTTGCCAACGGTGGCGGCGACATGCTGGTTGCAGTGTAGATGCGCTGCTTATGCAGTAAACATGCAGCGTTCACCATTCATGTTCGCTGTGACATTGTATGATCAGCAAGGTAAATTGGCTGCTTCTTCGTTTTGTCACCAGACACTGTCAAAGGCGCGCGCCACTAGAAGCCCATCGGACATTAAAAGCCGGCTGGCACTAATATTACTCTTGGCATTTATCCAGAAAGGGTGATCAAGAAAGATTGTCATGCATGCAATGGCATCATTGGGATCAGACGCGTGCTTGCGGGATGCCCTGCGACTCTCACCAACCCTAAAGAAGAATGGCTCCATTAGAAGAAGATGCTACAGAGTTCATCGTTTCAAGATCAGCTACGCGCTGTCCAGAGGGCCCATGATGTCGCTGAAGGGCTGGGCCTAACGGTGCCATCGTGGGTGCGGTGCGCCTCGGCTTGCAAGTGTCGAGCCTCAGGTCTTCTGTAAATAGAAAGTTTGCACATACAAAGTCGCGAACAAAATTTCCGGCTGTGTACACACACAGAAACAAACACACAAACACACATACACACAAACACACACACACACACACACACATATATATATATATATATATATATATATATATATATATATTGTAATGAAGCAAAGGCCGCCCCTATGTATGTGCCGACTGCAGAGGAAGACGAAGTACTGTGCCGTGATCGCGAGTGAGCCCCGTGCTACGAACAGCCCTTGCAGTGCCTACCTTTTGCGTAGCGTTGTTGCAACGTTATCGACGACAATAAACCTCGACGCATTTGGTGGAGGTTGCTGAAATCCTTCGCCTCGTCCTGGAGCTCCGCACTCGAACCCTGCCAACACTAACACTATCGCCCGGCACTATGCCTGATCCAGCCACTTCGTTGCCTGCACCACCTGCTGCCACTGTCGTCTGCGCCGGCGTCCCTCTTCATCGCAACCCACCCACTTTCAGTGGGACCGCCGAACACGACGTGGAAGACTGGCTCTCATCGTACGAACATGTAAGGGCCCATAACAAATGGGACGACCAGTCTAAGGCATCCCACATGTCTTTCTACTTCGCTGATTTAGCCAAACTGTGGTTCTTCAACCACGAATCAGACTTTTCAAGCTGGTCAGCACTTAAGACACTTTGTGCCGAAGTCTTTGATCGCCCCGCTGTGCGTAAGCTACGCGCTGAATAGCGTCTACGCCAGCGCGCACAGCAGCCTGGAGAGACATTCACCAGCTATATCGAGGATGTTCTCGATTTGTGCAAGCGGGTAAATGCCATCATGTCAGAGGATGACAAGATCAAGCATATCCTCAAGGTCATAGAGGACGGCGCATTCCAGATGCTGCTGGCAAAAAGCCCAACGAGCGTCTCCGTCCTTATTAACCTATATCCGAGCTTTGACGAGCTGCGCCGCCAACGTTCCATCCCCCACCAGAACATTCAGCATGCCGATTCCGTCTCGAGCATTGCGGTTTCTGCCGACCTTCTGCCCAACTCGACCCTATCGCAACATATAAAAGATTTTATTCGTGAAGAGGTGGCCAGGCAGCTAATCGCTGCTGCTTCACAGCGAAGCACCATCGGTAGCTTTGAGTCCAACGCTACAGCAAGCCATCCGGAATCAGATATATATATATATATATATATATATATAGAGAGGTTGCAGCTCCTACTACCTCTCCACCCAATCCTATGAGTGTGCCGCTGCCCTATACTGACTTTCCCAATCACTCGACGTCGCTGCCGCTCAGTTACGCAGCCGTGGTTGCACGGCCTCCTCCGCCGGCAGCTTCCTTTTCATCGCCCATGCATCCGGCTTCATTTCCTGTTGCCCGACCGTCCCCGCAGTTTTTTCGTCCAACCTCGACGTGGCGCATTGAAGACAACCGGCCTATCTGCTTCGCCTGCGGCATTGCTGGCCATGTGGCGCGCTTCTGTCGCCACCGCGCCCCAACAACGCCTACCACCTTTGAAACGCCCACCTACGCACCACAATACGCCGCCGCGTCTCCGTTTTCCCCGAGACGTCTTGAAACTGATGATAAGTGGTTCTTGAGGGAAAGGGAAAGGTTGGCGCTATCTTCTGCAGCCCTTGAGGGAGCACGGCTCAGCGCCAAATTGAAACTGATCGCCGATCAGAAACTCGTCGTTCCCCTTCCCCTCGTCGGCATTCGATTTCACCCCTGCGTCGTCGAGCTCCCACTGAAGTGGGAAACTGACTGGTGCAGTATATATATATATATATATATATATATATATACGCATACAAAACGAAGGGTTTCGAAGCGCCAGACCCGAAGGCTTCACATTCAAAAAAGTTGTCGCAGTTTCACCTGAAAGGCGAAGCATCAATTGCGATAGCATATTTGTAGAGAGCTATAAGGAGTAATGATAGTAGCTTTATCAGCTGTATAAACTTGGACATGCAGCAGCACCGGCAACACGCAGAACTGTTGTCGACGCCGTCGGCGTTTTGCCCACGTTCGCACAAAATGCGTGCGGCGTTCGTGAGTGTTGCCGGAGCCTCTGATATAAATAGGCACTTGGTGCCGCAGCTAAATGTCGCCTCCCTTCCCTCCCCCTCCCCCCCACGGCCTTTGGTGCGTCAGAAGAAGGCGCGTTTGCTCTACAGATATGGTGATTGTAAAGGAGGAAAGAGACGCCTACTTCTGCAGCCCTTAAGGGAGCACGGCACAGAACGCCCGTTTGTTCTCCGCCATGCGTTCACTCCCCGTGAAAGCGCGCGTCCCTCGCACCCTTTCACTCGCACATACAGCGTTCGGCGGCGCGCGGCGACGATTTCATCTCTATTGACGTCATACGGAACCTCACGGCGACGGTGGCAGCGACGGCGACGCTGACGGCAGAAATCTGCTTTGGAGTGTCCATATAATTGCTATCGCAATAAAAAGAAAAGACGAAAGTTATGACATACTGACTTTCGGCCGGTCCGCGGCCGACACGTCCGTGAAAAGATAAGCCACAACGTTGGTCTTTTTTTTTTTCTGCGTCTTTCTGGGATTTTATGTGCCAAAACCAATTCTGCTTATGAGGCACGCCGTAGTCGAGGGCTCCGGATTAATTTTCACCACCTGGGATTCTTTAACGTGCACTACAACGCAAGCACACGGGCGCTTTTGCACTCCGCCTACATCGAAATGCGGCCGCCGCGGCCGGGATTCGATCCCGCGATCTCGTGCTCAGCAGCGCAACGCCTTAGCTGACTAAGCCACGGCGGCGGTTTTCAATGTTCCATATATATATATGGAACATAATATATATATATATATATATATATATATATATTATAAGACCGAGACCGACCGAGCTGTCAAGCGCTTTTTATTCCAAAAAAGTTGTCGCAGTTTCACCTGAAAGGCGAAGCATCAATTGCGATAGCAAACTTGTAGAGAGCTATACAGAGTCTATATTAGCTTTATCAGCTGTATAAACTTGGACATGCAGCAGCATCGGCAACACGCAGAACTGTTGTCGACGCCATCGGCGTTTTGCCCGCGTTCGCTCAAAATGCGTGCGGCGTTGGTGACTGTTGCCGGAGCCTCTGATATAAAAACGCGCGTTTGTTCTCCGCCATGCGTTCACTCCCCGTGAAAGAGCGCGTCCCTCGCGCCCTTTCACTCGCACATACAGCGTTCGTTTGCTCTACATACATGGTGATTGTGAAGGAGAACAGAGACGCCTACTTCTGCAGCCCTTAAGCGAGCACGGCGCAGAATGCGCGTTTGTTCTCCGCCGTGCGTTCATTCCCCGTGAAAGACGCGCCCCTAGCGCCCTTTCACTCGCACATACAGCGTTCGGCGCGCGGCGACGATTTCTTCTCCAAATTACGTCATACGGAACCTCACGGCGACGGCAACGGCGACGGCGACGGCAGAAATCTGCTTTTGAGTGTCCATATAATTGCTATCGCAATAAAAGCAAACGCCCCAGCTCATGCGCGAAGAAGTAGAAGAACAGGGATGGTAATGATGGCTATGTACAAATGAAAAGGACGAAGTACGTTAATAGTGCTTACACTAACTTCCCCCCGTCATGGAAGCGGCCAGCCTGGCCGCAGATTACAGATTATCTAAACGGGGAGTGAAGGGCTTCATCCGCGAGACGTGAACAATTTCGGCATTCCGGCGGCGCCGGTCAGTGACGGAGTGTACTGGGCGCACGAGATAGTTCACTGCAGGTGTTTGCTGCACAACGGTGTATAGGCCAATATAGCGTTGAAGGAACTTCTCACAGAGGCCTGGAGTTCGGGCTGGAGTCCAAAGCAGGACTTGGTCTCCAGGGTGAAAACGGAGGTCACGGCGTTTGTTGTCGCAGCGACGTTTGCGTTCAGCTTGGGTAGCTTCCGTGCTTTGCCGGGCGATTTGACGGCAATGTGGAACTCTGGCAGCAAAATCTTCTGGAAGGGACGCGGTAGGCGAAGAAGGTGCTAAAAAGAATTCTCTGTCAAATATGGTGGAAGGAGATCTTCCGTATACAAGGAAGAAAGGGCTGTAACCGGTAGTCCGTTGAATAGCAGTATTATAGGCGAATGTCACAAAAGGTAGAATTTTATCCCAGTTAGTGTGGTCAGGCCGGATGTACATGGAAATCATGTCAGACAGCGTACGGTGGAAGCGCTCAGTGAGGCCATTGGTCTGCGGATGATAGGTAGAAGTAGATTTGTGCACGGTATCAGTGGCCCGAAGAACTTCCTCGAGAACTTGGGAAATAAACGCCTTGCCACGGTCAGTCAGAAGAACGCGAGGAGCCCCGTGGCGAAACACGATGGAGCACAAGAAAAAGTCAGCAACCTCAGACGCGGTACCGGCTCGCAGAGGGGCAGTCTCGGCATATCTGGTTAAATGGTCGACCGAACTGACAATCCAACGGTGACCAGAGGGTGTCAAAGGCAAGGGACCATATAAATCAATGCCAACAAATTCAAAAGGTGCGTCCGGGCAAGGCAGAGGTTGTAGTAAACCGGCAGGAGGGGAAGTCGAGCGTTTTCGGTGCTGACATGACGCACAGGAGGCAATATATTTGGCCACCGTTGTGGATAGGCCAGGCCAGAAGCAGCGGCTCTTGATGCGGTCGTAAGTCTTGTGGAAGCCTAAGTGGCCAGCCGATGCGTCGTCGTGAAGTGCCTCTAATACGCGCCGGCGAAGGCAGCGAGGTAGAACTGGGACCCACCGGTGACCTGTTGGGTGATAAACGTAGCGGTGTAGCACGCCACTTTGCAGGCGAAATTGTCGAAGTTGGCGTCGCAAGCGGCTGTTGGGTGGTTCGACGAATCCACTAAGGCG
Organism: Dermacentor silvarum; assembly: GCF_013339745.2. Taxonomy (NCBI): domain Eukaryota; kingdom Metazoa; phylum Arthropoda; class Arachnida; order Ixodida; family Ixodidae; genus Dermacentor; species Dermacentor silvarum. The sequence continues at coordinate 19,624,294 of NC_051159.1, forward strand.
ATCCATGAGAGTTCGACAGTAGGAGTCGGCCCGCTGAAGCAAGACGAGATCAGAGCGTGATGAAAGCGTGGCTAGGTCCAGGGGCGTTATCGAGAGCTGGTGTGAGGCAGGCGTAGCATCGGAACGACGTGGTGGGGAAGGCGACGGCGCGTTACCGGGAGAGAGCGAGAGTGGGCAGCGAGACAATGCGTCTGCATCATGATGACTTTTTCCAGACTTGTACGTTATTGCAAAGTCATATTCCTGCAAGCGGAGTATCCAGCGTCCTAAGCGTCCTGACATGTTTTTCATTGATGACAGCCAACACAGAGCATGATGGTCGGTGACGATGGTGAAGTGGCGGCCGTAAAGGTATGGGCGAAATTTCTGAATCGACCAGACGATAGCCAGGCACTCTTGCTCTGTAATGGTGTAGTTCCGCTCAGCTGGAGAAAGTGTTCGGCTGGCATATGCGATGACTTGCTCTTTAGAGGCTGCATTACGTTGCAGAAGTACTGCGCCAATACCTTGTGCGCTGGCGTCGGTATGGAGTATGGTGGGGGCTCGATCATCGAAGTGGCGAAGCACTGGTGCGGAAGTAAGATGTTGCTTAAGAGCTTGAAAAGCTGATTCGCATTCGTTAGTCCATGTGAAAGAGGCACCGGTAACCAGTAGCTTGTGTAGAGGAGCTGCTATGGCAGCAAAGTTGCGTATAAATCGACGAAAATATGAAGCCAAGCCGAGGAAACTACGTAGATCTTTCTGCTGCTGGGGCCGAGGAAAGTGGAGAACAGTACTAATCTTTTCGGGGTCTGGCTGGATGCCATCTTTTGAGACGACGTGGCCCAATACTTTTATAGTCTTGCTTGCAATTTGCATTTTTTTTGTATTGATCTGGAGACCAGCATTTGCAAGGCACTTGAGAACTTCGTCTAATCGATGAAGATGTTGGCTGAAGTTAGACGAAAAGATGACAATATCGTCCAGATAACAGAGGCAGGTCTTCCATTTTAGTCCACGAAGTACGCTATCTATCATGCGCTCAAATGTGGCGGGAGCGTTACAAAGACCAAAAGGCATCACGTTAAATTCATAAAGTCCGTCTGGTGTAGCGAATGCGGTCTTTTCTTTGTCAGTCTCGTTCATCGGAATTTGCCAATAGCCTGATCGAAGATCAAGGCTGGAGAAATATTCAGCCCCTTGCAGTGTGTCCAAAGCATCGTCGATTCGAGGTATTGGATATACGTCCTTGCGTGTGATCTTATTGAGCGCTCGATAGTCGACGCAAAAGCGAACGGAGCCATCCTTTTTCTTTACCAGAACCACGGGAGAAGCCCAAGAACTATATGAAGGTCTAATTATCTTCCGCGCAAGCATGTCAGCAACCTGTTGTTCAATAACCCTCCGTTCGGACGGCGAGACACGATAGGGGCGTCGTCGTATGATAGCGGAACCATCGGTTTCGATGCGGTGTGAAGCCACAGAAGTTTGGCTCAACACAGGGGAACAGCTATCGAAACAGGCTTTGTGCTTCGCTAAGACCGCCAGTAAGGCTTCGGACTGCGCGGCGGTTAGGTCAGAACCACGAACGGCTGGGGGAGGGAAGGAATCATCCAAACCCGAGGTAGGTGCTGGCGATGAAGAAGGGCAAAGCGTGACTATAGAGATAGGTTGAGTGTCGGCGGGGGTTGCCACAGTCATCCCTTTGGGCAGCATCACAGGATCTGGGGTCGTGTTGCAGGCAGACAGAAGGGCGCGGCCACGTGAAAACCGGACGAGACAGGCGGCAATGAGGATTCCACGAGAAGTACAGCGGGAAGAAGGGGCGACTAGAGCGTCTCCGTCGGTGATCTGCCGGGATGTTACGGATACAACGTCTTCATGACCAGGACGCAGCACGTAGTCTTCATCAATGGCCAAGTTCACGCATGAAGGTGAAGAATCTGTAACAGGTGCAAGCGCTGTATCCGCGATGTGGACAACTTCCTCTCTACATGAAATGACGGCTGAAGCAGAATGTAGGAAGTCCCAACCCAAGATAAGTTCATGGATACACGTTGGAAGCACGATAAACTCAATGTGGTGGCGAATGCCGTCGATAAAAACACGAGCAGTACACTGTCCATCGGGGTGTATGAATGCATTATTAGCACCACGCAAAATAGGTCCAAGATAAGGCGTTTTTACTTTCCGGAGCCGTGAACACAGATCACTACGAAGAACAGAAACGGCGGCACCGGTATCGATGAGAGCAGACGCGGGAACACCTTCAACAGTTACATAAAGCATGTTGGCCGGGCGAACAGGAGGAATTGTTGAAGACCGATAGGAAGCAGTTTCCCCTCCAAAAACTGCAACAGTTAGTTTTCCGAGTGCTGGTCGGCAAGATGGGAAGTGGGACGAAGCGGCGATGTAGAGCGCCGGTAAGGCAAAGGAGAGCGACGTCTGGCCGAGCGGGAACCATGAGGCAGATTGGGAACAACTGGAGGAGACGGTGAACGCCGCTGAGGGAACGAGTACGAACCGGGATAGTAGGAGTCTGGTCGGCGAGTGCGGTCTCTCTCGTGTTCAGCATAGCCTCGTCTTTCATCCTGCTGGCGACGGCGGCAGAAGCGAGATATATGGCCGCGTATACCACAGTAAAAACAAACCGGACGAGGTGGACGCCACTGAGGGTAGGATGGCGCATCAAGTGCTCTAGTTCCCATCGAGGCCAAATGGTCATAGGTAACGTCAGGAGGCACGGAGGTCACGGTAGGGGTGGGGAGCGAAGCAACATCCGCGTAGGTAGGTGAGGGGCGAGCTACCGGAGCAAGATGCGTCGTGGGCGTAGTCATCGCTGTCAACTCCTGCTTTATGACCTCGCGCAAGTCGAAGGTGGGGGTTGGGGCACAGGCAGTAGGTGAACGCCTCAGGTCTAATATTTGAAGCTCCTCGCGGATGATGGTGCGGATGAGAGCACGGAGATCTGAAGAATGGGGAACCTGAGGATCGCTACTGTCATGTTGAAGACGAAGAGACCGCATCTCGTCCAGGCGCTGACATGTGGCAGTGATGTCTTGGACAGAAGCCGGATTTTGCACGATTAAGGCGTTGAACGCGACAGACCCAATGCCTTTTAATATGTGTCGCACGCGTTCGGCTTCCGTCATGCTAGGGTTCGCACGGCGGCACAGAGCCAAGACATCCTCTATGTATGAGGTGTACGACTCTTGCGGAAGTTGGAGGCGCGTGCCCAGCTTCTGCTTGGCGACTTCTGCACGGCTAGACGAGGAAGCGAAGACTTGCCGCAGCTTGGCGGTAAACGTCGACCAATCCGCGATGTCGGATTCATGATTGTAATACCACGTCTGTGCAACACCGGTCAAGTAGAATGCGACGTGCCTCAATTTCTGGGTATCGGTCCACTTATTGCAAGAACTCACGCGGTCGTAGTTGTCGATCCAATCGTCGACGTCATCACCGCGGCGTCCCGCAAAGACAGGGGGATCGCGTTGAGGGCACGTCACAGTCCAAGAGGGAACCGCAGGCGGAGTCGTTTGCGCGGTAGGGTTAGAGGCGCCGGAAGAGCCGGGGTTGGAAGTGTCCATCATAGTAGGGGTAACCGGGCGCAGGCGGCGACCGGAACGTAGCTCCAGGGAGGACGGGAACGCGAGAGGACGTCGGGGTCTTGACGTACCTCCACCACTTTATAAGACCGAGACCGACCGAGCTGTCAAGCGCTTTTTATTCCAAAAAGCAAACGCCCCAGCTCATGCGCGAAGAAGTAGAAGAACAGGGAAGGTGATGATGGTTATGTACAAATGAAAAGGACGAAGTACGTTAATAGTGCTTACAATATATTAGCCGCGTTTACATGAATGCGACAACTGGCGCATCGCATCGCATCACATCAACTTGCTAGCACATCGCATCCATGTAAACGGGGCTAATGCGCTAGGAAAGCGCGTCACATTAATGCGCCAGGCCGGGGTGGATTGAGACGCGTAAGGCGACTTTCGCAGTGCATGTAAACGCGATCGCATGGCATTCGGAATTATAGGAAATGCAATTTGCAGTGGATATGCTGGGCGTTCGCCGAGCTGCATCGTGGCGTGACGCCGGAAGCGTCTGGAAGCGCTGCTTCGCGTTCGATGTGCGTGTGCCGCCACCAGCGCACCAGGGGTGATGCGCTACATGTAAACGCTGGCGCATCGCATTACTCGTGATGCGCTAGGAAATGTGATGCGATACTGTCGCATTCTGTCACATTCATGTAAACGCGGCTATTGTAATGAAGAGGAAGAGAAGCAGACAAACAATCGGCCTTCCGCCAGAACGCCTCGTTTACTTCTTCTTCCTCGCTCGCGGTCCGAGCGTTCGAGCCTAGGTGCGTATTTTATTGCGACAGCAATTATATGGACACTCCAAAGCGAATTTCTGCCGTCGGCGTCGTCGTCTTCGTCAACGTGAGGTTCCGTATTGTGTCAACGTCGATGAAATCGTCGCCGTGCTCCGGACGCTGTATGTGCGAGTGAAAGGGTGCGAGGGACGCGCGCTTTCACGAGGAGCGAACAGCGAACGCACGTCGGAGAGCAAACGCGCGTTCAGCGCAGTGCTCCCTGAAGGGCTGCAGAATTAAGCGTCTCTTTCCTCGTTTACAATCACCATATATATATATATATATATATATATATATATATATATATATATATATATTGTAGTGGGGAATATGCATGTAGGCGCCGTGGGCATTGCCATCGCTTCGGCGCGAGACCCGAGCTCGAGCTACGGTTGCCAACAGCTAGGACTGTGCCTACAAAGCCACTTGCGATCCCTCGGACGAGTCTCAATAAATCCCCCTTTCATTTGGTGGAAGTGCTGGGTAACCTCGAAAACTGGAACTCCGAAGCCGGACGCTACCCACTGCTACGACCATGCCTGACGACACCGCCCAGGAAGATACACCTCAGCCTCCAGCGGTCATCGTTTCTGGTGTGTTGCGCCAGCGCGATCCTGCCGTCTTTAGCGGCACCGATGATCATGACGTGGAGGATTGGTTGTCATCGTACGAGCTGGTAAGCCGGCACAATAAGTGGGACGACGCCAGCAAGTTGCATAACGTGTTGTTTTCCCTTACCGGCGTCGCGAACCTCTGGTTCCGAAACCACGAACACGATTTCACCACATGGACTGCATTCAAGACCAGTTTTGCAGAAGTGTTCGGGCGTCCCGCTGTGCGCAAGCTTCGCGCTGAACAACGTCTACGTGGGCGCGCGCAACTTCACGGTGAAACGTTCACCAGCTATATCGAAGATGTCATTGACCTGTGTAGGCGGGTGAATTCGTCAATGGCTGAACAGGACAAGATAAAACACATTATGAAAGGCATTGATGAGGACGCCTTTCAAATGTTGTTAGCGAAGGATCCGCGTACTGTCGCTGACGTCATCAACTTGTGCCAAAGTTTTGACGAGCTACGGAAACAACGCATCTTAGCTCGACGCCCACCACCCACGGAAGATTCGATAGCAGCATTGGTTATTGGCGACAACCAGACAACTTTGCTGACTCAGATAAAATAATTTGTGCGGGAGGAGGTTGCGCGACAGCTCTCCATTTTGCCGACCATCCAGAAGCCTTCTCACTCTTTGGCTCCAGCGATCCGGCAGAAGATTCAAGAGCAAGTGACCGAAGCTCTTCCATCTTCGTCTCAGCCGGCTCCCGTGGCCGCACCTCTGACGTATGCTGAGGCGGCTGCACGAGCTCCTCGCCTACCGGTGTTCTCTCCTCCGCCTTCAGCGCCTCGCCCGCCGCTGTTCTCTCCTGCGCCTTTGCCTCGGCAGCCGGCGGCTCACTTCTTCGGTGCACAACAGCAGGATACAAATCCTTGGCGCACTGCTGATAACCGCCCCATATGCTACGCCTGCGGCACCCCGGGACATGTAGCGCGCTTCTGCCGCCGGCGTTTCCCGGCCTTCATGGGCACCACGCAAGCCCCCAACTACGGATTCCGACCATTTCGTATGCCACAACAGCCGCCACCGGAAGTCTACGTTGCTGATGACGTACCATCTCCGGAGTACCAGCCCTTTGGTGCTCGTCGCTCGCCTTCCCCTCGCCGCCGCTCCCTCTCACCTATGCGTCGTCGGCCCAGCGCCAGTACTGAGGCGGAAAACTGATTTCCGCAGTTCCTGAGGCACGAACTGCGTCGTCGTCGGAAAATCGAAGTCCTCGCTTCTCCCCCGCTAACGTTATTGAAGTGTCAGTGGATGGCATCAAATCTTTTGCGCTCGTCGATACAGGTGCCGCCATATCCGTGATTAGCGAAAAGCTTTGTCGTTTATTACGTAAAGTGACCATGACGCCTTCGGTAATATCGCTTCGAACAGCCACGCTCAACAAGTTCAGCCCGTCGCTATGTGCACTGCCAGGGTGCTGATTCGAGACATTTTGTACTCGATTGAATTCTTTGTGCTAACCTGTTGCTCCCACGATGTGATTCTCGGCTGGGATTTTCTGTCGCGCCATCATGCCGTCATTGACTGTGCACGTGCTGAGGTTCAGTTCTCCGTTCTGTGCGATTTGCCAAGTCACGACTTGCAAGTTCCTGATGTTAGCAGGATCTGTGTAGCTTCAGATACTGACCTTCCTCCACACAGTGCTGTATTTGTCCCTCTTTCATGCACATCGCTTGCCGACGCGACGGTCTTGTTCAAACCCGCTGCCATCTTCAGTCGCCGCCACCCTATATCGTTGCCTTTCGCCCTCCTTACGGCTCACCATGGTGCTGCGGAAATACTGGTTTCTAACCCAAATTCGCACGTTTTGGCTTTGCGCTGTGGCGAGACTATTGGCACCATCCAGACTGTGGACGATGACGTTATTGTGTCTTTCCGTGCTGCCGACGACCAGGCTACAACTAACGTAACAGCACTGACGCCCCATGTGCCATCTGACCGGATCTCACCAGATGTTTTTTGTCGCTCTATTGCCGATGACCTCGACCCGACACAACTTGAGCACCTACTTACCCTTTTAACTGACTTTCACGTCTCTTTTGACTTGTAGCAAGCGTCATTAGGCCGCACAAGTACCGTTTCTCACCACATTGATACGGGGCGACACGCACCATTACGCCAGCGACCGTACCGCGTGTCATCCACCGAGCGTCGTGTCATTACTGAGCAAGTTGCGGACATGCTTGAACGTGGCGTTATCAGACCTTCATGTAGTCCTTGGTCGTCTCCCGTGGTACTGGTTAAGAAAAAAGATGGCTCGATTCGTTTCTGTGTGGACTATCGTCGCCTTAACAAGATTACACGAAAAGATGTCTACCCTCTACCGCGTATAGATGACGCCCTGGATTGTCTACATGGTGCCGAATTCTTTTCTTCTTTGGACTTGCGATCGGGTTATTGGCAAGTCCCGATGGATGAGTCCGACCGCTCGAAGACAGCTTTCATTACGCCTGACGGCCTGTATGAATTTACGGTGATGCCATTCGGCCTATGCAATGCACCTGCGACATTCGAAAGAATGATGGACAATCTTTTGCGAGACCTCAAATGGAAGACGTGTTTGTGTTACTTAGACGACGTAGTAGTTTTCTCCCCTGATTTCACCACTCAGCTCACTCGTCTACGCGAAGTTCTGACTTGCCTTGCCACCGCCGGCCTTCAACTTAACTTGAAAAAGTGCCGGTTCGCAGCCCGCCAGTTGACCATACTTGGTCACGTCGTTTCCAAAGACGGCGTCCGCCCCGACCCTGGCAAGCTTCGCGCTGTCGCAGAATTTCCGCGGCCGACTACAGTGAAAGAGCTCAGAAGTTTTGTCGGTCTCTGCTCTTATTTTCGTCGCTTTGTGCGCAATTTCGCCTGCATCGTCGCACCTCTGACGAAGCTCCTGGCTGGGCCTGGTGACCTTCGTGATTGGACTCCGGCATGTGAACAAGCCTTCATCACTCTGCGTCGTCTACTTACCTCACCGCCCATTCTCCGTCACTACGACCCCAGTGCTCCGACCGAAGTTCACACGGACGCCAGCGGCGTTGGTCTTGGAGCCGTCCTTGCGCAACGCAAGCCTGGCTTCCCGGAATATGTTGCTGCTTACGCTAGTCGTGCCCTCACAAAGGCAGAAACCAATTACTCTGTAACAGAAAAAGTGTGTTTGGCTATAGTTTGGGCTTTAAGCAAATTTCGCCCTTACTTGTATGGCCATCCCTTTGACGTTGTGACAGACCACCACGCGCTGTGCTGGCTTGCGTCACTGAAAGACCCGTCGGGGCGTCTTGGACGTTGGGCTCTTCGACTCCAGGAATTTGACATTCGCGTCATCTATCGCTGCGGGCGTCAACATTCTGACGCGGATGCCCTCTCCCGGTCACCCGTGCGATCCGACGACACGCAACCCGCATCCACGGACTGCCCGGTTGCTGCGCTTACTGTTTCTGACATGCCTTCTGAACAGAGAAAGGATCCGTGGATTGCGTCTCTCATTGACATTCTAACTACTTCTTCAACGGATACATGCCCTCGAGTCCTTCGCCGCCAAGCACCCCTTTTTGTGCTGCGGAAAGCCATCTTGTACCGCCGGAACTATCAGCCAGACGGTCGCAAATGGCTGCTCGTCATCCCTCGCCATTTGCGTTCCGACATATGCACTTATTTCCACGCCGACCCACAACAAGCACATGCTGGCATCCTGAAAACGTACGAGCGGCTCCGCCAGCGGTACTACTGGAGAGGCATGTATTCTTATGTGCGCAAATACATTCGGTCATGTGCAGCCTGTCAGCGACGCAAGACAACTCCTCATACGACAGGCCCACTGCAACCTTTACCGTGTCCTGCACGTCCTTTTGACCGAGTCGGGATCGACCTTTATGGGCCCCTTCCATGCACTGCTCACGGAAATCGTTGGATAATTGTCGCAGTAGACCACCTAACAAGATACGCCGAAACTGCTGCTCTTGCTTCGGCTGCTGCTCGCGATGTCGCAGCGTTCCTCTTACGGCATTTCATTATACGGCACGGCGCACCGCGAGAGCTGCTCAGCGACCGAGGCCGCGTCTTCTTGTCGGACGTTATTAATGAGCTACTGGCAGCGTGCCGCACTATTCACCGCACCACTACGGCGTATTACCCACAGACTAACGGTCTAACGGAACGGTTCAACCACACTCTTGGTGACATGCTCACAATGTACGTTGCGTCGGATCATTCCAATTGGGACGACGTCCTCCCTTTTGTGACTTACGCGTACAATACCGCCACTCAGGCTGCCACAGGCTTCTCACAATTTTTAACACGAAAGTGTTTTATGCCGGGGTCCACCAAGACTTCACTGACGTATTTCCGTCACGGAAATACGTCAGCTTACAATGTACACGAACATAATACAAAGAAAGAAACCAGAAGAAAAAGTTCCACAAACATGCAAAATTTGGAAATCGAACCCACGACCTCTCGGTAAGCGACGATAGATCGCCGAGCATTTAACCCATTGCGCCACAAACGCATTTGCAGAGAGCTACACAGACGCGCCTTATATATCTAACACTCCTCCGTGTACCCGCGCTCTTGCTCGGGGCGGTGCCGCCGCCTACGAGCAGAAAAGAGAAGTACTGCATTATGACACTAACGCGCACCGACAGTGAACGCTTCGGTGGTCTCAGCACTACGACGCCTCGATGCCAGCATTCGAAGGGACGCTGGCATCAAGAAGCACTACCAACGCCACCTAGGTGGCGTTCACCGTACTCAGCACAGCGGAGCGTGGCCTCCGCAATTAGCTCTGAAAATGTTTCTGAAGTTGATCGCGGAGGCTGCAATTACGACGCGCTGTACGCGCTGATTTGACTCGGTGACGATTCAGTTACGTGCTTTGTCTTGCGCGTTGTATTAGTGTGTCAGTTACGTGCTTCGTCTTTCGCGTTGTGCTAGCGTGTGCAGCGTAGTGCAGCTTCCATATGCACGACGGTTGCTCATGGTCATCGACGTTGGTAGTCGTGATGGAGGAGACGTGCCACCAGGCGTCAGCGTGGGTGCATCAACGCCTAAGGGCGCTTTAGCCACAAAACACCAATAGACATTATATATCAATGTGCAATAAACATTACACTACTTCTGTGAAGACACGTTTCACTTTCGTGTTCTATACCGATTCCTATATAAGAGGGATCAACCACATTTTTTCTTCTTTATGGACGTGAACCATCCTCTACCCTTGACACCGTACTTCCGTATAACCCGGACGCCTCTGAATTCACCCTGCTTTCAGAAGTTGCTCGACGTGCTGAAGGGTGCCGTCAACTGGCTCGCTCATTCACGTCGGATACCCAAGGCATCCAAAAAGATCGCCGCGACCACGATCAGCCAACACAGTCCTTCGCCGTGGATTCTCACGTTTGGCTTTGGCTGCCATTCCAATCTCCAGGCCTTAGCCCAAAGCTTGCTCCAAAATATCAGGGTCCGTACCGGATCGTCGAATGTACTTCTCCTGTCAACTACGTGGTCGAACCGGTGACACCGTCTTCGGAAAAGCGCCGCCGTGGCCGCGAGATGGTTCACATCAGCCACCTGAAGCCGTACCACGACCCTCTCATCGTGTCATCACCTTAGGTCGCCAGGATGGCTTACCTTTGTAGTGGGGAATATGCATGTAGGCGCTGTGGGCATTGCCATCGCTTCGGCGTGAGACCCGAGCTCGAGCTACGGATGCCAGCAGCTAGGACTGTGCCTACAAAGCCACTTGCGATCCCTCGGACGAGTCTCAATAAATCCCCCTTTCAATATATATATACATACAGAGAGAGAGAGAGAGAGCAAACGCGACTTCTTCCGTCACTTAAAAGGCCGAGGGGGGACGGCAGGGAGGGGAGGCGACGTTTAGCTGCGGCACCAAATGCGTAATTATAGAAAAACGTTGCGAGGCGAGAAGGTGGTAAAGACTTCGGACGCTGAATGACTGCGTGGACATGCAGCGATGTGGCTCCGACGAGTCAGGAATCACGTCCCTGCTACGATCCGCGGACAGGCCGAGTGCCTGTCGGGCGCCTACATGTCGATCCTGTAGGGCGCCCCTGTCGATCCGCGGACAGGTCGGGCGCCTACATGCGCCCCGTCGTTGAAGAGTTCGGCAGCCGTTCCACTGACTGCAGTGGACCGACAGTGGTCTTGGTCTCTGGAAGTGATGGCCTGAGGTCGGAAGTCGACCAGAGTCCGAGACCAGTGGTGGTAAAAATGGCTCGAATTCTGGGTCTACAGCGGGGTATATGGCGAGGCGACCTGCTAAAACCTTTCCGGGTGCAGCTACAGCGGCGAGATGCTGCGGATTCCTAGCTCCGCAGGGTTTTCGTCGCAGCAGCTCAGCTGGCGTAGACTGCCACGTGAAAGTAGCAGCGGTGACTTGCTGCGTGTTCAGAGCTTGTGGTGGAGCCGGTGGTGTCGGTTTGTGATGCGCCGCCCAGGTCGACCGAGGAGTGGTGGTCGCCATGCGCTTTCCACCATCTGGGGTGGAGCCGGTGTCTGCGGTGGGGCAGCCTGCGGACCTCTCAGTCCAGGCGTTGCTGGGAACCATATTGACGCGTCAAGGTGGTGCTCCTCAGGAGCTCCGGCCACAGACCAGTGCTGGACGGGCTCGTCGCACGCACACATGAGCGGGGCGAAAGCAGCGATCAGAGCTGCACTTCATTCAGGCAAGGACCACTGCTTGCAGCCGGCGTAGTTTTCCCACGCCTTGGCGGCACCTCAAAGTCGTGTTGTCGGGCCAGGCATGGCGTGCCCCAAGCGCGTTGGCCGCTTGCACCCACAGAATAGGGTCACTCGGAAATCGGTGGAACTCAGGTAGTTCCGATTCAGCAGGTGATGGAAAGGCTACTAGAGGGAAACCGGAAGTGGCTGAAACTAAGTAGTACAGCTGATGTGACAACAGCGAGATGGCTCGCATGGCGTCGGACAAGCTACCGGCTGAGCCACCCGTTGAGCCAGGGGCAGAATCCACGCACCCTGAGGCGGCGGCAGCGGCCGCAGTACTCGGGCCAGCCAGACCAGTCGCCAAGGGAGCGTGCACGGCATCCGTTGAGCCAAAGCTGGTGGTAGTCGCGGTACTGACTGTAGCCGGAACACGGGCTGGGGAGCGTGAATGGCATCCCTTGCTGGCGTAGTTGTGAATGGTGTAGTGGGCCAGAGATCCAGGGCATGGGAACGCTGTCCATGTCCATGTCCAGAATCCATGTCCAAGGCAGCGTGAACAGCATGCCTTGGCAGCTCGGGGATCAAAGTAGGCCTAGGTACGGCAGCCATGCCAAGGGAAGCGTTGACGGCGTTCCCTCGCCAGACAGACCCCGCACGGCGAGATGCCGGAGGACGAAAGGCCTCCGCAGCACGGTGCTGAAGGCTGGAGCGCCTTAAGACGGGGCTTTCGTCGACTGCGCCATTGTAATTAAGAGAAGCAGAGAGACAATCGGCCTTCCGCCAGATCGCCTAGTTTACTTCTGCTTCTTCTTCCTCGCTCGCGGTCCGAGTGCTCGAGCCTATTGGTGCGTTTTTTTTCTTCATTACAATATATATATTGTGAAGGCGTTTATTGCACGCATGTGTTAGGGCCGACCGTTGTATCAGTTCAGGAAAGCGCGAGCGCGAACGGCGTAGTCCGAGCGATGCACTGGAGAGACTGACCCACTAGACAGCGCTGGTAGAGATGCCCCACTGCATCGTCCCTCTTCTTCACTACAATTAGCCCGGGAACGAAAAAGGGAGCCGTCCGGCGACCTAACAGTTCGTTACTATTAGTGGATCATAATGCGGCTTGAGGCGCTCGATGTTGACAACATCGCGTCCGCGACGGCACGACAGGGACCTTTATACTTGGGCATTAACATGGAAGACAGACCAGGTGGAGCGGAAGGAAGTGAGAGCCACACAAGCGCTCCAGGAAGAAAGGTGGGCGCAGAGGTGGTGTCACCGCAAGTGTTCTTCTGGCGCTCTTGTTCATTGGAGGGAAAGGCCCGGGCGAAGTCGCGGCACTCTTCGGCATGTCTCACCGTATCAGAAATGGGCGCACATTCTGATGCGTCGGGGCGGTATGTTAGCATTGTACCGATGGTGTCCGATGATTGCCGGCCGTACAATAAGATATATGGCGAAAAAGCAGTAGTGCTCTGCGTAGCGGTATTGTGCGCGTAGGTGACAAAGGGCAGAATGGTGTCCCAGTTCGTGTGGTCGGAGGAGACGTACATTGAGAGCATTTCGCCGAGTGTACGGTTGAATCGTTCCGTGAGTCAATTGGTTTGAGGATGGTACGCCGTTGTTCTGCGATGAACAACGTGGCACTCTTTGAGAATAGCTTCAACTACTTCGGAGAGGAAGACACGTCCGCGGTCACCGAGCAGCTCCTGGGGTGGCCCATGACGTAGGATGAATCGACGAAGCAGGAAGGAGGCAACGTCGCGCGCTGTAGCTGCCGGAAGCGCCGTAGTTTCAGCGTATCGCGTAAGGTGGTCAACTGCCACAATGGCCCAGCGGTTTCCAGCGATGTCATGGGAAGGGGCCCGTACAAATCTATACCGACGTACCCAAAGGGCCGGAAGGGGCAAGGTAAAGGTTGCAGCCCAGCTGGCGAGAGGCGGCGTGAAGATTTCCGGCGCTGGAAATCGGGACAAGAGCGTACGAACTTTCGAACGTAGCTGTACATCCCTCACCAGTAGTACCGCTGTTGAAGGCGCTGGTAAGTCTTGAAAACGCCAGAGTGGGCACACTGGGGATCGGCGTGGAAAGCTGCGCATATTTCGGAACGCAGGCTGCGAGTCACTACTAACAATCACTGGCGGTCGTCGGAGCTGTAATTGCGCTGGTGAAGCAGGTCATCATTTCGCCATCAGGTCCTCAGGTCGTCGCGAATGGCGAAATGGTGAGCTTGACGGCGAAACGCGCGAGTTGTTGACCTGGTCTATGGATCAGAGAGCCAGCCTATTATCGACGCAATCCAGGGGTCCTTGCGCTGCTCGGAAGCGATGGTGTGAAGGTCGATTGAAGACACAGTCAACTGAGATATATTGTCAGCCTAGGGAGAGCGCGAGATAGCATCGGCATCCGAGTGGTGTCGCCCGCTGTGTTAGAGTACGCGGATCTCGTAGTATTGCAGGCGAAGTGCCCAACGTGTAAGACGGCCGGACGGATCTTTCAATGACGCCAGCCAACTTTGTGCGTGGTGTTCCGTGATGACATCAAATGGGCGGCCATACAAATATGGCCGCAACTTAGTAAGAGCCCAGATGATCGCGAGACATTCCTTTTCGGTCATGGTGTAATTATTCTGGGCGTTCGGCTGGCATAAGCAACGAGATACTCGGGGAACCCTTGCTTGCGTTGCGCGAGGACAGCGCCAAGGCCAACGCCGCTGGCATCTGTGTGTACCTCTGTAGTGGCCGTCGGGTCGTAGTGGCGCAAAATTAGGGGGGGGGGGGGGGAGGCAGCAAACGACGAAGACTCGTGAAAGCCTCGTCGCACTCTGATGACCACGAGGTGAGGAGCCCGTTGCTCCCTTGGAGCTTCGTGAGGGGCGATACGATGGCGGCGCAATTCCGAATGAAGCGTCCGAAGTAAGAGCATAGACCGATGAAACTGCGCAATTCTTTGATGGACGTTGGCTTGGAGAATTCGGTAACGGCGTGAAGTTTGTCGGGGTCGGGCAGAATTCCGTCCTTGGATACGACATAGCCAAGTATCGTGAGTTGCCGTGCAGCAAATCGGCACTTCTTTATGTTTAATTGTAGGGCGCCGTTCAATAAGCACGTCAAAACACACCGGAGGCGTTCGAGGTGCGTGGTGAAGTCGGGCGCGAAAACAACAATGTCGTCAAGATAGCACAAACATGTGTACCACTTTAAGCCTCGCAGAACTGTGCCCATCATGCGCTCGAATGTCGTGGGCGCATTACAGAGTACAAAAAGGCATGACGTTAAACTCGTGCTAGCCGTCGGGCGTGATAAAGGCTGATTTTGGCCGATCGACTTATTCCATAGGCACTTGCCAATGCCCGGATCGCAAATCCAGAGATGAAAAGAACTCGGCTCCTTGCAGGAAGTCAATTGCGTCGTCTATGCGTGACAGCGGATAGACGTCCTTGAGAGTTATCTTGTTAAGCCGGCGATAATCGACGTAAAACCTTAAGGATCCGTCCTTCTTTGTAACAAGGACGACAGGGGAAGCCCAAGGACTTCTCGAGGGTCGTATGACTTTGCGCCAAAGCATGTCGTCGACTTGCTCGTTAATCACATGACGTTTGCTGGCAAAAACGCCATACGGGCGTTGTCTCAATGGTGGTTGAGAGCCAGTGTTGATGTGGTGCGTTACAGTTGAAGTCCGACCCAGGGAAGCTTGCTCCACGTCGAAAGACGAAGGAAATTCTTCCAAGAGGGACAGCAGCTGGGAACGCTAGCCCGCGGTAAGGGCTCCAGCGATGGAGGCACCAAATACATCTCTGGGCAATGCGGCAGATGTAGAAACAGCACTGAGCGTACGGTAGGTTGCGCAATTCGGGTAGTCGGGTACGTAGATAGCTTGCACGTCGTCGATGGCTTCAACGGTACCAACACATTCTCCTCGGAGCAGCATAACAGGGTATGGGCACGGGTTGCAAACAAAAATTGTGCTAGTGCCCTTGATGATGTTCACGGTCGCGAAAGGTAGCAACAGGCCCTTCCTTGCGAGGAAACGGCCAGACGGCGAAAGCAATGCAATGGCGTCCGAGAGGCCACTGCAGTGCATGGACATAGATCATTGAGGCGTTGGGAACAACCTGAGTGTCGGCTTTGACGATAAGTTTCCTGGAAAGCGGCGGAGCGTCAGTGGGCGTCAAATCTAGCAGCGGCGATAGTTCTATTTCGGCCCGTGCGCAATCGATAACGGCATTCTGGCGCGAGAGAAAATCCCAGCCGAGGATGACATCGTGAGACCAGGAGGAAATGATGAAGAATTCTATGGCGTATACAACGTCCTAAATTTCTACAAGAGCAGTGCAAGACGCCAAGGGTCGAATATGCTGAGCACTGGCTGTGCGAAGGGATAGTCCGGACAGGGGCGTCATGACTTTTCGAAGTAAGCGGCAAAGTGTAGTGTCCATAACACATACGGCTGCTCCTGTGTCCACGAGTGCAGACGCGCTGACACCGTCGACAAACACGCCAATCGCATTGGATGGGCTGGAATGAGGACTTGTGCACTTCGACGTTGTCTCAGCCCTTGCCTCTTGGACTGCGATTGTTAGTTTTCCTCATACCGAAGGACGGCACGAGGCCTCATCGGCGATAACAAGCACCGGCGTGGAGGTGGGGAACAGCTGGTGTTCGGCGGTGGGCGGTATGTCGGTGACACACCGCAAGGTGCGTCGTAATATGGACGGGGCGATCGGTTTGTCATAGATGATGCGACGCTTGGCGGCTGCACACGATTACAAAAACGGGCCACGTGACCGGCGTAGCCGTAGGCAAAGCATATAGGCCGGTTGTCAGATGGAAGCCACCGGTTCGCTGTGGCTGGTCCCATCCACGTCGGAGCACGCCTTGTATGGAGCGGCTGTTGATAGGACTGTATAGCGGGCTGCACTGGTGGCCTAGCCACGACGTCGACGTAAGTGAGGGGCACATGAGCAGAGAGTGGGTGGGGCCTCGCCACGACTTCAGCGTAGCTGGGCGGTGCTGGTTCCGGGGCCTGTTGGAGTGGTGCCACGACCTTGGTTTAGCTCAGTGGCACAGGCGCAGTATCATGGTAGCGTTGGTCTGGCAAGACCTCGTCGATTTCTTGCTCGATGGCATGGCGGAGTGGAGGCACGATAGTCGAAGCGGGCTGTGGCACATGCGGCGTCTGAGCAAAGGGAACCAAGGAGAGTTGGCGTGCTACTTCCTCCCAAATGAATGCTTTCATTTCCGCAAGCAGTGCGGTCTGGTTGAAAGTGGTAGCCAAACCAGCGATGTTTTCGTCGCGTGAGGAAGACCGACGAGTCAATGAGCGCTGCCTGCGTAGCTCCTCGTAACTTTGGCATAACGTAACAATCTCTGTGATGGATTGTGGGTTCTTAGCGAGCAGCATGTTGAAAGCGGCGTCCTCGATTCCTTTCATAACGTTTCTGATTCTGTCTGATTCCGAAATAGTCGCGTCCAGGCGCTTACACAAGTCCAGGATATCTTCGATGTAGCTAGTGAAGGACTCTACCGGCTGTTGGGCTCGTTTCACAAGCGGGATTCTGCTCGCACCTCGCGCGCATCAGGACGACCAAACACCGCTATTAACGAGGTCCTGAACGTGGACCATGTAGGAATTTCCGTCTCGTGGTTGTTGTACCAGAGGCTTGCCACGCCGGCGAGGTAAAAGAGCACGTTGCTTAGTTTCGCGGCATCGTCCCATTTATTACGCTTACTCGCTCGTACGTGGACAGCCAGTCCGCCACGTTGTTGTCGTCTGTGCCGCTGAAAACAGGAGGATCCTTGTGGGGAGGTAGACCAGAGCACACGATGGAGGGTGCAGGAGGCGTTTGCTGGGACGTCGGCTGAGGTGCATCCTGAGACATGGTTGAAGGGAGGGTGCGGGATCAAAGCTCCATGATGCGTTCGAGCGTAGCACTCTCCACCACTTGTAAAGGTTTATTGCACGCAATCGTTAGGGGCAACCGTTGGATCAGTTCAGGGAACCGCGAGCGCGAGCGGCGTAGTCCGAGCGATGCACTGGAGAGACTGACCCACTAGACAGCGCTGGTAAAAATGCCCCCTGCATCATCCCTCTGCTTCCCTACAATATATATATATATATATATATATATATATATATATATTAACGCGGTTTAATTAACAAGGAAGCGTGGAGTCAAGGATGGCTTGGAACGGCAGCTAGTAGAGACAGCTGGCCGGCGACATCGGCACGAATGTACTCTGTGATCTCGCAGAGCAGGGGCCGTGGTCGGGAAGTGTGGTTCAGCTTGAAACAGAAGCATTCTGCGTGGAAGAACGCCGGGACAAAAGACGTTGTCTGCGGAGTTCGTCATAATTCTGACAAAGGTCAGCAACTTCGACGACAGTCTGCGGGTTTTTCGATAAGAGCATTTGAAAGGCGTTGCCTTCGATGCCCTTCAAGGTATGACGTATCTTATCGGATTCGGTCATTGAGGCATTGACACGCTTGAAAAGGTCGGCTACGTCTTCTATGTAGTTGGTGAAGTTCTCACTGGGCTGTTGGAACGGTTGCGGAAGCGTACTTCGACAGGAAGCTTTGCGTTCTATTAGAAAGAAAATTTTCAATCCAAGCAGAATTGTTAGGATCGATGTTTAATTTAATAAGTAGAGGGTGAGCGACAAGGTCAAACGCTTTCTCAAAATCCAAGATTATACAGTCGACAAAACACCCATTGTCGAGAGCAGCGAAAAGCTCATTGGTCAAGCAAATTAGTTGCGTCTCACACGAAAATGATTTAGGAAACCCACGCTGTTTAGTTGTAAAGAATGCATTTGACTCGAGGAAATTAACTAAACATGAGTAAATAACATGTTGTATCAGTTTGCAAGGAATCCTAGTTAATGATATAGGTCTGTAATTAAATGGTGAATTGACATCACCCGGCTTGAAAAGCGGTACCACCTTGCCGACCTTCCAATCGCCAGGTAACTGGCCAGAAGTGATTGACTGTGAAAAACGTTCTGTTAATATAATCGAGGTGCACATTGCAGTGTTCGTCACAAATTTTGTGGCGTTACCATCCGTTAAGCATGACGAAAACAATAAGGTTTTTCATTAAATGCCACACACCAAAAGAATCTGTGAGCACAGGATCCATTGGTGGGTAATCCATTCTACAATACGCAGATGACACTTGGAAAACAGCTGACACTTTGGAAAAAGACATGGCGAACGTTTCGTTTAACATTGAACAGTATTGAGAAAGTGGAATATGGAAACCGTAATTATTGTTTAATGAGATCTTGCTGTCTTTTGAACCACCTATTATGTCCCAAAACGTTTTCGAATTTTCTATAAGTTATAATGGGAGACCTTTATTGAAAAAAAAGATAATCCTTCGCTTCACATGCTGCATTTTTAAATAATAAAAATGCGAGGTGGTACTTATACCACAACTCATATTTTTTCGATC
The DNA here is from genome assembly GCF_013339745.2 of Dermacentor silvarum. Classification (NCBI taxonomy): domain Eukaryota; kingdom Metazoa; phylum Arthropoda; class Arachnida; order Ixodida; family Ixodidae; genus Dermacentor; species Dermacentor silvarum. The sequence continues at coordinate 19,643,392 of NC_051159.1, forward strand.
GCTTGGCTTTGCGAAACGTGCGCTTTTTTTATGAGAAGGCGTTTTAAAAAGTATTGAACCACGCCGAACGATGTCCGCAAGGACTAATACGCAATGACCACAAATTTATTAATCAGCTACTTCACTTTATTTTTAAACAAGACCAAGTATACTCAATGGTTCGTTCAGAAAAATTAGGCATGTAGTCATCAATAAAATGTGTACATTCTTCGTTAATCGAAAAGAAATCAGCTTTAGAATAATCCCGCGTATATTTCCTTTTTTTGGAACTCGCTTGATGTTGCCCTCTAGCATAACGTTTATGAAAAAATGGTCACTTAGGCCAGGTAACATGTTGAGGGAGGTAACAACATCGGGGAAATTAGTGAGGACGAGGTCAAGTATGTTGGCACTTGTAGACGTCGTTCGGGTTGGCTCAGTTATTAGTCGTGTAAAGATAAAGTCATAACTTATATTCACAAAATCCTCTTCTAAACCAGAAGTAACAGAGAGTATTGGATACATGCCACACCGCATTATTTTACGTAGATTTAATATCACCCAATAAAAATATCGGTGAGTGAGGGTACCTGAGTTCTGCTGTTCAATAGGTCATAAAGCTCAGAATAAGATGAAGATGCGGTTGATGAGCGCTAACAGGCACAAAAGATCATGTCACGGTGACTGATGCGAATACACGTGCCTACTAATTCTAAAGTGTTAACGATAGGAATCTCAAAGGAGCGGAAGCTATCAGACACAGCGATAGGACGCCACCTCCTGCTCTATCACTGCGGTCACATCGGTAAAAATGCTATTCCTTTTCACATTTAAACATTTCAGCGTTGCATATCTTTGAAGATAACCAGGTTTCCGTTAGTATGATGACATCAGCATTGCACGTCCCAATAAATGGTGATAGATTGTCACGCCTGTTGACAACTCTACGTAGGTTCCAAAAAAGAAGTGACATTTCGCCAGAAGAAGGAATGGTTTTCGGTGATTGTTATGACGGAGAGGAACAATCACCATGGGAGGCCCTTTCACGGTTGTGAAAGAATGGAACCACACGAGCATTAACTTCGCAAACACTATCCGTGGACGACACGTAAATATAACATTTATTGTTCATGTAAAGCTTATTGTATTTAACGGAGTAGTGTTTACTGTTAGCCTTTCCGAATTCTGACAGCTTTTCCCGAGATGTACGAGTCGAAATGCAATAATCTTTCGTAACACTGACACCAGCTGACTTTAGTTTCGATCTAGCCGTGAAAATTGAAACCTGTAGACATATTCTAAAATCAATGCGCATCGATTATGGAACCACAACTGACATCGAAACACATATATATCAGCTAATATAAGGAGACACCTATATATCCCTCCGTTACGCAAACACATGCAACCTTCGCACAACGAAAAAAAGAAAGAGCTAAAGCAATAGGAAAAAGGTTTGAAAATTCTAAAGACGTGCTCTTAGTAGACGCAGCCGGCTACGAAGATGCCATGGAGCGTTCACTCCCCGCCGACGGCTGAAATCCGCTTTGGGGTGTCCATATAATTGCTGTCACAAGAAAATAATTACTTTATTAAAGATAAGTCCACCCATAGTCATTTCGAGCGTGGTTTCATACGCACAGTATAGAACCACATTATAGGAACTTGACAAGACACATTCCACAAACATGGAAACACTGGCAATCGAACCCAAGTACATCTCGTGACAACCAAACACTCTAACTACTATACAGCACCACCACGTTTGCGCACAGCACTCGCATAGCTATTTGTAGATACATATGTGCTTACTTTGCTGTCGTTCTTTATCGACTGTTCACAGTCGGCGATTGCGTGTGGTTGTTCGTGTAACTGTTCCCGATGCTCATATTGTTGGTGACAGCGAAGATGTGTTTACTTTCAGTGAGTAGCAGTATATACGACTACCGGTTTCGACAGCTGCCGTGTGGGGCCGAAGGGGTAAAAAGGTTAAGAATACGGAGCACGGGAGCGGCGCGAAAATGAAAACTGCTTCGCTAGGCGAATGATATTGTTACGCGCTATTCCCGCGCACTGAAGCACGCATCCTGCCAGACATGGAAGAATGCACCAGAAAGACGGTGAAGACGATCAGAGTAGCGCTCGTGTTGTTCTGCCATCTTGCCTGCAGCAGTCTCTCTCTGTATATATTTTGTAAATGCAATTTCCTATCCCTTTTAGCTACTCTCATACCCGTGGTATTTTTGTGGGAGGAGCTGGGTACCCACACGGTACACGGTCCGCAGTGGCCGACGCTTGGCTTTCTCCACGATGGCGGAAGAGGGGTCGGCGACAACCGAGGCGGCTGCATCGACAACGGTCGGCCTGGCTCAGCTAAAAAACCCAGGCATATTCTGCGGGACTGACAACGTCGACATCGAGGACTGGCTACCACTGTACGAGCGCGCGAGTAAGAACAATCACTGGGATGAGACGGTCATGTTGGCAAACATATTATTTTACCTCAAAGGACCAGCGAAGGTGTGGTTTGAGAATAACGAAGACGAAATTGCTGGGATGCGGGATGCATGCTGGGATGCATGCAAGGAAAAGATGTGTTCCCTGTTCGGTAAGTCTGCAGGTAGAAAGGCAACAGCAAAGAACGAGCTGGCATCTCGTGCGCAGACAGCACGATAGGCCTACCTAACTTACACACAGGACGTGCCTGCCCTTTGCCGCAAAGCCGACGACGGCATGACGGAGTCTGAGAACGTGGGCGACGTGTTAAATGGTATAGCAGATGAAGCCTTCAATCAGCTAATCTGCAAAGACTGCGACACCGTCGATGTCATCATCCAAGAGTGCAAGCGCTTTGAGGCCGTCAAAAGTTGACGCATTGCCCATCATTTCGCTCGACTTCCGAACACGGCAGCAACGTGGTCGTGCGAAGACGTACCTGAGCCGTCGGCGCCGTTCACCATACAACACGTGAAGAAGATCATCCGACGTGAACTTGACGGTGTAGCTCCTGATTGTACGTGCCACCGTACCTGTGACCACAGCGCCCAGATGGTGTCACAAGTCCAAGCTATCATTCATCAGGAGCTCTCCAATGCTCGCTTGGACTGTGTGTGCGCCGCAGCTTCTTCCCAGCCGATTTACCGCCGTCCCTCACTTTCGCACGCCGAAGGGCTAAGGCCGCCGTTCCATACTCGCAATCTAGCCGAGTGGAGGACTGCTGATGACCGTCCCATTTGCTTCAACTGCTGTCATATCGGTCACCTGGCCCGCCATTGTAACAGCCGGTGGTATTGGTATCAGACGCCCTATGGATACAACCGTCGTCCCGACATGGATCATGGCCGATTTCAGCCCTACCGCGAGCATCCCCAAACCACCAGTGACGACGCTCCCTCCATGGCGTATCGTCGTTCACCATCCCCACGTGGTCACCAGTCCAGTTCGCTGTTGTCGCGTCGCCAATCATCTCGCTCGCCCCAATTCCGCCGCCCTATGTCGCCAATTGAACGACTCCCTCGGGAAAACTAGACGATGCAGCTCCCAGAGGCGATGCTGTATTGACGACTCGCCTGCCAAATCCTCTGACCACGCTGCAGACCAAATGGAACCTGATAGACGTTAAACTGGATGACGCACATGTTGTTGCTGTAGTGCATACTGGGGCTCAGATATTAGTGATGAATTCGGAGCTTCATCGCCGCCTTAACAAGGTCTTAACACCACCCACAGTACCGCTCATTCGTGTCGCCGATAGCGGAACGTTTCCCGTGCTAGGGATGTGCTCCGCTCGAATAACTGTTGCTGACCAATCCACAAGCGCACTACTTTCCGTGCTGAAGAAATTCTCCCATGAAGTTATCCTCTGTATGGATATTCTGTCTCTCCATTCTGCCCTTATTGACTGTGGAACCTACCGTGTTACCATGACGCTCCTATTACACGTCAATTTCGCTTTTGCTCAGTGGATTACGTTCTTCTACCTCCTAAAGCCGTTATATATGCGAACTTGCGGTCTTCTTCTCCCAATCCCGATGGCGATTACATCGTAAACCCGATCGTTATGTCTTATGAGCCAAAAACGTCGCTCTTCCTCACGCCCTTATTAGAGTTACGGATAATCGAACGTCTCTATCAAAATTGAACTTTAGCTAGTGCACGCAACTTATCTCAGGCGGCAGGACTCTAGCCCACATCTCTTCTATCGATGAGTGTGCCGTTTCTGCATTCGTCACCGACGCTTCTTTGTCCTCTGCCCCTTCCTCTTGCTCGCACAATCTCTTCGATGGTGATATTGACAAGATGATAGCGTCTGACCTCCTTCCTACACAGACAGCCGATATGCGGCGCATATTGAAGTCCTACCGTGACAACTTTGACTTTAGTGACCGTCCTTTGGGACAGACATCTGTGGTCATTCATTAGATCAATACTGGAGACGCCAGCCCAATCAGACGACGTCCTTATTCCGTGTCCTATGCCGAGCGAGAAGTGATACAGTATGAAGTCAACAAGATGCTCACCACGGACGTCATTGAACCTTCATGCAGTCCATGGGCATCACCGGTCGTCCAAGTTAAGAAGAAAGATGGAAGCTGACGCTTCTGTGTAGAATACCGCCACTTAAACAATGTAATGCGCAAGGTTGTCTACCATCTGCCGCGGATCGATGACGCTCTCGACTGTCTACACGGCTCTGCCTACTTCTCTTTTATAGAGCTGAGGTCAGGATACTGGCAGATATCCGTCGATGATCAAGACAGTGAAAAGACCGCTTTTGTTACGACCGATTGACTTTACCAGATTAAGGTAATGCACTTTGGACTGTGTAATGCCACAGTCATATTTGAAAGAAAGGTAACCTGCCTCCGTTACCTTGACGATGTCATCGTGTTCTCACCGACATTTGAAAGCCACCTTAGCCGCTTGTCGGCAGTTCTTGAAGTTTTCAGGGAGCAGGCCTTCAGCTCAACTCTGCCAAATGCCGTTTTGGCCGCCGCGAAATCACTGTGTTTGGCCACCTTGTAAGTGCTGAAGGCGTGCAACCTGACCCGGAAAAAATTTTCGTTGTCAAAGACTTCCCTATGCCACGTTCCACTAAAGAAGTCGGTAGCTTTGTCAGATTGTGCTACTATTTTCGACGTTTTGTCAAGAACATCGTCGATATTGCCCGTCCACTCACGCAACTCTTGAAGAAGGAAACGTCATTTTCTTGTGGTCCTGAACAGGCCACTGCGTTTCACACGTTCACGACTTTACTTACGTCACCACCCATCTTGGCCCATTTTGACCCGTCAGCCCCCATTGAACTTCGCACCGACGCCAGTGGACATGGCATCGGCGCTGTTTTCGCCCAGCAGCAACAAGGACGAGACCGCGTCATCGCCTATGCCAGTCACCTTCTTTCCTCTTCAGGGTGCAAATTTTCGATCTCTGAGCGCGAGTGCCTCGCACTAGTAAGGGCTGTTGGAATGTTTCGACCATACTTGTTCGGTCGCACCTTTTCGGTCACCACAGACCACCATGCGCTTTGCTGGTTGTCTTCCCTCAAAGATCCGACTGGACGACTTGGTCGCTGGGCACTAAAACTGCAAAAATACAGCTTTGACGTCACTTACAAATCTGGCAGACTGCACCAGGATGTGGATCTCTGACTGGGAACAAGAGGATTGCCATAGCTACAGAGTACGCGACAAGATACGCTATCACACAGGCACTGCCGACAAGCTGTGCCACTGACGTTGCGGAATTTCTCCTCTCCACTGACGTTGCGAATTTCTGTAGCGCCCCTCGACAGCTGCTGACCGACCGTGGTCGCTCATTTCTGTAGAAAGTCGTCAACGACATTTTTCGTTCGTGTTCCATCCGTCAGAAGCTAAGCACTGCCTACCATCCGCAAACTAATGGTTTGCGGGTGGTAGGCAGTGGTTAGGTTCTTAGGGAAGCGCGAAAGAGAAGTCCCGATGCAGTACACGCCTCATACATAACTCGATGGCAGTACGTTGACGACGGCAGTACGTTGTGTCGTTGTATTGATTCAATGTACAATGCACAACCCTCGACAGTCATCGTGAGGTGCGTTCCGGGGAATTTTTTATTATATACACTGGCAAATATGCTGTCAGCGAACACTGTACAGCGACCTCACCCCCACCGGCCATACCGTCTAGTTTTCCTGTGGGGCTAGCTGGGTGGTGTGATGCCAGGCGACGGACGCCGCGACATGGCGACCGTGGTGGCGGTAAAGTGTGATCAGAGGCCGCTGACGGCATCCTTGAAGTTGCCGTGGTGAAATCGACGGTTAGAAGGTGAATGTTATGTTGCAGTAGGAAATGGTGGACGGTTTGACTTGTACAACACTGGCCGCTCCTCCCGAAACAACGTGTCGTTGTTGAACAACCTCAAAATGTAGCCTCGGACACCGCCTCTGTAGCACCCAGAGGGATGCCGGACTACTCGGTGCTGCTCAAAGTCTTCGCGGACGTCAGCACGTCAGCAGACATGGCATAGCTACCCTAATCGTCATAACTGCTGTATCCAGTCTTTGTTGGATAAGTGGAACGTAACCACTGCGTTGCATCAGTGGTGCGGAACTGCTCGTTGTTGAAGCGCTGTCGGTTCGTGGGTTCAGATCACAGCATTGCTGTAGTCATCCACGTTTGCAGCATTAAGAGATGGTTTTCATGAAAAAGGCGCTCGCCCGGGTTTTCTGCATCCAGTATCGTTATTACCGCGACGCCTGTTCTTCGGACACCGTAGTAGATTCTCACGTACTGTCAGCGGTATCGCGGAGGACAGGTCTGAACATAGACTCACATTAGCGCCCGTAACTGTCCGCACGTTAGGCAAACGGGCCAATTGATTATTGTGTGTCGTATCTTCAGCGAATCAAACGAACAGCGAGGGTGTGTAAAGTCGGACACCAATGCCAGGTCCTCTTTGGCGATCATGAAGTGGTAAAACTCTTTTCCTATGCGGTAATATGTCACCACCTTCGAGAAAACAATTTACAATTTTAGTCCCAAAGCTACAGTTATATTTTATCTTGTAAAGCCTACTTAGTTGGGACCTTCCTGGCGATTGAAAACTATTAAAAATATCCACTGATGATTACCACTCTCCGGTGGTGGCGTGGAGTAGAGGTAGAACACCCGACCTCAAATCTGAAGGTCGTAAGTTCGAATCCTGCTTCATTCCACTACATTTTCAGGCATGGAGTGGTGCCTGACACCGGCAAAGAAAAAAAATACATATTGCCGAGAGCTAGTGGGGCTATACTAGTTCAGGTGCAACCGAACTAGGCAGGCCCACTAAGCTTCATCAAAGTCACTCCCTCACCAGAACAGGAATTGGCCTCCCTGGTGCAGTATTCGGCCACTACCTCCCTGATGACTCCGACAATTAACCCATGGCCCTCAGTCCCCAGTGGCTGCGGAGCACCTGACCAAGGCGGCAGTCAGACCTGCGACGTGGCAGAGGGTGCTAATAATCTCTGGGTCCGGACAGGCCGCCAATGGAAACTGAACCTGGCAACGTTCAACACGCACACCCTCTCGAGTGAGGCTAGCTTAGCAGGACTATTTGAGGAATTATCAGGCATTGCCTGGGATATTATTGGCCTTAGTGAGGTTAGAAGAACTGGCGAAGCTTACACAGTGCTGACTAACGGCCACGTCCTCTGCTACAGAGGTCTTCCAGATAAGAGAGAATCCGGGGTAGGATTTCTAGTCCATAATAACATAGCGGGCAACATTGATGAATTTTACAGCATTAGTGAGAGGGTAGCAGTCGTCATAATAAAGCTGAATAGGAGGTACAAAATGAAGGTAGTACAAGCCTACGCCCCAACTTCCAGTCACGATGATGAAGAGATAGAACAGTTTTATGAAGATGTAGAATTAGCAATGAGAAAGGTGCAAACTCAGTATACTGTAATCATGGGCGACTTCAATGCAAAAGTGGGCAAAAAGCAGGTTGGCGAGCAAGCAATTGGAAACTACGGCATCGATTCTAGGAATGCAAGAGGAGAGATGTTGGTGGAATTCGCGGAAAAGAATAGGCTCCGAATAATGAATACATTCTTCAGGAAGCGCACCAACAGGAAGTGGACCTGGAAAAGCCCTAATGGAGAAACAAGGAATGAAATAGATTTCATACTCTCTGCCGATCCAAGCATAGTGCAGAATGTAGAAGTGTTAGGTAACGTAAAGTGCAGTGACCATAGGATAGTGAGGTCTAGGATTTATCTCAATTTGAAGAGAGAAAGAGTGAAATTAGTCAAGAGGAAACTGGCCAACCTAGGCGCAGTAAGGGTGAAAGCAGACCAATTCAGGCTGGTGCTCGCAAACAAATATGCAGCTTTAGAACAGGAAGATGAAGATAACATAGAGCTAATGAATGAAACCGTAACTAGGCTGATCTCAGAAGCAGCAATTGAAGTGGGAGGTAAGGCACCAAATCAACCTGTAGGGAAGCTCTCTCAAGAAACAAAGGACCTAATAAAGAAACGACAAAACATGAAAGTGTCCAACTCAAGAGATCAGATAGAATTCGCTGAACTGTCAAAACTGATCAACAAGAAGAAAGTAAGGGATATTCGAAATTATAACGCGGGAAAAATTGAGGAAGCCGTAAAATATGGACGCAGCATGAAATCAGTAAGAAGAAAACTAGGCATAGGACAAGGCAAGATGTATGCACTGAAAGATAAGCATGGTAATATCATCAGCAATTTCGATGACATAGTAAAAGCAGCAGAAGAATTCTATACTGACCTCTACAGTAGCCAAATCAGCCAAGCTACTTTCATTCGAAATAGTGATGAACCGGATACAGAAGCTCCTTCTATAACTAACGATGAAGTTAGAACGGCCTTGAAAGACATGACCCGGGGAAAAGCACCTGGAGAAGATGGAATAACAGTAGATTTAATCAAAGATGGAGGAGATATCATGCTTGAAAAGCTTGCGGCTCTTTATACGCAATGCCTCACAACTTCAAGTGTACCAGAGAGCTGGAAGAGCGCCAACATTATACTTATCCATAAGAAGGGAGACCTTAAAGAATTGAAGAATTACAGACCCATTAGCTTGCTTTCAGTATTGTATAAAATATTCACCAAGATAACTTCCAATAGAATCAGGACAACACTTGACTTCAGCCAACCAGCCAGGCTGGCTTCAGGAAGGGATATTCTACGATGGACCATATCCGTGCCATCAATCAGGTAATCGAGAAATCTGCGGAGTACAATCAACCTCTCTATATGGCTTTCATAGATTATGAAAAGGCATTCGATTCAGTAGAGATACCAGCAGTCATAGAGGCATTGCGTAATCAAGGAGTAGAGGAGGCATACGTGAATATCTTAGCAAATATCTACAAGGATTCCACAGCTACCTTGGTTCTCCACAAGAAAAGTAGAAAGATACCTATCCAGAAAGGGGTCAGGCAAGGAGACACAATCTCTCCAATGCTATTCACTGCATGCTTAGAAGAAGTATTCAAGCTCTTAGACTGGGAAGGATTAGGAGTGAGGATCGACGGCGAATATCTCAGCAACCTTCGGTTTGCAGATGACAATGTCCTATTGAGCAACAGTGGAGAGGAATTACAACAAATGATTGAGGACCTTAATTGAGAAAGTGCAAGAATTGGGTTGAAGATGAATATGCAGAAGACAAAGATAATGTTCAATAGCCTGGCAAGGGAACAAGAATTCAGGATCGCCAGTCAGCCTCTAGAGTCTGTAAAGGAATATGTTTATCTAGTTCAATTACTCACAGGGGACCCTGATCATGAGAAAGAAATTTATAGAAGAATAAAATTGGGTTGGAGTGCATACGGCAGGCATTGCGAAATCGTGACTGGGAGCTTACCACTGTCGTTGAAAAGAAAAGTGTACAATCATTGCATTCTACCGGTGCTAACATATGGGGCAGAAACTTGGAGGTTAACAAAGAAGCTCGAGAACAAGTTAAGGACCGCACAAACAGCGATGGAACGAAAAATCTTAGGAGTAACGTTAAGAGACAGGAAGAGAGCGGTGGGGATCAGAGAACAAACGGGGGTAGACGATATTCTAGTTGACATTAAGCGGAAGAAATGGAGCTGGGCAGGCCATGTAATGCGTAGGATGGATAACCGGTGGACCATTGGGTTACAGAATGGATACCAAGAGAAGGGAAGCGCAGTCGAGGACGGCAGAAAGTCAGGTGGGATGATGAGGTTAGGAAATTCGCAGGCGCAAGTTGGAATACGCTAGCGCAAGACAGAGGTAATTGGAGATCGCAGGTGGAGGCCTTCGTCCTGCAGTGGACATAAATATAGGCTGATGATGATGATGACCACTCTCCCTAATGCGAAATTTCAGCTAAGGTTTATATGTGTTTTCATTTCGCGATATACTGCCTGGCATGGACAATCTGTCTCGCGCAGCACGTTGCAAACAGACCTTTGTGTCAGAGTTTATTTGGCTTACTTCTCGGTAATAGAATCACCAAAGCACTTTTTTAAGCTCAACAAGGCTGGTAACAAAACTTACTGGTACCGAAGTCGTAAAGGTGTCCTATTGGTTGTAATACATCATAGCAGTGTCCAGAACACAATATTTGGTAGTTGAGCGTTGGAGTCACAGTCGTTAAGTTTGCCCAGCAATGTGTAGTAGTTCTGCCAGTGATAGTCACCTTCGCCGGCAGCCCCGGCGAAACACCACAGCTACTTGTACTATTGTGAAGACGACGCTGATCTCGGAGCTTCGGTATCCTGGCGTTTGTCTCCTGATGAGTGCGACAGTGTCGCGATTCGACGACTCCGACGAGATCCAGGTGGTAGCGATTCCAACGTTGGGTGCCTGGCTTCTCCGCACCTTGCACCACTTCGTTACTGTGCGTGATAAGGGATTTAATTAAAGTGGCCGCACAGCAACTGCAAGACGGTACTGGACGTCGTCCTCTCTCCACGGTTTCTGCTGTTGCTGCCACTGATTAGTAAATTCGTTACACTTCCTTCCTTTATTTATTTATTTATTTATTTATTTGTTTACTTACTATACTCTCAGGGCCCAAAGGCATCACAGAGGGGAGTGGTCGTAATTGGTGATAACCCCTTTGAATTTAGTGGTGTCGGAGAGGGCCGCCATGGAGGTGGTAAGCCTATTCCCGTCGAGTGCATTTCTTGGTATAAAAGAATGAAAGTAGACTTTGGTGCGGTTTGGTGGGATTGCAAATTTTGTATAAACAAACGGTGGGGGGATGGATGTAGTTGATGTAGGATGGACAATGAGACGGGTGGTCTTTAAGGCTAGGTTAGTGGAATATACATACCGTGTGGAAAAGGGAGTGTCGCAGTAGTTTGCGGCGAGAAGGTAATTCGAATGAGTCAAAGTCTTCTCATTCTTGATACACTGGAGTGACGAGAAACCCCCCCCCCCCCCAAAAAAAAAAAAATGCCAGGCCTGCGCGGCACACGCAGCACTGTCACAGCGTAAGCTAGACGAGCGTTTCGACAGTACTACTACAGTGGCTAGAATGAGGAAGTGTGCCGAGCGGCAGGCAGCGCCTATGGGGCCGCATTGAAGCCGCCGGCAGAGAGCCGCGAGGGGGCGCGCTGACGTTTACACGTCGCCCGATGCGAGTCGCGCCGGCTCGGTTGTTTCAGTGACGCCGTGCGCTCTGACCTGTGGGAAGAAGCGTCCGTTGTTTTGAAGACGATAGTCTTTCTTGGGGAACTTAAACGCTGAAAATTTGGTCTGTCTGTCTGTCTGTCTGTCTGTTTGTCTGTCTGTCACCCGATTCAGCCACCCGGCCAAAGTTGGACCACTTGCTTACCGCCCACACTACTTAAACTGGTACGGCTGTTCATACTTGTGAACGTTATCTATCACAAAGTAAATATTACGCATATCTGAGGCGCAACATCACTAGGTAAGTATTAGGAGGTGTGTTCCTTTAATAGAAAATACATAGATACGTAACTCTAAAGACCCTAGTTTCTTAAGCTGCGCTGAAAATGCCATGCTATGCGTGCCGACGAACGACGTTCCCCGACTGCGCGCCGACGAGCGCCCTCTGCCATGGAGGAAGGAAACCCCCTGCACAAGCTCATGTTTCCCGATGTATTGCCAGATGGCGTCCATGTCTCACGCACCGCCTCCTCAATTTTATCAATGCCAGCCAGATGCGGCCGATTCAACATAAAGGAAGCGCTGTCTGAGGCAGGGCAAAACATAAATGGCCGCTTGATGAAATAATGCGGTAAAATGAAATCTGTTCAAACAAACCTTCATGCCAGGACGGAAATGGTACGAGAACAGCATCACGGGTGGCCGCGGATCAGACCAGCACTCATGTAGTACGGCCGGCAGAAGACTATCGTCTTTCGACGACATTTGCAGCGAAGCACGCAGATACGCGGCAAATTTTTTTCCGCTTCAGCACGTCTATATTGTCACGTAGGTGACGGTGAGCTTCCTGGCACGCAGGCAGACAGAAAGTAACACTGCGTCAACGGTAAACATAAAATGGAATTTATTCGGCGAACTTGTGCCCCTAAAGCAAGTGAACTCGGCAACAGCGAAAACAGCAAGCGCGCCTAAGGCGTTCGTCGGACTCTGGCAGCACAAGCGGTGGACACGTATTTATACCCTCCTGCGTCCCAGATCGAAACGCGTCAAGCGACGCCGCTCGCGTCGTCTGCGTCGCTGGAAGCCGAATTAACGCACGTGGTATTATCACCACCTTGAAAAAGCATCGCCCCGATGCTAAACAAAACAATGAACTTGTAAGCATGTAATCAAACATGAAAAAAAAAAAAACGCTCCGTCGCATGCCCCCGCGCGAGGGACACGTGAAAATTCAGAGCATAGTGGGGTTCAGAGCATAGTGGGGTTGGTGTTGGTGTGGTGGTGGCGGTGGTCTGGGTTGAGAGAGAAGAGAGAATCGTAAGTAGGTAACGTAAAGTTGTTATTATTTTGTTGGCAGCACTGCGATGTCTTGAACTGGTGCTTCGGCGCTGATGTTGGATTGCGTCGAGGTACTAGTTGAAGGTCTTGCTTCCATCGCTTCTCAACTGCGACCGCCGACGAACGCAAGAGAGCGCAGGAGTTGACGAGTGCAGCCCGCGCCAACCCGCTTTATATTCCTAGCGCGCGCGTTAGAGGGAGAGGTGGTGGAGAGAGGGCGCGCTATCACGCCAGCACCTGCTGTTGCTACGTAAAATCCCTATATAAGAAAAGTACCGCCATCTACTGTTTCCTCCGCCGCCTCCTCTCCTAAAGCGCTTGCTCTTTCTTTACTTTTTGCTTGCGAAAGCCAAGTCGACGGTGGCGCACCTAGAAAGTCCACGTTGAAGCTTTCAGGCCGCGCGCGCGCCGCCGCCGCCGCCGGCGACTGCGGCTGCGCAGAGGACTTTCAACATGGCTCTAAGGCGGAAAAAAAGAAAATATAAAGAAGTGAAAAGCGCGCGCTATCATCGTCCAATCGGAGATACAGGATAACACAGGAGAGAGCGAAGCGGCATTTGTCAAAGGATGGCGGTACTTTTCTTATATAGGGACTTTATTGCTACGGTGCTTGCAGCGCCGGAGCGCGACTCAACTACGACGCTTCGCGCGCTGCACATGTGCTGCAAGCGTGATGCGGGAGAGGAGGAGTGGGTAGAGGGCGCACCTGTGCTCGATCTGTTGCGGACGGACGGCGCACGCTACATGCGAGTTAAAGAAATGCTCTGCATTTAAAACAACAAAAATGTCCGTTAGTCCGCTAACGCTCAAAGAACTTTTTGAGGCGCGCGACGTGGACCATCTCAGGTCGCGCGCGACGTCGCGCTGTGACTGTGTCACTCCATCGGGCACAACCTCGTAGACTAGTGGTCCAAGTCGTCCAGTTATCTTGTAGGGCCCGAAGTAGTGGCGCAGGAGCTTCTCACTAAGCCCGCGGCGACGAATCGGTGTCCACACCATAAAGGCCGTTTCACATGGTGCGATTTTGCACTGCGATTATCGCACCGGAAGTGCGATTTCCGTCGCATGCGACGAAAATCGCAGTCGCAGGGCCGTTTCTGCGATTTTCGGCTGCGACCAACCGGTTGGTCGCAGAGTCGCAACGTCGCAGCAATCGCTGCGATTTTTCCGTCGAAATTGCGCCGAGAGGTATTTCGCGGTCTGTTTTGGAAAATGGCGGCGGTCGCTCAACGCAACGTTTAGGATACTTTTTTGTCTATAAATATTGGATCAACGAGCCTCGAACAGTGCAACTAATTGAGTGGAGCCTTGGATTACGCAATCGGTACGTAACATCAGCACCGACACGCGAATAGTGCAGATAACAACTCGTAGGTCAGATTCGGTTCTGTGATTTCTACGAGTTTGTTGACACGCTACGTTGCTAATCTGGCGACGCTGTTTTTTAGGTTAGCTTCGGGTGCTGATAGTACGTACTTTTGCGTGATTTTCCGTTATTCACACGCGCTGCGAGTTGGTAAATACTACGAGGTGTCCCTCACGGGAAGGCATGGCCTTCGGATGTCGTCCCAATTTTCTGGTTCTGGAGACAACTCGCGATATACGAAAACGCCACAGTTTTATCGCCGTATGCTTTTACGGACGGAACAATTTAAAGAATATGCAACTACGGACAAATGCTGTGGTCGCGCGTATAGCGTGACCAAATGCTTGGTCACGCTATACGCGCGACCATTTAGTTGCAGTTGGTTGGTTAGGGCTTTCATGCGCATTTTCCCCAATGAATTATCTCATTTCAAGGTTCTGTTACTTCCGCTGCGAGACGCAAAGCGAACGTGCAAACTGGATATCGTAATGAATGTTCTGCAATAGCATATTTCACGCTTTGACTGGGAATAAGCAGTATTGCCAATTTATTTTCGAAGCAATATTTAAACAGTTTTTTTCTAATTTTTCTGATGCATTATTTTTCTCCTGAATAAAAAAACCAATAAACATTCAGTGTGTTGCAGACTTTGTATCCTTACTGCATCTGTATTAACCCTCACATTAAAAGGTAATTGCACATTTCGCTTACTTCAATGCATCGAATTACTTTTGTTTATGCTGGTTGTAACATGGTTCGGAACAAGAGATGGAGGCAATGTTGCTAATGAGTCTGCACTTACATGTATTACTGCATAAACTCGTATAACCATATCCCATCATTACTCAATCGAGCTTGCTCAGTCATATTCACCAAAATTCTACTTATCCGAGCTTGCTCCGACTCATATTCACCAAAATTGTATTTGGCCGAGCTTGATCTGACTAATATTCACAAAGATGCTACTCAGGCAAGCTTGCACCGAGTCATATTCACCAAATATCTACTTAGCCAAGCTTGCTCCGACTTATATTCATCAAAATTCTACTCAGGTGAGCTTGCACTGAGTCATATTCACCAAAAATCTACTTGCCGAGCTTGCTTTGACTCATATTCACTAAAATTATACTTGGATCAGCTTTCCCCGACTACCACATGACAATATTCACTCAAAGTTTACTCAACTGAGCTTGCTATTACTCGTATTCACCAAAATTCGACTCAGTCAGGCTGAAACGAACTCAGACTCACGGTTAGTTCGAAGTCTTAGTGAGCCGACATTTGAGTGAGTTCACCGTGCTATGTATACATTACATTATGTGACCTGTGCGGTGAATAAGCAAACATTGTCTATGAGTATGTGTTGCATCGGGTGAAATAAGGACAACTGTAAACACTGCAGTTAGTTTTCTAGAGTTCAACTGACCGTTGCGTGAAAGCTTCGCCTCATGTTGATTCAAGCAAGTGCATTGGATCTGCATCATATTTTTTGACAATCCTGCTGTCTGTCCTAACCATTACTGGGTGGCCACATTTTGTACATTTCAACACAAAGTTTAATAAATGACTGTAGTGCAATATATTAAAAAAAAGATTCTTGCATCACTGCACGTATAACAATCAGAACATGACACAAACACATGCACATAAGATGCACACAAACGATAAATACATAAATAGATGAAATCAGCTAGCCACCACCTATTGAAAAAAAAAAGGACAGGACTACGTATAACCACTCCCCTTGCCAGGTACATGGGCTATAGGAGAAACACACGTGCAACCTAGCAGTTACCTCGAGGTAGTAGCTATGGACGCTTTTGCATTCGCAGCTGGCCACTCAACCACTCAAGTGTGTTCAGTGTGCACTTGTACTTAGGCACACTTTTTATTGTCTGTATCTCAAAAATTTATTGTGGCTCCTCAAAATTTTGAGAATGTTTGGATTCTGAGGCTTGCAAAGGTAAATATTTTTATTCCATTTTCGTTCAAGGTGAAGGCTCATACAAAAGATTAGAGATATTGTCAGTGCCCCTCACTTTCTCTCAGAACATAAGTGGTCTGTTATTGAGATACTAGCAGCTTTTCAATAGCAAGAAAGGGAATCAGCTTCCCCTGTTTTCAGCATTGGGTTAATGCAGGCACTTCAGGGAGGCATAAAGTTTTGCTATAACAATAGGTTCGGGAATACCAGATTAGACTGTACCTTGACACTTTCCTTGCACTTTCTTATTTTCAAATAACCCAGTTTGAAATGGCTCCAGTTAGCATGCTCTAACATTGGTCTAATATAGGTTAAGAACATGACTAGCTTAACAGACTGGGATGCTGGCTTTCATTTCCAGGAAAGGAATCATAGCACCTGCTCCAGTTGCATATGTTTTTGGTTATCAAGAGTATTCAGGGATATCAGGGTATCAGGGTTATTATTATCAGGGATATCAGGTGTTATCAGGGATAACGTGCTGAAGCAGCTAGAAGCACACGCATGCCATTAGCGGATAGTTTCGATAGCTTCTTACCTTACACTTGCCACCATGAATACAAAATTTTAGCGTTCGATTTTGTTATTAAACAAACAAACGTACTCCTAACAAGGTATTTTAATGTTAGCCGTGTGGCTACGCGGCTGCGCTACGTAATGCAGCATATTAACTTAAGCTTCTTGATACAGATTCACAGCACACTAACAGCGCAAGAAACAGGACGAGAAAATAGACGACGCCCATGTCTGCCAGCATGATACGATTCTACGTACACAAGTGACTGCAGCTCCTAAAAAAAATGTGGTGTCGGCTTTTACTCCTTTCGAAATATTCAGAGAGCACTTGTATGAATAATTACAGCACAGGCGCCGAGACGGACGAGCCAGGCTGGCACTAAGATAAACGTTCACAACACAAACTCCATTGCACGTTCAGTAATTACACACAGATCATTTGCGGCTTTGTTCAGGGGCAGACGTGAGCTTTTGGGTTGGTGCTTGCTGCTAAGTTTTGTGCAAGAATATTGCTAGGAGCAGGAACCACTAATGCGCAATCACGAGCAATACACACACACATCCATTTTTCAGAAGCTGACGTTAATCACGGGTAGCGCGAGGGTCTCTGCGTTGACATGACGACTCCGCCGAATCCCGAATACTGCATATGCGATGACAACAGCTATAGGGGCTTGTTGATAGGTCCTCTTGTAATTTGTTTAACCGCAGGTAGAACGACACAGGCATAAAACACACACGAGACAGCACACAACGCTGAACGACGACCTGCGAACAGCTGTTTACGTCCGCCATTTCTCCTCGTATTGAACTTCACAAACCGCTGTTGCGCACTCCAATACAAACAAAACTTTGAAGCGTTTTTAAATTACAAAACGCACGTATTATTTGATCCTAATAAAGAGAGGTCAATTATATTATAACGCGCACGTCTTTTTCATTACATTAAACGAATTTATGCGGCGTGTGCGACAAAATCTGGCAGCAAGCAACCCTGGGCGTCGCATAATCGCATTGTTGACATCGCACCATGTGAAATGGCCGTTGCGAATTTCGCATCTGCGAAAATCGCAGCTGCGATAATCGCAGTGCAAAATCGCACCATGTGAAACAGCCTTAACGCGGTCACCAAGTGCGTGCTCTTGGTCTCGTCGTCGTAGGTTGTAGAGTCGGGCGTCGATGTTTTGCTTCTCTTTAATACGCATTCGGGCGAGCTGGTGGTTAAAACATTTATTAATTCTTGAGCCTTATGTTTACAGCCTATTGATGGGTTGGCTCGATATCGCGTAGCGTGGCCGGGAGCTTATGGCTCTCAGCGACTCTTAGAGCCCAGCCCACCAGCTGCTTTTGTGCGGCCGGGTCCGAGCTGGACACCGCGACCTCCCATCGCTCTATGTCGGTGAGTTGCCATTCGGAAGGTGGCTGGAGCTCCGAGCAAATGTACTGGATATGGTGAAAGTCTGCTCTGGGTGCACCGCACAGGGTGCATTCAGGGGAGAAAAGGCCGGGGTGGATAAGGGCAAGGTGAGCTGGGGATAGAAAGGTACGGGATTGGAGCTGGCGCCAGGCCACCTGCTCGAGTTTAGAGAGGTATTTGTGGGGGGTAGGATACTGCAGCCGTTGCTCCCTATAGTGGAGAGAAATTTCGTTGTAGGTAACCATGCGTTCGCGTGCACTGCCTGGGTCTGTAGCTGGCCCTACTCGGTTGACGTGCGCTCGAGCTATGTTGCGGGCTGCTTCATTCCCAGGGTAGCCCGCATGAGCAGGTACCCATAGGAGTTGAATTAATCTGGTCGGGGGTTGAATAGAATTGAGAATTTTGAAAGCAGGTGTGTGAATACGGCCTCGTGCAAAATTCCGGATTGCTGTTTTTGAATCACTAAATATTAGTGTGGCAGTGGTTGAGGAGATTGCCAAGGCGATTGCGGCTTCCTCCGCCTCTAGGGAAGATGGAGCTTTGGTCGAACCAGAAACTATTGGGTGGAGTGTGTTGGAAACCACGCTCAGGGCATAGGCTTGGTGAGTGGCATATTCTGCGGCGTCCATATAGACTGCATTGTTATTCGCGTGATAGTGTTGGTGTAGCGCCGTGGCTCTGGCTTTTCGCCGAGCTTGGTGGTGGACTGGGTGGACGTTCTTGGGGAGTGGATGAATTGTTAAGTGGGACTGAATTGCTTCCGGGGTTGAGTGCGTGGGTCTGAGGGAGCGTGTAATTGAGGCCTAGGGCGGAGAGAATGTGCCGCCCCGTAGTGGTGGATGATAGGCATTCAAGTTGTGCTGTACGATGGGCTTCGATAAGCTCATCTAGGGTATTGTGAACCCCCATAAGGAGGAGACGGGCATTCGACGTATACCTGGGGAGATTGAGGGCCGTTTTATAGGCTTGCCTGATAAGTGCATTTATTTTTTTCTTCCTCCGCCTTGGAAAGAAACAGGTATGGTAGGGAGTATACCACTCTACTGATTACGAAGGCTTGTATAAGGCGTCGGAGGTCGTGTTCCCGCATCCCTTGGTGGCGGTTCGCAATTCGTCGGATCAGTCTCATGGTCTGGTGGACTGTGTTGGTGAGCTTAGTAATAGTGGCAGTATTCTTGCCATTGTTCTGAATAATGATGCCCAGTATACGCACTTTATTAACCTCGGGAACTTGTTGATCGTCGATGTTTATTCGAATATTGGGCGGAGGACCCGTGCCTGTGCGACACCTTGGAGGGTGTAAGAGCAGTAGTTCTGATTTAGTCGGTGAGCAGGCGAGGCCCACCGCCGCGGCGTGCGCCGCGACGATGTCCGCCCCCGCCTGGAGGGTTTCCTCCATTTCGCCCACATTACCAGTGGATGTCCAAAGTGTAATGTCATCGGCATAAAATGAATGGGAGAGGTGGGGGATAATTGTGAGGGCTTTTGCCATGGGTATGAGTGTAATGTTGAAAAGCAATGGAGAGAGGACTGAGCCCTGAGGTGTACCTCTGCTGCCAAGTTGGAAGGTTGGTGAGGTGAGTGAACCAAATGTAATTTCTGCCGTTCGGTTGCGGAGCAAGGCCGCTACGTAGAAGTGCGTGCGTTCCCCTACGTTAAGATTTGAGAGAGCGTTCATAATGGCCGAATGGTGAACGTTGTCGAAAGCCTTGGTGAGATCTAGAGCCAATATGGCCCTGGTGCGCTTAGCGTTCCTGGGGTGTAGTGCCTCTTCCGAAAGCTGTAACATTACGTCTTGGGTGCACAGATGGTTGCGGAATCCAATCATAGTGTGGGGGAATAGGTCTTGTTCGTGCATGTGTTCCTGCAAGCGGCCCAGGACTACATGTTCGAAAAGTTTCCCTAAGCAGGAGGTCAGAGAGATCGGTCGGAGATTTTTGATATCCAAAGGTTTCCCTGGTTTAGGGATGAATGTGATTTTAGCATGCGACCATTGCACTGGGAGCATTCCATTTTGCCAGCACTCGTTGAAGAGGTCTGTGATGGCCTGCATGGAGTGCTCATCCAGGTTCCGGAGCATCTTGTTGTGATTTTGTCTGCTCCTGGAGCTGATGTTGTTCTGAGCTTGTGCATGGCTGCCCGTATTTCCCATGGCGAGATGTGTACGTCCAATTTGGGGTACGGGTTGCCGCGGAATTCAGGGAGTGGTGTGCGAGAAGTGGAGAAGAGGTATTGTTCTTTGAGGGCTTCGACAAGGGCCTCATCTTGTAGGGGGAGTTTCTGTAGAATTCGGCTGACATTTTTCCGCTGGTTGGTCTTGGTGTGACCTGGGTCCAGTAGACAGCGGAGAAATGTCCATGTGTCCTTTAGGCCGAGATTGTCGTTCATGCGGTCGCATAGCTGGCCCCATTGCTGGCGGGCCAGCTGCCCCGCATGGGCTTCAATCTCTTTAGCCAATGTTGCGATGCGTAGTCTGAGTGTTCTATTATGTTTGTTGGCTAACCATCGTTTTTGAAGGCTGGCGTGGGCCTCCCACATGTGAAGCAGGCGGCTGTCTGCGATGTCTGTGTCAGTGGTGTCTGGGATTCTGGAGGTAGCTAATGCCACGTCCTGGGAGAGGCTTTGAGTCCATGTGTCAATGTCATCAATGGTGTCGGGAGCTGAAGTTCGAATTTGGCGGAATTTATCCCAGTTTACAATTTCTATCGGGCGCCGAGTAGATCGAGCCAGTGTGCTGAGCTGGATTTCTGTATTTATGACGTAGTGGTTGCTCCCGAAGGAGTTGTATGTGTTGGTCCAGTGAGTGTGTGCTATGTTCTTAGTGAAAGTGAGGTCTGGACTGGTGTTAAGTTGGGCACTGTTGCCTATTCTAGTTGGGTGGTCTAGATCATTGATGAGGGATAGGCCCTCATTATGAATGAATGTCCAAAGCGTGGTGCCCTTTCTGCAGTTCTTCTTGTAGCCCCAACTCATGTGGTTGGGGTTGAAGTCACCGACCACTATAAGGGCGTGTCTGCTGCTGATGGAAAGGTCCTTTCGAAGAGCTGTTAGGAGAGGGGCTGCGGGGCCTTTGGGTGGGCTGTATATATTGAGAACGAATAGGCTGCCGCCTTTGCGTGTACTCGGGAGAAGCTCGACAAGATGGCTGTCTATACCGTTCACTTCGAGGGGGTGGTCCGTAGCCGTTAGGTTACGATGGACCAGTATGGCAACCCGTGGCGGCGTCTTTCCTTCCGGTTCATGCGTGGTGTAGTTACAGAGTTTCGTCTTAATTTGTGTTTCTTGTAAGGCGATGATGGTGGGAGTGTTGGGATTCACAAGGGTTTGTAGGTGGAGTTGTAAGTTGTTTCGTGTTGTCTCCTACAATTCCACTGCCACACATGTATCTCGTTATGGTGTGCAGCCATGTTGGGCTGGGGAGGGGTGTTCGGCTGGTGCCGATCCTGTAATTTTGGGGGGTAGAAGCCCATTAACCTGGGTCTGCATTTGAGCCGTGGTAGCCTCTTGTGCACCCTGGCGCTGCTCGAGCGCTGTCAACCGGTTGACGATGTTGGTCATCCAGATTACGTTGTCCTTTTGCAGTGAGGCGAGACTAGCCTGATTGGTTTCTATGGCTGCAGTTAAGGCAGTCAGCGGCTCGGTGTCCACATGGGGTGGGATTGTCAGCGTCTGCTTGTGCCTTACGCTTCGTGAGGGGGTTGTGAGCAGGTGAGTCCGTGCGCGAGGAGTTGGTGGAAGGAGAGGGTAGGGGGGTCTGTTTAGGTGTGCTAGCGTTTTGGATGGGGCATGCAGAGGAGTCATGCTGTTGTGGGGGAAGTTTTTTGAGAATGATTTGAAGCTGTTGTTTGAGCTCCGAGATCTCGAGGCTTTGTTGATGGAGCTGTGCTGTGAGCGCTGCGTTTTCACGAGCGAGCGAGGGTGATCGCGGCTTTCAGCTCACCTGTTGTTCGGTGGGCTGGGTCCTCTGACCAGGGAGGGGCGGAAAGGAGGAGGACCGACTCCTGTGGCGGCCCTTTCTTGAAGTGGATCTGGAACCGGTCCTGGAGCCGGCGCGCTCCCTGGAACTTGATCGGAACGGGCGGCGGGATGACCGCCGGCCGACTGGAGTTCGGAGGTGGTGTGCTGTCCTGCTGGGCGGCCGTCTTGCCAGTGGCCGGGGGGTTAGAGCGTGGGTTTCCAGCTCGTTCGAAGCGCACTTTGCACTCCTTTGAACTGGTGAAGTGGAGTCCGTTACACAGTATGCACTTGGACTCACAGGTGGGAGGATCCGTGGGCGGGTAGGGCTCCCCGAACCGATGGCAGCGGTTGGTGACTGGCTGTGGGCAGACGTCCGCCCGGTGGCCGGGTTTCCAACAGTTGTAGCACGCATCCACCTTTGCTTTGAAGGGGTGGCAGGCGTACACAGCCCCGTAAAAGTTCAACTGTTTCGGAATGGTCTTGGTCTGGACGAAGGTAACCAGGATAGACTTGGTTCGACCGAGTGGGCGAGAGTCAGCAATGGTGAAAGACTTGCTTTGGTTGAGAGCCGAGAGGTCTTCAAAGATTTCTTCTTGCGACTGATCGTATATCGCATTGTAGATGATGCCTCGGATGGCGTCGTCCGGCGCGGCGATGTAATCACGGACCGGGAATTGCTTGTCGTGGATTTTGAGAACTTGCGTTTGCACGTAGCGTTGGGCCCGATCCTCCGCTGGCGTGCTGATTGTGAAGGAATTGTTATACGGGTTGATCCTGAGGCGATCGTGCAGCCGCGCCTCATTGTAGTTGACATGAACCATGTTACAGACGAGTGGTAGTAGCATTCCGCCGTTGCACTGTCGGAGATCGAGGCTACCGCCCGGACAAAAAATGATCTTGAGGTCCGTGGCGGGCCGTTGAGGTAGAGGAGCACGCCGTCGAAGCTTAGGAGAAGATGTCTTGCCTTGTTTGTGCTGAGCCGGCGTGGCCAGGTCGGCTGGTTGTTGAGTGAGCGTGTTGGAGCTGGTCGCCGTCAGCGCCGAGCGGAGAGTTGGGTAGGCCATTTTCCGGGCAATAATAGCTCTATTCCATCGGGGATCGTTTGCGAAGTCTTCCGGTGAAATATCTTCGCCTTCGATACAGTATACCATCCTGCTAGACGGTTCCTTGGAGGCTGGAGAGGTCTTGGAAACGCCGGCGGCCGCCTCGGCGTTGCTCCAGAACGCTAGCTCTGCTGTAGCCCTAGCGTGGCCGCGCCCGGCTCGGGAACAGAAGTCTCTTCGGGGGCGTGAAAACCCACAGGAAGTCGCCGAAAATGGTGCGAACAGGTGTCGAACACCTTCACTGACCGTTTTGGAGTGGAATCAGGCCCTGCCGGGTCAAAAATCCGCCTTCGCAGTTCAAAAAACACGGAGCCGAGGTGAGATGCGTCCGCTCGCTCCGCTCATCGCGGCGTTTTCTTTCGGGCGAGCTTCCTCGGCGCGTTGAAGGAATCCGGCAACGTCTGCATGGATGTTGTCTTCGACGTGAGGCAACACCGCATCCAGCATGGTGGCGCCTTGGCGACCGAAGACAAGCTCGAATGGCGTCATCTGCGTTGTTTCCTGTGGCGCGGTGTTGTACGCGAACGTCACGTACGGAAGGATTTCGTCCCAAGTCTTGTGCCCGACGTCGACATACATGGCGAGCATGTCGGCGAGGGTTTTATTTAAACGCTCCGTGAAGCCGTTTGTCTGCAGGTGGTACGCTGTAGTGTGCCGATGGCTCGTGTGGCTCAAGTGCAGAATCTGTTGCATGAGTTCTGCTGTGAATGCCGTACCTCTGTCGGTAATAAGGACCTCGGGTGCACCATGACGGAGCACGATGTTCTTTACGAAGAATTTGGCGACGTCGATTGCATTTCCCGATGGTAACGCCATTGTCTCGGCATAGTGCGTAAGGTAGTCCGTTGCTACCACTATTCACCTGTTCCCGCAAGTAGACGTCGGGAAGGGGCCAAGCAGATCTATCCCTATCTACTGGAATGGCTTCCGTGGGGGCTCGATTGGTTGCAGGAGGCGGTGTTTTCCGACGTTGGCAATCTCGGCAGGTTTTCACGTAGCGTGCGACGTCTGCGTTCAGGCCGGGCCAGTAGTACTTTGCTTGGACTCTTCTCAGAGTTCGAGTGAATCTCATATACCCTGCTGTCGAGTCATCGTGAGACGCTTCTAAAATCTCTTGCCGTAGCTTGACAGGCACGACGAGTAGGTAGGCCGCTTTGTACGGCGCGAAGTTTTCCTTCACAAGCCCGTTGTCGCGCAGGCACAGCGACGAAGGCGCGCGCCTGAATGCCTTTGGCGCCGAATCGGTCTTGCCTTCGAGGCATTCAACGACACAGCGTAGATCAGGATCGGCGCGTTGATCTTGTGCGAAGGTGTTAGAGCTTATAGGCCCAAGGAAGGCATCGTCGTCATCGTCGCAGGGCGGGGCGGATTCAACAGGGGCTCTCGAAAGGCAGTCAGCGTCTGTGTGCTTTCCGCCTGACTTATACACGACGGTGACGTCGAACTCCTGTAGTCGCAGGCTCCAACAGAAAGTAACACTGCGTCGACGGTAAACTTAAAATAGAATTTATTGGGCGAACTTGTGCCCCTAAAGCAAGCGAACTCGGCAACAGCGGAAACAGCAAGCGTGCCTACGGCGTTCGTCTGACTCTGGCAGCACAAGCGGTGGGCCAATATTTATACCCTCCTGCGTCCCAGATCGAAACGCGTCAATCGACGCTGCTCGCGTCGGCAGCAACGCTGCTCGCGTCGGCAGGAGCGTCGCTCGCGTCGGCAGGAGCGTCGCTCGCGTCGGGAGGAACGCCGCTCGCAAGGAATGCTTTGACGAGCTCCTTGTTTCCGCCGACGAAGCCAATGAACAGCTGGCGATGTTCACCAAGTTCTGCGACAATGGAGACCTCCTATACCCTTCGGAGAAGCTGTTCTCATATGTAGACGCCCTTGAAACCACTTTTACGATGTGGTTCAGGTATAACGAGCTGCATAGTGACAGATTGGAAGAGCTTGTCTCCTGCCTGCAAAAAAAAAAAAAAGCGACGTCATACTAGGATGTGCACAGCATGGCCCCAGCCTAACCAACCAGGTTAAAAAATTCTTCCTGGTCACGCGTTTGCACTTCTACACGAAGGCACTCAACAAAGAGAGAAAATCTTGCCGTGAAAAGAAGAAGCACCTGAAGCTCAGGCGCGTCACTTAGCAGAGGCTGACAACGTTCTGTTTGAACTGCTTGTGAACTATTTAAACAAAGTAGTTTTTGTTCTCATGAAAAAAAAAAAAACACCGCATATCCACGGGGTGAATGATGATGAGTGGGCGAAGCTCCGGAGGGAATCATCGGTAAACCGTGAATCTTCCGTGTAATTCGCCCAGTCTCGCCGCACTAAATCGAACGATAGACTTCCACCAATGACACGCGCCATATGTGACGTCATTCCTATTTTATAACAGCGCCCTTCATTATAATTGCACCATCTCCCGCTTAAGGGGACGCTAGCACAAACGCGTTAGAAACGTGCAGTACTCTCTATTAAGGGGGAGAGGCCACAGCGTCTTACGCAGCCGTTTACACATGCCGGAACGTGCACCGCGTTTACCGACGCCATCACATGACTGCTGAGAGATTCATAAACGCTCCTCGACTTGAACTTGACTTGCCACCGCCTTCAACGCGTTTCGAACGCGCTGCCCAAGGCGGTGGCAAGTCAAGTTCAAGTCGAGGAGCGTTTATGAATACGGCGATAAGGCGGAGAGGCCACAGCGTCTTACACCAGCTTCTTACACGGGCCGTAACGCGCTAGCACAAACGCGTTAGAAACGCGCAGTCTTTCGTTAATGTTGGGTATTTATTGTCATCGTGGTGCCTGTGTCCATGTGCGCTTCATGGCGTAGTGGTTAGCGCCGCGCGCTCGGAAGCGAGGGGTCCCTGGTTCAATTCCGCGCTACGGACACAACTTTCGGAATTTTTTTTCATAAAAGTAGACGTGGCTACCTACTACGACGACGACGACTGCTACTACTACTACATACTACAGAGGAGGGACAGACCCATACCCTAAGGAGCTTCGCCCCTAAAAAAGCACCAGTTCAGGTGCGTCGTGTAGCCAAGCACCAGCGATGACTGAGAATGGTTTGTTTAAATGGGTTCTCAGCTACTCTTCAAAAATGCATTATTTCCACAAGCAGTGTGTCGAAAATAAAATGCGTACTTCCAAGTTCCCACTGAGAATTTTCTTGCTTTACGTTCAATAAGGTGTCAGCGGGAGTAAATCGGTTAAAGCAAGCTACAAAAATTCTACCATCGACGCGTGCTCAATCGGATTGTTACCTTGGCGCTTTTCAATTACGAAAGGGCTAGCATAGCTACTCTATCGCCATTTACCGCCATGCACGGGAGAGTATATTACGAAGCTTTCTTTTTTGTTGTTATTGCATATTGCCACGCGTTAGTAACGCTAGAGAACGAGGACGAAGAAGTGTTGTTGGCTGCTGCGGCCAAAAACAGTAAACAGCCGTTCGCTCGGAACTGACTGCCTGCCTTTTCCTCTCGCGACAAACTGGTGGAGGTGCTGGGTACACATACGCCCTATGCCTGCTGGTCCTGAACCAGAAGCTACCAACGCCAGTACCTCAGAGACTGCAGAAATCCATCGAAGCAGCCGTCGCCTCCAAGGTCTTCCACCGCAGTACAGTCCCCGGGCGATCATTAATCTACGTGACTTGTTCGTGACTTTTTCGAAGAATGTTTCTTCGGATTCTGGTGTTAAGGATGAACATCATCGCGCGGCTTTACGCGTGGTCGATGACTGCGTAACGTTACCGCCTCGAAGTAGCATCTTCGTCCTTGTTGAGTGCCCTCAAGACCACCTAGATATGGGCATCGCCGAAGGTAACCTCACCATTTTGCTGGATCGAGAAGTCGGCGTCGCACGAGGTCTCGTAGAGCTCCAAAATAGGCAAACCACGATCCTAGTTACTAACTTCAGCGGCGAATACAAGCACTTTGCGAAGCATACCACCATTGCCTACTTTGAAACAGTGGACGAGTCCAACGCATGTGCTTCGGTAACGACAATCTCGATGCAGGAAAACAGCGATGTGGACTTGACCAGTCACATCAACGTCAATCCACAGCTGAAACAACCCCAACAGGAGAGGCTCCTCAACCTACTATCATCATTTAACGACTGTTTTGCCACCACCTCGAAGGTCAAGCAGACTCCTCTAACCAAGCACAGAATCATCACTGAACCGACCGTCCAACCTGTTCGCCAACACGCTTACCGCGTGTCACAGAGAGAACAGGATGCTATTCGTCATCAAGTTAAGCAAATGCTGGATGTTGATGTCATTCAACCATCGACAAGTCCTTGGGCATCACCTGTTGTACTAGTTAAGAAGAAAGACGGTTCACTACGATTCTGTGTAGATTATCGCAAACTGAACAAGATCACCAAAAAGGACGTTTATCCACTTCCTCGGATTGACGACTCCTTGGATCGTCTGCGGCATGCCCGTTACTTTCTTCAATGGATCTACGTAGCGGGTACTGGCAGATTGAAGTTGACGAACGGGACCGGGAAAAAACGGCGTTTATAACACCGGACGGCCTCTATGAATTTACGGTCCTCCCTTTTGGACTGTGTTCCGCTCCGGCCACATTTCAACGCATGATGGACACAGTTTTATCTGACCTCAAGTGGCACTCGTGTTTAGTCTACTTAGACGATGTAGTTGTTTTTTCAACCACGTTTGAGCAGCACATCGAGAGGCTTGAGGCTGTTCTTCAGGCCATCCGCACCGCCGGCCTGTCTCTGAAGCCCGAAAAATGTCACTTCGGTTACGAGGAGCTTAAATTTCTGGGTCATATTGTCAGCAACACCGGTATTCGCCCTGACCCTGACAAAGCCACGGCAGTTCGTTTGTTCCCGATACCGAGGACAAAGCACGACGTACGCCGATTTCTAGGGCTTTGTGCTTATTACCGCCGTTTTGTGCCAAATTTTTCTGAGATTGCCGAACCTTTGCAACGACTCATCAAGAACGACGCGACATTTATTTGGGGCCCGGCTCAATCCGACGCTTTCCACGACCTTCAACGACGTCTACAGACACCACCGATCCTTGGTCATTTTGACACAGAGGCCGACGCAGAAGTGCATACTGATGCTAGCAACGTTGGTCTCGGAGCCACACTCGTTCAATTTCAAGCTGGTGTTGAGCGCGTTATTGCCTATGCCAGCCGCACGTTGTCTGCTGCTGAAAAAAACTACTCAGCAACTGAAAAAGAATGTCTGGCGGTCGTGTGGGCTATCCAGAAGTTCAGACCATACTTGTACGGACGCGCCTTCCGAGTCGTCAGCGATCACCACTCTCTCTGTTGGCTGGCGAATCTCAAGGATCCTTCGGGACGTCTCGCAAGATGGAGCCTTCGGCTACAGGAATTTGACATGACAATTGTCTATAAGTCTGGTCAGAAACTCACTGACGCCGATTGTCTCTCCCGCGCCCCCGTCGAACCCGCACCAACAGATACTGACGAGGACTGCGGTTTTCTTTGTAGTCTTCCATATCCAAACCTCGCTCAACAGCAACGCCAGGATTCAGAGCTGCAACCCCTGATTGAATACCTTGAACGACGCCGCCAACAACCCCCGCGGCAGTTCGCGCGTCACGTGTCCTCTTTCTGCCTACGCAGCGACATCCTCTACAAGCGGCACTTTCATCCCACGGAAACCGTTTTTCTACTCGTTGTTCCCGCTTCTCTCCGCGACGACATTTTACGTGCATGCCACGACGAACCCACGTCCGGGCATCTTGGTTTCACGCGTACTCTGGCAAGGATCAAGAAGAAGTACTACTGGCGAAAACTCACAAAAAGCGTGAAGCAGTACGTCCGAACTTGTCGTGATTGCCAACGTCGCAAAGTTCCACCAATGAAACCAGCCGGTCTGCTTCAGCCTGTACGACCTCCTTGCTCACCTTTTGAACAGGTCGGGATGGATTTACTCGGCCCGTTTCCCAAGTCTTCAGCTGACAACCGCTGGATTGTTGTCGCCACCGATTACTTGACCAGATATTGCGAAACCCAAGCCAGTTCAACGAGCTACTGCTTCGGATGTGGCCAACTTCTTCGTCAAAAATATCGTCCTGCGACATGGTGCTCCATCTGTCGTCATCACAGACCGTGGTACGGCCTTCACTGCGCAGTTGGTCAGAGATATTCTGCAGCTGAGTGGTACAACGCACCGTACGGCAACTGCGTATCACCCACAGACCAATGGGTTAACTGAGCGTCTCAACAAAACGATTGCAGATATGCTTTCCATGTATGTCGCCACGGATCACAAGAATTGGGACGAGCTGCTCCCGTATGTGACATTTGCGTATAACACTGCGCTTCAAGAAACCACCGGGTTTCCTCCTTTTCGTCTGGTCTACGGACGCGACGTCGTCACTATGCTCGACGTGATGCTTCTACCAACTTCGTCTGATACGACCGCCCCAGATACGGACGCTTTTGTTCAGCGTGCTGAAGCAGCGCGGCACCTTGCACGGCAACGAATTCTATCTCGGCAAAGTCAAGACGCTCGCCGATACAACATACGCCACCGAGTCGTAACATACAAGCCAGGAGATCTCGTGTGGATTTGGACCCCTATACGTCTACGAGGCCGCTCAGAAAAATTATTGCGCCGTTACTTTGGGCCCTACATAGTTCTTCATCGCATAAGTCAAGTCAACTACGAAGTTGTCCCAGCAGAATCATCGCACCAATCGCGTAGACCACGCTCCTCCGACATTGTTCCCGTCTCCAGGATGAAGCCCTACCACTCGCGCTGATGCCAGTTCACAAACTTTGTGGTGCGGTGCCTGTGCTCACGTCCGTTGTCTTTTTCATTTCTTTTATTTTCTCCCTGTGGTATTTAACCCGTCACCCACTTTCGTGGCTTAACTTTCACTGTTCTTTCGTGCAGCGACATCGAGACAATGCCTCTTTTTTTTTGGAGGGAGGGGTAATGCCACGCGTTAGTAACGCTAGAGAACGAGGACGAAGAAGTGTTGTTGGCTGCTGCGGCCAAAAACAGTAAACAGCCGTTCGCTCGGAACTGACTGCCTGCCTTTTCCTCTCGTGACAATATTAAGCTGCACGTGGACGATCGCATTCCACGCAGCGCCCTTGCACTGTGGCTGCTTAGCCGCCGTCGCGGCCGACGTGTAAGCGTGTGTCAGCGCCACCTGGTGGTTTCCTCGCAAAGGGGCACGCGCGAGCAGACGCGTTCAACACTCTTCCCCATTCTAGCCACTGTAGTACTACCTAGTAATTTGAGTGAATGCGTCAGCAACGCGCTTGGGACGCCGTCGCGCGTGCAAGCCGATGCGTTCCATCGCCGGTGGCTAGTGCCGTTCGGCCCAGCCAAGCGGCCGACAATGCAACTACGGCTGTCGCATTCACTCCCATTGCAACGCGCCCGACGCGGCCTGCTTGGGACGCCGTCGCGCGTGCAAGCCGACGCGTTCCATCGCCGATGGCTAGCGCCGTTCGGCCCAGCCAAGCAGCCGACAATGCAACTACGGCTGTCACATTCGCTCCCATTGCAACGCGCCCAAACTAGCGCAATCAGCATCATCCCGAGCGTGATGATGATGATGATTTATTGGCATCCCCTTTGAAACGGGGCGGCGACAAATAGTCACCTAGCCTGCTTGATTTAATCAGGTATACTATACATGTTCGGTAGCTAGCATTTTTGCATACCTCTCATTATTTTTCTTTTTCAAAAATTTACCTTGTACCGCTGGGTATGATTTTCCGTCCGTCGGTATGTTAGCGCCATCTAGTTAAGGCGGCAGCAAAATTGACAGTGTCTGAAAGGTTGTGTTTGCCGGCGCCTTAACTAAATGGAGCCACCATATCCGCGGAGACTTGGGACCGCGTTGTTTGCGTTCCGCGTCTGAATCGCATCTCGTCGTCTGCGCCTGCGCGCCTGCATAGGGCGCGTTTGTAGTACATTTTCCCGTTCTCGGATAGCAAGCGCTTGCGTGACTCAGTGGTAGAGTATCAGCCTCCCACGCAGCGGGCCTGGATTCGATCCCGGCGGAGAGCGGGTACTTTTTTTCGCATGCGATAGCGGCTACGGGCGGCGGCGGCATGATCGCGACCCTAAACGGCCATTGGAATGAGCCCATAGCAGCTTACGCTATAAAAAATGAAGTGAGCTGCTCGGTTCTGAATAGACTCGACAATATTGGTTAGTATTGCCTTGCTTGGGTCCCAAAGTTAGCACCTGTACTCGAGTTTTGATTTGACTAGGGTTTTATGAAGTTGATGCTAACGGTGTATATTTATGCCTGTGTGTGTAAGCATTCGTGATTGCGGATTTTCGGGGTTCTGTTGTGCCAGCTCGGATGACCGCGAGTGTTCTTGATTGCACGCCGCAACATTTGCCAATTTCTGGGTGCAGGCAGCAGCACTTCGTGCATGTTCGATGGGGCTACATACGCCGATGGGGATGAGTGGCTGCCCGACCCGTGCACCACATGCAAGTGCCTACTTGGCAACAGCGTCTGCGATACAGAGCAGTGTCCGAGGCTCGAGTGCGGTGACCAGTATGTACCTTCGGGACAGTGTTGTCCTGTCTGTACAGGTGAGTGCAGCTTGCGCAAATGAGCAGAGCAGAGCCTAAATGTAAATAGATTATGCAGATCCCGCACAGTGTAGGATTCAACGTTATGCGAATAATTTTTAAAGTAGCTAGCTAACGAGCACATCTTAAGGTTCCTAAAAGCGCAAACAGGTGGACCATGGCTTTGTGTAGGCGAAAAAAAGTGTTTCAGTAAAACGAACATGTGCGTCGTAACAGCATCAAGAAGTCGACGACGGCGACGTATGATGGTGATGGCATGACGACTGCTTTTTTGCATTCCGTTGTATAAGCCGTTACAACCTGTTTGGTTCAAAGTTGTAACTATTCGCTACAAACTTACTCGTAGCGGCAGTCTTCCTGTCTCCTTCGTTTGTGGCAATTTGCGTCCCTCTTCCCGCCTGGTGAGCAGGGTCAAGCTCAGGCCCACGGCATCCTGGACTAAGGACACCGCCCACCTCGGACTATTTTTACCGTCTGCTCATTTCTCTAAATAAAGCTTATTCCTCCACTTCCAATAACTGCGCATCGCCAACTAGCCCAACAGAAAGTACTCCTGCGAGTGCTGCATACGTACGTCGTCTTATGGCAGAACAAGCCGCGGGGAAAGGGCCGCACTCTCGTTTGTACAACGACCTTGTTGATACGCGACGTTACACACGCGATAGAGTGTGCTAAGGGTGTGACTCACTAGCGCGTTTCCTTCTCGTATCGGCGGCACAACGCAAACGAGCGTGTGCCCACGTAATCTTGTTCATACTACCCAGATACTCTCGCCCAAAACTGCCGACCGTCGTCCACGGGAGCAACTTGCAACGCTCGCTGGCCCGTCGCCGTCCGCGCACATTCCAGCGACTTCCTTGCACATAGTCTTCGAGAAAATGAAGCGCGTGTGGTACAGAACACAGGATCCCGTCCACTGCGCCAAATCTGCTGTAACTATTGATGATATATGGGGCTACTTCAAGTGCCTGGTTCTGAAGTGTATTCGTGATTTTGTACCAGCGCAGCAAAAAGTGCTGCGGACGCCTATTCCTTGGGTAACAAAAGAAATACTACGAATAGAACAGAAGCTAAAAAAGGCAAGAAAACAACTTAAGCAACGCCCAACCGTTCCCGCAAGCGATGGCTTCTTCGCTTGTGTACATTATTAGCTGATAAAATAAAAAAAATCACAGCATATCCGCGGGGTGAATGATGATGAGTGGGCGAAGCTCCGGAGGGAATCATCGGATCTCCCGCTTAAGGGGACGCTAGCACAAACGCGTTAGAAACGTGCAGTACTCTCTAGTAAGGGGGAGCGGCCACAGCGTCTTACGCAGCCATTTACACATGCCGGAACGTGCACCGCGTTTGCCGACGCCATCACATGACTGCTGAGAGAGTATACCCCCCGTATTCATAAACGCTCCTCGACTTGAACTTGACTTGCCACCGCCTTGGGCAGCGCGTTCGAAACGCGTTGAAGGTAAGGTGGAGAGGCCACAGCGTCTTACACCAGCTTCTTACACGGGCCGTAACGCGCTAGCACAAACGCGTTAGAAACGCGCTAGAACGCGGCCTTTCGTTAATGTTGGGTATTTATTGCCATCGTGGTGCGTGTGTCTATGTGCGCTTCGTGGCGTAGTGGGCTAACGCCGCGCGCTCGGAAGCGAGGGGTCCCTGGTTCGATTCCGCGCTACGGACACAACTTCGGAATTTTTTTTTCTCATTTTCACACTACTACTACGACGACGGGGACGGAACGGGTGCCGCTATAAGGAGCTTCGCTCCTAAAAAAGAAAAAGAATACTTTCAAAAAATAACACTAAAAATTTCCTTGTCTCATCCCCAGGAAATTTCTGGCAGCACTTATCGCCAAAAAAGAAAGCTGCACCGAAACATTGTATCGGTGATACCTTCTTAATTAACCGACAGTGCCGATACCGCAGATGCGCTCAACCCATACTTCTGCTCAGTGTTTACGCGTGACGACGGTATCAGCCCACAGTTCTCTATAGCCATGAACACATTCTGCCGATTGGTGATATCAGAATTAGTGAGGAAGGTGTGTTAACACTTATGCTTAACCTCGACGCTAAAAAATCGCCCGGGGCTGATGGAATACCGATTGCGTTTCTTTCCCGGTAGGCCGAATGGTGTGCAAAGTATTTAACCTTAATATTCGAGAAATCACTGTCATGCGCGGAAGTACCAACCGACTGGAAGTATGCGAAACTCATCGCCATAACAAGAACGGCAAATCCGTCTATCCTCACATCCTACAGGCCAATATCTTTACTCTGCACATGCTCAAAAAGCCTCGAACACATAATTTTCAAACACATTTCCACCTTTCTTAACGACAACGCAATCATTGACGCAAGGCAACATGGTTTCCGGCGACGATTTTCTACCGAAACAGTTCACGACTTAGCGACAGCTTTAGATAGACAAAGCGAAATTGACTTAATATTTCTCGATTTTGAAAAAGCATTTGACCGCGTCTCTCACTCCAAATTACTGCTTAAACTAAAACCCATTTCAAAGAACGAAACCTTAGTTAACTGGATTAAAGTATACCTTTCGTTACAGAAACAATGTGTTCAAGTCAACGATGCAGCTTCGACACCCGCAACTGTAGACTCGGGTATTCCACAGGGATCAGGGTTAGGGCCGCTCTTCTTTCTTGTCTTTATCAACGACGTCATCTGTGACATACCCGTCAAGATAAAGCGTTTTGCAGATGACTCCATTTTATACAATGAAATACGGAATTCAAATGATCAGGAAGCTTTAAACACCTCGCTGTCTCTAATACAAACATGGTGATCGAAATGGCAGATGACTATCAACCTCAAAAAGACTGTTGCAATGACCATTACTCGCAAAAAAATCCCTTAACATTTACTTATAGCATTAACAACCTGTCTTAATCTGTCGTGTCTACATACAAATACTTGGGAGTAGTAATAACATCAGATCTTAAGTGGAATGAACATGTAACATACATTAATAATAAAGCAATGAAGAAACTGGGCTTCTTAAGGCGATCAATAGGAAACGCTTCACCTGAAATAAAACTTTTAGCATATAAAACATCCATCCGACCCATTCTAGAATACGCTACGATGGTTGGGGTCCGCACACAAAAACCGACATCACTAAAATTGAGAAAGTCCAAAGAAAATCAGCTAGGTTTATTTTCAATTCGTGCAGCTGGCGCACATCCCCATCATCTCTTCTAGAAGCTGCAGAACTGGAAAACCTCGCAATAAGAAGCTACCGGGACAGAATGAAATTTTTCTTCTTACTCTATAATAATCAATTAGGAATAGATAAAACATTATATATTCTACCAGCTAGCCACCGCTGCACACGCTCTTATCACAACAAAAAGGTTAGAGATTTTTCCTGCAGGACCAATGCATTTAAAAATTCTTTTTTTCCCGCGTACAATTTCCGAATGGAACGCATTACCCGCCACAACTGTTGATTGTCCAGCAGTTTCATCTTTTCTTTCTACACTTTGTGAATAAACCATAGCATTCTTCCCGCGACTCTACCCGTCAAATCAAGATTGTTACAAGGTTTTTCTTGTGTTGTTTGTTATGCAGATTCTTGTTCAGTGTCTGCTATATTGTTTGATCATATTTCATACTCGTGTTTTGTTTCAAACGCCCGCTCCTGCCTAAGGCCTGGTAACAAGGCTGGCAGTACTTGTAAAATAAGTAACTGTCGCAAAACTGGGCTATGTCGCAATGTCAAGGCCACCATTTCTGTTTCTTCTGAGCTTATCCTGGGCTTCTTTTCAAAGTTTTCCTGTGCTCACATCTATGCTTTTCGTCCCACATTCTCTGAGCTTTTACGATTTCCCTAAATGATTTCTCATCAGTCCGGGAAACAGCAGCAGTTCCTTCGAAATGAGGTATGTAAACAAACCTTGTGGTGCACAGCTTGATTGTCTCACAGCAAGTGTTCTTTAAGTGTTTCGCTTAGGCACTGGGTTTGTTGCGCAAGGAAACGGCGGGCAAAGGGGGTACAAGGCACACAAAGCGCTTTGACTGGATTCACTGAGGCAGCACGCTGTCTGGCCTTTCCGTATGAACGTGGGTTCCTGTGAACCTCTCCAACGTTCTGAAATCATGATTCTGTGCTTGAAGAGGCAAGTATGCTCATCATTGCCTATTTTTTGTCTCTTAACTTTTGGACATGCCTTGGGGCTTTCGCAAAGGTTGCGCACATGGGGCTCAACAAGATTACTTTGTGTTCTTAGGGTTTTCCTTAGCATGAAGGTTTTCCTTACAGCGCGAAGGTTAAACAAGAATGTAGACAGAGCAAGGGCAAGCTCTGTCCTATCTACGCCCTGTAGAGCCTTCATGGCTAGAACTCTCCTGAAGTACAGCCACGACGTACTCTAGTAGTACTTCAGAGAACGCCCACGTATCCAGATAACTTACCAGTGGATACCTGGGCGCTGTTGCACAGGAAGAGCACACGCTCTCTCAGCGACTGAATCCAAAACCAGCCCGTTTTTCGTTTAATTTCATTTTATCCCCATTAAAGCTTATTAGCCCGGGTGGTGCATAAGGGGTGGGTATAAAACATATAAAAATATGCGTTACAACAGCTTCAAATATTAAAAAAAACGCCTAACCTTGCACTCGGCCGCGCAACGCTTCAAGCAGCAAAGCTGGGCGATCGTAGCCCAGCATTTTCCGGAAGTGCGCGCGAACTTTTCATCCTATTGCTCATGATGATGATAATTTCTTTTTGAGCGTGTTGGACTTACGGTCGTTACTGTGCGTTGCATAGTGCCACTTGCAACACCGACACCACGTTCCAAATCCAACGCCCACACCGCGTTCCAAGATGATGATGATGAAAACATTTTATTGACAGGAAAAGGAGAGGGGAGTTAGGGGAAGGGTGGTCGGATCCTTATTCCGGGATTCCGTTGGCTAAGGCCGCCACCCTGGCTCTTTTCACGAGGGCTTGCTGGTCCTCGAGGGTTGAGCTGGACAGGGCTGCCTCCCATCCCTCCCACGTTGGCTGTTGTATGGTTTCTAAGGCACTATTAGCCTGACAGGCACATAGCATAAGGTACAAATCTGCTTTCTGCCCGCAGAATTTACATTCGGCTGAAAATGATTGTTACTCGATAGCATGTAGCTTTACTGGATTGCTAAATGACATGGTTTGTAATCTCCGTAGATGACATTCTTCTGATTTATCTAATCCCTTGGCAGGGCCCGGGTATTTTCGTCGCGATAGGTGCAAGTGCTGCAATACATCTGCATATGTTACTAATGGCAATGGGAGTACCGATTCTACCGGGAGGGAGGAGGAGGGACCCCGGGGGAGGAAAGCTGGGGTGGCGGCGTGTGCACGCTAATTTCCCTCTGCTCCCTGATGACCTGGCACCCAAATCAGCTGTTTGCGCGGAGCGAAGACCCCAGATTGTTTCAGAATCTTGCAAGCTAGCGGCGCAATTCTGCCCCGCATGTAATTTCTATATGCAGTTTGCGAATCCGTAATGATGTATTCGGAATTAGGATGCGAAGCTGCCATAGCAATCGCCACCTCTTCCTACTCTGCAATTTACCCGTGCCGAACAGAGAGTACACTGACCGTCTTCCCTTGATGCACAACCTAAGTTGTCGAGACCCCTCCTCCAGGACCCGCAGCATCCACGAAGAAGGCTCCCTCTATTTTAGAATAGATCCCGTCCATCTTCTCGGCTCTCACCCTCCTCCTTGCTTGATGATGTTCAGGGTGCATGTTTTTCGGGAGGGGCAGTGTCGCAAACTTGCTCCTCCACTTTTTCGGGATGTCTTGCCTTGCTGCCGTGTGGTAAGGGCAGCTGATGTTCAAGTCCTCCAGCACCTTGCGCCCCATCTTCGTTCCTGCCAATCTGGCATATTGACTTAATAGGTGGGCCTCAATTAGCTCATCTGATGTGTTGTGCACCCCCAACTGCAGCAAGCGCTCCGTAGATGTCTTGACTGACAGTCCCAGCGCCTTCTTATATGCTGTTCTTGTAGCAAAGCGGAATAAGTGCAACGTCACGCTTATATGCATGCACTGCGCATGACCCATTGCGGCACTACTTTGTATATATATCCATGTTCTTTCTTACAATAAAGTTGTTCATTGCCAGACCCCGACGCGCACACATGGTGGCAGCGGTGGGATGACATCGAAATGATTTAAATCGCACTTCCTCATCCGAAGGTACGGAGCCACGCACACGATTAGGCTGAGTATAAAGGCTTAGACGAACCGAAGAGTGTCGTTTTCCATCATCCCTCTCGTCTTATAGCTGATACGAGTGATCATACGTATTACTTGTTCGCATGTCGTACAGGGCTTAGCAATCATTTCTGAGTCGGCACCCTTGTTGTTAAGCAGTAGTCCCAGGATACGCAATGTCTCCACTTCAAAGATTGCGGCGTCGTGAACCCTGATTTCTACCGGAGCTTCATATTGTCGTCTGCGCATGATGAATAGAGCCGATTTTTCCGGAGAGCAGTGCAGTCCGCACTCCTCGACATATCTTTGAACCATCGAAGCAGCCTCTTGAAGAGCCTCTTCCATCTGCCCCAGACTGCCCTTGGTCACCCAAATAGTGATGTCGTCTGCATAGAGGGCGTACCGAATTCCCTCTATGAGATCGAGTTGTTCCGGCAAATTCATAAGGGCGATGTTGAAGAGCAGAGGAGAGAGGACTGCTCCTTGTGGCGTACCCCTAGTACCCATAGGGATTGATTGGTTCGGACCTAAAATCTCTAATCCTTACATCAGCTCGTCTGTCTTGTAGAAAGTCTCTGACGTATTCAAAAGTCCTTCTTCCACATTGTGTCTTCCGCAGGTTGTCCAGTATCTTTGAGTGATTCACATTATCGAAAGCACCCTTGAGATCCAGGGCTGAGATGGCTGTACTATTGCGTTGGCTGGGTGGGTCAATAACTTCCATCTTGAACTGCAACAGTACGCCTAGCGTGGATAGGCGCTCCCGAAAGCCAAACATGGTGTGGGGCATCAAATCGTTTTCCTCCAAATACGCTGAAAGCCTGGCATGCACTGCTTTCTCCATCAGCTTGCCGGCACATGAAGTGAGCGAAATCGGACGGAGGTTGTTAATGCTTACCTCTTTGCCCGGCTTAGGGATAAAGCTGACGTCTGCCGATTTCCACGCCAGGGGGAGTTTGCCAGTTCTCCAGCACTCATTGATGTAATCCGTCAGGTGGCTTAGCATCTTCTTGTTCATGTTGGCAAGCAAGCCTACCGTGATTTTGTCATGTCCTGGCGCTGTACCTCTTCTCATGCTTAGTAACGCCGCCTGTATTTCTTCTTCATCGAAGTCTCTGTCGAGTTCCGGATTATCCTTGCCTTGGTAATGTAACACAGGTTCGTCATCTTTGGTCGTACAGAGGTATTTGCTCGCGAGGGCTGTCACCAGCTGCTCATCCGTACCTGCATAGCCGTGGAGTGCTCTCTTCAGGTTCCGCTGTTGCTCTCCCCTCGTCTTGCTGGGCTCGATCAGGCATCGCAGGAGGTTCTACGTGGACTTGGCGCCAAGGCCGCCTCTCAGTTAGTCGCACTTGATTAGACGGTTGTTCTTGGCCAAGGGCCACGCGTATTCCTCTGCTTGTTGTGTTATTTCAGCGATTTTGATTTTAAGCTTGTGATTTAGTTTTTGCGTCTTCCATCTTCTGGTGAGGCCTCTCCTGGCCTCCCAAAGGTGGAGCAGGTGATTGTCGACTGCCGGGACATCCTCTGAGGTCTGCAGCGTTCTCGTGACTTTCTCCCTGGAAGCTAGCAGCGATTCAGCCCACTTCTCATATTCTTCTATAGGCGAATTGAGTTGAGGATCCTTGGAGTCTCGAAAGAGCGACCAATCCGCAAGCCAGGCTTGTCCCCTGTGTTTGCGATGGTTGTTGTGGTCTAGGCAGATACGAAGTGTATAGTGGTCACTGCCTAAGGCTTCGTGCGTGTTTTGGCATTCGCATTTTTTAACATTCTTTACTAGCGTTAAATCGGGGCATGTGTCTCTTGACACGCTATTGCCTATTCTCGTAGGATGCTGCGGGTCCGTCAGAATAGTAAGAGCCATATCCGATATTGCTGCTGCCAATTTTCTGCCTTTTAGGTTCTCGTTGTTGTAACCCCAGAGAAAGCTGTACGCATTAAAATCCCCGACTATAATGAGAGGTGCGGACTTTGCTGCCTGCGTCGCTTTCTGAAAGATTTCGTCAAAAACTGCTGTCCTGTGTTTGGGCCGGCTGTATATATTTAGTATGTACGCTCCTTTACTGGATCGAGCGTTAGAGAGAATACAAATAAACTTATGTTCTATGTCAGCATTGAGTTCTACGTCTATTGTTGAAGCCGTACTATCCTTATGTACAAGTATGCAGGTCGAATTGTTAGTTTGATGCGTAGTGTACGACCTGAGTTTAGCTTCCACATTAACGTCTTGTAACGCGATTACATCCGGCCTCTCGTCTAGAGAGTCCACATACTGTTGCAAGGATTCCCGCTTACGTTTAAAACTCCAGCAGTTCCATTCTAATATTGTCAGCTTAGTTTGACGAGCCATGTTGCCGACTCCATGTTTTTCTGTACTCAGGTCAAGCGTGTCATCACATGTAATCTGCCTGGTACCCATTTTGCCTGTAAATCTGGGTGTTTTCGTGCTCGAGCATTCAGCGAATTCCTCTAACTTACGGTCAATCCTAATTTCATAAACTTGGAGTTTTGACAGATGTGGCTCCAGCATTGTATGTATTGTCCGCTCTGCCATTCCTTGCAAGTTCTGCTCAATTTTTTGCTTAGCGTCTCTTCAATTCTTTCTACGCTAGCCTGTAGGCTTGGTAACATGCGCGATTCCATTTTTGCGATTTCCTCCTGCCAATGCCTCCTTTAGAAGATGTCTGCGGTGTGAGCCGAGAAGCTGGTTCCTGCCCCTCTCCTCTTTCCTCTCCTCCACTGGGGTCTGCTGCGAGCGCTAGCTGCGGAACCTGAACCACGACACCCTGCCTCTGAGATTACAGCGGCGTCTGTTGCAATCCCGGAGGCAGGACCCGCGGTCTCTCGTAAAGGCACTGGTCGAGCGCGTGCCAGCCTCGTAATCGTCACTTCCTCCGCAACAGGAAGTAGGGTCGGCATCGAGCGCCGTCTCTCCGCGACCACCCTGAACTACGGGAACTTCCGCTCCAATGGGAAAGCGAGCGACGCGACAGGCATCTAGTAAAGGAGGCATTGCTCCTGCATTCGCTTTTCCATATTTTCCATCCATGCACTGAATTTCTTTGTAATTGCGTCCGCGTCTGCGTGCGCCGTACACTCCGCTATCGAAGGTACAGCTGCCAACGCTACGCCGTCGCCCGACGCTCCTCGCCCGATTTCTGACGTACGTGAGGGCAGCTTAGTCGCACTACCTGACGGCGGCGGAGGAGAGTTGTCCTCCTCCATCGCTTGCGCGGAAGGTACCTGCGGTGGTATATAGTTCTCTCGAGCGTTCGCTGCGGTCTTCTCTCAAAGTTTTTGTATTTCTAGCCTGAGCCTTTCATTCTCAGCCCTAAGTTTCTCATCAGCCAATGTGAGGGGAGGGGAGGCAACCACATCTGCCCAGCTCACCTTGTTGCTGCTCGTTTTGTTTCCGCGTCTGGGGTCTTGCTCGGGCCCATCATTCTTGTCTGCTGGACGACCACCTCCCCCAGGGCCCCCGCTGAAGGCTCTCCCATACGGTCGAGGCGAAGGGGTCTCCCCCGGCGCCCGAGCTTGCAAGTCAGGGGCTTGGCTCGTTACAGAGTTCTTGGATTGATGTTGTTGATTGGCTTTTCCATTGACGGGTTTCCGCCCGGCTCCAATTCCAGCACCTCCTCTCCTATATTTTTGGTTGCACCGGATGGACCCCGTGAGATGAGGGCCCCCGCAAATGAGGCAGCTGGGTAGACACTCGTGGTCTTCTTGTAGATTTGTCTCACCACAAGCCCGGCATCGGCCGGTCTGCGGATTAGGGCAAACATCGGGCCGATGTCCAATCGTGCCGCAGCGTGGACAGGCTGGTGTCGTCTTGCGATAGAGACGAACCTGCACAGCTTCTCCCCAGTAATAAACGTTGAAGGGCACCTTCCGGCCCTCAAACGTGATCTCTGCTACGTTGGTCTTTCCTAATTTTCAGACTCCTACTACAGGAGCCTCCGGTGAGTAAATGGCCTGAGTAATATCCGCTTCAGTGGCTTTAGGGTCCACTTGAATGACACCACGGCTTGTGTTGTCCGATGTCTTGAGGTAGGCTTGAACAGCTCGGGCCTGTCCTCCGAGTTCAAGCTGTCCGATCGCGAGGGCCTGACGAATAAGTTGGGCATTCTTGATGCCAATTATAATTATATTCTGGTCCCAGGCCGGCCAAATAGCGAGCGCCTGCGACGCCCGCGGAATGCCGGCGGCAGTGTACATGGCTTCCCCGATCTGGTTGCTGCCCCTAAATTGTGCGAGGTTAAGAGTTCACTTTGGCTTGATGATAATCACAGCTTCTCCCGCTCCAAATCTGGGCATAACTTGTGGCTTCCAGCGTTTACTTTGAGCTTGCTTGCCCAGCGCCGAAGCGGTGGCGTCGCCGTCACTGCCAGCACCGTGGTTAGGGCTTCTTTGTTGTTCGCAACGGGCGCGTCTCGAGGTTGCTCGTTCCCACTGTTCTAATTTCTTCTGGTTGGTATACTCCGTAGTTTTATCAAAAACTGGCGTCTCCGTGGTCGAAAGCTCCATTTCTCGCATGGTGTCTGGGTCGTGGCCCGGTACGAGAGCCATGGCGGCCGCGTCTGGTGCCGCGTCCGCTGCCTCCGCGTCTACGGCGTTCTCGTGGTCGAAGAATAAAGTCCCGTAGAACTGCCAAAAATTGGCCCACCTGGATAAGAATGCTGTTCACGGGTTCCTGGTATCTTCACGGATGCAGTCCAACTGGTTTCGGGCGGTGCAGACCAAACGTTTGGCAATACGACATCCATTCGGCGAAGCCGACGTGAAACGCGTCCGCTCTCTTTGACGGCTCGCAGCGCCCCCTCCGCGTTCCAAGAGACCCGCTCCGTGAATGCGTCTCTCTCTCGCTCGCTCTCAGCGCAAAACCTCTTCAGCTCGCAGAGTACGAGCGTACGAACGCGCCAGCTATGGACGAAGATGACGACGCTCGAACGCAATCATATGGTTCGCATAAATGCACGTTCTGCAAGCGCGGCTGTATGGCCTAGTGGTTACGACGCTCGCTTTGGGAGACGGCTGTACGCGGCTTCGAATCCCGCCTCGGCAACAAGTTTATTTTATATTCTTTCTTGGTAGTCCCTTGGTATACGCACCACAAATTACGGCGGGCTTAAACAGCTTCGCTGGTAAAAACGTTATTGCATCTTGACGAAATTGTGACGGGCAGGTGACGGCCGCGACTTGATCAGGAAGGGCATTCCAGCCTCTCCCATAGAAAACGGAGTCTCAAAATAGAACATTTTAGCCTGAACGTCTACGTTCCGCTCCGTTGGGTATGCTAGCAGTTTTCGCACAATCACTTGACTGGAACTAAAATTTGAAGGACGCTTAAGCTTCGCTTTTAAGAGTAGAACGCCATAGCGTTATCGGGCTCCGGTGGCATCACATTTTTCTTAATGAGTAGACTTCACTGCAACATACAAGGTGGGAAAGCCAGCTTACAAAGACTAAGCTTACACTGATCCCCTTAAAGTCGGCTTCACTTTTAAACACAAGTGAATTGCTGGGCAGACATTTTTACAGGAGCAATTTAAGCCGTCTTGTATCGGCATGTGAAGGCCCCAGGACTTTTTTATGATTTTATTAATTGTTTGCTGTTGCCCAGAGGCGCACGCGTGTCCCAAATTTAGAAAGGCTCGGTTTTCAACATTCCCCTCAATATTGCCTAGAACCAAAGTACAGCGAAACACCATCAGAATTGGAGGACGCTTATGCTTCGCTTTTAAGAGTGGAACACGATAGCATTCAAAGATCCCTGGCTGCTCATCAGGCTTTTTTCTAGTATATTCAAATTACAATCCGGCACTGTCACGTCTGTAGGTTGCGGTACTTTACGATTTTTCTGACGGATTTTACTTTGAGAAATTCTACTTTTGTTCACTGACGCCTTGCGCCATGCGGAGGGCCTTTGTGGTCGGGGTGGTTCGGGATGATGTGGTTCGGCACGATTATTTGCGCCAGACGCCGATGCTTAACGCCGACGCCGACGCCGACACCGGATTTTCTGCGACATGGGGCCCTTAACGCTTTTGCGTTAATAGTGCACGGTGCTGGTGCCGGCAGCGAAACGAAGATCTGCATGAGAGCGCGTCTACTTGGTCGTTTTCTAGCCGAGCTGAGAGCAGCTCGCTCGCGTCTCGGCCTAGATGCGCTTATGAAATGCGAACTATACGCAGTTCCCTGCAGTGTCTTTGTGCGTGAAATC
Source organism: Dermacentor silvarum (assembly GCF_013339745.2). NCBI lineage: Eukaryota > Metazoa > Arthropoda > Arachnida > Ixodida > Ixodidae > Dermacentor > Dermacentor silvarum. Next base: position 19,687,705 of record NC_051159.1, read on the forward strand.
TGAACGTAGCGGAACTTAAGTGGTGCTTTGCTAAGACTGTCTATTGTATCTATTTGTGCGCGAGTGTGGTTGCAGGGATGACCAATGCGTTGTAACCAGCGTGATGGAGGGACAATGTATGGTGGTTGATTAAGCATTGAATCGTAGAGCCTGTGGCGATGCAGCGACAACAGGATAGAATCGATAAGGAAGATTCCTTTTGAGGTATGGCATGCTGACGTCGTAAATGTATGAGAAATGTATGTACCCGGTGGTGCGATTTGGAACTGCCTCAAGGTCGTTGGTGAAATATGCTTGATGCGAATCTGAGATGCAAGATGCGTATTCAAGTTTCGTTCTTACTAGCGGTTTATAGGCTAACAGTTTTACATGCAATGGTGTGAAGGCGAAGTGGCTTTTTAGAAATCCTAATGGTTTTTCAGCTGATGAAATGATATTGGTAACATGCGCGCTCCAGTTCAGGCCATTAGACACGGTGGTACCTAAATAATTTTAAGATTCTTCTAATTCCATGGAGACGTTTCTGATTCGCTGAGAAATGCGAAGCGGGCGATGACAAGTTTTAATTTATTAGAGTTGAGTATCATTTGCCAAAGATCGCACCATTCATGTTAAGGTCAAATGGAAGAACTGTTTTGTCAGTGACGTTATTGACAGCGCGGTAAACAACACAGTCATCGGTAAACATATGGATATGGCACGACACGCGTAAGGGTAAGTCGTCAATGTAAATAAATGAAGGGAAACTGGTACGCCTGATGTGACGGATGCAATGTTAGAAGCGTGGTTGTTAACTGAGAGATATTTGCGAGTGGTTAGTTAGAAATTGCTCGAGCCATTTTAGGATATAAGTACGCAGATGTGAATGAGAGTGTTTCAGTAATAGATGCTGATGAGATATGTTATCAAACGCTTTCGCTTGCTAAAAAAATGTGGTGTTACTTTGTACGTTACTTCCAAGATTAGCATGAATGTCATGAAAGATTGCAAGCTGGGTCTCGCGAGAACGGCCACTCCGAAACCGTGCTGCGAATGATGGAAAAAGTTCTTGGTGTCAAGAAGGTTCACGATATGCGAAGTTGATTACATGCTTCATCACTTTGCAACGAAAGCTTGTCAATGAGATGGGGTGGTAACTTGGAGTAGAATTTTCAAGCGAAGCTTGTATTTCCTCGCAAGTGTCGGCGGTGGCGGTGGGGGTGGTGGTGTGGCGCTAAAACCCTATCGAAAACCTGTCGAAAAATCGCATCTCGTGCACTTGGTATATACCAAAATTGGCATGGAAGGGCACGAATGTATGACTAACATGACTGACAGGTCATGACTTCGATAGCATCACATGCTTGTCAGGTACGTTACGATTAACGACAATAAAAAACGTGTGGCGCATACCTGCATTGGATATGCGGGTATGAGCCAGGGACAAGGAAGAAGCAAGGAAAGAGAAAAAGAAAGAAAAGAAAGAAGAGAGAAGGAAAGAAAGAGAAGGGAAAAAAAAGAAATCAAGTGTGGCGCATACTCGCATTGAATATGCGGGTATGAGTCAGGGACAAGAACGTAAGAAAGAAGGAAAGAAAGAAAGAAGGAAGGAAGGAAAGGAAGAAAACAAGACTGCTCGCATAGTAGAGCATGTGCGGGGAAAGCTGCGCAGGCGCCGGATCACGTGGTGCGTGCGACCAATTAGGGTCGTTTGGTGGATCGCGGGGAGGGAAAGGGAAGGAAAGGGGGTTGGCGTGCGCTCCGCCGGGCTTCTCTCGCCTCATACCAGTTTCGGCTACCGGATGGGAACGCTCGCGTGGTGCGCTCCGCCAAGGACCACGCTGCGTTTGAGCCGCCGGCCATGAGTTTAGGGCAAACGAAGCGGAGCGCTTGCGACAGCGTCGTCTTGCCACAAGCTTCGCTTACCCCCCTTTTCTCGACAGGGGAAGGGCTTTGAATTTTTTCGCACCTGATTTTCTCACCTGTCAAAATAATAAGCACAGAAGCGCTGCAAAAAGATGTTTCGGGATTTTTAGTTGTTTGGAGTTATAGCTGTTCTTGCCAGCTGATTACGACATTTATCGTTTTCTATCACAGATTAGGGCCACTTCTTGTGGATGTAGTGGCTGACATGTTTCATTGTATATTTGTTGTGGGCGGAGGAGGAAGTATCCCCATTTTACTAGTGAACACGCATGAAGACGCGCTGTTGAATACGTTAGCGCAGCTCACACTCGTGGCTGATTCACGCAGCTCGTTAGTAAGAGTAAAGCTGCGTGTTTTTCAGGTGCTTATCACCTGCCAGAATTTTGTGGCGTAAGTAACTAAAATTTTTGGCAGGTCATAGTGAAAGAGTGTTCGTTTGGCATCGCGAATTGCAGTCAAGTACGGACTTTCAGCGGCGAAAAATTTTACCCATGCAAGTGAATTGGCCCTAATTTTAGCGGCCTCGAAGAGAGCGCTTGTTGTTATATTCTAGGCGTCCCAAGGACCAGGTAAACCATTGTTTTCGTCGATTAGAGTGAATGATAATCCTGGTGTAATGACGAAGATAGCACAAGCGTTGCCATGGTCAGACGGCTCTTGAAGTGATGAAGACAAAGACAAAATGATCGGTGTCGCTGGTTTCCTCGCGCTGGCACTTGGCTGGAACTGCTCAGATGCTCGTTGCGCTGGACCTAACGTGACTGGAATTAAACGCCAATAAACCCCATATCATTTGGTGGAGGTGCGGGGTATCCTTGCGACTCGCCCTGGAACTCCGGAGCCGCACACTGCCCGCCGCTACCCCCACGACCATGCCAGACGACGCCGGTGAACGACCCACTTCGTCAACTGGGCCAGTCACCTGCGGTGCCGTTCGTGAACGAGACCCGGCTGTGTTCAGTGGCACCGCTGATACGTCGACGAATGGCATTCGTCGTGCGAACGGGTGAGCAACCACAACAAATGGAACGATCGGACAAAGCTTACCAACGTTATTTTTTATCTTGCGGATGTCTACCACCTCTGGTTCCGCAACCATGAAGCAACTATTGCGACATGGAATGACTTTAAGACTGCATTCGTGGAGGTATATGGCCGTCCTGCCGTGCGATAGCTTCGCGCCGAACAGCGCCTTCGCCAACGAGTGCCGCCGCCGGGGGAGACTTTCACTAGTTACATTGAGAACGTTATCGATCTCTGCAACCGCGTGAGCCGAAGGATGACTGAGGGAGATAAGATTAAAGAAATCCTCATTGACATTGATGATTACGCTTTTCAAATGCTCATGGCCAAGAATCCTAGCACTGTTGCAGCCGTGGTCACATAATGCCAAAGCTTCGATGAATTACGCCGGCAACGAGCGCTCGCCCGCCAAACTGTTCCTCACGTGGCCTCCCTTTCCTGTTTGGTGACTGCTCGCGGACAGGCTGATGACGGGTCTCTGCTGCCGCAGATGAAAGCCTTCATTCGTGAAGAGATGGCCCGGACGCCAGCTCTCGCTGCTCCCTGTCATCCGGGAGCCTGTCCAACCTTTGTCCTTGGCCATACATCAGGCAATTCGCGAGCAGGTTGCAGAGGCCCTTCCACCAGTACACCAGCACGCTCAGATTTCTGCACCGTGGACGTACGCTGAAGTCGTGTCGCGTCCTAGACCAACGACACTCCCCTATTCGGTGCCGCCACCGCGACCAGCGCTTCTCCCTGTCCCTCAAATGCCCCCTCAGTACTTCCGGCCGCAAGATCCATGGCACACGCGGGACAATCGGCCGATATGCTTCTCCTGCGGTATCGCGGGACATGTGACGCACTTTTGTCGCCGCCGCCTGCCGCGTCCGGACGTCATCAATGAGCCAAATGTACCTGCAGCCCACCAGAATGCTGATTCGAACCCATCGCCGAACTTCTGAACGGGTCGTCAGAACTTCAGCAGCCGTCGTTCACCATCACCGTTCGATATCGCCGATGCGTCGTCGCCTGCCTTCTAACGAGGGAAACTAAATGCTGCAACTTCGGAGGCAAGAGCTGCACGCTTGTCAATATGCCGAAGACCTCTGCTATCGCCACAAAACATTATAGAAATACAGGTTGAAGGAGCCGCTACATTCGCACGCGTCGACACGAGCGCTGCAGTTTCCGTCATACGTTACACTCTTTGCCGTAAGATTAGAAAGGTCACCACTTCACTTTCCGGCCTTGTACTTCGTACTGCCACCACGGAGCCCATCGAACCTTCAGTCGCATGCACCGCTAGGTTCGTTATTCAGAACGTACTTTCCCATTCCATGATGCAATCCTGGGATTGCATCATGGGATGCAATCTATGTATCTTTATCTCTCATAAACACCACTCTGCCGGCCGCCTCTCTCGCCCCCTGAAATATTGTCGCCACCGATACTGATCTGCTGCCAAGCACTTCAACAACAGCCGCTTTGTCGTGTCCATCTGCGCCCGACGCCCCGTACTGTTCACGCCTTTACCTGTTTTTCTTCACCGAAAACCTCTACCACTTCCATTTGCCGTTCTTTACGCAGCCGCTGGTACAACAGTTATGCTAGTGGACAACCCGTTCGCATACCCGCTGACTCTGCTTCACGACCAGTGCCTCGGCTGTGTCGAGCCTATTGACATGTCTGAGTGTTTGGACGTGCCTGGCTCTCTTCTGGTCTTTCGATCGACGCCATGACACCGTTTCCGAAAAGCTCCCGATTTGCTACCGAAGTCTTTGATTCGTGCGTTGACGCCAACCTTTCCCTCGAGCACCGCGAGCAACTCCTGTCTCTCCTAGATACTTTCCTTTCTTCGTTCAACAGTACGGAACACGCCTTGAGTCGTACGAACAGTTTTTTCCATCACATCGACACCGGGTCCCACTCTCCCCTCAGACAACGCCCCTATCGCGTTTCAGCAGCGGAGCGTCGTATAATCAACGACCAAGTGAATGACAGGCTCTAGCGTGGCGTCGTTCAACCGTACCAGAGTCCGTGGTCTTCTCGAGTTGTGCTGGTGCGAAAAAAAAAAGATGATTTTATTCGTTTCTGTGTCGATTACCGCCGACTAAACAAAGTCACACGAAAGGACGTCTACCCTTTACCCCGAATTGACGATGCACTCGATTGTTTACAAGGCGCAGAGTAGTTCTCGTCATTGGACCTACGATCTGGCTACTGGCAGGTTCCCATGGCCACATGCGATCAACCGAAGACAGCGTTTGTCACCCCTGATGGGCTATATGAATTGAACGTCAATTAATTCGGGCTGTGCAATGTGCCCGCAACTTTCGAGCGCATGATAGATAACATAATTCGTGGTCTCAAATGGAACATTTGTCTATGCTACCTTGATGACATCGTCGTGTTTTCTTCAGACTTCCAGAAGCACCTCTCATGTCTCCTCCTTGTCTTTACATGTCTTAAGAACGCTAGTCTTCAGCTGAATATCAAAAAGTGACGCTTTGCAGCTCGCACCTTGAGCATCTTGGGCCACGTTGTGTCCAAAGATGGCGTCCTCCCTGATCCTGCGAAACTTCGAGGTGTCGCCGACTTCCCTAAGCCGACCTCACTGAAGGCCCTGCGGAGCTTCATTGGCCTTTGTTCTTATTTTCGTTGCTTTGTGCGCAATTTCGCGACCATTATCGCACCTTTGACGCGACTTCTCACCGTTGGCACCGACATGTCTAACCGGTCTCCTGAATGCGATGACGCATTCCAGACGCTACGCCAGCTGCTCACATCTCCTCCGATTCTCCGGCACTACGATCCCCTGGCTCCTACGGACGTACACACTGATGCAAGCGGCATCGGCCTTGCTGCAGTGCTCGCCCAACGGAAGCCTCGCTATAACGAGTATGTTGTCGCCTACGCGAGCCGAACCCTCACAAAGGCCGAGACCAACTATTCAACCACTGAAAAAGAGTGCCTGGCTATACCCGGGCTCTTGCCAAGTTCCGACCCTACCTTTATGGCCGCCCGTTTTACGTCGTCACGGATCACCACGCTCTTTGCTGGTTGTCGATTTTGAAAGATCCCTCGGAGTGCCTCGAATGGTGGGCCCTCCGGCTGCAAGAGTATGATATCCAAGTGGTGTACAGGTCTGGCCGCAAGCACTCCGACGACGACGCCCTTTCTCGCTCTCCTCTACCACACGATCTCTCTCGGCACAGTACACCGCTATCTCAGCGCTCAACGTCGAGGCGACGCATTCGGACCAACGGAAGGATCCGTGGATTGTTGCCCTTGTCGAGCTTCTCTCAGATTCCACCGCCAATCCGCCCTCCCGCGCGCTCCACCGTCAAGCTTCTCATTTTACCGTGCGAGACAACCTGCTCTACCGCCGAAACTATATTCCGGATGGTCGCAAGTGGGTTCTCGTAATACCTCGTGACATGCGCTCCGACATCTGCGCTGCTTTTCTGCTGACCCACAGAGTGCTCACGCAGGCATGCTGAAGACTTACGCAAGGTTGCGCCAACGCTTCTACTGGCGTGGTATGTACAGCTTTGTCCTCAAGTTTATCCGTGCTTGCGAAGCATGCCAACAACGCAAGATCCTCCGCAACGCTCGACCGGCTTTTTTCAGCCTCTACCTTGCCCTGCGCGACCTTTCGATCGGGTCGGCATCGACATTTATGGCCCACTCCCTTGCACTACGTCTGGAAGCCGATGGATAATCTTTGGTGTTGACCATCTCACCCGATATGCTGAGACTGCCGCCCTTCCTGCCACTACAGCACGCGGGGTTGCTTCCTTCATCCTGCGCAATTTAGTGCTTCGACATGGCGGTCCTCGAGAACTCCTCAGTGACAGAGGACGTGCCGTTCTTCCCCAAGTGGCTGAAGCCCTGCTTGCCGAGTCCCACGTGGTCTACCGTACATCAACCGCGTACTATCCTCTAACCAACGCATTAACTGAGCGCTTCAATGGCACTCTTGGCGACATGCTCACTACATACGTCGCGTCTGACCACTCCAACTAAGACATGGTGCTCCCCTTTGTAACCTACGCTTACAATACCGGGACTCAAACGACCACAGGTTTTTCGCCAATCCTTTTGTTGTATGGACGAGAACCCTCGTACACGCTCGATACAGTATTACCATACCAACCTGACGCCTCTGAATATCGGCCCATATCAGAAGTAGCCAAGTACGCTGAAGAATGCCGCCAACTTGCCCGTACCTTCGCGACGGAAGGTCAAGCTCACCAGCGGAATCGACATGGCACCGACCTGAGCCCTACCACTTTCCGTGTCGGCTCCCTCGTTTGGTTGTGGATTCCGCCTCATGTTCCCGGTCTTTCGTCTAAGCTGCTGGCTCAATACCATGGACTCTACCGGATCATCGCCTGTACATCTGCTGTAAACTATGTGGTCGAACCTCTGACGCTGTCTGACGATCTGCGTCGTCGTGGTCGCGAGACCGTGCACGTCAGCCGGCTTAAACCGTATCATGATCCCTCTATCGTGTCGTCACCGTGAGTCGCCAGGATGGCTAGTCTTCTCTCGTGGAGCTAATAATGACAAAGGTAGCACAAGCGTCGCTGTGGTCGCATGACTCCTGAAGTGAGGAAGAGAAAGACAAGAGGATCGGTGTCGCTGGTCTTCCTCGCGCTGTCGTTTGGCTGGAACTACTCGGGTGCTCTTTGCGCTGGACCTAACGTGACTGGGATTAGACGCCAATAAACCCCCTATCACTGAGAATAAATTGATTTTTAGTTCACAAGGTTTGTTTTTAAACATTCTAGAGTAGCCATAAATAGAATGTTTAGAAAATTCATCACCAAAACTAAAAAAAAAAGATCTGCTTAATTCAATATTTGTAGCCTCATAGTTACATTTGTCATTAAACAAATTGTCTTCTTGTGCACTTGGCGTGCGGGAAAGCGAAAGTGAAACCAGCATGAACAAATTTGTGCTCACTAATCTCGTGGGGATACGTAAGGAATGATAAGTTTGGAGGATGGCTGGTTTGTATAAGATTTAATATTTTGGCAGATGTACGCGAGACACGGGTTCGCTTGAGTACTGGTTGTTAGATTGTAATTTAAACAGATAAACTATAACTTATAAAGACCTAATTTATAGGGGCACCCGATTCAGTTTGATTTTTTAGTAAAGGAGTTCCATTGTGCCAGTTGATGCCGTGAAAGTGAATGTCCCCAAGAAGGAAGATAACAGCATTGGGGTGAACTGAAGTCATTTCATTTGGTATGTTCTTTAAGAGATTAAAAAAAATTCGGTTGATGGTGAGGGTGCCTTGTAACAAACATCCAGCACGGCTGTTTTGGAACACTGATATTTCAACTAAAGTATTTCCTGGTTGCTGTCGCAGATAACTTGCCCGCGTGGAAGTTCTTGGTTCAGGGTAACACCCAAGCCGCGTGCGTCTATCCCACCGCGTGGATAAACGTCGAAGTTGGGAGCATCGACCAGTGTGAATAATTTCATTTGTAAGTCGTGTTTCTCAAAGTATTAGTAAGTCAATGGCGGATTATGGCACAATGTTTGATACGCGCTCGTTTTGGAAGAAAGCTGCGTTGATAGTGAATATTACTAAAAAAGAGCGGGGTGATGGCCGAGTTCTTTTTACATTCGTAAGATAATGCGATTTCTATGCTATCTTTTTGACAGTCTAGCATGAATAGTCAAATATATAGCATTTACTTCCTATTTGCAATGTTTTTTACCGCAATAAAAATTAAGCAGATTTGCCTTTCGCAAAGAAGCTGCTTGCGGAAGTTCTCCACAGCCTTAGATAAATCTTCGCGTACACTACTTTTCGACGGATGTTAGTTCTCGAACATGCATTAGTACTAGGTCAGCACCAACGGGACTGGGGTTATACTCGAAGAGAAGCAAAGAGCGGATGCCAAAAACACATTAACGAAAATAGCGACACAGTGCCAGGGCTCAGCAGTTGCACCAGAAGAGAATTGCTAGACTTCTGGGCAAAAAAAAAAGAATATACTTGTTATCAACCAGCGCGGCGAAGAGCAGCGGGTTAGCTGTATGCATTGTGGTACAGCAACTGAACCCACAGAACCCTGTCCAGAGTGGCTGCTGTGATATACTTGGAAGGAGTGCGAAAATCGACGCTGATGAAATTTTGCATGCCGGATGCAGCATCCGTTTGGCGATTGTTGGCACCGACACAGAGGAGGCTGCGTAGTCCATATGTTTCACGCAGGCACAATATCACGAACAAGCTGAGCACGTGCTGGCTTCGTCTCTTTGGGGCACCAACGCACATTCCAATGACGTGTTGGTAGCAGGAGTTATCCGAAAAGACAGCAACTCGTGGGTGACAATAGGCACGAACACCTGCGTGGCAAAGAGCAACGGGTTGGTTGTCCGCATCGTGGCACATCATGGGTAGCTCTGTCCCCTGTAATGTGGACAAAGCCACCCACGACGAGAGAACTGCAACTACACAGACTAGAAGGCCACTAAATCTTGGCGACTGGAACGAACAACAGACCCCTCTCGCAGTCCTCCACGAACCATAGGAAGGATAAAGATGGTCATAAGGCGTCAGACTCAGGCCTATTCCCTTCCTACTTAACACTTTCTCCATTTTATTACGGCCCACATCAGTGTTGCGAGTGTCCGGGCTTCCCCATGTCACGGTTCGTTTATGGAATGCGACTTAAAGTAATATCGCTATCCACGTTTTCTATTCAAATGAAGGATGATAGCGTTTGATCTCAGAAGTGAAAGAAGAATGTATATTTAGATAAATATAGCGGAAACATCACACACATAAACAAAGGGAAAAAATGAAGAGCACTCTACACTGCTTATGACAAACACGGATCTCATTAACTAAAGTTACCGCAATTCTAATATTCCAGTTGTTGGGCGTGTCCGACTACACAAGCACAATAGAATGAGAGCGGGGTGCGGCTCACCAACAGTTCGGTCGCGTCGGTGAAGAACGCCGAGCCGTCGTCGAAGGAAGGCACTGGTCGCTCCTTGAGCGAACTACAGGTTGTCACGAGAAGGGACCTTCTGCTGGCTCAGGAGGTTAGGAAGTCCGGGTTCTGCCTGTAGTATTCTGGAAGCTCGAGCCCGTGGCCCGACAGCTCACTACAGTTACGCCGTGGGACCGTGTCCTAGCTCCGGAGGCTAGGCAGACCAGGTTCTGCCGTTAGGAGCACGGGCCCGACGGCTTACTCCCGCTCCCGGCGGACGCTGACGTCCGAACACCACCGCGCCGTTCTAGGGTCTCTCCCACATCTCTTCTTCATCCTTCCTTTTCTCCTACGTCAGCCATCGTGTGCGGCCCTTAATGGTCGCTTTCTGCTTAGTATTTTGTTTTGACGGCGCGTCAGATTTCACGCGCGTCGCTTCTTCGTCGTCGGCTTCTTGCTCTCGATGTTGTCTTCACCGCACCGCTCTCTTTATCTACTACACTGGCTTCGCGCACTGTCACAACACCCCAATACACTGCGAACACATTGGGACGGCCCAGGACTCAATGCACTAATCAACAAACCACCGACATTGGAAAAGTAGTTGACCGACCCATAACCAGCTACTATGGAAAAAAAAATATAAAAAGATCAGAGTGCAACCCGAATCAGGTAACAGTAGATTGCGACAACGTCGATTCATCTCGTTCAACTTCATACTACGTACGTTCAGCTTCGTGAAGGGCATGGGGCTTCGGACAAGGGGCTTAACAAAAGAAAGTTTGATCTCTATCTGTCTCGTCTAAAATTGATGCTTTACCTTCACGATAAGGAATCACGAGATAGCCCTTTAAACAGCCGCCCTGGTTTCGTTACCTGGAGAAAATTACCGAAAATAGTTTTAGCCATAGACAATGCTCTAGCATATAATCATGTGCAAAACCAATTGGCGTTTCCAATTGTACATGTTGCAAGGAGAACATTTCGTAAACGGTTCGCCATAATTGGCGAAGGCTATACTTTTATGCCACATGACAAAAGCGCTATAAAATTGCATGTTTAGAAGAAAAACATTATGTCACGAACATTCAAAGTACACATGTAGCAAATAAATATAGCAAGAACAGCTTTCCTCTAAAATATACTGCATCTCTGAGTACGAATCACAGGAAAGCCAGTCTTTCCTGTGCCCATGCCATGAGTGAAGTTGTCGTGCATGCCCTTTTGCGCACACGTTATGCAGCACCAACTTGCCCACTAGTCTGTTCATCAATACTTCGTTTTGGGCGAGTTGGTACATTTTGAAACTTCGAGTAACAGCACAAACAGACGACGTGTACACATGTCGGATGTGTACACATGGAGACATGTACACACAAGCGCTGACTAACAACTAGTATAATTGACAAAGATAGCACACCTTATATTTGCCAGAGTGAAGCAAGGGAAAGGGGAAAAACATAACAAGGGTAAACTCGTGCCAACAACGCAAGTGCAATGCAGCCAACAAAGCGCAACAAGACGCAAACACTTATTTTATTGCGATAGCAATTATATGGGCACTTCAACCGGATTGATGCCGTCGGCGTCGCCATCGCCGTGAGGTTCCGTATAAAGTTCAAGGGCGCGCCGTATGCGCGAGTGAAAGCTCGCGGGGGACGCGCGCTATCACGGAGAGCGAACGCACGGCGGAAAGCAAGCGCGACCGTGGTGCGAAGGGCCGTGGGGGTATGGGAGGGAGGGAGGGAGGGAGGGAGGGAGGGAGGTGGGGCGACGCTGTGCTGCTTCACAAAATGCTTATCTTGCAACCAGGCGCAAAGAGAAGTGGCCACTCAATCTCCCACGCGAAATCAAGAAAGCGGGAAGGCAGCGTGGGAGGGAGGGGGGTAGCTTCTCCTCTGCACAACTCCTCTGCACTTCGCCTGGAGGTGGTGGTCGCCCGCACCGTCTCTTATCTCCACACAGTTCTGACCTTTGTATGCGCTGTGCATTCGCCGCTCAGTTTCCGTTGAAGCGATAGACCGCGCGAGTCTTCGTCCGCTGAGAGCCGTGCCGATGCGTTCCGTCAGAGCCGTCTCCTGCTGGGTGCGACTTCCGCGCCATGTATTAGCGGTACGAGAAAGCAACTACCCTGCCTCCCTTCCTCGCAAGAGTCGCCTTCAGCCCCTCGCCTTCGACTGAAGAACGAAAGAACCGCCGCGCCCTCGCTCTTCAGAACAGCGGCTCAAAAGATCCGGCTCGCTCCTGAGCGCTCAGGAGCCAGCCGCTCTTTTCGCCACGGCTCCCTCGCTCTCCAAAAGAGCCGGTTCGCTCCTGAGCGGAGCGGGCCGCTCTTTTAAAGACCGAGGGAGCCGTGGTTCAGTAAGTGAGTGGCGTTTCTTTCCGAGTGAGGAAGCCGGTTCGCTCTCCTTGAATTATCCGTGCCGAACCGTTCCGTCAGAGCTGGGTCTTCTGCTGGGTTTCGAGGTTTCGATTTCTGACCGACGAATGGTGTCCGGTGTGGGCTGACTCGCGCTACTGGCACTCGCTCGCAGTGTGTGGTGTGCGCAGCAGTCCCCTTTGTTTTTTGAGCGTCTTATGGTGTGGCACCCGATGCCACCGGGGGGAGAAGTAATGAAGTCTTAATTGGCAAAGGATAGTACCGTTCGTTGCCTGCTGCTGTTCGAACGATGTCGCACGACTATCACCGATCGCACGTCGTGCTCTGGTCCTTCCGTGTCTTTAAAGGGCCCCTAAATCACCTCAGATATTTTTTGACCATTTCAAGTAAACGCGCATCGAGTTGAGAAGGCCGTCACGATCAATGATGCCAAAGTCTGCAGCGCTACGCGCTGCGGGAGCGCCACAAAAAACAAAAAACAAAAACCAAAAAAACAATGCCGTCTCCTCCCCTCGCCTTTCCGGTATCCCCAGCGGTCGTCACGATGTCAACAGGGGGAATCTGGTGATGTCAACTGCGGAAACGATGTCCATTGGTTGAACAAGAACCTACGACTTCCGGTTAGTCTGCTAGCAGCTACGCGTGCTTTCTGCTCTTCCTCGTCGTGCTGCTCGTTTGTGCGCCCTTGCGAATCGGTAATTACAGCCCGCAACGCAAGTGCCAAATCGCTCGCGTTCCAACACAGTCGTGCTTAGCGGTCTGATTAGCTACGCGAACAGAGTGCGACAGTGTTGGCCTTTCCAGACGTGCGCGCAACACAGGGTCTATAGCGGTACGCTTCGCATAACACGGGCCGGCACCGCAGCAACAGCGGGTAGCCGAGAAGCGCTTGAGTTCACGTCCACGTTACCGGCACGGTAACTCGTCGCACGCCGCTTGCCATTGGCGGGCTGCCGTTCGACAGCGGTTTTTGCTCGCGAATGGCGAGATTTCCTTGCCGTACGTAGAGAGGACGAGACCGGGACTCATTTGTGCGGCAGATTCACCGCCGCTGATCGCTCGACGGCGCCGATATCGTCGCTAGGCCTTTTCTGGTTCCCTTCAAAGCTAAAACGGACGGTACTTTGAAATGAAATACCGACGCTCACAAGCCGCAATATTTTCTTATCGTTGTTATCGCTCTTCGCAATACTTGTACACAAAGAAGAAAAATACGCTGATATCAGCGGCGCCGTCGGCTCCGATGCGAGCACAGCCGAGCCCGTCGCCTCCCGGCTGCAGCTGTTTTCGTTGCCGGTGGCGGAGGCGCGCAGGTTCGCGGTCGTCGATTGGGCCATTGGTGGTGCAGCGGGCGGGGCGCCGTCTACTTTGGACACCTCTCGCGCGGCAGACGTTCTACGGCACTGGCGGACAGTTCGCCGTCGGTATATGTGCCGCTTGCGTGGACGTGACCGAAAGTATGCAGTGTTTCGAGAAGCGATTTGGTGATGACGTATGTCACGTGACCTTTCGAGAAGTACTCGGCGAGGAGGGGAGACCAGCCGATGAGGAGAGTAGCGAAGGAAAGAGCGAAACGAGCGAGGGCCGTTTTTTGATCATCAAACGCGTGTAACTCCGCTATTACGGCACCATTTCGAAAAATTCTCGCGGGTTCTTGTTCGTTGTAGACTCGTGCACAACTGCAACATCACAACTAAATTTCGACCTCTGGGTGGTTTAGGGGCCCTTTAAAGACAAGAGATGAACCTACAGTTTACGTCCTGGCCTTCATTTGTGCTAATTAGTGTAGTGAAAATCCACTTCAGTGCATTTTCTGAGCGTGTATCATTAGCACGTCAATAAAACGAGGCCAATGATCTGTTGTGTTGTAATAGAACCTAATTTCTTTTTTTTTTCATTTTGTTTTGTCCTGGTGTATGATGGTATGATCGCCAGTATCGCGCGTGCACTCAAGAGAAAAAAAAAAAAAAAACTAAAGGTACGTGCGGCAGTTTTGTGGATTTTTCGTATGATTTTTGTATTGTACTTCACGAAATGATTTCTACATTTATTTTGCATGGCGTTACAGCTCACTCATTTTATAGTGAACGTACGTATGTGAATAAATGAATAAAGTTGAAACATAATGTACAATCATTTTGTGTTCTTAGTTTGACAAAAGTTGATTTTTAAAGTACCACAAAAACGGACAAGCTTCTGTAATGACGATGAAGTTACATTTTTTTTTTTTTGAAAAAAGTACGTCGCATTCTGCCTGTCACAGTATCATAAGCATTTTATCCCCAATATCAGAAAAGAAAGCTTCATTGCAACTAAAAAGTCACGCTTTTAATATATGTAAAAGTATTCTTAAACAAAGCCAAAATACCAATAACACGGTTATTAAATTATGCATATATCGTTTTTTTTTTCAAAGCCACATAACTATAGAATATGCATGACACAGGTTACACGTTTAAGTGAACCGGTGAGCCGTTCAAATGAACCGGTTCATTTCAGTGAGCTGAGCCGTTCCGAGCCGCTCACTTTTGCCCATCTCTAGAGCGCATGGCGCGCGGCGACGGTTTTGTCGCTGTTGGACCTTATACGGAACCCCACGACGACGACGACGGCGACGACGACAGTGACGGCGAAAATGCGCTTGTGTAACTAACTTTGTGGGTGCCCCTTGTTAAGTATTGTCATATGCTTGCAGAGCATATGACAATACTTTCGTCAGACTGCTCCTTCTCGTACAGTAGATGAAAACTGGATGCTATTTAAGAATACGTTACTATCACTTGTTGAGAGACATGTGCCCCTTGTTCGCATTCGCGGTGATTTAGGAAAGCCCTGGTTTTCTAATACATTAAGGAGGCTGTTGGGTAAGAAAGAACGTCTTTTTCGTGATGCGAAACGCTCGAAATCTTGTTTAAAGTGGGACAAGTACTTTACATGCCTTCGTGAATACACCAACACTGTGAAACAATCCAAAAAGAAATTCTTCCACCACGACTTGCAGAACATTATTCGTGTCAGCCCAAAAAAATTTTGGAATATTCTGAAACCAAACAATCGCTCCAATAACATTTCTTTGACTTACCCTGACGGTACAAATGTGCCACTTGATCAGCGGTCAGACGTAATCAACTCATTTCTTCTGTTTTCACTCGTGAGTCTGCACTAAAGGACGTTGATTTGCCCAGCTACTGTTTCCCCCGCATGCTTCCTATTATCATTAATTCTCAAGGCATTATGAAGCTAATTGAAAACCTGAAAATTTATAGTGCCCCCGGGCCAGATAACATCTCTGCTAAGATACTAAAAGGTACGAAAGAAATTTCCAGTCAAATATTACAAATAATTTTTACCCAGTCCATTACCGATAGCTCACTTCCAAATGACTGGAAAATCAGTAAAGTGGTACCTGTATATAAGTCAGGCAGCCGCTCTGATCCTTCTAACTATCGTCCCATTTCTCTAACAAGCATTGCCTGTAAACTCCTAGAACATATAATATATTCACAAATAGCATGTCATCTTGGGGATCATTCCTTCTTTTTTCACAATCAACACGGTTTCCGGCCTGGTTTGTCATGCGATACACAGCTTTTTGAATTTGTTACTGATCTTCACCTGAACTTAGACTCATCAATTCAGACTGACGTCATCTACCTAGACTTTGCCAAAGCATTCGACTGTGTTCCCCATCAGCGACTTTTGGCCAAACTTTCATGCCTCAATCTCGACCCTCTCGCACTGTCATGGATTCATTGCTTCCTAACAAATCGCCTCCAGTACACAGCTGTCGGAAATCATTGCTCTGGCACTTCTAGCGTGATCTCCGGCGTACCACAAGGGTCTGTCCTCGGTCCCCTTCTCTTTCTCATCTTCATAAACGACCTTCCTAACGGCATTTCATCCTCTATGAGCCTTTTCGCAGACGACTGCGTACTTTATCGTCGCATCAAGGACCAAACCGACCATGCAATACTTCAACAAGACTTACATTTAATAGAAACCTGGTGTTCCAATTCTCTTATGAAACTTAACATCTCCAAATGTAAAGTTATGCGGATCTCCCGTAAGCACTCTAACAAGGAATACCAGTATTCTCTAAATTCGACAACCCTATCCACCGTTCAATCATATCGTTATCTCGGTATCACCATTAACAGCAAGTTGACCTGGACCGGCCACATCACAAAATTGGCTACCGACACTACTAAATCACTTGGTTACGTCAGACGCAACCTGGCCCTGTGCCCCCCATCGACACGAAAACTAGCCTATGAAACTTTCATTCGAAGTAAACTTGAATACGCCTCAGCTATTTGGAACCCGCACCAAGCTTACTTGATCAACACTTTAGAATCAATACAAAATCGTGCCGCTAGATTCATCACTTCCAGGTATAGCCGCCAAGAAAGTATCAGTAAGATTAAATCATCCTTAGGACTCGAACCATTGTTGTTGCGTCGGAAAATTGCAAAGCTGTGCCTTTTCCATCGAATATATTATAACTTCCCACATCTGCATGGAAAGCTTCTTATTCCACCAACCCGTACATCTCGTCGCCTTTTTAACTCTTGTAGTATCCAGCGCTTGCATGGTTCAACATCTTCCTTTAATCAATCGTTTTTTCCTAGCACTATCGCAGAGTGGAACAGATTACCAGATAGAATTGTCAGCGAGCGTAACCACATTATCTTTAAACAGCTGCTCACTGATTACCTCAAACTCTAACCTTATAATGACCGTACTGTGTTTTCCTTCTTTCGCTTTTTCTTTTTTTTCTTTTTTTCTTTTTTCTTCTTTTCTTGCTTTTGCATTGTATTCGGTGTGCCGCGAAGTTTTTCCTTTTTTGTGTGTGTTCCTTTTTTTCTTTTTAGTTGTGTTCTCAAATGAAATCCACAGGCTGTAGGAAATTGTAACCATGTCTATATTCCTATTCTTACCTCCTGTAACCCCCCCCCCCCCCCTTATGTAATACCCCGACAGGGGTCCTTAAGGGAAAATAAATGATGATGATGATGAGCATCACGCAGAAATAATGGGCAGTTCTTCGGCATACCATCCATTAGTGAATTCCTTGCATATTGCATGTTACCAGAACTGAAACATAAATTAGAATACGCTTTTTATTTTTTACACACACTGCACGATGAGATTTTCATGCAGTGCAGTGCATAGAACATGTTGGCAAGCTGCAAGACATCTACTTCACACCATGTGACGAAGTCAAACTTTATTACCTAATAAATGATCGAGAAAAGATGCAGAACGTGTAATTAATTAACAAGAGTGACAAATAGCAGCAAAGGTGGCCATGCATATATCTTGAAGATGATTGCTGCCGGAGCCAGAGCAGGGCAGCCTTTGTAAGAGAGCACTGGCTGCCCACAAATGATTTCCGTCCCAGCTCACGCTTGAAGGTTCTTGTAGACACAAGCAAGCAAAAACCTGCACAGAGAAAAAAAAAAAAAAAACGCTTAACCTTGCACTCGGCCGCGCAACCCTTGAAACAGCGAAGCTGGGCGATCGCAGCCCAGCATTTTTCCGGAATTGCGCGCGAACTTTTCATCTTTTTACTCGTGATGATGATAATTTCTTTTAGCGTGTACCGGACTCACGGCGTCGCTGCGCGTTGCATAGCGCAGCTTGCTACACCGACACCGCGTTCCAATGACGACACCGCGTTCCAGGAGACCTGCTCCGTGAATGCCTCTCTCTCTCGCTCTCACAGCGCGCAAAACCTCCTCACCTCGCAGATCAGGAGCCTACGAACGCGCCAGCTGTGGACGAAGACGACGACGCACGAACGCAACCATATGGTTCGCATAAATGCATGTTCTGCAAGCGTGGCTGTATAGCCTTGTGGTTGCGACGCTCTCTTTGGGGCCGGGGGTACGCGGGTTCGAATCCCACTTCGGCAAGAAAGTTTATTTTCTTTCTTCGTAGTTTTCTTGCTACGCACCACAAATTACGGCTGGCTTAAACAGCTTCACGGTTAAAAAGTTGTCGCAGTTTCACCTGGAAGGCGAAGCATCAATTGCGATAGCAAATTTGCAGAGAGCTATACGGAGTAATGATAGTAGCTTTATCAGCTGTATAAACTTGGACATGCAGCAGCACCGGCAACACGCAGATCTGTTGTCGACGCCGTCGGCGTTTTGCACGCGTTCGCACAAAATGCGTGCGGCGTTGGTGACTGTTGCCGGAGCCTCTGATATAAATAGGCACTTGGTGCCGCAGCTAAACGTCGCCTCCCTTCCCTCCCCCTTCCCCCCTCCCCCACGGCCTCTCGCGCGTCGGAAGAAGGCGCGTTTGCTCTACATATATGGTGATTGTAAAGGAGGAAAGAGACGCCTACTTCTGCAGCCCTTAAGGAAGCACGGCGCAGAACGCGCGTTTGTTCTCCGCCGTGCGTTCACTCCCCGTGAAAGCGCGCGTCCCTCGCGCCCTTTCACTCGCAAATACAGCGTTCGGCGGCGCGCGGCGACGATTTCATCTCTATTGACGTCATACGGAACCTCACGGCAACGGCGACGGCGACGCCGACGGCAGAAATCTGCTTTGGAGTGTCCATATAATTGCTATCGCAATAAAAAGCGAAACAGGAAATGAGATTGTGCGAATCGGAACTTCAATTACCACTATGTGCCGAGGAATAACTTTGACTCGCATTAAAAATAAATTTAAGGTATCCTTTGTTTAAAGTACTGGAATCTTAAGGTATGTATGTGATGATGCTTAAAATTACGAGTATGTTTCATGACACATAGTTATTAAAATGCAGAGCAGAGTCAGATAGAGAAGTGCCTTCAGATTAATATATGGTGTTTCGTGGCTAAAACTTATCAACTTGTCAAACAAGTCTTGAAGATGATTGCTGCCGGAACCTGAGCAGGCCAGTGCTCTCCTACAGGGACTGGCCTGCTCTGGCTCCGGCAGCAATCATATTCAAGATATGCATGGCCACCTTTGCTGCTGGTAAATGATCTGCTATCTTAATTAAAAAGGTAAATCGCATTTTATAATACACCGATTGCTGTTTGGCGTTTTGCACTACGTAGCTGTCGCCTTTTTTTTCATACTTAAACATGACAGTACGAGTTAAGGAGGTAACATAGAAAGGACTGGTGATAATCACAATGCAATGCTTAAGGGGTTGGGTTAATCACGTTTCTTGATATATCTTCATGAGACCCTACTTGGCTTAGGGCAATACCTCACACCAATAACGCGTCACCTTGGATGATACCTCATACGAAATTGAAAGTATCTCATTATGTAATCAAACGGGAGCATTACCCGCTGTCTTAGAAGTGTTAACATAGTCGTTGCGTCAGAAAGTGCTAAGTGATTTGTACAGGTTGCAAGTTCATCATTGCATTTATAGCCTCAGGTAATTTTGCGCATCAGCACTGACTAGCAGCTGACCTCTGATTGATATCATTGAAATAGATGACCAAAAACAGCACAGGTAAAATTAGAGTTATGACAAATGTTTTCAGAGCAGCTCTGTACACTGCTGGAACCCGCAGCATCATGCCTGTTCTACCCGCACATATGACAACACAATCTGTTTCTCAGACGCATGCGCCCCCAGACATCATTGTGTGATCCTCTCAGAGTAAGGTTAAATAACTGTGTGCAAGCTACCTGAGATGATCAATTCGGCAGGCAACAACCTAGTGCCTATGGTGGTAGAGCCAAATTGAAGTTTGTTCTTGTATGGAAGCCTCGGCTCATCAATCACAGCAGCAAAGCATACATCCTGCAGCGGACACAATGATCTGAAATTTTACTGCTTGCTAATGCTGTACAGTAAATTTCTGTAAAACTAAATCACAAAGAAAATCTTTTACAATACAGAAATCATCACATACTGGCTTGAACACATTTGTGCATTGAGGAAGAAGGTGCAACGTACACTGTTGAAGCAAAATTTTACTTATGTATGTAAATGATCACACAACAGAGTTAATCTGTGAGCTCTTACATAGTATTCACTTCTTAGAGTTAAGCTTTGCAAGACTTAGGGAAACTAAGTAGTAGTAGAAGTAAACTGTGTACACTGGTGCTGAGAAACTGAGAATAATAGTGGCAGCTGATCAGTGCAAAAAAATTTTAAAAATGGCCGTTTGCTAAATGCTTAATATTTTACCGTGAAGTGCTCCCTGGTGTTAACCCATATACAAGCAATGTGAAGATCAGAGAGGGTAAAGTATAGTGGCTTACCTTGATCATAATGGTGAGGTCCCGCAATCCAGCTAGCGCCACGAGACAAGATGTCCAGCAGTTCAGTCAAAAGAACAAAATAAGAGCACACCAAGTCAGTTAAAAGACAGATATGCAATTAGAAGTGAGGTGAACCAAAGTTATTCTTTAATTATTGGCAAGCAATCGTGATTGCACTGCCAGATGAAGCGCGTACTACACTATCTGCAGCTTATTTATTACAAAGCGCCAGTGCAATTTTCACATCAGCAGATGATTGTATTAGACATTGTATAAAACAAGTAAGCATTGCGGTGGGAGCGCTACAAGCTGTATAGTGACACATGCGCGCGCGCAGAACAAAAGGACACAACATAGGGTGGGTACAGTCTGGCTCATGATTATGAGCAGCGTGCCCTCTCTGGATGCACTCCCTTCGGTTTTTAATGCTACGTTATCCATAAAGACTATAAACAAACAGGACCCTCGTATAAAAAAGTCACAGGCCTGCGCGGCACAGGCAGCACAGTCACAGCGTAAGCTGGTAGAGCGGCTCAAGAGTAGCTCCAATTCGGGCACCACACACAACATGGTCTTCGCGGCAATCTCTTCGCCTCTTTTTGACGCGAGCGATATGAACTGTCCGCCTGGCTTCGATAGCGAGCTGCGGCTTGTAATGCTATCTGCACAGCAGTTTGCTGAGCCCGATCAAGCCTTACAACTCCAACTTACTTGCCGGGCACGCTACGTTTGCAGGCACCTTAACTAGATGTCGCCACATTGCTGGCGGAGGCTGGGGATCGCGTTTTTTTTTTTTTTGACTGCGCGCTTCGTCTGAATCGCATTTCGTCGTCGGCGCCTGCGCACGCTGCGGTGCAGGTGCCTTACCTAGATGGCGCCACCATACTGGGGGAGGCTCGGGTCGTCTGCGCCTGCGCGTCTGCCTAGGGAGCATTTATAGGGCATTTTTCCGTTGCCCGATAGCAAGCGCTTGCGTGGCTCAGTGGTAGAGTATCTGGCTCCCACGCAGGGGGTGCGGGTTCGATCCTGGTGGGAACCGGGTACTTTTTTCGCATTTCCGGCGATAGCAATTATGGCGGCGCACGCCATCGAGGGCCGACACCATCGCGAAACGAAAAAGCTATTGGAATGAGCCTATGAACAGCTTACGCTGTAAAATAAAGCTGCGGCACCAAATGCGTATTTATATAAAAAGCGTTGCGAGGCGAGAATGTGGTAAAGCCTTCCGACGCTGCTCGACGAGTGTCCTGTTCTGATCTCGTCTAAAACTTGCGAGCCACCCCCAGAGGCACCGGCAGCAGTCACCAACGCCGCGCGCGTTCGGTGTGAACGCGGGCAAAACGCCCACGGCATCGTCAACAGTTCGACGTGTTGCTGGTGCTGCTACAAGTCCATGTTTACACAGCTGATAAAACTACTATCCTTACTCCGTATAGCTCTGTACTAATTTGCTATCGGAATTCATGCTTAGCCGGTCGGGTGAAACTGCGACATTTTTTTTTCAAACTTCCTGCCTCCCAGTGTTGCCAGGAAGGAAAGAGATGCCTGACAAATTTAGAGCCTGGCTTCTTGACTACCGCCAAAGTGATTGCACCGCGCTGGCTGCTCTGTGACACCGCTGCAATCACTTTGACACCGGCGTGTCGCTCCTGCTGTCAGCCCCTGCCTGCTGCGCGAGCATGGAATAAGGCGTCGTTTGTGCGCGCTGGGTTGAATGCGATAATAAACCCTTGATTGTTGAAGGTCTGGTGTGAAAGCGTTTTACAATGAAGCCAGCTTGTTATGTTGCTTCTTATGAGTTCGTTTATCTGTGGTGTCTTTTGTTGGTTACCACCGACGGTAACCGGAAACTAACATACCGTTTGGCATTTTACAGCATAAGCTGTTACGGGCTCATTCCAATAGCCGTTTCGGTTCGCGATTATGCCGCCGCCGGCGTTTGGCCGTAACCGGTATCGCTGGAAATGCGAAAAAAGTACCCGCTCTGCACCGGGATCGAGCCCAGGCCCACTGCGTGGGAGTCGGATACTTTACCACTGAGCCCCGCAAGCGCTCGCTATCACGCAGCAGAAATATTCCATTTAAACGCGCGGCGCGCAGGCGCAGACGACCCGAGCCTCCGCCAGTACGGTGGCGCCATCTAGTTAAAGTGCCTGCAACCGCCGCGCGCGCACGCGCCGACAACAAGATGCGATTCAGACGAGGCGCGCAATCAACACTATCCCGATGTTAGATCTGCGCCACGCATTCTGGGTACCTCTTCGGTACACGTTATGACGTCTCCTCGCAAGCTACGAACCGCTGCTGAAGAAGCGAATCGTAGAGCTACGTGCGCGGCTACAACCAGGCATCATCGGGCTCAGCAGACTGCTGTGCAGAGAGCATTACAAGCCGCAGCTCTCCGTCGACACCGGGCGGGCAGTTCAGATCGTTCTCGTGAAAATCGAGGCGCAGACACTTCGCCGCGAAGAGCCTGTTGTGCGTGGTGCCGAAATTAGGGCTACTCTTGCGCCGCTCAACCAGCTTACGCTGTGAATGTGCTGCGTGTGCCGCGCAGGCCTGTGGCTTTTATGCACTTCCAGACAAAAACATCTAAAAAGGTTCTTCAGTTAGACATTCTGAATAAGTTTAACAAAATACACTCTGGTAACACTAACAGTGAGTTGTTACCGCAGATAGAACATATACTAGTATATTTCAGGCCCTTAGGCTATGTTTAGAAGACATTCTATATGCAGTCTTGTCGTATACCAAGACGTCTATGGTCGTTTGTATCCGTTTCAAGACGTTTTTAAGAGGTTTTCTGTTTCGCGGGAAGCCATTACGCCACCACGGGGACTAACATGTATTTTTCTTGTACTGCGTAAGCTGGTGAATAAAACAAGGGGACTGATGTTCTATCTTCCCGCTGGACATAATTGGCACGCTCTTTATTATGCAAGCCAGCAATCGCAAAGAAAGCGTGCACGCGAAAACTATAGGTGACATGCGGAAGAAAACGACACAGCGTGGAACGCGCGCGCACGCACATGTAAAAGCAACGCGTGAACACAGCGGATGCAGGTGGTCTCCTGTAGTCGCCTCCGCTCGTCGTAGATTACGTCATTTGTCGAGCTCAAAGCAGCAGCGCCCAAGGTGGATAGACAAGACGTAGGCATTGGCTAACAACCAAATGCTAGTTTTTTTCAAGAGGCGTATGTAGTGTATCTGCTCATCAAGACGAAATCATCATTTTGAATGATTGAATAACACAGGTAATTTGCGCGTGCATCGCCAATTTTCTGCATGTGGAAGGCTACTTCTGAAGTCATCAATGAACCAGCCTAAATGCGCACGCTTGCATGTATGACCGATGCAGAAGACGGGAGAGGTGGCGATGCGATACTTTGCATTTTATTTCAGTGGCAACATAGACGAGGTCGGGAATTTTTGAACTCCCTAATTTGACTTGTGCAACTACAATTTTTCAGGTGGTGGTCGGGAAGTCACAGTGCCAGCCCCGGAGCAACCTGAGTCTCCTGTAAGTTATCATCACTCGACACATGGCACCGTTTCTAGCAGTTTTGAAGGCTTAGGTTGGAGGTGCCCTTGGCGAAACTGCGCTGTGACGAAAAATGTATCACGCCACAGAAAATGCTCGTATTAAGATGTCATTTCTCAGGGAGGTTCCTGTAAACAAAATAAACTAGCGGCTTTGAAATGAAAATTTCGTAAACTTCGGTCTGGGTTGGAATCGAACCCGGGGTGCGAGACGAGCACGCTTCGCTAAAGCTGCGTTTGCTCCACTTTCCAGGCTTACTAAATGTGTGCCCAGTGCCTGCGTTATTGCACACGTCACGTAGCAGCCATCTCGCTTACTAATCGTGTGGCCTGTGCGTGCACTAACGTGCTGCACGTTGGATACTAGGTTAAGTGTTCACGTGTGGCCTTACTTCCCATTGAGGCTCCTTATGTCTTGAAAGAAGTCTAGCCCCCATCTTAATGTATGAGCAATATGTCTTACAAAGAAGTCTAACCCAGATTGTATAACTGGGTTAGACTTGGTATAACTGGGTTATACCAAGTATAACTGGGTTAGACTAACTGTAACGCAAGAAGGCTTTCGCCTTCTTGTGTTACAAGTGTGTAACACCTGCCGAACTTTATTGTCATAATGCTGGAATCAATGCAAAAGGAGGGGATGGCTTCATTATTTATTAAACAACTTGATGGCGAAAAAGACTACCGTAGGTTGTGTGCCAAGTTGCCATCACACCTAAATAAAGATCAGTAATAAATACACGCGTACCCTCTCGAGTGAGGCTAGCTTAGCAGGACTATTTGAGGAATTATCAGGCATTGCCTGGTATATTATTGGCCTTAGTGAGGTTGAAAGAACTGGTGAGGCTTACACAGTGCTGACTAACGGCCACGTCCTCTGCTAGAGGTCTTCCAGACAAGAGAGAATCCGAGGTAGGATTTCTAGTCCATAACAACATAGCGGGTAATATTGATGAATTCTACAGCATTAGTGCGAGGGTAGCAGTCATCGTAATAAAGCTGAATAGGAGGTACAAAATGAAGGTAGTACAAGCCTACGCCCCGACTTCCAGTCACGATGATGAAGAAATAGAACAGTTTTATGAAGATGTCGAATTTGCAATGAGAAAGGTGCAAACTCAGTATACTGTAGTCATGGGCGACTTCAATGCAAAAGTGGGCAAAAAGCAGGTTGGTGAGCAAGCAATTGGCAGCAAGCGGTGGACCATTAGGGTTACAGAATGGATGCCAAGAGAAGGGAAGCGCAGTCGAGGACGGCAGAAAACCAGGTGGGATGATGAAGAAATAGAACAGTTTTATGAAGATGTCGAATTTGCAATGAGAAAGGTGCAAACTCAGTATACTGTAGTAATGGGCGACTTCAATGCAAAAGTGGGGGAAAAGCACGTTGGCGAGCAAGCAATTGGCAACTACGGCATCGATTCTAGGAATGCAAGAGGAGAGATTTTGGTAGAATTCGTGGAAAGGAATAGGCTGCGAATAATGAATACATTCTTCAGGAAGCGCCGCACAGGAAGTTGACCTGGAAAAGCCCTAATGGAGAAACAAGGAATGAAATAGATTTCATACTCTCTGCCGATCCGAGCATAGTGCAGAATGTAGAAGTGTTAGGTAAGGTAAAGTGCATTCACCATAGGTTAGTGAGGTCTAGGATTTCTCTCAACTTGAAGAGAGAAAGAGTGAAATTAGTCAAGAGGAAACAGGCCAACCTAGACGCAAGTAAGGGTGAAAGCAGACCAATTGAGGCTGGTGCTCGCAAACAAATATGCAGCTTTAGAACAAGAAGATGAAGATAACATAGAGGTAATGAACGAAACCGTAACTAGGATGATCTCAGAAGCAGCCATTGAAGTGGGAGGTAAGGCACCAAGGCAACCAGTAACGAAGCTCTCCCAAGAAACAAAGGACCTAATAAAGAAACGACAAAACATGAGTTTCGAACTCAAGAGATCAGATAGAATTCGCTGAACTGTGAAAACTGATCAACAAGAGGAAAGTAACGGATATTTGAAATTATAACGTGGGAAAGATTGAGGAAGCCGTAAAATATGGACGCAGCATGAAATCAGTAAGAAGAAAGCTTGGCATAGGACAAGGCAAGATGTATGCACTGAAAGATAAGCATGGTAATCTCATCAGCAATTTGGATGACATAGTAAAAGCAGCGGAAGAATTCTATACTGACCTGTACAATTCCCAAAACCGCCAAGCTACTTTCATTCGAAATAGTGATGAACCGGATACAGAAGCTCCTTCTATAACTAGCGATGAAGTTAGAAGGGCCTTGAAAGACATGAGCAGGGTAAAAGCGGCTGGAGAAGATGGAATAACAGTAGATTTAATCAAAGATGGAGGAGATATCATGCTTGAAAAGCTTGCGGCCCTTTATGCGCAATGCCTCACAATTTCAAGTGTACCAGAGAGCTGGAAGAACGCCAACATTGTACTTATCTATAAGAAGGGAGACGTTAAAGAATTGAAGAATTACAGACCCATTAGCTTGCTTTCAGCGTTGTTTAAAATATTCACCAAGATAATTTCCAATAGAATCAGGGCAACACTTGATTTCAGCCAACCAAGAGGTTCGCAGGCTGGCTGCAGGTAGGGATATTCTACGATGGATCATATCCATGTCATCAATCAGGTAATCGAGAAATCTGCGGAGTACAATCAACCTCTGTATATGGCTTTCATAGATTATGAAAAGGCATTTGATTCAGTAGAGATACCAGCAGTCATAGAGGCATTGCGTAATCAAGGAGTACAGGAGGCATACGTGAATATCTTAGCAAATATCTACAAGGATTCCACAGCTACCTTGGTTCTCCACAAGAAAAGTAGAAAGTTACTTATCAAGAAAGGGGTCAGGCAAGGAGACACAATCTCTCAAATGCTATTCAGTGCATGCTTAGAAGAAGTATTCAAGCTCTTAGACTGGGAAGGCTTAGGAGTGAGGATCGACGGCGAATATCTCAGCAACCTTCGGTTTGCAGATGACATTGTCCTATTCAGCAACAATATAGACGAATTACAACAAATCATTGAGGACCTTAATCGAGAAAGTGTAAGAATTGGGTTGAAGATGAATATGCAGAAGACAAAGATAATGTTCAATAGCCTGGCAAGGGAACAAGAATTCGGGATCGCCAGCCAGCATCTAGAGTCTGTAAAGGAATAAGTTTATCTAGGTCAATTACTCACAGCGGACCCTGATCATAGGAAAGAAATTTACGGAAGAATAAAATTGGGTTGGAGTGCATACGGCAGGCATTGCCAAATCCTGACCGGGGGCTTACCACTGTCGTTGAAAAGAAAACTGTACAATCATTGCATTCTACCGGTGCTAACATATGGGGCAGAAACTTGGAGGTTAACAAAGAAGCTCGAGAACAAGTGAAGGACCGCACAAAGAGCGATGCAATGAAAAATCTTAGGAGTAACGTTAAGAGACAGGAAGAGAGTGGTGTGGATCAGAGAACAAACGGGGACAGACGATATTGCAGTTGACATTAAGCGGAATAAATGGAGCTGGGCAGGCCATGTAATGCGTAGGATGGATAACCGGTGGACCATTAGGGCTAGAGAATGGATACCAAGAGAAGGGAAGCGCAGTCGAGGACGGCAGAAAACCAGGTGGGATGATGAAGCTAGGAAATTCGCAGGTGCAAGTTGGAATACGCTAGCGCAAGACAGGGGTAATGGAGATCGCAGGGAGAGGCATTCGTCCTGCAGTGGACATAAATATAGGCTGATTATGATGATGATTATGATGAATAAATACTACCATCCGAAGTTATTTTTATCACAAGGCGTATGTTTAACAATGGCATATTTTCGATCATCCATCACTTTGGACAGGAACCTACGCATGGAGCGGCATCACCTGAGCCACTACCATATCCGGAGTATCCTGTGCTGACCTTTCCCGGCCCAAGGGTGAGAAATAAATTTCAATTTTTGATTGCTACTTTTGCTGCACCGAGCAATAACAGGACCTCTCCAGCTTGAAGGCCCATGCTGGAGCAAAGCACGTTTGCTTCATGTACATCCATAGGTTGACTCTAAGGGTTTGGCGAATGCTCTTTTGGTCGGGAACTAAGGAAAGTTATCACGCCAAAGGTTAACATTTTAAAAAGGAAACAAATACATAATCTTGATGTCGCTTCTCTACGCGAGCATTGTTTATAACAAAAGATGGCCTCCACTGAACATTTAACGGTGGACCGAGAGCCAATGTAATATCAAAACCTAACATATGCAGTTTTCGCAACTTGATCGTGTACACTCCAGACAGGAGAGTATGACACTGGTCAATTTCGTGCATAGGCAGCTTGAGCAGAATGAAGGCAGACTAACACATATAAAGGGCTTAAGACTGCTCAGATGCCTAATAGCTATGCCAAGAAACATCGCGGCATCGCTTTACGCTCAGGGGCCATATAATAATAATGAAAATAATAAAAACCTTTATTTCATCATCACACTCGTCAAGGCAGCTGTAAGTAAAAGCTGCTCATCGTAGAGGAAGATTGACAAAGGCCGACAGTTAGTCCTTTGTACAAAACAGCCAGCAACGATACTTACAATAACATGCAGCATATGGGAAATCTGCTAAAGAAATACAGAGGATGTTAGTCTCACAAACAGACTAAGCAGGAGAACAAATATAAAGGTGGACCGTGAGCCAGTGTAATATCAAAACATAGCATATGCAATCTTCGCAACCCGATCGTGTGCACTCTAGATAGGACAGCATTACACTGGTCAATTTTGTGCATTCTAAACAGGCTGAGTCAGGCGATGTCATTTGCAGCTGACTTTTTATCCTGAGGCTCTAAATATATTTTAATTCAGCCATCTTTCAAAGTGAGTGATTTCGCTAAACAAACCCACGTATAATACTGTCAAACTATGTTGTACACGAATTTTTCACGTGACAGCATAGGCTGGTTGCTTATTCATAGCCAGGCGGCAATAAAACTAAGGAAATAGATACAGTGAGCGCACAGCGCAACATGTCGTTTTTGTACGCGACGACTGTGTCCTCAGGGCTGTTCGCGCCTAAAGAGAACATTTATCATTAGACATACGGCCCTTTGTAGGTAGCGCTTGTCCGTGTCTGCACGGTCATCCTTGTTATTTTCCTTCGCATTTCAAGCCTACCAATGAAGTCTACAAGACTGGTGCGCTGGCGCAGCGCAGAAGCTGGTAACGACTCGTTCTAAGATAGTTGTGCTTGAATTCCAGGAACTACCTGCTAACATGCCATACCTGCTAATATGCATATACTTTGTGCATAATAAGGCTATGTTGAAACACCGGATTTATTATTGGAATTGGGCTGAAGAGACTGGGACCTCAGGCACATATAAGACCCGTGTCCTTCCCCGTGGCGTCAATGCTGGTGTAGAGATAGACATGTCGGACTTATGCAGCAACGCTAGTGCAGCAGCGACGCTAGTGAGAAGGTGAAGTTAGGTGTGAACGGTTTATACGCACTGCTCGTGCTGATTAAAAAAGCCTAAAAAAGATAGCAGAATCCACTTCCCGATGACTGTCGACGGTAACGAGTTATGCATTGGGAGTGTATTGCAACGGGATTGAGCTTTCGCGCTCTAAAACCGCGTTATAAACATTCTCAGATACGATTCAGCCCATTCGAAAGTGGGAGGGCCTTAGTTGCCTGCGTGCCGCTTTCCGGAATGCTTTGCTGGCATAAGGTAATCATGAGTGCGACCAGCCAGTGGCATGCCTGAGAAAGGCATGATACCGGTAAGGAATGCTTGCAGTCCGACAAGCTTTACCTCATCAAGCAGGTAAAGCTTGTCGGAAAAGGAGCGGAAGGCGCTACAAGGCGGCCTAATAAACGGCTTTTGGTTGTGGCCTGCGTCCACAACCAACAACCAACCAAGAAATTTTATATTCGCGGGTACCATTCCAGAGCATGCACAAAAATTATTAACAGACATTTTCAATACCTTTCAGTCGTACCATTTGACACATATGACCATAGTGCGAAAAGAATACGTAGTAGAAATTAAATCGGGATTCCCTGACCTCGAGAATTTACCGGAGCTGCCATATAAGAAATCCTAACTACTAAATATTTTGAAACAACTGAATAAACAATAAGGAAAATTGTACCTTTAAGGGTGCTTTCTCGTGTCTGTTTCGGACCCCCTTACACCCATAGAAAAGGGTGCTTGGGCCAACTAATACGCCAACTCTAAAGGCAGATTTGTTTTTTTAAATTGCACCCTTTGCCGCAATATACGCGTACTCAAAGTGCACATTGCGTTTTATTTTTTCAGCGATGCCTTTTATCCCCACCCTAATCTTTCGGACTTCCGTACAGATTGGGAGTCAGAAATCTAACCGCTGGACCATTCCTCCGGCATAACTACAGGGAAGAATAATATAGCACCTTAGGAGTGCAGTAGCGCCTCTTCTGATGAGCTGGCGCCACGCTCTTCTGCGCTTCAGCTTATCTGTAAATAAGCACGAAGGTGAAACAATTTAAGCGGAGCTAGAAGTAATATGTGACAGGCAGGAACGAGAGGACGGAACAAAGTAAGTTTGTCTTTCTACTTCGACCCGGGTGTGCCACCTCCACAATAAATGTGTTTTTAGCGGCAGAATATTTCTCCGTACGCAGCTGCGAATGTTTATTCTAACCGATACGGCATTAAACAGCGTGTGACCTACTGCGCGTAATAATGCGCCTGTCCTGATTCTACACCACAAAGAACATGCACCTGAAGGACTATGATTGGCTGACCCGCTATGATTTGCTGACGATTGGCAGCTAATCTATACAACACCGAGCGGCGACAACCTATGCGAATCCAATGGTAGAACATTAAGCAGAAACTCCACTGGAGTTAGACCTCTAAGTATGCGTAAGCATTGTGCAACTTGCTCATCTCTACGGAGCCCGGCGTCATTATCAATCATATCAAACTTCATCCTACCAGCATAAACTGTTATCATCCCTTATCAGTCATTATTAACCTTATCGGTCTCGACGCTACCCTTGTGAACCCTTCTCAACCCTTATCGGTTTTCCTTAAGACCGTGTATCATTGCGCGCAAAATGACATGGACAAAAGAGGGAACACGTATAACACACACGAAGCGCAATGTATCAACAGATTTATTGCGAGAAGACGTGACCTTTTTATACCTTGCCACAGGCAGTACAGCGCATGACACCAAGGACGGAACCACACAGACACAAAAAATCAACACGCGCGTGACGTGCTATTCAAAAACGCTATTTCCTTAGCTGATAGGGTGATAGATGCCATGCTAATACACTTATCTTTTAAAGTTGTGCTGCAGTGGGCCTCAATAATGAGTCGTGTCATCTCATTGTTCGACGTTTCAATGATCATGCACTCTTTGAACATTGGTCTACAGCCGCATTCATCACAATGAAGTGCCAGCCACCCTCCCGTCTTGTTATTTACGTTGTTAGCATGCTCGCGGAGCCGGTCGTTGATGCAACGGCCCGTTTGTCCAACATAAAAACGCTTACATGATAAAGGTATCTTATATACTACGCCGACACTGCATTTCACCCATTAGTTTTGGTGATTCTTGCCCCATGCTTTCTTTTCTCTCTTGTTCGGGTTAGTAATTTTGCAAATTTTTCCAAGCTTATTCGGCGCGGAAAACACGACTCGAACGTTAGCTTTTTGGCCGATCTTCTTGATGTTGTGCGACACTTTATGGATGTATGGGATTACAGTGTACTTTCTCTTTTCTTTCTCCATCTCTTGGGAGGTGGGGACCACGGTGGAGCCAGATGCCCTGATATTCTTAAGTTGCTTCTCCGCTACGGACACTAACAGATGCCTCGGGTAACCTGCTTCTAAAAGGCGTGAAGTTTGCTGGCTCAAACTTCGGCTCGTCATGTGTGGGCAAGACTTTTCCAGGGCGTTCTTAAGGCAGAGATTGGCGAGTGCCCTTTTTATTAGTTTTGAATGGGCTGATTTGAACGGGAGGAGGGGTTTGTTTGCTCGTGGTTCATAGCTCCAGCACATAGCTCCAGCACAAGACGGGAGGGTGGCTGGCACTTCATTGTGATGAATGCGGCTGTAGACCAATGTTCAAAGCGTGCATGATCATTGAAAAGTCGAACAATGAGATGACACGACTCATTATTGAGGCCCACTGCATCACAACTTTAAAATATAAGTGTATTAGCATGGCATCTATCACCCTATCAGCTAAGGAAATAGCGTTTTTGAATAGCACGTCACGCGCGTGTTGATTTTTTGTGTCGGTGTGGTTCCGTCCTTGGTGTCATGCACTGTACTGCCTGTGGCAAGGTATAAAAAGGTCACGTCTTCTCGCAATAAATCTGTTGATAGTTTGCGCTTCGTGTGTGTTATACGTGTTCCCTCTTTTGTCCATGTCATTTTAAGCGCAATGATACACGGTCTCATGGAAAACCAACAAGCCCAAGTGAAAACCATACTGCCTTATCGGTTGTTATCAAGCTTATCGCAATCAATCAGATCCTTATCAACCCTTATCTTTCCTTCTAAAACTTATCGGACTTGATCTAACCCTTACGAACCCTTATCGGTCCTTATCATAATTGTTCATACTGTGGCCAAGAGTGACCACGTAGACCGGTGAAGTCGCGGGCTCTCGCTAGATAGGAAAAACCGACACACGATCTCTTAGCGTAGCATTTGTAATCTGTTTTGGAACGCTAGCCTGTGCCGGTGCGTGCCAGCCGCTCGTGCCTCGTGCAAACGCGAGCGTCTACGTAATTTTCATGCGACGCCGATGCTGCTGACGCTACAGAGGGATCCCCCCTCCCCCCCTTGAGAGGA
Source organism: Dermacentor silvarum (assembly GCF_013339745.2). Classification (NCBI taxonomy): domain Eukaryota; kingdom Metazoa; phylum Arthropoda; class Arachnida; order Ixodida; family Ixodidae; genus Dermacentor; species Dermacentor silvarum. The sequence continues at coordinate 19,720,563 of NC_051159.1, forward strand.
GGAAAGTTCGACGAACGATGAAAGTCCACGTAACGCGGCGTGTCTTGGCGTTGGTCATAGGTGTCACAGAGGGAGGCGGCGTCGATGGATGCAGCAGGGTTGCGTCGCACATTGGTGGGGCCGATGGCGCGGGTGGTTCAATGTAGTAGGGTTTGAGACGTTCCAGGGCAATTGTGTCCGATCGGCCGTTGACGTTCACGACAAAAGTCGGACGACGCTCGAGAACACAATATGGCCCGGAGTAGTGCGGCTGAAAAGGATTCTGCACGGCACAGTTACGCACTAAAACGTGGGTAGCAGAGGTGAGTGCGGGAGAAACGTACGGAAACCTTGCTTCTTGCGAACGTTTAGGCACGGGACGCATCTGGCTGAAGAATGCTTGCAGTTCGGCAGCGTAGTCGGCAGGTGATGGCATAGGTGTTTTGCTGGTGGCGACAAAGAAATCGCATGGATGGCGTAGATGAGTGTCTTAGACTAGCTCAGCACAGGAGCAACCTACGTCGCTCTGGAGTGCGACTCTGATGCCAAGCAAGACGAGAGAAAAATGTAGAACCCACTTCTCCGGCGATTCATGCGACATAAGGGATGCTTTGAGATACTTGTGAAAACGTTCAACAAGTCCATTGGACTGCGGATGGTAAGCAGTCATGCGAAAACGTGTCGTTCCGAGTAGTTTGAGTAGCTCGTTGAAGAGTGCCGAGTCAAACTGCCCACTGCGATCGCTGACTATCGTGCATGGGCAGCCGAACCTCCCAATCCATGTAGACACGAAAGCTGCTGCAACAGTGGCCGCTGAGATGTCAGATATAGGTGTAGCTTCTGGCCACCGTGTATAGCGGTAGATGCATGTCAGCAGGTAGCCGTAACATTTCGAAGGTGTGAGAGGGCCCAAGAAGTCCAGGTGTACGGTGTCAAAACGAGCATCCGGTGGAAGAAAAGTCTTCGCAGGCGGAATGGGGTGACGCTGGATCTTGGAGCGTTGACCCGACAAACAGCAGCGAACCCAATTGTGAACTTGCGTGTTTAGCCGAGGCCAAACGAAACGACTCGAAAGGAGCTTCTGTGTCGCGCGTATGCCAGGATGCGACAGCTAGGTTAGTTTCGAATAGACGCCTGCGAAGGGATGCCGGAATGTATGGTCTAGGCTTGTCGGTAGAAGTGTCGCAGACGACGGACGTACCATCTGGAGTCACCACCACGTCCTCCAATTTCAAGAACGTTGACGAATTCCGGAGTGTACGAAATTCGGTGTCGTCACGCTGTTGATTGGCGAGTAAGTCGATATCGATGATGAAAGGCTCCGACGTCAACGTGGAAACGGCATTGACACGACTTTGAACGTCGGCTGGAATGTTGTCGGTGTCCTTGATGTGTCGGAACGTTGTTGTAAATTCGGGGATGTAGGAAAGGTGTCGACTCTCGCGGGGCGAGTAACAGGACGCCGAACGGTTCGTTGCGTGCACAAGGGGCTTGTGGTCTGTCAAGACAGTAAATGCACAGCCTTCTAGGCAATGTCGAAAATGTCTGATAGTCAGGTAAACGGCGAATAATTCATCCGCAAAGACCCTGTAGCGGGACTGCGTCAGCCTCAGTTTCTTGGAGAAAAATAAAAGTGGTCGCAGTTTCACCTGAAAGGCGAAGCATCAATTGCGATAGCAAATTTGTAGAGAGCTATACGGAGTAATGATATTAGCTTTATCAGCTGTATAAACTTGGACATGCAGCAGCATCGGCAACACGCAGAACTGTTGTCGACGCCATCGGCGTTTTGCCCGCGTTCGCTCAAAATGCGTGCGGCGTTGGTGACTGTTGCCGGAGCCTGTGATATAAATAGGCACTTGGTGCCGCAGCTAAACGTCGCCTCCCTTCCCTCCCCCTCCCCCACGGCTTCTCGCGCGTCGGAAGAAGGTGCGTTTGCTCTACATATATGGTGGTTGTAAAGGAGAAAAGAGACGCCTATTTCTGCAGCCCTTAAGCGAGCACGGCGCATAACGCGCGTTTGTTCTCCGCCGTGCGTTCACTCCCCGTGAAAGACGCGCCCCTCGCGCCCTTTCACTCGCACATACAGCGTTCGGCGCGCGGCGACGATTTCTTCTCCAAATGACGTCATACGGAACCTCACGGCGACGGCTACGGCGACGGCGACGCCGACGGCAGAAATCTGCTTTTGAGTGTCCATATAATTGCTATCGCAATAAAAGCTCTCCATATATGGTGATTGTAAAGGAAGAAGGTGACGCTTAATTCTGCAGCCCTTCAGGGAGCACGGCGCTGAACGCGCGTTTGATCTCCGACGTGCGTTCGTTCCTCGTGAAAGCGCGTGTCCCTCGCGCCCTTTCACTCGCACATAGAGCATCCGGAGCGCGGCAACGATTTCATCGCCATTGACGTCACACGGAACCTCACAGCGACGGCGACGACGACCCCGACGGCAGAAATCCGCTTTGGAGTGTCCATATAATCGCTATCGAATAAAAGGCGAGTGGATGCTACGCATCGTCGATGAATTTCTGCAGAACGGCACCAACGGCGGTGTTTGAAGCGTCGGTCATGATGGCAGTGGGTGCGTATAGCTTTGGGTGTCAAAGCAGCGTGGTGTCGGCGAGGGCAGACTTGACTCTTGTGAAAGCGTCGGTGGCCTCTTCAGTCCACTAAAACACTTGTTTACGGTTGTTTACCAGAACAGCGTTTAACGGAGCCATAAGTCGTGCACAATCGGGAATGAATCGGCGGTAGAAATTGACGAATCCGAGAAATTGGCGAACCTTGGTGAGTGTGGTCGGTCGGGGAAGGTCTTCGATGACGCGAATCTTGGACGGCAGTGGTCGAATGCCGTTAGCGTTGACGACATGACCGAGGAACTCGAGTTCCGGTTGACCGAATTCGCTCTTGGCGGCGTTGATGACAGTTCCGTTACTCGCAAGGGGTGAAAACGACAACCGCAAGTGGTAAAGATGTTCTTCTGCGGAAGAGCTTGCGACGAGAAGGTCGTCCAGAACGAAAGGAAAGCCTCGGGTGACAGAATCGATGAAACGCTGAAAGGATTGGCCCGCGTTCCGTAAGCCGAAGGGCATGCGGAGAAATTCAAAAAGACCGAAGGGGGTGGTGATGGCGGTCTTGGGAATGTCTTCTTCAGCGACCGGTTGTTGATGATAGGCGCAAACGAGATCGATCTTAGAAAAGATCGTCGCACCGTGCAATTCTACCATGAAGTCCTGAATGTTCGGCAGAGGATATCGATCAGGAACTGTAACGTTGTTTAGTGCCCGGTAATCACCTCAAGGGCGCCAGTCTCCCGTCTTCTTAGGCACCATGTGAAGTGGTGATGCCCAATTACTGGAGGAAGGGCGGATTATGCCAAGTTGCAACATATGTTCAAACTCCGCGCGAGCGATCTTCAGTTTCTCCGGGGACAAACGCCGAGATCGGAAATAGACTGGTGGGCCGGAGGTGCCGATGTGATGGCACACGTCATGTTGCACCGGTTGCGTCCAGTCAGGCAGGCGCGTCAAGGTGGGAAACTCGCGTAGGAGCGCCGCGAAAAGTTCATCTAACATGGCAGAAATCGGCACGATCGGCGATGTGCCTGATGATGGGACGCCGGGAACGGATAGCTGGGTCACGGAGTCGATGAGACGGCGTCGTTGGACGTCGACAAGGGGTCCGTAGTTGTGCAAGAAGTCTGCTCCAATGACTGCACGACGGACGTCTGCAACCAGGAAAATCCAGCTGAACGCTCGTCGAAGGCCAAGGTTTATCATGACGGAGCGTGACAAGAAAACTGGAAACCTGGTGCCGTTGACGGCTTGCAAAAATGACACAGGTGTCCCTTTTCGGTCGGAGGGGTGGGCGGGGAGAATGCTGACGTCAGCTCCTGTGTCGACTAAGAACCCTTGTCCCGTAACTCTGTCCGTCACGTAGAAAAGGCGAGTTGTGTGTTGGGCCGGACCACTCGTCGCCATTAGAGGTTGGCCGGTCTATTTCCCTGCCAAGCGCAGGGACGCCGACAGTGACGAGCGTCGTTTCGAAAACGGCGGTGGTATAGCAAACTCCAGACGTTCTAGTTGATGTTTCATTGCGGTTGCTCCTGCGCCTTGATTTGCTGGAACTACAGCTGCGTGGGCGACGAGTTGACGTGCGGCGATGTTCCACTCCACAGATGCTGCGTTCCAGGCGCTCACACAAGGCGTCGAGCGCAGATTGCACTGCCGAAGAGCAGGGAAGGGTTCGCAGGGCGGTTGTATTGTCACCCAGAGACGATGTCATGGCTGCGATGGTTGGGGTGCTACTATCATGACTTTGTCAGCCAAAGCGGCCAGTCCGGTAAGATCCATGGTAGAGGCTGTTGCTAAAACCATTTGCACGTTAGCTGGGAGTCGTTGCAAAAACAATTCGCGCAACAGCGCGTCGTCGATGGATCTTGCGTTGTTTCCGAGCTTATTCCGTGCTTATTTCGTTGTTTGCGAGCTTATTCGCCTCATTCGGCGAAGAAGTTGACTAGGGCGTCGGTCGCCGATTTCTTCAGCGGACAGATGCTGCTGGATGCGAGAACGCTGTGAAGCTGCTGTGTGCTGTAGCAGGGCTGCCTTGAGATCGTCATAGGTGGAGGTAGACAATCTCCTACTGACAATTGGTTCAACAAATCTGCTACTTCGTCAATGGCGGTGAGCGAGAGCGCTGCAACAGCGTAATGAAACTTTGAGGCTTGAGAACGGATACCAGCGACTTGAAATTGCAATTCGGCCTGAAGAAACCACGCCGAGGGATGCTGGTCCCACTGACGTGGGACGCGGATGGCGATGGCCGAACAGGAGGGCTCATCGCGTTCGTCGGAAGAGTTCTGGCCTTCGGCTCTCGTAGCATTGGTCTGGTCCATGGTCGTCTCTACCACAGGAGCGTATGGCAGTATCACGTCCAAGGTCTCCAAACTGTGGCGACGAGTGACCACGTAGACCGGTAAAGTCGCGGGCTCTCGCGGGAGAGGAAAAACCGACAACCGATCTCTTAGCGTAGCATTTTTAAGGTTTTTTGGAACACTAGCCTGTGCCGGTGCGCGCCAGCCACTCGTACCTCGTGCAGACGCGAGCGTCTACGTAATTCTCATGCGACACCGATGCTGCTGCCGCTACAATACTATTATAAACACTTATAGCTCTTTAGCGCCCTATCCATCCACATCGAAACATTATCAACCGTGTTGAGACCCATATAACCCCTTGTCACTCCTTATCCTCCTTATCACCTCATTGACTGCTTATCTGTCTGTGTTGGGTGACCTGAAATGGATGAACGCTCAGAGATCGGTGGCATTTCGGTCGGCTGTGGTGCCAACATCTGAAGCCAGTTTTCTCTCAAATCAGTTATATAAATTCCCTAGATTTTCCTAGTTACTTTAAGGAAACAGTTCTTGACATTGCCAGTATAATTTTCTTAGATATGAACTTCTTTGCTATGCAGACAGACTTCGAAAATATAGTTTAAATTTATTGCCAAGTTAGTTTTTATAAATTTTTGTATTAAAGACGCTGCGCTCAAGCTTAAATGATGTTGCACTGCAAGCTTTTGCAGACAATAGTTTTTACCTTACACAATTTTTCTCTAGTTCCTCCTAAACAAGATCTAGATCTAGGGAAATTTCTGTAGGGTTGGCAGCACTGTAGGTCTCTGAAGGAACGCCCTAATCGAAGGCGTATACCGCGACGACCGACATGCGTCGGGGATGTGGCATGTTTGGGAGTAAAGTTTGGCAAAACCGAAATTTTCTTAATGTCTACGAGGCTCTACATCGCCTCTACGTGTAGTCCTTGAGATGGCTTTTATTCCACCGTCCTCAAATCTTTCAACAAAGCCTTCATACAGTTGAAACTGCTCTGTTTTTACATTTGTTTTGTAACGCTGGTACAACACATACATATGGTTCAGATATATTCACCATCTGCGAGCGTGGTTGTTAAGCCCAGTGGGTAAGACACTCGATTTGTGAGAGTGGGGGTCGTAGGTTCGAATCTCGCCATCTTCACCCTTCTTACTTTCAAATTTTTCATTTAGATTTTATTCCGTTTTCCTTTATGGAGCGCATTGTGTCACGCGTTACGAACGGGGACAGACCGACGGACAGATTTCCTGGGTGAGTCGCATACGAATTCTTAAGCTGTGAAAATCGAAATAGAAGGTAGGAATAAGACCACCGCAGACGCAATGTACATGAAATAGCAGGCATGCTTAGCCAACTCTGACCGAATGACGTGTTGAACTAGTAGGCGCAGACCACTAGAAAATACACTTATGGAAAATACACTTGCTTGAAATGTTGAAATGCCCAAGCACCCTTAAGCTCTGGAAGGCGTATCCACTGCAGCGGGCAATTAATTAAAAGGTGTAGTAGGGGTGTTCTGCTAGCAAATGCCTCCATTTTTTAAATTTTCAAGAAATGTAAGGGGGCAAAACGGGTGTGTCGAAATCCGTCCAACCCTCGAGCGCGTGGGTTGTAATGGTGGGAAACTCTTCATTCTCAGTTGGATATCATACTGTTACGCAGCAACGCGCTTTATTACAATAGCGAGTCAGATCCCGCCAGAGTGCTCGAAACCAGCCGTTATAATGTTACCACAGAAGGCATAAGTAGCAAGAACCGCCAAGGCTTGATCGAAGAACAGTTGACAGAGGTTGATATATTTTCATGATACTGGCTACCAAACGTTAAGTTCTTTGCTTCGGGCTGAGGTTTGGATTGTTTCAGTCAGTGGCTGCTGCACACGTATCGCGCACCATATGGCATTGTTATATGTTGTACTTATCAGCACGGATTGTTCTGGTGGAGGTCGTTTGGTGCATGTAGTGTCGACAAAAGTGCTTTCAAGTGGTACCTGTATCGAATATGCTTTTTGCGAGAGAAGGTTCACGAGAAAACCTCATTTAGCGGGGAAAGGCAAAGTGCGGGATTGCGCTTCTTGTGTTGTTGGTCACAACCATTGTTGGTCACAAAGTCGACGTAACCAAGGCATTCGCGGCGGAGCAGTGATAGTGGCGATGAAAGATGATGGACATCGTACTGACACCGGCGGCGAGGTCAAGAGCTGCAAAGGGCAAATGAAATGCTTTTCGGGTAACAAAGTGATGAAAGGGCATGAAGAAAACCGCCCCGTCGGATATACACTAGACTGGTACGAATGCTGAAGAGCACGAGGTGTCTTCTTTCACGACAAGTTTAGTGGCAGAATGAGCATCGACCGAAGCCAGGTCGCAAGTTGGGAAAGTGCAATCTCAGCCCGATCGCAGTTGATGGTGGGATTGTGGTGTGAGAGAAAATCCAATCCTACAATAACGGCGTGGGAGCACGATGAAAAAACTATGAACTCAATCGTGTAGAAAACAGCCGGTATGGTCACACTTGTACAAACTGCGGTAGGGCGTATAGGTTGAGCATTTGCCGTTCGAAGCGACAATCCAGGCAGAGAGGCCGTCACTTTACGCAGCGAGCGGCAAAACCTGGCATCCATAACTGAAATAGCGGCACCGGTGTCGACGAGGGCGACTGCAGCGACATCTTCGACAAACACTTCAATGACATTGGCAGGTAAAGGAGGAGGATTTTGGCATGTCGACACTTGTGCAGTTCTTGCCTCGGGAACTGCGTCGTCTACATGACCGGGATACTTACATGCATAGGCGATTGTCGGGCGTAATTCACGGGTTAGCGATGGCGGTGGTGGCCCAGGTGACGGGAGGAGGAGGGCGGTGCACAGGTTGCTGGAAACGCCGTACGAGCACACTGCGAGGGGCCATTTCAGCAACCGTAGCATAAGTGACCGGTGTAGCCGCGGCATCCTGCTGGTGGACAGCCGGCAGCGCTTTCGCGACCTCTTCATGGATCACGTTACGGAGAGGAGACGACAAAGTGCTGGCAGACTGCTGAGGGATGGACACCAGAGATCGCTGTCGTGCGACTTCTTCACGGACGAAGGCCGTGATTTGGGTTATCAGGGAGGATTGTTCGGGGCCGGTGGTCAGGCTGCAGAGTGACGCCACATTTCGTGTGTGATGTCGCATTGTCAGAGCTCGCTGCTTACGTAATTCATGAAAGCTCTGGCACAAGCTGATAACGTCGCCATCTGTGCGCGGGTCCTTGTCCAGAAGCATCTGGAACGCGTCATCATCGATTCCTTTCATGACGTGCTTGATCTTTCGCGCTTCCGTCGTGGCAGCGTTCACGCGCCTGCACAAATCGAGAACGTCTTTTATATAGCTGGTGAACGTCTCACCCGTGTCCTGCGCGCGTGTACGCAAACGCGCAAACGCATTCGGCGAAATAAAAACGATAGTCTGCACTTGCTCGAAGCGACGGCAAAGAACTTGCATATTTTGAAATTTTGGTACAAGTTACGTGGGACACATGGCAAAGCGATTGTAGCGCAAGCTGTACCTTTGTAATTTAGTGACCTGCTTATCATATCCGCCACGAGGCTCGGTACCTGAAAATTCCAATTCAAGTACACAAAACTACAAAATTACAGTATTTTTATTATGCTGGAAAGAGTTTTCAAGGGTGAATAATTCAGCAAACCTGAAACTTGTTCAGTAATTACTTGACTAATTAGGTTATGAGTCGAATAACAATCTATAGTTATTTCTACAAGTGACCAGAATTGAGCGTTAACAAGTTTTTCCCTTTCTTTATGATAATAAGGAAGTGTTGAATATCAATCATGCCACTGAAGTTGTGTATATTAATGATGAAAAAGGAAATTATACTGAGGGAGCGAAGAAAACAAGTGCCAAAAAGCGCCCAACAGTGCAATGTTCGCGCTTGATCGATCGCGCTTGATGACATGCGTGCTTCCCTATCAAGAATAATAGTTTCGCAGTATACTACATTTCACTGTTCTTATAAATCATTGATATTTAAAGCTGAGACCCAATAGGCGTATTTCCTGCACCCATGCATCGTTGCTGTGGTAAAATGGTAGCTGCAAGCCTGACAAACCCTTTTACAAACCGGTGCAGGGCCCGCCTGGTGATCACGGAACGCCTGGACGTCCCGGAGAACGTGTAAGTTGCCTACACAAGTCAATACAACACTCATATCCCCCTTGTTCTGTTCTACTGATGGATTCGCAATATGGCGGAGGAGTATTTTTCTGCAAATAGTGTTTGCAGGGGTGTAAGTGGGGGGGGGGGGGGGCGGAAGGATGGTTACGAGGCCGGGATTGAGACAGGTAAAAAAAAGCAACCGAACAGTGTCCAAGGACGGAGGCTATCGCTGTTCACCTAATAAGATGAATCACCAGCTAGCCCAATCGGCCACCCTGCTTATGCGCTATTTACACATATGGCCGACCTGTTCACCAGACTGCCGTAAGGAGGTTCCATGAAAGGGATTATTATCTGCCAGCCGAACAGTAGCACGACGCTAGAATGGAAACCTTTACGGGTTTCTTGAAAAGAGATGAGGAAAAAATCGTCCTGGGGTGCTATGCAGGATGCGCCGAGTTTCTTGTTCGCACGAGTTTTACCCGAGTTTGCTCGATGGAAGTCGGTTAACGGAGATAGCAAGGAACGTGCCAAAACAGCAGGCTAAAAGAAATGTCGAGATAAAGCCGCTTATGACAACATGAGCGCACCCTGCGCGGCACATTGCTTCCGCGCTTCAAGCGCAGAGCACTGCGCAACAAAAGGCGCCAGCGCTGCGTATTGTTATCAACGTATTATCGCAATTTAGCAATACCGTCACTGTCCCGCTGTCTATCTGCACACTTGTCGTGAGCCGCTTGCCACGCCTTTCTCGGGCGCGTCAAGGGCGTGCCTCCTCTTTCGGGCATTATCTGTCTATGCTCCTTCGAATGCGAACGGGGCACATGCGGTGCATTCTTGCACCTACACTTTCCCTCAATCGAATGCTTTAAAATACAACAAATAAAATAACCAACATTTTATTTCTTAAAGTTTCAGTTTTTCGTTTTGAATGCTATAAATTTGTGATGACAAACGGTGATCGAGCGAATAATTAAATTTTGCGCTTTTTTGCCGCGAGTGGCGACAGTGAGGTGAAAGCTTACTACCGGAAATATTGTTACGCGAACAACGAGTCAGTAAGACGGGCAACTATTTACAGGATGTATTTACAACAGCGGTTGCAGCGCTGACCGGTTAGGTTCACAGCGCGAGCCCAGCTCGTTCTTCCTCTTCTTTTTTCGAGTGATGGCGCCCGCGCGCCTCGGTCAAACAGTCAAATACCACACGCGTGTAGCATAATCCCCCGGCGGCAGAAGCGACGTCCCGGAGCGTCTAAATGTCATCACTGGAAGGGTGATACTGCTTCAGTCGTGTAACGTGCACGATATCGCTGAACTGGGAAGCAGATGGAGCGTCAGGGGCGATCTCGTATGTGACGGGAGTCACGGCACAAAGCACTCGGTAGGGGCCTGTGTAACGCGACAGCAGTTTTTCTGACAGGCCGACCTGACGCGACGGAGACCATAGAAGCACCAAAGAACCAGGCGGGAAGTGCACGTCTCGGTGTCGCTGGTCGTACAAACGCCTTTGACTCTCTTGGGAGTTCAAAAGGCGGTCACGGGCAATTTCCCTTGCGTGAGCAGCGCGGGCGACGGCTTCAAGTGCATATTCACTGGTGGGTGCCGCGTGAACAGGGAGAGTTGTGTCGAGGGGCAGTGCTGGTTCTCGGCCGAACAGGAGGAAAAATGGGGAATAGCCGGCTGTGTCGTGGCGCGAGGAATTATAGGCAAAGGTGACAAACGGCAGAGTGAGGTCCCAGTCTGTGTGGTCTGAAGAGACATACTTCGCGAGCATGTCTGTGAGAGTGCGATTAAGACGCTCCGTGAGGCCATTGGTTTGCGGATGGTATGACGTGGATAGCTTGTGCCTCGTGGCACAGGACTGCAGGATGTCCGCGATAACTTTTGACAGGAATGTCCGGCCACGGTCTGTGAGAAGTTGTCGCGGAGCTCCATGTAATAAAATCACGTCGCGTAAAAGAAAATCGGCAACATCTGTGGCGCAGCATGTAGGGAGCGCTCGGGTGATGGCGTAGCGCGTGGCGTAATCTGTGGCCACAGCGATCCACCTGGTCCCAGAGGTAGAAAGAGGAAAGGGGCCAAGTAAATCTAAACCAACCCGAAAGAATGGCTCCGCGGGAATGTCGATTGGTTGTAGGTACCCAGCAGGTAGCGTCGATGGTGTCTTGCGTCGCTGGCATTTATCACACGCAGCTACGTATCTTCGAACGGAGCGAGCAAGCCCAGGCCAAAAGAAGCGTCGGCGGATCCGGTCGTAGGTACGTGACACACCGAGGTGACCGGCAGTGGGGAGGTCGTGAAGTTCGTGGAGAACAGCCGAGCGAAGGTGTTTAGGGATCACAAGGAGTAATGCTGGGCCGTCGGGGTGAACGTTGTGGCGGTAGAGTACGCCATCTTGAAGTGTGAATAAGCGAAGGGAACTGTCGGCAAGTGGAGATTCCAGGCGGTCAATGATGACACGCAAGGACGGGTCACGGCGCTGCTCGTCGGCGACATGGACCAGAGGAAAAACAGAGAGAACGCAGGCGTCGGTGTCAGGCTCAGACGTAGAGGTCGGGTCTTCGACTGGGTAACGAGAGAGGCAATCTGCGTCCTGGTGTTGGCGTCCCGACTTGTACGTCACTGTGTATGGATATTCTTGTAGTCGGAGAGCCCAACGACCGAGCCGGCCAGTAGGATTCTTGAGCGACGAAAGCCAACACAGCGCATGATGGTCTGTGATTACTGAGAAGGGCTTGCCATATAAATATGGGCGGAACTTTGAAACAGCCCAGACAAGAGCAAGATATTCGCGCTCGGTAATCGAATAGTTGCGCTCTGCAGTTGTCAGGAGTCGGCTAGCGTAGGCTATAACGCGGTCGTGTCCGTGTTGGCGTTGCGCTAAGACGGCGCCGATCCCATAACCACTGGCATCGGTTCGGACCTCTGTTGGTGCGGACGGGTCAAAGTGGGCCAAGATCGGTGGATTAGTCAGAATCGTGATAAGGCGTGAAAATGCGGCAGCCTGAGGGGAACCCCACGTAAAAGGCACGTCTTTCTTCATAAGTTCAGTGAGTGGTTGAGCGATAGCTGCGAAATCTTTCACGAACCGTCTGAAATAAGAACAGAGCCCCACAAAACTCCGGACGTCTTTGACAGACTGAGGTACAGGGAAAGCCGTTACTGCTCGAACCTTCTCCGGGTCGGGTTGTACTCCGGAAGCATCGACGAGATGGCCGAGCACTGTAATCTGTCGGCGTCCGAAGTGACACTTCGATGAGTTTAATTGGAGCCCAGCCTTGCGGAAGACGTCAAGGATGGCTGCAACGCGCTCAAGGTGCGTCTCAAATGTAGGAGAAAACACAAGGACGTCGTCGAGGTAACAAAGGCAAGTGGACCATTTGAAACCTTGAAGCAGAGAGTCCATCATCCGTTCGAACGTGGCGGGGGCATTGCATAAACCGAACGGCATAACCTTAAATTGGTAGAGGCCATCTGGAGTGACGAAAGCGGTCTTTTCTTGATCTTGCTCATCGACGGAAATCTGCCAATAACCAGATCGAAGGTCAATGGACGAAAAGTATTTGGCACCGTGAAGACAATCAAGAGCGTCGTCAATTCGTGGTAAAGGGTAAACGTCCTTCTTAGTGATTCGGTTTAGGTGGCGGTAATCAACGCAGAAACGCCACGTGTCATCTTTCTTTTTGACGAGCACGACCGGCGACGCCCAAGTACTCGACGATGGCTCAACAATGCCTTTGGCGAGCATCTTGTTTACTTCCTGCTGAATAACTTGCCGCTCTGCCGTGGACACACGATACGGGCGGCGGTGAATGGGAACAGCATCACCAGTGTTTATGCGATGCTGAACAAGGGACGTCTGACCAAGTGGGCGATTTTCAGTGTCAAATATGTCGCGGTAGGACAACAAAAGGCGATATAGGGCGGCTGCTTGGTCAGGGCCAAGGTCCGGAGCGACCATGGGACGTAATGGGCCGTCGAGGTTCAAGGCATCCTGTGGGTAATCAGGAGGATCTGGAGACGCGTCGGCTGCAAAAGCAGTGACGTGGTCGTCTGTCACAGACCGGAGCGTGGCCACCACTATGCCTTCAGGTAACACTTGCTTCGTCAAGCCAAAATTGATGACGGGGAGACACATCCGATTAGCGGCAAGGGTAACGACGGAGTGTGGCACAGAGACGTCGCGCGCCAGGAGGACGTCACGATAGGTGCAACGACATAGTCGCCATCAGGCACGGGTGCCGTTGAGGCCAATTCGACGAAGGTTAGGGCTTTTGGAGGTAACCGAACAAACGCTGTAGTGCAGAGGGTGTTCGGTGGTTCGGGGCGAACGTCGGAAACAAGAGGAAGCTCGAGGCACAGCGTACCGGTGGAACAGTCGATGAGGGCAGAATGCGTCGTCAGAAAGTCGAGCCCGAAGATGAGGTCGTGAGGGCAACTGGTCAGCACGGTGAACAGGACTGGAACGTGGCGGCCAGCAATTCCTACGCGCGCAGTGCACATACCACTGACGGCAACAGTGGCGCCATTGGCGACGCGTACGGCCCGAGTGATGGCAGGCGTAAGAACTTTTTTGAGGCGACGACAAAGATTAGCGCTCATTATGGACACTTGGGCTCCAGTATCAACCAATGCCTTGAATGGTACACCATCCACGTCTACGTCAATTAGGTTCGCATTCGTGAGGAGCGTCAGCGGAGGATTTGTACAGGACGGACGGGATGCAGCACTACCTCCAAGAGCTGCATGGCCTAGTTTTCCGTCCGGCGGTTTGGCGAGGAAAAGCGGCGAGGTTGGGGTGACGGGGAGCGACGGCGTTGAGGCGACGGCGATCGCCCGGAGGAGCGGCTGTCAGGGGCATCAGAAGTAGAGTACGGACGGCGAGGTGAGAAACGGCGAGCGTCGGCGTATGGGCGAGGAGCAGGGAATGAGCTCCAGTACGGCGGCATCCAGGTGCTGCGGCAGTGGCGGGATACCTGACCAACTCGGTGGCAGCGGAAGCAGGTCGGTTTGTCGTCGGGGGTACGCCATTCAGCAGGATTGCGTGGTCGGGGAGCGAAATACTGGTCGTTGAAGGACGTGGCCATGGGAATGGATGCCGAATCAGGTCGGGAGACAGAACAGGCGGTAGGGATGCCAAGGTTGGCAATTTCTTGCCGCACAACTGCTTGTATGACGGAAATAGTAGGGGCCGCTGGGTCAGAGGTACCGTCGAGGGGTCGTGGATGAAGGGGGGCCGGACTCGCCGCTTCAATCTCACGGCGAACGATGCGAGTGACGTTCTCTTGAAAACGTCGTGTGGCAGGAAGAGCGCAGCAAGAGGACGTGGCAGGGGTGTTTGGGAGCCGGGAAAACTGTGGGACGACGCGGCGGCTTTTGGCTACCTCGAAGCGGCGGCATTCTTTGACGATGGCGTCGACAGTAGAGACGTCGTTATAGACGAGCAAGTTGAAGGCGTCGTCCGCGATGCCTTTTAGGATATGGCCCACCTTGTCAACCTCGGTCATGTGCTCGTCGGCTGTCCGGCAAAGCGCGAGCACTTCCTGTATGTAGGCGACATATGATTCTGTCGACGACTGGACACGGGTAGCAAGCTCCTTTCGCGCAGCCTGTTGGCGACCTGACGGGTTGCCAAAGAGGTCGCGAAGCCGCTCTTTGAAAGTGTCCCAGCTGGATATCTCAACCTCATTGGTGCGAAACCAGACAAGCGGTGTCCCGTCCAGATAATATATCACATTGGCAAGCATGATGGTGGGGTCCCAGTGGTGGCTTCGGCTAACACGCTCATACATGCTGAGCCAGTCGTCGACGTCAACGCCATTTTGGGCGGAGAATGTCCCAGGATCACGGAGACTAGGAACCGTAACGTACGTTGTGGTAGGCGCCGCAGGTGTAGGTGGCGACGGGGTATTTCCATCGGAAGCCATGGCTGAGAAGACGACGGTGCGGCCGCTTCGGAGCTCCGTGGCGAGGACGGGGAACGTTCCACCTCCACCACGATGTTACGCGAACAACGAGTCAGTAAGACGGGCAACTATTTACAGGATGTATTTACAACAGCGGTTGCAGCGCTGACCGGTTAGGTTCACAGCGCGAGCCCAGCTCGTTCTTCCTCTTCTTTTTTCGAGTGATGGCGCCCGCGCGCCTCGGTCAAACAGTCAAATACCACACGCGTGTAGCAATATTCTAGAGGGTCGCACGCACGAGGGAGTTCACACGGTGAGCAGTCGCCAGGGGCGCTGCAGCGCTATGTTCGATTAAGTCAGTCATGACAATGATCTGGCCATTCCCTGTCTATTAGGGGAATGGCAACGCAGCGCTGAGGCATGACTGTTCACCACAGGTGCTTCCTTGAGGCGGCAATTAAGGCCGCCGCTTTACTAACTGAAACGACACTAGCCATAGAGACGTGAGCAACGGCTGTAGCCTGTAGCTTCAAAATGGCTGTGCGGTATTCTAGGGTCCATTGTGACGCAGCACCGTGAAAATGCGCCAGTTTATCTGCGTGCGCGAAGCCTCCGCGATGCGTTGCGATGAAGAGAGTGCTGCTCAGCGACACAATACATTGCTTGTTATCGCTTGCCCAGTGCAGGTGCCTCCGTGCGCATGTACGCAGAATTTTAGTGTTTTGTTCACTCCAATGTGCTTCTGCGATTGCCTCTGCTGCAGCTGAGCTAACAGCGATCGCGGATGCATATCGCAACGACAGCGCAGCAGTCGCATTTTGGCGGGTGAGTGCTCTTGTGTGGAGTTAGGAAATTAGACTTCGAACGCAGGAAGGTATTGCAACTGTTTAGTGTGCCGTGCTTGTGATGAAAAAATGCCATCGCACTGGGTCTAGAAAAGCAAGCGTTTCTCGACGCTGACCGTGTTTGCGACACTGCGGCTCTCATACATCAGCGATGACAGAACAGCCATCTCAAACGACAGCTGCGATGCGTTGTCGTTGGAAAACACTACGCACTGCTCCGCATCGTCGTCCACGACGGCGCATCGACGCCTTGCAAGCAGTAACAGTGGCGTGCTCGCCACAATGCAAGCAATGAAACAGTGTTGTGGGGCCATGACAGCGCAAGAAGATATATGCATAAGCCAGCGAAAGTCGATGCTTTGTTTTTGATAGTGGTGCTCAGTACATCACCGATAACAGTGCGTTGAGCGTGTTTTCTGTCGGCGGTCAAGATTATTGATGCCTCTCCGTTCCGCACCACGTCGCTGTTGCCGAAAAATAAGTTGGGCGTTGCCCAAACGTGGTGGGCGTGCACAAGTTGCATGCCTCGCGTGGCGCGTGACCTATGGTTTTGATTGGCAGGTGTACTCGTGCGAAACTCGTACATGAGGAGAGCCCCCTCGAGTTGAACTCAGGAACATGGCGGCGGCCGCAGCAGCCTGTGTCATCGCATCCAGCGGCACCAAGCGTCAATATGACCGTCTGGGCCCGTTCACGTACGTCACCGACGTATAGTTTCAGCGTCATTTTTGCCTTTCCAAAACGTCAGTGCGCTGGCTGTGTGACGAGTTAGGCGAAGGCCCTCGTCTTCGCCTGTGCTTTCCGAGCGCAGACTGGTGTGACTAGTCTGCGGAGGAAAAGTTCGCGTGATCGCTTCGGCTCCCTCCGGCTTCAAGCTCTGTTCGTCCACCGCGCCCCAGCTCCAGGCCAGGTCCGGTGGCGTCATCGAAGTACTGGGGCATCTGCGAGCACCTGGGGTTCAACCCGGACCAACCAAGCTGCGAAGGCGAAGTGGTCACATTATATAGGAAGACTCAGAAAGGACGCCGGGCTGCCTTCCGGTGAAACAGGTGCCGAAAGCAGTTTTCGCAGTTACACGGTGCCGCTGCACGGCACGGGCAGAGAGGTGAAGGTAGTTACTTCGCCAACACGGACTGCCTCCGCCGTCCGAAGGACCACCTCTCCAGGCGGCAAATTATTTGGCTCACGTACTACGTGAGCAAAAGCATGGACATATGGCTGCTGAAGGAGATGACCGGCGACTTGTTTCCTCTATCGGGACACGCTATCGCCAACTGGAGGAACTACACCCGTGAGGTTGCGAGGGACGAGCTGCTGGCGCGACCTCCACTCAGTGGCCCCCGGAAGATAGCGCAAATTGGCGAGTGCCTTCTTCGCGGCGAGCAAAAGTACAATCGAGGCCGCCTAATGACGGGCGACAACGTTCCGCCGAGCCGCCAAAATTACGGCTGTGCTAAAAATGGTGGCCCATGGGTCTTCGGTATGTTCACCGCAACCAAAGGGGTGCCGTGACTTTTCAAGGCCGACCGACGAAAGGCGGCGACGCTAGGCGCCATTATTGCAGCCAATGTTCAACCGGGGACCATTATTCATAGTGACGAATTGGCCGCATACAACTGTATCTAAATTTAGTGGATGCTAATGGGGCTATCGGAGTCATGAGGGAGGTAGTGGCCGAATACTGCACCAGGAAGGCCAGTTCCTGTTCTGTTGAGGGAGTGACTTTGATGAAGCTTAGTGGGCCTTTCTAGTTAGGTTGCACCTGAACTAGTATAGCCCCACTAGCTCTCGGCAATATATTTTTTTCTTGCCGATGTCAGGCACCACTCCATGCCTGAAAATGTAATGGACTGGAGCAGGATTCGAACTTACGATCTTCAGATTCGAAGCCGGGTATTCTATCTCTGCTCCAGCCCACCACATCCACGCCCACGCCACCACGCTCCACGGCACCACGTGGAGCGTGGAGCGCCTCTACGCTCCACGCCTCCACGCCACCACGACACCAATCCATAAGAAGGGAGACGTTAAAGAATTGAAGAAATATAGACCCATTAGCTTGCTTTCAGTATTGTATAAAATATTCACCAAGATAATTTCCAATAGAATCAGGGCAACACTTGACTTCAGCCAACCAAGAGAACATGTTGGCTTCAGGAAGGAATATTCTACGATGGATCATATTCATGTCATAAATTAAGTAATAGAGAAATCTGTGGAGTACAATCAACCTCTCTATGTGGCTTTCGTAGATTACGATACGCATTTCATTCAGTAGAGGTACCAACAGTCATAGAGGCATTGCGTAATAAAGGAGTACAAGAGGCATACGTGAATATCTTAGCAAACATCTACAAGCATTCTACAGCTACTTTGGTTCTCCACAAGAAAAGTAGAAAGTTACCTATCAAGAAAGGTCTCAGGCAAGGAGACACAATCTCTCCAATGCTATTCACTGCATGCTTAGAAGTATTCAAGCTCTTAGACTGGGAAGGCTTAGGAGTGAGGATCAACGGCGAATATCTCAACAACCTTCGTTTTGTAGATGACATTGTCCTATTCAGCAACAATGGGGACGAATTACAGCAAATGATTGAGGTCCTTAACCGAGAAAGTATGAGAATCGGGTTGAAGATTAATATGCAGAAGACAAAGATAATGATAAATAACCTGAAAATGAAACACGAATTCAGGATCATCAGTCTGGCTCTAGAGTGTGTAAAGGCCGGAGTACGTTTATCTAGCTCAATTACTCACAGGGTACCCTGATCATGAGAAAGAAATTTACAGAAGAATAAAATTGGGCTGGAGTGCATAAGACAGGCATTACCAAATCCTGACTGGGCGATTGCCACTGTCGTTGAAAAGAAAAGAGTACAATCATTCTACTGGTGCTAAAGTGTGACGAAGAAACTCGGAGGTTAACAAAGAAGCTCCAGAACAGTTAAGGAACCCACAAAGAGCAATAGAACGAAAAATGGTAGGCCTAACGTTAAGAGACAGGAAGGGAGCGGTGTGGATCGGAGAACAAACGGGAATAGCCGATATTCTAGTTGACATTAAGAGGTAAAGGTGGAGCTGGCCAGGCCATGTAATGCGTAGGATGGATAACCGGTGGACCATTAGAGCTACCGAATGGATACCAAGACAAGGGAAGCGCACTCGAGGACGACAGAAAACAAGGTGGCGTGATGAAGGTAAAAAATTCGCAGGCGCAAGTTGGAATCAGCTAGCGCAAGACAGGGGTAATTGGAGATCGCAGGGAGAGGCCTTCGTCCTGCAGTGGACATAAAATATAGGCTGATCATGATGATGATGATGAATGGGGCTATGCATTAATCTGCATTAGGAGAGAGTCAACCACAGCGTGAACTTTGTGGACCCCATCACGATCGTTCACACGCAAAGAATAGAAAGTTATTGTAAAAAAAAAAAAAAAGCGAAGCGCCACCTTGTCAGCGGTGGGTACAGGGCAACTGCACCGATGCTGGAGTCTCACCTGAGATGGATGTGGCGGCACTCAACGGCCACGTGCGCTGCAAATACCCTTTCTTGCGTTTGTTAGAAGCCATGGATCGCTCGGGTTACCCAGCAAACGTACAATGGAGGCAACTTAATGACGGGCGACAACGTTCCGCCGAGCCGCCAAAATTACGGCGGTGCTAAAGATGGTGGCCCATGGGTCTTCGGCATGTTCTTTCTTTGCTGCGGTTGTTAGAAGCCATCGCTCGGCGCTATCCAGTATGAAGGTGCATCATAAAGTAAAAGAAAATAGCGCGTATTTTTCTGAACATTGTATAAGTGCTTTCCGGCATTCCTGAGTGCTTACACGGTAAGCGCGCGGCAAACCACTCCTGCGCGAGCCGACGCTCACTTCGTCTCGCAGCCTTACTTTGGCACGACCAACGAGCGATCTGTTTAAAGCCTTGTGTGAAAACCAGGCGCACACCTATCTGTTCTTGGAAAATGCTAGCGCAAGCACGTAGCGAGCCGCGCCAATCCGATCCAGAGGAAAAAAAAGGAGGGCGAGCGTCCCCTCGTGGTATAACACGAAACGTATTAAACTACGAATTAGTCTAATACACATTCAGTGCAACAAGGCAACATACACCTTGTAATCTTTAAAATGCTTATTACCCACGTTAACGTTACTAATAATATTGGACTGAATGCATTTATTTAATAACTTGCTTGTGCCTGTAATGCACTCAGTGGAACGACAAACAAGTGAAAGAATGCACGACCATGCACCGACCGTATCACCACGTGAGCCCCAGTTTGTCGTCCGCCCATATGGCAACGCCCAAGGGATGATAGCCACCCAGAGCGATTTAGATAAACCAATGAAACTGGAGGCGTGTCGACAGACAAACTTTGTCTTGATACCATTCGTTCTTTCATCTTGGGGCGTCGCCAGAGCTCGTGAAGA
This sequence comes from Dermacentor silvarum, assembly GCF_013339745.2. Classification (NCBI taxonomy): domain Eukaryota; kingdom Metazoa; phylum Arthropoda; class Arachnida; order Ixodida; family Ixodidae; genus Dermacentor; species Dermacentor silvarum. The sequence goes on from NC_051159.1 coordinate 19,740,775, forward strand.
TCCCGAGTTTCGCCGAACTCGGCGCGTCCTGCATAGCACCCCTGGGGTGCTATGCAGGATGCGCCGAGTTTCTCGTTCGCACGAGTTTCACCCGAGTTTGCTCGATGGCAGTCACTGAACGGAGATAGCAAGGAACGTGCAAGAACAGCAGGCAAAAAGAAATGTCGAGATAAAGCCGCTTATGACAACATGAGCGCACCCTGTGCGGCACAGTGATTCCGTGCTTCAAGCACAGATGACTGCGCAGCAAAACGCGCCAGCGCCGCGTATTGTTATCAACGTATTATCACCATTTAGCAATACCGTGACTGTACCGCTGTCTATCTGCACACTTGCCGTGAGCCACTTGCCACGCCTTTCTAGGGCGCGTAAAGGGCGTGCCTCCTCTTTCGAGCATTATCTTTCTATCCTCCGTCGAATGCGAACAGGGCACATGCGGTGCATTGTTGCACCTACACTTTCCCTGAATCGATTACGTTAAAATACAACAAATAAAATAAGAAACACTTTATTTCTTGAAGTATCTGTTTTTCGTTTGGTATGCTATAAATGTTTGATGACAAACAGAGATCGAGCGAACTATTAAATTTTGCACTTTTTTGCCGCGAGTGGCGACAGTGAGGCGAAAGCTTACAAGCGGATCCATTGTAGAGGGTCGCACGCACGAGGGAGTTCATACGGTGAGCAGTCGCCAGAGGCGCTGCAGTGCTATCCTTGATAGGGTGCCTTGATGCCCGCGCGCATCGAGGCACTCTAATCCTTGATAAAGTCAGTCATTACAATGATCTTTCCATTTCCTGACTATTAGGGGAATGGCAACGCAGCGCTACGGCATGGTTGTTCACCGCAGGTGCTTCATTGAGGCGCTTTACCTTCACTGAGGCGCTTTAGATATCGCTTTACCAACTGAAACGACGGAAGCAACGGTTGTCACTGCAAAATGGCTGTGCGGTATTCTAGGGTCCGCAGTGACACAGCACAGTGAAAATGCGCCCGTTTATCTGCGTGCGGGAAGCCTCCGCGATGCATTGAAAAGAAGAGCGCGCTGCCCAGTGACACAATTCATCGCTTGTCATCGGTTGCCCAGTGAAGGTGCCTCCATTCGCATGTATACGCAGAGTTGAGTGTGTTGTTCTCTCCAATGTGCTTGCCGATTGCCTCTGCTGCTGAGCTAACAGCGATCGCAGATGGATATAGTAACGACAGCGCAGCAATCGCATTTTGGCGGGTGATGGCTCCTGTGTGCAGTTAGGAAATTAAACTTCGAACGCAGGAAGGGGTTGCTACTATTTAGTGTGCCATGCTTGTGATGAAGAAATGCCATCGCACTGGGTTTAAAAAAGCGAGCCTTTCTCGGCGCTGACCGTGTTTGCGACACTGCGGATCCGATACATCACCGATGACAGAGCAGCCATCTCAAACAAAAGCTGCGATACCTTGACGTTGGAAAACACTACGCTCTGCTCAGCATCGTCATCCACCATGGCTCATCGACGCCTTGCAAGCAGCTACAGTGTCGTTCCGATAATTATTTGCTGTGCGCTACGTCACTACAATGCAGACAATGAACCATGTTGTGGGGCCATCACAGCCTAAGAAGATAGATGCATAAGCCAGTGAAAGTCGCCGCTTTGTTTTTGATAGTGGTTCTCAGTACATCACCGATGACAGTCTGCTGTGCGTATTTTCTGTCGGCGGTCAAGATTGTTGATGCCCCTCAGTTCCGCACCACGTCACTGTTGCCGGAAAATAAGTTGGGCGTGGCCCAACCGTGGCGGGCGCGCGCACAAGAGTTACATGCCTCGCGCAGGGCGTGACGTATAGTTTTGATTGACACGCGAACTCGGGCCAAACTCGTAAATCGCGAAACCCCCCTCGAGTTGAACTCGGGAACATGGTGGCGGCAGCAGCAGCATGTGTAATGGCATCCAGCGGCAGCAAGCGTCAGTATGACCGTCTGTACCCGTTCACCTACATGTCCGACGTAGTTTCAGCGTCATTTTTGCCTTTCCAAAACGTGAGTGCGCGGGCTGTGTGACGAGTTAGGCGAAGGCCGTCGTCTGCGGAAATAGGGTGGCGGGCAAATGATGCTTTCCCTGCGCAGACTGGTGTGACTAGGCTGCGGAGGAATAGTTCGTGCGATCGCTTCGGCTCTCTCCTGTTTCAAGCAAGCTCGTCCACCGCGCCCCAGCCCCAGGCCAGGTCCGGCGTCGTCATTGGAGTACTGGAGCGCCTGCGAGCACCTGGGGCTCAACCTGGACCAACCAACCTGCGCAGGCGAAGTAGTCACATTATATTACAAGATTTAGAATGGACGCCGGGCTGCCTTCCAGTGCAACAGGTGCCGAAATCAGTTTTCGCAGGTACACGGTACCGCTGCACTGCACGGGCAGAGAGGCGAAGGAAGTTACTGCGCCAACACGGACCGCCTCGGCCGTTCGAACGACCACCTCTCCAGGCGGCAAATGATTTGGCTCACGTACTGCGTGAGCAAAAGCGTAGACATATGGATGTTGAAAGAGACCGTGGCCTTGTTTCCTCTATCGGAGCACGCCATCGCCGACTGGAGGAGCTACCCCCGTAAGGTCGCGAGGGACGAGCTGCTGGCGCGAGCTCCACTCGGTGGCCCCGGGAAGACAGCGCAAATTGACGAGTGCCTTCTTCGCGGCGAGCAAAAGTGCAATCGAGGCTGCCTAATGACGGGCGACAACGTTCCGCCGAGCCGCCAAAATTACGGTGGTGTTAAAAATGGTGGCCCATGGGTCTTCGGTATGGTCTGCGCGACCTGAGGGGTGCTGCTACTTTTCAAGGTCGACCGACGAAAGGCGGCGACGCTAGGCGCCATTATTGCAGCCAATGTTCAACCGGGGACATTCATAGTGACGAATTGGCCGCATACAACTGTATCCCAAATTCAGTGGATGCTAACGGGGCTACGCCTCAATCTGCATTGGGAGGCAGTTAACCACAGCGTGCACTTAGTGGAAACCAACCCGGGCGTTCACACGCAAAAAATAGAAAGTTATTGTCAAAAAGTGAAGCGCCACCTCGTCAGCAGTGGGTACAGAGTAACTGCACTGATGCTGGAGTCCCACCTGGGATGGATGTGGCGGCACTCAACGGCCACGTGCGCTGCAAAGACCCTTTCTTGCGTTTGTTAGAAGCCATCGCACGGCGCTAGCCAGTATGAAGGTGCGTCACAATGTAAAAGAAAATAAAGCATAGTTTTTTTTTATCCTTGCATGAGTGTTTTCCGACATTCCTGAGTGCTTACACGGTAAGCGCGTGGCAAACCACTTCTGCGCTAGCCGACGCTCCCTTCGTCTCGCAGCCTTACTTTAGCGCGAGCAACGAGGGATCTGTTGAAAGCCCAGTGTAAAAATCAGGCGCACACCAATCTGTGCTCGGAAATGGGAGCGCAAGCACGTAGCGAGCCGCACCAATTCAATCCAGAGGAAAGAGAAAGAGCAACGATCGATCTGTTCAAAGCCCAGTGCGGAAACCAAGCGCACACCAATCTGTGCTCGGAAATGCTAGCGCAAGCACGTAGCGAGCCGCGCCAATCCAATCCAGAGGAAGAAGGAGGAGGGCGAGCGTGCCCTCGTGGTATAACGCGAAACGATTAAACTACAAATTAGTCTAATACACATTCCGTGTACAACTTGTAAACTTTAAAACAACTATAGCCTACGGTAATGTGACTAATATCATTGTACTAAATGCATTTATTTGATAACTTGCTTGCGCCTCTAATGCACTCGGTGGAACGACAAACAAGTGAAAGAATGCACGACCATGCACCGAACGTATGATCACGTGAGCCCCAGTTTGTCGACCGCCCATATGGCAACGCCCAAGGGATGATGGCCACCCAGAGTGAATCTAGATAAACCAATGAAACTGGAGGTGTGCCGATGGACAAACTTTGTCTTGTTACCATTAGTTCTTTCATCTTGGGGCGTCGCCAGAGCTCGTGAAGATCCCGAGTTTCGCCAAACTCGGGGCATCCTGCATTGCACCCCTGGTCAGGGATTTGAAACCAGGACTAACGCGTTTTCGGGGTGGTCTCTCTAACATCCGAGCTAACCAGGAGTCTCGAAAATCACACACAGCGCGAGGGCTAATTAATCGACAACTGGAAGCGCATACATACATACATGCATGCATACATACATACATACATACATACATAGATACATACATACATACATACATGCATGCATGCATGCATACATACATATATACATACATACATACATACATAGATACATACATACATACATGCATGCATGCATGCATGCATGCATACATACATACATACATACATACATACATACATACATACATACATACATACATACATACATTAATAAATGAATGACGCTCGCCCTATTAAGGGAGGAATGGAAATGTTCCCATTGTTCGTCCTTAATGTCCTGAACTCGCTCAATCCGCCCTCCGCTCTGCAATCTACCAAAGTTCTTCGCCTTCCGGATGGTTGGACGGACGCTTTGAAAAACGTTCGCGACTTTCGATCCACATGCCTGCTTGTCTCTGAAAATTAAAATTAATTAAATTATGGGGTTTCGCGTGGCAAAATAACGATCTGATTATGAGGCACGCGGTAGTGGGGGACTCTGGAATAATTTCGACCACCTGGCGTTCTTTAACGTGCACCTAAATCTAAGCACACGGGTGTTTTCGCATTTCGCCCCCATCGAAAATGTGGCCCCCGTGGCCGGGATTCGATCCCGCTACCTCGTGCTGAGCAGCCCAACATCACAGCCACTGAGCAACCACTGCGGGTACCTGCTTTTCTCTCGTTGGCCTGTCCGAGACGTATGGGTTGTGACGTCTTCACGGAAAACAATGCATTTTCTCGAAGCGAAACGGGGACGCGATGCCTAAGCTACAGGCGCGTCAGAAACAGTTAATCTTTCTCGTTCTTGTGATCCAGCGCCCACAGTCATCGAAAGCAGCATGCCGGTGAACCCTTCCCGATCTCAGTGCGTGCAAACGGACGGGGCGCAGCAAGTGGGTTGTGCGAACATCGCAATTCTTGTGCCGTGTGCATTGCAAACGAGAACACGGGCATTCTAAGCCCGACACGTGTTCTTCGCGTGGTGAAGCGAAAAGTGTCCGATCGGCGCAGCCAGTGTACGCGACTTGTTCTGTGTATGCGGTTTGTTGCCGCGAAGTGGTGAACGCCCGTTCCTCACAGCTTTCAGGACTGATGATAAAACGAGCAGAGATAAGTCTCATTGCCTCGTTATCGCTGTTATTCCTCGTGTGCTATGCGTGTGAGCCATTTCACCGGCTGCGATACGCCATGGTGCCTGCGACGCCCGAGCTCTGGTGTGCTTGCTGTTACGAAGTGAGTTCACAGCATACAAATCGTGATATACATGCACCATGTGTCGCAGCTGTGCTAGGCGTAAAAAGTGATCGTTTTGCTCGATGCGCGCGTACTAGGAAGTGAACTATGCATGCCGATCGCGTTTTCTTATGTTACCGATAGAGAATCCCTATCACAGCGGCCTTTTCTGCTTCGTACAGGTACGGTTTCTTTGAAAAGTGGTTACTCCACATTGGAAAATACTTCTATCGGTGAGGGGAATTTAGGGAACATCTTAAAAGGTACTACGTCAAGACATACAGGGCTATCTTGAAATGTGGACAGTGCTGAGAGCAGTAATGTCATGAATGCAAATTTCTGCCAGCCTTTATTTTTCTAATACGGACATCGGCATGAAGAGGAATTTATAGATTGCAACAAGTAAAACGCTTTATGTTTTGGGATGCAAGCCGTCTTGCATACCCTAGCACGCTAACTGCCTGGTTTTTGCTGGTGCCCAAGCACAGATGCTGTTCGTGATGTTCGTACCAGTGACATCTTAGATGAAATCTTATAGATAAGAACTGGATGCTTCCCTTTGATTGCGTACAAATTTGCATCTTCTGATAAGAAATTCCCGCCTCTATTCCTTCCTATGAAAGAGGATGTACAGCAAAGCTGTAGCGGACGTTACACAAGCGCCACCGCCGCAAAGCGTCGCACCGTCGAGATCAATGTAGCGTCCACGACCTCGATCGCATCCTTTCCGTTGGTGCTTCGACTCCGTGGTGCACGTTCGCGGAGTCCAAACGCTTGCGCATAACCCGCGAAGTGAACGTCACTGTATCTTTTAACAGTCTTTCCTTGATGTCGATTACGGTCGCAGCACACTCGACGCGACCGATGCAACGCACAGAGCGCCGACTGATCAGGAACAGATACATCGTGTGCACACGTTCGTCACGCGCGCACGGAGGTGTGCCGGAGTGCAGCATATATCCTCATTCTAAGTAGACCCTCCGCCTGGCGTAAGTGCATTATTGAAGTAAATAAATTTCTCAAAGAAAAGTGCATCACAAAATTTGTCAAGTACCACTTGCGCATAACCTGCAGATATGATAGCATCGGATTGTAATTTGAACATACGAGAAAACATAATTCTGTTACGCGGAAACTTAGTTTCACTAGCTTTGGAGACGAAAATTTTTCTTTGCCGACGTGACGGTGTACACGCACGGACGCACAAAATTTGCCGGGGTAGTCATCTACAGCTTCGCTGTAAAAGCAATATGCATGTAAAAATGAGCAAGAACAAAGGTATGGTCTTATATTATTCTCTGCTAGCAGCCAGCACAATCGCATGAAAAAAAGTTACACGCCTGCGCGGCACACGCAACAGACTCACAGCGTATGCTGGTGGAGCAGCTCAAGAGAAGTTCCAATTTGGCACCACGCACAACAGTGCCTTCGCGGCAGTGTGTTCACCTCGTTTTGACGCGAACGATCTGAACTGACCGCCCGGCGTCGACGGCGAGCTGCGGCTTGTAATGGTCTCTGCACAGCAGTCTGCTGAGACCGATCAAGCCTTAGAACTGCAATTTACATGTCGGGCGCGCCACCTTGATGGCGCCATCATACTGGTGGAGGCTCGGCAGCTCGAGAGCGCGTTGATTGCGCGCCTCGTCTGAATGGCATATCATCGTCGGCGCCTGCGGACGCTGCGTTTGCAGGCATCTTACCTAGATGGCGCCACCATACAGGCGGAGGCTCGAGTCGTCTCCCCTTGCGTGCTTGCCTTATATATGGGCATTTTCCGCGACCCGATAGCAAGCGCTCGCGTGGCTCCCTGGTAGAGTATCCGTCTCCCAGGCAGCGGGCGCGGGTTGAATCCCGAAGGGAATCGGGTACTTTTTTTCGCGTTTCCGGCGATAGCGGTTACGCGACGGACGCCGGCATCATCGCGACCCAAAACGGCTGTTGAAATGAGTCCATAACAGCTTACGCTGTAAAAAGATTTGCCTCACTGGCTAGCCATGGTTACGTTACGAATGCAGGAAAAGTCAGCTAAAAGAAAATTTGTCGTTACTTTATAGACCCACCCATTCTATGGTTCGTGTCAATTTGTTTCTAGTACCAGCATAACCTACCTAAGGCGCACTTTAGGTTATAACCTCTCGTTTGTTCTGCCGACAGTCAGTGCCGATTAAGGTTCCTTAAACTTACTTGTGCCCGCAAAGTATGTCCATAAAGTATTTTTTCGGGGCTCTTACATCTAGCTGTAAGTGCATTGCTACCAATCTATCGTCGGTGTAGGACATTAGATTCCTTAAAGGAAAGCTAAAGTCGTTATTTCTTCTGTATCTTTACAGAAACGGTGACAGGAGCCAAAAAACATCGACGCCTGACAGAAGCTCCTGCTCCGTTGAAAGTGTTTGGCAACAACGAAAGCTTACATGTAGCACAAAATAAATACAACAACGTCGTTTTAAGATACTGTAACAAAGAAAACAGCATTGTCAACTAACAGATTACGTGATAAATAAATGCTAGAACTTAAATTAATCACTGCTTCGTGACATGTGAAATATTGTCACTATATTACATACACTCAATATAAGCATAAAAATAAATCACAAACTGTCAACATGATAACCAGGACGAAATCGATACTAAGTAAAATTGTACGAATGTTAGATCCTTAAACAGCTTGAAGAAGTTATACAAAATATCACAGGTAGCAAGCAACAAAAATTAACAACGTAGTAATTACAGCACGCAATAAATATATATTAGAAAGTTAAAATAGTTAGTTATATTCGATTTCATTTTCAAATAACAAGACCTTGCAAGATTGCTTAGTAAGCATATTGCACTCCGTAGTTCTTAGACGATTCAACAAGGCCGAGAGTTGATATGTTACATGTCTGCCATAATTGGTTCTCGTCCACTTAACTCGAATAGCTTTCCTACGTAGTGGATAATGATTTCACGATTGTGACCCGTGAACATCAGAAAGTTTATTAGCTTTTACATAATGCAATAAATTATAATAATAAGTTTGGGAGCCCTTTAGCGTATAGGTCATGTTTTATAAACAAAGGCTCTGTTCTCAAGTGTTGCGGCCTTCCTCGATAATTCTCGAAAAATTTCAGCACTCTCTTTTGTAATATAAGAAGTTTATTGTAATTCTGCGTATATGTGGTGCCCCATACTAATATACAATATTAGTCTAGAATAAAATAATGAATAATATTGGTACACGCATACTGTATTTGGGTGTTTGAACGAGGCGCGCGGCCGCCATCACTCGAGGAAAGAGGAGAAAGAACGAACTGGGCTCGCGCTGTGAATGCTACGGGGCAGCGCTGCAAGCGCTGTTATAAATATAATCCGTAAATAGTTGCTCATCTAACTGAGTCGTACTTTGCGTAACATTGTGGTGGTGGTGGAACATTCCCCGTCCTCGCCACGGAGCTTCGAAGCGGCCGCACTGTCATCTTCTCAGTCATGTCTTCCGATGGATCCACCCCGTCGCCACCTACACCTGCGGCGCAACCACAACGTACGTGACGGTTACCAGTCTCCGTGATCCTGGGAGATTCTCCACCCAAAATGGCATTGACGTCGCCGACTCGCTCAGCATGTATGAGCGTGTTAGCCAAAGCCACCACTGGGGCCCTACCATCATGCTCGCCAAAGCGATCTTTTATCTGGACGGGACACCGCGTGCTTGGTTTCACTCCCATGAGGCCGACCTCTCCAGCTGGGACATTTTCAAAGAGAGGCTTCGCGACCTATTTGGCAACCCGTCAGGTCGCCAACAGGCTGCGCGAAAAGAGCTTGCCACCCGTGCCCAGTCCCTGACCGAATCGTATGTCTCCTACATACAGGAAGTGCTCGCGCTTTGCCGCAAAGTCGACGATCACATGACCGAGGTTGACAAGGTGGGCCATATCCTAAAAGGAATTGCGGACGATGCCTTCAATTTGCTTGTCTATAACGACGTTTCTACTGTCGACGCCATCGTCAAAGAATGCCGCGGCTTCGAGGTAGCCAAAAGCCGCCGCGTCGTCCCACAGTTTTCCCGGCTCCCAAACACACCTGACACGTCCTCTTGCTCCGCTCTTACCGCCTCACGACGATTTCAAGGGAACGTCGTGTGTATCGTTCGCCGAGAGATTAAAGCAGCAAGTCCGGCATCACTTTGCCCTCGACCCCTTGACGGTACCTTTAACCAAGCGGTCCCCACTATTTCAGTTATTCAAGCGGTTGTGCGGCAAGAAATGGCAAACCTTCGCATCCCTACCGCCCGGTCTGTCTCCCGACCTGATTCTGCACCCATTCCCATGGCCGAAACCTACAATGACCGGTATTTTGCTGCCAGACCACGCAATCCTGCTGAATGGCGAACCCCAGACGACAAACCGATATGCTTCCGCTGCCACCGAGTTGGTTATGTATCCCGCCACTGCCCCACCCCCTGGATGCCGCTATACTGGAGCTCATTCCCCGCTCCTCGCCCATACGCCGACTCTCGCCGTTATTCACCTCGCCTTCTCTACCCTACTTCTGATGCCCCTGACTGCCGCTCCTCCGTGCGATCGCCGTCACCTCAACGCCGTCGCTCCCCGTCACCCCAACCTCGCCGCTTTTCCTCGCCAACCCGCCGCACGGAAAACTAGGCCACACAACTCTTGGAGGTACTGCATTACGTTCGTCATGTCCAAATCTTCCGTTGACGCTCCTCACGAACACGAACCTAATTGAAGTAAACGCAGATGAAGTTCCGTTGAAGGCATTGGTTGACACTGCAGCCCAATGCGGCGCTATAACGTAAAATGATTCCAAACTGTTTTGATTCCAATTTCTGCAATCAGCCTCAACGATTGGTCAAAACATTTTCGGGCCACTCCCAACTTCGCCTGTCTGTCACGCGACGTCACGAAAAACGCGATAGCTCCCCCTCTGATATAACGTGCACACACTTATGCATGATTAAACCGGACAAAAGAAAAATGATTATTCCTGATTCGACGCCTTTTCACCATTAGCCCTCTGCTATTGGTCCAATGTTTTCTGGCTACGCCCACTTCGCCTGTCTGGCACGCGACCTCAGAAAACCGTGAGAACACACCACGTCAAAGCGACGTGTACGCGTAAAAAGTGCATTAATATGCCGAACAAAACTAAAAAATTTTCTGAATATCCACAGACTGCCCCGTTCCGAAAGGAATAGAAGATGGCTGCCCGCCGATCGCTCTTGCCCTCGCTACTCGCACCTGCCGCTGAGCATGTATTTATATGCGCATGATAAACATTTTTGCGTGGCAGTAAAACGTTATCGAGCCATTTCGGCATGCATAAGACATCGCTCTGCCAATTCTTCCTTGCTGAGGATCCGTTTTAGCGGCTATCTTATCTTATTATTATCACCGGCTATCTTATTATCAGGAAGAATGATTTCTGACCTTAATGAGCGTTTCAGCGATTTGGAAAGGCGCGTTTCGCGAGCCTAGAAGAGACAGTAAAGTTGCTTCAAGCCAAAGTAGTAGATCTTGAAGACAGGAGCAGACGCTCGAATCTGATTATCTTTGGCATACAAGAAGACAGGGGTGAAAATTAGACGGCCCTTCGCACAAAAGTGATTGAAGATCTTTTTTGTAAGAGACTCAACGTAACATGCTGCTCTGTCGCAAGAATACATCGCATTGGAAAGACAGGAAAGAAAAGACCAGTGATTGTATTCTTTCAAAATTACAACGAAAAACAGGAAGCTTAAGAAACGCGCGAAAGCTCAAGGGAACATCAATTTCCATTCAGAATGATTATTCGGCGGACACACTAAGAAAACGCAAGCTGTTATGGCAAAGCGCCAAAATGGAAAAGCAACAGGGCAAGAAAGTCACTCTTCTGCATGATAAACTGCGCATAGACAATGACCTATACGCATGGGATGATGACGCGAATTATAGGGCAGAGCTGGTTAGTCGTCAAAGAACCTCCAGCAAAAATTGACAGCAAACTTCATGTGTTGAAGAGCTGCGTCTGTTAAATATAAACGCGCGCAGTGTTGTGAATAAAAGTGATCAGCTTGAAACCATCATTCTGGGATACAGCCCTCATGTCGTCGTGATCACGGAAACTTGGCTCCGTGATGACATTCATGACAACAGCATCTTTCCTCCTTCGTACCAAGTTTTTCGGCGGGATAGGCATACAAGAGGGGGTGGCGTCGCCGTCTTGGTTAAACATAGCATTACAGCAACTCTTCTAAGACAAATCGACAATCATGAAATATTTCTTTTAAGTTGTCATTCTGTGGCTTTTCTTTATTACTATTCGCAGTGTACCGTCCTCCCGATACACCTCCGCTGTTTTTGCATGATCTATACGAACACATGTCGAATTTCGCACAGGAGAAAATAATTATTGCTGGTGATTTCAACCTTCCTGGTGTTGATTGGGACAATCTTTTTGCTTCTCGTGAGCATAGCGTGCATGTTCAGAGTGTACTAGACTTAATGTTATGTAGGAACCTGCAGCAAGTGGTTAAGCAACTTACTCGCATTCAAGGCAGTTCGTCCTCAATATTGGATCTTGTTTTTGTAAGCCGATGTATGGAAACTTTTTCTGTGTCAGTCGAACCAGGTCTTTCAGATCACTATATGGTGAAGTTCTCATGCCCTCTAAAAGCACGTAATAGTGCTCCTACAAAAACAGTGACTGTTAAAAACTTTTTTCGTGCTGAAGATCAAAGTATTTTAGACTACCTTGATCTTAACCTCAGCAGTTTTGGTGGGCCTGATGTCTCAGAACTATGGGAGAAATTTAAACAGTTATGTTTATACTGCATAGATAACTTTGTGCCAAATAAAACGAAAAAGACAGAGAAAAAGAACCCATGGATAACGCGCGACATTTTGCACAAGAAAAGAAAACTAAAACGGTTAAGACGGCGCGGGGCCTCCCACAGCATTATCCGAACGAATCAGACACTACTCAACCAAGCTGTAAGCCGTGCAAAGCAGACCTATTTTCAACATACGCTGCCAAACTTTATCCAGACCACCCCTGAAAAATTTTGGTCCCAATTGTGTCGGAAAAAAGAGGGCATTAATCAAATAATGCATAATGACACCCTCGTTACAGATAAGCAACGCATCGCTTGGCATTTCAATGTTTACTTTCAGAGCGTTTTTCCAAAGGCTTGCGATGGCGCATGTGTCAATACCACGTCATGTCATCCTGACTCCGACATCGTAGGCGTGGTGTCTATGCTTCTCAATTTAAAAACTAAAACTTCACCAGGCCCTGATAATATCCCAAATGCGTGTCTGCGTCGAAATGCCGAGATGGTTGCCAGTTTTCTTGCAATCATCTTCCGTGCTTCCCTACGTTCATCTAGCATTCCCAGCGATTGGAAAACAGCGCGAATCGTGCCAGTATTCAAAACAGGGGATAAGTCACTGGTCTCAAATTATCGCCCCATATCTCTCACTTCGTCCTGTTGTAAAATTCTTGAGCATATCGTAGCCAACTATATCACTGACTTTCTAAACAATATGAATATACTAACCCCTTTCAACATGGTTTTAGGAAGGGTTTTTACACTGTTACTCAATTGGTCGCAGTCATACATACTTTCGCATCTATTCTAGATAAATCCGGGCAAATTGATGTTATTTTTTTGGACTTCAAGAAAGCCTTTGATTTAGTTCCTCATGATAAACTCATTTTCAAACTTAAACATATCAGCCTTCCATGTTTTATTGTGGATTGGGTTTCCGCTTACTTATCTAAGCGCACACAGTTCGTTAATATAAACGGTTACTGCTCATCCAAACTTCCGGTTACATCAGGTGTTCCTCAGGGAAGTGTTTTAGGACCATTGCTTTTTTTAATATATATTAATGACATTGTTAATGTTATCCCTCAACCTGTCGAAATAAGGCTATTCGCTGACGATTGTGTTATGTTTAAGAAAATTGATAGCGTAGACGATCAGGTGCTTCTAAACAAATGCGTGAGTAACGTTTATCAATGGTGCAACGAATGGGGTATGAAGCTAAACTCTGAAAAAACAGTGCACATGAATGTAACCAAAAAGAAAAATTACTTCTCGTCTCCATATATGCTATCATCTCACCTACTCAAAGAAGGCAGCGAATATAGGTACCTTGGCGTAACAATAACAAAGAATCTCAGTTGGAATAACCACGTATCGAACATATGCTCATCCGCCTTCCGCAAGCTATGCTTCCTCAGATATAAACTTCGACAAGCCCCTCCATCCGTCAAGCTGTTGGCCTATAATTCAATCATTAGACCTGCCCTCGAATATGCATGTATTATTTGGGACCCACACACTAAGAAAAACATTGATGCTCTAGAAATGATTCAACGTAAATCCATTCGGTTTATCTTTGCTAAATACCGCATGACGGACTCCCCAACTCTTATGATGCAACAAAATAATATCCAGGAACTTAAGCTCCGTCGCAAAATTCTGAGACTAAAGTTTCTTTTTCACTTGAAAAACAACCCTCTCGCATTAGACCCTGCTCCGTACATCCAACCTCTGATGTCACGACTGACTCGAAATCGTCACGCTGAATCGCTAACACCATTTAGAAAACGTACTAATACATTCAAATTTTCATTTTTTCTGCAAACCATTACAGACTGGAACGCTTTGCCGCTATCTATGCTACAGCACAGTAACTTATTCGACGCATTAACGTCATAATGTGACGCGCTTTCTTTTGTTTTCTTCTTGCTTTTTTTTCTTTGTTTCTTTCTTTCTTCCTTGTCGTGAACCATAGGACTGTTTTCCCTAAAGTTGCAATCTTGATAATTGTTTTCACGGCCATAGGGTGCTCATTGATGTGTAACGTACGTTTATGTATATATTATTTTTTTCCTCTCCATACTGAATTTTGTTCGATGTTTTTTTTTTGCTTTTGTAAGCCTTTAGATACCCCTGCTGCATGGGCCCTAGTTTGGGGCTGCAGTATTTTGTAAATAAAAAAAAATAAAATCAAAAATAATAACTCCGAAACCCGAACACGCGAGCCTGTTCACGGGTTGTCGCTACTGCTCGAGCGTTTGCCTCCCTCTATTTCCCCTTTTCTTCCGCCGTGAGAATGCATGCACGCGACACGACACGGACTATTTTCTGCATCGAAGGCGTGCGAGGGACATTTCCCCTCGTTCTCTGCGTCTGTGCTGCAGCTATATATTGCACGTTATTTCGGATGTGTTCGCGAAATCTCCGCGTAATTTGTGCACCCGCTTTTCGGAGCTCCAAAATCCCGAAAAAAATGCGCAAATTATGCAAGTAAATACGGCATAAGCAAACGTGACAAATGGTAGAGCGAGGTCCTAGTCCGTGTGGTCTGAAGAGACAGACTTCGCGAGCATGTCAGTGAGAGTGCGATTGAGACGCTCCGTGTGGCCATTCGTTTGCGGGTGGTATGACGGGGTAGCTTGCGCTTTGTCGCAAAAGACTGTAGGATGCCTGCGATAACTTTTGAAAAGAATGTGCGGCCACGGTCTGTGAGAAGTTGTCGTGGATCTCCATCTAATAAAATCATGTCGCGTAAAAGAAACTCGGCGACATCTGTGGCGCAGCTTGTAGGAAGCGCTCGGGTGATCGCGTAGCGTTTGGCATAATCCGTGGCTACAGCAATCCATCTGTCCTCAGAGGTAGAAAGAGGAAAAGGGCCAAGTAAGTCCAAACCAAGCCGAAGGAATGGGTCCGCGGGAATATCGAGTGGTTGAGGGAACCCGGCAGGGAGCGTCGATGGTGTCTTGCGTCGCTGGAATTTCTCACACGCTGCTACGTATCTTTGAACGCTGCGAGCAAGCCCTGGCCAATAGAAGCGTCAGCTGATCCGGTCGTAGGTACGTGACACACCGAGGTGACCGGCAGTGGGGAGGTCGTGAAGTTCGTGGAGAACAGCCGAGCGAAGGTGTTTAGCTGGGAGTAATGCTGGTACAAGGAGTAATGCTGGGCCGTCGGGGTGAATGTTGTGGTGGTACAATACGCCATGGTGAAGTATGAATGAGCGAAGGGAACTGTCGGCAAGTGACTAGTCCAGGCGGTCAATGATGATACACAGGGACAGGTCATGGTGCTACTCGTCGGCGACATGGAGTAGTGGAAAAAATTGGGAGGACGCTTAAGCTTCGCGTTTAAGAGTGGAACGCGGTGGCATTCAAAGATCCCTGACTGCTTCTTATGCTTCCCGACAACTGCAGCTTAAGCAACCGTAATGGTTACCGGGAAACACTAGCGGCAAACGCTATGCACGAAGGCGAGCTTTCTGGTAGAAAAGCGGCCTCTTGAGTAGGGTGATCCCGAAGATATTGCACAGCCGCGCAAAAAAAAAAGCATAATTTTCAGGTTTTCGTTTTTGTTTCGTACCTTTAATATTTCACTCTGAGAAGATTTAACATAAAAGGCATGCGCTGTGGGTGTTTTGTTTCATGACATTTGTTTGTAGATTTTCATTCTCAAAATTTTGAAGAATAGCTTTGCCAAGAATGCAAGACAAGGTATGAGCAACATAAATGATAGAATGGTGTGGCATATATACCTAAATATATTTGGAGGGCCTGCGTTGTTGGGGATGATTTTCTCGACCGCGGGCACCAACGCCGACGCCGGATTTTCTGCTACACGGGGTCCTTAACGCTTTCGCGTTAAAACAGGGAGCGCAGGCGTCGGTGTCAGTATCAGATGTAGATGTCGGGTCTTCGACTTGGTAGCGAGAGAGGCAGTCTGCGTCCTGATGTTGGCGTCCCGGCTTGTAAGCCACTGTGTAGTGATATTCTTGTAGTCGGAGGGCCCAACGACCAAGCCGGCCAGTAGGATCCTTCAGCGACGAAAGCCAACAGAGTTCAGGATGGTCTGAGAAGGGCTTGCCATATAAATATGGGCGGAACTTTGAAATAGCCCAGACGAGAGCAACACATTCGCGCTCGGTCATCGAATAGTAGCGCTCCGCAGTTGTCAGGAGCCGGCTAACATAGGCTATAATACGGTCGTGTTCATGGTGGCGTAGCGCTAAGACAGCGCCGATCTCATAACCACTGGCACGGCCACTGGTCGCTTGGCTGGGCCGAACTAAAGTCCCTAGATTTTCTGCTCTTTTATTGCGATAGCAATTATATGGACACTCCAAAGCAGATTTCTGCCGTCGGCGTCGCCGTCGCCGTCACTGTCGCCGTCGCCGTCGCCGTCGCCGTGAGGTTCCGTATGACGTCAATGGAGATGAAATAGTCGCCGCGCGCCGCCGAACGCTGTATGTGCGAGTGAAAGAGCGCGAGGGACGCGCGCTTTCACGGGGAGTGACCGAACGGCGGAGAACAAACGCGCGTTCTGTGCCGTGCTCCTTTAAGGGCTGCAGAAGTAGGCGTCTCTTTCCTCCTTTACAATCACCATATATGTAGAGCAAACGCGCCTTCTTCTGACGCACGAAAGGCCGTAGGGGGGAGGGGGAGGGAAGGGAGGCGACGTGTAGCTGCGGCACCAGGTGCCTATTTATATCAGAGGCTCCGGCAACAGTCACCAACGCCGCACGCATTTTGTGCGAACGCGGGCAAAACGCCGACGGCGTCGACAACAGTTCTGTGTGTTGCCGGTGCTGCTGCATGTCCAAATTTATACAGCTGATAAAGCTACTATCATTACTCCGTATAGCTCTCTACAAATTTGGTATCGCAATTGATGCTTCGCCTTTCAGGTGAAACTGCGACAATTTTTTTTTAAAGAAAGCAAAAAAATATCTAGGGACTTTAGGCCGAACGGCGCTAACTATCGGCGATGGAACGCGTCAGCTTGCACGCGCGACGGTGTCCCAAGCGCGTTCCTGACGAACTTGCTATGCCGATGCCACACAACAGACCCCGACGTGTGGGGCAGCGGCAGGTCACACCGTGTTCGATGCACAGGGCAGGCCGCACCTTTTTTTTTTTTGTTTATCCAGCGGCCGTGCCACTGGTATCGGTTCGGACCTCTGTAAGGGCAGACGGGTCAAAGTGGGCCAAGACAGGTGGTTTGGTGAGAATCGTGATAAGGCGCGAAAACGCGGCAGCCTCAGTGGAACCCCTCGTAAAAGGTACGTCTATCTTCAGAAGTTCAGTGAGCGGTCGAGCGATTACTGCGAAAACTTTCACGAAGCGCCTGAAATAAGAACAGAGCCCCGCAAAACTCCGGACGTCTTTGACACACTGAGGTACAGGAAAAGCCGTTACTGCTCGAACCTTCTCCGGGTCGGGCTGTACGCGGGAAGCGTCGACGAGATGGCCTAGCACTGTTACCTGTCGGCGCCCGAAGTTGCCCTTCGATGAGTTTAATTGGAGCCCAGCCTTGTGGAAGACCTCAAGGATAGCTGCGACGCGCTTAAGGTGCGTGTCAAATGTAGGAGAAAACACAAAGACCTCGTCAAGGAAACAAAGGCATGTTGACCATTTGAAACCTTGAAGCAGAGAGTCCATCATCCTTTCGAACGTGTCTGGGGTATTGCATAGACCGAACAGCATAACCTTGAATCGGTAGATGCCATCTGTAGAATTGGGTTGAAGATGAATATGCAGAAGACAAAGATAATGTTCAATAGCCTGGCAAGCGAACAAGAATTCAGGATCGCCAGTCAGCCTCTAGAATCTGTAAAGGAATATGTTTATCTAGGTCAATTACTCACAGGGGACCCTGATCATGAGAAAGAAATTTACAGAAGAATAAAATTAGGTTGGAGTGCATACGGCAGGCATTGCCAAATCCTGACTGGGAGCTTACCACTGTCGTTGAAAAGAAAAGTGTACAATCATTGCATTCTACCGGTGCTAACATACGGGGCAGAAACTTGGAGGTTAACAAAGAAGCTCGAGAACAAGTTAAGGACCGCACAAAGAGCAATGGAACGAAAAATCTTAGGAGTAACGTTAAGAGACAGGAAGAGAGCGGTGTGGATCAGAGAACAAACGGGGGTAGACGATATTCTAGTTGACATTAAGCGGAAGAAATGGAGCTGGGCAGGCCATGTAATGCGTAGGATGGATAACCGGTGGACCATTAGGGTTACAGAATGGATACCAAGAGAAGGGAAGCGCAGTCGAGGTCGGCAGAAAACCAGATGGGATGATGAAGTTAGGAAATTCGCAGGCGCAAGTTGGAATACGCTAGCGCAAGACAGGGGTAATTGGAGATCGCAGGGAGAGGCCTTCGTCCTGCAGTGGACATAAAATATAGGCTGATGATGATGATGATCTGTAGTGACGAAAGCGGTTTTTTCTTGGGCTTCCTCAACTACGGAAATCTGCCAATAACCAGATCGAAGCTCTATGGACGGAAAGTGTTTGGCACCATGAAGACAATCAAGAGGGTCGTCAATTCGTGGCAAAGGGTAAACGTCCTTTTCAGTGATTCGGTTTAGGTGGCGGTAATTAATGCAGAAACGCCACGTGCCATCTTTCTATTTGACGAGCACGACCGGCGACGCCCAAGGACTCGACGAGGGCTCAACAATGCCTTTGGCGAGCATCTTGTTTACTTCCTGCTGAATAACTTGCCGCTCTGCCGTGGACACGCGATACGGTCGGTGATGAACGGGAACAGCATCGCCAGTGTTTATCTGATGCTTAACAAGGGACGTCTGACCCAGTGGTCGATTGTCAGTGTCAAAAATGTCGCGGTAGGATAGCAAAAGGTGATATAGGGAAGCTGCTTGGTCAGATGTGAGGTCCGGAGCAACCATGGGACGTAATGCGCCGTCGAGGCTCATGGCATCCTGCGGGTAATCAGGAGGATCTGGAGACGCATCGGCTGCAAAACCGGTGACGTGATCGTCTGTCACTGACCGGAACGTGGCCACCACTTCGCCCTTCAGGTAACACTTGCTTCGTCAAGCCAAAATTGATAACCGTGAGGCACATCCGATTAGCGGCAAGGGTTACGACGGAGTGTGGCACAGACATGTCGCGCGCCAGGAGGACATCAAGAATAGGTGCGACGACATAGTCGCCATCAGGGACGATTGGCGTTGAGACCAATTCGACATTCGACGAAGGTTAAGGCTTTTGGAGATAAGCGAACAAACGCTGTAGTGCAGAGGGTGTTGGGTTGTTCGGGACGAACGTCTGAAAGAAGAGGAAGCTCGAGGCGCAGCGTACCGGCGGAACAGTCGATGAGGGCAGAATGCGTTGTCAGAAAGTCAACATGACTGGAACTTGGCAGCCAGCAATTCCTATGCGAGCAGTGCACATACCACTGACGGCAACAGTGGCGCCATTGGCGACGCGTACGGCTCGAGTGATGGCGGGCGTAAGAACATTTTTGAGGCGACGACGTAGGGTTGGCGCTCATTATGGACACTTGGGGCGCTATAACGTAAAATGATTCCAAACTGTTTTGATTCCTAACTACTGACGTCAAATTTATGTAACCACCGGCGCAAGCATCGGGCGGTGACCCGCAGCGTTGTCTGAACAACCCAATCAAACACTCTCTTCGTTTATAGGAGGTCACCTTTGTTCGCTTTCAAAACCAATAACATTGTCTACACTCAGCGGTTTTTTTTTATCTAATAGGCTGAGAAGAGGCGAGGAGCACGCTCTAGTGGAGACGGTTTTGATGGGGCCGAGCCAGCACAGTGAAAATAGATAACCACATGAAGAGGGCGGTGCCGGCTTCCCCGATTGGTCCGCTTCGCCTTACTTAGCTTGCGGTGGCTGGTCGAAAATATGATTGAATTATATTCTTGAATTACCTTGTGCTTACGTCGATTCCAAGCATGTTAATACTTACATCCCCAGTAATTAAAAGCATAGCACCACTGCTACTTAAACAATTTAAGAGATCTTCTGTAAAATTAGGAAAATGTCTTGCTGCCGCTGGGCGGCCTATATATAGATAGCACAGAAGTGCCCGCTTTTGTATGAATAACAAGACATTCTACATTTTCATTCATTGACGGTATCTGCGTGTAATACTTCATACTGGATTTACCTTTTGGCATACATGGCAAGAGCACCATCGCAACAGCAGTTTCTTATAAGTCCGTCATGCGTATATCCATCAATTTGTGTAGGACTATCCCTTTCTCTAAGCCACGTTTCTGAGAAACATAAAAAAAATTTCTCAAGCGCCTCTTGCAGCTTTCTTGCTTATTTCTCATACTCCGTGCGTTCAAGTGAAACACGGATATTCATTTTTAAAGTTATATCACCATAATATGCATTAAAAGAGTCATAATCATGATAAGAGCAGAAATTATGGCTGAGTCCCATCATGCTTGCATCTGCGCAGATGAACCGAAAGTACAGACATCGGGTAGAGTCATCCTCGGTAATTATAGTGCTTAAAAAGCGCAAGAAAACATAAGAGGCGCTTTACAGTTTACTTCAAGTCGTCCCAAACGCGCTCACTTCGGATAACCACTGCACGTTCACCATTTTTCTTTTGCACCAACACCTTACCATTGGCATGGCAGATAAACGCATATCAAGCGCCCCTTGCCCAATCTTTAGTTGTAAACACAAGTTCACCGGAAAGTGGAGTCATATTCTCGGAGATGTATAAATTGCCATTTTCTTTCTTTAACTCTTTTTTGTTTCTAAGCCAGGAATCACGCTGTTCCTGTCTTGCAAAGTGAATTATGATCCCACGCGTCTTTCGCGGCTTCGCTGCAAGCCTGTGTACAGTGCGGTGACTTCATACATCGTTATATGCGGTTGGCGAATCGTATCTGCAATACTATTTATCCTTTCGATCAAGTTATCGTTTTCTGTTTCTTGAATGCCATGAATCTTCATGTTTAGGCGACGGCTGTGCCATTCTAATTTATCAACAAATAGTCTGAGCTGATCTATTTCTTTAAGGCTAGTGTTCTCAAAGATTCCAACACGTTTTTCCAGTTCTTTAGTTGATTTTTCTTTGCCAAGTAGTCGCGTTTCAAACTGGTCAAACTTATCTGAGATCACCAGAACTGACTCCTGAATTGGCAGAACTTTTCCGGGTAAGCTAAGTAGGGAATCGAGCTTCGTTTCAATTGCATACATGCGCATACGTAACTCTTTTTCGTACCTGGAACTTTCTACAGCAGTTTCGTTTTTGTCATTGCCTCCTTTACAAGTGTCACGTTTCCAATTTTTTCTGGCGCCGTCGCGTCTAGAGCCAAGCAGCTACTCTGTAACTCCCGAACATTCACCGAAGTGAAACCTAAACTTATACTATGTACAGGTTACGAAAAGCCCATTTTCCGGGAGCTCCATTCTACATACACAACACCGCGACATAGCAATACTCTCACCAATTAAAATCACGTAATGCAATACCTATGGCAGCAGCGGCAGAGATACACAGATCACAAGAAAAGGTAACTAACCTGTAAGTACAGTAAGAAGAATTCAGACGACGTGTCTACCGCCGCTGCCGCCAAATGTTCAGCCTTGTGCTGGCCACATGGTCGCTTGCATCAGGTGATGCAGTGGGCGTTCGGGCTGACCTGATCAGCTTTTCAGTCGTAGTGAAAGAATAGCTTCACGGCCTTGCAGACAGATGCGGCAGGTGGGACAGCGCAGAGCGATGCGTCTCCAGGAAGCAGGCAAGCAATGTTGATCAGCTGTAAGTGCAGTAAGAATTCAGACGACCTGTCTACCGCCGCTGCCGCCAAAAGTGGCATTCCAGCTGACCTTTAATTTTCATGGGTCACGGTTCTCCTCAATAACGGACTGTTTGGCATTAATTTTCTCGTGTACGTCTTTTTCGCGCTAGCTTTTTGTTGATATGGAACCACACCAACACGCCCAGCTCTCAGTTGTGATCAATACCCGAATCGCTTTCACCTGCGCGCCTCTTTCCCGGTTATGGAAAGAGGCGCCTCAGCTCCTTTTTAACAGCGAAGCTGTTCTAGCTAACCGTAAAAAAGTGGCGCCTGCTGTCACAAAACCTCGCCGAGCTATGAAGTCACTGCGGTGCCTAGCAACCACCTCGCGAAGCGGCGTGTGCCTCGCCTCCCTTCCGTGCACATGTTGCCTTGACATGGGGCGTTTAGGAGAAGGAAGGAGAGCATCGCGCATGCTCGGAAGAGGGAAAGAGAAAATGAGAGCGAGATAAAGAAATTGTACCAGCCCCAACGAGGCACAACGGTCCTGTACAAAGGGTTAGGGGCTGGAGACCACATTTTCTTTACTTTTGACTGGTTGCCCTGATGATCTCTTTTGGTTCTCGCAACGATGCCCGGATATTCTCGACAGAGCGCCCGGAAAACGGTTCTGACTTTGGACTCAAGGTCATTTGAAGGTCGCCGACAACAGGAGCTAAAAGCACTTCATGCTTAAAATACAATACGCTCTTATACCTTTATTGTATAAGTTGTGCTGTACAATTGACCTACACCGCAACACACAAACAGGAAATTTATGCATACCTTGCGTTAACGTGTATGTTTGTATTTAATAAAACCGCAGAAGACAGGTCGTACCAACCAGACCTCATCTAAGGTGTTGTATACAGTACTCAGCTGCTCTTATTTTACTTTTATCGCATGGTGTAGTTAAACATTTCATACGTGTATGTAAACCTATTTATGGACTGTATCTGCTGCATGTGAGAATGCATCCGTTAGACAAATGATAGTGCCTGAGGCAGCAGCTTTATATTTAGCCTTTGCCAGGCTTATTATAGTGGCCAAATGGTCCTTTTGATTATGTTATGTAAACAACTCAAATGTTTGCGCTTAGTATACTAGCATCGAAATACTGAACGCACCGGCACTGTATGCTTTGTACACTAGTGAGATGAATTCCACTGATCATCAGTGGAATTCATCTCACATTCATGATTCGATAGTGAATTATGCTGTCTCGAAAGAGCACTTTCGAGACACGACAGCTCACTGACCTCCAGCGGAGCACCTATCGGCCCCCTATCCGTCGTCCAGCCCCCTTCCACTAAAAGAGGAACCTACAAGGATACGTCTACCGGCTAACACACGACGCTGCCTAAAATTCCTCTACCGGTGTTCAATAGCGCATTATCTTTCTTTTCAATCCCACACCCTCGCTCATTTTCCGCCCTCCCGCCTTACCCTCTCTCCCCATTTAGAAGAACCGTACCTATACATACTATGTCGCCTTGAAACAGACAAGTCCACTTGTCAAAACGTTGGCTCCTGCTCTTATCTGGTTCTCGTGTTGTTCATCGTCTTGAGTTTTCGTCTCCCGCATTCCCCGTGTTTTCCCACTCATCATCATCGTTTCCAGTCTTGCTCTTCAGTCATGCATGGCGAGTGCATTCGGTGTCATGGGCTCTAGGCTCATTTCAACGAGGGCCTTTGGTTCAAGTGAGCAAGTGAAATCTCCTTCTTCAACACACAAATTAATGGAAAGCTACCACCGAACTGATAGCTGATCAGATTGTGGTCCCATCAGATTGTGCGCGGAAGCTGTATACGATACATCTCTTCAGCTACACCAATAATTACACAGCTCAACCCGCTGCACGTACTTATGTCATAGGCAGACGCAAAGGAAGATGTCGCACGTATGCAATCATCCCTTATCACTTGAAATATGAACGACCCAAACATTCATGAGCATATTGGTCATAGTCGGGCGGCAGCATAAGTGGAACTAAGCTTGACAGTTGTGCCACCATCCCAGCCAGTTAGTTTACAGGCATTAAATTTCTAAAAGGCTTGGTTTTAAGTCGCAGTTTGTTTTTGCTGGCTTTATGTTACGTAAAAAAAGGAAAGAGGCATTTCATGTATCAAATATTTTAAGCACACTCAGAAAATGAGCCGGGTAAAAAAAAGTCATGAACAAGCAAATGCAAGCAAATCTGCAAACTGTATGGAAGCTTCAGACGCGTGCTTAGTGGTAAAAAGCGGTGAGTTGATCTGCACTGCTGTATTCCGCGACAGTTGTGCGTACGTGTGTGCATTACATATTCTCGCAAGCGGTCCTTAGCATAACTACCGAAAGTGTGCTATCGCGCCAAATACAACCGAGTCTAGAGAACGAGATATGGGGATATATGGGCATTCTCAGATGAACCACTTTCGGTGATACTAGCACTTTCGTGTGACGTAGTAGGTGGTGCGTTGCGTGATTCGAAAAGTTTTGCTCAACCAGCCAATTCAGCGCGCTCTGAAAGTGAGCATCGAGAATACGTCCCATTAGCGACGTGATACGATTGCAATAAATTGTTTAAAGGTGGCGCGGGTACGACGACAGTGTTGTGCTTAGAACGTGCTTAGAACTACGCTAATGAAACGCATGCGGCCGCAGAGCCGATTGCGACAGCCTAAAACCCCAACCACAGGCACGCTTCGCCACGCGTCGGCGGGCGCCGACAAGCGAACGCGTCGCTTCGCGTCGGCGGAAGGAAAAGGGCGCGCAACCACAGGATACACGCTCTGACGCGCACCGACGCTCGCTCCTCGGCTGCGGTGCACTGTTGCTTGACCACTCCGTCTCCAACCGTCCAAGTGCGGCCTAAAACAGCCTGCTGTAAACTTAGCTTGGAACAATAAGTTAATGATCTATATGCTATTTTAGATATAAAAAACACGTTTGAATAATGAATGTACGCCTGCCGCAACGGTTTCCTTGAAGTAACGTAACTGAACAAGCTATCGACATCAGCGATTGCGTTCGCGTTGTCGTCTGCAAGATCGCTTTGCACGATCTGCACGAGCACGGCATGTCACATCAATAGCTCTCGTACGATCTCTTTTTTTTTGTAGTTCGTTGCACAGCCAACTACGTAAGAATTAGGTTTGCAAAGTATCATTGCAAAAACTGTATTAATATAATTACGCTTGTTGGTACATGAAAGAAACGCGTAAGTGGGTACTGAGAAAATCAGCAAAAAAAAAAAAAAAGAAAAGAATTGAAGCACTTGTGGCACTCACAAAGAGGCATTTAGAACACCTAAAATTTACCAATTTCGTAGCTTGTCTCCTGATTCTTGTTTCTGTCTAATCTTTCCCATGGAACATTGAATTTTTCTAGGTTGTTTTGAAGCATCAACACCGCATCGGGAGGCCTTCACATTGAGTGTATTGCTGGGAATGTTTTCTGTAACTGGTTTCAACATGTGAAGTCTTTCTCGACATTCATGAAATAACATTCCCTGAAATACTAAAAACGGAGAATCGGAGGGTTCTAATAGGTGTCATTCATTGCCCTTTGGCAAGTCATACTATGGAAGCACTTATTCAAATGTATGGGGCAGCTCGTTTGCATAATATGAAAAAATATATGTAAACAGGTTATTTTTAAAAATTAAGCACTGCAAGTCACTAAACACAAAAAAGAAATACCAGTTTGTTTATTGTTTTCAGCCTGCAATGACGTTTTGAGAAAGACATTGAATTTGTTCTGTGAGGCATGTAACAATTGCTGTGCCATATTATTTTATTGCACAACACTGGACATGGTGGCCAACCGTTATTAAACCTCAGAAGAAATTAATGGCACAATGCATATGATTAACAGCGTTTTATTACACTGAATTGATGGTTTAAACAACTGTCACAATATTGCAATATATATCACAATATTGCATCAAAGCTACTGAACTAAACTAATATAGTAGTACATATTTAAAAATCATTTTCATAATTCAATAACAATAATCAATCAATCAAATGTTTATTATAGGGCCCAGGAACAGCTAGAGGGCCTTCATACTGGTGCACGTAAAAAGCAATATCTGAGACAAAATGTACAGAGAACACAAATGTGGAAGACAAAACAATGCGAGATAGAGAAACAAATAGGGAAAAAGAAAACAAGGAAGCGTAAACTGCAATTAATCATACAACATGACTAACTACATATATACAATACATAGGAAATGAACGCTGAAATATGTCAATGCAGGCACAATTCTTATTATGTTTTTTGGAGTCGAGTCATATATAGGAGAGTCTTTAATGGAACAAGGCCCGGCAGAGAATGCGGAATGTTACCTGGTATACTGTTGCAGCACAAAAAACTGCGCAGCTTTGGGAAATTGTAATGCCATGGACCACTTTATACAGGAACGAAATGTCTGATTTATTAAGTCTTTAGTTACTGAGTAACAACTTTATTAATCGAAGGGGTGAGGTTTAAGAGAGTCTAAATGTGTGAGTTGAGGTACATTTGAGAGGGCCGGACTATGGTCGCCACAATGGCAAAATTGATGCTTGAAGACAGATATCAATTTATTCTGGACGCGTTCAGTGAGGTCAGAATTAGATTTGCACGTTGCACCTCAATCTACAGAGACATACTCTAGTAGTGGAAGGCACACATCAGCATACGATTTCAGAAACAGAACAGGTGAGTGGTCATCATGCAATGTACGACATACAATTCCAAGAGCGTGAAGGGCACGTTGTGCATATTTATTGTGTGAACAGAAGCTTAGTGTTTTGTCGAAGTACACACCAAGATCTTTGATGTCATCGACCCTGGGCAGTGAAGCATCCCGCAGGGCCTATGAAAATTGTAAAAGGTGTGTTTTGTGCGTGTAACTTAACATCATAGTTTTGGCAGCATTTAAGAGTAGCATTATTGTTTCTGCACCAGTTGAGAGTGAGAAAATGTCTTTTTGGAGGTCAATGGAGTCGTGAACACTGTTGACAGACCTAAATATACTTAAGTCGTCCGCATACAAAGCCATGCTGTCCATCAATTAAAATGTTCTTAGCACTAAGAGAAATGAGGGAGTACAATACCGATTCATACACTTTTGACTCCATGCAGCAGATAGATATAGGCCGGTAGGTAGTAACTGCACACCTAGCACCCGTTTTGTGCACGGGAAATATCCATGCTTCCTTCCAAGTGCAAGAAAATATGCTAGAGTTTAGGGAACTATGGAAGATACTTGGCACAGCAGGGATGCTTCTATACGTCTTAAGCAGTGTGGAAGGAATACCATCAACACCACAAGAAAGGGAAGGTTTGAGGCTCTTCAAACACTTGAAAACAAGGTCTTCATTGACTGATAGCATAAACACTGTGCCAACACACACAACACACACAACACACACACACACACACACACACACACACACACACACACACACACACACACACACACACACACACACACACACACACCACACACACACACCACACACACACACACACACCACACACACACACACACACACGCTTGCTTACTGCCAGAGGACGTCACACGCACATACAGGGCAACAACTCGGAAGTCGACAGTGCACAATGCACAGGAGTGCCGGTTCAGTACGGTAGCAAGGCAGGGGAGTCGTAATGGCCAAGGGGGTGGAGAGAAAGCTCTGTATAAGCATCTAGTTGCGGTGTTGGACCGTACAGGTGTGATGGGGCTCAGGCTGCCCTGATGTTCAGACGGACAGAAGAAGAAATATAAGTGTTTCCAGAGAGCCACACAGCACCCTGCAGAATAGACGCACAAGTGCAATGTTCCACTGGTATTGCAGGGTGCGCCACTTAAGTGCTTTGAGGTGATCCTTGTAGGCTGGCATGAGCTTGCGACGACCGTAGAGATGGGAGTAGAGGGTGCGTGTTGCCCGGCGCTGAACAAGCTCAAGTTTTTCAGCAAGGTGAGTTTAGTACGGGGACTATACTGATGAACAGTACTCAAGCTGTGGCGGTATGAGAGAAGTATAGAGTCTGAAAACCTCAGGTCCCCAGGGAAGAGAGAGACAGGTCACAAATCGTAGAATATGATGAGCCTAGTGACTTGTGCGGAAAAGTTGAGAGAAGGGCTAAATATTACACCCAGGCTGGGAAGGGACCGAACGGTCGTCATGGGGGTGCCACCGAGGAAGTAGATTGGGTGCACAGTGGTTTTGGTGTGGCTGATATGCATGGCAGCACTTTTTTCAGTGCGAACACAAAGTTTGTTATTGTAGGCCCAGTTGTCCACCTTTACAAAATGTATTTATTTCAAGCGCATATGCTGCGCTGCGTATTGGCATAATGTTGCAGTGCAAGTGTTAACTAGTTAATTAAACACATTCTGCAAAGATACACTAGGAACTTGGTTTTGAGTTAATCTTTTTCCTGACTACAGTTATAGTATCACAGCGAGATGCATTTTAGTGCGAGCTGAAGAGATTTGGGCAGCTTAAGCATACCGACTGCACAAAGCACTGATGACACCTTTACCCCTTCCCTGCAATGCACTCACACCGTCTGCTCTTTTCATAAACAAAAAAAAAATATCCAAAGCCAATTACAGTTTCACTGACTCAGTACATGCTGCTTGTCAAGCAGGCATCGAAGCAATCCTGGCAGCAGCATGCATAAGTCTTGTATGATGCAGGTCCTCAGGACTATGCATTGCACACGGTGCACATATTGCAAACAGGGGTGCTATGCAGGATGCGCCGAGTTTCTCGTTCACCCGAGTTTTACCCGAGTTTGCCCGATGGCAGTCAGTGAACGAAGATAGCAAGGAACGTGCAATAACAGCAGGCAAAAAGAAATGTCGAGATAAAGCCGCGTATGACAACATGAGCGCACCCTGCGCGGCACAGTGCTGCCGGGCTTCAAGCACAGAGGACTGCGCAACAAAACGCGCCAGCGCCGCGTATTGTTATCAACGTATTATCGCAATTTAGCAATACCGTCACTGTCCCGCTGTCTGTCTGCACACTTGCCGTGAGCCGCTTGCCACGCCTTTCTCGGGCGCGTCAAGGGCGTGCCTCCTTTTTCGGGCATTATCTTTCTATCCTCCGTCGAATGCGAACAGGGCACATGCGGTGCATTCTTGCACCTATACTTTCCCTCAATCGAATACTTTGAAATACAACAAATAAAATAACCAACATTTTACTTCTTAAAGTATCGGTTTTTTGTTTTGAATGCTGTAAATTTGTGATGACAAACGGACATATAATGAATTATTAAATTTTGTACTTTTTTGCCGCGAGTGGCGACAGTGAGGCGAAAGCTTACAAGCGGATACATTCTAGAGGGTCACACGCACGAGGGAGTTCATGCGGTGAGCAGTCGCCAGGGGCGCTGCAGTGCTATGTTCGATAAAGTCAGTCATGACAACGATCTGCCCATTCACTGTCTAATAGGGGAATGGCAACGCAGCGCTGCGGCATGGCTGTTCACCGCAGGTGCTTCACTGCGGTGGCTATTAAGGCCGCCGATTTACCAACTGAAACGACACTTTAGCCATAGAGACGGGAGCAACGGCTGTCGCTGCAAAATGGCTGTGCGGTATTCTGGGTCCGTAGTGACGCAGCCCAATGAAAATGCACCAGTTTATCTGCGTGCGCGAAGTCTCCGCGATGCATTGCGAACACGAGCGTGCTGCCCAGCGACACAGTTCGTCGCTTGTCACCGCTTGCCCACTGAAGGTGCCTCCGTGCGCATGTGCGCAGAATTTGAGTGTGTTGTTCACTCCAATGTGCTTGCCGATTGCCTCTGCTGCTGAGCTAACAGCGATCGCAGATGGATATCGTAACGACAGCGCAGCAATCGCATTTTGGTGGGTGAGGGCTGTTGTGTGCAGTTCGGAAATTAGACTTCGAACGCAGGAAGGTGTTGCAATTGTTTAGTGTGCCGTGCTTGTGATGACAAAATGCCATTGCACTGGGTGTGTTTGCGCTGACCGCTGACCGTGTTTGCTGCACTATATCATTGACAGAGCAGCCATCTCAAATGACAGCTGCGATACGTTGCCGTTGGAAAACACTACGCACTGCTCAAGATCGTCGTCCACCACGGCGCATCGACGCCTTGCAAGCAGCTACAGTGACGTGCGGATAATTATTTGCTGTGCGCTACGTAGCCACAACGCAGGCAATGAACCGTGTTGTGGGGTCATCACAGCCCAAGAAGACATATGCATAAGGCAGCGAAAGTCGACGCTTTTTTTTTTTATAGTGGTGCTGAGTACATCACCGATGACAGTGCGTTGTGCGTGTTTTATTTCGCCGGTCAAGATTGTTAATTCCTCTCAGTTCCGCACCACGTCGCTGTTGTCGAAAAATAAGTTGGGCGTGGCACAACCGTGGTGGGCGCGCACAAGAGTTACATGCCTCGCTCGGGGCGTGACCTATGGTTTTGATTGACACGCGAACTCGGGCCAAACTCGTACATCGCGAAACCCCTCTCGAGTTAAACTCGGGAGCATGGCGGCGGCAGCAGCAGCCTGTGTCATCGCATCCAGCGGCGGCAAGCGTCAATATGACCATCTGGACCCGTTCAGCTACATGACCGACGTAGAGTTTCAGCGTCTTTTTTGCCTTTCCAAAACGTCAGTGCGCTGGCTGTGTGACGAGTTAGGCGAACGCCCTTGTCTGCGGAGACTGCGTGGCGGGCATATTATGCTTTCCGAGCACAGACTGATGTGACTAGGCTGCGGAGGAAAAGTTCGTGCGATCGCTTCGGCTCTCTCCTGTTTCAAGCGCTGCTCGTCCACCGCGCCCTAGCCCCAGGCCAGCTCCGGCGTCGTCATCGGAGTACTGGAGCACCTACGAGCACCTGGGGTTCAACCCGGGCCAACCAACCTGCGTAGGCGAAGTGGTCACATTATATTGGAAGACTCAGAATGGAAGCCGGGCTGCCTTCCGATGCAACAGGTGCCGAAATCAGTTTTCGCAGTTACACGGTAAAGCTGCACTGCACGGTCAGAGAGGCGAAGGACGTTACTTCGCCAACACGTACCGCCTCGGCCATCCGAACGACCACCTCTCCAGGCGGCAAATGATTTGGCTCACGTACTGCGTGAGCAAAAGCGTAGACATATGGCTGTTGAAGGAGATGACCGGTGACTTGTTTCCTCTATAGGAGCGCACCATCGCCGACAGGACGAACTACCCCCGTAAGGTCGCGAGGGACGAGCTGCTGGCGCGACCTCCACTTGGTACCCCGGGTAGATAGCGCAAATTGATGAGTGCCTTCTTCGCGGCGAGCAAAAGTATACAATCGAGGCCGCCTAATGACGGGCGACGACTTTCCGCCAGCCGCCAAAATTACGGCGGTGTTAAAGTTGGGGGCCCATGGGTCTTCGGCATGTTCTGCGCGACCAGAGGGGTGTTGCGACTTTCAAAGTATACCGACGAAAGGCGGCGACGCTAGGCGCCATTATTGCAGCCAATGTTCAACCGGGGACCATTATTCATAGTGACGAATTGGCCGCATACAAATGTATCCCAAATTTAGTGGATGCTAACGGGGCTATGCCTCAATCCGCATTGGTAGACAGTCAACCAAAGCGTGAACTTTGTGGACCCCATCACGGGCGTTCACACGCAAAAAAAAAGAAAGTTATTGTCAAAAAGTGAAGCGCTCCCTCGTCAGCGATGGGTACAGGGTAACTGCACCGATGCTGGAGTCCCACCTGGGATGCATGTGGTGGCAGTCAACATCCACGTGCGCTGCAAATACCCTTTCGTGCGTTTGTTAGAAGCCACGGATCGCTCGGGCTAGCCACTACAAAGACTCTTTCCTGCGGTTGTTAGAAGCCATCGCTC
The DNA here is from genome assembly GCF_013339745.2 of Dermacentor silvarum. Classification (NCBI taxonomy): domain Eukaryota; kingdom Metazoa; phylum Arthropoda; class Arachnida; order Ixodida; family Ixodidae; genus Dermacentor; species Dermacentor silvarum. The sequence continues at coordinate 19,772,605 of NC_051159.1, forward strand.
GACGCTTGCCAGTATGGAGGTGTATCGCAAAGTAAAAGAAAATAAAGCGTAGTTTTCTGACCCTTGTATTTGTGCTTTCCGGCATTCCTGTGTGCTTACACGGTAAGCGCGCGGCAAACCACTTATGCGCTAGCCGACGCTCACTTCGTCTTGTAGCTGGATGCGCGCGCTACTCGCAGCTTTTCTTTAGCGCGAGCAACGAGCGATCTGTTAAAAGCCCAGTGTGAAAACCAGGCGCACACCAATCTCTGCTCGGAAATGGGAGCGCAAGCACGTAGCGAGCCGCACCAATCCAATCTAGAGCAAAGGAGCAACGAGCGATCTGTTGGAAACCCAGTGAGAAAAGCAAGCGCACACCAATCGGTGCTCGGAAATGCTAGAGCAAGCACGTATCGAGCCGTGCCAATCGAATCCAGAAAAAAAAGAGGGGGGCGAGCGTCCCCTCGTGGCATAACGCGAAACGTATTTAAATAGAAATTAGTCTAATACACATTCCGTGTACATCGTGGAAACATTAAAGTGCTTACAACCCACGTTAATGTGACTAATATTATTGTACTAAATGAATTTATTTTATAACTTGCTTGTGCCTGTATTGCACTCGGTGGAACGACAAACAAGTGAAAGAAGGCACGACCATGCACCGACCGTATGATCACGTGAGCCCCACTTTGTCGACCGCCCATATGGCAACGCCCAAGGGATAATAGCCACCCAGAGTGAATCAACATAAACCAATAAAATTGGAGGTGTGCCGATGGACAAACGTCGTCTTGTTACCATTTGTTCTTTGATCTTGGGGCGTCGCCAGAGCTCGTGAAGATCCCGAGTTTCGCCAAACTCGGGGCATCCTGCATAGCACCCCAGATCATTTTTTTTCAAGTGCTCAAGTACAAGAACAGAAAGACTCAAACATGACAGTGCTGTGTCACGTTTCCTTCAGTGTGTCAGCGTCCTTGAGCACTGCACGAGCGATTTATCCCCAACTAGCCCATAACACACCTGCATTTGAAAGAATTGAGTTAAAGAGTACTGTGAACTTGTACTGAACTAGATTTCACATGCCGAATAGAAGAGTGCACTCTCAGCTAAACGGACGGCATGGCTGAAGATGTACGCGTACTTCCCATGGTTCGGCTACTAGTGTCTTCCGCTTTCGCAAGTAATCATTGCCGCTTGAAGCAGCGAAGAGCTCGCCTGTTACACCCGAGTCACCTGAGACCACATAATTCACACACGAAACACGCCGCGGTTCACCACCTGATGTTCCACACGGTTCATTTACGCCACACCACACACCACACGAAGTCAGGAGTGTCATATTTCAAATCACAGTAGCGCAAAACGTAACTGAACTTTCATTTCCTTCGGCAGAGTTTCTCAGCTGGGCTCGTTCACCGCCGGTCGAGCTCGACGGATGCGCTGGGCCTACGCGTAATGTAAACAACATCGGCGGTAGACGAGTGGTGATTATTCAGACTTCGCACTTGGAAAACATGTTTCCATTCGTTTCGAGCACAAGAAAATATACATACAAAAAGCACAGGCGTTGCCGCAATCGTGATTCGGTTGGATGTTTTAGCAGACGATCGCATTGAGATCGGCGGAACCCAGCAGGCCTGCAGGTTGGGTTCGGCGGCGTCGTTCGAACGCGGCACGAATTCTCGTCACACTTCCACCTCCCCCCCCCCCCCCCCCCCCCCCGGTCGTCGGTCGTGTCGTTGTCGGCCTAGTATCCCAACTCTGTCTTTAAGAAACACTGTCGCGGGCGTCGTGCGTCCGAAGCACTCGGAAGATCGTTGGCGTCGGCGCCTTCGCATCGGCGGCCATCATCAGGCGTAGCAGCCAGAGGCTCCGCGGGCTCTGATTGGTGGACGCCGGCGACGGTTTGCAGCCTCTGATTGGTGGACACCGGCGTCGCGTCGGCTCGCGTCGCTGATTTTCTAGCATCGGCAGCTGGCAAAATCTCCGCGCGTCGGCACGCGTCACCCCGTTCGCGACTGACGCATTTGACGCATTGGCGCGTGCCGACGCGTGGCGAAGCGTGCCTGTGGTTGGGGCTTAAGAGCCGCGTTTTCATCGTGACGTGGGAACTTGAACTCACAACGACAAAAATATGCTAGTGTCGTCTGCTGTTGGCGATAGTTGCCAACCTCTAGCAACACTGCTCCGCCACACGGTCTCCAGCTGTTAACAGGCGTCGCGTCGTCCAATCGCAGTACGCGCGTGATCCGCTCGTGCAGATTCAGCGTACACCAAATTTCGCGACACGATCCGCCTTGCCGGCGTCAGCACGCAGACTAAACGCAAGCGGAACGGAGGGCAGATTGACGAAGTTCAGGCCATGAATGGAGTGATTGTCCTGCCTCATACATGGAAGAAACGGTGGTTCCTTCCTCTCCAAAACCAGAATCTTTAGACCATGCACTTCGCTTATCAGCGTTGATTGACCCGCGGAAAGTTTTTGTAGTTCAATGAAAATAGGATCAGGGCCGGGGTTGGACTCAAAGTCTCCCGATAATAAAAATAACAACAAGTGAACAACATGGGCACACTCAACAACGGTCGCACAGCAGCAGTGTGCGCTTGGTAGATGCAGCAAGAAGTGATTACTACTCTTCTTATTGAAGAGGGATTGTGATACACCAACCTGCATTGCAAAAAGTAGCGGGATTGTAGGGGACACCACGAATCAGCCACCTAGCCCGCGAAGCGCGGCAGACAGTTTCAGCTTATTTATAGTTGGCAGCGTAGCTGACGTTGCCGACGATGGCACTGTCCATCCACTATCCAGGGCCACGCTCAGCGGAAGCGGCGACAGAAAGGCAGACAGCGGCGGGTTGAAGCTGATACGTTGACGGTTGTTGGGTGGATATTGGCCAGAGCAAAGTGGTAGCACAGCAATCGACAGCCCGGCGACGTGTCCGAAGGAGCACTCACACCGGTTAGCAAGGATCAGATGAGCGATAACAGCAGCTGCATAGCGAAAAGTAGCGTGTTTGTAAGTGACGACACGAAGCCCGCGTTCAACGTGCTGAAGAGACACGACGCATTGCGTGACTCCGTAGTTGGTCTCAGTAAAGCCATGATGCTCGTTCGTATAACAACCGCTACAGAGGCGTAACAAACAGTGCCGGTGACCTTGTCTGTGTGTTCATCAACGAGGATGCTCTGAAAAATTACTACTCCATTAGTGTGGGCCTTACCGAGTTCTGCGCTGCCTAAGCGAAGTGAACAACGAAGTTGCCTCAGCCTCACAAATTTGTTGGTGTTCTGCATGCCCTCGGGCAAATTGTTTCTTGTATTTGTTTGTTTACTTACTTTATTTCTTTCTTTTCTATTTTCTGCTGCTCTACACGCCACTGTCACTCCTCTGGCTAAGCTCAACCCCATTCTTTTGTGCCGAGGCGATACCCTTCTTGCGGGGAGAGGATAATGCGGCGCTCTATATTAGGACTAGATAACGCGGATGAAGAAGTTAGTGGTTACTGTGGCGGAATAATAAACAGCCGTTTGCTCCGGTCTGATGGCTTTGCCGTTTCCTCTCGTGACAATGTCTCGTTAAAGATGGGCCTGACATGAATGACAACCATGTCATGACACGCATGACATGATATGCATGTTATGACATCAACGCCATGAAGCGGTGACACAGCAATATTGAATTGCATGACATCACATGCATTTCTTTAACTGGGTGCAGTTAGATATCATTGTCATGAAATGCATGCGTGACCTGAATGACATGTATTTCATAACATGATTGGCAGGAATGTCAGTCAAGACATGGTTCCCATGAATATCCTGACAATAATGACTTGATGTGATCCATGCAGGATGACACGGCATGACATTATTATCATGACAAGAACTTATGCCTACCCAATGAACGAAGTTGTCTACTTACTTGAACCGATGGCTATGTGCTTGTGTTCGTGATGCCGTATGGTAATTGCATCCTCATTCCAGCTTCGTAATTCAAATCGCCTCCGATTCTCGTGGGCTACCTGCGCTCGAGCCAGGTGGCACGCGTAAGAAGATCACAGCAGCTCAGTCGCAGAACACCGAGTGACGGTCGCATCCGTTCAAATCGCGATCAGAAAGCAAGTTTACCACGAGCATTGATTTAGAATCGCCAGACAACAACGCGCGCCCTCTGTGTTCTTCCGGTAGCTCGTACCGAACTTTTACGGCCATTGTCGTCGTTACCAGGCCGCTTAATCAAACATCGAGGCATGCTTTTTCCTGGCGCACATAGTCGCGTACTGTGACAGTGCTTCACCGAAGTCCTCTATGGTAGCGTCATCAAAGCTCAGCCAAGGTGAGGAGTGCAACACGCCACTCGTCCGAATGACTATAAAAGAACACAGGTTGTGCTAAAGTTTTGCCGTCAAGCCGCCCGTTTGTGTTCTCCAAGTAACACCAGCCACTGCCGTCCGTGAGCACTTAATTTCTGCATTTCGTACCCATCTCGCACCTCCATACCGCTCGTTCGCACGAATTCGGTCGTTCGTAGAAATCGCTCCATTGTCGTCAGCATCCTTCTGCTGTCGTCACGCACTCTCGCGTTAATTCAAATTCGCTTCACTCGCGTCCCACACAAAAACTGTATTCACGCATACACGTAGGCCAACCTGGTAGAGCTTTGCCAAACGCCAAGCAATGCTGCCTAGCCAGCTGCATCCAAAATGCTTCACATAACGTCGATTACCACAATGCTTGGGATCTGCACAATTTGTGTTTCTCCCTCGACACCTCTGCTGCATTATAGACAGCCCGCTCGGCGGCATGCCGACACCACACGACTGGCCAATTCAGTGACGGTAGGCAACGAGAGCAGGAGGTCATTGTCATCATCTGTGCCATGCTTAGCATTATTCCGCAACCCCGCCTCTTCTGTCGCAGGGCTCTCCTGGTGAACCTGGTGGGCATGGGTTCCCTGGCAGCCCTGGGCCCCCGGGACCACCTGCAGATGTGAGTATACATCACTCATCGGGGAACCTCATTAGCAGCGGAACTTGGGTGTCAGGACTCCGACATTGCGATGACATCTGTTATCGCCTTTGCTTTCGAGTAAACATGGTCTGCCGTTGCAGCTTTCGCAGTGGTTTCACCAGCTATCTCTGCAACAAGGACCACTCGGTGGAGATAAAGGACCAGCTCCTGATGCTTTCCAGTTTATGCAAGCCTCTGTGGTAAGATAAATCTCTGAATCCAAACCGCCACTGAAAAGACCCATTTTGTTTCTTAGGTACTGTGTATTACATATCAGCAAAATGTAACAACGCGGCACGTGAGGGTAGCAAGACTGTAACAGAATTAAACGCCACGTAACCTACATTATTGATGTCAATAACGCACGCACCATGCACACATGTTCGCAATGGTGAGGCAGAGGGTTTTATGCGGTCTCACATAAGAGAGAATGCTAGAAATACCTGGTCTTCCCTGCCTTCCGGCCTCCCTCACGTAGCACTGTCATAGAGCCTGAAATGGTCACAGAACTTGCTATGTTTTTTGGTGCACTTTTATGACATTAGAGAGGTTTAGCTTGTCCGGTAACCGGGAAAACGAGAGCGGACCGGGCGTTGGGGCGTTTGGCCGGAACCGTAAACGTGAGCGGCCTGTATGGCGCTACCATCTGGTGGCGCAGAAATCAAACAGACAAAAAACAGCTAATATTGCAGTAACCATGTGCATTCTACTTCTCTGCTCGTGTAAATTTTCGGCGGCAACACGATTACGCCACTGTCGAACATTTACACCAGCAGAGAAGTAGAATGCACATGGTTACTGCAATATTAGCTGTTTTTTGTCTGTTTGATTTCTGCGCCACCAGATGGTAGCACCATACAGGCCCCTCACGTTTACGGTTCCGGCAAAACGCCCAAACGCCCGGTCCGCTCGCGTTTTCCCGGTTACCTGACAAGCTAAACCTCTCTATTACCAAGATACACAAATAGCTTCGTAAAATCGTCCTGGCTGCACGATGTTAAAATTATTGAAAAAATAAATGAATGAACGTTTTAGAAACACTTCTTCGTCTTTTTGTTGCGGATGCTTGTGTGGGCGTCCACCACGCAAAGCTGTCGATTCTGGTGCCAGTATTCTTAGCAGCCTGCGCGAGCGTTGTAGGCAGGAAATTTAAGGCTGTGACAGTTGTTTTTTGTACGTACAGGTCGTCTAAGCTTTTTCCTCAACGCCGCAGCTCCGTTATCACTGACACTGTACAACAATGTCGCAGCAATGCTTTCAGCTCTTTTCGCAGTAAGTGCGTACCTATGACAGAGTGAAAGTGCGAGTTGCGCATTCCAATAGCAGATCGAGCAGAGATTTCCAGTGGCAATCACTCCGTGCAGCAGTAGAAGCTATTCCGCCAATATCGCGCGAGCATTTTCGTTCGTTTCTTGCTCATCCGCTCTGTTGCGCCGTGGTGGTCGTCGCTTTCTTGGTGGCGGTAGGACACCATGGACGACTCGCCGCAGTGCGCTGTATTGCCTTTGACGTTCGATAGTGACAGCTACAACTCGGATTCATCAAGTTCTGATGCGTGCGACGAATCAGATGCTGACAGAGAGGCGCAAGCCCTCCCTCGCAAGCGGAAACTAGACAGGATGTTTCTACTGCCCGCAATAAGACCCAAAGCTGTCGGTTCTATCGACAAACTTGTTCTGCAGTACATCGAAACGCAGGACCAAGCGCAGGCAGTCAAGTATATGTATATAGTCGTCTCCAGGAAGAAATTATACCTATTTCTCCAATCTTTGAGGGAGCATGGCACAGCGTCGTTAGAAAAAGGGAATGGAGAGTGAGGGAGATGAGAGGTGGCCGACTCGAACGCATTAGGAAGCAGCCGGTGGCACTAAAGGAACCTGGACGGTGGGTGCTCACAGGGTGGCAGGCAGATGACGCCAGCAGCGAGCAGCGCAGGCTATCCTGGGTAACTCTGAATCTGGCAGAGAACTTCCTCGGGCATGTTGTGTACTCCGGTGGCGGGGTTGGTGTTACAATGGCGGATTCGGAAGCGTTGCTCTACGCCTGAAAGAGCTGCTTGTTCAGCTACTCCAACTCTGCCATTGGAATTCACCATGAAATAGGCCGGCTCAAGCAGCAGTCGACGTTGCCAATTTACGATAAAGGGGCCGACCTGCCTCGTAGCTATCCATTTCACCAACACCAAATAATTTTCGCCAAGTATTGTGTCGTTGCAGAGAAGCCGAGTTTCATGCCTGCATTACGAAATTCAAACTTTGCCAGTACAGACCAACGCAACACTCGGGGCACGAATGGCGGCTGCAAGTGAAAATTAACCTAACGTTTATTTTAAATAACAAGAAGTACGTCGAATACCCAAGAGGGAATCAAACAATCGAGAATCTTGTTGGCACATAGCACTAATCAGCGCAGGCGATAGTTATCTCCCGGTGAGGCGAATTTCAAGACATATTTTTGGCAGGTACAACACTTCATGGCTAGCAAATGTAGGCTTTATATTAGGGTTAGGTGTCATTTTAACTTTTAGCCGACATTATCATCAACAATTATTCGGTTAATATATGCGATTATGAGTTTTTCTGAATTGATCTACATAGGCGGAAAAAATAAAGGCCGGTGATTTGGCACGATACATACACTTTGAAGAAAGGGAAAACCGGGCTATTTGAATTTACAATTGACTTTGTTATTACTTCAGTTATATTATGCTCAAATAAGCATTCAGTTGTGCCAATCTTAGTGAGCTTCAATCACAGTTCCAGCTACTGGGGCAAAGAAGATTGATAACGTTTGCTGGTAGTAGAGTGTTCCTTTGGTTATTAGCACTCATCCCAGCGGCAGATAAGACGCGCTCGCATGGCGTTGACGTTGCCTAAGTGCAGATTAACTTCATTGCGACAGGTGCTAGAAGGCAGGACTCCGCCTGCCACCAATGCAAGGAATCGATGTCGTGGTCAGATACTTGCGGCATCGAGTGACATGACAACACCTGGCTTGGCGCCTTTCCTCCGTCGTTTCCCGCTGAGAGCGAGCATTTCCGTTTTTTCCTCGGGGTACATGGGATAAGTTTGACCGAGGATTTATTGGCTAGGATGTCGAAAGCTGTTGCAACACGTTCTCCCGGTGATCTTTCTCGGGGCAATTCAGGCACTTGAACCTTGGATCGAGACAATTAGCCAGCTAGTGAACTTCGTAATCTTGACACGGAAGAAATTTCTCTTCAACGGAGTCTACCAGCATCGGCTTGACGCGGCAGAAAAACGCCGGATCGCAGTCATTCCTTGTCATCGATTTCTTTGGGTAGCTTTAAAGCCGGGATCAAAACGTACGGAGTCCCACAATTTTACCTTTCCCCCCCAAGGAGCTCCATCACGCCAAGGAGAGGTTTCAAGCGATACCGCCGCTTCTACAATAATGTCCCACTCCACATCACTGAGGCATGGAGGCTTCCTACTGCTTTGGCCCTCTATGGTGTGACGCAAAGACTCCTTGAGTTCAAGAACGCTCTTTATCATTGCGTGCGGGCTGTTTCAGGTGCGGCAACGTTCTGATGGAACTTTTGCTGCAGGTGCAGCCGCGCATGTGTGAGCGCAAACGCAACTGGTTCTCTTCAGTGCTGTAGAGCAAGAAAAGCGGGAGCCTCATTGCTAGCGCTTGCCTGAGTATAGTCATGTGTGCTTAACCGAGTGAAAAATTTGTTGCGATTAAGGCTTCAATCGCATAAGGAAAATTCAATCGTTATATCGCGCATGCCTAGCCCATAGCATAAAAAGAACGTTTACGCCGATGATATAGTGTACACATGTGAGAGAGTGACGCAGTAAAATGGTTGAAACACTCTTTTACCACCTCACCAATGAATCGCAGGGACCTGTGGGACCACGTGGCATACCAGGGCCCCAAGGACCTCCAGTAAGTGGTTCTATTTATACCGTAACTGCTCAGTGCTTGCCTAAAAATTTTTCTGCGCTGTCGAAACGTGCCCGCATGTATGCATTCTCTGATTCCAATTACACACAGTACGATTCACGTAGTAATGTGTTGCATGTGGTAGCCTGCCTTTGAGCTAATCTCAATGCAATATTCTGTAGTTTAGGCTTACACCACAGCATAGATGCGCTAAGTAGCCTGAACAGCTTTTTCATTAAAAAAATACTTCAAAGAAAGTAGCCTTTACTAAGTCAGAGATAAAACTTTGGCAAACTGGTGTAAATTGCGACCACATGACTTGAGTCTTCTAAGCATTTCAAAATGACACGCCAAGAATGACAATGCCGCCTTTAAGAACGGTCAGCCTTTCTGAGGCACTCCTATTTATCCAACATGTATCGCTTAGTGTGTTTGCGTCTGTCGGCCCGCATCTTGACGTTTTTTAACTAAGTGCGGGCATTCCAAACTTAAACGCACGTGGTTATGATCACGTATGCGATGGGTGTTTCTGCTGCCAACTATGTTGGCAGCAGAAACACCCGAAAATTCAAACAAAGCCCAGAAGTCTTGCCCGACAAGTCTCTCGGTCTTCTCTTGGACGCTGGTCCTCACAAAGCTGAAGACCAGTGTAATCGTCGCATGAGTGGCACCTGCAGGCTAGCTAGCAACGGCACTATGCAATTACAGCATATAGGACGCACAATGCGCAACAAGTCAGCTGCGAGTTAGCACTTCTCCACTTTGTGTTGTGTTTTTATGAGCGGCCCACCTCAAATTCAGCATGCGGAAAAGAAAATGCGCCTGACAGCAAAAAAGGTCACGGACGCCCTGAACTGGACGGAGGGAAAGCTTGCAATAGGGCCTCGCTACATTTTATTTAAGCCTAATAAAATTTTGGGGGTTACCTGCCGAAATCACCATTTGATTATGAGGCACGCCGTAGTGGGGGATTTGGTAATAATTTCTGAATATCAAGGATTTTTTCACTTACACCCAGTGCATGGTAGATAGGTGCTTTTCCATTTTCCATTTTGCATTTTTACATCATTAAAATGCGGTCACCGCGACCGAGATTCGATCCCGGGCCCTCGGGCTGATTAGCGCAACACTATCACCACTACGCCGGTCCGACACAACACTAGGGAAGCTGCGGAAGGTGGGGGACCAGGTGGGCCGAATGGTCCGCCGGGTTTTCAACAAGCGCGGGAGCATCAGACGCAAAGATGCCTTGCGGCTTGCAATGCATTCTAGACTAGTCGAACCTTGTATTCGACTCCATACCTACATCTCCGAAAGCATGAGGAAGACGGCCTTGAGGTCATCCTCCGAATGATAGTTAGGCGGTCCCTAGCTCCTCCGGTCAGCACCTCTAACCAGCGCCTTCTGGGCCTGGGGATGGTGAATACGAATCGGGAGCTCAAGGAAGCTCATCTTAGCAACCAAATGACACGTCTTCCTCAGGCACTGTCGGGTCGCCGCCTCCTTGCCCGACTACACCTCCAAACTCTCAGACAGATGGAAGAGCGCGTACGTACGCGACAAGAATGGCGCTATACCCTACACGTGCGCCATCTTCCCCAGAACATGGAACGCACACACCATGATGGCATACACCTGGCTCGGTCGGAGGCCCTGGAGCGCCATTATGACTCCAAACCCGGCGTTTTCTACGTGGATGCCACCGGCCCACACAATGGGGGATGGTTTACGGCCGTGGTGGTCCACGAAGGCAAAACAGTTACTAGCCTTAGCTTTCGCGCTAGAGACATAACATATGCGGAGGAAGTCCCCATCGCGTTGGCTGCATCCCATTCTCGCTCACAAACCATCATTACCGACTCGCGAGGGGCCTGTCGGAACTATGAACAGGGTCAGATTTCATTCCTGGCCTATCGTGTCTTTCAATCTAGCGGCCGAACCGGGGACCCCGACTCCCGATACGTCGTTTGGGCTCCTGCTCACATGGGATTAGAGAGAAATAAGGCAGCGGATGGTGCTGCCCGCGCGCTTCCTCACCGGGCTCCTTTCTTCTGTTACCCCGCCGATCAGAAGTCCACCCCCAACTCAATCTACTCGTATACAGAAATTACAACCTACTATCAATCCGGCCACGAACTCTACCCCCGCCCGTATAGAGGCCTCAAAAAGAAGGAGGAGCGCCTCCAGCTCCGCCTCTTAACCAACACTATGCAGTGTCCGGCGGCTCTCAAACATTTCGATCCGGCCTTTACTGGAGCTTGCCCGCACTGTGCGGAGAAGTCCTCGAACCTCTAACACATTGTGTAAGCTTGCTCTTGCAACCCTGCTTGCCCCCCATACCCAATCCTAACACGGAGGGCAGGGAGGCAGCCCTGCTTGTCTGCTCAGACCTACGGGCCCAAAAGGCCTTAGTTGAGCGCGCCCAGGCGGCGGCTACCGCCACTGGGGTCCTGTACTAGGGACTCCACCTCGTGTTTGAAAGGGGCGACCTCTTCAGGCTCGTCTCGAGCATAACTCCCCGTAGTTTTTGTACCACTATTAAAAGTTTTTCACCACCACTACCACGGCGAGTCTACGTTTTATGTCTTTTCAGTGATACTGAACCATCTTAAAAAAAAATCACAGCATATCCACGGGGTGAATGATGATGAGTGGGGCGAAGCTCCGGAGGGAATCATCGGTAAACCGTGAAACTCTTCCGTGAAATTCGCCCAGTGCATCATATAAAGAGTGTGGAACACCGTGTGTATATTAAACATCAAACTTTTATTGTACTGTTGGTTTACGTGGTCCCTTCATTATCACCGCTTTGTGATCGGTGAAATGCAGGGAAAGTGGTTCTTGTATGGGTGTTAACATAAAGCTGGCAAACACTACATCGATGTAAGTTCCCCTGATGGTGGTTGGTTTCGGGTGGTCTAACGATATGCATCCGAGTCCATATCTGATTGCCATGTGTTGCATCAACCAGTCCTTACTTCTGTCTGCAACGTCGACGTTGAAATCGCCGACGAGTAGAAACGGTCTGTTCCTGTCGTACTTGCGCATTGCCTCGTCGATGAATGCCTTGACGTCCCCATTGGAGAGATTGGGCGCAAGGTAGACGGTCATGATGATGACCCCATCCAAATCAATGGCAGCGTATTCGCCTGTGTGGCTCTGTATCGTTGGTAGTAGTTTCAGATCTTGCGCCTTTTCTGTCTGCTTCACGTCTGCTCGATCTTCGCGACGCTGCCATGCCGCTTCGGCCTCCCGTTCTCGAACGGCTGGATCTTCGCGACGCTGCCGAGCCACTTCCGCCTCGCGTTCTAGCACTGCGGGGTTTTCCCGGCGTCGCCGAGCAGCCTGACGACACGCTTCGGCCTCTCGTTCTCGCACGGCCGGATTCTGTCTGCGAGCGCGCGCTGCCGCCGCCTTGCACGCTCGTCGCTCCGCCGCCTTGTCTTCCATCCGGCGACTCCGAGCGAAAGAGAAAGCGCGCCAAGAGCGAGCACCTTTTCTTATAATTAGTGATATTATTTCCAAAGAAATATACACACAACGCCATCTATTGAGCAATTCATAAACTAGAGGTGGCTACATACTACTACTACTACAGAGGAGGGAACAACCCACACCCTAAGGACATATACACACAACGCCATCTATTGAGCAATTCATAAACTAGAGGTAGCAGCCTGACGACACGCTTCGGCGTCTCTTTCACGTAGGGACACACAACGCCATCTATTGAGCAATTCATAAACTAGAGGTGGCTACTTACTACTACTACTACAGAGGAGGGAACGACCCACACCCTAAGGAGCTTCGCCCCTAAAAAGCTATTGCAGTAGAACGCTCTTTAGACGGCGCTTTATAAATCATAGCGCATAACCACAATTTTATAGCACGACATTTTGTTGGCCCTAAAGCTAAAGTATAGGGGATTTCAGCCAGGTGGGTAGAGTCCACACATAAAGCCTAGTTTAAGCCTGGAAACTATTTTTGAAATACTGCTGCATGTGTCAGCAAAAAGCTAGGGAAAAGATAGACGACTACCGCTCGCCGGAAGTGACAAACAACGTTGAGAACCTCCGGGTCTCTGACATGCAAGATTAGGATGCGGCACTTGCGGCCATGTGCTTGGACTGCCATGCGCAGAGGCGTGTTTAGGGTTTATTTAAAAGCTTTTATTAAAAGCAAAGCCACAAGGATTCAGGTTTGCTAGTCAGCATCTCGAGTCTGTACAGGAGTACGTTTATGTAGGTCAATTACCCATAGCTGACCCTGATCATGAGAAGGAAGGTGCACGCGGCAGGAATTTCCAAATTCTCATTGGGCGCTATACCACTGCCGTTGAAAAGAAAAGCGTGCGATCATTGCATTTTACCAGTGCAAATATATGGAGCAGAAACTTGGAGGTTAAAAAAGAAGCCCGAGAACAAGTTGAGGACAACGCAAAGAGCAATGAAACGAAAAATGTTAGGCGTAACCCTAAGAGACAGGAAGAGAGCAGTGTAGATCACAGAGAAAACGGGGATAGCTTATAATGTAGTTGGCATTAAGAGAAAAAAATCGAGCTATACAGGCCTTGTAATGCGTGGAGTAGAAAGCCGGTTAACCATTAGAGTTACAGAATGGGTGCTAAGGGAAGGGACGTGCAATGGCAGGAAACTATGTGGGGTGATGAAGTTAGGAAATTTGCAGGCGCAAGTTGGAATCAGCTAGCGTAAGACAGGGGTACAGGAGATCGCACGGAGAGGCCTTCGTCCGGCAGTGGAGATAAGAAATAGGCTCATGATAAAACAATAAAGCACACTGGGATATTGCCTAAATTTCTTTATCATTAAGTATCACTCATGTTTAACCAATTTAGTAGCAGTGAAACTTCGTTTCACTTAGCCATCAACAGGCCGTGCTGCTCATTGGCAATGGGCTAACTTTAAAGCATTTTGAACTACGTTTATTTTTCGAAATCTTTCTAGAAGCGCCACACTGGCTCCCAGGACCAAAATCAACACTTTCTCAGATATCAAGTCTGGTTAAACGTTTGCTCGGCGTCTACGATAAAGACGTTTCCGTTTTGGCTCGTTGTAGGGACCTCTTATGTGAAACGTATTATTTATTATTATTTCCTAAAGAAGTGATCCGACTGAAGTTGTCGAAAATATCTTTCTCGTCAAGTCCACTTATAGGTATATACTCAGCAGCATCGCTTCGAATTGGTTGGCGTCAGTACGCCCGGAGCTCCAATGTAGGACTCAACGCTCGTTGGGCTCCTCAAGTTCACGACCACTTATCGTCCATGAGCACCGTTGGGCCCTCTATGAAAGTCAGATCAGCTTTTTCGAGGACCTTCCTTATTCGGAACCCTTGGTGCTACAACCAGCCGCCCCACCCTGGAGCATTGAAAACAGTAAGCGTGGTGGTGTCTTTCTTGCTCAATTATGCGTTTATGCATCCTAAAGAAAGCAATATGATAAGCTTCACTAAAACTTCAGGGCGAACTTTATATTCAAAAACAACACGTATGCATAGGCTCGCACATCTCGAGCTGTTAAGTTTCAGTGGCACATGTTGACGGGCTCCTAAGTGCGAGGTTATGCTGGTCGGAAATCTACACATTCGTTTATGATTGTCTCATTGTTTTTACCGCTAATTGCCGGTCTGTTATAGTACTTCTGGTCCCGTTCTAGATGTGAACAGACGTGTCAGCCCTTTTTACTTACGCATGAACTGCCCCGAGGAAGATACTCGAACACTTTTAGACCTCAACAGCAGACGCGGTCCTCCTGGGTCCCACAAAGACAGACTTTTGCTTGACTGGCTACATGAATGGGCTTAGCTTGCTCTTATGTAGCACTCCATTGGCGAAATAGGAACGAAGAGAAAGAGCAGAGAGGAGCAGAGCAGTAGCGAGTGCGATGGCTTGCTCCCCCATTGAAACGTTCCAAGCTCTCCGAGAGCAAGTGGCAGGGCGAAGGTGTATCAAGCGACTAAATTGTTGTTACCTATTGCGGTGGTTATTACTCGCCATTGCTGCCGCACAGTGAACGAAAACGATGAAAAGAGCCAAAATAAAAGGATATGACGTATTTGCTTAACGCGACTTCCTTCGCACTCCGCTTTTCGCGCGAAAGCAGCTAGAACTGCTCTCGACTGCACTCGGCGTCGCCAAACTGGCCCTGTCCTTCCATTGGATCACAGGGCTCCTGTTTTTGCTCGCCCATTGGAACACAGCTACTATTGAAAGAACACTTTGGGGATGGTATTAGATGCCCATGTTGGACCTGTTGAACGCGCCATTAATGTCACTGGCGTCAGCTACTGACATGCTCTCGAGTTCCAAAAATTAGCGGAGGAAGTTGGAACTCTCTCGCGCGTTAATCTTCAGCTCAGAGAGTACAGTCAGTAAATTGTGCTCAAGCGTTCTTCAGGTTTTGACTCTGTTATGTGTGTTGCCCGTCTTCCGGAATAAATATCAGTCCTTAATAAGGAACCAACTAGGTCCGCAAGAGGCACAGATTACATGGCAATAGGCTTGGCCTTTCTTTCTGAGTGAATGATTTCAGCTTTTAAAATAGCGGACATTTGGTATGTGCCGACGAGAACGCTTATATCTACGTCCCCGAATGCTACATATGTTGGCCAGTGATGTCTGTCCCGAACTTCTTGAATTCTGCGACGAACTGCGAGCTCGTGTCAATAGCTTGCTAAATGTATGCACCTTCGATCGCTCGCATGACATTTACATATCTGAGAACTGCCTCCCCAATAGAAGGGGTTTACTCACCCACGTGTTCGTTTCCGAATAGACTTACTTTCAATCGTTTTCCACTGAAGAATAATGAAATCCACGCATTTCAACTATCGATATTCTGACCGCAGCTCAGTGAAGAAAGTGTGCTGTTAACCCCCACCTACGACGACTTTGGTATATGGACATGTAGCGGTTTAATGATGTTAAGGTACAGATGAAGTAGGAAGCAATCCCCATGTGCGGCAACGCCATTGGTAACACCCCGGACACGAAACTTTTCGTGGAACACTGCGAGTAAGCACACCTACTGACACCCATAAGACAGCACCGGTGTACTGCCACGTTATGCTGCCGCTTCCATGTCGAGTACCTATTTGGTGGTCAGATGTGGGACTGCATATTTTTCAACTCTAAAGAGTTGTATGGAAAAGTGAATCAAGAGTGCTAATTGGCCTAGTTGGAATGATGGATTCATCGATGCGAAAATTCAGCACAAACACAAGGGACAAAGAAGTAAATGCACTCGTGTTGTGCATTTCTTTCTTTGTACCTTGTGTTTGCGCTGACTTTTCGTATCCATCAAAAAGTATAGAAAGGTATTCAGTTTCCACCCCGAACCCTTCATATTCCGGCGGCGTGCATAAGACCTGAGTTACGAAAGAATGTTGAAGCGCAGTGACAGATGGGGACAAGCAAGTGGACAAACTCAAGCTCACAGCGCTTAAGCTTTTCCAAGTATTTCTGAACAAGGCTGCACGAACTTCAGCGCTCGTTTGAATTACGAGCGCTGAGTAGAGACTCGGCGCTGGTATAAGCTCAGCGCTGAGCCTATACTTCAAGCAAGTGTAGGCTCGACATTCAGAGGTACGATCTGAGACTGTAAACGCTGCTATGCTTAAACATGCTTCACGGCATGATAGTCATGCTCTATGTGCAACTCAGTTTACATTTTTTGTGCCGTGGCTGAGCGACTTGCCTCGCGTTCTGTATGGCGCATGCGTACGTGTCTGTTTGTGGATATGCTAGAGCGTGTGAGTCTTGGAGTAGCGATTCCTTTTACTCGGTTCTATTCATTTCGTATACACCGCTCACAACCGGCCGATCATTATGACAACGTAGGTGTAGCAGCGCTCGGACCACTGACGAAACGCAAACAGACGAATAATTAGAATACAATGGTGATTCTATAGCAGCAGTTATGCCGTTCCTTCGGTGTGCATTACTCTGAGCTTCAAATCGGTAGTGTTTCTACAGTAAGGATGAATTAAGGAAATAAAAATAAACGATTACGTCTTCCTACCACCATTTGAACGAATGTTGGTTTGGGCTTAAAAATTATTATGAGGTTTTACGGGCCACAACCACGATCTCATTATGGGGCACGCCGTAGTGGGGGACGCCGGAATAATTCGGACCACCTGGGGTTCTTTAACGTGCACCTAAATCTAAGTACACGGGTGTTTTCGCATTTCACCCCTATGGAAATGCGGCCGCCGTGGCCGGGATTCGATCCCGCGACCCCGTGCTTAGCAGTCCAACGCCACATAGCCACTAAGCAACCACAGTGGGTGGTTTGGGCTCTAGTATGCCAGAATAATGTTGGAACTGACAAGCAAGTAGGTTGCTTGCTTGTGATGTCTCTTCCATGGCTGGCACACAATGCAAACATGACGCGCCGTAGTGAATTGCCGATCGTTTTCTTTTTTCTATTTCACGAGGAAAACGTTTGATGCAGCGCGAAATATAACATGGACAAGAAGGCACGAGTCAAAAGACCACACACATGCTGCACGCTGCATCAAAAGTGAATCATCGCTACCCTTGTTGATCTTACGTTGGTGCTGCTGAAAGTAGCAAATTGTTAGGGAACGGGGTTATTATCTAATACATTGCTGTGCATATGGCATTCTCGTTCGTTCAGCGTTCTCCATTCACTTTGTTCTGCACATGCCTGAGGGTTATTAACCAGTTATGTCCATGCATTCTCCCATTAGGGCCCACAAGGATTTCAAGGACTGCGTGGAGAACTAGGCGAAACAGGTCCACAGGTATGACTTATGCTTCCATCAGCACCTTTGCTTCTCAGACATTCGCTGAAAAAAAACGTTTACCTGCTTGGATCCTGCAGTTGAACCTTTCATTAATTCGTATGATGGTCTATATGCCGTAAATGATTGGTAACTTGGGCTTGTTGGTACACGTTGTTGCTAAAAAGGCTATCAGCGCGTGGGATAGGACAAAAGGAGAGAAATGGTGGTAAATTATCACTTGGTTTCTCAATGGTAAAGTCAACCACGCTAACGTGCAGCAACGTGAAATGGTCAAATGCTACTACAACAAGAAACAATCTATCAACGCTTCCTATGTTTCGCTGCATTTTTCCTGCTCTACACGCTAATACTCTAGTAATATACGTAGCAGCGTATTATTTATAGACTGCTTAGCTTAAAATCAGGACTGCCGTGAACGCAATATGCGTACAATGATGAATTATGTAACTCCTAAGGTCACCTTGTGCTGGCAGAGGTTCATTCTTGCTACCCTGTGCTGCTTTCAGGCTCCTATAGCGAGACGCTCGCGGTAGATGTGCTGAGCCAGATTATAAAATCAGGAGCACAAAGTGTCACTCCACACGGTAACGGAGTGCACTCATTTACCTACATATTTACTGAAAAGAGCTCTTCTTGATTCCACCCAGAAACTTAAATCCAGAAATGGTGTACGTAGTGCGTGCGTCATTACACAGGTCACGCCGTAGCGATCTAGCTGTGAGGTTAAAGTAAGGTGACTTAGTGTGGAGTAAAGTTAATTAAGGTCAAGTAAAGGGAATGAGGGTTGTTAAAGTGGAGCATGGTTGATTACAGTGAAATAAGGTGGATTATAGTTAGGTGTTTGACCTACCGTTGGACTTGGAGGAAGTGAGTGCTTAAGAGGAGATATATGAATGCGGAGAAAAATAACTGCAGTTTATTTACATCAATCGCGCGTGTGTCATGGTGGTATAATTAAGCAATCACAAAATGAACTCGTAGCTACTTGGCGATGAGCTCTGAATGCTTCTGGTCGGGTTAATAATGAAAGCAGAGAAAGGAAAGCGAAGAACGGAACGCAAGCAGGCCTTTAATGGTGATAACTTAGAGAGTTCATTATGCTTTCGCATTCAAATGACGTAAGCATACTTAAGTGCTTGTCAATCTTTTTTCTACAGCGCTTGTAGCGATACTGTTACGAGGAGGCGATCGTTATAAGTACATTTAGAAGTGGTTTCCACAGCCAACGTCAGATATACAACCGTACTGTGCGCCACTTATCTCGCGTTTCTCTTGATGTGATCACGGCACGCGTAGTGACTACAAAATGTCAATGAGCTGTTTGTTTCTTTGAACCGCAGTCGAGTGCTTATTTTAGTTTGATCCATATAACATGGCTTCTGTGCTTAACATGTTTCAAACATGTTAAGCACAGAAGCCATGACACTCAATGCACAGCGCAACACAAGATGAGCGTAGAACTAGGAAACGCAACATGCAGTTGAAGTGCTACTATAGCTTGCGTCTAATTAATTGCCTGAAGTAACATTTCGTCTCTTTGTTCTCCAGTATGGCATGTGCATAGCGCGTTTCTTGTAATGCGAGTAGCATTCTTTGAGTACTTGAGCCGTTTTAATCTATCCTCCTACGCCGACCCTAGTTGTCTACCAGCTTAGACCATTAGGCTCCTCGTGGCGGTGTCGTCGTGGTCACTCTGTTGTCGTCATTCCAGCACCTTACTATCGTCACGCCTTCTACTTGGACCCAGTGGCCCAAGTTATGTGTCGCAAGATGTCGCCGTAATTGCAACTTCAACACTCGCCATGCCGTCGTCGTCACGCCTTTGTCGTCGTGCAGTCGCAATGCATTTGTTGTCGCACCACCACAGTGATGATGTCTGGCTCGTTCAGTGGTCGTCATTCCAGATGTTACTCTCGTGACGCTCCGACCCAGCAGTTGTTGAATAGCTTAGGTCACTAGGTGTGCGTAAGGGTGCCATCGTGTCGTTGCATCGTCGTCATTCATCGTGCCACGCAGTCGTCTTCACTCTGTCGTTTTATCATTGTTATTTCTTCAGTAACGCCATCCCATTGTCATACCGCCACATGCACGCCAATCTTTCTTCCCCATTGATACTGTCGTCACTCGGTCGTGATTATGCCACCATGTGACCATCGTCACACAGTCGCTACCATGCCTCCATCGCCAGGCTGTCGTCCTAAAGTCCTCGTGGCGATGCCGTCACTGCATCCGACTCTCATCATGCCGTTACTGCCGCGCTGTCGTCATCATACAGGTTTCGTGAAACACACGCCATTGTCATAATGCACTCGTCCCTGGTGCTGTTGTCATGTCGTCGTCGTCATGCATTAGTTGTCATTCGCGGTATATTTGTAACTTCGACATCCCACTCTCGTCACGTACGCCGTTGTCACAGCGTTGTCGTGATGGCATTGTCATCACGCTGTCGATTCACTATGGTCGGTCGCTATATTGCTTGATTGATATTTCGCATTAACATCGATAGTTATCGTGATATGATTTCTGCCACATTTATTCGAGCGAAGCTTAAATAAATGGAGTGGAGAATACTGCCGCCAAGTGGAGAATACTGCCGCCAAGAATAGCGGCGATAGGTTCGCTGGAGACGTCTGGCGTGTGGCGTGTGGCGCATACCCGCATTGGATATGCGGTATGAATCAGGGACAAGAAAGAAATAAAGAAGGAAGGAAAGAAAGAAAACCCGGCTGCTCCTAGAGTAGAGCAGGTGCGGGGAAAGCTGCGCCGGTGCCGGATCACGTGACGCGCGCGACCAATCAGGGTCGTTTGGTGTGTCGCAGGGAGGGAAAGGGAAGGACATGGGGTTGGCGCACTCTCCACCGGGCTTGCCTTGCCTCAGATAGGTTTCGGCGTCCGGATGGGAACGCCGCGCGTGGTGCGTTCCGCCGAAGCTGCGTTTGAGCAACGGCTCCGTCGCCGATGTGACAATTATAGCGTGAGGGCTTGCGAAGCACAGGCGAAACGTCAGCGAAGAGCCGCCGATCCTGAGTTTACGACAAATGAAGCGAAACGCCTGCGACAACGTCGTCTTGCCACAAGCTTCGCTTACCCCCATTTTCTGAACAGGGAAATGGCTCTGTGTGACGTGCCGTTGTGGCCGTCGGTTTCTATGGGTTCCGGGGTGGCGTAAGACGCATCCAGACACAGTGGAGACAAGGAAGGGACTGCCTGACCCTTCTTTATTGTTCGAGCCCCTCTCGCGAGCGCGAGCTCGGCGCCGATCTTTGTTGTTTTCTCGGCGCCAAGGCGCAAGGCACGTACGCACCAAGCGTCGTCTGCTTTCGCTCGTGACATGGCCGGGTTTTGAAACAAGTCGTCCCGACTGTTTACAACACTAAAAACACAACACATAACATTCGCAATGGTACAACAGGAACTATGTAAAACATAAGCAAACTTAAAGAGCAATCACACAACAGTAACTATTTACAAGGGCTAGCTTTGTCGTCCCATTTTTACACACGTAAATAAATGTAATCACTGGAACTATACTGCACCACACACTTCACTGCATCCATACGGCGTCAGACACATGTATGGCTTAGTCCGATGCACGAGGTTGTTCCATCTCGGCAATTGGGCTCAGGTAGGGCTTCAATTTCTCCACATGGACAATGTCCGTTCCCATGTTATCGGCAAGTTCGATCTCGTAGTTCACCGGAGACAGTCTGTTCACTACCTAGTGAGGGCCGTTGTACCATGTGGTCGATTTAACACCGGAGGGTGGAGCCTTAAGAAGCACTAGTTGTCCTCTTTCGAACACAACGTCCTTGTGGTGCTTGTTGAAGTAGTCCTTCTATTTTTCTTGTTCCAGTCTGATGTACGCGGCCGCAAGTTATCTAGCTTTTTTCAGACTTTCGCTCACTGCCGCGCCATAACTGGAATCTTCTTTCAGATCTTCAAGTTCTCGGCGGCTGTAAACAACGTCTAGTGGAAGCACTGGATCTCTACCATAAACTAAGAAGAATAGAGTTTGGCGAACTGTGTCCTGGTACCCGGTGTTGTAGCAAAATACAACATCTGGGAGTACATCAGCCCACTTTTCTCCCCCGGCGGTAGTCATGGCAATCATCTGCTTGATAGTCTTGTTAGCCCTTTCGCACAAGCCATTTGCTGCAGGATGATATGCGGTAGTGGCAGCATGTGTGATGCCACGATGTTTGAGGTAAGCTTCAGTAGATCGTGCCATCATTTGAGTACCGCGGTCTGTTATAACCGTGGCTGGGCATCCGTGCTTCAAGACAATTCTGCGCTCAATGAACTTTTGAACTGTCGTTGCTTCTATATTCCTCAAGGGTTTTGCCTCAACAAACTTTGTGAGGTAGTCAATGGCTACAATGATATATTTATGTCCTCTGGAGTTATTGAATGGCCCTACGATGTCCATCCCAACTGTATGAAAAGGGCTGTGCACTTCTATCGGTTGTAGTAATCCATAAGGCAGCGATGTCGACATCTTCATCCTCTGACAAAGGTCGCAGTGACTCACATAACGTTTGACATCCGTATAGAGCTTTGGCCAGTAGTACTTGGACCTCAGCGCTTCAAATGTTCTTCTGATGCCCATGTGGTCACCGTACCTTCCTTCATGCATTTCTCGAAGTGCCTCAGCCTGTCGCTGAGAAGGAAGGCAGAGGAGAAATCGACTGCTGACCGGACCTTCATCTCTCCTGTACAGTAGTACCTCATTGTGCATCAAACATTTCTTTTGGGCCCGTTTCTGTTGCTTCTTTGTGCCCAATGCATCATTAAGCAGATCCAGAACTTTAGTGCAAAATGCGTCCTGACGCTGTTCTTCACCCATGTTGCCACAGTATCGCAATGGTGGATAGGATACAGCAAGGATTTGGCCTTTCTCTGGAACAATGGGAGGTGTCCTTGAGAGACAATCTGGTGCGCTGTGCAGGATTCCCGATTTGTAGGTGACGTCAAACTCGAGCTCCTGCAAAATCAGCGACCAACGGAGGAGACGTTGGTTACCTTCCTTGTAGCGCAAATTCCAGCAAAGGGCGTGGTGGTCACTGACAACTTGAAATTTGCGGCCTATCAAGTGTGGTCGCAACTGTTCTAATGCCCATTTCACAGCAAGGGCTTCCAGCTCCGTCGAAGAATAATTGATCTCTGTGCCTTTAAGTGCCCTGCTCAGGTATAACACTGGGCGTTATCGTCGCTCTTCATCTTCTTGCAGCAACAGACCTCCTAAGCCGAGACGAGATGCGTCTGTGTGTACTTGCACCCTAAAATCCGTTCTCTCCGACAATAGTTTGAGGGCAGGCGGCTAACACAAAGCGCACTTTAATGTCTCAAAGGCCGCTTGCTGATCCTCTTCCCAGGAAAAAAGCAGAATTCTTCTTTAGGAGGGATCGTAGAGGTGCAGCGGTAACGCTGCAGTTAACGATAAACTTCCTGAAGTATGACGTAAGCCCCATGAATGACTGGAGTTCCTGTACGGTTCGAGGAGGCCGGAAAATCTGAACAGCTGCCAGTTTCGATGGGTCAGGACTTACACCATCTTTTGTGACAACATGCCCAAGGTAATTAATAGCAGTGCAGAAGAAGAAACACTTCTGTGGTTTGAACTTCAAAGCTGCTTTCTGGAACCTTGAAAAGATGTCTCTGAGGTGCGAAACATGGCCTTCAAATGTCTGACTGAAGACTACGCAATCATCCATGTAGACAAGAGCATTGTCATACTTAATTCCGTCAATGATTGTGTCGACGGCTCGTTGACACGTGAAAGGAGCACCTTTGAGGCCAAACGGCATCCGTAGGATTTCGTAGACCCCAAGGTGTAACGAAAGCCGTCTTCTGTATGTCATCTGGATGCATGGCTATCTGATAAAAACCGGATACGAAGTCCATGACAGAAAGGTACTTGCTTCCGGTGAGCCCCTGCAGGGCATCTTCAATCCTTGGAAAAGGGTAAACAATATCCTCAGTCACTGTGTTGAGCCGTCGATAATCGACGCACATGCGTGTTGTCCCGTCTTTCTTCGCTACTAGGACCAGCGGTGAAGCCCAAGGACTAAGAGAAGGCCGGACTATGTTGGCATCGATGAGGTCCTTGATCAGACCCTTCACGAGGTCACGTTGCACAGGAGACAATCTGCGAGGTCGTTGGGAGATAGTCTTTGCATCCCCAGTTGGAATACAATGTTGCTCAACTTTGCATGAGCCCACATCCGTACTTGATTGTGCGAAGCAAGCAGCGTGCTGCGCCAACAACTCCTTCACGACCTGCAGCTCACTTGAGGATAACGTTGTGCCAACGTTAGAGTTTACGTCAACAATTTGGATTGAGCAATGCTGCGGGTCAACAACTGCATAGGCTGGTGGTTCATCAAGATCATCAGGAGAAGGCAGGCATGAAACTTGGAGGATCTGTTGACAGTCTTCCACAGAGAGTTCAATGTCCTCTATTCACCCTGCTTCTTCTACGACTCCAACTGTCATCTGAGATGGAAGCACGATGGCTTAGGGTGAACAGTTCGTAAGCAAAACCTTGACTATTTTTTCGGATGCATCTGCAACCATGGGCTCCACAATGACCGAATAGCGGTCGTACAAGAGCTTTGTCCCTGTAATGTCCATCACACAATCTTTATCTCTAGACATGCGATGCCAGTCCACTGGAACTAACTTCCGCGATAAAGCAGGTAGTGTATGCTCCCTAATGAGGTGGATCTTTTGTAACATCTGAGAAACAGACACGGCAAAGCTTTGTGAACCCCAGTCGATGATGGCTCTTGAGGCCCGTAGGAAGTCGTCGCCTAGAAGCACTCCAACATGAGGTAACCGCTTAACCACGACAAACTCATGCTGCAATGTTTGGCCGTGGACTGTTACAATAGTTTTGACTTGACCCAAGTTTTCTAAGTGATGGCCGCTTGCTCCTACCAAACGCAGCGACGAAGGCCCAATAATTAGCTTGAGTCTCTCAACCAGTGGTGCTGTAATCATAATTTTCACAGCACATGAGTCCAAGATGCCTTTAAACGTTTTTCCGTTGATGATGTCAGGAACGGAAAAAATACCCGCTTCTGTAGAACAAGAAACCTGCTCAATCACTGATGACTGCTCGCGGGCATTTGCGTCACCAGTTGTTCGTTTCCCTGCTCTTTTGGGCTAGCGGACTGAAATTGCTCCTGCCACCTCAAAAATTCTGCAGTTAGTGGCAGGCAACACTGTGTGACAAAATGTCCGCTTCTAGAGCAGTTCAAGCATAGTTTACGAATCCTGGAGGTGTTCTCTTGAGATCTGTTAAAAACACGTGGTGAATAATAAGTCGGATTCCTCGGAGGCGGCTTCACTTCATGTTCCCTTTGAGGTAGGTTTTTCTGTGGTAGCTTATATTTTGAGGACCCGCTTGACTCTATGCTCTCCTTGCGCTGACGATTCCGCATAGACTTCCGAGACGAACGCTTTACCAAAACGTTCCGCGGTATGCGGTGTGGGAGGTTCAACCGCAACCAGAACTTTAACGTTTTCCTCGGAATTGCTGATCTGGTCAAAGCGCAAAAAAGAGTCTATCATGTCATTTAGTTTCTCAAAATTCTTGTCAAAAAAAGTGTTTCTTGGCCTTGTCTGAAAGTGTAGCCATGATGACCTGACACTTCTCCTTTTGCAATACTGGATAATTACATTGTTCCATGAGGTCCAACTTGCGGTAAGCAAAGTCTGTACACGACTCTCCAGCTCGTTGTGTAGCTCCGAACATTCGCTGCTTAGAGGTTACATCACAATCTATGTAGTAACGGCGACGGAACGCTGCCTTCACATCAGCCCAAGTAGTGATATTGGCCATCTTTGCGTGGTGGCGCATCCATGTGAAATCCTTAGCAGGGAGTCTAGAGATAATGAAGGGTATCGCGACCTCTTCATGAACGCTGAAGGTTCTGAACCAAAAATCAACTTGAGGAAACCAGGCGGTGACATCTTTCCCAAGATGCGGCAAGGAGCTAGCCGCGAAACTTGAAAGTCGGTCGCGAGCATCTTCACCCGAGCTGTTAAGATGCATAAAGTAGCTTCGTCTTTAGCTTTGCCAGCGTTGGTTTCCCGAGCAGCGTTGAAGATTTATCGACGCAGCGCTCGTCTCCGTACTCTAGCAGGATTCGGCGTCCGAGTCCTCACGCGTTTTCGACTCCAAGCGCTCGATGCGTTCCACAATTGGAGCGAGTGAGTTGCTAAAGAAGTCGTGACTTGCCTGCAACTGCGGGTCATGAGGTGGCTTTGGTGCGTCGACTTCTTTGGCGGTGTCGTGTCCATGCGGAAACATTATTTTCAGTCCTTCCAATTCACGCCGGAGCTGATCCACTTCGGTTCTTAGGGCACCTGCTTCGGACACAGCGGTCCTGTAGGCTTCCACCCGGGCGGCGTCATCCAACTGTTCGAACACATCGATGGAACACTGGGCGGTCGCCATGTTGGATTTACGGAGCCGACGCTCTCCTGAAGTCAGTGGTTCGACCAAAGGAACGCGCAGCGAGCGACGACCCCACATCAAAAAGGAATAAACGTTTTCATAGCTCACCCCGAGCCGTTTGGCGCCAAATGTGACGTGCCGTTGTGGCCGTCGGTTCTATGGGTTCCGGGGTGGCGTAAGACGCATTCAGACACAGTGGAGATCAGGAAGGGACTGCCTGACCCTTCTTATTTATTGCTCGAGCCCCTCTCGCGAGCACGAGCTCGGCGCCGATCTTTGTTGTTTTCACGGCGCCAAGGCGCAAGACACGTACGCACCAAGCGTTGTCTGCTTTCACTAGTGACACTCTGATTTATTATGTTTGTTTTGTAAGTAACTGTATATTAAAGTGCATCGTCCTATGTTATTGATATGTCCATTAAAAAAAGTTTTATCATTCCGCCCAGGTTCCACAGAGACACGAGTACGGTGATGGGCTAAGATCTTTCGTTACAGTAGGGCTGGTGGTTTGATAACGACACTTCGACACTTCGACAATGACGATGATGGCCGTCGTTGTCATGTTCAGCCGTCTACAGCGCAAGACAATGAGCGGATTGCACATTAAAGAAATACCATGTTCTCGCGTTAATACTGACACTGCATATATTATGTTAATAATTTCATCTTGTTTTCGCTTCAAAATAGGGTCCACCAGGGCCTCAAGGTGAAAGAGGGCTCCCAGGAATTCCAGGCAAAGATGTAAGTTGTTTTACAATGCATTTCCTAAACAAATATGCGGGCGAGCATTCGCCTTGTTCTAAAGTCTAATTACAGCTGTGGTTTTGAACTATAAAGTGAGAAAATGTATACTCCTGTTACTTGAATTTGTTGCATTCTTTTTTTGAGCAAAAAAATGTCATAGTTTCACCGGAAACGCGCAGCTTCGATTGCGACATCCAGAGCTATACGAAGTAAGGATAGTAGGATGATGAAACGCAAGCACAAGCAAACATGAACACATCTCACTCGATGACCGCGGAAACTCGCTGTTAAAACGCATGGGTGAAATCGTTGCAGCAGCAACGAACGAGTTGACCTTGTGCTGCCTCTCGCTTCAACGCTAACAGCGGCGAAGACAGTGCACGGCGGGTTCTGTCCCTGTCACTGAACCTTTCCAAGATAAGGTCCGCACGGCAGGATCACGGAGTCCCAATAACGAGAGGTCCGCAGAAGTAAAAGTAAAATTTTACAGTTCTTCATGAACAAGATCAAGCCAATGACAAAAAAGTAGCAAACCGCATTCTGGAAGTCTAAGGGCCCAAAGCTTTCTGGACAACAAGACAATGTAAAATGTCCAGGACGGCCCATGGTACGATGGAGCAGAATGTGGTCAGCGTAACTATAAATGAAAGTAACAAAACAGTGTTTATTACAGTGAAAAGAAAGACACCTTGATGGACAGATGGCGGGATCTGTATAGCAGATAAAGCATGCTCTAACGAAATAGTTGCCATAAGAAGAAAGCCAAGTCGCAAGCATAAAACTAACAGCTGCTGTCATGAGGGAAGGAGGAGTTAAAACTCGCTGGAGAGCTGGCTGACACAACACAAGGTAACGGAGGGTCGTGAGAGGTGCCTATGAGAAATATCAAAAGGCTGAGATTAAATAGAACGAAATGGAACGACAAAGAAAACGATGGCAACACAGTGAAAATGCCTACTTACCTGTCCTATCATCATCATCATCATCATCATCATCATCATCATCATCATCATCGGCCTATATTTATGCTAAATTCAGGACGAAGGCCTCTCCCGGCGATCTCCAATTACCCCCGTCTTGCGCTAGCTGATTCCAACATGCGTCTGCAATTTTCCTAACTTCATCATCCCATCTAGTTTTCTGCCGTCCTAGACTGCGCTTCCCTTCGCTTGGTATCCATTCTGTAACTCTTATGGTCCACCGGTTCTCGCATTACATCCTTCGCATTACATGGCCTGCGCAGCTCCATTTCTTTCTCTTAATGTCAGCTACAATATCGGCTATCCCCGTTTGCTCTCTGATCCACACCGCTCTCTTCCCGTCTCTTAACTTTTGGCCTAACTTTTTCGTTCCATCGCTCTTTGTGTGGTCCTTAACTTGTTCTCGAGCTTTTTTGTTAACATCGAAGTTTCAGCCCCAAATGGTAATACCTGTAGAATGCAATCATTGTACACTTTTCTTTTCAACGACAATGGTAAGCTCCCAGTCACGATTTGGCAATGCCTGCCGTATGCACTACAACCCAATTTTATTCTTCTGTAAATTGCTTTCTCGTGATCAGTGTCCCCTGTGAGTAATTGTCCTAGATAAACGTACTCCTTTACAGACTCTTGAGGCTGACTGCCGATCCTGAATTCTTGTTCCCTTGCCACGCTATTGAACATTACCTTTGTCTTCTCCATATTAATCTTCAACCCCACTCTTACACTTTCTCGGTCAAGGTCCTCAATCATATGTTGTAATTCGTCCCCATTGTTGATGAATAGGACAATGCCATCTGCAAACCGAATGTTGATGACATATTCGCCATTGATCCTCACTCCTAAGCCTTCCCAGTCTAAGGGCTTGAATAATTCTTCTGAGCCTGCAGTTGATAGCATTGAAGAGATTGGATCTCCTTGTTTGACCCCTTTCTTGATAGGTAACTTTCTATTTTACCTGTGGAGAACCAAGGTATAGCTGTGGAATCCTTGTAGATATTTGTCAAGATATTCACGTATGCCTCTTGTACTTGATTACGCAGTGCCTCTATGGCTGCTGGTATCTCTACTTAATCAAATGTCATTTCATAATCTATGAAAGCCATCTGATTACCTGATTGATGACATGGATATGATCCATCATAGAATATCCCTTCCAGAAGCCAGCCTGTTCTCTTGGTTGGCTGAAGTCAAGCGTTGCCCTGATTCTATTGGAAATTATCTTGGTGAATAATTTGTACAATTCTGAAAGCAAGCTAATGGGCCTATAATTCTTCAATTCTTTAACATCTCCCTTCTTATGGATTAGTGTAATGTTCGTGTTCTTCCAGCTCTCCGGTACACTTGAAGTCGTGAGGCATTGAGTATAAATGGCCGCAAGATTTTCAAGCATGATGTCTCCTCCATTGTTGATTAAATCGACTGTTATTCCATCTTCTCCAGCAGATTTCGCCCTGGTCATGTCTTGCAAGGCCCTTCTAACTTTATCGCTAGTTATAGAAGGAGCCCCTGTATCCTGTTCACCACTACTTCGAATGAAATTAGCTTGGCTCGTCTGGGAACTGTCAGTATAGAATTCTTCCGCTGCTTTTACTATGTCATCGATACTGCTCATGATATTACCCTGCTTATCTTTCAGTGCATATATCTTGCCTTGTGCTATGCCAAGTTTTCTTCTCACTGATTGCATGCTGCGTCCATATTTTACTGCTTCCTAAATTTCGTCCACGTTCTAATTTCGAATATCCCTTACTTTCTTCTTGGGCATTCGTTTTGATAGTTCAGCGAATTCTATCTGGTCTCTCGAGTTTGACACTTTCATATTTTGTCGTTTGTTTACCTGTTCCTTTGTTAGTTAGGAGAGCTTACCTACTGGTTGCCTTGGTGCCTTACCTCCTACTTCAATTGCTGCTTCTGAGAACAGCTTAGTTACGGTTTCATTCATTACCTCTACGTTGTCTTCATCTTCCAGTTCTAAAGCTGAGAAAAAAGGGAACCGAGGGGCCCGATTTTTATCATTCATATCATAAGAAGCCAACTAACATTGACACCAAGAACAACATAGGGGAAATTACTTGTACTTAATAATTGAAATAAAGAAGTGATAAATTATTGAAAATGAAAACGGATGAAAAAACAACTGTCCGCAGGTGGGGAATGAACCCACGTCTTCGCATTACGCGTGCGATGCTCTCACCATTGAGCTACCGCGGAGTTCTAAAGCTGCATATTCGTTTGCAAGCACCCAACCTGAATTGGTCTGCTTTTACCCTTACTGCGTCTAGGTTAGCCTCTTACTTCTTGACTAATTTTATTCTTTCTCTCTTCAAATTGAGAGAAATCCTAGACCTCACTTACCTATGGTCACTGCACTTTGCCCTATGTAACACTTCTAGATCCTGTTATATGCTGGGATCGGCAGAGAGTATCAAATCTATTTCATTCCTTGTTTCTCCATAAGGGCTTTTCCTGGTCCGCTTCCTCTTGCTGCGCTTCCTGAAAAAGTTATTCATTATTTGGAGCCTATTCGTCTAAACTTAAAAACGTTTTAAGCAATATGTCGCAATCTATAGATCTATTTGAAATGGGTAATTAGAAGTCAAGGGATATTATTCATTGTGCGCTAAATAACGGCTCTAGTGAAACCGGAAGCGAAAATGTTTGCGATAAGGATGCGACAGATAGGGGGTACATATAGCGCGACTTGGAAACACTTATTGGGGGGAAGTAAAAAAGAACAGAGCGAGCTTACCACTCGCTCTGCCGTACCGTTACACCTGTTTATCTCTTCGGAAACGAGTTCCAACTGTTCGCCACAATTCTGTGACTTTTTAACGAAACTGCGGCACGAATGCGCAGGTGTTGTATTCCCGGGACTCTTCCATATAGCGCTCGGTCTGTCCTTTCTTGCTCCCTCCAAATAGGACTTTATTTCCACGTCACGCTAATGGTACACTCTAGACTTGAACCAGCAAAAGCAGCAACGTAATCAACCCATACAACAGATATTATTCATCAATAACCATTTTAGTAATCTAGTTCACTCGTTATATCTCTTAAATAAACGTTCGGGAACACTTTGAAAGTGCTAACTTGCAAGCGCGCGGTATTCAAGTCTTGTTCACTTTGTAGGATTTCTGGCAAGGACCCTAGCTTCGAGTTAATTGTTCCGAAAATTCTAAACGTAATACTCTGCTTGTTCATACACTGCTTACCGCCACGTGTGCAAGAAAGGCTTTCTGTGTAAACATGTATTTTGTGCGCCCTCTCATTTCTGTGTGTGAGTGCGTGTACTTGGGGGCTCGGTGACAACTGTTCGGCACTTTTGAGACAACGTCTTCTTCAGGGACATGAGATCGATTTAGGTCTCATGGGATCTGGGTATCTGGCTACCACCTTCTGACCACTGGCGATTTGAGATTTTTTAGTGCTAGTAGCACAAGAAAACAGGCATCAAAACGAAGCTTGGAACAAAAAAGACGCAACTACTTAAAAGGGAGCTATGCGCGGCGCAGTAATTGTAATCATCCCAAAAAGGCCGAAGTTAAACCTAGATGCGCGCCTAGAAACGTAGCTGGGCGAGAAATGTGTCCCGATTGCTGAGATAGTGCTGCCTAAACATATGGCACGATCCCGAAGGTAGTGCAGTACATACAAAGAACCCCATTGCACACTAATTCGCTCTTGCAAACCTTGTTTTTCTGCGATGTCGACCGCTCTTGACTCGCCTTTCTGATATGTATAAGCGATAAATTAGAGATAAGTTTCGTCTTAGGAATAAAATTTCTTACTTTACTGGATTTATTTGCTTCACCTGCCAGAGGCCAGCACAAACTCACATTCGAATAGATTAGTGCCGTGTTTGTGTCTTTGCTTGATGCGGCAGCAGACCCAGGAGCGCTTTTCTCTCACAATCGTTTGTGTTGTTACGTATTCCACTGCTATCTTGGTCCTGCCAAGAACAGACGGTATAAAGGTATTGGGCGTATTAGTAGCAGCAGTAAACTTGCTTCTGGAAAAGCCTTCCTCGCCGGTAAAACAATCGTACGGTACGCTCCATGGTACGGTTTCTTGTGTAAAGAGTGCCAGGAGAATTTTTGCAATAAGTTGGGCTTGACTGGCTGAATTGCATGCTTGTGTTTCGTTTCTGCTTTACCATTTTCAGCTCACCAAGAATAAAATTCAGGAAGCAATTTTACGAAGTGACCCTGAACTAAAGTTTCAATGAGCCTTATTTGAAATATTGTGCTTGATAATTAGTGTAGTTTGCATGGCTTCAACCTAGACGCCATTTTGAAGTTCTGCCACGTAACTAAACTGCCACGTAAAATAAAACGTGCAACTTTTTATGTTAGAGGACCTTCTTCGAGTATAAAATTTAGAGTCCTACCATAATATCATTCTCAACTGGGAAATGATTACGTAAGACACTTCGCTATTGAAGAAATGAATACTTTTCCGCTCCAATTTAAAGCGAAAGCTTTACTAAGGACGTGGAGCCCAGCTTAGCCGTTGCCAGCAATTTGGCCTTCATTTGACCGCAGCTGTGCCGTAGCCTTGGCAACGCATCGCGTGACTCGCCGTGCCGAGCTCCGCAGCCGGCTTGGCGCATGCACTCTCCGCAGCTGTGTCACCGCCTGACCACATGACTCGCCGCGCGCCTGGCTAATGCCCCCAACACACATTCAGCGTTTTTACCGGCGTCTCTTGCCGTTGCGTCTCTAGGCGTAATCGGTGCCGGAAGCGACATCTGGTGTGTCTTGAGCACTGCGTTTCGCCTTGGCGCCTCCCTCAGCGTCGACGCTGCACGACTTCTTGTGACGAAACGCCAGAAAACACAGGGAAAATGCTGAATGCGGGGTGGACATAACAGGAGCGCCACGGTCGCTTAGTCAGTGCGAGCTTGGCCGTGGATGAGAGCGGGCCGTCTTCTGTGAGCGTTGCACGGGAACGGGAGGCTTTGAGCCGTCGTCAGCAAGCGGCGTCTGGCCACTCCCCGAATATCGCCCGGCGAGCTGCTTCACTGGAGAGGGTCCGGAATGCGAAGCGCGCGATGAGCGAGCCCTTCGGCTCGCAAAACTCCTGAAGCGGGACCACAACGTTGGTTAAGCTGACCAAAGGTTAACCAAGTGAAACCAAGACTTAACCAGGCTAAACCAAGCTTTCATTTTGCATATCCAGGGTTAGCTAAGCTGAGCCACAGCCATTTTTAAACAGAAGTGTGCAGTGTTCTCATGCAGTGTTATGGCGGCAGTTGGGGCTAGTTGCCAGCACCACAAGGTACTATCAATATTCCCGATACTGATATTCGCCAACTCCGGAAACAGCATTGTATAGTAAACGAAAAAGTTATTTCTTATTGATAGTGACTATCGAGTTCCTTTTTTATATATGCCGATAAAGAGTGATCATTAGAATTACATACAATTACACAAACTAAATTTACTAGCATCTCAAGTATTAAACTCCCACTTTTATTTTTTCGAATCGGTCATACCGTTTTGTGTTGTTTCTATGCAAACAGGGTGACGGGGGCGAAGATGGACGGCCCGGAGCACCTGGACCACCAGGGCCTATGGTAAGTCATCATAAATCTCTGTCATCATAAAATGTCATCATGATGAAGGAGGAAAGAGAAAGAAATGCGCAGGGCTCGCTGGTGTTCTGGGCTTCTCGCTGTTATGCAAATTTATGAATTACATGTCTGAATGTTTATCAACAGAATGTTGAACTTGCTTTCACCATTTCACCATTGCCATCCCTATTTCTAAGTTATTTCATCGTCATCACACCTTTATGCCCCCGTTCCCCTATGCAGAGTAAGCAGGCTAGCTCAGGCTGGCCTCCTCTGCCTTCTTTCAAATAAATTATCTCTCTCTATGTCGTCATAGATAAACAAACAGCATGAAATAAAACCACGACAAGAAAGACGACACAGGACGAGTGCTGACTATCGCTGATTCGTCATCTGTCGTCTTCCTTGTCCTGGTTTTTTTTTCGCGCTGTTTTTAGCTATGAATCAGCATAAGCTAGCTCGAGGTCGGACCATTTTAAACTCTGTCGTTAGTCCTGGCTGCCAACTGCTCAATCACACTGCAGTGAATTATCAGTTTTTCAGCCACGCGCATGTGATGCAGTCCTTGTCCGTAATCATCAACGATCCTCTTGACAAGGCAGCCGCCAGACATCTGACTCTATAACCAAGCTTTTTCCGTTGCACGCTTAGCTACGAATCTCTTATGTCAAGAAAGTAGCAATTGTTTGCAGTTTATATATTTATTTATTTAGAAAATACTGGAGACCTTATAGGGGCCCTTGCAGGAGGGTCAGAAGTACAGGGAAAAAAAACATCAAGGAAATGCAAGAGTAGCAAAACAAAAATAACAAGAATTAATTACAATGGAATGATTGCAGGAAAATAAAAAATAACAATTTCAGAAACACTGCACCAAAACAAGATAAAAAAAGAAGCAAACATTTTTCAACTGCCACATGTTCAGCTGTCAACACATACAATGCTTTCAGTATTAATAAGAAGCGATGTGGGCAAGTGGTTCCATTCGGTTATAGTGCGAGGAAACAAGGAATATTTAAAGTTGCTGGTCCTGGCAAAATACGGAGGTATTGACTCGGCATGCCGATGCCTTGGTAATCGCCCTGCTAGTGGTTGTAAGTATTGTTGCGGATTAAGAGTTAGCTCATTGTTCTGAAGCAGATAGAGGAACTTAATCCTTTTGAGTTTTCCTTCACAGTTTTAGTGTTTGTATATTATTCATTTTCATTAAGTTTGAGGGAGAGTCAGTTCGACGGTATTTAGAAAATATAAAGCGTACAGCTTTTTGCAGAATTTTTTCTAATGCATCGATGTTGCGTTTCGTGCCAAACAATTGGCGCATATTCTAGTGTAGACCTTATATTACAGTTGTAAGCCAACAGTTTGGTTTCCGGAGGTGCCATTTTTAATTTGTGCCTGAGCAGACCAAGTTTTCCTAAAGCTGAAGCACGTGTAGTAGAGATATGCTTGTTCCAGGAAAGATCCCCAGGATAACCCCCAGGTACCTATATTCCTCGACTTCGGATAAGGGTTGAGATGCAAGATCATAAGTAAACGGTAAAGGGTGCTTTTTATGTAATTCTCATAGAAACTGTTTTATTAGTGTTGAGCTGCATGTTCCACTGCTGGCACCAGGAATGAATGCTCTGAAGGGTAGAATTTAAGAGGACTTGATCTTCGTGGCAATTATATTAAATAAAACACAATCACCAGCAAACAATCTTAATTGAATGGGTGAGCGATTACTTCTATAATATCATTAATATATAATAAAAATAACAAGGGACCAAGCACGCTGCCTTGAGGAACACCGGAAGTAACTGGTGCTTCATCTGAAGGGTAGACGCTTATGCTGGCGAAATGTGTGCGCTTGGTTAAGTATGCAAATATCCAGCTAATTAAGTATGGCGGTAGTTTTATGATTTCGAGCTTCTCAATTAGTTTATGGTGACAAGCAAGATCAAATGCTTTTCTGTAATCCAGGAATATAACATCAATCTGACCAGGTTTATCAAGAACGCTAGCAAAGCTGTGGATGACTAAAGCCAACTGAGTGACGGTGGAAAATCACTTCCTAAAGCCATGCTGTACCGGTGTGAGGATGCTGTTGTCACTTAAGAATTCTTTAAGAAGCACCGGTACAACCCGAGCCGATCGCCAACCTTTGGGAAGGCTGGCGGAAGATACACTAACAATGCCCACTAGAAAACGTGCAATTATCTCTGCATAGCGGCGCAAAAAGAAAGTATGTCAGCTTCCGAATCCATTTTTACGAAGGTATGCAGAACAGATATGTGTATTCTTAACAGATTTTTTTCAAATTATCCTTACATTTAGCAGAGATACCATCAGACTGGCGTAAGGCAAGAGTTGTCCCAATTCATAAAAAGGGTGATCGCCTTACAGTGTCAAATTATCGTCCTGTTTCTATTACAAGCACATGCAGCAAATTGTTCGAGCACATTGTCGCAGGCTTTATTCGTCAGTATTTGACAGATCACAATATCCTATCTCCACTTCAGCATGGGTTCAGAAAGGGATTAGAGACTTCAACTCAGCTTGTGTCAGTTGTTCACAAAATCTCTGAAGTACTTGACTCGTCCGGACAAGTTGACATGCTCTTTTTTGATTTTAGTAAAGCGTTCGATAAGGTACCCCATGGAAAATTAATCCACAAGCTTGAGTGCATTGGTCTTCCTTCAAATATTATATCATGGATCCAGGCCTATCTCCGACATAGGCAGCGGTTCGTAGAAATTAATAAATGTTCCTCAAGTGTCCGTCAGGTAACTTCGGGCGTACCGCAAGGCAGCGTATTAGGACCCCTTTTATTTTTGATCTATATTAATGATATAATAGACGAAATCCCCGATGATGTGCATGTTAATTTATTTGCAGATGACTGTGTCATATTTAAAAAATAGCTTCACGGAACGATCACGCATGCTTGCAGAAGTCGGTTATTGCAATTTCCGATTGGTGTAAACTTTGGGGCATGGAAATAAATGTACATAAAACAGTCTTGCTGCGAGTAACACGGAAAAAGGAACCTAGTATATTTTCTTATGTTCTAAACGATACAAAAATAACTGATGTTGAAAAATACAAATACTTAGGCGTCACATTCACTAGCAGATTCTCCTGGTCAGACCATATTTCCCTTACATGTTCAGCAGCTTTGCGCAAATTATGGTTCTTGAAAAGAAAACTTAAAAAGGAACCGGTAAACACCAAAATTTTAGCATATAACACATTCGTGCGATCGAAACTTGAATACGCGGCGGTTGTATGGGATCCTCATACCAAGAAGGACATCATGAGTTTGGAACGTGTACAAAGGAAGGCCGTTAGATTTATCTTTGGAAAATATAAAAGAGAGGATTCCCCGTCCCTACTAATGCTTAGAAATAAAATCAGTTCACTAGAACACAGGCGTAAGTTAGTCGTCTCCAGTTTTTACATAGCATCATAAATGGAAAAATCGGGCTTCAATTGCCTCCTTATGTAACGCCTCTTAATGCTCGAACAACAAGACATAGACACAACCTTTCCCTTACGCCATTATTTGCTAAAACAAAATCTCACATGAATAGTTTTTATCCGCGTACTATTAATGAATGGAATTCCCTCCCTGTTGATGTACTACAATCAGCGAACTTCACAAATGAGTTAGAAAACTATTTGTCACATAAATTATTACAACCATAAGCAGTATTTGTACCTATTTTCTCGTTTATTTATGTGAAATTTTGTGTATTTAGTTATGTCAAGTGCCGATTGTTGTTGGCACAGCTTCTTTTTTTTTTCATTCACGTATAAATTCAAATGTGCGGTTCTTTTTCTTGTAGCTGCATATTACATTTTGATTTTATAACGTGGACATGGGCTGCATCCTTTTCATGCACTGTTTAAATTTTCCTATTTTTGTCTATTTTTTGTCATTTCTTGTCAACTGTATTGCCCCTCCTGCATGGGCCAGTATGTTGGCCTGCAGTATGAATAAATAAATAAATAAATAAATAAATAAATAAATAAATAAATAAATAAATAAATAAATAAATAAATAAATAAATAAATAAAAGGAGTTTGGGATGCCATCCGGTCCTTTTAGCAGCATAGAAACATAGTTTCTATGCCGCTAAGCATAGTTTAGCAGCATAGAAACCACACCAAGTGTCGGTATACCATAACAGGGTCAACATAACAAGGGGTACGGCTGAAGGGTACATCGATCGAGACACTTGAAAATACGCTGTGAATAAATTGATTGAAATGTTCCGCTATACATCGCTTCTCAGTAACATTTACGCCTTTGTGCACAATGCAATCAATGGGTCTCTTATTCCTGGTTAGATGGTTCCAGAATTTTTCTGGTGAACTGCGCATAAAGCCAGGCAGGGCATATTGAAAATACCGTTGCTTAGCTTTGCACACAGCCTGATTCAAGGCCTCTTGGGTGTTCTGGATTTCAGTGCAAAGGGCATGCCGTCTCTTTAGTCTTTTGAGTTTTCGCTTAAGTTGCAGTACATTTCGTGTAATCCACGGATTACGTTGGGACTTCTTTTTAACTTTGTTTGGAATAAAATTATCGAGACAGAAATGGCACATTTCTTTGAACTGACTCCAGAGCACCATGACGTCGTTCCCATCAAATTCGCTCAGCCAGTGATTTAAGTAGTCCAAAAACCTTTCATCTCTGGCACGGGAAAAGTCCTTCACAATCGCTGTTTTATCTAGGGCAGTATCGTAACGTTCCATGGGACATGAAAAGTAGACGAGTTCATGGTGCGAAATACCTTTTTCTACAGAGGTGACAAAATTTTCAATAGAGCGACTAATAAAAATAAGATCAAGCATAGTTTCACTATCTTCATGTAAGTGCGTCGGCTGTGTCACAATTTGTTGCAAGTCATTAGTTGGCATAATCTCAATCAAGTAATCCACATTCTGATCGTAACTCGCTGTTAACTGAGCATAATCCCAGTTAACACCAGGCAGATTGAAGTCACCAACGAGAAGTATTTTATCCTGAGAAAAAGCCGACATATGCTCATACAGGTTATTTAGAAACTCAGGTGCGCAATAAACAGCGAATAATCAAAAGGATCGCCCCCAATAGCGAAGGTTTAGGCTGATACTTTCGTGCTTTTCAATCTGCCGAAGTAGAAAAGCAGGTATGCTATGTTTGACTAGTACAGCTACACCGCCTCCTCTGGAAGGCCTGTCACGTCGAAATACTTGATAACTGATAACTTGGTGGAAAAACGCTTGTGCTATCAATGTCATCGCGCAGCCAAGTCTCAGTAATCATAACAATATGTGGATCGTAACATAAAAGAATAGCCTCAAGCTGGGCACGTTTGTTCACTACGATGCGCACGTTTATGTTTAAAAGCCGTAGATTCTTAGTAGTCGAACTAATTCATTGAGGTGTGGATGAGGTTTGACGAGTATTTAATTCTATTCTAGAGTTAGTGTTTTCGTCCCACATAAACAATTGTCCATTCACTCGTATCTTATCATTGATAAAGTTCTTTCTTCCCCAGTTCTTTTCCCTTTTCGCACTCTCCCACAAAAGTTTCCGCTTTCTGGGCGTGTCCAGAGAAAAATCGCTTTGAACTGACGTTTTCGATCCTTTAAGCTTGTAGGCGTTTTTCGACACTTGCTGTTTCTCGTTATAATCTTGAAAGTATATTATAACTGGCCTATTTTTGCCAGGTTTGCCCAACCGATGAATTCTCCCTACCGAGTTGCAGGTATCATTAAGTTTCTGTGAAAAGATATCCCTCAAGACGTTTTGCTTCAGATCGTTATCAGTTTCGGCACTGCCCGAAAACAATCAAATTTGATCGCCTGCTCCGGTCCTCTAGGTTAATAATTGTTTTATGCAGAAGATTAACAAATATTTTAAGGGTTGCAACGCGAGCACCTTGTTTACCGATTTCGTTGAAACCTAACGCTATATCTGACATTGACTTTTCCATTGTGCTTGCTGAGCCCTAAGTGGCACCACTTCAGCGGTAAGCTTGTGTTGCCCTTCCAACAGTTGTTTCAGAAGTTCTGCTGTCTGAGGGCCAGGGTTCAATTCTACGTCCCCGCAAAGAAGCTGGCACACACAATACACATTGTGCACTATGATAACGCACTGTTGTGGGTATGGCACGACCAATATACCGCGGCAATCAATTATAAGCGTAGTAAAGTATGAACTAATTAATTAACCTGCGCGATACAGAAGAAAGGCTTAGACATCATGCCGAAGCTCGGTCTGCCATGCCCACTGAACTCGGAGAGCTGCAGCTGTTCTTTTATAGTCAGGCATGATGACATCACTTGGTCCCGAGGTGGCGCTGAGGGTGCGTCGCAGATGATGTCCTCGAAAACGAGGCACTGCGTCACTGTTCCCGCTGTCCACGAGCAAGATTCTTCCGGCGGTATCTTGAAATGGCCAGAAAATTGATGAAGCAACGCTGGGCGCTCCGGCTAAGCTCAGCAGAAAAGCCTGCGAGATACAGAAGAAAAGCTTGGACATCATGCCGAAGCTCGGTCTGCCATGCCCACTGTGGTGGTGGAAGAGAATGGTACTTTAAAAACAAGAAAACTGAAATGTAAATAGAACTCCAAGGGACTAAAGATGTGTAGTCACATTGTACTCCTCTGGCGTCTTATGATGCTGAGGTCTGGACTATGCTATGCAACGAATCACTTTTCTCGGTAGCTTCGTGCGTTCTTTTTAGAGGCGTGTATCATGCAAGGTTTTGTTTACGGTTTGTGAGTTAACCGGGCAAGCGCGAACGGAAGGGAGACAACGCGCAGCACATGAAACCTGTGTATCACTTTCTTAGTTGATATCAAATGATGACGCTCTGTGGGTGTCATCGTTTCTACATTAGGGCCCAATTATGGATTATAATGGAACAATAGTGCCACATTTGTGTTTAACGTGCCGGGATTTTCATTTTCAAAGAGAGGATAGAAACTGTGAGAATCTGTCCTGTGTGCTACCTGACCGTTCTTCAATTCAAGGTGCCTAAATCACTTTTCCAACCATTCGCCAAAACTTGCCCATCGGTTGCAATATTTGAACGTGTGGTACTGACTCACTCAGAAACAACTAAAAAAATGCCGGCAGATCCCACGCCCTGTGGGAATCCATGTTATGCGAAGCAGTATGTGGGGAGCCTACCAAGTTAACGAAACGACCATGAGTGCACCAAGATGTAGGCGGCTGTTTCATGACCTACATGACACGCGTGTCATGACCTATCATTTATGTTCTTCACACATTCTTGTCATATTATGCAAATTTTGATGCAGGTGGCTGTTTCATGACCTACATAACACACATGTCATGATATTCATGTCATGACCTATCATTTATGTTCGTCTTACAGTCTTGGCATACTATGTTGATTTCGGTAGATACCAAGGCCGGTATTTTGTAGCGATGCCTTTAATGTCGTAATGCCTTTTCGTGCTTATCGCGCTTTGTCAGTGGTCGGAGCGACGGTCCGCTCGCATTACCAACGGGATCAGCCGGCCGTGAGCGGTGGATGATAAGATTAGAGTAGAATAAGTCATAATGCCTTGCTACAAAATCGCGGCCCAAGTTAACGAAACGACCATGAGAGCACCAAGATGTAGGCGGCTAGATATATACATAGATAGATACATACTCTCAAAGTGGCAAATGTTCGCCAAGAAATGCTGCGCATTTAAAATTAATTAGAAGAATTGGTAAATAAGCATTGCTATAACTAATAAGTAATTTTTCTCATCTAGGCTTCCGCATATGCTGTGGGAGTGTCCAGCAAAGTACAGAAACATTAACCCAACGACCCTCTCGTCGAGGTTGCGTGAGGCTCTGCAGAGCTCCGCCCTCGACGACCTTACCTGGGCGACCCAGCACGCCCGTGAGGCGGCGGCGAGGCAAGCCCTCGACGTCCCCTCATGGGAAGCTTAGGCCCGGCCTTCATAAAATGCTTGTTCTCTAATAAAATTTTATTCCTCCTCTTCCTAGCGATTACAGGATTTTTGCAATTTCCCCCCATGAAGTTTTACAAAGCATAACGCGCTCAGGCCTATCGTTCTTATAATGCCCTGAATTGGCAAGTGTAGACATAACCAATGAATGGTGTTTACTTCTTGGTTGTTGAACGCGATTAAATGCACATTTCCTCGACATTGTGCCAATCTGTTCATAACTGCAGAGCGCAGCAATGATGTTGAAATGGGCCATAATAGCACGATTTATTGGTGGTGTTTAACGTCCACAAGCTGCATACGATATATGAAATGTCAATTTGGGGGGCTACCAAGAACTTTGGCTCTACCGAGTGTTAGCTAGTTAGCACCCAAGTTTGAGTATGCGAAGTGTGTTTGCAACCTTCCGACACATAGTATTCGGTTAGCAGCCCGACGGCCGACGTAAGAAGTGATAGAAGGGCACAGGAATGAGTGCTCTTTCCTTTCTTTCACTTCCTACGTGGATCCATCGTGCTGCTAATCAAAGATGCAACATTACCAACATGCCCGCTCTTCCACCCTTGCTTACCACGCGGAAATGTAGCCGCAATGGTCAGAAGATTGATTCTGCGCCGTCGTGTGCTACAGCACAACATTATAGGCGCTGACTCGTAGAAAAAAGTATTGTCATGTACTATCGCGCTCAGTATGAGCTACACCGCGGGAGCGCGTGGCCAAGCGTACTGTAAGGTTGTACAGTGGCACAACCAGGTTTTGGCTGTTCCTGCGAGTGCACATCGCCTCCACTAGCTTGCTTTCGCCCTCGCCTTCCTTTATTTGGAGAGCCAGTCTTGATATCACCGGTCTTGTGAAGCTCGACAGTTATCATTTTCGAAGCTGGTATCGCGCTTCGAAAATGATAACTGCCGCCGTGGCTTGACGCCCAAACTTCGTGCTCGACAAGGCGAGCTTCACAAGACCGGTAATATCTAGATTGGCTCTCCAAATAAAGGAAGGCGAGGGTGAACGCAAGGAAGTGGAGGCGATGTGCACTCGCAGGAACAGCCAAAGCCTCCCCTGATAACACGTCCCGATCGGCGACACTGTACGATCGGCACCTTACAGTGCGCTTGGCCACGCGCTCCCGCAGTGTAGCTCACACTGAGCGTGCTATTACTTCGTACGAAACAGAGGTCCCTTCATTCCACATTTCAGTGAGGCACCTAGGCAAATATAACCTCAAAAGATGGTGTCTAACGTCACTGCATTTTGAGCCCATTCATTTTATTCTGTTTTAAGCTCTCTTTTATATGAGTTGCATTTTATTCATTCGAAACATATGTGCCTCATCGTGTTGTTAGAAGTGACCGACAGGTCACGTGAATCTAACAAAATCAAGGTGAGTTATGAATACTGGCGGCAAGCGTGTTCGACATACGAGAAAGTGGCACCGTCTTCATAACTTTACAAATATTGGGTAAACGATCCTGAACTTCAGAGGCGGAATTCATTAGGCTGCGCTGTTCGTACGGAATTTCTGAGCGAAAACTTTCTTACGCTGAGATAAGGGTCAACCGAGGTGGCAGCGCATTTAACTTACGGTGTCGTATGATAGCCAGGAGGAAGCAAAGCTTGGATTAAACCACAAGAAATGAAAGAAGTGCGTTCAACTCATAGCATGATCGCACATCATGCACATGTAGTCGAGGCTATATTCTTACGGCAAATGATTGCACACCTTTATTTGACAGCTTCCTTTTCCGGGCGTCTGCTACAGCGCCGACAAGCTCAACCGCGCTCACCCGTTCACCGCACCGCCGTCAAAAGAATTGCCTTGAAAGTGTTACACATTCTGCTCACATTTCTGTGAGATACAGGACTGATGGAGACATGGTAACTTATGTGGCGTATAAAGAGACACTCAGTCGGAGCAATTGACGGCCTAGTCTGCCAGGCTCACCCCGCCTGTATGCATCACCACCCTATTACAAAGCTACTAAATGTCTTTATTTTGATACTAATTAGAAAATTAAAAAGAAGCTCCATAGTATATAGTTCGTATGGCCTCTAGGCAAAGGGCACTGCACCTATAAGTTCACCGGGACAGTATGCGTCCGCGCGGCACACGGTTGCAGCTGCGGTTCTAATGCCGCGAATAGGCTCATTATCAGCTCCCTCGCCAGCCCGAGCTGTCCAAGGGGCTGGTCGACGACGTTGTCAAGTGCCAACCAACGATGGAATGCGCTCTCCCTCCGTATAGGATCACTGTCGAGGGCACGGAGAGCTATTAAAGTATGCCTAAAAAGAAATACATAAAGAAGCCGAGACTATCAATACTAGCAAATTATGACAGAAAACTTCTCTACGTAACATCCACACCTGCAAGCTTCGCTGCCTATCACACTTTGACATCGTATCAGTGTTCACCGCTTCAGCGATGCAAAAGGATGATGCGTCGCTCCAGGTCAAGAGTTTGTTCTTGCAGGTTTCAGACAGAGGCAAAATGCACAAAGGGGCGTACAAATCAGTTTTGGAGACCCGTAATAAATCATACGTTGGCGATGTCAGGGCCTGGAGCCCTTAACTACACTGTCTGCCATAGCCCAAGTAGCAAAGAAGTCAAGGCTAATCAGTCAGCATCCGCACGATGCTCAGTGCCAACGTTGCCGTAATTTTACCAGCCTCATAGGAACACCAAGAACACCAAATCATTGAGGACCTTAACCGTGAAAGTGTAATAGTGGGATTGAAGATTAATGTGCAGAAGTCAAAGATAGTGCTAAATAATCTGGCAAGGGAACAAGAATTCAGGATCGCAAGTCAGCCTCTACAATCTGTAAAGGAGTATGTTTATCTAGGTCAACTACTCACAGGGGACCCTGATCATGAGAAAGAAATTGATAGAAAGAAAGGATTTGGCAGGTATTGCCAAATCCTGACTGGGAGCTTACCACTGTCGTTTATTTATTTTTTTTATTTATAAATACTGCGATCTTAAGCAAGATCTTAGCAGCGTGGTACACGAAATTTTACATACAAAAGAAAATAAGTACAAAAATTGGGAACTGCACTCAAAAGTTTCTTCACACAAGCGCTTCACATAAGCGCAAAAACAAGCGCAAGAATAAGCGCAAAAACAAGCGCTTCACACAAGCGAACAGATAAAAGGGGAAAAAAAAAAGACGGAAAGAGAAACGTTACTTCAGCGATTTTCTAATCAAACAGTGAAGCAGTGCTATCACTAACAATTTCAGCAACTGCAAAATGATTTTTATTAAAGATATGTTTCGAAAAGTGATAATGAGTCCTGTGTTACAGTTTTATCGGCCAGCTTATTCCAATCTACTATTGTTCTAGGA
This sequence comes from Dermacentor silvarum, assembly GCF_013339745.2. Taxonomy (NCBI): domain Eukaryota; kingdom Metazoa; phylum Arthropoda; class Arachnida; order Ixodida; family Ixodidae; genus Dermacentor; species Dermacentor silvarum. The sequence goes on from NC_051159.1 coordinate 19,817,362, forward strand.
AAAAATGAATACTTGAAGCAGTTTACACGTGTTGTAAATGGAGTTACAGATAGTGAGTGTCGCTGTCTTGTAGCATAACCTGTTGTATAGGCGATAATGTGAGACGTGTCGATGTTGTAATGACCATTTATTATTTGGTAAAAGAATTTTAAACGACATACACGATTTCTAGCACTTATAGAAGGCAAGCCGCTCCGAGATAAAAGGTTAGTAACAGAACTACGCCCATATGTATTGTAGATGAATCGGACTGCTTTTTTCTGGAAGCTTTCTAGCTTTTCAATATCGCTTTTAGTGAACGGGTCCCATATAACTACAGCATATTCTAAAACGGGGCGGACGAGTGTTTTGTATGCCAATAGACGTACTGCTGGTGTGGAGGATCTTAATACGCGTCTTAGAAAAAACAATTTGCGGCGACAGTTTGCTATTACTGTGTCAAGGTGCTTTGACCAGGAAAGATCCTTTGTTATGTACAAGCCAAGATACTTATATTGCGTTACCTCTGACAAAAAAGCGTTGTCTGTGCCATAGCGATATAGCAGTGGCTTCTTTTTTAAAGTTATCCGCATATATACTGTTTTTTCGAAATTAATGCACATTTGCCATTGTTTACACCACTGAACTACCTTATTAAAGTCCCTGTGTAACCTGAGTTGGTCTTCTTCCGTTGTTATTTCATTGTACAGAACGCAGTCGTCAGCATAAAGCCTGATTTTAACAGAGAGGTTAGTGACAATATCATTTATATATATCAAAAAGAAAAGGGGGCCAAGAACGGATCCCTGTGGGACGCCGGAATTGACAGCAGCAATATCAGAGGTTGTTTTATTTACAGTAACAAACTGATGGCGGTTTGTAAGGTAGGCTTTAATCCATGCTAATATTTTATCATTTTTAAACACAGCTCCTAGCTTATGAAGCAATTTAACATGAGACACCCTATCAAACGCCTTGCTGAAATCCATGAATATCGCGTCTGTTTGTTTCCCTTTGTTTACAGTGCTAGCAAAGTCATGTATGATTTCAACTAGTTGAGTAGTCGTCGAAAGGCTACTTCTAAAACCATGCTGCATGTTTGTAAAAACGTTATGTTCGTCTAGAAAACCAGTTATATGTTTATGAATTATATGTTCTAAGAGCTTACAAGATGTTGAAGTTAATGAAATCGGTCTGTAATTTTTGATGCAAGATTTATCCCCTGACTTATGTAAAGGTTTTATTCTAGCAATTTTCCAGTCTTCCGGTAATGATCCTTCGTTGATTGACCTCGCAAATAGAATGTACAGGTATTTGGCACACCATTCAGCATAACGCTTTAGAAAACAGTTCGGAATATCATCTGGCCCTGGAGATTTTTTAATGTCAAGCTTTAACAATAAATTTAGAATGCCCTGTTCTGAAACAACAATTTCGGGAAGGGAAGGCAGCTCAGCAGAAAAGCATGGCAAACAGCCGTCATCACTTGTGAAAGCACTCTTAAAATGGTTATTGAAAGCAGAGCACACTGTTTTCTTATCCCGCACACTTTCACCGTTTATAAAAAAGGTGTCGGAAGATGAAGAGGCCGGCGTCACAACCCTCCAGAATTTCTCGGGAGATGATCTGATAAAGTCTGGTAGTAATGTGCTGTGATAATACTCTTTATCGTTGACAATCTTTTCGTGGAGTTTTTCGGACAAGTTATCAATATCGGCTTTCAGTTCTTCGCCGTCCTTTATTTTGGCGCGTTTCTTTTTTAATCGCTTAAGTTTCCGCCTCATCTGTAACGTCTCCCGCGTAATCCATGGGTTACGGCGCTCGGACTTCTTCACGATTTTAGGAACGAAACGTTCCACACAATCAAGAATGAGGCCTTTGAAAAAAAGCCAGAGGTCGTTTACGCCACAAGCAAGGCCCTGAAAGTGATCGTAGTTAAAAGCTAGCACATCTATTATACAGTCATCCTGTGCTCTTGAAAAATTTGGAAAATATTGAACCTTATTGGTTCGATTGACTAAAGCACTTTTCAACGTCAGGACAACTGCTTTGTGGTCAGAAATACCGGATGTTACTTTACATGAGACGCAGTCTTTTATGGCGCCACTTACAAAAAACAAATCAAGAATGGACCTTGAATCATTTTGAATTCTTGTGAACTCCTTCACAATTTGTAGTAGATCAAAGGTAAAAGCTATATCAGTCATAACACTTTCTGCACTCTGAATTGGATACGAAGAAAAAGCTTCCCAATTGATATTTGGCAGGTTGAAATCTCCGGTTAGTATTAATTTATCTTCTCGCGTTACATATGAATGCATATAAGTTGACAAGCGCTCCAAGTTATCAACAGTGGAGTTAGGAGGTCTGTACAAAGCTGCAATGATATATCTAAAATTATTCACGTATAATTTACAAAATACGCTTTCTACATCGGGAACATCAGGCATTGTCTGCAGCATAATGGAAGATTTATACAGTACAGCAATACCTCCCCCTCTTCTATCCCGGTCCCTACGTAACACTTTATAATTCTTTGGTACGAATTCACTGTCAAATACATCATCGCTTAACCAAGTTTCGGTTAGTACGGCCACGTCGGGGTCTAGCGAAAAAAGCATGCTTTCGAGCTGGACAGTCTTATTCACGACACTGCGACAATTCATGTTAAGAATTGTGAAGGGCCTACTGCTTATCTTGTGAATTCATTTCTTTTTAGTAAGTTTAAAGCGCTTATCTTTGGCTTCGTCCCATCCAAACATTACGCCGTCCACGCTTAACTTATCAAAGAACAACTTCACCTTAGCATTATTTTCTTTTTCCTGTTTCGCACTTAGCCATAATTTCTTTCTTATTTGACGCACTCTGAATGAAAAGTCTTCTGTTATGGAAAGCTTTGTTCCTTTTAACTTTGAACAAGATCTGAGAATGGTTAGTTTCTCACGATAATCCAAGAATTTAATTATCACTGGGCGGTTTTTTTCCGCTCTTTTTGCCTAGTCTGTGACACCTCTCTATGCCACTAACACTGAGTCCCAGCTTATCCTTGAAAATATCGTTTTCTAGCATATTCGTTAGGCTATCCGATGTTTCGTTGTCATCTTCCTGTATCCCGTAAACGATCAGGTTGTTTCGTCTACCTCTGTTTTCTTGGTCATCTAACTTATTCTGTAAATATGACACCTGTGTTTGCAAAGTAGCGACGGATGACTTCATATTTTTAAATTCTTGTTCCAAAGATTGCAGAACAGACGAGTTAGCCTCTAAACCGCTTAGTCTTTCCTTCATATCTGTTATATCTAATTCCATTCTATTTTGATTCGATAATAGGCTATTCATAGTGGCCATCATGTTATTCTGCCCATCAAGTAGCTTCATCAAAAGCTCCTTCTCAGTTGGACCTGGGTTTGCCTCAATATCGCCACATGATAAAAGATTCAATACAAAAGGAAGCATATCAGACAACAGCAGTGGGCACGGCAGCAGCATCAGGAAACGGTTGTCACTACGATAGCACTTCGTAGGTAAGTAAGAACTAACCTGCACCGAGAAGCAGAACGGGTTTTGAAGCATCGTTCCCGAAGCGCTGCTGCCAAGCCCACAGGAGGTAACTTGCACTGCGACTCGTTTTAAAGCCGCTGGAAGTCCCACGTGATGAGACGTCACAGAAGAAGGCGCAAGCGCAGATGTCAGGATGAAAGGCGTGATGTTCTCGCTGATCTCGCACATGTCACCATCCACTGATACCCTGATGACGTTGTCACCAAGATTGTGGCAGTGAAATCCGTCAGATGCATAAGCCAGGTGCGGTGACCATACTGTGACCAGGGCAGCGAGAACCTGCACCGAGAAGCAGAACGGGTTTTGAAGCATCGTTCCCGAAGCGCTGCTGCCAAGCCCACAGGAGGTAACTTGCACTGCGACTCGTTTTAAAGCCGCTGGAAGTCCCACGTGATGAGACGTCACAGAAGAAGGCGCAAGCGCAGATGTCAGGATGAAAGGCGTGATGTTCTCGCTGATCTCGCACATGTCACCATCCACTGATACCCTGATGACGTTGTCACCAAGATTGTGGCAGTGAAATCCGTCAGATGCATAAGCCAGGTGCGGTGACCATACTGTGACCAGGGCAGCGAGAACCTGCACCGAGAAGCAGAACGGGTTTTGAAGCATCGTTCCCGAAGCGCTGCTGCCAAGCCCACAGTTGAAAAGAAACGTGCACAATCATTGCATTCTACAGGTGCTAACATATAGGGCGGAAACTTTGAGGTTAACAAAGAAGCTCGAGAACAAGTTAAGGACCACACAAAGAGCGATGGAACCAAAAATATTAGGCCTAACGTTAAGAGACAGGAAGAGAGCGGTGTGAATCAGAGTACAAACGGGGATAGCTGATATTCTAGTTGACATTAAGCGGAAAAAATGGAGCTGGGTAGGCCATGTAATGCGTAGGATGTATACCCGGTGGACCATTAGCGCTACAGAATCGATACCAATAGAAGGGAAGTGTAGTTGAAGACGCCACGAAACTTGGTGGAGTGATGAAGTTAGGAAATTTGTTGGCGCAAGTTGGAATCAGCTAGCGCGTGACAGGGGTTAATTGGAGATAGCAGGGAGAGGCCTTCGTGCTGAACAGGACAATGTCATCGGCAGGCTGAAGGTTGTTGACATATTCGCTGTTGATCATCGCCTTTGATCCTTCCCAACTTACATACTTCTTCTAAGCATGCAATTATGATTGTTCCGCTAAAGCGACAGCAAGGTCTGTGGAAGAAGAGAACGAAGTGCGCTTGTCTTTAGAGCGGCTCGGTGTCGGCGCGGCAACCCTTTTCTCCGTTTCATCGATTCATCTTTAAATAAACGCACCCAATCCTAACAGTTTTGGTGAAGGTGCGGGGTAAAACAACGGTGCCCCCGAAGAACGACAATGAACGGACCGGAGAGGCGCAATCCGCGGAGCTTCGTCGAAGTCGCCGAATTGCCGGTCTGCCACCAGAGATGGCTTCTGACGGCGAGAATCCGCCACCTTCTACAAGCGTTCCATGGCAGCCCTACATCGAGCCACGCACCTTCGCTGGAAAAGAAGGCGAAGACGTGCACGGATGGCTCAGCTTCTACCAACGAGCAAGTCGGTTCGACGGCTGGAATGCCACCGCCCAGCTTAACAACGTCGCCTTCTTCCTCAAGGAAACCGCGTCTGTGTGGCTTGAAAACCACGAAGAAAGCTTGACAACTCGGGAGAAGTTCGTAGACGAAATCAACAAGTGTTTCGGAGATCCGACAGCTAAAAAGAAGCGTGCAGAGGAAGCGCTACTGCAGCGAGCTCAAGTCCCCGGTGAAACTTGCACTACGTACATCGAGGAAGTGCTTAAGTTGTGCAAGACCCTGGACCCTCAGATGCCAGAAGAGGACAAAGTTCGTCCTCTGCTAAAAGGGATCTCTGAGGACGCGTACCAGTTTCTCATAGGAAAAGACCGTCTGGAGTCCGTAAAGGACGTCGTTCTGCACTGCCGCACATTTGTAGCACTCAAAGCTCGACGTATTACACCGAAGTTCGGCCGCCTGCAGCCAACGTGACACGTCACCAGTGTTGACGTGGTCACAGCTTCATTGAACCTCGCCTCAGTGATTCAGCAAGTGGTGCGCGAAGAGCTTGACCGACGCCAGGCGGTTTCCCCCTCGACTCATTGGGTTCGAGAGCCTTTCTCTTCCGGCGACTTCGGTGACACGTCCATTACCGCCACCTCCGTAGATGCCTACAACTTCGCGCCTCGTCCAGGAGTGCCAAACCCTACTATGAACGCGCATCCCAGTTACCAGATCACAACGGTTACTCATGCAGACCGCCTGCAGTTTCTCAAGAGTGGGACGGCCATGCCAGTTATACTCCTACTGACAATTTCAGTGCGTCCCGTGAACGCCCCATCTGCTTCCAACGGGCATTCGCGGCCACGCCGCCCGATTTTGTCCTCACCCCTGTCGCCTGTCACCACCGGCCTATGAACGACTGCGTATTTTATCGGCGGGGCAACCGGCACGGTGACGAGACAGGTTGGCCCTCTGATTCTGATAGAAGGACGCTCCACCAGGCGAATTACCGTAGCGACTCACCAGCTTCTGTGCGGAGCTTTACGCCGCCGCCTTCACGCCAGCGCAGGTCTCCATCTCCGCGACGACGTTTCACGTCACCGCCGCCGGGAAACTAGGCGGCGCGGCCAATGGAGGTGCGGTCACCATCATCTTCAGCTACATGCCCCTATGCCTCCGCCAGTCGCCATGTGTCATAATAAGATTCGTGTTTTAGTGGACAATGCTACTACTTTGGCCTTAGTGGACACAGGAGCGAGTGTCTCTGTTATCAGCCAACATTTCAAAACCCGACTAGGCCGTAAAGTGATGTTTCGCTGGGACACCTCTAATACATTTCGCGCTGTGAGCGGCGAGTTGCTCCGACCTGTTGGTGTGTGCACCGCGAACGTTTACTTCTCCGATAACGTGTATCAAGCCGAATTCGCAGTGCTTGCTAAATCCACTCACGACGTAATTCTTGGCCTCGATTTCCTACAACAGTGCGGTGCCACTGTTGACTGCGGTACCGGCGAGCTTTTCCTCTCTCCTCTTGCTGACCAACCTGCTACATGGTCACGCACTCTCGCCATCATTGAAGATGCTGTCTTACCCGCACGTTCCTTATCCAGAGTACGAGTTGCTGCTTGCGATGTCGACGCCGATGCATTTGATGCAATTGTTGAGCCTGTGCCTTCGATGGTTGTAAAGAAAAGTGTGCTCGTACCTCGATGCGTCCTCTCTGTGGCCTGCGGAACAACTACACTATGGGTGTCAAATTTAGCCTCCCAGTCTGTTGTGCTACCCATCGGTATACGAATTGCCTCTTTTGAAGTGGATGACCAGCGCAGCTCTAGGGCTGCGCTGGTCATCCTCGTGAAAAAGAAAGATGGTGCCTGGAGATTTTGTGTCGACTATCGGCGTCTCAATTCTGTGACGAAAAAGGATGTGTATTCACTTCCCCGGATCGACGACGTTATCGACTGCCTTCATTCCGCATCCTACTTTTCATCTGTGGACCTCCGATCGGGCTACTGGCAGATACCCATGCATTCAATGGACAAAGAGAAAACCGCTTTTTTGACCCTAGACGGCTTGTTTGAATTCAACGTGATGCCGTTTGGTTTGTGCAACGCGCCTGCAATATTTGAAAGGTTTATGGACACGGTACTGCACGGCCTGAAATGGGAGATTTGTTTGTGTTATCTTGACGACGTCGTCATTTTTGGCCGCACCTTTGCAGAGCACAACCATCGACTGGATGTTGTATTGACATGCCTTGAACAAGCTGCCCTTACCTTCAACTCAAAGAAATGTCACTTTGGCCAACGAGAGGCGCTAGTACTTGGACCTCTAGTGAACAGGCATGTGGTGGGACCAGACCCACAGAAGGTCGCTGCAGTTAGCGGCTTTAAGCAACCGCAGTCACAACGTGAGCTGAGGAGCTTCTTGAGTCTTTGCTCGCACTTCAGACGTTTTGTACCCAACTTTGCCGATACGGCCTACCCTCTGACTTCATTGCTGCGCAAGGATAGATAGTCCTTTCTCCTGGACAGCAGATTGCGATTCCTCGTTTCGTCAACTGAAGTTCCCGCTCTTTTCCGGACCCATACTTTGTCATTTCGGCCCCTGTGCCACAACAGAATTGCACACCGACGCGAGTTGAATCGGCATCAGCGCCATCCTCGTCCAGCGTTTTGGTGACGCCGAGCATGCCATTGCCTACGCCAGCCGTTCGTTTAGCAAGGCCGAACAGAATTGCAACGTCACTGAGGAAGAGGGCCTCGCTATAGTTTTTGCAGTCCAGAAGTTCCGCGCGTATATTTACGGGCGCCGCTTTACAATCGTTACTGACCACCTTTCACTGTGTTGGTTGGTTGGTTTCCGCGACCCGTCTGGCCACTTTGCTCGATAAGCGCTACGTTGGCAGGAATTTTACTTTGCAGTCCATTTCAAGAGTGGCCGACATCATGCGGACGCCGACTGTCTTTCGAGGCTCCCTCTAGCGACCAGTGAATGTGACGCTGACAATTTCGATGAGTTTCTGGCCGCCATCGACGACATTCTTTTTCCCGATCTGGCTACCTTCCGGGAAGAGCAGCGTAAAGACCACAGCCTGGATGGCCTCTTCGCCTCAGCTGCTCAGCCGACAGGTACCAATGGCTTTGTCATCCATGATGGCCTGCTCTACAGAAGAATTACGCGGCTGAGGGTGCCCGCCTCCTTTTAGTGGTTCCTAAGAATTTGAGAACCAACGTACTCCGTGCTATGCACGACGACTCGACCGCTGGATACCTGGGTTTCACCAGAACTTACCACCGCATTCAGGGCAGATTCTACTGGACTAGTATGCGACGGGATATAGAAAAGTATGTGGCCAGTGCCAGCAATTCAAGCGCCCTAATACTGCGTCGGTCGGAGTCCTTCCCCCTGTGGCGCCACCATCATCTCCTTTCGAAATGGTTGGAGCGGGTCTGCTCGGCCCATTCCAGCGCTCACCAAACGACAACCGTTGAATTATAGTCTGCGTCGACCACCTGACGCGTTATACTAAAACCGCAGCGATGCCAACGGCCACGGCTCTTGATGTTTCGAGCTTCCTCCTGTCCTCCGGTATACTGCGTCATGGACCCGCTCGTGTTATTGTGAGCGATCGTGGTCGCCGGTTCGTGGCCGGCGTAGTCGAAGAACGGTTGCGTCTCTGTGCTTGCCAGTTTTGCCACTCGACCCCGTATCACCCGCAGACAAATGGTCTCGTCGAGCGCACTAACAGAACTTTGACCGACATGCTTTCGATGGAGTACGTCAATTCAAAGCACAAAAATCACATAATCTCACCCTACGGGCAACCATGGTGGGATGCGAAAGCATCGCGGGGGGTGCGTATCGAGTTTCCGTTTCGTTTCACTTGGCAACACAACCCAATGAAAGTTAGAGTGAGACAAGCGGCACGCTGAAGTGGAATGACGTTCCACTTCAGCGTGCCGTGCCCGTGTTGCTTCCGTAGAAGTTTCCTGCCGACGTTGACGTTTACGTTCGGCTTCCCGGGCCCGAAGTTCGGGGTCCGTTTGCCGACGCTGACGTTTACGTTCGGCTTCCCGAGCCTTCCTCTGCTCCGCGGCGGTGGCGCTGCCGCTGCAACTAGCGCCGACGTTGCCGTTGTTCATGGCGTTTCGCACATAGTTGCACAGAGAGAGAATGACGGAAGCACAGCGAACGCGCGCTTTATACTGCGCCGCGACACTTGCGCCGCCTACCGGCGTACCCTTAGTGAGAGAGGGAGAGAGTGAGAGAGAGAGTTATATGCAATGATTTGCTGTGCCGCACCTGTGGCGGAGAGGGGGAGAGGGGAGGAGGAGAGCGCACACCTGCGTAGGAGAGGAGAATGAGGGAGAGTTGCGCATGCGCAGTATGGGTGCGGACGCCGCAGAACGGACATTGCCCCGAGCATAAGATGCTCTCGCATCTAAAAATTGGGATGACATCTTGCCTTTTATCACATACGCCTACAACACTGCAAAGCATCAAACTACCGACTACAGCCCAATCTATCTACCACCCCGCAGCTTCATTGACACCATTCTACCTTTTACTCCTCATGCGGACTCTTCTATCCCCAGACTCTCTGCCGCGCTGAGGAAGCACACCGCATAGCTCATCTCCGTACGTTGGCGTCCCAGGACCGCTCCAAGGTCAGCTACGATTCACGACATAATAATGTGTCGTATGACAAAGGGGACATAGCATGGCTTTGGACACCAGTTCGCAAACGCGGCCTGTGCCAGAAGTTTCTGGCTCGTTACACCGGGCCTTTCGTGATCACTGATCGCCTAAGTTATGTGACTTATTCCATCGCTCGTCTCGTGTATAATGGCTACCGGTCTAAGAAGGCGCAGCTTGTTCACGTCGCCCGCCTGAAACGCTGTCATCCTCATGACTGAGAGTAGACGTAACAGTTACTCGCCCAGCGGGCTTTGTCTGTGAAGGGAGGAGTGTTACGCTAAAGCGACAGTAAGGTTGGTGGAAGAAGAGAACGAAGTGCGCTTGTCTTTGGAGCGGCTAGGTGTCGGCGCGGCAACCCTTTTCCCATTTTAATCGATTCATCTTTATATAAACGCACCCCATCGTAACAATATAATTGGAGAGATTGTCTCCTTGCCTGACCGTTTTCTCGATAAGTATTTTTAAACTTTTCGTGCGGGTAATTAAAACATGTGAAGCCAGAACCACTGAGGCACAGTCGAAGTCTGAGAAGTTGCGGATACGTGCGCTATGGCTGAACGTAAATGTGGAAGTTTCACGAAAATGAAATAAATATTGAGTTGTCAGCCGTATGCTTAAAGCACCACGGCCTTGATGTGAAATTCGTTCAGTCCTTCAGTACAGTCTATACGATATGCACTTACACCGCTAATTACACACGAATGTCGTAGCTTTGTCCAAACGCACTGAATGAAGTGATAGAACTGTGCATCACAGCGAGAGCACACAAGGCAGCATAATTCGAGCGACGTCATGCTGATCCTTCTGATACGACGTGTTTTAATGACTGCGCTTAGCGTTGTGCACGCTTCACATTGTTTATTTCGCGTTAACAGGCCACTGTGACCAGCTATTTCATGTCGTCACGTTGACCTGACTACTGCGCAGCAGGCGCGAAGCACCCTAAGACTGTTGCCGGCTGGACGAAAATTCTTGCGCTGGATTCACAAACGCCTATGAAAGGTTTCTTTGGGGAGTGTAAGTGAAAGGAGGAAACAATAGAAAGAACATCGCACGAAGCGATTGAAAGACCTGAGTGACGTCATTTCGCCCAAGACTGATGTTAGTATGGGGTTTAGAATAAGCAACTCCGGCCAATCATAGGAACACGATGGCTGTCGTCTGCTGTCGTCTACCCAGAAGTAAGCTCTTAGCAATCGAAACGCGATACAAGGTCGATCCACATAGGTCGCGAAGCTTCGGGCGAAAAGCGGTTCAGAACCAATTGTCACCGACATCAGCAAGGGTGGTTATGGGAGCAGCGATTGAAGCGCGACTATGTTTGGGGGGAATAAACACTGGGAAAGAAAAAAAGCGTTTTTAAATTAAAGCGAGACGCAGTTAGATTCATTCAACGAAAATAAAATTCCTAATTCATTTTATATATGCATGGCGAGAAAAGATACAACTGTATTTTACTAGATCATTATCAATATATACCTTTTTTCAGGGCCAACCGTGAGAGCACCCATCGATAGCGGTGGGCGTTGACGCCGCTATCACTTGCAATGCCATGCAACTCGTGGAGTGCGTGGAAAGGCGCGCTCGTAAAGTTCACCTGTTACAATACGCCCCCCTCACATGTGTTGTGTTGCATGTCGACGTTTGTCTGAATTAGGTGACGCGGGTAGTTTTATTGTTTCTTAACCTGTGCAGTCAAAAGTAATAGTAGCGACCGTCAGATACTTGTTTACTTTAGTTGTTTTCGCGCAACAGCGCTGGCCGACGGGCTTGGCGTCCGACGAAAGGACGAGCACTCAACGCGATCTACGCCCAAAGTGTTCGTCGGCCTCCTAAGAAAGTATGTTCTGTGCAGCGATGCGATTTTTACACCCGTACGGCTGATTTTTTCCGGCATCGCTTTTCGCGCTGAAAACTCGGAACGCCCATTAAGTCGAATGGCGGGGAATTTGAATATACAGCTCTAATGGCAGGCCTCCGAAAACAAATTTCGCGCCTATGAGAACAAAATGACGTCACTTCTGTTTTTGACGGATATGACGTCAAATTATTTTTTCTTCCGCCGGAAGTGTTCCCTCCTCACACAGATGGCGCTAAGCCCCATGAACCGCCGGTAAGCAACCATGTTCTGAACGTATGGGCTTCTATGGAAGCTTCGCTACCAGGTATATCTACCTTGCGCGATACTCGGGCCGCATGGCCCGAGTATCACGTTACGGGCCGCATGGTCCATTAACGAGCGCTGGGTGATTGCTGAGGGGGCGAACGCACTCACAATGCATCCGATAATGACTCTTGCTTTCTTTCGATACAAAAATTCATCAGCGCCCACTGGTTGCGCAAAACGTGCCGGTTGCCACGAGCTCCCAGTATGGCGTTTCAATCGCTGAGTTCTATACTTACGGACTGCATGCAGTTCGAGTCCCTCATGAGGGGCAGAAAAGAGAGGTATATATGACCTTAACTCGAACCTCGCATGCCTTAACAACACAAGCTTAACAAATTGAAGACACAAATCTGTGAGTGCTGCTTTCGTACTTCTACCTGAACTGGCTTTTTGAAAAGTCATGACTCGCGAAATCGTTGACAGGATGTCATGCGTGGTGGCTACGCACAATGATGTCCGCAAGAACTGTGTACGGCTTTCGAAATAAAATTTGGAAGTTTCGCCATTTGTGGTCGTTATTATGCACGCTCTTCGGGCGCTACTCAGTATACCAGCAAGGCAGACATGATGAAAGCTACGTACCGTGTCTTTTTGGAAGGTAATACAAAATTCTTAAAAATCACCTATGGCTGGTAGCAGTATTGTAGTCTTTCAACTGGCTCACACGACGAGACTAACATTACTTGAAAAGCAAATAGAATTGCATAATTCACAAAATAATAAAAAATCCCTAATAAACTTTATAAATTATGACTTTACAATTGATAAATTGTAGACGGTGAGTTCGCAAGTCACTTCGATCAAATTTTTAGGACAACACCAGGGGCGGTATTCCGTAAGAGTCCAACTAGTGGACTGTCCATTTCGGCTGTCGCTGATTGGCTGCTGCTTCACGCGCAGGAAGGTGCCAGCCAGTCTCCGGCGTGCACGTGAAGCAGCAGCCAATCAGCGACAGCCGAAATGGACAGTCCACTAGTTGGACTCTTACAGAATACCGCCCCTATTCCGCGATATTTATTCCTAAAGTGCGCCACGAAATAAATGAGCGTTCCAATTGCTTAGGCGATTCAATGCTTAAAATGGCGGCTCGTTAAAAAAAGTGAAGGAATAGTGTGCTTTTACCGCAGCTTTCACGGCGTATATCTCGAAACACGTGCAATCTTTAGAAATCCTTCGAAGAGGATATGCCTTGCAAACGCACCTGCTAAAATTTGTAAATTGCAATATGTGCCATCAAAAAACTAATTATAAAGTTAATTAGATTTTGTTAATTAGTCGACTATTCTTTTCGATTTCTCCAGGTAGTAATTTCCACCGCTTAGAGTAATCAAGTGCAAGTGCTGCCACAGCCTATCTTTTTATTGCGATATCAATCATATGGACACTTCAAGTGGATTTCTGCCGTCGTAGTCGCCGTGGTCGTCACCGTCGCCGTGAGGTTCCATATAAACTTCAAGGGCGATAAAATCGTCGCCGCGCGCCGTATGTCCGAGTGAAAGCGCGCGGGGGACGCGCGCCTTCGCGGAGAGCGAACGCACCGCGGACATCAAGCGCAACTGCCGTCGCCCGAAAGGCCGTGGGGGTATGGGAGGGAATTAGAGGGAGGGGGGCGACGCTGTGCTGCGGCCACGGTGTAAGAATAAGCAAGAGAGGTGCTGACACTCTCCCCACAACGCGCGCGAAAGCACCGCCCGCTCGCGTCCAGATTATGTTCGGTTCGGTTACAGCTCGGTCGGCGCCGTCGTAGAGGGCGCTGCCGAATGCGGTCCCAGCATTCGGCAGCGCCCTCTACGGCTTCACTCTCACGAGTGAAGCCGACGGGAGCGGACGTGTCGAGTCGAGGTGCCATTTCAGCGCAGCAGGAGCAGCGTGCCAAAGAGCTAAGTTTTGTTATTTTATATTTCACTTTTTGGTTTTTTTAGGAGGGTTAGCTTAGCCAAGCAATCTTTATAAATTATTTTAAGGCTTTCTCACTTTCTTGGTCTTCTCGCTTAGATAAAAGTAGGTAAAGAAATTTTTTTTCCACATCTACGCCTTGTTAGTACGAGATGATGGTTGGTACTAGGGGGAACCCACGCGTGCGTTGTTCTGAGTGCGAGCGTTCCTACGCGCTGGAAGAAACGCGGTTTAAGTCAGCACGCGAAGCGAATGGTGCAGATTTTATCTGTAGGATGTGTGTGCTAGGGTCGCGGCTAGACCGCCTAGAGCAAGACAAGGATAAGTTAGCTACACGGGTTGGAAAGCTAGAAAAGGAACTTAAAATCGAGCAGAAGCAGAGGAAGGAGGCAGAAGAAAAGCTAGCTAACGCAGAAATCCAGCTGAGCTCCACCATTCTGCAAAGCAATGATGAACGCATCGAGGCGAGCACCGCGAACGGAGCTGGCTCCGATGCGAGTGCAGAGACAGCCGAACCCGCCACGCCGGGAAGCAATGGCGGAAACGTCAGTGATAGTCACGAAGGGGATACCACTGACGCGGCCGGGGAAGAAAACAACGCCAAGGGCACGGATAAGAAAGGAGGGGAGGGCATTGTGACTTCGGGGGCAGCTTTCGGCGGTGAAGGGGAAGGAAAGCGTCGAGTTGTCTTTGTTGGGGATTCCAACATGTGTAAAGTAGAACCGGCGATAGCAGAGAGGGTAGGGGCAGACGAACGAGTCCAGGTTAGCGCGCTTCCCGGAAAGCCGATTAGAGAGGTGATAGCGAAGGCCAAGGAACGCATGTGGGACACAATGGAGGAGAGACACCTAGTGGTGATAATGGGCGGAGTGATTGACGTACTGAACGGACGAGGAGCAGGAATCACAAAGCAAATAGCCAAAGGAGTCACCGACCTGCGGAATGTTTCAAAAGAAGTACAAATCGCGGTGTGCACGGTGCCAGAGGTTGAAAGGCAGGGTTATAAAATTGAAAGGGCAGTTCTTGCAGTAAACAGGGAAATTTGGACTCTAGCTAAAGCAATGAATTTTACGGTCATTGACATCAACCGAGAAGTGCACCGAGCAGGCCGCGAAGGCGCTTTTGTGCGTGACGGGATACATTTTAGTGAAAGTGTAGCAACACCGGTCGGAAGTCGATTCGCGGCACGAGCTGTAGCTTTTTTAGGCGGGCCCCAGGCAATCAGGAAGCAGGATTGAGTATTGAACATAGCGAAACACCAGTAAAGGGCAGAATTAGGCGACCAGGAGTCAGGAAAAGACGCAGAAAGGATAAGAATAGAGAAGGTAAAATTTGCTACATTAACATGCAGGGTGGTCGTAAGCAGGAAAAATGGCTGGAAATTCAAACGCAACTGAATGATGAAGCGATTAGCGTGTACGCCTTGACCGAAACGCATCTACGAGATTTGGAGCAGCCGCCTGTTATTGACAACTTTGTATGGGAAGGGTGCAACAGAATGACCGGGTCAAGGAAAGGCGGAGGCGTAGGCGTACTAATTAGGCGAGGTCTGAAGTGGCGAAGGGTAAACGAGACATGTAAAGAGCATTTATGGATTAGTGGTACATGGCAAGGTAAAAAGACGTGGCTGGGAGTAGCTTACCTATGGACAGGTAGTGATAGCAGGGAAAAAATAAGGAATTGGTCGATTGCATTAGAAGCGATATTAATCAGTTCAGTAACTCGGGCCAGGTGATATTAGTGTAAGATATGAACGCGCACATTGACGATTTAGATGGATATACTGATTACAACGGCTCTCTAGTGCTGGATTTGTGTGATGAACAGAACCTTATAGTAGTTAACAGGGAGAATAAGTGTCATGGACAGGTAACGTGGCAATGCGGAAACAGGCAGTCATGTATTGACTACGCCTTAGTCTCAGAAATGGTCTACGAACAACTGGACCAAATGATAATAGATGAAAATGGAAAAAATAGCCTGGGAAGCGATCATAGACGTTTAGCATTAAAGTTTGGGAGATATACCAGCGCAGAACATGAACCAATAGCCTCAGAGTTTTTAAAAATGAATGACGAGCAAATAACAGAGATCGCAAACAACATAGAGAAGAAAATTGAGGCTTTTCCTACAGCAGTCTGGGAATATAAGGAACTGGTGGAGGTTATGCAGCATGAAATAAGGCGGACACGGCAATACAATTGTTGGATTGGAAAGAGGAAACCACGTAAGTGGTGGAACAAGGAAATTAAACAAACTATAGAAGAGCGTAAAGAGGCATCTAGGGCTCATCGAGAAGCCAAAAAGTTGGGATTACAAGAAGAAGAGGTGCTCCTTAGATGGAATACATACAGAGAAAAGAAAAGGGTTGCGAGTGAGCTCGTGCAAGAGAAAATTAAATGCGCAAGTGAACGTTGGGTGCATAACATTCACAAAAGAGACAAAGGCGCCCCAAAAAGATTCTGGAACCATATAAAAGCACTCGGAGCTCCAACTAGAAACTCGCAAACGGCTATAAGGGATGAAGACGGTAACATCTATGAAGGCGATGATGCGCTGCGGTACATCACAGACGTTATCAGGCATAACTTCGGTACGAGAAAAAGCGTAGTTCAGACAACAGATCCAGCAACAACAGAGAGGCTTGAGAGATCAAAATTCAGCATAGAAAGCTTTTATTGGAAAAAGGCAACAGAAAATGTCCCTAACAACACGGCAGCAGGACCCGATGAAATCCCAATACAGCTAATCAAAAACCTCGGTCCAAAAAGCAAGGCACTGCTGACTAATGCCATAGAGCAAGTGATTAGAACAAAGAATATTCCCGTTGGATGGCGTGAAAGCAAGATGAATCTCATCTACAAAGGCAAAGGAGATAAGGATAAGACGAGCTCGTACAGGCCAGTTACAGTAACGTCGGTGATATATAGAATGGCAATGCAAGCCATAAAATTAGAACTGTCGAAGTGGGTGGAGGAAAACGGTGTATTGGGGGAACTACAGAATGGGTTCAGGCCAGGCAGACGCTTAGAAGACAATATGTTTGTACTAACTCAGTGCATAGAGATTTCAGTAGCTCAGAAAAGACCTTTATGGGTAGCATTTCTAGATATTAAAGGAGCTTATGACAACGTAGACAGGGAATTGTTGTGGGATATTCTTCAATACGAAGGCATGGATGACGATTTCGTGGAGCTGCTGAGGGAGATATATCGAGACAACCAAGTACAAGTGGCATGGGAAGGCCGAAAAGGAAATGAAATGGTGGGAATTCACCAAGGATTGAAGCAAGGATGCCCTCTGTCACCATTGTTGTTCACGCTTTACGTCAAGGACATAGAAAGACGACTGGAAAACAGCGAATTAGGTTTTGATTTATCCTACATGCGTAATGGACAAATGGTGCAACAGAAGGTCCCTGGATTGATGTACGCAGACGACATTGTGCTACTAGCGGACAATAAAAAAGATTTACAGATACTTGCGAATATCTGTGGGAACGCAGCGACAAATCTAGGCCTTAAGTTTAGCACAGAGAAATCAGGGATTATGATCTTTATTGAACACACGAGTAACTTCGTGGTGTCAATTCAACAGCAAGTAATACCCATAGTGAAGCAATATAAGTACCTCGGCGTACACATAAACGAAGGAAAGAATTACTCAAGCATCCACCAAGATAATCTGAAAATAAAGGGGAAGCGGAATGCAGCATTAATGAAACACAGAGCACTGTGGGGCCACAATAAGTATGAGGTGGTGCGTGGAATCTGGAAAGGAGTAATGGTGCCAGCGCTAACATTCGCAAATGCCATTATATGCTTAAAATCGGATATATTGGCGGGTTTGGAAGTTAACCAAAGATCAGTAGGCCGGTTGGCTTTGGGAGCACACGGTAATACGACAAATGAGGCAGTGCATGGAGACATGGGTTGGGCCTCTTTTGAAGTCAGAGAAGCACAAAGCAAAATTAGTTTTGAAGAAAGGCTCAGGAACATGGATGAAAATAAATGGGCGGCTAAAGTGCACAAGTATCTCTACATGAAAAGCGTGGACACAGAATGGAGGAAGAGGTCAAGGAAGTTGGCAACCAAGTACAGGATAATCGAAACTGTAAATAGACAACCAGGGGTCATCAGAAAGAAAGTGAGAGAAATAGAGACCGTAAATTGGATGCAAAGAATGGAAACGAAAAGGACAATGGAGATTTACAAGAATGAGAAGAAAGAAATTAGACGGGAAAATCTGTACGATAACACAAAGGGCAGTGCCTTGCTATTTGAGGCTCGAGCCGGTTGCCTAAGGACGAAAACATATCGGAACAATTATTCGGAACTAGATGAGACATGTGTATGCTGCAGTAAAGATCCAGAGACCACTCAGCACATCCTAATGGAATGCGACGGGATCCACCCAGCGAGAACCGTAGGTAACGTGCAACTCTCAGAAGCGCTTGGGTTTAAAGTGGAAGGAAACATAAACAGATCAGCCGTAGAGATCAGCAAGAGACGATTAGAGTACTGGTGGAAAAATAGCAGGGAAAAGATGGATACGACCTGATCTCTTAAAATCATAGGCAGCGGTACAAGCTAAATTTTTGAAAAAGAAAGATAATGAGAGGTATACAAAAATGCTAGATAAAGAACATGTGTAGTATACCTCATTAAATCAAGCAGGCTAGGTGACTATTTGTCGCCACCCCGTTTCAAAGGGGATGCCAATAAATCATCATCATCATCATCATCACCAGCCTCGGCGGCAAGGCGCGTGCTGCCGCTGTTCGTCTTGCTGCTTGCATGTGCAGCCGCGCTGTTTTGAAGGCACTCTTTTTGTTCGCGTGCGTTGTATGAGCTTGAGCTTGGGTATTGTTGCCACGGGCCCTCGACAAAGGTGGCAGCGGCCTTCTGAGGGGCGTTTGAAATGGGTAGTAAGTGCTTCGTTCTGAACTGAAATTCTGGATGCCGGTCGTTTGCGGAGCGTGTGCCTTTATTCAAAGCGCCGTCTGACAGCGGTCGTCTAGAGCAGTGGCGCCGGGTAAATCTGAGGGCAGACCGAACTCTCATGCCTACCGACCATGACTGCGCCAACCATTTTTCAGAGGATGCGATATCGACGGCATATTACACGGAGCTAGATAAAAGGGTTCCCACCTTATTTCCGAACTGTCCAAACAACCTCACACTGTAAAATAAACCTCGAAAGCCGCTGCGGAAGAGAAAACCTTCGGTGTGCCACAGCAGTTTGTGCAAATTTTGCTGCATGTACCAGATATATATTGGGTGGCTTAACTATCATGCACCTAGATTTAAAAATATGCAAATGTCACGTAGCTCGAGAGAATCAAGGTAATGTTGTCTGCCGTGGCCTGCAGATACTCAGATTATTTTTTTGCATTCCGGCTAAATACATAATTATTTTCATAACTGATTAATAAACTTTTCTAATGCTATAATTAGATAAAAAAGTGTGATCGAGAGAATTGTACAGCAGCATGGAAAACTCCCGATACAAATTTCTGTTGCTCAATATGTGATACATAAAAGTGTTTTCCGAGCGTGAAAGAAACCCGCGAATACACGCAAAATTGCCGCGTGACTGGCTGCTCGAGGCACTTTGCGTGTATTCGTGGGCTTTTTTCACGCTCGGAAAAACACTTCTACGTAGCGCGTAATGAGCAATAGAAAGCTGTATCGGTAGTCTTTCATGTGTCTCTGCAATTTTCTCATTGACACTTGTAATCTAATTATATTATACTTATGTAATTAGGCGGAATGTAACAAATAATCTGAGTATCTCTAAGGGACGGCAACAACATTACTATGGTTCTGTCCATCTGCGTGGCATTCGCAATTTTCAAATCTTTGTGCACCCTGTATAATACTGCTGTGTTCTGTGCAGATGTGTGCCTGATTTTCAAATTTGTTCCATCCTAGCTGCAGATTTTTTTTTTACGCTTGCATGTTTTTATTCGACATTTTCCCATTGTAGGAGTGTATGAGAGCGTAAGAGTCTGGGATGTTTATACCCTATCAAATTTATCGAGCTGCTTCATGCACAATTTGTTTTCGTATTGTGTCTTTGCGAAAAAATGTATATGGGATTATTGTGTCGTAGGTGTAAGTGTATTTGTGGACAGGCTGTAGCATGCATTGTCAAACACGCTTACATTGGCATATTCTCGTATGCAACTTCAGAAAAAAGAAAGTCACCTGTTTTTTTTTTTTTTTTATCTTGCAAGAGCCACTCAGTCCTCTATGGACGAAAGCTAAATGAGTAATATACACGGTCTATGTTAAGTAGAATTGAAATAAAAAAAGGCATTTGCTCAGGTTTTCATCAGTAAACTGTATTAGTGATGCTGTAATCGAAGATAAGACGACTGCCTTCGTCCCGCCTAAAAAATTCTGATTTGAAATCGTTTTTACATAGCTGATGTGCATTCTCATCTCAAGTTCTAGCCATGAACAGCCTCTTTGTGCTAGTGACTTGCAAATCGCAAGCTTGCGCCGTTTCATAGTTATACCGCGGCCACACTGAATTCGCGCAACGGTGCTTGAACGGTTTTCTGAGTGTGAATGGAAGTAGCGATAAGCATGAAATACAACATTTTCCTGTGCAGTCACTATTTTCTTCTGATCGAGGAGTAGCACGTGGGCTAACGCTTTTATTTTTTAATGCTTGGATGCACGGCTAGACCAGACAAAACAAATTGTGCGCGCGAGTGTAACTTGAGTGGGCTTTGAGTGCTGCCTGATCGATTCGTGCTCACGTCATTCAGGTTCTGCACAACGAACCTCCATGCTAGTGAAGCATTAAGCCTGGTATACTTATCGTTTAATCTGAAATAACGGTTTTCCTTCCAGATTTACGTTTTATTCACTCCACTGTGAACGAAAATTTTGTGGAAGCAGAGCAATGTCAAGCCGCCGGCGCCGCTAAGCAGGGACCCCTGATCGCGGCGCCATCTATCGGCTCGCAGCCGAGCTACTCGGTGCGCCCGCGCGCTGCCGAACATAATCTGGACGCTCGCGCGCGCGCAGTGTCAACACCGTGGTGTCAACATGGCTCTGACCTTTGTATGCGCTGTGCTTACGCCGCTAAGTTTCAGTTGAAGCGACAGACCGCACGAACCTTTGGTCGCTGCGGCGGCCGCGCTTCCCCACACTCGCGTTTTGATAGTTGTTTTCTGCGGTCATGAGTCTATTCATGTTTGCTTGTGCGCGCTGACATCACGCTTGTATTAATTCAGTTAGTAAGCGAATGTGTCAAGTTTATGCAGCCAACAAAACTATTATCCCTACTCCATATAGGTCTCTACTAATTTGCTATCGCAATTGAGGCTTCGATTTTCCGGCGAAACTGCGATATTTAAAAAAAATATTGTATGAACTGAAAAAAAAATGACCCGGTAGTTAGGAAATAAATTCTGGGCATTGGTTTTGTAATATAACCACTCATGCAAAAAATGTAGCTAATAGCCTGCAGTGAATACGCACGTTAAGGCAGGCTTATGTCTTCTTCATTAAACAGTAGATGCCATTTGTTAGCTAATTCTTCCGGTATGAAGCTTGAATCGATGCTGTCTCCTATATATGCAGGGTCAAAGAGGACTTCCCGGCATGCCGGGGCTTCCAGGTGCTAAAGGTCACAGGGTGAGTAAATTAACCACTTGCACCACGTGTGCAAGATGACATATAACAGTGCTTGGAGTCAGACAGGCGAACCACACGTGGAACATTTTTCTCGCTTGCACAAATGTGGAAAGCATGGAAAAGCATTCGGCGGCCTCGCTTGTGCAATAGTTCAGGCGTGCCTGAAGCTCTCGGTCCGATTCTCGACGAGGGGGGGGGGGTACGCAGTCCGATAATGGACAAGTGTGGTTTTCTGTACTGGATGCACGCTACACAACTCTTCATGGCCAAACTAACCAAGAACCCACCACGCCGTTTTAGGGCTACACTGTGCCTTTCTGGCAGAAAGTTCTTTTTTTTTTCAATACTTCAAGTTTTGGTAACACAGCATTTTGGCCCACTAGCAGGAATTGATGCTGCAGTTTTTTTTTATTAACAGCGGAGCTGTTTCTGCCGGCCGTTAGTCCATGATTAGCGAACAAAAAATGTGGGCCGATCCTGGCGGTTTTGCAGAAAGGGCCCAAGCCCAATGGCACATACCCCTGTGAACTAGCGAAGCTGAGCCTGGCTAAGTGCAGCTAAGCATGGTTGGGACTACTTAAGCTTAGACAGTCATCGATAGCCAATCAATAGCTAATTGGTAATCAATCAATAATCAATAAATTCCGAATAATGCTGGGGATGACTTGGCAATGCTTACCCTAGCCCAAATACGTGGCCAATACTTGCGATAGCCAATCAATAGCCGGTAAATAGCCAATCAATAGTCGACAAATCATCAGTAAATTTCAGGAAATGCTAAGGATGACTTGGTGACAGTCCGCGAGGGCTTACAGTGTTATAAAGAAAAAGTAGTGCTTAGCCTAGCCCAAATACGTGGCCAATACCTTGCGATAGCCAATCGAAAGCCAATGAATAGCTAATTGATCAATATTCAATGAATTCCGGAAAATGTTGGGGATGACTTGGTAGTGCTTAGCCTAGCCCAAAAGCCAGGACTAGCTAGGTGCTCATCAGCGCCGCTGTCCCTTTACATTGCGCTTCCAGTGCAAGCTGCGCTATTACAGCGTAAGCTGTTATGGGCTTAGTCTGATTGCTGTTTCGGTTCGCGTTGTTGTCCGCCGCCGCCGCGTAACCGCTATAACCCGAAATGCGAAAAAAAGTACCCCGTCTCCGCCGGCATCGAGCCCAGGCCCGCTGCGTGGAAGTCGGATACGTTACCACTGATCCACGCAAGCGTTTGCTATCAGCGGCAGAAAAAGGCCCTATAAACGCGCTCTAGGCAGGCGCGCAGGCGCAGACGGCCTGAGCCTAAGCCGGTATGGTGGCCATCTAGTTAAGGCGCCTGCAAAAGCCTTTATACAGGCGCAGACGACGAGATGCGGTTCAAAAGAGGCACGCAATAAACGCGATTTTGATGTGATATGATGTGTGCCAAGTACACGTTATGGCGTCTCCTCGCAAGGTACGAACCGCTGCTGAAGAAGCGAATCGTAGAGCTACGTGCGCGGCTACAACCAAGCATCATCGGGCTCAGCAAACTGCTGTGCAGAGAGCATTACAAACAGCAGCTCGCCGTCGACGCCGGGCGGACAGTTGAGATCGCTCTCGTCAAAACGAGGCGAAAAGACTTTGCCGCGAAGACCGTGTTGTGCGTGGTGTCGAAATTGCTACTCTTAAGCCGCTCCACGAGCTTACGCTGTGACTGTCCTGCGTGTGCCGCGCAGGCCTGTGACTTTTTTTTCTCCAGGGTTGCCATGCGGCATAATCTCGGAATGAAATAACTTAACGTTAATACAATAATTTGATGGCATATTTCCGGCTACTATAAAAGCGACTTATAGAATATATTGTCCATTAGCCACTGTTCGTACTTTTCAGGTAGGTCACTTCTCAACTTCCCACCATTAAGGCAACCTTAATGATTTTTGGGAGAAAACTGTCACATTGAATGGACAGCCGCTTGCAAGGAATGAGGCACTAAACGTTCCACTCCCCTGCTCCTTGTATCCTCAAGAGGACATAGTCAGCTTCCCTAAGCGCGAAAGTATTCTTCACTAACTTCCAACGGCTTCTTTACTTCTTGCCATAACATAGGACGATTAGACGCTATAACGCTTTATAGTTAAAAATAACGATTCTTCAATATAAAGTACATTTAGGTAGTTATGTACAGGTGAACATGTGATCTAAGGAATAAAACACGGTAGTGCCGAAGGTGCAAAGCGTCGCTCCTAAGTGCATAGGTCGTGAGGCCGAGAGCTCGGTCTCAGAGGGTCGTCCTTTCCTCCCAAGCCACGTCACAGTTAATGACAAAATGCCACACAAGACCATATCTCTCTATGTCCACATGGATGTTCCAGTAGTAGCATCTCATGACTGAAAAATATGAACCCAACATGATCCCCTTACAGGGCATACATGCATACATGCCACTGTGGTCAAGGAATTAACACAATTTAAGTACAGGGCTCGCTTTTGTTCGTCGGACTTTAACGTACCCACGTAAAGACGATGCGTCACATGCTTCCAACTAGCACATTTGCATTGCGCTCAAGTACAAGCCGCGCACATTCTTAGCCGATTGGTGGATATATACATTCAACATCGCGCGTACACAGTTCTTATTTGCTTTTCATACTGCAAAACTTGTCGAGGTTCTCACGTTGTCATCGGCGACTTTAATGCCCACCATCCCGTGTGGGGCTCTTCTTCGACGAACGCTCGCGGCAGAAACTTGGCCCTTATTCATAGCTTGATGGTGAGGAGCTCATTTGAGGAACCCTTTTGAGGAGCTTACTGCAGCATTTGATTTGACTATTGTGTTTGATTCTAAGAGCCTGCTGTCGGCTACACGTTGGTGTACCGATCTCGATACACATGGAAGTGACCATCCACCAACATATATTCAGTTGAAATGGTTACATCCCCCCGCTCCGCACACTGTGCGTTGCATCCATTGGACATCATTCGACGAATCTGAGAACGCCACCTGTCAAACCCTCTAATCACCTTTTGAATATTGAAGATGTCATCGCATCATCTTTACGCAACACAACAAAGCATCTCAGCGCACCTAAGTTACCTATTCATGGCCAGTACGAGCGACTTCGCTTGATACGGTGTCGCGCAGAACCAAAATACAGATAAACCAAATCACCTTTAGACGCATCTGCATCTCTCCTGGCTCAACGTCATGCCTTAAGCACTTTCAAAAGCTCGACAGACCATGCTGGAGGGCATTCTATGGATCTCTGGAACCGAGAAACCCTATCTGTAGAATTTAGCAAAACCTGCGAAGCCTC
Source organism: Dermacentor silvarum (assembly GCF_013339745.2). Lineage (NCBI taxonomy): Eukaryota > Metazoa > Arthropoda > Arachnida > Ixodida > Ixodidae > Dermacentor > Dermacentor silvarum. Next base: position 19,842,129 of record NC_051159.1, read on the forward strand.
TGATCGCCTCCACCCGTTCAGTGCTGTGGTCATATGGCAAGGCCGGCGTGCAGTCGAAGTCAGTGAAGACTTGTGCAAATTACTTGTACTTCCAGCCGTTTACATCGCCATCACAATTGGCCTTCCGACCATCTTTATATTAACGGCCATCTTGATGCGCTTTTTCCTATGCGCGAGCTCTATGCTGCGATATCTGCTTCCCGCCGGTGATTTCATTATCACCAGAAACAGATGGAATTGATTTGTCATCTGTGATTTGTCATCTTGGTGTGGGAGCTCGAGAATTTCTCCTGTCGCTTTAAACTCACTGTGGGACTCAGGGACAGAGCCTGACAAGTGGAACTGCAGTCCTCTTGTGGCTCTGCTGAAGCCTTCGAAAAGCCCCCATGCTCTTCCACACTATGGTACAGTAGCCTTGGCAAGCTGGGTCGGGAAACGTGTGGTGTTGGTCGTGGTGGAAAGCATTTATTAAACAAGAAAGAGAGGTGTGGACTCACGCAGGAGCCCTACATACTCCGAAGTTCGGGACCCGATTGGTCGAAGCCGCCTGCTTGGCCCTCTTGACGAATCCCTTTCGGGCCTGAAGGTCGGAGCAATTCAGCAGGGCCGCCTCCCAGTCCTCTCTGGTAGTTTGGGGGCGGGGGGACAGAGCTGAGTTTTGCTGCCAGGCCCTCACTAAGTGATATGTGTCATCCACCTTTCCACAGTGTTGGCACCTGCCACTGATCGTAGGATCAAAATGTTTCATTACGGCCGGGGACAGCATTGTGTTGGTATATAAGTGAAGTAGAACGTGTTCGTTCGCTTTCCGCAGCCATTTAGCTGGGGCTGGGTATCGGCGATTGCTATCCTTATAATAGGTAGCAATGTCTTTGAAAGTTAAGAGAATTGCGTCATCTTGTTCCAGGCATTCAGAGGTCAAAGGGGACGTCCGGTAAGTGAGTGCTCGGGCTGCCGCATTAGCAGCTTCATTCCCTAGAAAGCCCTGATGGCCAGGAGTCGAAACTATACAGCTGTGTGTTGGATCTACATCCCTTCTGCAGTTTCGTAGTATTCGTTCGACCTGGAGGGTAACCCAACCAGCCTCGTAATGACGGCACACCCCATGGGAATCGTCATCATATATTTAGAATTAGAGTCCGAGGCAGCTGGGGCGATCGCGACCTCCTCTGCTTGTGTTGTACCTGGTGAACGAAAAGTGAGACCATCCACCTATGTTCCCTGGTGTATGACTGCTGCCGTATACCATGCTCCGTGTCTTCGCCCAGTGAGATCCACGTAGTAAACTCCGTGTTTGTTGTCATAGTGACGTTTCAAGGCTTCCGTCCTAGCTTGGCGGCGTTCACTATGATATCCTCTATCCATCTTAGTTGGAAGAGGTTGAACTCGGATGGCGCATCTCCATTGTTCTGGCACTCTGACCCTTTCCTGTATATGGGAATCGTGTTGGATGTGTATTCGAGTCAGGAGTTGTTGGCCCGATCGTGTTTGGGCTAATCTTGAATTGATTTGTTAGATGAGCTTTTTTTGAGCTCCTGGAAGGTGTTGATCACTCCAAATCGGTGGAGCGGATGATATTGAGCAGGCTGAAAGGGCTACACGAGAAAAGTGGTGGATTTCTTGGTTTTATCTGCAGATTTGGAAGAGGCCTGTCGTCTATCGATGGTGTGATTGAGCTGGTATTCTCTGTCCAATAGGAGAAAAGACGCCGACTCGTGGTATGTGCAATGTTTCTGGGTTTTAAAGGTGCCTACGCACAGCGTCTAACGCCATTCAATTCTTAAGGCTTGGGGATCTCGGTGTTGGCGGCCGGATGTATGCATGCCTATACAGCTGTCACAGTGGCCGCACCATGTCCACTCCAGATTGCGAGACCGATATACATGACGTTCGCACGGGCGTACCACAGGGCGGTATCCTTGGCCCAATATTGCTCACTGTTATACTGACGGGCCTTACTGACGAGCTACTTGATACAACGCACACCCGCACTAATGGGGATGACATTTGTGGTCATCTGTGGTCACACGTCCTGAAGTGCGTGCAAGGCTTCAACGCGGCGAAGTACTAGCGCCATAGGAGCTTGCAGCGCTCCACAAATAAGTGGGCTCTGTTGGTATTCACTTGCAAATTAATGTCACAGTGCCCCATCGTTGGCAACAGAACCGCGCTTCCCCTTGTCACCCACCACAGACTTCTCGGAGCTATAGTAAACCACGATCTTTCTTGGGCAAAACATGTTACTGCGCCCAGGACTAAGCTGAGAAGCTTCATACACGTTCCATTTTGTTATATCAGGTGGCGCCCTCCTGAGCGAAGTCTGCTCCAAGTGTATCAGGCGTTTTGTGGGCTACGGCAAACTACTAACCATGGGCTTTTATTCTATCTCGAGTGAGAATCTAAAAAGATGTCATGTTTGTCTATTTGTTGTTTTGTACTTTTTTTTTTGCTTTAGGCCTCTCTGCTGTCAGAGCACATGCGCTTGTCAGCTATATTACATAAGGCGGGTCTTTGAGCAGTAAATCTGTAATTGGAGTCCAGCGCCTCTGTCTTTTTTTTTCGTGTGTACGTGAACGTGCCAATTTCAAGTGGGCTGTTTCATCAACATAACGGCTCACCAACTAGCCCACCAGCAGCCTCTATTAAGTACGTTACACAACGGCTGTGCTATCTAACGTGGGGTCATCGTGTCTGCGCACACTTAAGAGCCTTCAGGTATACTGAGGATGTGCCTCGGCTTGCCACGCTGCACCACAACCAAGAGTCCCATAGTGGAAGCACGGGCTTGCCCAATTGATGTATGCAGTTGTTGTGAACCTGTGAAATCGCCTGTCACCACGGTGGTAAATTACTTTGGTCCCCAAAAGTCACGCGGTGCAAAGCGATATTGCTACGCTCGATTCGTCTGGGCATTGCTTTCACCTGCTGCTACGCACCCCTTCGAACAGCCCTGATTTTCAACACTGTCAGACGCCTGAAATGCTGGAAAACGCATTATGTGAGGGCCCAGCATATATACCGGACCTACAGACGTTGAATAATTCGCTAGCAAACGTTGGTAGGCAACCACTGTCGGAGGATGCTATTCTCGGCCTATGGCCTGCATCTACAACTGAAATGTGAATAACTAAATCGCTGGTAAAGTTCTCGCATGAATCGGAAACAGACGAGCGCTTTTAATAGGGCCTCTCTTCAATTTACATTAGCACTCACCACTTCTACTCAGCATAATCCATCCCAATACTTTTATTTCCCTTCCCTCTATCCGCGCGCGGGCGTTAGACGCGAGCGCAGCAGCTCAGGTCTACCTAGCTGTCCTTGCTTGTCATTTATGTACAGGCTACACTTTGAATAAATATTTAAAGGTTGCCTGTGGCAGGCAGCATAGTTCTAATTATTGAGCTGGTCTATTAGAAGAGGCGGACAATGCTTGCACAAAAAATGGAAACGCATAATCGACAAATTAACAAACATTCACTACTTATGTTTTAGCTCATTACCTTATGGCCGATATTGCAATTTACAAATTCTAGCCGTGGAGTTCGCAAGGAAGATCCACTTGGAACAAATTCTCAGGGTTGCACCTGTTTCGAGATATTAATTCCTGAACTTTGGGGAGAAGTGTATTGGCGTTCAAGTTACTTTCTTAACATAACGTCGTTTCATGCAAAATAGCACTATTCTCTTCGATACACAATATGTTGCGAAAATCATAACTTCCAAAACTGTGATTAGACCCAAATCATGCGATGTATCCAGGTCTTTTTTTTTTTATTAGGAAGTAGCAGTTGTCCAAGCCATCATAATTGGACAACTGATGAGCGGTATTCTACTTTACTAGTTACGCCATAAAGGTACGTCCGCCTTTGACCGGCGCTGTTCCTTATTTGTAATAGCGACATCACCACGAAATACAGAACATCGGTTGAACTGCGCTTATTTGCGGATGATTGCTACAGTGCCGCTGTAATAAAAATGCAGGCGATAATTTCATAAGCTTTTTGCAGATCAATAATGACTGGTCAGTGTACTTTAAGTTTTACCATATAAGACTGTACTTGTGGCTATAAAAAGGCATTTTTCGTCTACAGTAGTAATAACGCTTTCTATCGTAGAGCAGTGTTATAAAAAGAAAATTACATTCTGGGTTGTTACGTGCAATACGACGATCTTATTGTGATCTGATGAATAATTTTGACCACCAGCGGTTTCTTGCCACGTTCCCTGTGCACGGGCGTTTCCGCCCCCACCAAAATTGCCGGCGGGATTCGATTCCGCAACCTTTGGGCTTAGCAGCGCTACGCCATAGCCGCCCCCGCGGCGAGTCACCGAGGAAGTATAACTTTTAAAAATCACCTACCTTAAAACATGCTGCGGTGGCTACCGCGTCCTGATCACGAGGTTCCATTCCGGTCTATGTACCAATAAGGACCAAATCTCCGAGAATACCAGTCTTGATTTGGAAATTTTAACCCCATTAATGAATCAAAGTGCCACACTGAACACATATGCTCAGCGAATGCTCGGCTTGTTACAATTGTGTACATTGTCTTAAACCTTCATTTTCTTCTAGGGTTTTCCAGGCCTCGACGGTGCTAAAGGCGACCAGGGTCTTCCAGGTGAAAAAGTAAGTGTTTACACCAGCGGGCTCGAGAATTCACAAATGAATTTTCAAGTGACAAACCTTAGATAACCACATTGCAATATTACGATCTCTTAAAAAACCAAAACACATGTTGTCGGCCTCTATTGTGAGCGTCATTATTTATTTATTTATTTATTTATTTATTTATTTATTTATTTATTTATTTATTTATTTATTTATTTATTTATTTATTTAAGTTACCCCTAATGGTACTCTGGCTGAGGGCATTAAGTTGCGGGGTTTGGTACATATAAGGTAACAGTACTGAGAATGTGGTTCAACGCAAGTGATAATTCACAAATTAACAGTTCAGGCATACACAAAATTCATTAAAATATTGTTACGCGCTATGCCGAGCATGGAAGAATGTGCCAGAAAGACAGTGAAGACGACGATCTGGGTAGCGCTCGTGTTGTTGTTCGGCCATCTTGCCTGCAGCCGTTTCTCTCTGTATATATCTTGTAAATATAATTTCCTATCTCTTTTGGCAACTCTCATACCCGTGGCATGAGAGGTGCGGGGTACCCACACGATACAACGGAGCTCCACAGCGGCTGACGCTTGGCTTTATCCACGATGGCGGAAGAGGGGTCGGCGCCCAACGAGGCTGCTGCAACAATAACGGTCATCCTGGCTGAGCTAAAAGACCCATGCACATTCTGCGCGACTGAAAACGTCGACATCGAGGACTGGCTACTCCTGTACGAGCGTGCAAATAAGAATAAATAAGAATAATCACTTGGATGAGATGATCATGTTGGCAAACCTATTATTTTACCTCAAAGGAACCGCGAAGGTGTGGTTTGAGAATAATGAAGACGAAATTGGGAGGAAAAGATGCGTTCCCTGTTCGGCAAGTCTGCAGGTAGAAAGGCAGTAGCAAAGAAGGAGCTGGCATCTCGTGCACAGACAGAGACAGAGTCATACCTGATTTATATAAAGAACGTGCTTTCCCTTTACCGCAAAGCCGACGACGGCATGACGGAGTATGAGAAAGTAGGCCACGTGTTAAAGGGCATAGCAGATGATGTCTTCAATCTGCTAATCTGAAAGGACTGCGACACCATCAATACCATCTTCCAAGAGTGCGAGCGCTTTGAGACCGACAAAAGTCGACGCATTGCCCATAATTTCACTCGACTTCCGAACACGGCAGCAACGTGGTCCTGCGAAGACGTACCTGAGCCATTGGCGCCGCTCACCGTGGAATACGTGAAGAAGATCATCCGACGTGAACTTGACGCTATTTCTCCTGCTTCTACGTGCGGCCGTACCTGTGACCATAGCTCCCAGATGGTGCCACCAGTCCAAGCTATCGTTCGTGAGGAGCTCTCCAATGCTGGCCTGGACTATGTGTGCGCCGCAGGTGCTTCCCAGCCAATCGACCGCCAGCCCTCACTTTCGCACGCCCAAGGTTAAAGGCCGCCGTTCTATACTTGCAACCCAGCGGAGTGGATGACTGCTGATGACCATCTCATTTGCTATAACTGCCGTCGTATTGGAGACGCGGCCCGCCATTGTAAAAGCCGGTGGTATTGGTATCAGGCTCCCTATGGAAACAACCGTCGCCCCGGCATGGATAATGGCCGATTTCAACCCTACCACAAGCCTCCCCTAACCACCGGTGACGACGCTCCCTCCATGGCGTATCGTCGTTCACCATCCCCAGGTGGTCACCAGTCCCGTTCGCTGTTGTCGCGTCGCCAATCATCTCGCTCGCCCCAATTCCGCCGCCCTATGTCGCCGATTGAACGACTCCCTCGGGAAAACTAGACGATGCAGCTCCCAGAGGTGATGCTGCATCGACGACCCGCCTGCCAAATCCTCTGACCACACTGCAGACCAGACGGAACCATACCGAGTTTCAGCGGCAGAACGGCGTATTATCAATAAACAAGTGGATGATATTGTTACGCGAAGAACGAGTCAGTAAGACGGGCAACTATTTACAGGATGTATTTACAACAGCGGTTGCAGCGCTGACCGGTTAGGTTCACAGCGCGAGCCCAGCTCGTTCTTCCTCTTCTTTTCTCGAGTGATGGCGCCCGCGCGCCTCGGTCAAACAATCAAATACCACACGCGTGTAGCATAATCCCCCGGCGGCAGAAGCGACGTCCCGGAGCGTCTAAATGTCATCACTGGGAGGGTGATACTGCTTCAGTCGTGTAACGTGCACGATATCGCTGAACTGGGAAGCAGATGGGGCGTCAGGGGCGATCTCGTATGTGACGGGAGTCACGGCACGAAGCACTCGGTAGGGGCCTGTGTAACGCGACAGCAGTTTTTCTGACAGGCCGACCTGACGCGACGGAGACCATAAAAGCACCAAAGAACCAGGCGGGAAGTGCACGTCTCGATGTCGCTGGTCGTACAAACGCCTTTGACTCTCTTGGGAGTTCAAAAGGCGGTCACGGGCAATTTCCCTTGCGTGAGCAGCGCGGGCGACGGCATCAAGTGCATATTCACTGGTGGGTGCCGCGTTAACAGGGAGAGTTGTGTCGAGGGGCAGTGCTGGTTCTCGGCCGAACAGGAGGAAAAATGGGGAATAGCCGGCTGTGTCGTGGCGCGAATAATTATAGGCAAAGGTGACAAACGGCAGAGTGAGGTCCCAGTCTGTGTGGTCTGAAGAGACATACTTCGCGAGCATGTCTGTGAGAGTGCGATTAAGACGCTCCGTGAGGCCATTAGTTTGCGGATGGTATGACGTGGATAGCTTGTGCCTCGTGGCACAGGACTGCAGGATGTCCGCGATAACTTTTGACAGGAATGTCCGGCCACGGTCTGTGAGAAGTTGTCGCGGAGCTCCATGTAATAAAATCACGTCGCGTAAAAGAAAATCGGCAACATCTGTGGCGCAGCTTGTAGGGAGCGCTCGGGTGATGGCGTAGCGCGTGGCGTAATCTGTGGCCACAGCGATCCACCTATTCCCAGAGGTAGAAAAAGGAAAGGGACCAAGTAAATCTAAACCAACCCGAAAGAATGGCTCCGCGGGAAGCGTCGGCGGATCCGGTCGTAGGTACGTGACACACCGAGGTGACCGGCAGTGGGGAGGTCGTGAAGTTCGTGGAGAACAGCCGAGCGAAGGTGTTTAGGGATCACAAGGAGTAATGCTGGGCCGTCGGGGTGAACGTTGTGGCGGTAGAGTACGCCATCTTGAAGTGTGAATAAGCGAAGGGAACTGTCGGCAAGTGGAGATTCCAGGCGGTCAATGATGACACGCAAGGACGGGTCACGGCGCTGCTCGTCGGCGACATGGACCAGAGGAAAAACAGAGAGAACGCAGGCGTCGGTGTCAGGCTCAGACGTAGAGGTCGGGTCTTCGACTGGGTAGCGAGAGAGGCAATCTGCGTCCTGGTGTTGGCGTCCCGACTTGTACGTCACTGTGTAGGGATATTCTTGTAGTCGGAGAGCCCAACGACCGAGCCGGCCAGTAGGATCCTTGAGCGACGAAAGCCAACACAGCGCATGGTGGTCTGTGATTACTGAGAAGGGCTTTCCATATAAATATGGGCGGAACTTTGAAACAGCCCAGACGAGAGCAAGACATTCGCGCTCGGTAATCGAATAGTTGCGCTCTGCAGTTGTCAGGAGTCGGCTAGCGTAGGCTATCACGCGGTCGTGTCCGTGTTGGCGTTGCGCTAAGACGGCGCCGATCCCATAGCCACTGGCATCGGTTCGGACCTCTGTTGGTGCGGACGGGTCAAAGTGGGCCAAGATCGGTGGATTAGTCAGAATCGTGATAAGGCGTGAAAATGCGGCAGCCTGAGCGGAAGCCCACGTAAAAGGCACGTCTTTCTTCATAAGTTCTGTGAGTGGTCTAGCGATTGCTGCGAAATCTTTCACAAACCGTCTGAAATAAGAGCAGAGCCCCACAAAACTCCGGACGTCTTTGACAGACTGAGGTACAGGGAAAGCCGTTACTGCTCGAACCTTCTCTGGGTCGGGTTGTACTCCGGAAGCATCGACGAGATGGCCGAGCACTGTAATCTGTCGGCGCCCGAAGTGGCACTTCGATGAGTTTAATTGGAGCCCAGCCTTGCGGAAGACGTCAAGGATCGCTGCAACGCACTCAAGGTGCGTCTCAAATGTAGGAGAAAACACAAGGACGTCGTCGAGGTAACAAAGGCAAGTTGACCATTTGAAACCTTGAAGCAGAGAGTCCATCATCCGTTCGAACGTGGCGGGGGCATTGCATAAACCGAACGGCATAACGTTAAATTGGTAGAGGCCATCTGGAGTGATGAAAGCGGTCTTTTCTTGATCTTGCTCATCGACGGAAATCTGCCAATAACCAGATCGAAGGTCAATGGACGAAAAGTATTTGGCACCGTGAAGACAATCAAGAGCGTCGTCAATTCGTGGTAAAGGGTAAACGTCCTTCTTAGTGATTCGGTTTAGGTGGCGGTAATCAACGCAGAAACGCGCCGTGTCATCTTTCTTTTTGACGAGCACGACCGGCGACGCCCAAGTACTCGACGATGGCTCAACAATGCCTTTGGCGAGCATCTTGTTTACTTCCTGCTGAATAACTTGCCGCTCTGCCGTGGACACACGATACGGGCGGCGGTGAATGGGAACAGCATCACCAGTGTTTATGCGATGCTGAACAAGGGACGTCTGACCAAGTGGGCGATTTTCAGTGTCAAATATGTCGCGGTAGGACAACAAAAGGCGATATAGGGCGGCTGCTTGGTCAGGGGCGAGGTCCGGAGCGACCATGGGACGTAATGGGCAGTCGAGGTTCAAGGCATCCTGTGGGTAATCAGGAGGATCGGGAGACGCGTCGGCTGCAAAAGCAGTGACGTGGTCGTCTGTCACAGACCGGAGCGTGGCCACCACTATGCCTTCAGGTAACACTTGCTTCGTCAAGCCAAAATTGATGACGGGGAGACACATCCGATTAGCGGCAAGGGTAACGACGGAGTGTGGCACAGAGACGTCGCGCGCCAGGAGGACGTCACGAATAGGTGCAACGACATAGTCGCCATCAGGCACGGGTGCCGTTGAGGCCAATTCGACGAAGGTTAGGGCTTTTGGAGGTAACCGAACAAACGCTGTAGTGCAGAGGGTGTTCGGTGGTTCGGGGCGAACGTCGGAAACAAGAGGAAGCTCGAGGCACAGCGTACCGGTGGAACAGTCGATGAGGGCAGAATGCGTCGTCAGAACGTCGAGCCCGAAGATGAGGTCGTGAGGGCAACTGGTCAGCACGGTGAACAGGACTGGAACGTGGCGGCCAGCAATTCCTACGCGCGCAGTGCACATACCACTGACGGCAACAGTGGCGCCATTGGCGATGCGTAAGGCCCGAGTGATGGCAGGCGTTAGAACTTTTTTGAGGCGACGACAAAGATTAGCGCTCATTATGGACACTTGGGCTCCAGTATCAACCAATGCCTTGAATGGAACACCATCCACGTCTACGTCAATTAGGTTCGCGTTCGTGAGGAGCATCAGCGGAGGATTTGTACAGGACGGACGGGATGCAGCACTACCTCCAAGAGCTGCATGGCCTAGTTTTCCGTCCGGCGGTTTGGCGAGGAAAAGCGGCGAGGTTGGGGTGACGGGGAGCGACGGCGTTGAGGCGACGGCGATCGCCCGGAGGAGCGGCTGTCAGGGGCATCAGAAGTAGAGTACGGACGGCGAGGTGGCTACCTCGAAGCGGCGGCATTCTTTGACGATGGCGTCGACAGTAGAGACGTCGTTATAGACGAGCAAGTTGAAGGCGTCGTCCGCGATGCCTTTTAGGATATGGCCCACCTTGTCAACCTCAGTCATGTGCTCGTCGGCTTTCCGGCAAAGCGCGAGCACTTCCTGTATATAGGCGACATACGATTCGGTCGACGACTGGACACGGGTAGCAAGCTCCTTTCGCGCAGCCTGTTGGCGACCTGACGGGTTGCCAAAGAGGTCGCGAAGCCTCTCTTTGAAAGTGTCCCAGCTGGATATCTCAACCTCATTGGTGCGAAACCAGACAAGCGGTGTGCCGTCCAGATAATATATCACATTGGCAAGCTTGATGGTAGGGTCCCAGTGGTGCCTTCGGCTAACACGCTCATACATGCTGAGCCAGTCGTCGACGTCAGCGCCATTTTGGGCGGAGAATGTCCCAGGATCACGGAGACTAGGAACCGTAACGTACGTTGTGGTAGGCGCCGCAGGTGTAGGTGGCGACGGGGTGTTTTCATCGGAAGCCATGGCTGAGAAGACGACGGTGCGGCCGCTTCGGAGCTCCGTGGCGAGGACGGGGAACGTTCCACCTCCACCACGATGTTACGCGAAGAACGAGTCAGTAAGACGGGCAACTATTTACAGGATGTATTTACAACAGCGGTTGCAGCGCTGACCGGTTAGGTTCACAGCGCGAGCCCAGCTCGTTCTTCCTCTTCTTTTCTCGAGTGATGGCGCCCGCGCGCCTCGGTCAAACAATCAAATACCACACGCGTGTAGCAATATGCTTACGCGTGGCGTTATTCAGCCATCCCAGAGCCCCTGGTCCTCTACTGTTGTACTTGTGCGCAAAAAGGATGGACCTATCCGATTCTGTGTTGACTACCGCCGCCTGAATAAGATAACTCGGAAATATGTATACCCGTTGCTCCGCATCGATGATGCTCTCGATTGTTTGCAAGGGGCAGAATATTTCTCGTCACTGGATTTGCGCTCGGGTTACTGGCAAGTTCCAATGGCCGACCCTGACCGACCTAAGACGGCTTTCGTCACTCCTGACGGACTGTATGAGTTTAACGTCATGCCGTTCGGATTGTGCAACGCCCCAGCTACTTTCGAACGGATGATGGATAACATCCTTCGTGGCTACAGGTGGAATACCTGCCTCTGCTACCTTGACGACATCGTCGTTTTTTCTCGCGATTTTCCAGCTCACCTTGTTCGTCTTCATGCGATTCTCACGTGCCTCACCTCTGCTGGCCTTCAACTTAACATAAAGAAGTGCCACTTTGCTGCACGCCAGTTGACGATACTAGGCCACGTCGTCTGCAAGGAGGGAGTTCTTCCGGATCCCGCGAAGCTCCGTGCCGTAGCCGAATATCCCAAGCCCAATTCCTTGAAAACACTTAGAAGTTTCATTGGGCTGTGCTCGTATTTTCGTCGATTTGTGCGCGACTTTGCTACCATCATCGCGCCTCTTACAAACCTTCTGACCGCCTCTAACGGCCTGTCTGCTTGGTCAACGGAATGCGACGAATCTTTTCGAACGCTACGGCGCTTACTAACGTCGCCACCAATACTTCGTCACTTTGACCCTAATGCGCCTACGGAGATCCATACTGACGCCAGCGGTGTTGGCCTTGGTGCGGTATTGGCTCAAAAAACACCAGGATATCAAGAATACGTCGTTGCCTACACGAGTCGAATGCTCAAGAAAGCCGAATGTAATTATTCTGTCACCGAGAAAGAGTGCCTCGCCATAATTTGGGCTTTGGCTAAGTTTCGCCCATACCTTTATGGTCGCCCTTTCGACGTCATCACGGATCATCATGCTCTATGCTGGCTCTCGTCGCTGAAAGATCCCTCGGGACACCTCGGTCGTTGGGCGCTTCGCCTGCAAGATTACGACATCCGTGTTGTTTACCGATCCGGCCGCAAACACTCGGACACTGATGCACTGTCCCGCTCGCCGCTAGCGTCTGACACGGCTTCTCCGTGAGCCTCTTCGGCTCCCTTGTCGCCTATTGACTTTGCAGACATGTCGTCGGAGCAACGCAAGGATGCGTGGATTTGTCAACGCCTTGACTTTCTCACTGACCCATCCACTTATCCCGCCTCAAGAACGCTACGTCGCCAAGCCGCCCATTTCACTATTCGCGACGATCTCCTTTATCACCGGAATTACGCGTTTGATGGCCGGAGGTGGCTTCTAGTTGTACCTCGCCACATGCGCACCGACATATGCGCTGCGTTCCACTCTGACCCACAAAGCGCTCACACCGGAGTTCTCAAACCTACAATCGCCTACGGCAGCGAATCTACTGGCGCGGCATGTATGCATTTGTGTGCAAGTAAATACGTGCTTGCACTGCCTGTCAGCGGCGCAAGACTCCACCTCAACGCCCGGCCGGTACACTTCAGCCTCTCCCTTGCCCGGCCCGTCCATTCGACCGCGTCGGTATCGACTTATACGGCCCGCTTCCCTCGACCCCCTCTGGGAATAGGTGGATAATTGTCGGCGTGGACCACCTCACGCGTTACGCCGAGACTCCAGCTTTGCCCACCGCCACAGCAAGAGACGTTGCGTTTTTCATCTTACACAACTTCGTACTGCGCCACGGTGCTCCCCGTGAACTGTTAAGCGACAGGGGACGTGTTTTCCTGTCTGGTGCTATTGAAGCCTTGCTCGCTCAGTGTAACATAGTTCATCGCATGACAAGTGCATATCATCCGCAAACTAATGGCCTCACTGAGCGATTTAATCGAACTCTAGGGGATATGCTTACGATGTACACGGCGTCAGACCAGACCAATTGGGACACCGTCCTTCCATTCGTCACATATGCGTACAACACTGCTACGCACGCGACTACAGGATTCTCGCCGTTCTTTCTCTTGTACGGACGTGAACCATCATGTACGCTGGACACTATGCTTCCCTACACACCTGACTCATCTGAGTACACTGCAATTTCTGATGTCGCCAAGTACGCCGAAGATTGTCGCCAATTGGCCCGTTCATCGACAACCGAGGACCAAGGTCACCAGAAGCTCAGGCACGACACAGACCGATCTCTCACTACTTTCGCGACCGGTTCCCTAGTTTGGCTTTGGATTCCTCCGAGTACGCCTGGCCTTTCGTCTAAATTATTGGCCCGATATCATGGGCCATACCGCATCCTCGCTCGGACATCTCCAGTCAATTATGACGTTGAGCATTTGACACCGTCCCAAGATTTACGTCGTCGCGGTCGAGAAATCGTTCCCATGAGTCGCCTCAAGCCCTATTATGACCCCTCTATACGCTCAACGCCTTAAGTCGCCAGGGTGGCTACGCTATTTCCCGGGGGCCAATGTAATGAAGAAGACAAGACGACGACGAAGCAGTCAGCAAGCAAGCCACAGTGTTGGTGCTAACCACGCGCCCCGAGCTTGCGCTTTTCCCGGATTTTGGCTGCTGGTCGCTTCGCCGCTTCTTGACGTTCGCCTGACGTTTCTCGCCTTCCTTGACGTTTACACATGAATAAATCACGTTGCAATATATATATATATATATATATATATATATATATATTGTAGTGGGGAAGAGAGTCCGCAGCCATTGAGAGAGGAGGACGAAGTCCAGCAGCCCGGAGAGCGCGAGACAGCGACCGACGCTCTTGAGACAAGGCTGTTGCGTAGCCATAACTGCTGTATAAATAAACCCCCTCACAGTTTGGTGGAAAGGTGCCGGGTATCGATCCCAGTCTCCCAACCTGTAACTACGAAGCCGTACCTTAGCTCCAGCGTCAGCGATGGCGGAAGAAACCACCACGCAAGGCTCCTCTCAGACTCAAGCCACCGTCTGTCCCGGCGTGCTGCCTCAGCGTCACCCACCGATATTCAGCGGGACTGATGATCAAGACGTCGAGGACTGGCTGACAACTTATCAGAGGGTAAGCGCAGTCAACAAATGGGACGATGCGACTAGGCTGACCAATGTAATCTTTTACTTGACCGGCGTCGCCAGTCTCTGGTTCCGGAACCACGAAGCGGAGATTATTAACTGGGCCTCGTTCAAAACAACGTTTTCGGAAATCTTCGGCCGCCCCGCGGTACGCAAACTCCGCGCAGAACAGCGACTTCGTGAACGTGCTCAACAACCCGGTGAGAACTTCACCAGCTATATTGAAGACGTCGTCGACTTGTGTAAGCGTTTAAACCCGTCGATGCACGAGTCGGACAAGATCAAGCAAATCCTCAAAGGAATAGCTGATGACGCATTTCAAATGCTATTGGCAAAAGACCCACAAACCGTCGCCGATGTCGTCAGTTTGTGCCAGAGTTTTGACGAATTTCGCAAGCAACGCGCCCAAACTCGCCGCCCTCTGGAACAGAACGACTCGATCGCGGCGTTGACTTTGGGCGACCAGAATGCACTGTTGCTTCAGATCAAGCAGTTTGTACGTGAGGAGGTCGCCCGACAGCTTTCCATTTTATCGAGCACGCCCGAGCCCGCCCAGGCTCAACATCTGGCCCCAGTCATACGCCAAGTTATACAAGGAGAAGTCACTGACGCTTTGCCTTTCGCTCATCCGCCACCTTCGGAGCCTGCGCCCTTGTCGTATGCGCAAGTCGTCGCTGCCGGGCCGCCTCGTCAACCGACCTATTCCTCCGCGTCGGCACCCGTTCGGCCCCCACCAGTTCCGTTCAGCCGACCAGTCCCCACAAATCCATGGCGCACTGCGGACAATCGCCCTATCTGTTATTCTTGCGGCTATGCAGGACATGTGGCACGCTTCTGTCGCCGTCGCCCTCCTGTTCCAATAGATGTCATGCGACCGTCTGCTTACGATCCTGGGCGCTTTGGCGGCGCAGCGCAGCCCCAACAATCCTCTTCGCCCGAGCGCATGCCCTCAGCTACCCGCCGATCTCCATCCCCCCGACGTCGCTCTCTGTCACCTATGCGCCGTTGACCCTGCCCTTCTGACGCGGAAAACTAAACGTCGCAGTTCCCGAGGCACGAACTGCGTCGTCGTCGAAAAATTCAAGTCCTCGAATTTCTCCAGCGAACCTCATTGACGTTATTGTGGATGGCTTTCGTACCCTTGCGCTTGTGGACACTGGTGCTGCCGTTTCAGTGATTGATGTAAAACTTTGCCACTTGCTTCGGAAGGTTACGACGACGTCAAGGGGATTATCCCTCTGTACCGCCAGCGCACACCATATTCAGCCGTTAGCCGCCTGCACAGCCCGCGTCATAATTCAAGATGTTGTTTATCCCATTGAGTTTCTTGTGCTACCAGCCTGTTCGCATGATGTCATCCTCGGTTGGGATTTTCTTTCTCGCCATCATGCTGTTATTGACTGTGCTCGTGCCGAGGTGGCGTTCTCACCGTTGTGTTCCGCGTCCTCTGCACCTACAATGAAAAAGTTGTTTGTCGCCGAGGATACGACCATACCAACCAGTAGTGCAGTCCTTGTCCCCGTGTCCTGTGCCGCTGTTCGTGAGTCTACAGTTCTCTTTACACCCTCCGAGACCATTCAACACCGCAGGAATCTCACGTTGCCTTTTGCCGTTCTCGACATGACCTACGGCGCCACATCCTTCTTTGTTATGAATCCGTTGCCGGTTCCCTCAACCTTACTCCGTGGAGAGTGTATCGGCAGAATTCAGGCGTTCGACGTATCGTCCATCTTCTGCCTTGACGACATGGACAACTTGCAGCTTAGTGCCCTGACACCTGCTGCTAGTACGCCTGATCGAGCACCTTTAAGTATGTTCGGCTCCGCCATCGACGACGAACTTGCAGAGGTGCACCGCGAGAAACTCCTTGCACTCCTCCACCAGTTTCGAGGCTCGTTTGATTGCCAGAAGACGTCATTAGGCCGCACGCATGCTGTTCTCCATCCGATTGACACCGGCTCACAAGCGCCTCTGCGCCAGCGCCCTTACCGCGTATCCCCTGCTGAGCGTCATGTGATCGCCGAACAAGTTGACGACATGCTTAAGCGTGGCATCATTCAGCTGTCTTGCAGCCCCTGGTCGTCGCCTGTTGTTCTTGTCAAGAAAAAAGACGGCTCAATCCGCTTCTGCGTCGACTACCGCCGATTGAACAAAGTTACTCGAAAAGATGTGTATCCCCTGCCACGCATCGATGATGCATGGCATCCCCACTCCCCACCTGGACTGCTTGCAGGGAGCCGAATTCTTTTCATCACTAGACTTACGGTCCGGTTACTGGCAGGTCCCTATGGCACCATCCGATCGCCCGAAAACTGCCTTCGTAACTCCCGATGGGCTGTACGAATTCAATGTTATGCCCTTCGGCCTATGTAATGCCCCAGCCACATTCGAAAGGATGATGGACAGTGTCTTGCGTGGGTTGAAATGGAAGACGTGCCTGTGCTACCTGGATGACGTCGTCGTTTTCTCCCCTGATTTCGACAGTCATCTCCGTCGGCTTCACGATGTACCGAGCTGTTTGACGCGCGCAGGCCTTCAGCTTAACATCAAGAAGTGCCGATTCGGAGCTCGCAAACTCACCATCCTGGGCCACGTAGTCTCTAAGGACGGCGTCCTTCCCGATCCGCAGAAACTTCGTGCTGTTGCTGAATTCCCGAAGCCTACCACCGTGAAAGCGCTTCGCAGCTTCCTTGGTCTATGCTCCTACTTTCGCCGCTTTGTGCAGAACTTCGCTTCTATAATAGCACCACTGACGAAGCTGCTCAGCGAGGATAGCTATCTGTCTGGTTGGTCGCCGGCGTGTGATGAGGCTTTCGCAACACTACGTCGTCTCTTGACTTCACCGCCCATCCTACGTCACTTCGACCCTACCGCTCCGACCGAGGTACACACGGATGCTAGTGGGATCGGCCTTGGCGCTGTCCTTGCCCAACGTAAGCCGGGCTTCTCTGAGTACGTTGTTGCCTATGCGAGTCGTGCCCTTACCAAGGCAGAGTCGAAGTACTCGGTTACCGAGAAGGAATGTTTGGCAATTGTTTGGGCGTTGCAGAAATTCCGCCCATACTTGTATGGCCATTCGTTTGATGTCATCACCGATCATCATTCGCTCTGTTGGCTGGCTTCACTGAAGGATCCGTCAGGTCGACTTGGACGCTGGGCGCTTCGTCTACAAGAATTCGATATTCGCGTCATTTACCGCTCAGGACGCAAGCACGCCGACGCTGACGCACTTTCCCGCTCGCCCCTGCCTTGTGACGTCGTGCCTCTTTCCCTTTCCGCGACTTCCTGTGCTAACACCGATATCACTGACATGCCTTCAGAACAGCGCAAGGATCCCTGGATCGCCTCACTGATCGACGTTCTCTCTATGCCTTCGACGACACCAGCCCCACAGCTCTCTCGTGCCCTTCGTCGCCAAGTACCTCATTATGCGCTCCGGGACGCCATGTTGTATCGCCGCAACTACCAGCCCGATGGTCGAAAGTGGCTTCTTGTTATACCTCGCCATTTGCGCTCCGACCTGTGCACGCACTTTCACGCAGGCCCACAAAACGCGCATGCTGGCGTTTTGAAAACGTATGATACACTGCGCCAGTGATTCTACTGGCGTGGAATGTACACATACGTCCACAAGTACATTCGTTCCTGCATTGAGTGTCAACGCCGGAAAACAACTTGTCACACACCTGGCCCATTACAACCTTTGCCGTGTCCCGCTCGCCCGTTTGATAGGATCGGCATCGACCTGTACGGACCCCTTCCTTCCACCCCTGCGGGCAATCGGTGGATTATTGTGGCCGTCGACCATCTCACTCGATATGCCGAAACCGCCGCTCTTCCAACAGCTTCAGCTCGTGATGTTGCCTTATTCATGTTGCACAGCTTCGTTCTTCGCCACGGTGCGCCACGCGAGCTGCTTAGCGACCGAGGGCGTGTGTTTCTTTCTCAAGTCGTCCAAGAGCTTCTTAGTGAGTGCAATATCATTCATCGCACCACTACAAGTTATCATCCGCAGACTAATGGCTTGACGGAACGCTTTAACCGAACACTCGGTGATATGCTCTCCATGTACATAGCCTCCGACCATTCTAATTGGGACTTGGTGCTTCCGTTTGTGACATATGCCTACAACACAGCCACGCAAGCCATCACTGGATTTTCCCCTTTCTTTTTACTATACGGACGTGAGCCATCTTCCACACCGGATACTATACTTCCATACCGCCCGGATGCATCCGAATACCGCCCAGCCTCAGAACTTGCTCAATGCGCCGAAGAGTGCCGCCAACTCGCACGCTCATTTACGTCAGTGACACAAGGTCTTCAAAAAGAGCGCCTTGACTCGGCTGAACCTACCCCTACCTTCCCTGTTGGCTTGTTCGTGTGGCTTTCAATTCCATGCCCCACCCCTGGTCTCTCCCGCAAGTTTGCAGCGAAATATGACGGTCCCTACCGGATCGTTGAATGCACATCGCCGGTGAACTACGTCGTCGAGCCTGTGACACCCCCCACCGACAGACGCTGCCGTGGTCGTGAAACAGTCCACGTGAGCCGCTTAAAGCCCTACTACGACCCTCTGGTGCTTGCATCACCTTGAGTCACCAGGATGGCTCCTCTTCGCCGCCGGGGCCAATGTAGTGGGGAAGAGAGTCCGCAGCCATTGAGAGAGGAGGACGAAGTCCAGCAGCCCGGAGAGCGCGAGACAGCGACCGACGCTCTTGAGACAAGGCTGTTGCGTAGCCCTAACTGCTGTATAAATAAACCCCCTCACAATATATATATATATATATATATATATATATATATATATAATAAAACTGAGGTAATAAGTATGGCAAGGCAGCCATCCTTGTTTATTGTAACTTCTTTCTCTTCTTCTTCTACCTTACACTCCCCCTCTTTTAAGTCTCACCCCTCCTGGGGTGATAAGGAAGGATGTTGCTCACAGCTGCAATCTCTAATTGTCCATTGTTCATATACCCAACAGTCTTCAGTAGGCCTTGCGTTTCACTACTGTCTTGTCGCGAAGTTCAAACGGTACTTCAAACTTTGATGTGGCCTTTGGATAGCCCCCGACGCATATTAGCTCTGGAAACAACTTGATTACGTCCGCTGCTTCCGTAGGCTTCCGTTGAAGCTCAGCAAGTGAAACCGAAGACATTTGGTGGTCATCTCGCGGTTCCCATCCCAGTAGAGGTTAAGTCGCAGTTGTTGCATGACTGGGCCAGACAAGAGCAACTGATATTTTACTCCATCGAGTACGAGAGCCTTAGTTAAGATGCTATTTCCTTTGCATGTGATTAACACTTCCGCCCACTCATTATACGACTGTTTCCTGCCGTCGTAACCATACACCGTCACAGGACAATCTTCCACGATGCTTAGGTCTGGAATTTCGCCCTTGTTTACAACTGTTATTGAAGCTCCACTATCTACTAAAGCCTTGACGTCCTTCCCATTTGCTTGCACAGAAATGTACACAAGCTTGGCACGATCGGCAAGGAAGATGGTCTCTTCAAATGAGAAAGGGTGACCTCCCGTCACAGTTTTGCAGTTTTACAGTGCAATCAGTGCAGTGCAATCAGTTTTACACTGCAATCCGGGATCTTCAGTAGATGAAGTACTGTAGCCGTTTTAGGCATTCTCTTCATGCTGCAGAGTGCATAAAGCTTTCATAGTCTTAAGCAAGTAATCCACAGTATGCGGAGTTCATAGTTGGACATCGTGTTGCATGTTCTTAGGAAGTCCTAATATAATCAGAGGTATATACGACGAGTCCAATAACGTGGAGTCAGCAACATGTAGCAGCCTTCTCTTCTCAAAAAATTAATTTACCAGAGGGCCGGAACTATATTTGAAGGCTATAGCGCTATCCCAACTCTGGATCTTACTCTCGGAGAAAGACGTCAAAAAACTGTCTCTCCACTCAGCCCACGGCCGGTTCCCTCTTTCCGTGATTCTCAAGTCATGCCAGGTTTTCGCTATGCCTTGTAGGTACAAGCGCATATTCATAACCTTGTCGAGGTCTTGTCGCCAACCATTCTGGTCGCACGCGTACTCATAGAAACACAGCCAGATGACGAATCGTCATAAACATCCGGTTTTACCGTTTCCAACGACGGCCTCCGAGAATGCTGGAGGACGCTTTTCGTCACGAGCTCTAGTATTTGTTGCGGGTGTTCACGGTTTCTCTGCTCGAATTCCATTATATGATGAAAAATGTCTTTCGCACTCTCATATTTCCGGTCTTGTTCACTCATGCTGGTCGTACACAGTTACGTACTACCACCAATAGCAAAACGTCGTGTTTGTGAGCGTTCTGAAGAAGGGATCAGTGCTCACCCGTAACAGCGAACCATCTTCCGTGGAAAAAGCTTGCCACGCTCGCACGCCTGTCGTCGTCCGCGCAGATTTCGGTAACGTCCAAGCACATGGTCCTCGGTAAAACGACGCGGATGAGGGGCACAACCCAGGTTCCTATCCTGTCCTTGACTGCGCCAAATTTGTAGTAAAACTGAGATAATCAGTATGACAAGGCAGCCATCCTTGTTTATTGTAACTTCTTTTTCTCCTTCCCTGTTTCTCTTCTTCTTCTACCTTACAATATATATATATATATATATATATATATATAGCGAAACATCAGATATTGTGGTTCCTTTAATTTTTGTCATAATGCACATTGTTGTTCTTCGGTCATTTAGTTTGACAGAACACGCCTATTTGACAATATGGCTATTGTATCCCCTCCTGCTTGCGCAAAATCATTGGCTCGTAGTATTTTTAAATAAATATAATTACAAATAACTATTGTGATGATGATAGTAGTGAAATGGGTGTTAAAGCTCTACATTATGTCTTTGAGAATGCTTTGCTATACATCGTTGAACACGGAGTACCTTGTGGCGACAGCTTTCACTGCTCTTTTGTTATTCTCATTTTTATCTCAGGGGTCAAATGGAGCGCCAGGAAGACAAGGGCTACCAGGACCTATCGTGAGTTATTTTGAAGTATCCTGAAATTCGTCTCAGTCAAATTTGACACCCGCATTGGGCACTGTTGCCACATTTTGCAGTAAATCATACGTAATTTGTTTACATTGCAGAGGTTTCGTCGTCAGATGTCGCCGTTATCAATAACCTCGTATTTCTAACCTGTGAAAGGGCATAGCTTGTCACACGCAGTACACCTCGGCAGAAACTGAGGCTGTGTATTTTTATCCCAACTGCTCGGTGAGATGGGACCGCATTAAGTGTACGAAATATCTAAAAATAGAAATGCTTGCTAATAATATGAGAGGTGAAATAATCTTCCTCATGACAGAAAATCGTAAACGTGCAAGAGTGACACGGCAAAGGGCTGTTATGGACTAAAAGTTCAACACTGAAACCCACATTTTCATAAGTATCAATAACGCCGAGTCTTAGCTACGCGTACCAACGCATTAGGGATTCATTTCGGTCACTCCACTATCACGCGGCGCAGCGTTAACATCATTTCTAAGTGTTCCTAATAACACGGTAGCATGACCGAATTTAATTCAAGTTCATTTCATACGATAGCTGCAACCCAAGAGCAAGGCACACCTGGAAAGCACGCTAAAGCAATAAATAAGACCTAGAGAATTCCATTTGCATGGCGTAAAAACAGGGTGCATCAAATTTATAAAGGCGAAGCAGATCAGAATAACACGAAATTGTTCGAATTTGTACATTAAGGTATGTGATACATTTCATGAGAAAAGAAGCCATAAATATTCAACTGTCAAAATGCGGGGGAGAAAGAAACAAATGAAATTGTGGGGAAACTGAAAAAGGATTCAGTTGAGGCCAACGCCTCAAACATATTTTTTTTTGCAATTATTGGCGAAGAAAAAGTGCAGGAATATAAAAATTAACGAGAGCGCCTCAAAAGTGCTGCTTTTTTCACAACAGAATGAAACAACCCATCCGAGTTAGAACACTGTCAACTCAAGTCAGGTTCGGGACTTAGGTTGAATGCCTGAGGTTGCATCATTTTAAGGTAGCTTAGGACGACGCGGACACAGCATATATATGCACGTAATATTCTTGAAGAGGAGAGCATCGATACAGATTTCGTAAAGCTGCTCAGGCGATTATAAAGAGAAAACCGCCTATAAATTGCATAAGAAGGCCAGCAATGCCTGGAGCTTGTAGAAATTAAGTCAACACTGAAGCAAGGATGCCCTCTCGTTTTATTGTCCGTCACGGTTTAAGCTAACTGAAAGACGACTGCAAGATGTTAAATTACGTTTCAGCTTATTTAATACATGTAGCTGGTGGCTGATGTGGCAGAGCATCCATCGGCTCATGCGGACGACATAGTGCTACAAGCGTACAATGCAACGTATTGACAGAGGCTTCCGAATAGGTGTGTGGCAAAAAGCCGACATAATTCGGGCTTTATTTTTGTACTGAGAAATGGGTCCTTGACGGAGAAACAAGTAATGGTATTATGTGAAACTAGATCTCTCACCACTAGCCAAGTCGTGTAAATACCTGGGTGTATAGCTAATCGAAGGAAATACCTCGAGGCAGGGGTCAAGAAAGATGACAACCAACTACCGGCTAATTAAAGTGTAAATAGACATCAAACTGGGCGCATAGTGTGGAAAAAATGACCTTAGGCATTTATAAAAAAGTCGCAGTTTCGCAGGAAAGGCGAAGCATCGATTGCAATAGCAAATTAGTAGACAGCTACACGAAGTAGTGATAGTAGTTTTGTCGGCCGTATGAACTTCGAAAGATTCGCTTACTAACTGATTTAACAAGCATGGTGTCAGCGCCTACAGGAAAACATGAACACATCAGACTCATTGACCGTGGACGATCACTGTCAAAACGCTGGCTTGAGCAAGCGTGGCGGCAGCAGCGAGCGAAGTCACCTTCATGCTGTCTATCGCTTCAGCGCAAGCTGAGCGCCATAAATACAACACGCACAAAGGTATGAGCTGTCTGCAGATGGCTTTCAAGGTACGGCGCGCACGACCACACGCGGTCGCGAGAAGTACACGGTTGCTAACGAGGTGGAAGCCCCTCTCCCTCCAGCACTGCCTCCCCACTTTCCTTCCTGTCGCGGGCGAGATTAAGCCTCGATCGTCAAATCCCTTCGCGCCCGGTCGCGAAATACGCAGTTGCTGCTGGAGGCCCCATCCCTCCCTGCCATCCCCCCACGGCCGTTCATGCGAAGGAAGACGGGAAGTTTGCACTCCGCTTTCATCCCTAGCGCGCACCGGATTGAGCAGCGATCGTTGGCTCCTCTCGCGTGCTTTCACTCGCACATACAGCATACGGCGCGCGGTTACGGTGTTATCGGCCTTGCACTTTATACGGTTAATTACGGCAACACCGACGCTGACTCCGACGGCAAAAAATGCACCTTGAGTGTCCATGTAATTGCTATCGCCATAAAATGGCAAGAAAGAAATAACGAGGGAAAATCTGTATGATAACACAAAGGCGAGAGCCTCATTATTTGAGCCCGAGCTGACTGCCTGAGATGCCAAGATATTGGCACAGTGGTATTCGCTGGGAGTGTCCACCTTGCCAAAGCGTTGGGATACAAAGTGTTTTAGATGCTGCCATCTAGTGAAAGCAGGGGGGCATAGTTCACCGTGACGGTGCGTGGTCAGTGACCGGCAGCGCGTGACTTTCTTCTTCCTGAGCTAGAACACGTCCGGGGCTCTTCAACCTGTGTTTATGTGATTCCTCGCCTGGTCGTCTCGCTCTTCCCTCCTGGCTACAACATGGTGTCAGAAGAACAGGTGCCACCAGCTGAAATCGGCTCCTAGTCAGCCTCCGTGCGAAGGACGGCGCCAGCAAGAAAACACCGGTGAGCTGCTCGCTATACGCGCATCTCGAAACTCAAGCAATGCGACCACCTAAGTTTGAGGCTGTGGCATTGTTCTTAATTCAACCGCCAGACGACTTCCACTTTTCGCCGCCGAACAAGGTGGCCGAAGCGGAAATGAAAATTTGAACGTTTCCGAACCTCTTCAGGGTTGTGCTTTGAGCCCGACGAACATCAGGTAGACGCGCCATGGGCGAGCAAGCCGAGCAAATCTACGCCACCTTTGCTGTCTCTGAAGAGAACTCCGAGAAAGTCGACGCATTTGTGGAGCATTTTGACAAATACTGCATCCCGCGACGCAATGTAGTCTTTGAACGAGCCAGATTCAACACTAGAGTGCAGCAAGATGGTCAGTCGGGCAAAGATTTCGTTACTGCGCTTCACACCCTGTCGAAAGTTAGTGAGTTGGGCGCTTTTCGAGAAGAGTTCGTGCGCGATCACCTGGGAGTTCGAATAAAATATAAGCAGCTATTCGCCAGCGTACAGCTCGACGAGGACTTCAATCTTGAAGAGGCTCTTGAGTCCGTCCGTCAGATCGAGAGCGTCTATCAGCAACAAGCCGAGCTCCATAAGGAAGTGCCATCTAGCTGCGTCCGGCCCTCAAACCAGTTGACGTACTTCGAAACAGGACAGATGCGGTAGCTATTCACGCGGAGCAAACAAGCCACCTTCATCTTCTGGTAAAAACAGCTTGCAGAAACTATGCCGTTTGTGCGGTCAATTGCGTCACCATCGCACTCTCTCCCCGGCACGCTCGCAAGTCTGAAGGAATTGCCGGAAAAAGGGTCTCTACGCCTCCGTATGCATACCGCGGCGCCTTGATCGTGTCGAAACCCAACAAGTCAATTTAGAAGCAGGATTCCGCGGAGCAATCAAGACGTCGGATGCTGGAACGTGAGATGCAACAATCTTGGTTCAAGGCCAGCCAGTACATTTAAGAATTGACACTGCCGCCGACGAAACCGTCCTCACAAAGCAAATATTTCAGACGCTCAAGGACACCTTTTTTCTCACCTCCTCCTGGCCAGCTACATGGTCCCGATGGAAAGCTTCTTCTAGCCGTAGGTGTAGCACAACTCGAGCTCATCTACCGTAGCTGCATGATACTCAGGATGTCTACGTCTTATATAAGGTCCGAACTCCAATGGCAAGCCAGCGATCAAAGAACTCCGGATGTCGACGTTTGTAAACGCCATGGCTGAGAAAGTGAAAACGAAAGAAGAATTTCCAGCCTTGTTCCAGGGACTAGGTGAGCAGCACAAAGAACACCGCATTGCGCTGCAAGCAGGAGCGAAAGCTTTCGCGCTCAGATGTCCGAGACGCATCCCGATTCCTTTATACAAAAAGACAAAGTTGGAACTACAATGAACGCAGAAAATTGGCGTCATATCACCTTTTGATGAGCCGACTGAGTTGTGTGCACCAATGGTAGTAGTCCCAATGCCCTCCGGAGATGTGAGAATCTGTGTGGACTTCACAGAACTGAACCACCACGTTCTGAGAGAATGGCCTCATATGCCTTACGTGGAGCAAACTCTCGGATTCCTTCAGGGGGCTAAAGTGTTCTCCAAACTAGACACAAACTCTGGATTTTGGCAAATTCCGCTTTGTGAAGATTCTAAATAGCTGACCGTATTCACCTGCCCTTTTGGGCGCTTCTATAGCAACCGGTTAACGCTTGGAATTGCTTCCGCTTCTGAACACTTCCAGAAACAGATAGCATGCATTTTACAGGACGTCAACAGGGTTGTCTGTCACACGGACGACATCCTTATCTGCGCTTCGAACGAGCATGAGCACAATGATAGGATAGGAATAAACTTTATTTGTCCAACGGTTATGGCTGAATAAAGTTTATTCCTGTCATATCCTCATTGTGCTCATGCTCGTTCGAAACACTCAGAAATGTGCTTCAGCTACTCGTCAAGGCTGCAGTAACATTGAACGAAAGCGAATGCTTGTTTAATGTCCTTAAAGAGAAACTGAGACATCCACCCAAATGTAGCAATTGATACAATAGAAACCCAACCGGGTTCCTCGAAAGAAAGCCTCGCAGCTGAAGAAAAATTCGTCCTGGTCCGGGAATCGAACCCGGGACCACCGCCTTTCCGGGGCAGCCGCTCTACCATCTGAGCTAACCAGGCGGCTAGCAGATGGCAGGGCGAAGTCGAATTTGTCGACAACTCGAAGCAAAGGCAAGTGTTTGATGTTATAGTTCAGCGGAAATCCGCTAGGTGGAGATAAGTAATTAAAGGGAAACTGAGACATCCACCCAAATGTAGCAATTGCAACGCCTCACGTTCCTTGTGTACTGGCTATATCAAGACCAAAAACGACCCGAAGAAAGAAAGGTTGAAGCCATTTTGAAAAGGGAGAGCCCTAAAGCAGGACCGAGCTATCGAGAATTTTCGGAATGGCAACTTACCTCGTCAGATTTGTTGCCAGTCTCTGAAGTCCTGCAACCACTACATCTTTTGTTGTGAAAGAAGCAAGAGTTTGCTTGGGATGGTCCACAACGGCAGGCGTTCAAAAGATGTAAGTCGGTGCTCTCGTCTCGCCCTGTCCTTGGAGTTTACGATCCATCAAGAGAAACAATCGTCACTGGAGATGCATCGTCCTTCCGACTTGGGGCGTTAATCCGGCAGAAGCCGAATGGCAAGTTCTCTGTCATCGCTTATGCCTCAATATTACTCACAGAGACCGAGAAGCGTCACGCTCAAATCCAGAAAGAGGCTCTTGCTTTAGTCTGGGCATGTGATTAGTTCAGTGATTGCCTTGTCGTCAAGCTGTTCAAGCTGGAGACGGACCATTAGCTGTTGGTTCCCATGTTGACTTCGAAGAGTCTTGACGACCTGATGCCCAGATTGTAGAGGCTAAGGATGAGAATGATACGATACCATTGCGAGATTGCATACATTCCAGGCAAAACCCTTCTAGCCGCAGACTCTTTCCAGAGGGCCTCTACAAAAGAAAAGAAAAAACAGAAGACACAGGGTTGGAAGAAAATGTGGAAGCTTTCGTATGCTCTTGGGAAACGTCTATTTACATAAAAGAACACTGTCTTCAATGGTTAAAGGCATCTCAGCAAACAGACCTTGTTTGGGCCCAACTTCGCTGCTTGAGCAAGAAAGAATGGCCCTGCTGGCGAGATTTTCCAGGTGACCTAAAACCTTCTACGATCATTGACACCAGCTCTATTTGGAGAACGAATTACTCCTCTGAGGTGCTCGAGTTTTCCCTGCCTCTTGCCAAAAGGAGGTCCTACGACTCTTACATGAAGGACACTTTGGCATAACAGAAACTTGCTCGAGGAAGAGATTGTGTCTGGTGGCCCATTATAGGAGTGGACATGACATCTCTTGTGAAGCAATGTCAACAATGCGTCGAAACAAGTGTTAACGTGTTAAAGTGGCAGGCGCCGAGCAAAGACCAAACGGCATGAACTTGAACTTGAACAGTCCGTCTGGTGTTATAAACGCAGTCTTCTCCCGGTCCCTCTCGTCGACTTCGATTTGCCAGTAGCCGGTTTTGAGGTCCATCGACGAAAAATACTTTGCGTTGTAGAGTCGATCCAAGGCGTCGTCAATCCGTGGGAGGGGGTATACGTCCTTCTTCGTGATTTTGTTGAGGCGACGATAAACGACGCAGAAACGTAGGGTTCCATCCTTCTTCTTCACTAACACCACGGGGGACGCCCACGGACTCTTGGACGGCTGGATGATGTCGTCGCGTAGCATTTCGTCGACTTGTTGCCTTATGGCCTCGCGTTCGCGCGCCGAAACTCGGTACGGGCTCTGACGGAGTGGCCGGACATTTTCGTCGGTTATGATGCGGTGCTTGGCGACAGGGGTTTGTCGAACTTTTGACGACGACGAGAAGCAGTCCTCGTATTGCAGGAGCAGAGCCTTTATTTGTTCTTTCTTGTGCCTGGGAAGGTTCTGATTGACGTTGTAAGTTGGTTCAGGTACTATAGTCGTCGTTGCAGGTGCACTGGAATCCGTGAAGGCGAACGCACTGCTGGCTTGTACTATTTCGTCGATGTAGGCGACCGTGGTGCCTTTGTTAATGTGCTTGTATTCCGGGATGAAGTTCGTGAGCATCACCCTTGCTTTTCCTGCACGTAGCTCAGCTATGCCTCTAGCGACGCAAATTTCACGGTCGAGCAGTAAGTGATGATCGCCCTCGATGACGCCCTCCATGTCTGCAGGCACTTCGGTACCGACGGAAATCATTACGCTGGAGCGAGGCGGAACGGTGACTTGTTCTTCAAGCACATTCAAGGCATGGTAACTTATGCTTGTATCCGGTGGTATCGCGTTGTGCGTTGAAAGCGTTATCGATTTGGACCTTAAAGGCTCTGTTATACTCCGACGTTCACAACGCGCGCGCGCGCCGGGGTTCGTTTCGTCGCGTCACGTCGGCGAGGCCACGCCAGGCGCAAATCCGCCTCCCCTATAGTCCAACGCGACGCGGCCCGACGTAGCGGCCGCAGCCAAAACAGCGCATGCTCAGTAGAGCAGAGCGCCGCGCGGAAAGCGAGCGCCGCGTGGAAAGAAACACGGACGCGGTGCAGTCTGGGTAACGTCATCGGCGCGAAATGCAGCATGCTGCATTTCGCGCCGGCTGCCGCCGGGCCGCGCCGACGGACGCTGGTCGCGTCGGTCGCGCCGCGCGTCAGAGTATAGAGTGCTCGCGTTTTGCTAGCGTAGCGTCGCTGTGCCCAGCGTGCGCGCGCGTCGACGTTACGTCGGAGTATAACAGAGCCCTGAGTCGATGACTGCACCGTGTTGATTTAGAAAGTCCATGCCTAGGGTGACATCCCTGGAGCAGTGCTGCAGGATTACGAAGCTCGCCGGGTAAGTGCGGTTGTTTACCGTGACTCGCGCTGTGCAGATTCCAGCCGGCGTTATTAGGTGGCCTCCCGCTGTCCGGATATCGGGTCCTTGCCAGGCTGTTTTCACCTTCTTCAACTTGGCGGCGAACGGGCCACTGAAGACGGAATAGTCGGCTCCAGTGTCGACGAGAGCGGTGACGTTATGGCCATCGATGAGTACGTCTAGATGGGTAGACCGGCGTCTGGCGTTGCGGTTAATTCGTGGCGTCGGATCCCGGCTGCGTCGGCTTGCTCTGCTGCTGCTACGTCGCGTCGGAAGGTCTTCTTTCGGCGGCGAAGTGTTGTCAAGGCTGTTGCTAGGCGGCGTGCTGATATCTCGTCATGATGATTCGCGAATTTAGTTCGTCGGCGGCGGAGTATCTTCAGCATTGCGTCGTACAGCAACAGCACCTCCATCGGTTGCTGCCTTTAGTTTCCCGGATAAGGGCTAGGAGATCGGCCCCGGGTGGGACCGTTGTACTGACGGCGATGCGGCGAGATGTAGCGGCCTGGTGACGGCGAGCGTGAGGATCGTCGTGATTGCCACTGGGCTCCGGCGAGGTAGTCGGCGATGTCGCGCGGTCGTTCACCTGGATCGGGACGCGGCGCGTTGACGGGGAACCCTCGTAGGCCCATCTCTCGATATGGGCATCGGCGGTAGACATGGCCGGCTTCCCCGCAGTGATAGCAGAGCGGGCGGTGGTCGGGGGCGCACCAAATGTCCGTCTTCCTCTGGTAGCTGCGCTGGGCGACGGGCGGGCGTGCTGGCGGTGGCGGTGGACGATGGAACTGCGGCGTTACGGGGCCCTGGCGCGAGCGCGGAGGGGGGCCTTGACGACGGGCGACGGCGGCGTATGTCAGCGCTTCAGGCTGGGTTTTCGGGGATTGTGGCTGCACATCGGGAACTCCAAGTGAGCGCTGAACTTCGTCTTTGATGACGTCGGCGATAGTTGCCACGTGAGGCTGCGACCTGGGAAAGAGCTTATGCAGCTCCTCGCGAACGACCGCTCTGATGGTCTCGCGCAGGTCATCGGCGCCTAGCGCTTGAGCGTCGGCGTAGTTGGTCAGGGCACGGCGGTTGTATTGCCTGACGCGCATTTCAAGCGTCTTCTCGATCGTTGTAGCCTCGGAAAGAAATTCGGCGACAGTCTTGGGCGGGTTGCGCATCAATCCGGCGAATAGTTGGTCTTTGACACCCCGCATCAAGAACCGAACTTTCTTTTCTTCAGACATGTCGGCGTCGGCGTGGCGGAAGAGACGAGTCATCTCCTCCGTGAAGATCGCGATGTTC
Source organism: Dermacentor silvarum (assembly GCF_013339745.2). Classification (NCBI taxonomy): domain Eukaryota; kingdom Metazoa; phylum Arthropoda; class Arachnida; order Ixodida; family Ixodidae; genus Dermacentor; species Dermacentor silvarum. Next base: position 19,872,421 of record NC_051159.1, read on the forward strand.
TCGTTCGGCAATTGCAGTCTGGTTTCTAAGAGAACCTCTGCCCTCTCCTTTCGTACGACACTCGTGAAGGTCCTCACGAAGTTTTCACGAAAAAGGTCCCACGTAACCAGGGTGGTCTCTCTGTTCTCAAACCAGGTCCGAGCAGCGTCATCCAACGAAAAATAGACATGGCGTAGCTTGTCGTCGTCGCTCCATTTGTTGAACGTCGCGGTCCGCTCGTATGTCTCCAGCCAGGTTTCAGGGTCTTCAGCCGATGATCCACGGAAGGTCGGGGGCTCCCGAGGTTGTTGCAGCAGGATGGGGGACGCTGGGGCTGCCATTCTGGTCGTTGACTTGGCCTTGATTGCGGTGGTCTTTTCGGGAAGAAGTCCGAACTCCGGCACAAGTCCTTGCTGCCTACGGCTAGCTCGCTGGTCCTTGGCGACGTTGGTCTCGTCCTCCGGTTTCGGGCTTGGGTCACGGCTTTGCGGGGGCGTTCGGTGCATGAACGCAAAAGCACCTCCACCAGATGTCACGTAGTAGTGACGGGAAATAAAACAGTCGCAAAACTGTGTATGACGAAACTGGTTGTTTATTGGGCGAACCTGTGCCCACAAAAGCAAGCTACACTGAAAGCACAACGATAGCGGCGAACACAGTCGGCGATCGTCGAAAATCTGATCAGCGGCGAAACGCGTCGGCTTTTATACCTGAGTCATCGAAGGTTCTAGATTAATCCCTGATGCCCGCGTGTCTTCCAGAAAGTTCTAGACAATTCGCGTCAGTCATGCAATCAGATAACATAAGCGTCGGTGAAAACAGGCAATGGAAAGAAGCATCGATAACGTTCTAGAAACTTCCGATACAGGCGCGTCCTGCGCCGAGCGATAACGTTTAACATTTGTTAGCCGGTGGAAAGCGGCCACCGGTGAAAGATAAACATGTATACGTGTCAATATTCACGTATGCGTCCTGTACTCCGTCATTACGCAATGTCTCTATGACAGATGGTATCTCTACTGAATCAGATGACTTTTTATAATCTATGAAAGCCATCTAGAAGGTTTATTGTACTCCGCAGATTTCTCTATTACGTGATTGATGACATGGATGTGATCCACTGCAGAATATCACTTCCTGAAGCCAGCCTGTTCTCTTGGGTGATTGAAGTCAAGTGTTCTCCTGATTCTATTGGAAATTATCTTGGTAAATATTCTATACAATACTGAAAGCGAGCTAATGGGCCCAGAATTTTTCAGTTCTCTAACGCCTGCCTTCTTATGGATTAGTAGCATTTAGGCATTCTTCCAGTTCTCTGGTACACATGAAGTCGTGAGGCATTGCGTATAAAGGGTGGCAAGCTTTTCAAGCATGATGTCACCTCCGTCTTTGATTAAATTGACTGTTATTCGATCCTCTCCTGCTTTTTTTTATTTTTTTTACAACTGAATTATGCAATTCACTTTCGTCTCCTATGTTATTTTTTACTGAAGTCACAGGAAACTTATTCTACAGATTCTTAATCATCTGTATTTAACTACTGTTTAATGCGCATATTTCTTTTGTATTCCGGGCTACTTATCCGGATTAATTTGATTTAAGCTACATGCCATACATCATGTGATCTGTATACTGCTTATGTGACATTTAATTTGATATGAACATGTGTGAAGTATTTCGTATTGTCATTTGTACCGCTGACGCTGAGTGTCAACAGGAGCGGGAGCCCTTTGTCAGGCCTTTGTAGCCTTTTGCTCCTGCTCCTTGTTTCTGTAATGGAAGCAAAATAAACTTCAAACTTCAAACTTTTTCCCGGGTCATGTCTCGCAAAGCCCTTCTAACTTCATCGCTAGTTACAGAAGAAGCCTCAGTATCCTGTTCATCACTACTTCGAATGAAGGCAACGTGGCTGTTCCGGGTACTGTAGAGCTCAGTATCGAATTCTTCTGCTGCTTTTAATATACCATCGAAATTGCTGATGATATTACCATGCTTATCTTTCAGTGCACACATCTTGCCTTCTCCTATGCCAAGTTTTCATCTCACTGATTTCATGTTGGGTCCATTTCTTACTGTTTCCTCAATGTTTCCCAGGTTATAATTTCGAATATTCCTTACTCTGTTTTTGTTCATCAGTTTTGAATGTTCAATTAATTCTATCTGATCTCTTGAGTTGGCATTTTCATGCTCTGTCGTTGTTTTATTAGGTCCTTTGTCCTATCTCCCACTTCAATTGCTGCTTCTGAAATCAGCCTAGTTGCGGTTTCATTCATCACCTCTGTGTTATCCTCCTCTTCCTGTTTTAAAGCTGCGTACTTGTTTGCCAGCCCCAGCCTGAATTGGTCTGCTTTTACTCGAATGGTGTGAGCGCCCGCATGTGCCGCCTATCTCATCACTAGCGCCACCTACAGCGCTGTTACGCCGACTCAACACCAAGCCCAAGCGAGGGAGGGGTCACTCTCGTCCGCTACGACCGCCGCAACGGACGGTCACGGTAGAGTGACCTAGAATATGGGAGAGTGTCCAAAGCGCCGGCTCCGGCGAGGTCCTTTTTCTGTGAACTGCCGCGCCGCGCCGCTGCTGCTCTGGGCCCGTGGGCTTTTCGCGCTCGCGAAGCGCGCGGGAAGCGAGGGTCGTCTGCTACGCGCTGTAGTTTTTTGCGTTAGTTTTTCACGCAAAGCACTTAAACTCTATTTAACTTCAACAGTGTGGTGCTGCGTGGAGCTTACCCATCTTTGAGCGTTTCTTTTTGCTTGGGCAGCAAGATAATGCAAAAACTAACGTATCAAACTCATCAGCGCGGCCTAGCTCCGGTGCTAGAGTTCAGGCACGGTATTACGGTAACTGTGCGTGCGTAGAAAAGCGCTAAACGAGCCCGTGCAAGGAAAGAACGTAAAAAAAAAGAAACGTTATTCGCACTGGTACGCGGGCAATAGCACCATGCTTGCAAGAATAAGAGTAACGAAAAAAGTAAATTACTCGCGCAGTCAAATGAAATACTTACGTGCGTGCAGTGACCGCTTCGCTCACCACTACGCGCATTTCGCTCACGGTCAGTAGTGGTTAAAAGCCATATGCATATGTATTTATTCATAATTTTTTTAGCCTCGACAATACTTTAATATGAACAGAGCGCCATGAGAATGTGTAAGGGAAACAAGAGAAGGAGCGGAGACGGCCCTAACGCCGCAATTGTTGGCCTATTTCGCTTCAGAGATAGCGTACACGAACAATTCTTGCTGTACGCTAACTCTTCAATACAAACTTCGCGCACGATGTACCTTAAGGTTCACCGTGAGCGAAGCTGCTTTCAAATTCAGACATTCAAAAGAAAAGCCATTGCAGCCAATAGGTTATTAAACATAAAGAAGGTGAACAAATATATTGTTGCACGCACGCGTGAGTGAGAAGAACGATGACCGGTGAACGTGCTTGCGGTCCCGGGTTGAAAGAGAAGAGGACGACGTTGAGTTGATCAACCAGCTGACCGCTCTTGCGCTCACCTTCGCGACCTACAATAAACGGCCCCCTTCATCCGTAAGGGTGATAAACGGTCTCCTTCGCGCGTAACAGAGTGGTGGAAGTGCTGGGTACGCGCTCACAACAACGGAACCGTCACTGCTGCAGCTTCGTCGAAGCCGTCGACTTGCCGGCCTCCCGCCATCTGCCGTGACCGTCTTCGACATGCCTGAAGAAGGAGCCGCTCCGAGGGCAGCGCCTAGCACTCCACTGCAATACTACCGAGTTCCACCCACATTCGGAGGAAAAGCGGGAGAAGATGCCGACGAGTGGCTCGTCCATTACAAACGGGTGAGCAAGTCCAACGGGTGGGATTCAACCGCTCAGCTCACCAACGTGGTGTTCTCCCTGACCGACACCGTCTCAGCTCACACCGTGGTGTTCTCCCTGACCGATGAAGCGATAAGCGTGTACGCCTTGACCGAAACGCATCTACGAGATTTGGAGCAGCCGCCTGTTATTGACAACTTTGTATGGGAAGGGTGCAACAGAATGACCGGGTCAAGGAAAGGCGGAGGCGTAGGCGTACTAATTAGGCGAGGTCTGAAGTGGCGAAGGGTAAACGAGACATGTAAAGAGCATTTATGGATTAGTGGTACATGGCAAGGTAAAAAGACGTGGCTGGGAGTAGCTTACCTATGGACAGGTAGTGATAGCAGGGAAAAAAATAAGGAATTGGTCGATTGCATTAGAAGCGATATTAATGAGTTCAGTAACTCGGGCCAGGTGATATTAGTGGGAGATATGAACGCGCACATGGACGATTTAGACGGATATACTGATTACAACGGCTCTCTAGTGCTGGATTTGTGTGATGAACAGAACCTTATAGTAGTTAACAGGGAAAATAAGTGTCATGGACAGGTAACGTGGCAATGCGGAAACAGGCAGTCATGTATCGACTACGCCTTAGTCTCAGAAATGGTCTACGAACAACTGGAAGAAATGATAATAGACGAAAATGGAAAAAATAGCCTGGGAAGCGATCATAGACGTTTAGCATTAAAGTTTGGGAGAGATACCAGCGCAGAACATGAACCAATAGCCTCAGAGTTTTTAAAAATGAATGACGAGCAAATAACAGAGATCGCAAACAAGATAGAGAAGAAAATTGAGGCTTTTCCTACAGCAGTCTGGGAATATAAGGAACTGGTGGAGGTTATGCAGCATGAAATAAGGCGGACACGGCAATACAACTGTTGGATTGGAAAGAGGAAACCACGTAAGTGGTGGAACAAGGAAATTAAACAAGCTATAGAAGAGCGTAAAGAGGCATCTGGGGTTCATCGAGAAGCCAAAAAGTTGGGATTACAAGAAGAAGAGGTGCTCCTTAGATGGAATACATACAGAGAAAAGAAAAGGGTTGCGAGTGAGCTCGTGCAAGAGAAAATTAAATGCGCAAGTGAACGTTGGGTGCATAACATTCACAAAAGAGACAAAGGCGCCCCAAAAAGATTCTGGAACCATATAAAAGCCCTCGGAGCTCCAACTAGAAACTCGCAAACGGCTATAAGGGATGAAGACGGTAACATCTATGAAGGCGATGATGCGCTGCGGTACATCACAGACGTTATCAGGCATAACTTCGGTACGAGAAAAAGTGTAGTTCAGACAACAGATCCAGCAACAACAGAGAGGCTTGAGAGATCAAAATTCAGCATAGAAAGCTTCTATTGGAAAAAGGCAGCAGAAAATGTCCCTAACAACACGGCAGCAGGACCCGATGAAATCCCAATACAGCTAATCAAAAACCTCGGTCCAAAAAGCAAGGCACTGCTGACTAATGCCATAGAGCAAGTGATTAGAACAAAGAATATTCCCGTTGGCTGGCGTGAAAGCAAGATGAATCTCATCTACAAAGGCAAAGGAGATAAGGATAAGACGAGCTCGTACAGGCCAGTTACAGTAACGTCGGTGATATATAGAATGGCAATGCAAGCCATAAAAGTAGAACTGTCGAAGTGGGTGGAGGAAAACGGTGTATTGGGGGAACTACAGAATGGGTTCAGGCCAGGCAGACGCTTAGAAGACAATATGTTTGTACTAACTCAGTGCATAGAGATTTCAGTAGCTCAGAAAAGACCTTTATGGGTAGCATTTCTAGATATTAAAGGAGCTTATGACAACGTAGACAGGGAATTGTTGTGGGATATTCTTCAATACGAAGGCATAGATGACGATTTCGTGGAGCTGCTGAGGGAGATATATCGAGACAACCAAGTACAAGTGGCATGGGAAGGTCGAAAAGGAAATGAAATGGTGGGAATTCACCAAGGATTGAAGCAAGGATGCCCTCTGTCACCATTGTTGTTCACGCTTTACGTCAAGGGCATAGAAAGACGACTGGAAAACAGCGAATTAGGTTTTGATTTATCCTACATGCGTAATGGACAAATGGTGCAACAGAAGATCCCTGGATTGATGTACGCAGACGACATTGTGCTACTAGCGGACAATAAAAAAGATTTACAGATACTTGCGAATATCTGTGGGAACGCAGCGACAAATCTAGGCCTTAAGTTTAGCACAGAGAAATCAGGGATTATGATCTTTAATGAACACACGAGTAACTTCGTGGTGTCAATTCAACAGCAAGTAATACCCATAGTGAAGCAATATAAGTACCTCGGCGTACACATAAACGAAGGAAAGAATTACTCAAGCAACCACCAAGATAATCTGAAAATAAAGGGGAAGCGGAATGCAGCATTAATGAAACACAGAGCACTGTGGGGCCACAATAAGTATGAGGTGGTGCGTGGAATCTGGAAAGGAGTAATGGTGCCAGCGCTAACATTCGCAAATGCCATTATATGCTTAAAATCGGATATATTGGCGGGTTTAGAAGTTAACCAAAGATCAGTAGGCCGGTTGGCTTTGGGAGCACACGGTAATACGACAAATGAGGCAGTGCATGGAGACATGAGTTGGGCCTCTTTTGAAGTCAGAGAAGCACAAAGCAAAATTAGTTTTGAAGAAAGGCTCTGGAACATGGATGAAAATAAATGGGCGGCTAAAGTGCACAAGTATCTCTACATGAAAAGCGTGGACACAGAATGGAGGAAGAGGTCAAGGAAGTTGGCAACCAAGTACAGGATAATCGAAACTGTAAATAGACAACCAGGGGTCATCAGAAAGAAAGTGAGAGAAATAGAGACCGTGAATTGGATGCAAAGAATGGAAACGAAAAGGACAATGGAGATTTACAAGAATGAGAAGAAAGAAATTAGAAGGGAAAATCTGTACGATAACACAAAGGGCAGTGCCTTGCTATTTGAGGCTCGAGCCGGTTGCCTAAGGACGAAAACATATCGGAACAAATATTCGGAACTAGATGAGACATGTGTATGCTGCAGTAAAGATCCAGAGACCACTCAGCACATCCTAATGGAATGCGACGGGATCCACCCAGCGAGAACCGTAGGTAACGTGCAACTCCCAGAAGCGCTTGGGTTTAAAGTGGAAGGAAACATAAACAGATCAGCCGTAGAGATCAGCAAGAGACGATTAGAGTACTGGTGGAAAAAAAGCAGGGAAAAGATGGATACGACCTGATCTCTTAAAATCATAGGCAGCGGTACAAGCTAAATTTTTGAAAAAGGTATACAAAAATGCGAGATAAAGAACATGTGTAGTATACCTGATTAAATCAAGCAGGCTAGGTGACTATTCGTCGCCACCCCGTTTCAAAGGGGATGCCAATAAATCATCATCATCAAATAAATCATCACCGCACTCGTGTGGTACGAGAACCACGAGGACACGCTTACGACGTGGGAACTTTTTGTTGAAGAGCTCAAGGCGTGTTTTGGGGACTCAGTCGCCAAAAAGAAGCGTGCTGAGCAGACACTGTCGCAACGGGCACAACTACCAGGTGAGACATGCACCACGTACATTGAAGAAGTTTTAAAGCTGTGCAAGGTGGTCAGTGCCCGCATGTCCGAAGAAGATAAAGTAGGACATTTGCTGAAGGGAGTGGCTGAGGACGTGTACAATTTTCTCATCGGTAAAGAAAGCCTAAGTTCCGTGTCCGACGTCATTCGACATTGCAGAACCTTTGAAACGCTGAAGATGCGTCGGATTACGCCAAAGTTTGGTCGGTTGGCAAACGTTACGACGGTTGCCAGTGTGGACACGAGCCCTTGCCTCGACCTTCCTTCGACCATCCGACAGATTGTCCGCGAGGAACTTTCCCGCCGCGAAGAGATGTCGCGTCCAACAGCTAACCACCATGACATGTACACGTCGCGTGAGGCTATGACTGTGCCACATTCGGCCCCTTGGCAACCAATGGTTAGTGCAGCGGCCGTAGAGTACAGCGCGGCCCCACAGTCTCGGATGACAACACGCTCTCCGACTCCGCGCTATGACCGACGCGCTCAGCACACGCCTTCTCGACGCCCGATGTATCGTCATGACACACGCCATGAACCAGCCCACTACACAAGGGAAAATGACAATGTTCGGTTCATCGACGAACAACCAAGGTTTCGACCTCCCCCGGTATGTTACTCTTGCGGTGTCCCGGGTCATATCTCTCGGTTTTGCAACCAGCGTATGACCACGTGGTATGGCCAGCCCTCAGAGTTTTCACGGCCCTCCGAACGACCCCATGGTGTTCCGTGGCCAGCACACACATCGTCTGGCGACGAGTATTGGCCGCGCAGCTCCCGGAATCGCTCCCCGGCATCTGACAGGAGTTTGACGCCCCCACCGCGTCCTCGTGCTTCCCGTTCTCCCTCACCACTGCGTCGCACCACGTCCCCTTCGTCACCGGAAAACTAGCTAGCGCGGCCGATGGAGGTGAGGTCGCTGGAGATGTGCTACTGACAGAAATACCTCCTGTGTTGATGCTGAAAAACAAAGTGCGCGTTTTTGTGGATAATGTGCCTGTGATGGCTCTGGTGGACACAGGCGCAACAATTTCTGTTATGAGTGTCTCTTTTAAAGACGTGTTAGGGCGAAAAGTTATGTTCAGATGGGACGAAGCTTCAAGGTTCTGTGGAGTGAGTGGCGAGCCGTTGCGACCTATTGGTGTGTGTAGTGCTGACGTGTTTTTGGGAGGCCATGTTATTACGACAGAGTTTGTGATTATTCCTCGGTCGACCCATGATGTTATTCTTGGCATGGACTTCTTGCGGGAGTGTGGTGCCACTGTTGACTGCCGCACAGGGAAGGTATTCATAAGTGGTAGGATGACGTCAGCCTTCCTGGAAAACCCTGTAGATCACGAAACAACACTGTGTGTTTGTGGCGATACGGTCGTACCTGCATCATCTACCGTTTGTGTTCCCGTTGTCTGTTGCGGCGCCGATTCTGACAGCTTCGATGCTACCGTAGAACCGATGCACATGAACTGTCTGAAGAAGAATGTGTTGGTTCCACATTGTGTGGTGTCGATCGAAGGCGGACGCGCTGGCTTGTGGATCGTAAACTGTTCTGCGGAGCCCGTGATACTACCAGATGGCTTGAAATTAGCCTTCGTCCGGGAACACGCGTCTTTATCTGTGGCTGAACTTACAGAAGTACCGCAAAGTCCTGATGGCCACAGTTCGGAAACGGCCCTTTTGTCCATGATAAATAAATCTCTCAGCACGAGTAAACGCCGAACGTTAGTGGGTGTGCTTTCGAAGCACGTCTCGGTATTCGACTTTGCGCAGAAGGACAAAATACCTGTAATCCCCGCGTCACGAACCCGCCATACCATCAACACGGGTTCAGCAAATCCAATTAGACAAAAGCCATATCGCGTTTCACCATCAGAGCGCCAGATTATCAACGACCAAGTGCATGAAATGATGAAAAAAGGAGTCATACAAGAGTCAGCGAGTCCGTGGGCAGCTCCAGTGATTCTTGTTAAAAAGAAAGATGGATCTTGGAGATTTTGCGTCGACTATCGCCGATTGAATGCTGTAACAAAAATGGACGTGTACCCACTCCCACGTATTGATGACGCAATCGACTGCCTTCATTCTGCCTCTTACTTTTCCTCAGTAGACTTACGATCCGGCTATTGGCAAATTCCGATGCACCCTGAAGACAAGGAAAAGACTGCCTTTGTAACGTCTGACGGGCTCTTTGAATTTAATGTGATGCCATTTGGACTGTGCAACGCTCCGGCAACTTTCGAGAGATTTATGGACACTATTCTGCGCGGGTTGAAGTGGAACATCTGCATGTGCTACCTCGACGACGTCGTCATCTTTGGCCGCACCTTCAGCGAACACAACTCGCGTCTGGATATCGTCCTGAACTGCATCAGAAACGCTGGCCTAGTTTTAAACTCAAAGAAATGCCACTTTGGAGACCGCCAAACCCTTGTGCTTGGGCACCTCGTCGATAAGGATGGCATCCGCCCTGATCCCCAGAAGACAGCCGCCGTTGAAGCGTTTAGTGCACCACGCTCTGTCAAGGAGCTCCGCAGTTTTCTGGGGCTTTGTTCCTACTTCCGCCGCTTTATCCCTAAGTTTGCCGACGTCGCGTATCCGCTGACATGTCTACTACGAAAGGACATCCCCTTTGAGTGGACTCCGGAGTGCGATTCTTCTTTTCGTCAGTTGAAGTTTCTGCTGACGTCACGACCTGTTCTTCAACACTTCAGTCCTTCAGCTCCGACGGAACTCCATACGGATGCCAGTGGCATAGGTATTGGCGCCGTCCTAGTTCAACGCCACGGTGACCGCGAAAACGTGATCGCATATGCAAGTCGCTCATTAAGTAGGCCCGAGCAGAATTACACTGTTACAGAACAAGAATGCCTCGCGGTGATATTTGCGGTTCAACGGTTTCGTTCTTACCTGTATGGACGCCCCTTCACAGTTGTCACCGACCACCACTCATTGTGTTGGCTTGTAAATCTTCGTGACCCTTGCGGCCGCCTTGCACGCTGGGCGCTCCGACTACAAGAATATAGCTTCAGCGTCTCTTATAAGAGTGGTCGACGACACGCTGACGCGGACTGCCTCTCGCGTATGCCACTTAGCACTACGGACTGTGACGCCGACGACTTCGATCACCTTGTGGCGTCTGTATCGCCGAGTTTTCCAGACCTCGACTGTTTCAAAGCCGAACAACGAAAAGACGCTAAATTAACACCTCTCTTCACCGCTACGACCGCCTCTACTACAGCAAACAATTTCTGTGTACGTGATGGACTCCTATATAAGAAGAACTTTTCCAGCACTGGCGCACGTTTTCTTCTAGTGGTGCCGGAGAGTCTTCGCATGGCGATTCTGAGTGCTATGCACGATTACCCTACGTCTGGCCATTTAGGCTCGGCGAGGACGCTCTACCGGATTCAGGAACGTTTTTATTGGCCTGGGATGCGACAGTCTGTTGAGACGTATGTGGCCAGCTGCATGCAGTGTCAGCGCCACAAACGTCCATCTAATGCTCCAGCTGGTCTCCTGCAGCCGATCCCACCTCCAAGCACGCCTTGCCAACAAGTGGGCATTGACTTCGTGGGACCTTTTCCGAAATCAGCCAAAGGAAATCGGTGGATAATTGTTTGCGTCGACTACCTCACACGCTACTGCGAGACGGCGGCCGTGCCCTCAGCAACTGCCACTGACGTTGCAACGTTCCTGCTGCAGTATGTCATCCTGCGACATGGTCCGCCTCGCGTAATCATCAGCGACCGTGGGCGACAATTCACAGCAGATGTCGTGGAGGAGCTGCTCCGTTTGTGTGAATGCCACTTGCGTCACTCGACACCATACCATCCACAAACGAATGGCCTTACGGAGCGCACCAACCGAACAATTATAAACATGCTCTCTATGTATGTTTCATCCGACCACAAGAACTGGGATGACGTACTGCCTTTTATCACGTACGCGTTCAACACCGCCAAGCACGAGACTACCGGCTATAGCCCTTTCTTCCTGCTGTACGCACGGCCATCCCGGTACACGATCGACACTATTTTCCCTTTCTGTACTCACGAAAATCTCACTGTCGCCGAGACCCTCTGCCTTGCCGAAGAAGCGCGCCGGATTGCTCGTTTACGCACTTTGGCATCGCAGGACAGATCAAAAGCACGCTACGACATTCGCCACCGTCCAGTGACCTATCGCCCTGGTGATTTAGTGTGGCTGTGGACTCCTGTACGGAAACGCGGGTTATGCCAAAAGCTTTTGGCCACCTACGATGGACCATTTGTTATTCTTCACAGACTCACAGAAGTCACTTATACCATAGCTCGCCTCACAGCGAGTGGTAGAAGAGCTGCCAAGACCCAAGTGGTCCATGTCGCCCGCTTGAAATTGTTCACGTCAAGGCAACTGGATTGACTCGCCCGGCGGGCTTCGTCTGCGACGAGAGGAATGTTGCACGCACGCGTGAGTGAGAAGAACGATGACCGGTGAACGTGCTTGCGGTCCCGGGTTGAAAGAGAAGAGGACGACGTTGAGTTGATCAACCAGCTGACCGCTCTTGCGCTCACCTTCGCGACCTACAATAAACGGCCCCCTTCATCCGTAAGGGTGATAAACGGTCTCCTTCGCGCGTAACAATATATTTTTCTACATTGAAATGAATAGATAGCTACTACTGGCCTAGTTATTCACTCATTTCTTATGCAAACGTTATTGCAGCAATATCCTTGTTTTATTAATCCGTGAATCCTCTCTGAAATTACCAACATAATTTCTCATGATATATAATCGTTATTGCTTAACGTGTGATTTTTTACACAAAATAACAAGCATTCATGGAGCGTGATGATGTTTCTACTTGCATTATATTGAGTGGAAAATCGTCTTTGAATATTGTAATCTTTGATGCACTACAAATATCGCTATTGATTCTACATATCCCTAAAATAGTTACCTTCAATCAGTAAAACATGAGAAGTTTATGTTCTGGTGATTAGTTGCCTGTTTTATTACGTAACTACAAGTACGTAAACATTTATCAGTAAGTATGTACGAACCATATGTATTTATCAGTAAGCTGTGTACGAACCAGCGAGCATACGCAATAAATATTGCTAAAGTTACTTTCATGTTAAAATTCGCTTAGTGTTTGCGCTCTTGCAACACAGGAAGACGAAGGACGAGTTGCACATCCGTAAAGCGTCATGTTCATTTTCTGACGTTCGCTCGTAATTATGAAATGAGGTGTACGTACACAATGTTGCACTGTTAGCGTTTCATCTATTTTAGTTTGTCTTGTTTTTTGCCTCGCAAATTCCTCACGTACCCTTTACCTCACGTACGCCGTGGTAGCTTAGTGGTTTTGGTAGGTTGGACTGCTGAACTCAAGGACACGGGTTCGATTCGCGGCCACGGCGGCTTACATTTTGATGGAGGCGAAATGCATAAAACACCCGTGTACATAGATATAGGTGCACGTTAAAGAACCCCAGGCGGTCGAAATTACCGGAGCCCTCGAATACGGCGTTTCTCATAGCCATATTTTGATTTATGGATGTAAAACCCCAGAAATTATCATTACTATCATTACCCTTTACCTGTGCTCTTAGTTCTTCATGATATATGAGCAAGTTCGACACGCTGGGATCGAGATTGGCATTCAACACGTTCTTATCGTCACACCCACATCATCAGAGGGATTTCTGGCCGAAAAATGCGGGTTTGCACCACACGTGATATTGTTGTCGTTAATCGCGACGTGAATGCAAGTATGTCAAGTTACTAATTCCATGACCCATCAGTCATCTTAGTCACACATTTGTGCCTTTCCACGCTATACTTTGGAATATATACCAAGTGAACGAGACGCGAGAGTTACGCGGTTTGTATTTATTTTTGGTACCGCGGCCCCACCGACGGACACATTACGCTTCCCAAGAGCCTGTTAAGGATTTCGCCTTAATAAAGAAACAGCAGAGCGCAGGAGGCAGTCTTATAAAACAAACCGAATGCACGAAAAAAAAAAATAAAAGAAAGGGAACAATAGGGTGTAAAAGCGTTAGCATGAGCTAACCATATCTTCCACGTTCTCTTGGTTGTGATCGCGATTTCCAGCTTATTTTCTTCTGCAGCACGTTCACGTTGCTCATTCACGCATAACTAAATGAAGTAAGCGCGCGGAATGCGTTACTCAAACAGCCGCGTAAGCGCGGACCTAGCGAGCTAGAAGGAAATATACAAAATACCCGTATTCACAGCCAGCAAACGCGTTCTCTGTGCGGTGAGTCACTGTGGCATTACGTTTCGGTGACGTGGTACTTAATATATCCCAAATTATTGCGATGTTGGCTAATAGGAACCAAAATATCAGGCTCGTAGCAGACGCCCGCCGCCTTGGCGCGGCCTCCGCAGCGCAGAAAGCCCACGGGTCCGGTACAGCAGCGCCGCGGCGCGAGAGTTCACACAAAAAGGTCCTCGCTCCTCCCATGTATTCGCGCCGCGCTTTGGACACTCTCCCATATTCTAGGTCACTCTAGTCACGGTTTTTGGCGCGCTCCACTATGCTCTCTAATAAATAGTTCGTTACCCTGTTATTCTCGCCTCAGCCTTCACGCCTCAGCCATCACGCCCAGCCCTCACATCTGGCGCAGTCGACGCCCGAGTCTTTGCGCAGCCACTCAGCCACGCAAGAATGCCAGCGCATCAGTAAACAAGCCAGCCTTCGCCTTCGCACCGTGACAGACGTTCCGCCATTCCTGTCTTTGTCACCGCCAGAACATTTCCCGCCGTCCGCTCGCTTCCATGTGCGCGCCTGCGTGCGCTTGCTGGTGGACTCACTGAGTAAGAGTGTGTTTCGTGTGTAAACGTCAGCGTGTAGCCGGCTCGGCGCAACGCCATGCCGGGAATTGTGTGGCAGAATCTCGACCCGGTGACCATGTCGCGCCTCGGCGTCGACCTTATACGCGAAGAATTGGCCCGTCTACAGCTGGACATCACAGGTTCGAAAGAGGAGCTCTTTCAGCGTTTGCAAGCAGACATTCAGCAGCAGCGTGAAGCTACCCCCTCGGTTGAAACGAATGACTCCGCCTCGACCGCTGCGGCGCCTTTGACGCTGGACCCAGCCACACTACAGAGCCTCGCCATGCTGTTCCAGCAGCTACCTCGGCCTGCAACAACGGTGACGACACTGCCAGACCTGTCATCGTCCATCCCGCAATTCGCTGGTTTGCACAGCCACAGTGTCAATACATGACTTGACGACGTACGACAAGTACAGCAGCTCGCCTCGTGGGACGACTCCACCACACGCCTGATCGCAGCTAGCAAGCTGAAAGGCACGGCGCGAGACTGGCATCTCGCGTTCAGCAACCAGTACAGCACCTGGGCCACGTGGAGTGTCGCCCTGAAGGACACATTTTGTACAGAATTGTCTCTCATTGAGTGGCAAGAGCAGGTCATGAGGGTAACCCAGGCCCCATCCGCAAGCTTGCACCAATATGCCTTTGCCAAGTTGAAGATCATTGAGCGTTGCCCCATTAACCTCTCTGAGGCTAAAAAGATTGACTACCTGCTGCATGGTTTACGGGAACAACACATCCTCGCCGCCATAGCAGCCAACCGGCCGCCCACGGTAGCTGAGTTTATTTCTACTTGCACCAGCCTCGACAAGAGGGCGCAACATATGCACGCCAAAGCAAGCCCGTCACCATTTGCCGGTTCGGTTTTGCCGCCGTCGCAACCCTTTCGTGCCGCTAAGCCCGCAGAGCACCAGCAGCCTCGCTCAGAACAATCGACACCACAGTCCTCCCGAGGGGCCACACCAAAAAAGCGCATTTCAGAGCTGCCCGCCGAGCAACAAGAAGCTACTTATGCAGCTATTTCGGCACAGTATGGCGCTCCAGCTTTTCGTAGCGGTCAAGACCTGTCTCAAGCTGTCTGCTACCAATGTCATGCCTTGGGTCATCTGGCATCCAAGTGCCCTACACGCACCAGCCGCTTATCATCACCAGCGCCTCCAACCATGCCCAAGACACAGCAGCCCCCAGCACTGCACAGTGCACCCGTTCCGCTTGACGGCTCACAACAGCAATGCCCCTTCTTCAACGCAACTCTCAGTGGAGTCGGTGAGTGTGAAGCGTTTCCTGACTCTGGGTCCAAGTTGACATTAATCTCTAAAGCTCGTGTGCCTGCAAGCATGATCATCCCATGGACCGAGCCTCCACTCGTGGTGGTAGGAGGAAGTACAGTGCTACCTGTTGGTGCTGCATTTTTGAAGATATCCATCGGCCCAGCCACAGGAGTTGTTGAAGCTGCTGTTTTGGAAGATAATGTACTCCCCCTCATTCTTGGTGAGGATTGGTTCTCGGCAGCGCAGGCACGTCTCATCTTTGAGCCTCCGAAGCCGCGCAGTTGCAGCATACAGCCACGAATATCACCATTACCGCAAACCAAAAGCTAGTCCCAAGAATGGCAAATGCTGTGATCCCAACAAGGTCCGTCCTTTTTCCTGAAACCAGGCCCAGTTCCAAAGACTGCCTACAACGTGATCCGTTGCCGTTGCCAGAGCAGCCACCATGGCAAGCGTTAGCAGCCCAAACGTTGCCCTCAAGTAGCGCTCCTCTAGTGTCAACCTTCCTCGCTTCCGACACGGCGCTCGTGCACATTCATCCTGACATTCCACCGGCTCGCGTTGGCAGCCAGCTCACCCTCACGCAGCGGTCAGTTATAAAAGGTATATTGGCCGAGCACAATGCCGTTTTTGCTCGCCATGATGATGATCTTGGCCACTTCACTGGTATGCAGCACCGCATTGACCTGCTACCTAATGCTTTACCGTACAGTCGGAGCCCATACCGGTACGCTACAGAGGACAGGCAGTTCCTGGAAAGAAGTTGCTCCACCAAGGTATAATACTCCCGGATTCTGTCCCGTGGGCCTTTCCGGTTGTGGTGGTGACCCGTGGAGAAAAAAAGCGCTTGTGTGTGAACTATAAACCTTTGAATGAACGCACCATCACAGTAGTGCACCCGTTGCCCTTGGTAGATGACATCATTCAGGACATATCAGGTTGCGCATACTTTGCTACCCTGGACCTGAAATGTGCCTACTGGCAAGTGAGTTTACGCCCACAAGACTACGAGAAGACAGCATTCATTACTCATCACGGCACATACATGTGGACGCGCATGCCATTTGGACTGAAAAACGCTCCTTCCACTTTCCAGAGAATTATGCAAATAGTGTTCCAAGATCTGCAGCCTAGGCCTGAGAGATGTGGAGTCCGTGCCTATCTTGATGATGTCCTCGTTTATGCTGAGTCATTTTCCACGTTTGCAAGCATCCTGCGGGAGGTGTTGCAATTGCTGCAGGTCAATGCTCTTTTGGCCAACCCTCAGTTAGGTTTCTGGGCTTTATTATTTCCAGTCAAGGCCAGCTCCCAGATCCTGATAAAGCTACAGCCATGTGTCGCATCCCAGTTCCGCGAAACCAGAAACAAGTGCTGTCCTGGGTGCAAACAGCAAGCTTCTATCGTCGTTTTATTAAGGGCTTTGCGAAAGTGGTCGCCCCTTTGCAGGCTCTTATCAAGGCGCCCACATTTGTTTAGAGCACTGAATGTGAGCCGGCCTTTCAGACTATCCGGGCCGCCCTCACCCAGCCTCCCCTTTTAAGCACTTCGACCCCATGGCAGCCACAACGCTAACCACAGACGCTTCGCACGAAGCCATTGGAGCAGTGTTATCGCAAATCCAAGACACCAGAGAATGTGTCATTGCCTACGCCAGCCGGGGACTTACGTTGGAGGAACGCAAACTGCATAGCAATGTATGGGAGTGTATCGCCGTTCACTGGGCAATAACCGTGAAGTTCCGCCAATACCTCCTAGGCAGAAAATTCTCTCTGGTCACAGACAACTGGACTGTTGCCTGCTTACCGTCCAACGTGTGGCCATCTCGTCGGTTCACTTCTATGCTCATGGACTTAGTAGAGTTCGATTTCACCGTGCGACATCAGCCAGGACGCCAAAATGTTGTAGCCGACCACTTGTCCCGTTTGGCAGGTGCTGTCACACAGTCTTCGCAGTCGCTGGCTACGATGCAGCAAGAAGATTCCGAGTGCGCTGCGATTCTTTCATGCCTAGCCAATGAAGAGGACCCAGCCGAGTTCACCAAGCTAGATGACATCTTATACCACCGACTGTCATCGGGAACGTATGCAGTCGTAGCTCCGTCCAAACTGCGCCCTGCCATTCTACAAGCATTACACGATGGTGCAGGACACTTTGACACAAAGCGTACGCTGCTCAAGGTCCAGGATCGTTATTGGTGGCCTGACATGGACCGATCAGTGGAGAGATATGTGTCATCCTGCCAGTGCTGCCAACAGTTCAATCGCCCTACCTCACGCAGTGTAGGTCTTCTTGGCAGAATGCCTACCACGGACATTCCATTTTCCAGCATAGCAATTGACCATGTAACCATGCCACCCATCAACTCAAAGCGCTACATTCTCAACGTCGTTGATTTTGCCACCCGCTATATCGTTACCGCAGCAGTTTCGTCCACGTCTACGTTATCAAGTATTTGCACAATGTGTTCTACACTTACGGCACGCCAGACCACTGCCTCTCGGACCATGGCTCAGCCTTCGAATCCAATGAGTTCAAGCGCTTCATGAGTCTTCATTCCGTGGAGCTCCATTTCACAACTGCCTATCGACCTGAGGGCAATGGCTTAGTCGAGAGAAGCAATGGAACTCTCCTGGCAGCTCTCCGCAAGATCTGTGCAATGGAACCACTGTCATGGCCTACCAAACTTCAAGAGGCAGCATTTGCAGTAAACGCGTCCATGAATGCCAGCACGAACTTTACGCCATTTCAGCTTCTCTATGGCTACGTACCGAAGATTCCACTCCAACAACATCGTCCGTTCCAGCACTCCGCTCTTGCCGAGCGCATCCTCGACACAACAGTGCAGCGCTCCGAAGCAGCCGCCAATTCGGAAGCAGCCCAAGGTGCACGCAAAGAGCGCTATGACCGCAGCCACCGTTCTCACACCTTTACCGTCGGTGATATGGTCTGGGTGAGACGACAGGCTCCGGTTGCCAATGAGAAAATGGCACCTCGCTTCAATGGTGTTTACCGCCTCATCGAGCAGCTTACACCATCCACATTTAGGGCTTTACGTGTGTCATGCTTGACATCTCGTCTGGTTAATCAACCACGAACGGTGCACGTGTCCCAGCTTAAGCCTTATGTACCACCAGTTTCTGCAGTGTTCGAGCAACAGCCCGTCGTCAATGCAGAGACCACGCCTGCCTCAGCAGCAAATGTTGTCGCCTCTACAGAGCAGCAACAGCCTCAACGGCCCCAACGCATTCGATGTCTACCGAGCCACCTCGACGACTTTGTGCTCGAGTGAAGTTGCAGCGTTTCCGCGCATGTGTGTGGGTGTGCTATCGTGCGTGTGACAGTGTGCAGAAGCAATTGACCACGAGACGTGATCAGTCAGACTGGGGTGGGATGTGAGCGCCCGCATGTGCCGCCTATCTCATCACTAGCGCCACCTACAGCGCTGTTACGCCGACTCAACACCAAGCCCAAGCGAGGGAGGGGTCACTCTCGTTCGCTACGACCGCCGCAACGGACGGTCACGGTTTTTGGCGCGCTCCACTATGCTCTCTAATAAATAGTTCGTTACCCTGTTATTCTCGCCTCAGCCTTCACGCCTCAGCCATCACGCCCAGCCCTCACAATGGAGAACGTATAAATAATTCAATTCTGGAATCGAATATCTAATACTCCATTTCTCAAATATTCTAATTTGCGGATATCGGTACTTTCGGTGAATGACCCGGGCATGGTCGGTGCCTTGACGTACACAACATTTTTTGGCGCGCGATCTCTATCGTTACAAGGTACGAGCAGGTCGACCGGACCAATCGAAACGATTAACGCTACCCGAACTAAAGAAACAACAAAAGCAGCGCGGGTGCAAAGCATGTGTGAAGATGGGTCCGATTAGCCATCGGAAAGCATGCTAGTTCATTGTTTACGCACGCAGATTCGCGCAGGTTGGAGCGTTCTACCAACATGCGAACACATAGACGAACTTGGCACGCGCACTCGCGGTAGTTGATGGCTGGTATACCGCGGAGCCGAACGCCGTTTCAACGGCCGTGAATCTAACCTGTAAGTGTGATATTGCGAAAGACCACTGATGAGCCACCCATAGGAACACATTAGCGACAAGCTTTCCGCGATCGTTTGCGGCCTGTTATCACATCAGCCGGTGGCAAATTTGCGTCACGGCCACACCATATTGGCCACACTGCCTAGTCCGTTAGGCCTAATCAGAGAAGCGTTGTCGGGTGTCGGTGACTAAGTTACAGTTTAATACCGTGTCAATGCACATCCATTCACAGCGGTTGCGCGGTGCTCAGAAAGCCGGCAAACCGCCTTGCCAACGAACGCGAGTGCACTGGATGGCCACCGCATATTCAAGGCCGCCGTCTTTGCGAAATACCGCACGGTGGACCCTCGTTCCGAACGCCGTTCGTAGGCGCACAACGGTCTTTTACAGCGAAGCTCTTAAGGGCTAGGTTCCAGGAGATCACGACCGCGTGTAGAAAAATACTATCATCATGAGTATTTTGGCTCCATGTGCGTGGTAGTTTGGCTCCATGTGCGTGGTGGTTTCCTGCCACTTGTGCCCAAGCAAAGGTGTAAAAACGGATGACTAACATGACTGATAGGTCATGACATCAATAGCATCACATGCTCGTCAGTTGCGTCACAATTAACGAAAATAAAATCGCGTGTGGTGCATACCCGCATTGGATATGCGGGTATGAGCCAGGGAGAGATTGTGGTTGTGGGTATGAGCCAGGCACAAGAAAGAGAGAAGGAAGGAAAGAAATAAAGAAAGAGAAGGAAGGTAAGAAAGAAATCACGTGTGGCTCATACCCGCGTTGGACATGTGGGTATGAGCGGCCGAGAGCAGGAGCGGGAGAGATCTCACAGGATCCAGACGCTGCCGTGTAGTGTGCAGCGGCTTTGAACGCTGTTGCTCATATGCTATTGACACGTATACATGTTTATCTTTCACCGGTGGCCGCCTTCCACCGGCTAACAAATGTTAAACGTTATCGCTCGGCGCAGGACGCGCCTGTATCGGAAGTTTCTAGAACGTTATCGATGCTTCTTTCCATTGCCTGTTTTCACCGATGCTTCTGTTATCTGATTGCATGACTGACGCGAATTGTCTAGAACTTTCTGGAAGACACGCGGGCATCAGGGATTAATCTAGAACCTTCGATGACTCAGGTATAAAAGCCGACGCGTTTCGCCGCTGATCAGATTTTCGACGATCACCGACTGTGTTCGCCGCTATCGTTGTGCTTTGAGTGTACCTTGATTTTGTGGGCACAGGTTCGCCCAATAAACAACCAGTTTCGTCGTACACAGTTTTAAGACTGTTTTCTTCAGCGTCACTACTACGTGACATCTGGTGGAGGTGCTAGTGCGTTCATGCAGCGAACGCCCCCGCAAAGCCGCGATCCAAGCCCGAAACCGGAGGACAACGCCAACGTCACCAAGGACCAGCGAGCTAGCCGTAGGCAGCAAGGACTTCTACCGGAGTACGGACTTCTTCCCGAGAAGACCACAGCGATCAAGGCCAAGTCAACGACCTCAATGGCAGCCCCAGCGTCCCCCATCCTGCTGCAACAACCTCGGGAGCCCCCGACCTTCCGTGGATCATCGGCTGAAGACCCTGAAACCTGGCTGGAGACATACGAGCGGACCGCGACGTTCAACAAATGGAGCGACGACGACAAGCTACGCCATGTCTATTTTTCGTTGGATGACGCTGCTCGGACCTGGTTTGAGAACAGAGAGACCACCCTGGCTACGTGGGACCTCTTTCGTGAAAACTTCGTGAGGACCTTCACGAGTGTCGTACGAAAGGAGAGGGCAGAGGTTCTCTTAGAAACCAGAGTGCAATTGCCGAACGAGAACATCGCGATCTTCACGGAGGAGATGACTCGCCTCTTCCGCCACGCCGACCCCGACATGTCTGAAGAAAAGAAAGTTCGGTTCTTGATGCGGGGTGTCAAAGACCAACTATTCGCCGGATTGATGCGCAACCCGCCCAAGACTGTCGCCGAATTTCTTTCCGAGGCTACAACGATCGAGAAGACGCTTGAAATGCGCGTCAGGCAATACAACCGCCGTGCCCTGACCAACTACGCCGACGCTCAAGCGCTAGGCGCCGACGACCTGCGCGAAACCATCAGAGCGGTCATTCGCGAGGAGCTGCATAAGCTCTTTCCCAGGTCGCAGCCTCACGTGGCATCTATCGCCGACGTCGTCAAAGACGAAGTTCAGCGCTCACTTGGAGTTCCCGATGTGCAGCCACAATCGCCGCAACCCCAGCCGGAAGCGCTGACCTACGCCGCCGTCGCCCGTCGTCAAGGCCCCCCTCCGCGCTCGCGCCAGGGCCCCGTAACGCCGCAGTTCCGTCGTCCACTGCCGCCGCCGCCAGCACGCCCGCCCGTCGCCCAGCGCAGCTACCAGAGGAAGACGGACATTTGGCGCGCCCCCGACCACCGCCCGCTCTGCTATCACTGTGGGGAAGCCGGCCATGTCTACCGCCGATGCCCATACCGCGAGATGGGCCTACGAGGGTTCGCCGTCAACGCGCCGCGTCCACAGCTTGGCGAGAGACCACGTGACATCGCCGACTACCTCGCCGGAGCCCAGTGGCAACCACGACGACCCTCACGCTCGCCGTCACCGGGCCGCTACATCTCGCCGCATCGCCGTCAGTACACCGGTCCCACCCGGGGCCGATCTCCGAGCCCTTACCCGGGAAACTAAAGGCAGCAACCGATGGAGGTGCGGTTGCTGGACGACGCAATGCCGAAGATCCTCCGCCGCCGACGACGACGACGATTCGCGAATCATCACGACGAGATATCAGCATGCCGCCTAGCAACAGCCTTGACAGCACTTCGCCGCAGAAAGAAGACCTGCCGACGCGACGTAGCAGCAGCAGAGCAAGCCGACGCAGCCGTGATCCGACGCCACGAATTAACCGCAACGCCAGACGCCGGTCTACCGATCTAGACGTGCTCATCGATGGCCATAACGTCACCGCTCTCGTCGACACTGGAGCCGACTATTCCGTCTTCAGTGGCCCGTTCGCCGCCAAGTTGAAGAAGGTGAAAACAGCCTGGCAAGGACCCGATATCCGGACAGCTGGAGGCCACCTAATAACGCCGACTGGAATCTGCACAGCGCGAGTCACTTTAAACAACCACACTTACCCGGGGAGCTTCGTAATCCTGCAGCACTGCTCCAGGGATGTCATCCTAGGCATGGACTTTCTAAACCAATACGGTGCAGTCATCGACTTAAGATCCAAGTCGATAACACTTTCAACGAACAACGCGCTACCACCGGATACAAGCATAAGTTACCATGCTTTGAATGTGCTTGAAGAACAAGTCACCGTTCCGCCTCGCTCCAGCGTAATGATTTCCGTCGGTACCGAAGTGCCTGCAGACATGGAGGGCATCATCGAGGGCGATCATCACCTACTGCTCGACCGTGAAATTTGCGTCGCTAGAGGCATAGCTGAGCTACGTGCAGGGAAAGCAAGGGTGATGCTCACGAACTTCAGCCCTGAATACAAGCACATTAACAAAGGCACCACGGTCGCCTACATCGACGAAATAGTACAAGCCAGCAGTGCTTTCGCCTTCACGGATTCCAGTGCACCTGCAACGACGACTATAATACCTGAGCCAACTTTCGACGTCAATCAAAACCTTCCCAGGCATAAGAAAGAACAACTAAAAGCTCTGCTCCTGCAATACAAGGACTGCTTCTCGTCGTCGTCAAAAGTTCGACAAACCCCTGTCGCCAAGCACCGCATCATCACCGACGAAAATGTCCGGCCACTCCGTCAGAGCCCGTACCGAGTTTCGGCGCGCGAACGCGAGGCCATAAGGCAACAAGTCGACGAAATGCTACGCGACGACATTATCCAGCCGTCCAAGAGTCCGTGGGCGTCCCCCGTGGTGTTAGTGAAGAAGAAGGATGGAACCCTACGTTTCTGCGTCGATTATCGTCGCCTCAACAAAATCACGAAGAAGGACGTATACCCCCTCCCACGGATTGACGACGCCTTGGATCGACTCTACAACGCAAAGTATTTTTCGTCGATGGACCTCAAAACCGGCTACTGGCAAATCGAAGTCGACGAGAGGGACCGGGAGAAGACTGCGTTTATAACACCAGACGGATTGTTCGAGTTCAAGGTCATGCCGTTTGGTCTTTGCTCGGCGCCTGCCACTTTCCAACGTGTCATGGATACAGTACTGGCGGGCTTGAAGTGGCAGACTTGCCTCGTCTATTTGGACGACGTCGTTGTGTTTGCCTCAAGCTTCGAGGAACACCTCCGGCGCCTTGAAACAGTTCTTCAAGCAATCAAGACCTCCGGACTCACCTTGAAGCCAGAAAAGTGCCGCTTCGCATATGAGGAGCTCTTGTTTTTGGGCCACGTCATCAACAACTCTGGAGTGCGCCCCGACCCTCAGAAAACTGCGGCCATCTCCAACTTTCCTCCGCCCGCTGACAAGAAGGCAGTGCGTAGATATCTTGGACTGTGCGCCTATTACAGGCGCTTCGTCAAGAATTTTTCACGAATCGCTGAGCCACTGACGTATCTCACGAAGGCCGACGTCGAGTTCAAGTGGGAGACGCCGCAAGTCGAAGCATTTGAAGAACTGAAGCGACGCCTGCAATCGCCGCCAATACTTGCGCATTTCGACGAAAATGCCGATACCGAAGTCCACACCGACGCAAGCAGCGTAGAACTCGGCGCCGTGCTTGTGCAGAGGACTGACGGACTAGAAAGGGTTGTAAGTTACGCTAGCCGGTCGCTATCGAAGGCGGAAGCAAATTATTCCACAACAGAAAAGGAGTGCCTCGCCATCATCTGTGCTACGTCAAAGTTTCGCCCCTACCTCTATGGCAGGCCCTTTAAAGTTGTAAGCGACCACCACGCCTTGTGTTGGCTAGCTAACTTGAAGGATCCTTCAGGTCGCCTCGCACGATGGAGCCTGAGACTTCAAGCATTCGACATCACCGTCGTTTACAAATCCGGGCGAAAGCACGCTGACGCCGATTGTTTGTCTCGCGCCCCCGTCGAACCGCCGCCACAAGACGACCAGGATGACGACACTTTCTTGGGACCCATCAGTGCCGACGAATTCGCCGAACAACAGCGAGCCGACCCGGAACTAAGGAGCCTTGTAGACTACCTGGAAGGCAAGACCGTCATTGTGCCGAAGGCGTTCAGGCGAGGATTGGCGTCGTTCTTCTTGCAAAACGACATTCTCCTAAAGAAGAACTTCTCGCCTCTCCGAGCCAACTACCTTTTCGTGGTACCCTCAGCATTGCGTCCAGAGGTTCTGCAAGCTCTCCATGACGACCCAACGGCTGGACATCTCGGTTTTTCCCGCACTCTCGCGAGGATACAAGAAAAATACTACTGGCCTCGCCTCTCTGCTGACGTCGCCCATTACGTAAGGACATGCCGAGACTGTCAGCGACGCAAAACACCGCCGACAAGACCAGCCGGGCTTCTACAGCCGATCGAGCCACCTCGCCGACCGTTCCAGCAGATCGGGATGGACTTACTGGGGCCTTTTCCGACGTCGACGTCCGGGAATAAATGGATCATCGTAGCTACGGACTACCTCACCCGCTACGCCGAAACAAAAGCCTTGCCCAAAGGCAGTGCCGACGAGGTAGCCCGATTCTTCGTTGAGAACATCCTCCTGCGTCACGGTGCCCCGGAAGTCCTCATCACCGACAGAGGTACGGCCTTCACGGCTGAACTAACTCAAGCCATCCTGCGATACAGCCAGACAAGCCATCGCCGCACCACCGCCTACCACCCGCAGACGAATGGCCTCACCGAGCGCCTAAATAAGACCATCGCCGACATGCTGGCTATGTACGTCGACGTCGAACACAAGACGTGGGATGCCATCCTTCCGTACGTGACCTTCGCATACAACACGGCCGTGCAAGAAACGACGCACATGGCGCCGTTCAACCTGGTCTACGGAAGGAACCCGGCAACGACGCTTGACGCTATGCTACCGGACGTCGCTGACGAAGAAAATCTCGACGTTGCCACCTATTTGCAGCGTGCCGAAGAAGGTCGACAGCTCGCCCGCCTGCGCATCAAGAACCAGCAGAGAACCGACAGCCGAGTCTACAATCTTCGACGACGCTACGTCGAGTACCAGCCCGGAGACCGTGTTTGGGTCTGGACTGCGATACGCCGACGAGGACTTAGCGAGAAACTCTTACGTCGCTATTTCGGACCATATAAGATCATCCGACGTATTGGCGCACTGGACTATGAGGTCGTGCCAGACGGCATTTCGCAATCACAGCGGCGCCGCGCACGACCCGAAGTCATCCATGTGGTGCGTCTTAAGCCTTTCTACGCCCGCTGACGAACTTAGGTACTTTGTTACTTTATTTTTTTTTCTTTCTTTATTACGCGTGGTTTTGTTTACGCTTTCACATTTGTTTGTAGCATCGGGACGATGCTTTTTAAGGGGAGGGTATTGACACGTATACATGTTTATCTTTCACCGGTGGCCGCCTTCCACCGGCTAACAAATGTTAAACGTTATCGCTCGGCGCAGGACGCGCCTGTATCGGAAGTTTCTAGAACGTTATCGATGCTTCTTTCCATTGCCTGTTTTCACCGATGCTTCTGTTATCTGATTGCATGACTGACGCGAATTGTCTAGAACTTTCTGGAAGACACGCGGGCATCAGGGATTAATCTAGAACCTTCGATGACTCAGGTATAAAAGCCGACGCGTTTCGCCGCTGATCAGATTTTCGACGATCGCCGACTGTGTTCGCCGCTATCGTTGTGCTTTGAGTGTACCTTGATTTTGTGGGCACAGGTTCGCCCAATAAACAACCAGTTTCGTCGTACACAGTTTTAAGACTGTTTTCTTCAGCGTCACTACTACGTGACACTATTGTATGACGATGGGGCGGACTTGGCGCAAAAACGCACTACTTGGCCACCGCGCCATGCGAAAGCAAGATGCCGGTGTCCTTGCTCTTTGATGAACATGCCGAAGAAGCTCAATATAATCAATCATGATAATATATATGTTCACTATAGCAATATTCACTACAGCAGAACCACCAGTCACAGCTTCGCTGGCTTCCATCTTCATAGTAGTAGAAGGGCTCCGAAGTTTTTTCAGGTTCAGAGGGAAAAGGCACTTCTATTCGATAAAAGTACTAGTACTTGTAGCAGTAGTATACTTTAGTTGGCAAAAAGTGTGTGGCAGAAATTCTACCGATAAAAATTAAGTCACAGGCCTGCGCGGCACACGCAGTACCGTCACAACGTAAGCTGGCGGAGCGGCTCAAGAGTAGCTCCAATTTGGGCACCACGCACCACAGGGTCGTCGCGGCAGTTTGTTCGCCTCGTTTTGACGAGAACGATCTGAACTGTCCGCCCGGCGTCGACGGCGAGCTGCGGCTTGTAATGCTGTCTCCACAGCAGTCTGCTGAGTTTGATCAAGCATTGCAACTTCAACTTACATGTCGGGTGCGCCGCGTTTGCAGGCACCTTAACTAGATGGCGCCACCTAACTGGCGGAGGCTCGGCAGCTCGGGAGCGCGTTGGTTGCTCGCCTCGTCTGAATCGCATATCGTCGTCTGCGCCTGCGGACGCTGCGTTGGCAGGAATCTTACCTAGATGGCACCACCATACTAGCTCGGGTCGTCTCATCCTGCGTTTGCCTTAGGGTATTTTCCGCGCCCTGATAGCAATCGCTTGCGTGGCTCAGTGGTAGAGTATCCGGCTCCCACGCAGTGGGCGCGGGTTCGATCCCTGCGCGAATCGGGTACTTTTTTCGCGTTTCCGGCGATAGCGGTTACGCGGCCGCCGGCGGCGGCATCATGGTGACCCGAAACGGCTATTGGAATGAGCCCGTAACAGCTTACGCTGTAATACTTTCCAGACCTACATATACTAAGTGCAGTGTTATCAGTGCTGGCATACTAATTTGGTGTTCCCCTGTATAAGAGTAGAGCATACTATACATCTCGTCTCATAGGTACCTCAGTTACTGATAACTAGTAAGATTCTTGTAATGTGATTAGCTTCCTTAAAATGTACAGCACTGTTTCTGGCACAAAATTCGGAAGCATAAAAGTTCGTGTTGTATTTTTGGATATTCGATTCGACATTCAACTTTCTTTCTTGATTCGATTCCATATTCGATTCGAAGTCTAGTATTCGGTATTCGCACACTCCTAGTTTTAAATATGAAAGGTAAGACCGAGACAATATCTGCAAAAGACTTGATAGCGGTATGTGCAGCGAAACCTGAGAGAGAGACAGATAGAGATGGAAAGGAAGGCAGGGAGGTTAACCAGATGTTAGAATCCGGTTGGCTACCCTGCACAGGTGTAGGGAAATAGGGGTTAGAAAAAGAACAGAGAGAGAGTGAGAAAGAGAAAATATCTGAATAAATCAAGTAGGCTAGGGCCTACTGTTCAGCTCTTTGCCACGCTGAACGTGCATCCTGAACCACACGTTTTCCATTCTAATCTTATTATGAAATATAAACACAGTTTGAAAATTAAGAATAAACATTTTCTAATGTTATGTTATGTCAGAAAACGTTATGAAAGCCAATATAATATTAGGAACAGAGACCAATGGTAAATACCTTTCTCACGCACAAACCATGGATTACAGAGGCTAGAACACTGCATGCCCATTTACTTAAGTCACTTACATTGCCAAGGGAGACTCGCAGAAACGAGACGAGACAGCTGCGTTCGATGCGAACGAAATCAAGATTCTTCTTTTTCTTTTCTTTTTATTACTTTCTTAGCGCGCGCGCCTTTGGAGCCCGCCATCTTCTTCTTTCTCGTCTTGTCCGCTCCCATGAGTTTCAATAGCTTCCGGCCGCGAAAAGTTTTTTTCTCATTAGTGGAAGCAACCTTTAAGTGTGTAAAGACGTTGTACAGGTCGCCGAACGAGTCTTCCATTGGTTTTTAAGAGATAGGAGCGCGGCTTCCCGTCGACTCCAGAATATACTTCAATGACCTTAGCCAGGCTCCAGAAGGATCTAGGAGTGCGTGCACCAATCAAAACGATATCTCCTTGGTTCACTGTAATTTCTTGCTTTCTTGCGTTACACTGCTCTCTCAGTTCATTCAGATATTCCTTGCTCCATCTTTTCCGCCAATCTTTCGTAAGTTTTTGCTTATTTTTCTACATTTCTTCTATGCGGATATTTTTTTCACCTTCGGTACTGTCTTTGATCCTATGCTTTCCACCTATTATATCAGCCGGCACAATAGGTAGAGGCTCATCCGGTTCGCTGTATACATAGCTCAACGGTCTGTTATTAAGGACAACTTCAACTTCAGTTGTTAGTATTTGCATCTCTTCTCTTGATAACAGTCTTTTTCCGATAACTTTCCTCATTGTTGATTTCATGCTTCGTACCATCCTTTCATAAAAGCCTCCCCACCAAGGAGCTTGTTATGCGATGTACGTCCATTTGATTTGATCTCCTTGGCTTGTTCTTTTGGAGACTCATTCCTGTAGTTCTTTAATCATACGATTGATGTCTCTGTTGGCCTTTTTGAACGTCCTTGCGTTGTCACTGTAAATGATGCTACATAGCCCTCGTCTCGCTGTAAATCTTCGGAATGCATGTAAGAATGCTTCTGTTGTCGTGTTGTCCACAACTTCGAGATGTACAGCTCGTGAAGTAGAACATACAAATATTGCAACATACTGTGTTGTAGTGCCTTTCATCGCGTCGTTTATAAGTAACGGACCCGCGAATTCCACACCGATCACTTCAAATGGTTGTCGCTTGTTGGCTCTGTCAGCAGGACGTGGGGCTGTTTCTTGGTGCAGTGGTCTGGCGTCAAATCGTTGACACTTTCGACATCCATGAATTTTCTTCACCAGCTGTCTTCCTTGTATTACCCAGTACTTAGTTCGAAGCTGTGATAATGTGACGCTCATTTCTCCATGCAGCGTGCGTTGATGAATATGGCGTACCATCTGCTTTTTACCAGCCGTCCACTTTGGTAGCACAATAGGATGTCTTTCGTTGTATAATAATCCACTTTTAAGACCTTTGGGTCTCATCAGTTTCACGTTATCTTTCCATAGAAGTCTGACAGAATATCGCTTCTCTTCAAATTTTAAGTGCATCTTGAAGTGCTGAATCACTTCGTCTTCTCTCCTGGTTTCTTTCTCAGGGCACTTTATGCCTAGATTTTCAATATCCCAGAAGTGGCTGAGTTCTGTCTGTATGTCGCAGTTATCCACGTTGACGTTAAGTACCATTACGGTTGACTTCTGCATTATTGTTGCTGATGTCCTAGCTTGACCTTGTACTGTCCAGCCGAATATGGTTTCTGCAACTGTCAACCTTTCTTCTAGTCTTCAGATTCCACCTGTCATTACATGTCAATACTGGTGTGATCCAATAAGTATTCTGAGTTCCATGCATGATGTGCTTCTACATAAACCGTCAGCCAGCTTGAATCCGTCTTCTTCATACATCTTTTGCAGTGATATCGGCAGGAACGGTAATCTGTCTTTTGAAATTATGTCTACCTCCAGTAATAATAATTCCAATAACAATAACACTTCTTCACTACTGTAGGCACTTTTCAGTTTAACTTCAACCGAATTCATGACTCTTTCAACTTGGCCTCCTCTGAATGAGCCTAACGTGAGTCTTTCATTTCCTTTAACTTTACAGCCAAGTTTCTCAGACAGGCTTTTCAGTATGAATGATCTTTGGCTGCCAGTATCCAGCAGAACACGACAATAACATGACTGCCTTCTACCTTCTGTGAATGCAACTGCAGTCTGTAGAAACACACTTGATGAGATGTTCATAAACTGGCAAGTAGATCTTTACTCTTCCTGATTTTCACTTTCACCCAGAGTAGATGTTGTACAGTGTGCTGTCAGTTCCTTGCATCGGCACACAGACGTCGCATGCCATTTTTGACATATCTTGCAACTAATGTTTGCCTTACATATTTTAGAAGTATTGCGAGGCCTCGTACAGCAGAAACATCTGTTTGCCTCTTTGAGCTTCATTTTCTTGTCTTCATAAGGCATCGTTTTCCTACAATCATCAGTATAATGAGTAGTATTCTCGCAAAATATGCAAAACTTTGCAGCTGTACTTTGAAAATTGACAGTTCTTGTATGCTGCTTACTCTCAGTTCTGTTGCTGTAGCTTTCTCTCCTTTCTGTCGACAATTCCTCTCTGCACTCTACTTGGTCTTCGATGTATTTCATCAAGCGCCTAAGAATATCTTCTTGATGCAAAGCCACATTCTGATCTCGTGATGAAGATCCACTGATCACTTCTTTTTGTTTTAACTGGAATCCAATGTACATATCCACTGGCAAAGCTCTTTCCAGGATCGGAAGGAACATCGATGCATAGGACTCGCTTTTCAATCCTAAGAATTCCAATCCATGTATGTGCACTTGCACCTTTTGTGACAGCTTTCTTAAACCGTCAAGGTCGTTGCAGCTTGCTACTGTATTCAAGTTAGTCAGTTCTTTCATGTGCATTCCTACCAGCACGTCATCTTTTCCGTACCTCTGCTTGAGTAGCTCAATAGCGTTGCCATGGTTACAGCTGTTTCAAATTGCCGCCAAAATCTCTGCCATTTGATTTTATTGCCGTCAAACTTCATTATTTCTAGCTTTGGTAGCTTCACTATTGCTGCTTGCTGTGATTGTCTAGCTTCGCCATTAAAATTGGGTTGCTCCCTCGCTGTTTGCCGTAATTCTTACCGAGAAAGGTGCGCGTTGATGTTGTGCAAAGCACTTATTATCTTTACCTCGTGCTCATTGGTTTTCGCAAACTCTGAGTCAGCTGTTTCGGGTGTTATGAAATGCTCCATCTGCTCGTCCGCTTTCATTAGCGAGTCTGCAATACCTTTAATCTGGCTGGCTATCAGCGACATCGCTGTAGGATCGTGATTCTCCTCCAGTTTCTTCTGAGCTTCGCTCACTAGGTTTGTTATTTGCATCCTCTGGGTTTTTCGTTTCTTCAAAATCACTTCTCTGTTCATCTTGAACAACTGAGGAAACTGCTGGTCGCTTACAGATTCTAGCGGCGAGACGTCATCCAAAGCTTGGTCACCCTCTGTGTCCGTGACGCTCCTTGCCGTCGATGTCTCGTCTCGCTGCCGTTGGTTCACTCCTGGGCCTCCTCTTCGTCCGTCTTTTGTGGCCAGTCCATCGTTCTGGTAGTCCGTGGCCAGTCGAAAGAGGAGTAGCCGCTAAATCCTGGTCACGGCACCATGTCGCATAAACGAGACCAGACAGCTGCGTTCGATGCGAACGAAATCAATATTCCTTTTCTTTCCTTTTTATTGCTTTCTTAGCGCGCGCGCTTTTGGAGCCCGCCATCTTCTTCTTTCTCGTTTTGTCCGCTCCCATGAGTTTCAATAGAGACGTTAAAGAAGTGAAGAATTTTAGACCCATTAGTTTGCTTTCAGTATTCTATAAAATATTTACCAAGGTAATTGCCAATGGAATCAGGGCAACACTTGACTTCAACCAAACAAGAGAAGAGGCTGGCTTCAGGAAGGGATATTGTACGATGGATCATAGCCATGTTAACAATCAGGTAATAAAGAAATCTGCGGAGTGCAATCAACCTCTCTATATGGCTTTCACAGATTATGAAAGATCACTTGATTCAGTAGAAATACCAGCAGTCATAGAGGCATTGCGTAATCAAGTAGTGACAGGAGGCATACGTGAATATCTTGCCAAATATCGACAAGGATTGCACAGCAACCTTGGCTCTCCACAAGAAAAGTGGAAAGATACCTATCAAGAAAGGGGTCAGGCAAGGAGCATCTCTCCGATGCTATTCACTGCATACTTAGAAGAAGTATTCAAGCTCTTAGACTGGGAAGGCTTAGGAATGAGGATCAACGGCGAATATCTCAGAAACTTTCGGTTTGCAGATGAGATTGTTCTATTCAGCAACAATGGGGATGAATTACAGCAAATGATTGAGGACCTTAACCGAGAAGGTGTAAGATTGGGGTTGAAGATTAATGTGCAGAAGACAAGCATAATGTTCAATAGCCTTGCAAGGGAACAAAAACTCAGGATCGCGAGTCAGCCTCTAGAGTCTGTAAAGAAGTACGTTTATCTAGGTCAAATACTCACAGGGGACCCTGATCATAAGAAAGAAATTTACAGAATAAAATTTGGTTCAAGTGTTTACGGCAGGCATTGCCAAATCCTGACTGGGCGCTATACCACTGTCGTTGAAAATAAATGTGTAGGATTATTGCATTCTACCGGTGCTAACATATGGGGCAGAAACTTGGAGGCTAACAAAGAAGCTCGAGAACAAGTTATGGACCGCACAAAGGGCGATGGAACGACAAATTTTAGGAATAACGTTAAGAGACAGGAAGAGGGCGGTGTGGATCAAAGAATAAACAGGGATAGCCGATATTCTAGTTAACATTAAGCGGAAGAAATGGAGCTGGGCAGGCCATGTAATGCGTAGTATGGATAACCGGTGGACCATTAGACTTACAGAATGGATACCAAGAGAAGGGAAGCGCAGTCGAGGGCGTCAGAAAACTAGGTGGGGTGATTAAGTTACGAAATTTGCAGGCGCAAGTTGGGAATCAGCTAGCGCAAAACAGGAGCAATAGGTGACCCGTAAAAGACCAAGGGATTCTGGGATGCGCCGTCTGCTCGCTGTTTCCGGTTCGAGGAAGCGCAGCCGCCGCCACCGCTTCGCCGTTGAGGCCTATTGATGCGCTTGCACTCCGGCTTTGTCACACTCGGAGATTACCCGGTTGCAGGCGCCTAGCAAAAGCATGGTCGGCTGTTAAACCGTTGGTTGCTCAAATTCAGGCGTTAAAGGTAAAGTCATGTAACTATTGCCTTGCAGCATCGCTTGCTGATTCAGCTGTTCACTGAACCATCAGTGAACAAAGAGAAAATGAACGTATCTCATCGACGTATTAGAATCAGTTTAAAATTGTGCTGTTAGATTCATTCATACCTCATACTGATTTGACGTGAGCCTTTTATTTCTGAAATCAGAATCCGGCCTATCAAGGCTTTCATGTCGACGTCGCATTTCCAGTCTTTCCCTGTACCACAAGTTGTTCTTTTCTTCCCTTAATCAAGCACCTTACACCAGAGCAGCAACACGCATATCTCACCGCACCAGCCATTCACTTCAAGTAGCGCGCCCACGTGCTCCGACAACCACCTTCACTGCCTCCCTTTTCTTCCGAATCGCGACATACTGGAATGGCCTTCCCCCCAACATCGCTACTACCGCCTACCCATCTTGGTTTACAGAACTTGTTACAGACTATTTTGCTAAATGATTATTTACTACGATGTTTGTGCGATTTGATAAAAATCCACCCCTTACGATGGACTTTTAAGGTAATAAACTGAACTGAACTGAACGTACAGTGCCACTTATCAGGCGGCGACGAGCTGTGTAACGGCCGATACGGAATGATTCCCCAAGATATTTCTTTCTCTAACATTGACTCAAGCAACAATAAGTATTTCAGTACAGGCATGTGCGTGTAGAGATATGAAACATGGCTTTACGGCGCAAATCTAAACGGGATGCAGCGAGATACATACATAACACTCGTAACCAACTAGCCCACATGAGTTCCTTGAACCAGATAGAGGTAATGCGCAGCCGTAATATATTGGCCATACGGCCATTTTCACATCTTGTTCACAAAAAAGCAAAGACTTCTAAGTCGTACCATTTCAAATGAACCTCGAGTTTCCACCAAGAAATGCCGTTGACAGCGCGCAGTTTTCAAATATTTTCAGCACTTCATTTTCTAATTACGCTAGCTGCACCGTTACTAACGATATAGGTTGCAGCGACGATCACAGGGCAGTATTTACCAGGCTGCTATAGCCATCGCCTCAGAACCCGATTTTCTAAGTAATGCTTCTATACGCTTGATAAATTATCGGATAAAGATAGCTTTTTCATCTGTCTGAGTGACCCGCAGGCAGAGCAGTCAGTTACGGTGCCTCCAAGCAGCGGCAACTGTCGTAGAGCTAAACCTGGCAGAAACAAAAAAGGCTGCCGAAACAAAAACCAGAGTTCGTTTACGAATAAAAGCGTCTCCTTGCCTTTCTTGGCTCGTCATCGTCGCGCCCGGAGTGAACTGAAACCTAGAAATCAGCTGCATTACGAAGTTGCTGATCGGCAAGGCGGACGGAAAGCTTCGCACGACTGAGAGTTGAGACCGCGTAGAAAAAAAATTGGAGGACGCTTAATCTTTCTCTTTAAGAGTAGAACGCGATAGCGTTATCGGGACTCGTTCGCATCGCATCGTTCGCATACGGCAAGTAGGCTTCATTCAATGCAACACTGAACTTGGGAAATCCAGCTTACAAAGCCCAAGCTTACACCAATCCCCTTAAAGTCGGCTTCACTTTTAAACAGAAATGCATTGCTGGAAAGACGTTTCTCCGGGGGCAATATACGTGGTCTTATATTAAAATGTGAAGGCCTTAGCACTTTTTTATTATTTCATTAATTGTTTGCTATGGCCTCGACACGCGCGCGTGTCCAAAACGAATTAGCAGGCGAAGTCCCAATTTGACCTGCCTAGGATGCGAGCGCCATCTGGATATTATTTTCGCAAGTAATATACTCGAACGCACGGCTGTAGGTCTGGTAGAAATGGTGGAAAATGCATTTGTGTTTGAGTTTGCTCGTAGCAGAATTAGGTTTTCTCGTACATTCAAATTACAATCCGACGCCGATTCGTGAACAGTCCGACGGCGAATCCGACGCCGAATGGTAAAGCCGTACTTTACCATTTTTCTGACAGTTTTTGTTCACCAAAACCTTGCACCACGTGGAGGGCCTGCGCGGTCGAGGTGGTTGGGGTAGTTGGGGATTATTTTCTCCGCCACCGAGTCGACATCGCACGCCGGTCGCCGACGCCGGATTTTTTTCGACACGGGCCCTTAACGCTGTTATGTTAAAACACGTGCGCCGGGCATGCCGCCGCGTCGTCCGTCGAACCGGAAGCTGCTAGCAGACGACGCGCGCCCCACAATTCCCTGCGATTGCTCGTTTTACGAGTCACCTATTGGATATCACAGGAATCCTGCAGTGGACATAAATATGGACTGATGATGATGACTAGGAAAGAGTTTAAGAGATTTCTTATCCTGAACATAATTTTATTGCGCCCAATTTTACCAATACATACATTTCAAATGTCGTACTTATTAAATTGTTATGTAGTATATCTCTGTTCAACTAATATTCCTATAAGTAAACATTATTCATGTATCGCTCTAATACACCTCATTTATGTTAGGGAAGTATTTCCTTATTTTCATTGTTTATACGAATGTATTTAAGTTTAATGTTATTCACGCGTTGCACTGGCCAGAAATGAATTAAACTGAACTCGGAAGACGAAAACCAGCGCCGTATCGAACTAGCGCGTCTGGGCTTTTAATAGTTGAGATACACACGTAGTGCGTGTCTCTTAACTAAAGTGCACAAACCCCTCGGCTGCAGGTATGCCCTCCGGTGAACAAAGTCGACAGCGGCTCTAGGCCGACGCCGATGGCTGGTAAGGCCTGAGAATCGTGTATTTCAGCCACAGTGTCGAACCTAGACCGAACCGATAACCGTATCAAAACCGCACTTTTTGGCGAAAGTGAACCTGAACCCAAACCGATATTTTTGGAACTTGCCTGAACCGGAACTGGAACCTGAACCAAAAAAAATAACGTTTACCACTTCAACCGCGCGAACTTATTACGCAACAACTCAATAGTTTTCACGATTCTTCAAATAACTACTCCTTCAATCGGCGCACCCTACAAACAGATTGTGACGACTCACACAAGTGGCGTTCTGTGCGGGAATGGGGATATGCATGCAATGGGAGGCAACTCCTCGGCGACGAGACTTGCACTCCGAAAGTCGGTCGTGTTCCGCGGCCGAAAAGTTGTTTAAGGGGCTCCGCGGAATAATTTCTGGTGACACTCCTAATTCAGCGATTGTCACTAAAACTAGATAAATTAGGTAAACAAGGAGAGCCGGAAAGACGATGTCCTCGAGGAGGGACATCGACCAGTTCAGCTGCGTGCTTCACTAATAGCGATCACGTAGCGATTAGACCACGTCGGAGATTATTGAGGCCTACCATATCAAGAAAAAAGGAACGCATTGAGCCATTGTGTAAGCATGCCTTCATTGACTTAGCATGACAGGGAATTTTCATTTTTATAGCGCTTCAGAGTAACATTAGATTAGAGGTCTTTGTCCTTTATTCATAATGACGCCATCGATGGGAGAGCACGTTGGTATAGGTGGTAGTATGTGTGTGCTTTCTAATAAAATTGGTAGCGAGTTCAGCGCTGTCCTGCCTGTTTCCTGCTTTTTGTCTTAATCGTTTTGCGCTGCCCCTAAGACGTTCATTCGTAAATTTCTATCTCGTCTTGACAAAACTTGCGCATGCGCCTTGCAGTCATGTCAACAGTATTATGCAGCATATCGCCATGGGGGTTAGGACAAAATTGGCTGCTCCAAACCTGATTGCGAACCAGTTTAGTGTTGCGAACCGGTATGCTAACCGTAATAAATTTTATTTCTCCGAAGCGGAACTGAACCGTAAAGAAATCGAAGCGCAGTTAACCCGATCCTGAACCGAAGCGGTATTTTTTTAGGCTCAACGCCTGCATTTCAACTTCGTAAATATATGTTTCCATTCGTATTGAGTGCGATTAAGTAAATGTCAAAGCGCAGCTGCTGAGGCATCCGCATTGACCGTGCAATGTCATCACTCTGCGGCCGATTTCACGAATGCTGGAATAACTACAGTCTGCAGACTGGTTTTGCAGGCCTCGGTGTGCCAAAATCCTGTCATAGTATGACGACTCACTTTCATCTGTCACGTCGGCGGCGTTGTGCGCCTAAATTGGCAGAAAACCTTCCAACGACAGTC
The DNA here is from genome assembly GCF_013339745.2 of Dermacentor silvarum. NCBI lineage: Eukaryota > Metazoa > Arthropoda > Arachnida > Ixodida > Ixodidae > Dermacentor > Dermacentor silvarum. The sequence goes on from NC_051159.1 coordinate 19,909,924, forward strand.
TGCTGACTAGATTTTCGGCGCCGCTGTCTTGGCGTCCTCTTGTCGGCGTCGGGTCGGCCTAAGCTGACCGGGCGTTTAGCATTGCGGCGATGGCGCAAGTTGCTTGGTGGTTGGCCATCGTGCGCGTGCAAAAGTAATGGTAATACTTTCGGGTCAGACAAAGGGGGATAAGCGACCGCTGTACGTTGCTCGGTATTTTGACTATGATACATTTTTTTCCTTTTATTGCGATAGCAATTATATGGATACTCCAAAGCGGATTTCTGCCGTCGGCGTCGTCGTCGCCGTCGCCATGAGGTTCCGTATGACGTCAACGGCGATGAAATCGTCACCGCGTTGCGGACGCTGTAAGTGCGAGTGAAAGTACGCGAGAGACGCGTGCTTTCACGGGAAGCGAACGAACGTCGGAGAGCAAACGCACATTCTGCGCCGTGCTCCCTGAAGGGCTGCAGAATTAAGCGTCTCTTTCCTCCTTTACAATCACCATGTATAGAGAGCAAACGCGACTTCTTCCGTCGCGCGAAAGGCCGGGGGGGGGGGGGACGGGAGGGAGGGGAAGCGACGTTTAGCTGCGGCACCAAATGCGTATTTATATAGAAAATGTTGCGAGGCGAGAAGATGGTAAGATTTCCGACGCTGCTCGGCGATGGTCCCATGTCGTCGAAGCCGCCCCCAGAGGCGACAGTCACCAAAGCCGCGCTCGTTCGGTGCGAACGCGGGCAAAACGCCGACGGCGTCGACAACAGTTCTGCGCGTTGCTGGTGCTGCTGCATGTCGAAGTTTGTACAGCTGATAAAACTACTATCCTTACTCCGTACAGCTCTCTACGAATTTGCTATCGCAATTGATGCTTCGCGTTTCGGGTGAAACTGCGACAATTTTTCTTTTTGGTGGGGAACACAAAAAGTATTAGCTTTGCCTTATCGAATATTTCGTCTGATCTTTCATTTTTAAGTTTACCTAGCTTCTTTAAGCCGCTTAAAGTAACATAACACGAAGCTTCAGTAGTATTTGGAACATATACACATATTTCTACACACAAAACATTTTAACACCTCTATCGGTGTATTAAGGGTGTTAGTTTGTCCCATTGCTAACACCTTCCCATTTCAGAGGTAAGATGGAATCGTTGGTGGGGACCTGGGAAGTTTACCTTGTGTAGTAGATTTTTCTGGCGACTATATATGATAGGTGCGACAGACGAGACGAAAAGTGCAATAAATTATCAAAGCTATCACTCTCACATTCCCTTGCCAGATATTTGTGAGCGCCGAAGGCTGTCCGAATTATTACTGTTTTCAACAATGCTTTTGCTCATCACAGATCTAGTTTGGGCTTCCTTGTCGTGCGCTATAAACTTTTGTACAGCTCTAAAAGTAAGGTGTTATTCATTAGACTAACCTATACGCTTAAGGGCGTAAAAAAGTTTACAGTGCACGTCATAATTAGTCATATCTGTGTGTGTTTATATCGAAGCACTGGACATATCTAAGCGAGCGTACGCAAAGTTTCATGCTCGTATACCATAATAAAGATGGTTTTGTATGGATGTTCCGGAAGGAGAACAATAAAAGTTGTTTCGCGCTTTGTCACTGTATACAGGTAATTTTTGGTATATTAAATCTTTTCTTTGTAGGCTGGCAGAAAGATGGTGCTTTCCTTTGCCGCTCTGCTTACGTATAGATTGCACGCGTTCTAGTTACTACAGGAACAATTTCGTTAACCGTCCCTGACATTTGTCGTCCAGGGCCCAGCCGGACCACGAGGGGAGCGAGGCAGAGACGGGCCCCCGGGGCCACCGGTAAGTCTTGGCATCGGTAATTTGTCGTCTACGTAAAAAAACATGTCATCTCTCATTTGTTGATCTTATCAACACGCTTATAACAAAGGTTTATCGCTAGTGAAATTAGGAGGGCATTACACCTATCTGGTTCAAGTAGTGAAATATGTTGACGTTTCCTACTCCTAAACATATACGCCAGGCCAGTTACACAGAAGCACATTGAAGGTGCTAAATTATAATCTGACATAATCTCATGTTTCCTTATTTCCTAAGGCTCGCAAAAGGATTGACCAGTTTGTGTGGGTTCATGCCCGATATACGCAACGCGACAGGAAGCTAACAAATGTGTATGCTGAACATGCAAACGATCTTTTATTAAAAACCGCACGCTTAAGTATCGTGCAACGAGATAAAGTCAACATACGTTTTCAGTCATGTTTTGGCAACTGACCCATTGTTAAAATTAAAAGAACGTAGCTTTGCTTGATTTTATTCTGAAACCTAATACACAGAACTCGCATATTCGTGACTACGACCAGATATTCCGGAAGAGCTTTTTCCTGCACAAGTTGCTGCTTAGGCCTACTGAACATATTCTTCCTGGGGCAAAGTGAAGCAGGGGAACAGAAAAAAGGAGCCAAGTGTTTATGAGCAGAAAAAGGAGAGGCACGCGGAGTGCTGACGTAGAAACATAGCTCGAAAAAGCACATTTCTGAAGAAAACAACCTAATCGATGCATCACTAACACAAGCTTTCTAATCGGAAACGCCTCCAACAATGGACTTTTGTATCACGTGCACCGGCTCCGCTATTGTCTAGTGCAGCCATGAGTTTGCATGGCCGTTGTGACAGGCGCAAGGAACGTCCAGCGTTTTATCGATGTCATCTCAAGCGCTGTACAAGGAGGCTGAATTTTTCACATATGCACACATATTCGCTAATCGTGCCTCAAAGCTCGAAAAATCAATAAATCAACCATTGTTACGCTGTTTGTTACTGCGAGCACTATCGGCAAGGCACGTTTTTTTTTTTTTTTTAAATCTTATAAAGAATATCTTGCGCTTACCCCAGCTGCATTCTTGCTCAAATATTGCAGAAGGATCGTATTTGTTGGCCGGGATCGTTTAATGGAGCAATTGGCGTTCTTGCTTGCATAGTTTGTCACGAACTGCGAACTTGTGTTCGTTTGCACATTATTTGCTGCCATGTTGCAGACGGCGGAAGTGACATTGCAGGCCTGTTTCAGACATTGCTCACTGCGACGATCGCAGACGAAGGCTAATTCATAGTTTTGTTTTTCACAAACCAGGTACGTAATTGTAGTAAGTTTTATATGTCTAAAAAATGTCTAAAACAGGGCGACAATCTACATCTGAGAGATGCAGACGAAGACAAGTACGCAGTTTCTTTGTTACAAACTAGGCAAGTAACAACGCCAAGTGTTATAATGAATGATCTAGGCTAGAGAATTTGAACTTCTCGCCAGATTTGACCAAGAATGGAGCTGCGACAAGCGCGATATCTGTTTTCTACGATCGTATGCGTTCCACAGTGGCTGATCTAAGTTTTACCTTAATACAAATATTTATTCTGGTGGCATCATTTAACGTGCCAAAATAAAAACAATACCTGCACTCGAAAGCCCCAGGAGTGCACCCGAGGTTCTCATGACGATCAGGTGTGTGGGCCGCCAGAACGAGGGAGGGGGCTCTACTTTTACAATAATGCGCTTCACCACATTAAACATGTGGTCTTATGCGGTGACGATTTTGTTGTTGCTCTGGTTGCCTATCGAATATTTATTGTGATACACAGCACGTTCACCTGTCATCTTTCCTTTATTTGCCGGCGGAATGCTTCAGGCAGTAAAATAAACTTAAAATAATTGCCGAAGGTTCCGCAGTATGCACACTAGTAGTTCGCAACCGACAGCCACCAAAGATGAGTTAAAGCTTTGAAGAAAAACGGAACATTACTGTGACGCCTTCACACTCGCCTTCACGGCAGCTGCCCGGCGTACCCTCTCACCAAAAGACGCCACCATGGGAATGCGTGGCGCTGCATGTTTCTGAAAATGTCCATTCCCTCGGAAATTGATCTGGAGTCACTCCCCGCCAACTGTCCTAACCGTGGCGCTCGAGCAATATCCATATCTCTCAAAAAATTACTCAACGATATTAAACGTGTATAGCATTACTTTCACGGTATTTTCCCAAAATATTTTGAGCGGAGGAAAAAAAAACTCTTTGTGCCCGTGAGGGCCATTTCATTTTGAAGAAACGGTGGAAATCTAGGTGCAAAAACAAGATTTGCGGAAAATTGACAGCTTCCCCGCATTCCTTCAAACTTTCCCTTTTTGCGTTGTCAGAGCATTGCGCTTTCATTATAAAACAGTTTCACAAAATAATTTAGCGTTTTTCAATCTTTAGCACCGAGTTAAAAATGCACAAATTAGAGCGTTCTTGGGAAAATTTTACAAAGAACGGTCTTGGAACAAAGCCTATAATTACTTTTATAGAACTGTCCTTAAAACGTACTATCTTCTAAAATTTTATTTTCACCAATGTGCTGCCCCCAGGCTCTAAAATACAAACGTCACTTTGGCAAAAACTCAATTTTGGCCCATGTTTAGACGTTGATTGTGTGAAAAAAAAAACGCAGAAACGCTAACGCTGGTACGATTGTGAAGCATAACAGGGAACATTTATTCGAAGTAATTTGCGTTTCCACCGAGAAAAAAAAAAATCGAATTTGAGTTCCACCGTTGCAATATGTTGGTTCGCGCTTCGGCTCATAACATGTCAGCGGCAAATACAAAGCAACTGAATTTTCTGCGTAAAATTCCACAGCATATGGCTCCAGGTTCTTTTTTTTTTCGTATTGTATTCTTTGTATATTTTATATAAGCGCGGTAACAAACACAATTAAATATATACCAATATTAAAGGCTTAAGTACCAGAATAGCCACCATAATAAACAGTTGTATTTATTGTTTTTTTTTTTTTTCAGGCTTGACATCAAAAAGCTCCAGTGCTGCGTGTTCAGAAGCAGCACTGGGAAAAACAATTGCTTTGGTTTAGCTTTGGTTAACCCTGGTTGATAGCGAAAGCTTCACTGCCTTGGATAGGCCCATTGTCGAGCTGTGACCGAAGTGTGGTTTCGTAATAATATACAGAGATGTTTGCCATGAATACAGTGTTCATTCATCATTCATCATTCAGCGATCCGAATGCGTGGATGACGCCTGACGACAAGCCACTTTGTTTCCGATGTGAACGTGTTGGACAGATTTCACGATATTGCCGAAGTCCTTGGCCCTCGTCTTCTCGACTCAGCTTCTCCAGCCTCCGCTATCCACCCCGAAGTGAGCACCTGGTACCAAGGCAACCTGACCAAGAAACATCTGCCGAGACCTCTACTAACGCAGCCCATTAGAGCCACTCGCCCTCACCACGACGCCGACCTTCTCGGTCACATCCACCTAGCCGTTCTCCGTCCCCATATTACTCCCGGCGTTTCCCTTCGGGAAACTGACAGCTGCAGCTCCTGGCGGTGACTCTGCTATTCGGACCTGCCCTTCGATTCCTCTGTTGACGCTCCCTACCAATCAGAAACTCATCGACGTTGAAGTGGATGATCTACCTGTTAGAGCTTTGACACCGGAGCCCATATTTCTGTTATGAGCTCTCACCTCCACTATCAGTTAAAGAAAGTTATGACCCCTGCCCCATCATGTGTTGTACGTGTGGCCGACGGTATAGTACGTCTCCCGTAGCTGGCCTCTGTACCACACGTGTCAGTTTTGCTGGCCGTCAAACTTCTTTTTTGTTCGCCGTAATCGCCTGCTGTTCCAATGACGTCATCCTCGGTCTTGACTTTTTGTCCGCCCACTCCGCCCTCATCGATTGTTCCGCTGGTACTGTACAGCTTAACAATTAACAAGTGCAATTGATCAACCCGGACCAATCACGAGTCGGCTCTGTTCTGCTGAGCACGTCCGCATGCCGTTGCAAGCTGTGACCTGTGTTGCTGTGACGCCCCCTCCACCCGTTGGTGACTATGTGCTCGCTCCCATAAGCGACGTTCTGTTGACGCACAGTCTTGGTTTTCCTCACAAGGTTATAACTCAACGGGACATTCTTACTTGTCTTCCTGTGGTCAATTTCAGACTGTGCTCACAAGTGCTCCCCCAGGGCATTTCACTCGCTACGTTGATGCCCTCCTACGACTACGTTATCTCGGCCTTGTCTCCACCTGATGCTGGCCGCTCGCACACCACCGCTATCGCGTGTTCTTCACCAGATCTGTCTCCTCCCGACCTGAACAAAATGATCGCTCCAGACCATTCACCCCATCACGCTGACGATCGCCTTCGCATCCTCTTCTCTTATAGGGACGTCTTTGACCTTTCTGACCATCCTCTGGGTGAAACCTGCGCTGTCAAGCACCGCATAAACACTTGCGATGCCCATTCGATCCACCGACCGCCATACCGCGTATCTCCAGCGGAGCACCGCATCATTCAAAAGAAGGTCGACAAGATGCTCGCCAAAGATATAACCGACCCGTCCTGCAGCCCTTCGGCTTCTCCTGTGGTTCTTGTTAAAAAGAAAGATAACAGTAGTAGATTTTGCGTGGGCTAGATCACCAAAAAAGACGTGTACCCACTCCCACGCATAGACGACGCCCTGGATTGCCTTCACGGTGCCAAGTATTTTGCTTCAATCGACCTTCGGTCAGGGTACCGGCAGATCGCCGTTGATGACATGGACCGTGAGAAGACCGCTTTTCTTACCCCTAGCAGCCTTTATCAGTTTAAAGTCATGCCCTTCGGCTTATGCAACACCCTAGCCACCTTCGAACACATGATGGACACCCTCTTACACGGTTTTAAATTGTCCATTTGCCTGTGTTATTTTGATGACCTCATTGTATTTTCACCAACATTTGAAACGCATCTCGACCGACTTTCTTCTGTCCTCTCTGTGTTTCGCAAAGCCGGCCTGCAACCTAATTCATCTAATTGCCACTTCGGACGTCAGCAACTCATCATGCTCGGTCATCTCGTAGACTCAACTGGTATTCACCCCGACCTTGACAAAGTTCGAGCTGTGCAGCAGTACCCCGTTCCAACTTGCACAAAGGAAGTTCGAAGCTTTCTGGGACTGCGCTCCTACTTTCGTCGTTTTGTGAAGAATTTCGCGGAAAGCGCACGCCCTCTCACAAACTTAAGAAAGCCGTCTCGTTTTTTTTTTCTTTTTTTTTTTTTTGGGGGGGGGGGGGGTGCTGCGCAGGCTGCCGCCTTCTCTACCCTCATCACGTCGCTCACTACACCACCTGTTCTGGCTCCTTTCGACGGCTCCGCTCCAAGAGAACTCCGCATCGATGCCAGCGGCTACGGAATCGGCGCTGTTTTAGTCCAGCATCAGAATGGGCATTCCCGTGTTATCGCTTATGCCAACCGTCTCCGTTCCCTAGCCGAATAGAACTACTCTACTAAGGAAAATGAGTGTCTTGCTCTCGTTTGGGCGGTGGGCAAATTCTGCCTACATACATGGCCAGCATTTGACCGTCACTACCGATCACCACGCACATTTCTGGCTTTCGTCTCTTAAGGATCCCACTGGGCGTCTTGGTCGCTGGGCGCTGCGGCCCCCAAGAATACACTTACTCTGTTTCTTATAAATCTGGCTGATTGTACCGGGACGCTGACTGTTTGACCCGAAATCCAGTGGATCCTCCTGAAGCCTCCGATCATGTGTACTCTCGCTCTCCGCTTTAAGACACATCCGTGATGAACAGCGCCGTGATCCCATTTTAAGTGAGCTTATTCAGAAGCTAGATTCCGCAGTGCCCAATCCTTCCCTTCGCCTTTTCGTGCTTAAGCTGGCACAATATTATTTTATTTTATTTTTATTTTCGAATACTGTTAGCCCTTCCGGGCTGTTGCAGGGTGCGAAGAGTACATTCAATCAATACAGCACAGTTCCAGCTCTTTTTTAAAAGTTTATAATGAACAAGTATTATCGAATATGCGTCAGTCAAGGTTATTCCATTCAATAATTGTTTTAGGCAGAACCGAATATTTATAGACGTCAAGTCTTGGCACGTAGGACATAACTGTAAAGAGATGGTTAGTACGTGATGACCGTCTACCGGGCGGCTGCAAGTATAAGCCGGAATTCAAATTGAATGCATTGTGATAGAGCTCGTAAATATACTTGAGCCAAGCAATTTTTCTACGAACAGCCAAAGTTGTTAGCTCTGCACGTGCAACAAGTTCTGTTACGGACTGCGTTCTTCGGTAACAGGAAAATACAAACCTCACTGCCATTCTCTGAACACGCTCAAGCTTGTCAATGAGATATTTCTGATTTGGATCCCAAATTATACCTGCGTATTCCAGAGTTGGTTTTACCATTGGTTTATATTGTTACAACGCTGGGAACAAGGTGGAAGAAGAAAGGCACGAGCTGGTGGAGGCGGCCTACATGCACGACGTCACGGGGAGACTGGGCAGAGCAAGCGGGAGTCGTACGTTCGTATGTTACGGCTGTGACCTGGCGGAGGACCCGGTACGGACCAGCGTAGCACGACATTAGCTTTTCTGATAGGCCAACGCGGCGCCTAGGAGACCATAGAAGGACAAGGTCGCCGGGAAGGAAATTAGCGTCATGGTGGCGACTGTCATACGTGCTCTTCTGCTTGTTCTGGGAAATAGAAAGGCGACGATGAGCAACTTGACGTGCCTGTTCGGCTGTGGCAATGACGTCTCGGGCGTATTCCGACGTAGAATCCTGAGCGATGGGCAGGACGGTGTCGAAAGGCAATGCGGGGTCGCGGCCGTACAATAGATAAAATGGTGAGTAACCCGCTGTGTCGTGACGCGACGAATTGTACGTGAAAGTGACGAAGGGGAGAGCATTGTCCCAGTCACGGTGGTCATCGGAAACCTATATTGATACCATGTCTGTGATGGTGCGATTAAGGCGCTCAGTAAGCCCGTTCGGCTGCGGATTGTAGGCAGTAGTGAGCTTGAGCTTGGTGGCGCAGGAACGGAGTAGGTCGTCCACAACTCGGGAGAGGAAATACCGGACGCGGTCTGTAAGAAGTTGACGAGGAGCGCCGTGATGAAGGCTGATGTCGTGCAAAAGAAACTCACCAACGTTGGTGGCGCAGGATGTCTGAAGAGCTTTGGTGATCGTGTACAGAGTTCCATAGTCGGCAGCGACAGCAATCCACTTTTTGCCGGATGCAGATATAGGAAAAGGTTCAAGCAGGTCTCATCCAACGCGAAAGAACGGTTCGGATGGCACGTCGATAGGTTGAAGGCGACCAGCAGGGAGTAGAGGTGGCTTTTTGCGGCGCTGACATAACTCGCAAGATGCGACGTAGCGGTTGACGGATCGGTATAGATCGTACACGATCGTACGTGCGAGAGACGCCAACGTGACCAGCCGTGGGTACATCGTGTAACTGAGAGAGAATGGTGGCACGCAGATGGCGGGGAACGACAAACAGCACCTCGGGACCACTAGGGTGCATGCTGCGCCGATACAGCTTGCCGTCCTGGGGGAGAAACATTCGAAGGGAGGGGTTGGACGGCGCAGACGCGAGCTTGTCCATGACGTCAGGCATGTAGGGGTCACGGCGCTGCTCAGTGGCGAGGTCAGCGAATGCAGAGAGCGAAGGAACAGGAGTGTCGGTCGCAAAAATATCCGGAGGGTCGACAGGATGACGTGACAGACAGTCGGCATCTTGGTGTAAACGACCCGACTTGTAGGCCACGGTGTACGGGTACTCCTGAATGCCCAGTGACCGAGGCGTCCTGTAGGGTCCTTCACGGAAGAGAGTCAGCACAGCGCGTGGTGGTCTGTAGTGACTCTAAATTGCCGACCGTATAAGTATGAACGAAATTTTCCGACGGCCCAGACAAGTGCAAGGCACTCTCGCTCGGTGATAGAATAGTTGCGTTCAGCAGCAGAAAGCAAGCGACTTGCGTATGCAAGCACACGGTCATTCCCTCGCTGACGCTGAGACAATATGGCATCGATTCCATGACCACTGGCGTCAGTGCGGAATTCAGTAGGCACAGACGCGTCGAAGTGCGCCAAAGTAGGTGAAGATGTCAACAGGGAGATGAGCTTTGAAAAGACGGTCGCTTGCTCAGGGCCCCAGGAAAATGAAGCATAAGCTTTCAGAAGCGCAGTAAGAGGTCGGGCGACTTCCGCAAAGTTGTGAACAAAGCAGCGGAAGTAAGAACACAGGCCCACAAAGCTCCGTACATCCTTGGCGCTGGTCGGTACGGGGAAATTCTTCACAGCCCGCACTTTTTTTGGGCCTGGGCGCACACTAGATGAGTCAATAAGATGGCCAAAGATAGTGATTTGGCGGTGACCGAAGTGACACTCTGACGAATTAAGCTGGAGGTCAGCATTTCAAAAAACAGAAAGAAGTAATGAAAGGCGCTCGAGGTGTGTGACAAACGTAGGAGCGAAAACGATGACGTCATCTAGGTAACAAAGACAGATGGACCACTTGAGTCCATGCAGAAGTGCGTCCATCACACGTTCGAACGTGGCTGGGGCATTACACAAGCCGAAAGGCAGGACTTTGAATTGGTATAGGCCATCCGGAGTTACAAACGCTGTCTTCTCGTGGTCCATGTCGTCTACAATATGCTTTTAGTTTGACATCCGGTTGTGCATCTTTTAGTTTTCGCCATCGGAATCCAAGTTTTCGTTGGGCTGGTCCTCATATATTTTGTACATGATCACTCCAGTTCATGTCATGAGAAATCGTAATTCCTAAATATTTTATTACTAGAACGTTTTATTTCTGTGTTAATTATGTACGGGAACACAAATGGCGTCTTCTTCTTTAACACATTCATAAATGTAGACTTTTGATAATTGATCTGCATGTTGCACTTTACACACCAGTCATATACCACTTTCAAAGAGTCATTCAACAGGACCTGGTCTTGCAGGCTTTTTTGCGACAAAATAACACAATATCGTCCGCAAACAATCGCACTTCGACGAGAGGATGTATGTCCTTCGCGATATCATTGCTACAAGGTCCACCCAGATGGACGCGAACTGTTGCTCGTCGTTCCTACGCATCTGCGTTTGAGCGTTCTCGGCCAGCTACATGACGCCTCGACCACTCGTCACCTTGGAGTTTCCCGGACCTATTACCACGTTTGGCGTCGTTTCTTTTGGCCCGGTCTTTGCCGCTCTGTTCGTCGCTACGTAACTGCTTGTGAACCCTGCCAACGTCTAAAGAAACCACCTACTGCTGGCCTCCTTCAGCCCCTTGACGTCCCATCTGACCCCTTCTTCCGAACTGGCCTTGACCTCCTTGGTTCATTTCCTGCCTCTACTTGTGGAAAGAAATGGATTGCCGTTGCTACGGATCACACCACCCGATACGCAATTACACGCGCTCTCCCTACCAGTTGTGCTACGGACGTCGCTGATTTCCTGCTACATGATGTCATCTTACATCACGAAGCCCCTCGTAAACTCCTCACCGACCGTGGTTGCCACTTTCCCTCCAGAGTTATATATCGATGACTTGATTCGCTCCTGCGCAACAAAACACAAATTTACGACGGCTTACAACCCGCAAACCAACGGCTTGACTGAGCGCTTCAACCGGACGCTAGCTGATATGCTTTTTTTTTTTTTGTATGTCTCCTCCGATCATCAAGATTCAGATGTTGCATTGCCCTTCGTTACATTCACCTACAATTCCTCCCGTCATGATACTGCTGGTTTTTTACCCTTTTATCTTCTGTTTGGCCGTGACCCTATCATCCCTGATGCCGTTCATTTGCCAATTGAGTACGCTCGCGATGCCATTTCCCGAGATGATGAGGCATGCCAAATTGCTCGCCATTGCCTTACTACATCACAAGGCCACCAGAAGCACCGCTATGACTCCCGTCATCGCGACTTTATCTATACTCCGGGTGCCCTTGTGCTCCTATGGACTCCGACTCAGCGTGTTGGACTCTCCGAAAAATTGCTTTCGCGGTACTCCGGACCCTACCGTGTCATACGCCGTGTAACAGACGTCACGTATAAGATTGGCCCGCTCGAGTCTTCCTTTCCAACTGTTTCACCACCTACTAAGGTTGTCCACGTATCCCGCCTTAAACCTTGCCACTCGCCCGCACCATAGCAAGCACCTTGACGGTGCTTGAGCAGCCGGGGGTCATGTCATGGTACTATTCTTCAAGAGGAGTGTCGATGAAGAAGACGCTGATGATCTGGCGCGTGCTCTAGACCATAAGGTTGAACACTTGATCGCCTTTTAAATATACCGTAAATACGTTTTCCTGTTGTGTTTGCCTCCACGTAACAATATCACGGAACTAGTGAAATATGCTCAATACAGCTGCCTATCAATAAGATTCACTAAATGCGTTCGTCTTTTTTCGCTGATTTCACGGTGACTGAACCTGTGTTGTGCAAGTGGCGCTGCCAGTTGCCGCTCATGCGAAAGTGATTCGTGGCCCGCTTTACCCCTTCACGCGTAGGCCTACGTATACTTCCAGTAGGACGGAAGTGCGCAATGTCGATACACCTTAGGTAGGCATATCTTCAGAATTAAAATTCTTACGAAATTTGGGTGATCACAGCTTTCTTTCGCACACGCCACCATCTGCACCAACCTGGTTTGAATTTCCCGCCAATATGTGATGAGATCAAGTCGAAGTGCGAACCAAAATATTCCATTCCGGAGACTCAAATTCACCATTTTCTTTCTTCGGCGATAATGCAAATTACTTCCATTAAAATTTCCTTTGCGAAAGTAGTTATGCTTCTAAATTATATGCGCTCTTACGAGTATTTCTTCATGGTCCACCTTAGTGTGTTACCGATATCGAAAATAGGTCAAAATAAGCGTAGTGCAATATTCACGGCTTTATTTTAGAGCCTGTGCGCAGCACAGCGGCGAAAATAAAGTTTAGCACGTTTTAGGAACAGTTCTATAAAAATAATTCCAGGTTTTGCTTCTCTGACTACTTTTGCTGTAAGTTTTCCGCAAGACACCATAACTTGCGCATTTTTACTGCGGTGTTAAGAGCTAAAGAACATAAATGTGTTGTATGTTCAGACAATGCAAAAACGCAAATTTTCAAAGAATGCGCCCGATGGTCAATTTCTGGCATATTTTGTTTCGCACCTTGTTTTCCGCCGTTTCGTAAATGACCCTCACGTGCCCAAAAAGTCTTTTTTCCGCTCAAAATATATTGGGAAACTACTGTGAAACTAATGCTTATGGACCCGCACTTTTTTCTATAATTTTTGATGGAAATGAATATTGGTCGAGCGCCACGGTTGGGACAGTTGGCGTGGAATCAGCTTCTCTGTGCTCTTACGTACAACCATAGCTTACTTATACTTTGTTAAGCGTGGCATTGCTGTGCATTGTCCGCGGTGCGCATGGCATACACGCATGTTAATGCAGGTATGTTTGGCAACCAGTTGAATAACTTATGAAATCTGGCTACCGTAGCTCGGTTTTGCATGCTGTGGTTGAGCCCCTGTTACAGAAGCTACAGATCAGTGCCGAAAAGGGGAGCACATCTGTGAAAGAAATTGACACTAGAATATCAAAGGCGGTGCCTTATATGCACATGGTTAGCCATAACATTAAGCTAGCTGGTTACCAGATATGGGAGTCTAGCTGTCCGCTGGCAACATGTTGTGCCCCCGAATTTCTCGCGATCAGCAGTGCCAGGCATGCAAAATGTTTCAGGCGTTGCGCCACGGGCGTTGTCTGTGAAATTCTCCTGAGCAGCGGCCAGTGCTGCGTTGCGCAAACGAGACGCGTCAATACTGACCAGATGGGGGCTAACTGCACTGGTCAAGCAGACGGCGTGCATTGCAAAGCCTACCTATGTTTGCTTGATTTTGAGCCAACTAAGAGCAGATGCAAGGACAGAGATCAAACCGCGAGGGTATTATCAGAAATAAAGGGTCAGCTCGGGTGAGCGATACATCTGTTAGGTTGCTTCCTTCAGAAACGGGCTTTTTCGAGAGACAGATGGCATGATGTTGCGTTTCCAGGTCACGCATTCTCTCCACGGCACGTTGGGGGTTTGGCTTTCGTTAACTGTCTTGTAGTAAAAAGCTGGCGCTTCTCTATCTCTCTCCTTATTTATCTTCCACTGATTCGGTTTCTACTTTGCTTCAAGAAAAATACCTTCCATAGTGATCCGTCCTGCGAGCCGCAAGCGTTTTCTCGGTAATGCACGGCGCACATTGCTGATCGAAATATAGGAAAATAACGCGTTTTAATACTGCGCGAATTTTTCTCTTCGCCGTTGATTGCGAAATTTAGTTGTACGTAAAACATGTAAAGTAACCTCGAAGTCTCTGTAAATATAAGAAAGCGTCATGCAAAACTATTAGTTTCTTCGCTTCTGGAAAGCCATGCTCATGGAACCTGTCTTTCAACTATCGCAAGTTGCCTAATGGTTGCGTATCTAATGCAGGGAATACGAGGAATTGATGGTCTGCCTGGGCCACCAGGACCAACGGTAAGCTTTCGCCTTCTGAGCGCCAAGAAGCCATTCGGTGCGGGGCAATGCTTTTGAGGTGCTTTTACTTTTGCATTGAGAGCTCTGCGGAAAGACTAAAAGAAATTATGTTGGCCCCTTATATTCACCAAAGCAAGATGAAAAAAAAGCACTAAAACATTACCTTATTGCATTTTACCGATATGACAGAGTTGTTGATGAAAAATGCATTGCGATGATGCCCACTGGAAGTTATTAGAGTTAACCGCTAAACTAGCTCGCGGGCACTGTCGGGAAAATTCAAAGTCTACACTGATTTTCTTTTTGCGTCTTTTCTGCATCCACGCTTTTTAATTCGCCAATGTGCTAAATCTAGCAAAATCATAGCTAACGCTACAGTGAGCCATTTTAGAAATGCAAGCACGGATGCAAGAAGAAGGAAACTTATAAACACCGCTTCTTCAAACATGAACCAACTGGTTCAACTTTCTTTCGTTCTAAGCTTTAGTGAGACAATCATTAGGTGATCGTAATACTGACGCATTGTGAAATCAGGCCCTATGCCTAATTTATTCGTTGCATACGTCTCATGTATGGATGCAAACGCGTGTAATTACGCATCATCCAATGACACTATAACAGCCAACGTCCAGGCAATGAATTATTTTTGTGATCTGTGTGATTAATTTTGCGATTAACGTGCACGTGCAATCCTTCAGGGTGCTGTCGGGCGCCCAGGCCCACCAGGATTCCCGGGGTCGCCAGGAATAAAGGTGAGTTCAGTCCAGCCTAGCCGCAATGATTCATTATTTTAAAAGCCAGACACAGGGGGAGCAAAATAAGTAACCAATCCTGCACTCTTGAGCAGTTTATTTTTATGAAACAGGCACGAACAATATTTCAGTAATTATGTTGCTACAGGAATGCTGGCAACATAGGCATAACGCAGATGCCCCTACGGTCTGGCGCTGAACGTGGGCTACTATTGGCTACACAATGCCACCTCATGCAGCAATGTGTCCGGCAAATAAGTGGTTCTTTTTTTTTTCCTCCGATGGCTCTCGATTCCTTTGTGCGCCACTACGGCATTAACAAAAAAAAAGAAAAAAAGGAAAGGGTCGCTTATTCGTGCTCGAAACCCTAAAATCTGCAAGGCCGCGAAACCCTAAAATCTGCAAAAGACTAGGAAATGTTGGTGGCTGCCAAAGACGTCATTGGGCCGCTGTTATGTTTACAACCCAAATGAAGCACTCTGTTGCGCCATAAACTGTAGTTAAAGCTCGCGTCATGTGGCACTTTTCAATTACAAGATATCGCGCACTGAAATAACATCATGTATCAGAACAAGCTCCGTTATATTAGGGGCGAGCTCAACCACTGGAAAAGCTGGTGCCACCGTCGGCGTGCCGTGGTATGAGGGATCACGTGGACACAGCGGCCGCGTCGTCTGGTTCACAAGCGCCGAAGCCTGCTGAAAGGCCCACCTGCACTATGATTCTGATTAAGTGGGGATGCTTTCCCACTTCGGGTGTCGGCTTGACAACACTTGAAAGCACTATAACAGGTAGTGGCTGCGTTCGAAGGCGTCCGACATGGTAGGCTCGGTACCGCAGTGGCGGACGCGTACGCAACGAATCCCGGTGTCACGTGCCCGCAGGCCAAGAAGCTCCGTGTAGCTTGGGTTGCGAAACTTAGAATCGGCAAGCAGCCATCGGCTACAACACGGGTGTGTAGCAAGCACTTCCGCGAGGAAGATTTCTGCTACGGGGTTGGGGGTGCGATGTTCGGTGAGTAGCAGAAAGCGCGCACTTACAAGCTCGCCCGCAAGCGGTGCCTGGCTAATGTCATGAAGATTTGGTTTATGAACTTGTTGATTCTAGACACCAGCAAGGTCACCAGAACGGAAAGGGAACGGTAAGAAGCACATTTAAAAAAAAACGCTTAACCTTGTGCTCGGCCGCGCAAGGCTTGAAGCAGCGAATCTGGGCGATTTCCCAGAAGTGCGTGCGTACATTTTATCTTATTACTCATGATGATGATCATGTCTTTTCGCGCGTCTCGGACTTACGGCCATCATTGCGCGTTGCTTAGCGCAGCTTGCAACACCGACACCGCGTTCTCATGCCGACACCGCGTTCCAGCAGACCCGCTCCGTGAATGCGTGTCTTTCTCTCTCTTTCTCACGGACTTACGGCCGTCACTGCGCGTTCCATAACGCAGCTTGCAACACCGACACCGCGTTACCGATGCCGACAACGCGTTCCAGCAGACCCACTCCATGAATACGTCTCTCTCTCTCTCTCTCGCTCTCATTTTCCTTATCTCTCGCCCGAGCATAACGCGCAAAACCTCTTCATCTCGCAGAGCATTGGCACGAGCGCGTGCGAACGCGCCAGCTGTGGACGAAGATGACCACACTCCAAAGCAATCATACGGTACGCACAAATGCATATTCTCCAAGCGTGGCTGTATTGCCTAGTGGTTACGACGCTTGCCTTGGGACCCTGGGTACGCGGGTTCGAACACCGCCTCGCCAAGAAAGTTTATCTTCTTTTATGTCTACTTCATTGCTGATGATGATAGTTTCTTGATACGAACCACTAAATAAGGCTGGCTTAAACAGCTTCGCTGTTAAAAGGCATGACATATGCTCATGTTTGTTAGCACCAAACCGTGAATGTACTGGATTAACAAAAGGAAGCTGCGGGAAATTCCTCGATCACAAGCCCGATAAACATACAGTGCGACGCAACTTGAGAAATAACGATACTGAAACGTCCAAGAGTTTATAAGAAAAAAAAATATTGAATCGTCGCGATGGGACATCACGAGTCGCCGTACAGCATCGAAGCCCCTAGTAATAACAAAATTATGTTTGAACAGCTCTTATAACATTTACGCCACAATGGTTGCTTGTGTACTGTCACATGTTCATATGCTGCGGCCTAAAGTTCACGGCACGGTGCGAAAAAGCGCACGCAGCGAAAGCGAAACATTGTGCGCGGACATGCATGCAGACGCGCAGACAGTCACTGCAAGTCCGTGCGATTGGTGTATTCAAGCTTCATTCTGTAATGCTCCATTTGGTTATACGGACAGCACACTATAAGAGCATATTTCACATAGTCTGCTCTCAGCGACTGCTTACCTTTCACGCAAGAAGCTGGTTCGGGAGACTCCATCGCGTCGAACGCGCGCAATGGGCGTTCACTGTACGTATTCGGTAAGGAGATAGCACTGTAAACTATTCTGCGCTCTCTGTTTGCCCAAGATTATTATTTTGACAGTAAGAAACTTCCGTCGTTCGGAGAGTACTTACAGAAGTGGCCAGGAGGGCTCCCACGCGCTGTTTTTAATCAGCGCCGACAGCCAAACCTATGAGGAGCGCGGCGCGTTATCCCTCATACTACACCACAATAAAAACAGAGTTCCAGGAACTTTCTTTGAGGGAGTATCTGCTTGTCCTATATTTCACTCCCTTTTCCAGAGTAAAACGCCTCCATCTCGGAGGGATACAGCAACTCTCCCGTACAGAGTTGAGGAGTACTCTTCCTAAACAAAGTGCTAGAACTTTTCCAGAGTGCGAATACTCCACCCCAAAAGAGTATTAGTACTCCCCCGGACCGACGAAGGCGTACTGTGCTTTGATTGGAATGACCGAAAGTGCCACGTGCGACGTCTGCGGCAGCGAAGAGAACATAGAACATTTATTGTGTCACTGTGATTGATTTCAGTCGGAAAGAGAAACTTTATCGAACGCATTGCGACGACTTGACGATCGACCGTTGTCCGTGCAGGTGCTCCTTGAAGACCGTCCCCATAGCTCGTCAGCCCAAAAAGCTGTGAAGGCACTGTTGTCTTACTTCAGGACGACTGGCCTATGTGAACGCCTTTGAATTGCTCAGGCCCTCCGCGTGCGTGCGTGAGCTCACCGTCTCCCCCCCCCTCCTCTCTCTATCTCATCTTTCTATTCCCTCTTTCCCGTCCCCCAGAGTAGGGTAGCCAACCAGACGCATTTCTGGTTAACATCCCTGCCTTCTCTTTCTCTCCTCCTCCTCCTCCCTCCCCGGACCGAGCGCTTCTACTTCCCCAAACAGAGTGCTTGTACTCCTCCTAACAGAGTGCTTGTACTCCTCCTAACAGAGTGCTTGTACACCACCCCACATGAGTATAAGTACTCTCCCAAACCGAGTGCTTCTCCTCCCTCAGAGTGCTTGTACTCCTCCTAACCGAGTGATTGTACACCTTCAGAACTGAGTGCTGGTACTCCTCCCAATTGTGTGAAAGCACTCGCGATGTAGTGTCATCGTCATATCAGAAGCGACTCGCGACACTTACATGTCAGGGATATTTGATTCCGTCATAAGCAGCTCCTGCACTTATACTTGGTGAATTGGATTTGATGTTTAGTCGCCGAGTCACTCGAATGAAACATCCTTTTCTTAAAAGATCAACATTTTTATTGATCAAACAGTCACAAAACAAGCTGAGTAAAATTTCTAGAAACATGCTGATACAATACAAACACACAAAATCCGATTACAGAGATGTTCATGAACTTTACAAGGATCTTCCAATACATTAACATTTCTCGAACATTTCATCGCTAATGCAGTAAGAAATATTCTTTATTTTCAATTGGCAACATTTAAAAAATCTAAGTATACAATGAAAAGTCAAACAAACAACAAACATGCGCAAATTCGCAAAGTATGGGCACTACGATTGAAAAGAAAGATGCACCACATTACTGGCCAGAAAACGCATTTCAAGCACAAAATTCGTGTACTTATAAACCGTAGGTTACCAGATGAGCTGCTAAACATGACGCTTGTAAAGTAATTTGTGCAGGAAACGTTTTTTCATGCCATATTATAAGACAGGAGCTCGTTTAACAACGGCTTCAGTGACTGATTGTGAAGTGTTAGACAACCGCACGTGCTCCCACTGAGAGTGCTTTCTTCCCTCTCTCTCTTTTCTTTCTTTTCACCCCTTTAAACTCCTTCCCCCACGTAGGGTAGCAAACCAGATGTGCGTCTGGTTAACTTCCCTGCCTTTCCTTTCTTCTTTTTCCTGCCCCTCCTTCTATGTAGCGTATGGATGCCCCTGACTGATAATACAGTATATTTTGAAATGTGGTTGCATTTCCTTTCATTTTATTACCTTAAGGATTCCTCTGGGGGCTGCTACATAAGGGGTGAATATACAAAGGGAAAAAAATTGACAAAGGTAACCACATGTTAATTCCGCGACAGGTAGTCCGTAACATTTTGAAGAAGTAGTGTTGGGCAGGTGATAGCGGCAATGCTGTCATTCCAATCGGATGTTGCGCGTGGGAAAAAGGACGCGGAGAATGTAGCAGTGCGGCTGCGTGACCGGGTGACTCTAAGGGCATGGCCGGCACGAAAAGATATGCGGGCTGGTGGGATGATAAAACTTGGACGGTCACGGGTGCTGTAATGAAACTTATGGAACAGGGTTAGAGATGCGATGCGGCGGTGGTGCGCGAGAGGGATTAAAGATGATTCTACTTTTAAGTATGATACACTGGTGTGATACGAATAGAATGAATTGATAAATCGGGCTGCTCGATTTTGCAGTGCTTCAAGTGTATTTATAAGGTACACCTGATGCAGGCTCCAGATGGCAGCGGTGTACTGAAGTTTTTGTCTGATGATGGATTTGTAAGTCAGCAACTTTAAATGTGCAGGAGCGTGACGTAAATGATGTTTCAGAAAGCTGAGTGATTTATTAGCAGACGATACTATGTTAGTGATATGTGCGCACCATGTTAGATCACATGACAATGTTACTCCTAAGTACTTATATGTTTCGACACTCTCAACATTAAGGTCACCGAGAGCGTAAGAAAAAGATGGGGGTTACGACGAGGCAAAAAAGATACTGATTTACATTTAGTGGGGTTGTGTGTCATGAGCCACTGGTCACACCATGCTTGAATACAGTTAATATCATTTTGAAGACCTTGCTGCTCAGAAGGATTAGTGATAGTACGATAAGTGACGCAGTCATCCGCAAAAATACGGATCTGACATGTCACATGTAAAGGCAAGTCACTTATGTATATTAGGAACAACAGGGGCCGCAGTACTGACCCCTGGGGGACACCGGACGTTGCTGGGAGAGCGTTAGAGATGTGGTCATTAACAAAGACAGATTGGGAACGATTGCTCAGAAAAGCTTCAATCCAGTTATGAACAAGAGGGTGAACCAGAAAGTTTAATTAAAAGAAGCTGATGAGACACTTTATCAAAAGCCTTCGCAAAATCCAAGACGGCATCAGTTTGTTGATTATGGTCGAAATTTACATGTAAATCATGAAGCTGAGTTTCACAGGTAAAACCTTGGCGAAAACCATGCTGTGAAGAATTAAATTGTTCGACTCTAGGAAGTTCATGATTTGTGAATAAATGACATGTTCCATGATTTTACACGGTATACTTGTTATGATATTGGACGATAGTTCAATGCTGACTGTGTATTACCTGATTTATGGATGGGAATGACCTTTCCCTTTTTCCAATCATCAGGTATTTGACCTGTCGAAAGAGACTGACAATACAAAAGACACAGGTAGTTTGCAGAAATGTCCTTGGTATTTAGTAAAAACTTCGAATTAATTTCATCGAAGCCAGCTGAGGATGTGATCTTGAGATGTTCCATTTGAGATAATAGACCATTTGTGGAAAATACAATCTCGGGCATAGTTAGTTCTCTGGTGGTAGTTATTTGCAAGGAAGAAGGCAAGTCACACCTATAAGTAGGGCTCCGTGTTTTCGGAGTTAACTTTTCTTGAAATTCGGAGGGTGTTTTTCGGAGTTTATTTCCTGGCACAAATTCGGTGTTTAACAGGGTTTATTTCTCGTAAATCCTCAATTCTCCAATTCTCCGAAATCCGGAGTGAATTTTTGCATTATTCTCAATACTCCAAAATCTTAGGTGAAATGATATCTGAACACGAAAACGTCAGAACACACGAAGCGTATTTTTGTTGGCTGGAAGGTGTGAATGCACAAACACATATACACACAAGTACAAATATTTGAATACAAAACACCTACGTTTGTGCGTATTACAAGCTTAAAGCTTGTAATAGACACAAGCATACTTTACGAGGTTGCTGCCAGTGATGGAAGCACGTTCCTTTCTATTGATGAGTATCAGCTTTGAAAATGTCCTTTCAACGTTTGCGCTAGAAGACTCAGCCCGCAGCGAGAAAGCACTGACCATTGGATTGTGTGAAGTCTCCAAAGTGACAGAGGTTCAGCAATGTTACTGATTAATTAGCTCTGATAGTTCACAAAATCCCCCATTAGTTCGCTCATGTCGTGAGTTTCAAGGAACACTCACTTAAAAATCGGCGCATAGGTTTCGAACGCGCGGGGTAACTCATGCTTCACATTTAGATTCACAATTTGAACACTACCAAAACGATTCACTGGTGTACTGGAGTGCATCGAAAAGGTTCCTCTGAACTGTCTATATACATATTTCAGCGACAGGTTCACAAAGGTCTGCGACAGTCGTTGAGCGGTCTTACGTCTCTCGCTCTATGCGCGACAAGCCCTTTGTTAAATGTGCGATGGGTGTGGTCTACGAGATACTGTTGACGTGAGGTAAAGTTTATATCGGCCAAACCGGCCGATGTATCAATGACTGCTTAGAACATGCCCTTTCGGTATATAATAGAACAGGCTGATATTCCCCGTTAAAATCGGAGTTTATCGGATAAATCCAAATTGTTAAAAATTTTACCGGCGAGTGTTTATCGGATTTTTTCGGATTTATCCGAAAACACGGAGCCCTACAAGTTATCAGGGAAGCGATGTTGCACTTGCAAAGCGATGTTGAATGCGTTTGCGCTTTCTGCGTCACCTACAACCTGAGTCTGTTCGTCAGCAAGTGTAATTGTATGTTTGCGTTCCGGGTTCACCACGCGCCAAAACGGTTGCGTACTACGTGATAACATGTTAGAAATATTATTGTGAAAAAAAGTTGTAGTTAGCATTGCGTATTGCGGCGAGGTATTCGGTTTCCGCTGAATAGTATTTGCTCCACATACTTGCGCTCTGTCGTTGTTTTTCTGCTCGGAAATAACGTTTTTCTTATTCTCTAGTTGGTTTAGCGATTGATAGCACCATGGCTTGTCTTTAATAGCGCGGAAGCTACATACCAGTATATATTTCTCAATTAATTCACGTACTTTGTTCTTGAAAAGAAACCAATTTTCTTGTACAGAATGCTTTGAAAAAGCTGTTTCGAATGTAGGAAAAAACCTGATTAGTTCACTATTAATTGTTTCGTAATTGGCCTTGCCGTAAAGACGAACGTTTTTTTTTTAAATAAATTTCACGTGTTAGCGGAACGAAGTTAAAGTTGCATAGACAACCTTGTGGTCCCTAATCTCCCTGAGATATGTTATAGATGACATGCTGCCATGATTGTTGGTTAGTATAAAATCTAAAATGTTTGCCGAGTTCTGCGTAACATGCGTTGGTTCAGATATTAGCTGCGAGAGGTTAAAGTTAAGACAAACTATAATAAATCTGGTTGCTTCTGGGTTGCTTGTTAAAGTTAAATAGTTACGCCAGTCTAAATTAGGATAATTCAAATCGCCAAACAGAACTATGTCGGCATTCTGATGTGTTCCCGTAAGGATGCTTATACCATTGTTAAATTTGCGGGGAAAGTCGGGCTGCCCCGACTTTTCCAGCAAATTTAACACTATTGTAAGCATCCTTACGGGAACACAGACGCCTAAATGTACGGTTCGCGGTGCAGCGCGGCAAACTACCCAGAACATCTCGATATCAGAATCGATATGAAATATTGAAGATGGTAGCTGCTGATTCACTGGCACAAGTACTCCACCCCCGCATGCATTGAAATTAGGCAAATCAGCAAGAACTTCGGCGTCGCTGATATCGCCATGTAGCCATGTTTCTGTTTCTATTAATTTGAGTACATAACTAGCAGATGAAAAAACCCTGTTGGACATGAGTTCTCGCTTCGGTAGGAAGCTGTGTATATTAGCAAAGATTACAGAGGATGTGAGATTAGCTCGGGAAACCTTGCAGGGATGTGCTTTGTTCTTTTTCTGGGTGGATAAATTGCTATGTAACTTTCCTTTACCATTTGCTAGACCTCGTCGTAAGTACATTTTTTTCGAACCAATTAACAGGGTTTTGAAACGTAGGGAAAAATGGGCTGACTTTGTTTTGGCGAAAGCATTCAAATGCCTACGCGCGTCTCTGACAGAACGGGAATAGTCCGGTGCAATGCTGTAATTTGTTCCTTTTAGCTTTCGTGCATTATAAAGGTAGGCTTCTTTCGTTTTATAAAAAAATGTCGCAGTTTCACCCGAAAGGCGAAGCATCAATTGCGATAGCAACTTAGTAGAGATCTATACGGAGTAAGGATAGTAGTTTTATCAGCTGTATAAACTTGGATATGCAGCAGCACCAGCAACGCGCAGAACTGTTGTCGACGCCGTCGCCGTTTTGTCCGCGTTCGCACCGAACGCGCACGGCGTTTGTGACTGTTGCTAGGGCCTCTGGGGGCGGCTCGGAGGTTTTCGACGAGATCAGAATGGGAAACTCGTCGAGCAGCGTCGGAAGTCTTTCCCACCTTCTCGCCTCGCAACGTTTTTGTATAAATACGCATTTGGTGCCACAGCTAAACGTCGCCTCCCCTTCCGCCCTCCCCTCCTCCCTCCCTTCCGTCCTCCCACGTCCTTTCGCGCGACGGAAAAAAATCACATCATCTCACCCTACGGGCAACCATGGTGGGATGCGAAAGCATCGCGGAGGTGCGCATCGAGATTCCGTTTCGTTTCACTTGGCAACACAACCCATTGAAAGTTAGAGTGAGAGAATGTATTGAGAAGAGAGGAGACGTTTGTACGGGGTTGTTTTCGTTTGATGTGTACGTCGATCGCCCCATCGTCTGGAACGTTCCTGGGTAGGCATTGCACGAGTTCCTGCATTTCGATAGGAACGTTCACGACTTGCCCTGACGCTGACGTTCGTTCTGGACGCTCGCGACCTTGCTCAGGTTGTTGTCGAACCAAAGCCGGTCGCACACGTTGCAGCTGTGTCCGAAGCTCCGAACGCAACAACCTCGGCTTCCCGAGCCTTCCTCTGCTCCGCGGCGGTGGCGCTGCCACTGCAACTAGCGCCGACGTTGCCGTTGTTCATGGCGTTTCGCACAGCGTTGCACAGAGAGAGAATGACTACGGCCGCTGGATAAAAAAAAGGTGTGGCCTGCCGCGTGCATCGAAAACGGCGTGATCCGCCGCGGCGCCACACGTCGGGCGCTGCTGTCTGGCATCGGCATAGCAAATGCGTCAGGAACGCGCTTGGAACGCCGTCGCGCGTGCCAGCCGACGGCGCATTTCATCGCCGATGACTAGCGCCGTTCGGCCCAGCCAAGCGGCCGACAATGCAACTACGGCTGTCACATTCGCTCCCATTGCACAGGCCGCGTGCATCGAAAACGGCGTGATCCGCCGCGGCGCCACACGTCGGGGGCTGCTGTCTGGCATCATCATAGCAAATGCGTCAGGAACGCGCTTGGAACGCCGTCGCGCGTGCCAGCCGACGGCGCATTTCATCGCCGATGACTAGCGCCGTTCGGCCCAGCCAAGCGGCCGACAATGCAACTACGGCTGTCACATTCGCTCCCATTGCACAGGCCGCGTGCATCGAAAACGGCGTGATCCGCCGCGGCGCCACACGTCGGGCGCTGCTGTCTGGCATCATCATAGCAAATGCGTCAGGAACGCGCTTGGAACGCCGTCGCGCGTGCCAGCCGACGGCGCATTCCATCGCCGATGACTAGCGCCGTTCGGCCCAGCCAAGCGGCCGACAATGCAACTACGGCTGTCACATTCGTTCGCATTGCAACGCGCCCGACGCGGCAGGCCGCACCTTTTATTGCGATAGCAATTATATGGACACTCCAAAGCAGATTTCTGCCGTCGGCGTCGCCGTCGCCGTCGCCGTGAGGTTCCGTATGACGTCAATGCAGATGAAATCGTCGCCGCGCGCCGCCGAACGCTGTATGTGCGAGTGAAAGGGCGCGAGGGACGCGCGCTTTCACGGGGAGTGAACGCACGGCGGAGAACAAACGCGCGTTCTGTGCCGTGCTCCCTTAAGGGCTGCAGAAGTAGGCGTCTCTTTCCTCCTTTACGATCACCATATATGTAGAGCAAACGCGCCTTCTTCTGACGCACGAAAGGCCGTGGGAGGGGGGGGCAGGGAAGGGAGGCGACGTTTAGCTGCGGCACCAAGTGCCTATTTATATCAGA
Source organism: Dermacentor silvarum (assembly GCF_013339745.2). Taxonomy (NCBI): domain Eukaryota; kingdom Metazoa; phylum Arthropoda; class Arachnida; order Ixodida; family Ixodidae; genus Dermacentor; species Dermacentor silvarum. The sequence continues at coordinate 19,935,572 of NC_051159.1, forward strand.
GGCTCCGGCAACAGTCACCAACGCCGCACGCATTTTGTGCGAACGCGGGCAAAACGCCGACGGCGTCGACAACAGTGCTGTGTGTTGCCGGTGCTGCTGCATGTCCAAGTTTGAACAGCGGATAAAACTACTATCCTTACTCCGTATAGCTCTCTACTAAGGTGCTATCGCAATTGATGCTTCGCCTTTCGGGTGAAACTGCGACAACTTTTTTTTTATCCAGCGGCCGTGGAATGACGAAAGCACAGCGAACGCGCGCTTTATACTGCGCCGCGACACTGGCGCCGCCTACCGGCGTATTCTTAGAGAGAGAGAGAGAGGGAGAGAGAGTTATATGCACGGTGTAAGAATAAGGAGAGGTGCTGACACTCTCCCCCCAACGCGCGCGAAAGCGCCGCTCGCTCGCGTCCAGATTATCTTCGGCTTGGTTGCAGCTGGTTCGGCGCCGTCGTAGAGGGCGCTGCGGTATGCGGTCCCAGCCTCGGCGGGAAAGCGCGTGCGTCGCTGTCTTTGTGCGCTTTGTGCTGCATGTGCGGCCGTGCTGTTTTGAAGGCACACTTTTTGTTCACGCGCCTTTCATCATCTTGTGCTTGTGTATTGTCACCACGGGCCCTCGACCAAGGTGGAAGCGGCCTTCTGAGAGTTTGAAATGGGTAGAAAGTGCTTCGTCAAGTCACGAACTGCAATTCTGGATACCGAACCTGTGCGGAGCGTGTGCCTCTATTCAAAGCGCCGTCCGACAGCGGTCCTCTAGAGCAGTGGCGCCGTGTAAATCTGAGGGCAGACTGAACTCTAATGCCTATTGACCATTTCTACACCAAGCATTTTTCAGAGGATATGATATCGACGGCATATTACGCGGAGCTCGATAAAATGGTGCTACTTGACGCGCCAAAGAGCCCTGTTCTGTCTGCAAATACAGTTCCCACCTTATTTCCGAACTGTCCAAAGAACCTCACACGGTCAAATAAACCTCGAAACCCGCTGTGGAAGAGAGAACCTCCTGTGTGCCACAAAAACAGTCTCTGCAAATTTTGCTGCTTGTATAAGATATATACTAGGTGTCTTAACTATCATGCACCAAGATTTAAAAATATGAAAATGTCACATAGCTGGACAGAAGCAAGGCAATGTTGTCTGTCGTCTCTTGTAAATACTCAGATTATTTTTTGCATTCCGCCTTATTACATAATTATTGTCATAACTGATTAATCAACTTTTATAATGCTATACTCATATAAAAAAGTGTGAACGAGAGAATTGCACAGCAACATGAAACAATCCCGATACAGCTTTCTGGTGCTCAAGACGTGATACATAAAAGTGCTTTCCGAGCGTGAAAGAAACCCGCGAATAGACTCAAAATTGCCTCGGGGCACTTTGCGTGTATTCGTGGGCTTCTTTCACGCTCGGAAAAATACTTCTACGTAGCGTGTATTGAGTGATAGAAAGCTGTATCGGGAGTCTTTAATGTTGCTCTCCAATTTTCTCTTTGCTACTTTTAATATAACTATAATATTTGAGAAGTTGATTAATTAATTAAGACTAATCATGTAATTAGGCCGAATGTAAAAAATAATCTCAGTATCTCCAAGGAACGGAAAACAACATTACCTTGGTTCTGTTCAGCTACGTGACATTTACTTGTTTTTAAATCTTTGTGCACCCTGTATAATACTGTTTTCTGTGCAGATGTGTGCCTGATTTTCAAATTTTTGCCATCCTGGATACTGAATGTTTTTTACAATGCGCGTGCGGTGTATATTACACGCTTGCATGTTCTTATTCAACATTTTTGCATTGTGGGAGTGTATGAGAGCGTAAGCTTCTGGGAAGGCTATCCTCTATTAAAATTATCGAGCTGCTTCATGCACAATTTTTTTATTATTCTGTCTTTGCAAAATAAAAAATAAAAAGTCTACGAGATTATTGTGTGGTGGGTGTAAGTGTATTTGTGGACAGGCTGTAGCATGCATTGTCAAATACGCTTACATTGGCACATTCTCATATGCAATTTAAGAAAAAAAAAACAAAGTCACGTCTTAGATCCTGCAAGAGTCACTCGCTCCCCAAACGACGAAAGCCAAAGGAATAATATACACAGTCTATGTTAAGTGGAATTGAAATAAAAAAGATTTTCACAAGTAAACTGTATTAGTGATATTGTAACACAAGATAAAACGCCTGCCTTCGTCCCGCCTGATAATTATCTTTTGAAAGATTTCTTTACATAGCTATGTGCTTTCTCATCATAGGTTCTAGCCATGAACACCCACTTTGCTCTAGTGCATTGTATTGACCCTTTTCGCGGAGCAGTTTGTTTTAGAGAAACGAGATGGCGCTCACGGTGGTGCGCCATGCTTCTCCTCAGCGACCGCGCACGAATACGAAACTATTACCGCTTCTACCTTGCTGCTGTGCGGTCAGCTGTCGGAAATGCAACTGAGTTTTCGCTAACACACTGTGTTTCAATCATGCTAGATTGAATCATGTGGATTGAAGACAGTGCAGTAGACGTGTGCAGTAGTTGGCTGCAAAAATAGTGACTGGCATGTTAAGGAATAGAATGAATCTGTGTGGCCAAGTTCGCAGACCGCTGCTGCAGCTGTCCGAACGTGTTACCGGCATTTCGCGATGTACGGCTTTCCTCGAGGATACAGAAATTTGCTCATCCGCCAGCCTTGTATCGCTAACCTTCAAAGAAAGAACTTCATCCCCAGAAGGTCGGAAAGAGTGAGTACCACTCGTTAAACAATGACAAAGGGAGTGAGTAGCGCCGCTTCCTGTTATAGTAAGTTTCGCGTACGTTATCTATGCACATCTGTCCCAAATGGCAGGAAAACTTACGCCCACTCTATCGCCGACGTATCAAGAATAAGTGAATGGGCGCACACTTGAATATATGCGCACTACATAGGCACAACAAGTGACGGTACTACATCGATAGCGCACGAATGGTCGAAGCTGAATGTTTCGTGACAGTCCACAAGAGTAAGTGAGTTACTAGCTGTAATATATATTTGCTACAAGGTATTACAATGTACAAAACAGCTACGTTTTAAGCCTTGTGCGCAGCAAGAACAAATCTATCGGAACTGAGCACACCCACGTGTACGAGTGATTAGGCAGAAAATAATCAGATAGTGGCCACACTGAGGAACTTCACTGAGTCAGAAACTGACAAGCCACTGCTTAAAAATATTTGCCGAATAAAGAACAAAGAGCAAAATACACTAATCCCGACTGAATTCATAATCGGAAAGCTTGGACAGCTTGGAATACATATTTAGGCCCGCTTTTAGAACAAGCACCATATACGCTGCTTGCGCCGTTTGGACATAGCTTAATCAGCTCCGAAAGCGCTTTTGCATGTTCTCTGAAGCTGTGATCAAAGCTTCGTGTCGTCCACCTAGTCACCGTCTACGATATCTCCGAAAGCCGCGCCGGCGTCATACACTTCCATTGTAAACAAGGAGGCAACGGAGGCAGTTGAGGCAAGCAATGGACGCGTCACCACGTGATCAAACATGGCAGCGCCCACGGGATCGCCGCGAAAAGGGTCAATATCACAAGCTTGCGCCGTTTCATTTCTTAAATTCTATCGCGCCCACACTGAATTCGCGTGACGATGCTTGAACGGTTTTCTGAGTTTGAATTTTCCGGTGCAGTCACTATTTTCTTCTGATCGAGGGGTAGCACGCGGGCTTACGCTTTAATTTTTTTATACTTGTATGCATGACTAGATCGGCCGCAACAAAATGTGCGCGCGAGCGGAATGTGAGTGGGCGTTGAGTGCTGCCCGATCGATCCGTGTTCACGTCATTCACGCTCTGCACAATATACATTCATGTTAGCAAAGCATTAATAGTAAATTCCACTGGCGGATCTGGAGCAAGTTTTTTTGCTCCGTGGCCGAGAATTTGAATTCCACTGGCGGATCCAGAGCAAGATCGCATGTTCCACTGGGCGATTTGGGGCAACTTGCTCCGCGACAGAGCGCTCCGCGTTGATCCGTCTTATGGCGAATTCCATTGGGAGAAGAGGAGCAGGGCGCCGCGCAGTGCGGAGTCGGGTGACAGCGCAGCGAGAGCAGGCACACTCTACCCGCCACTGGAATACGGCGTGCATTCGGAGAGCAGTTGGGAGGGGGACTTGTGAGGAGAAATGTATCATGTGACTAAAGCAATCGACGTCCCACCATTCTCTGCAGGAGAGCGGCAGAACACGCCTGATCGTCTTGTAATCTGTCGGGCTTAACGCTGTCACCGTTTGCGGCCACGTACTACATACTTTTGTGCAGCGCCGACGCATCCCACAACGTTTCCGCCTGCGAAGATCATCTCAAGTTGAGCTCTAGCAGCTTTCGCTGCTGTCACCGTCGAGCGTCTCAAGCACTTCAGCAAGGCGAAGACGCTTTGCTGCCGCTGTCCCCCGCGCATCCGACGAGAAGCAAGGCGGACTAGAAATGCCAGGATCTGTCGCTAAATCGCTGGGAATCTCGCTCGTATCACCGACGTCAAAATCAGCGGTGTCAAAACACAAACCACGCTAGGCTGCCGCCATTGCCGCCGCGCGCGCTGGCTGAAGCAAAATAAAAAGAAATGAGGAGGATATGATGGTTTAAGCCACGTGACTTCCTCCGTACTCCGCTTTTCAAGCGAGAGCAGTCCGGACTGCTCCCAGCTGCTCTCGGCGCAGCGAAACTGCTCTTGTTCTACCACTGGATGACGGCGCTCCCACTCCTGTTCGACCACTGAAACACGTCGCCTGTGGAACGAGCACTTTCAGCGTGCTTTTGAGTGCTCCTGTTCTCCCAATGGAATTCGCCATTATAGAGCCGGATTTCGCCGGAACTCCAGCGACTAGGCGCCGTCACTTCCGGAACAATCGGGTACGTCGGTTGCTTGCAGCGCTTTTTCAAGCGCTGTCTGGTAACCCTGTGGCCTTGTTTACAGTTCTGAAACGGCGTCGTTCGACCCTGCCGGATTGCTCGTTGCTTTGAGCGACAGCGAACAGTTCGCACAGTTCCTCTTCAGAAAGCAGCAGCAGCAGCGATGAGGATGAGTCGTACGTACTGTACGAAATTTTATTTAATGAAATGTTTGCAGAGCCTCCGCACAAACGCCCCAAAATCGTCGGCTACGTCGAAGAAGTTGCCGCTGTGCCTAGAACCCCCAACGTGGTCTAATGCGAGATTGGCAACATGGGTAACCGGATGCGTGCGACAACTTCCGCTGCAATCCCTGCCGGAGCGTGTTTATTTTTCACTGGTCGATCGGGATCGGGTCGCTCCGCGACGGATTTTCTTGCTCCGTCGTGGATTCGGCACACCGCTCCAGATCCGCCAGTGGAATTCACTATAAGCCTGGTACACTTATCACCTTAATCTGAAACAACGAATTTCCTTCGCGCTTTGAGTTTTACTGGCACCACTATGAACGAAAATTTAGCGGAGGCAGAGGAATGCCAAGCCGCCGGCGCCGCTAAGCTGGGACCGCTGGCCGCGGCGCCATCTATCTGCTCGCCGCAGAGATACTCGGTGCGCCCGTGCGCGGCCGAACATAATCTGGACGCTCGCTCGCGCGCAATGTCAACACCTAAATATTCATCCACCGTGGTTATATGCAGTGATTTGATGCGCCGCACCTGTGGCGGAGAGGGGGAGAGGGGAGTAGGAGAGCGCACACCCGCGCAGGAGAGGAGAACGAGGGAAAGTTGCGCATGGGCAGTATGGGTGCGGACGCCGCAGAACGGACACTGCCCCGAGCATAAGATGCTCTCGCTTCTAAAAGTCGCGAGGAAAGAGACGCTTAATTCTGCAGCCCTTCAGGGAGCACGGCGCAGAACGCGCGTTTGTTCTCCGCCGTGCGTTCGCTCCCCGTGAAAGCGTGCATCCCTCGCGCCCTTTCACTCGCACATACAGCGTCCGGCGCGCGGCGACGATTTCATCGCCGTTGACGTCATACGGAACCTCAAGGCGACGGCGACGCCGACGGCAGAAATCCTCTTTGAGTGTCCATATAATTGCTATCGCAGTAAAACAAAACTTAACGATAATGGGGCGATTGCGCCCGGTAGAGTGGCAGCCAAGACGAAAGGCCCGTTCTATCTGTTTTGGTTCTAAGGTAAAACATAAGCGGTCCTTACAATGCCGTATGACCACTACCTCGGATTGGGCGTAACTTTCTGAATTGTCAGAGTCGGGAAGGCCATAAATAATTTAGTTGTTTTGCCGTGATCTATTTTCGGCATCGTCAAGACGCGCCTCGAGGTCACAAACATGTTGAGCTGTCTGGGTAGTGTTGGTCCATATGTTGTCAATGATGTCTGTGCGAAGCAAGGTAAGGCTCTGACAATGTTTTTCTACATCGTTCTTTCGCTGGCTCAAGTGGGCGATAGTCTGATCTGTCGTAAGAAGTTGTTTTTTGAGGTCTTTTACTTCCGAAATTAATTACGATTGGCCAGCTGATCTTTTTTTTTTTGTAGTTCAGCGAGTATCGCGGCATTCTCAGGACCCGGAATGGTTTCGACTTCACCTGACTGCACGAGCAAGGAATGAACGACGTCAATACACTCAGCAACAATGAAAAACCAACAATGTATATTTTCTTGTGAAGCCGCACGTATAATTTTGGTTATAAATATTTCACATAGTTATTCATGCATGGGCTGCACACCCCTTTTTTTTCTAAACGCGCATCTTGCCGTGGTTGTCCAACACTACCTCCTCTCGGTGTCAAGGCAGCACAGTGGCGTATCATAGCTCCCATTCGGTTGGATCCAAAGCTGGTAGTCTTTTGGCAGAAAGCTCGACTTCACTCTTGGCGTCCTCATGCAAGTAATTTCCTGGTGCTGTCGGGATCATGCCATCGCGCTTTCTCACGCACTGTATTTCGTAGACAGCTATTGCCACAGTGCGCTGACCCATTGCACAACTGTATTGGTATTCTTGTTGCCTACTGTACAATTTTTTTCTCAAAACATTACGTGATAGTTTTTTTTTATTTCGTACAGATACATATTCTAATGATCTTATCTGGGAAGTCGGGATTGTCGCTTGTAAAACAATATTCTTTCCGTTACATTACTTTCCCGCATATGTCATGATTTGAACTACCTTCCGTGCACTTCGCCACAATTTAAGATGTTTCGTTGCTTTATTCTGCCATTGGTATGTAATAGACTAATCAGGTAGCAATAATTTCAAAGAGGTAAACATATTTGTGACGCAGCCCCTTTTTTTAGCTGACATGCTATACTTCATGGCAGATGTTCGTAGCCAAACACAAATGAGGAATGCAAGGAAGCAAAGGAAAGGAAAAAGCCACACCAGCAAATAACACCACTTCACACATTTATATTCATTCTAGCAGCGTCATTTTGGTGTTAATGATGACAATGGAGGCTGGCTAATACATCTATCTTTTTTTTTTCTGATGAGTGCTTTCATAATGCTGTGTGCTACTTGGTCGCGATGTAGGCTAAAGCGCATGCACCATCTCCAGGTACATCAGTGCACTGCCAAAGGCGAGTGCACTGCTGTCCCAATATTGCATGGGTTTTCATTGCGGCACTTGTTAAAATACCTTCTGTCCTGCCCAATGTAGATACACCTGCAGGAGAAAGGAATCTAACTGACAAAGTCACATGTGCATGCAAAGAACATGGTGGTCTGCTTTGTTGGGCAATGTTTTCGTGCTTGCTAAGAACGATACTGGTTCGCAAGGTACCGAATCCCTTCGCTACCTTGCCACGACTATCTTCAAATAATTAGACATGTCATGAATGCACAACACCATTGTACCTTCATTGTGCCTTCACTAGCCTTCTTTTAAATGCGAAGCATTTCTTGGCGAACATTTGCCACTTTGACGGTATCTATCTATCTATCTATCTATCTATCTATCTATCTATCTATCTATCTATCTATCTATCTATCTATCTATCTATCTATCTATCTATCTATCTATCTATCTATCTATCTATCTATCTATCTATCTTCAAAGAGAGGTTTGCAGACGCATTCTTTGCATTGCTGGGCTAAATGGCTGGGTACAGACCCTTTCATGAATGCGGGTGAAAACCTCTCTTTAAAGATTGCACAATACTAGGTAGGTATAAAGATGAAAGAGCCCACGAGATTTGGGAAGCGTTTTGTATTAAATCACACGGATACTCCTGCATGCGTACGCGCTGTTTCTCAGCATAGCTGCGAGATTAACTACTTGTTAAAAACATGATAACCTGTTAAGACGACGCGCGTGATGTGATGATTTCATTCCCTTCCCGGCGCAGAAACCGCGTTTTTCTGGCCTTCTGCGATGAACCTGTGTACTGTATATATTGCTTTCCCAGCAATAAACCAGTGGTTGCTAGTTCAGCGCCTTGTCTGTCTACTGACTTCGTCTCGTCCAAGCGCTGTTTGTTCCCGTCCTATTGATGTACCAACAGCCAGACCAGCACACTCCTTTAACACTCAAACACACTGAAATGGGTTAGGACGTGCGTACTAAGTGAAGGAAACACTTAAGAATGCTGCTAGTAGTCATAGTCATGAGCATGACTCAGCAAAAATAACAATGTCTGAGTGAAAAAATATTAACACTCAAAAACCATTCAGCTGGGTTCTGACGTGAGTACTAGATGAGGGAACACTAAGGGATAATGGTAGAAGTCATAGTCATGAGCATAACTTAGCAAAAATGACGACTCAGCAAAAAAAAGATTAACACTAAATAACCACTGAAATGGATTTTGACGTGGGTACTAAGTGAAGGAAGCACTAGAAAATGATGCTAGAAATTATAGTCATGAGCATGACTCAGCAAAAACGACAATGACTCAGAAAAAACAGATTAACACTCAAAAACCACTAAAATGGGTTCTGACGTGGGTACTAAGTGAAGAAAATACTAAAGGGTGGTAGAAGTCATAGTCATGGCCATGACTGAGCCAAAATGCGTGTCATGTAGGTCATGAAAGAGCCGCCTGCGTCTTGGTGCTCTCATGGTCGTTTCGTTAACTTGTGTGGGAAACGGCTCGATCCCGCAGTCCACAACAGGAGGCTCCAGTCTCGGCCGGCCGAGCCCAAGGGCGTCCAGCCGCAGCTCGCGCGTCCCTCGCACAACAGCTCGCGCGTCCCTGGTCTTCTTTGTCCACAGTTGGCTCTGATGCCACTAATCACGTCAGCGTTCCCACACTTGGTAGGCTCCCCTCCCCGCACACGGCTTTGCCTTGTACATGAAATAATATTTCTTTTCTTTTTGCTGTTCTTGCATGTGGTATTCAGTTGCGAAAAGATAGAGCTGAAACCATGAGTACATTTCTCGCGCCTGACAAAGGGTTAAGTCCTTTCTGTAGCTTGCGTGACTTTCTTCAAAAAATAATAGAAGCCATCAACACCACTGTCTGCCTTTTACGGGTAATAACATTGTTATCATCTGGCAGCTGAAATCAATGACTCACTCTCATGCCAAAGATGTCTGCAATTGATCTATCAACATCACTGGAGTGCAAGAAAAAATTTTTTGCACTTACCGGTCAACTTATTCGTGGCGCTTGAGCAAGGAAATGCACGCGCTTCAAGAGCGACGACACCCGAAAAACATGAGAAAAAGCAAGACAACTCGATCTATTAGTGCCCTATACTAATTCAAATAGTAACTTAAAATTATATTTGCTTTATCTTCCAAGAGATGGCTCTACCTGTTTCTGTGGGGCTATGTATGACCCACCGTGCACTTGGGGCAACTTTCGCCTTTGGTTTCAGGTGGGGCATATATGTCCCACTGACCAACAAAGGGTTATTAATGTTCCCAGCACGGAATGACTTGGCTCGCATTTTGCAGATGTTTAGAGGGACGTTCACAGTGAAGGCACTTCACAAAGACATTGTACAAGAAGGTTTGCCACCATGTTTGTTACATGCACATCCTCCGCCATCTATGACATCCCTGTCACCTGCAGGTGTATCTACATCAGGCAGACGGCGGCGTTTTAATAAGTGCCTTAGTAAACAATATCAAGGCAGCAATGTGCTCGCAGTTGGCTGAGCACTGCTGGACCTTTATATGCCAGCCACGGATCAGGAAGGTGCAGGTCCTGTACTACCATCGTGACCTGGTGACAGGAGAAATTATGCATTCTTAATAAAAAAATCAAGTTGGGACATACAGCTCTACGTTGCCCAAAGTTATTTAAATATGCTTCTGCTGAAATGAAGACAGCTGTGTGACCAAGTGGTTTCTTGCTTGTTTGAATGTATTTTTTCACATTATTTTGTGACTTCCTTCTTTTTGCTTCACAACAAACCTGTACCATGAAGTAGCATGTCAAATATAAAAGTGGACAGCCACAAAAATAAATTCGTCAGCTGATAGTCAGTGCCGTGTTCCTGTTGTGCCTTTCTCACTCCCTATTATTTCCACTGTTGTTATATATAAACCAGTACTAACTATCCGCGTTTACTATTCTTCTGAACCTACTTTTCGTATTCTGTTGCCTTCAGTAATATAATTATTTGGATTGTGGACCCACTCTCATTTTTAAGTTATACCTTGACCGCACAATACTAAAATTAAATTTAACATATTAGCTTGTCTGTGGCAATATGAGTATAAAATTGCAATAGCATTAAAATCTTGCGCATCACATTTCTTACCTTATTTGGTAGCTTTTCGCTCCGTATTACGGTATGATAGCTGCACCTCTCAAGAGCAGCTGGCATAATTAGATGACCATTTATAGTGACCAGTTCAAAATGCATTATTACTGGACTGTGGCATGGCTTCAGATGTGAAACAAAAAAGGATGTGATCAATTCTTGAATCAAAGGCTACTGAAGCATTAGCACAGGCAGGGCAGTCCACAAAAACAAACAAATAGGTGAATCATAAATCGGGAAGGACACCATCCTGTTTTACATATCCCATGTATGCCCATGGTTTTGCATGTGGCTATGCCTATGCTTGCTAAATGAACCAACTACCTGAAACCACACTTTTTTGCCTGCTGAAGTGGTAAAAGTGTAAAAGTACACTAAAGCAATAAAGCCGGCAGATCCCACGCCCTGTGGGAATCGATGTTATGCGAAGCAGTCTGTGGGGAGCCTACCAAGTGTGGAAACGCTGACGTGATTAGTGGCATCAGAGGCAACTGTGGACGAAGAAGACAGAGGACACGCGAGCTGTGGTGCGAGGGAGGCGCGAGCTGCGGCTGGACGCCCTTGGGCTCGGCCAGCCGAGACTGGAGCCTGCTGTTATGGACTGTGAGATCGAGCCGTTTCCCACACAAGTTCACGAAATGACCATGAAAGCACCAAGACGCAGGCGGCTCTTTCATGACCTACATGACCCGCATTTTAGCTCAGTCATGGTCATGACTATGACTTCTACCATCACCCTTTAGTGTTTCCTTTACTTAGTACCCACGTGAGAACCCATTTCAGTGGTTCTTGATTTTTAATCTTTTTTTTGCTAAGTCAGTCATTTTGCTGAGTCATGCTCATGACTATGACTTCTGCCATTATCCTTTAGGGTTTTCTTCACTTAGTACCCACGTCAGAACCCATTTGAGTGGCTTTTGAGCGTTAATCTGTTTTTGCTGAGTCATTGTCGTTTTCGCTGAGTCATGCTCATGACTATGACTTCTAGCATCATCTTTTAGTGCTTCCTTCACTTAGTACCCTCGTCAGAACCCATTTCAGTGGTTATTTAGTTTTAATCTTTTTTTGCTAAGTCATTGTAATTTTTGCTGAGTCACGCTCATGACTATGACTGCTAGCATCATTCGTTAGTGTTTCCTTAACTTAGTAACCACATCTGAAGCAATTTCAGTGTGTTTGAGTGTTTCTGTTTTTTTGCTGGGTCACTGTCATTCTAGGCGGCTGTTTTATCACCTACATGACACGCATGTCATGACATTCATGTTCTGATCTATCATTTATGTTCGCCGTACATTGTTGTCATACTATGCCAATTTTGGTACCTACGAAGTTAACGAAACGACCTTGAGAGCACCAAGACGTCGGCAGCTGTTTCATGACCTACAAGACACACATGTCATGATATTCATGTCAGGACCTACCATTTATGTTCGCAATACATTCTTGTCATAGTGTGCTAGTTTTCGTAAATACGAAGTTAACGATACGACCACAAGAGCACCAGGACGTAGGCGGCTAGATAGATAGATAGATAGATAGATAGATAGATAGATAATAGATAGATAGATAGATAGATAGATAGATAGATAGATAGATAGATAGATAGATACTGTCAAAGTGGCAAATGTACGCCAAGAAATGCATCACATTTAAAAAATTATGGCAAGGGAATCTTGTCGCCCCCTTAAAAGAGGTATATTTGTGACTGGGCAGACTTATACAGTGGCTGAAGCCACGTCATAACTGTTGTCAAAAGATGGGTGCGCACTGGCAAATCAGTTCTTAGGTTGTATATTGTGCAATTTATTTTCTTTGACAAGCAAGAAAACTGATCCTCTGCTGACATTTATCACGCAACAAAGAATACCTTTCTCACACTCTCTTTGTATTGTCTTAAATGCTCAATGCAGTTTGTTTTGGTAACATTGTCACTTTGTCGTCTTAGTGTCCACAGCACTGCACTGACCGATTTGCATATTTCTGGTGAATGGTGTTGGTTGATGACACTAGTGTTGCATGACAATCATGTATGACAATCACAATGAATTTTGGTGATGCAAATGGCACCATGCATCCCATTCGAAACCATGCTGCCCTTTGTGCGAATATTAACTAATTTTACATTGTCACACTAGGAAATTTAAGTATTGAGGTACAGAGAAATTGGAGCTTCATTCCATAGCCACTGACGTTTTACGAATGTTAATAACGTTTATCTCTTGGCTATTTCAACTACGGTCATAATGGGGAATGTGTCACGCACAGCACCGGATTTCAAATTGTGTATTAGACACCTCTTCTTTATTTTTTAAACAAGAGCATAAAACAGGCACTCCAATTTATTCCTTCAGCTTGTTTACTCCTCTTTCATGGGATACTACGAGAAGAAATTGTATACCTTGGACAGCTTCAACGGAAAACAGGAAGTGTTTAGTGGGCACAGAGCTATACTTTATAATGGCATAATCAGCTCTTCCAGTGGTCATTAAAGATTTCTAAAAGGCTCAACAAGTGTGTTTTTGGTTGGATAACGGAAATGTAAGATTAACAAGTCACGAGTACATGACTTATGTTGACAGCCATGCTAGTTGGAGAGCATAAAACTCGGCAAAGAATTGGATGATAACATAGGCACCACTGCTCTCTAACCTACTGAGAATACCCCTTGCATTCTTTCTCACCTCACTTTGCACTCTATCCTAAGTCCATAAATTTACTGTGTACAAAAGTGCTCGAATTTTATTTTGCCTTATAAAACTTTTGCCTGCAGAAGCCATCAATCTTAGCGGTTTTTATTTTCCTTGACTGTATGTTCACATCCACGAATTGCCCAACAAGTGTTCCAAGCTGATGTTCTCACAGTTCTTTGCATTGAACACATCCCTACTTCCACTTGCAAACTTGGCTGGCACGTAGATTTAGGTTAACCAGCAAACCTCATCAAAATCTCAAATACCTCCCAAAAGCACACGGTTGAGTGTGTCATAGAAGGAGATACCCCAATTTTACATGTGTCTAAATAATTTTTCAATTGAAAGTGACAATGTGGCTTCTAATTAACACGCAGGGTGTGCAACGCGGTGTATGGGACGATCAAAGGCCTTGCTCCTGCTTCCTGAGGTGCGAGCGCTATTAATGAACTGGTCCCATGAGGACGTACGAAAACATTATGCCTTAAACCTGAAATGCTCTGCCCTAATGCTCATCCCTTTCTTGAACCCTAGGAGGGAAGCTATACGTCTGAAATTTGGCGTAAAAATATATGAAAAGGAAGACATGAAAATGTGCCTGCTTTATATAATCATTTAAAATTCAGAATGACAGTAGTTTCTATTTGCTCCCTTGTATTTGCCTGGTGTTAAATTATGTCAGCAGAAAACCAAACATGAGCATTTGCTTTGTATAGCCAACACAGGCACCATGATCATTGTAAGTATAACTTCACTAAGCGAATCTGCAATCTCATTCGCAATCTCCTTGTACCACTATATTGTCACGGCTCACTGGAGACAAGAGCGAAGAGCGGTATTTAATTGAGGCAATGAGACAAAGCGCTCAGTTCAAACTTCTTCTCTAGCACCTCGCTTGCAAGCTCGAGGTCGTCGTCTTTGTCGTCAGCGTGGTTGAGCACAGATAGCGTCGCGGCATTTGCCTCCTCCATAAGGAGCATAGACCCGATGCTCGGCGGGTAGCACCCGGTGATCAGCAAACCAGAGAGTACCCATGTCATTCAGAAAAATAAGATTTCATGCGCACCACTGTGCACAATCTCAGGCAGGTTCATACGGCGCCTCGAGCAGGATGGGCTGTCAGGAACAACTTCATAGTTGACGTCGCTAAGGCGTCGTAGAACCTTGTATGGTCCGAAGTATCGGCGTAGAAGTTTCTCCGTGAGGCCCCGGCGGCGTACTGGAGTCCAAACCCAGACTCTTTGGCCGGGATGGTAGACGACGCATCGATGGTGTTGATTGTAACGTCGAGCATCTCGCTCTTGCTGGCCAGTTATGCGAACGCGCGCGAGCTGTCTTGCTTCTTCGGCGCGCGCTGTAAAATCTGCGGCGTCAGTCTCGGAATCGCTGGAATCATGAGGCAGCATAGCATCCAGCATTGTAGTCACTTCTCGACCGTGGAGGAGACTGAATGATGTCATTTTTGTTGTTTCTTGCCGAGCTGTGTTATAAGCAAACGTGACGTAGGGTAATATTTGGTCCCAGTTCTTTTGGTCCACATCGACATACATGCACAGCATGTCTGCGAGAGTCTTGTTGAGGCGCTCCGTAAGTCCTTTGCTTTGTGGGTGATAGGCTGTCATCCTTCTATGTGCCGTGCCACTGAGCGTTAGTACAGTTTGCAAAAGTTCAGCCGTGAACGTGGTTCCCCTGTCGGTTACGATGACCGCTGGAGCACCGTGCCTCAGGACGACGTTTTCAATGAAGAACTGTGCGGCCTCGGCTGCTGTGCTGCTCGGAAGTGCCTTGATTTCTGAATAACGCGTAAGGTAGTCTGTCGCAACTATGATCCACTTATTTCCGGCGGCAGATATTGGGAATGGGCCCTAAAGATCCATCCCAATTTGTGCAAACGGCGTTTCCGGCACTGGAACAGGATGTAATAGTCCGGCAGGTTTCGCAGGTGGTACTTTTCGTCGCTGGCAGTCAAGGCACGTTCGAACGTAGTGCTTCACCTGTGCTGCAAGCCGTGGCCAGTAGTACTTTTCTTTGATCCGCGCTAATGTTCTAGTGTACCCTAGGTGGCCTGAGGTAGCTTCATCGTGACAGGCCTGCAATATTTCATTGCGGAGAGTTTTAGGGACGACTAGTAGATATCTGTTCCCTGTTGAAGAGAAGTTCTTTCTAAAAAGAACACTGTTACGTATGCAGAATGATGACAGGTCCCTTGAGAACAATTCAGGCTTGTTTGTGGTGCGGCCTTCTAAGAAATCAATTACAGAAGCGAGCTCCTGGTCCTCGTGTTGTTGTTGAGAGATGGTGGCCGCATCAACAACTCCTAAAAAGCCTGTGGATTCTTCATCATCTCCGCCTGACGACTCGATCGGCGATCTGGAAAGGCAGTCAGCATCTAAGTGCTGCCGTCCCGATTTATAGACCACTGTCATGTCGTACTCTTGAAGCCGTAGGGCCCAGCGTGCCAAACGTGCAGATGGATCTTTCATGTTGGTCAACCAACAGAGAGAATGGTGGTCACTTATGACTTGAAATGGGCGGCCGTATATGTACGGGCGGAACTTGGTAACTGCCCATACTACAGCCAAGCATTCCTTCTCTGTGGTGGAGTAGTTCGATTCGGCACGTGACAGTGTTCTACTCGCGTAAGCGATGACTCGCTCAGCGCCGTCTTGCCGCTGAACAAGGACGGCGCCTAGACCCACGTTGCTGTCGTCGGTGTGGATCATTGTGGGCGCATCCACGTCAAAGTGGGCAAGAACAGGTGTAGTTTGTAGACGGTGCTGCAACTCGTTAAATGCCGCCTCCTGCTCCTCGCCCCACACAAACGCGACATCTTCTCTGGTTAGGCAAGTCAGCGGTGAGGCGATGCGTGCAAAACCCGCAATAAATCGCCGGTAATATGCGCATAGGCCCAGGAAGCGTCTGACTGCCTTCTTGTCCGTAGGCCTTGAAAACTTTGCGACAGCAGTGATTTTCTCAGGATCAGGTCTGACACCGATGTGGCTTACAACGTGGCCCAAAAACTGCAGTTCTTCATAGCCAAAGAGACACTTTTCAGGTTTTAAAGTAAGCACAGTGGACCGTATGGCTTGAAGAACTAACCGTAGCCGTCTGAGATGTTCATCAAATGTGGCAGAATTAATCACATCGTCTAGGTACACTAAGCAAGTCTTCCACTTAAGGTCTGAGAGAACGGTATCCATTAGCCTTTGGAACGTGGCTGGGGCGGAGCACAAACCAAAAGGGAGAACTTTGAATTCATAGAGCCCATCAGGCGTCACAAAAGCAGTCTTTTCGCGATCCCGTTCATCGACCTCTATTTGCGAGTACCCACTCTTTAAGTCCATTGACGAGAAGTACCGAGCATGCCGTAGCCTGTCGAGGGAATCGTCGATGCGTGGTAAGGGATACACGTCTTTTTTCGTAATCCGATTGAGCTTGCCATAATCGATACAAAACCGCAGGCTACCATCCTTCTTCTTAACGAGTACCACGGGTGACGCCCAAGGACTTTTTGACGCTGGATGACATCATCTTCTAGCATTTTCTTGACTTGCTGCTGTATTGCTTCACGCTCTTTCTCAGCCACGCGATACGGATGCTGCCGGATGGGTATTGCTGTTTCCTCCGTAATAATGCGGTGTTTCGTCAGTGGTGTTTGACGCACTCGGGACGTTGTAGAGAAGCAGTCCTTAAATTGGTCAAGCAGTTCCCTGAGACTTGTTTCTGTTGCGGCGCTAAACCTGGGTCAACGTCAACGACGGGTGCATGTGGCATCGTATCGGTGGTTGATTCCTCTTTGACAGCAAAGCAGTATTGAACGTGGTCAATTTCGTCAAAGTATGCCACAGCGGTGCCTTTACTGATGTGCCGGCGTTCATTAGTAAAATTTGTCAGTAGTACCTCTGTGCGACCACCGATTAGGCTGACGATACCCCGAGCGATAGCAACACCTTGATGGAACAGAAGTGCAGTTAATTGTTCGGCTACACCGTCCTTGTTAAACTGTTCTCCGCAACTGACGGAGACTGCATGATAGTGGTGGTATGTAGACGTCGTCGTCGGCGACACGTAACGATGTACGTTGGCGCTCGTCGTCGTGACGCGTGTCTATACTGTTCGATAAGGTTATCTCGCCACCCGTATGTTAACCACGGCGCCGTACTCCCGCAAGAAGTCCATTCCAGCGATGAGTGATCTGCAGCACTCTTTTAAAATCATAAAAGAGGCGATAAAAGCTGTATTTCCTATCTGGAGTCGTGCAGTACATTTTCCTGTAGGTGTCATTATCTGGCCCCCGGCATTTCGAATATGAGGGCCCGTCATTGCGTTTTGACTTTCTTAAGCCAGTCTGCCAACTGCTCACTCATTATCGAAAAGTCTGCGCCAGTATCAACCAAAGCTGTCACGTCGTGTCCATCAATCGTTAAGAGTAGGTCGGCACTCACAAATTCGTCGGTGTTCCGTTTCTCCGGGTTGCTCTGCTCCTTGCTCAGTAATAATGGGGGATTTTCGGCGGTTCGACGACTTGCAACCTTCCCCCCGGAGGTCGCTGATTTCAGTTTCCCCGCCTTGGGCTTGGAGAGCGGCCTCTTACCACGTCGGCGAAACTGCGACGGTCCGGCGAAGAATAGCGTAACGGAGACGGCGAGCGCGACCGGAGATTAGCTGAGCTGCCTTGTTCCCGAGTGATACTGTCGTCGAAGCGTGGATTTCTCTCTGGAAACTGTCGCGGAGTAGCAGGTGACATTTCCTGGATGCCATCCTGGCGATGAGGGCAAAAACGATAAATGTGCCCTGGTTCGTCACAGTGAAAACACAATGGTCGGCGATCAGCAGTGCGCCATACGTCGGTCCTGCGAAGCTGGGGTCGCCTGAAATGCTCTCTCTGTATCCAGGAAGCAGTAGGTGGCCGCTGGTGGTAGTGCTGTACTGGCACGGTAGAAAGAGGGCGACGGACAGCGTCTGCGTAGCTATATGCACGTGGCTCGTAGCGTGGCTCGAAGCGTGGCTCGTAGCGTGGCTCGTAGCGTGGCTCGAAGCGCGGCTCGGGACACGGTTCAGGGAGTGGCTCAGGAGATGCAAATGCTTGCCGGATTTCTTGGCGGACAACTTCAGCGACCGAAGAAACAGTAAACTCGTTCGGTGTCGCAGTTTGCTTCGCAATCTTCTCGCGCACAATGTCTCTGATCAGTTGACGCAGCGAGGTCTCGTCGGTCACTGCCAGAACTGCGGCTCCTGCAGGTGCATCGTTAGTTAGGCGTTCGTATTGCCGGCTACGCTGCTGGAGCGCCCGCTCAATTGCTGTGGCTTCCTTAATAAATTCTTCCACTATTGTAGGCGGGTTTCGCACGAGACCAGCGAATAGCTGTTCTTTGACGCCGCGCATGAGATGGCTCAGCTTCTTCGAATCAGGCATGTTGGGATCCGCGCGGCGAAATAAACGAGACATATCCTCGGCAAACATGGAGACACTTTCGTTGGGTTTCTGAATGCGCAACTCGAGGAGGCGTTGTGCATTATCTCGGCGATCAGTGCTTCTGAAGGTATCAATTAGGCGACGGCAAAATTCGTCCCACGTTGTCAAATGTGCCTCACGGTTTTGAAACTACGTCCTTGCGCTACCTTCAAGATCGAAGTACACATTGGAAAGCTTCTGGTCCGAACGCCAATGATTGACCCTAGCCACGCGTTCGTACTGGTCCAGCCAGTCTTCGGCGTCTTCATACGTGTCACCGCGGAAGCTTTTGGGGACTAGATTGTTCTGAACTAGAGCACTGCACGGGCCGATTTTTGCGGCCCGGGCCCGGCCCGGGCCCGTTTTTACATTGGGCGGCCCGCCCGAGCCCGATAAAAACTTTTATGGCGAGACCCGGGCCCGGCCCGGGCCCGGAAATAATCTACGTTACCCGCCCGGCCCGGCCCGCCACCCCTTTACCTTAAGCCCGAGCCCGGCCCGAGCCCGACTCGAACCCGGCCCGAACCCGGCCCGAGACCAAAAAATACATGTTCTTCAGAGTTGAGAAGCCCGAGAATAACTCGCAGAAAGCCCGAGCCCGACCCGGGCCCGCGTCAAAAAACCCGAGCCCGGCCCGGGCCCGGGTCAAAAAGCACACGCCGTGCCCGAGCCCGGCCCGAGCCCGTGAAAAAACTCCTCTACCCGGCCCGGCCCGGCCCGTGGGCCGGGCCGGGCCGGGGCTTTTGGGTAAGCCCGAGCCCGTGCAGTGCTCTATTCTGAACAGTCACCTGTGTTGTACTTGCAAGCGCCATTTCCTGAGTCGGTGCGGTCGCTGACAAACTTCCTTGCAAGAGACCGAATTCCGGGCACAGACCTTGCAGGCGGCGGCTTGCGCGGTGCACAGGTGTCTCGACGCGTGGATGATGTCTTGAAGGGCTGGATGCAGGGCTACTCGCAGGAGTCGTCCCAATCATTAGGCGAGGATGCGATACCCAGCACTTCCACCAGTGTCACGGCTCACTGGAGACAAGAGCGAAGAGCGGTTTTTAATTGAGGCAATGAGGACAAAGCGCTCAGTTCAAACTTCTTCTTCTCTAGCACCTCGCTTGCAAGCTCGAGGTCGTCGTCTTTGTCGTCAGCGTGGTTGGGCACAGAAAGCGTCGCGGCAATATTTTGTCACGTGGATATATCTGTTGAGAGGCTAGACAAAAAGTAGTCACTTGTAGCAAAACCAATAAGCTGTTTCTCAAACCATTTTTGCTACTTTTTAACAACACTTGATCCTAAGTATATGTCTCCAGAGAGCATACTTTGTCTTGACTTGGCCATCAGAGATGCTACAAAAATGACTACATCAAGGTGACTGCCAAGAGGATGTCAGAATTTTTATCCCGGTGTGACATACTGTCTTTTGCGTGCCATTTAGTTACATGGTGTAATAAATACAGTACTGGGTATAGAGTTACACCCTGTATACCCACATTTTAGTTTTCTCGTCCAAATTGCATGGCACCGCATTTTGATGCTTTGGAGCGCTCTCCTCTGCACCATGTGGAGTCGTGCTGAGGTGGCTCCTTGACACCATTGTATCCTTGCAGCTGCCTTCTTGAGTTATATATAACGGGTGCCTGAAAAAATATTGTGGGCCGAAATTAACACGAGGAAATATTGTAAAGACAGTCAAGGAAAAAGGTCATTGCACTAAAAAGAAGCCTTAGCACCTAATATTTCTACTGAAATGCATGTGAAACATCTAAACGACTGCAATAGTCAACTGCCAAACCAACTTAAATTTTTATATTTAGAAAAAATATAGCGGCCGTTAGGCCTCAATCCAGCAGCAATGTTACAAAACTTCTGCTAAAAATACAATATTGGTAATTGTTGGCACACTTGGAAAACGCATCCCCTCCTCTAGGAGAGAGAGAGCTTGTGTATGGATGGATGAGGGGCAGGGGTGGTATGATGTGCGTTCAATTTCTGATGTTATTAACAAATATAATTCCTGAAGAGAATTCTGCCTCTTTGGCTTATCTAAAACAAAAGAAATCAGCCACCAAAGTAAAGGAAACATACCCAGGGGAGTTAAGAAAAGTATAAAGACTACATTCGGCGTACACAAGTGACCAATAATAACCCAAATGTGGTTCTAGAAGAATGATGGGTGATGACATGATAAGGCGTTAAACCGCCTTCAAAGAAACCCGTCAAACTTATGAGACCGAATTCTGTATGCTAGGCTTATGCTGTACTTGAAGCTGATTACAATATGAAGTACTCATATCTGCAGTCCTTTAACTGTCAACAGTGGAGCATGTAGTTTTAGGTGCGAAGCACCTTATGCGCCCGGGCTGTCGGCGTCTCCTGTCGTAGTCACGATGAGCAAGCGGCTCGTGCTGCGCTCGGCACGCCACTGCTCCCGCGTTCGTCGTCGTATTCCACGGATGACTGCGTTGCCGCTCATCATTCCAACGTAGCAGTTCACTTCTGTCGTTGTAGCGGGGAGGCTGTGTTTACAGGGTTATGAGCCATTGCTTAAGGCAGTATGAGCCCATTAGCGGTGCACCACCTCCCCAGGTTTCACGTCAGTGGAGCGGCATTTCGCTCAATGAGTCATTTGACACTTAGGCATAAAATTTAATTCACCGCTCAAACCGAGCCAACGACTTAACTCGTGCTCACAGTAATAACTAATAAAAACTAAAACAGTAAGAAAGGCGTCGATAATGGCCAAATTGCTGACGGAGTTAAAGAAAACAATGATGGTGTAGCTAATACTTCATGGTAAACGACATCATAAAGCTTGGCCTAAAATAATACTAGTGACCGCTTTTTGCATTTCACCCCAATCGAAATGCGGCCGCCCCGGGCCGGGATTCCATCCCGGGTCCTCGGGCTAAGTAGCGGAATGCCGTAGCCACTACTCCGCCACGGCGGGTAGTTGCATTTAAGAGAGGAAAAAAAATAATTATATAGACTGAGCTGTGTGGAGTGGGCATAATATTGATTTAGAGCCGCAAGTAAAAAAAAAAGGCAACTATTGCAGGTAAAAAAAAAGAACACAGATATCGCAGTTTTCTTAACTGTATCTTTTAGTGCATCTAAAGTTAACAAATGGGATGTGTACATTTACAGCATTCGCGAGATTCCTACCATGTTTGCGATGGTTTTGCAAAAGCCGTATTCTCAAGCTACTTATATATTTATTCTGGTCGCATCGAAGTGGTCGGTTGCAGATGTGCGGCCTAAGGTCTCCTGTATCGTCCTTTTGAACGTTGCTGTTGGAAATCACAAATAAAACTTGAGCGTACTAGAAGTTGCAGCTTGAGTGATATTGTAAAGAAACATTAGAAAGAACTCGGAAGCAATATTTGTGTAACCTACCAAAAAGCAAACCGCGCAAAGCTGTATGACAAATTCAGATGTGTCACAAACATCCTAGGCACGTGCCCAGTGTGCGCCCCCTCCTCTGGTTATTTATGCCACTGCTCAAGCCATAATTTGAGGATCATATTTGCAGTAGGCATGAAAATATGGCCCGCTAGTTCAATGGATATTACTGGGTGTGATTATAAGAAGGGGTAGCAAGGCTTGTTATGCAAGCTTGCCCACAGCATCATCATCATCATCATTATCATTTATTGACCCTTAAAGGCCCCTGTTGGGGTATTACATAAGGGGGGAGCGTACATAAGAAAAAGAAACGCTGAAACAGTCGTGACTAAAGTAAAAACGGTAACAATAAGATTCGGAAGGACAAAGAAGGGGTAATGCAATGTCACTCAAACGCACAAACTAATAACCAATGCACTAAAAAAAGTGCGATACACAAAAAATAAGTCAAATACGTTAAGCAGCAATACTCAGAAAGATGGTCAGTATGTTTCGAAACTTGATAGGGTTACGTTTGATTACTACGTGGTCAGGTAAACTATTCCATTCTGCAATAGCTACTGACAAGAAACAGTTGTTGAAGGATTTTTTAGAGCCGTGAAGACGTTGAAGACCGAGGTTGTTTGAGAAACGGCGTGAAATACGGTTGGGTGGCAAAAGAAGCGGGTCGCGTAAATGTGGGAAATTGTAATAAAGTTTTTGAAAGAGGCATAAGCGTGATATTTTTTCGGCGATGTCCTAATGATTGGATGAGGAGGGATGATTTGATGTTTCTGACACTTAGCCGATAGTCGTACTGGGATGTAATGAACCGGGCAGCGCGGTTTTGGATGGCTTCAAGTAGCTCAACAAGTTACGCTTGATGGGGATTCCAAATTGCCGACGTGAATTCCAGTTTGGTACGGATAAATGTGTCATATGCTAGTTGACGGATCGCATGAGGTGATGATGATAGTTACCGTCTTATCAGTCCCAGGGATCGATTAGTGGCAGTAACCATGTTTTGGATATGTTCTGACCACATAAGCTTGCTAGTGGTGATGACACCAAGGTACCTGTATGATTGAACCAGCTCAATAGGAAGGGAATGCAAAGAGTAAGAGAATGACATGAGAGAGTGTTTCTGCGATACGTGCATGAACTTACATTTTTTGACGTTTAGCTGCATGACCCACTCTGTGCACCATTGTTCAATTGTAGTGAGGTCACGGTGTAAAATCAACTGATCATTGTATGAGTTCATACGGCGGTACAGCACGCAGTCATCGGCAAAGAGCCGGATGGAGGACGAAATACCTGAAGGGAGGTCATAAATGATATTAAAAACAAAATGGGTCCAAGGACTGAACATTGGGGTACTCGAGATAACACTTCGGTGATTGAGGAGTGACGGTGCCCAATCACTGTAAACTGTGATCGGCCAATTAGGAAGCATCGGATCCAGGGCGTGATTAGGGGATGGAGACATAAGCTGTTTACTTTGATCGTTAGTCGTTCGTGAGGTACACGGAAAATCTAGGTAAATTATGTCTGTTTGAAAGAGAGAATCAAGGTTTAAATTGAGGTCAGTAGTGAACTTAAAGAGTTGAGTTTCACATGAATGACCTGGTCGGAAACCATGCTGGTTACTGAAGAGGAAAGGGGGAAGATGAGAGGCAACATGAGAATAGATTATGTGTTCAAGAAGTTTGCAGGAAATACAGGTGAGTGATATCTTGCGATAATTCGAGGGATCAGTTTTGTCGCCGCTTTTGAAAACCGGGACAACCTTGCTTAACTTACAGTCGTTATTAATGGTACTGGTAGTTATGGACTGCGTAAAGATGATTTGTAAAAATTTACTAGTAAGCACCTAAGTGCTTTTCATTACTTTAGCGGGAATGTTATCGGGACCGGGAGCACTGGAAACCTTTATATTATCGATCAGTGCCAAAATGCCCTCAAATGTGACGTCCATTGAAGGCATATAGGAAAAGTTGCAGTCAGGAAAGGTACTGGTACCTAATTAAGGCAGGTTCCTGAGTGAAAACAGAAGAGAAATAAGAATTTATAACATCGGATCAATGATCGGTAGGGACAGGTGATCCATCAGGATATGACAAAGTTATATTTTGAGAAGAACTGTGGTTCGTAGGCAGAAGTTTCCAAAATTTCTGTGCGTTATCACTAAGGATACCAAGAAAGTCAATATGAAAAAAATTTCTTTTTTCATTGCTTCAACAAATTATTGTACTGGCACAGGTATGCGAAATACTTTTTCCATTTGGAATTGCAGTCCGAGAGTTTAGCTGCCCGACAAAAAGCGCTTCTTTTTGTTTACGAGCTTCCTAAGGGTGTTGGTGAACCATGGTTTATCGACACATCGCCCCAAATACGTACAAGTGGCACATATTTCTCGACAAGAGACAATATCTTCTGTTTATAAAGTAGGCAACTGCTCTCTACACTTCGCGAGGAAGCTGACTGCTCAAACGACACAAAAAAGGCATCTAAATCCTGATTTATTTTCGAGAAGTCTGCTTTGTTGTAGTCGTGGATATATTTTGTTGAAGGTACCTGAAAGGTCAAGTCAAATAGCACCATCTTGTGATCACTTAGGCCATCAATACACATTAACGATTGAACAGCATCGGGGGTTGGAAACCAAAACTAAATCAAGAATATTGGCACCACGAGTCGGCGTAGACACCATTTGTGTGAAGTTAAATGCTAGAACAAGATCAAGAAATTCTTTAGATAGCTGAGAAGAAGCTGTTATTTTATCCCAGTTAATGGCAGGAATGTTAAAATCACCGCAGAGGATGAAGTTACTTTTAGAAAATGTAGCAAATAAATACAAAAACAAGTGGTGTAGGTCTTTCGTGAAAGATTTATCGCAGTCGAGCGCACGGTAGCACGCGGTAATAATATTTGAACAAAAACGAAAAGACACTTTAATGCAAAGAATGTCTTGTTCGTTGTTGATTAGTATAGCGCAGGAAGACAGATGAGATGTAACCAGTAAGAGAACACCCCCCCCCCCCCACCTCCCTGTCAATTCTGGAGGCGTTGAAGACGTCACTGGACAAAAGTTATTGCGTGTCTATATCAGTAGTAAGCCATGACTCGGTAAATATTGCATTGTCGGCGGAACTGTCATCAACAACGACTCCTATTAAGTCTTTTTATTGCGACAGCAATTATATAGACACTCAAAGAGGATTTCTGCCGTCAGCGTTGCCGTCGTCGTCGCCGTGAGGTTCCGTATCACGGAGGTGTTTATTATACATAAGGAAGAGACGCTTAATTCTGCAGCTATATTAATTCTGCAGCCCATAAGGGAGCACTGCACGTCAACGGCGATGAAATCGTCGCCGGGCGCCGGACGCTGCATGTGCGAGTGAAAGGGCGCGAGGGACGCGTGCTTTCACGGGGAGCGAACGCGCGGCGGAGAACAAACGCACGTTCTGCGCCGTGCTCCCTGAAGGGCTGCAGAATGAAGCGTCTCTTTCCTCCTTTAGAATCACCATATTGTCACGACTAAAGAAGACAACGAAGTGAGGGACACGAGCGCAAGCATCTTTCTCCGAAGACAATAAAGGTGGCGCGGACAATTATTGTTGGGCCTTGAATATAGAGCTTGTGTTTGCTGTCGCACCACCGTCGTTCTGTGTGCTGTTCTTCGCATCTTGCGACACTGGTGGAGGTGCCTGATGCCCGGAACTCCTGTGCGGAGTGCAACGCCCTGTTCAAACCCGCAATCAGTTTCTACAGTGGACACTCCTATCCACCGCTACAGTCGCCGACTGCAGGGCCTCAGCCCGGAGGTAATCTTATTGGAGAACTCCCCACCAACCGCACCTTTACCTAACGAGATGGCAACCGCAGGACCTGCTCAGGTGACTCTGCAGCATCTTTAGGCTCCCGAGACATTCCATGGTGATGTTTACGAGGACGTCGAAGATTGGCTCGCGCAATACGAGCGTGTCGCCAAGGCGAATCGGTGGACTGAAGAAGAAAAACTCGCACGCGTCTACTTCGCTCTGGCTGACAGCGCTCGTATGTGGTACGAGAACCGGGAAGCCGCACTGACTTCCTGGAATGAGTTTCGACAGCAACTTTCCACCACCTTCGCAAACAACGAACGTCGCGATTCTGCCCACTAACTAATCGAGTCGCGCATCCAGAAACCGAATGAGAGCGTCACCATGTTCGTCACCAGGTACACTATATATATGATGTAGTACATTCAATATATGAAATTAAGGGAATCACGAAAACGATACCTGGACAACTATCATACGCTATCATTCTATCACGTCATGTGGTGACCGCATGTGTGTCTTGTCTTTTCTTTTTTGCCTCTTTTTTTCGCATATCTGATTAACTTTATGTATGCTGCCTACATTAAAAAGAATATATAGATAAAATATCAGCACCCGTGGTTCCTCGCCTTTTGGCAAGGCGTTCACAATGTCTCATCACTGGGTGTCGACACTATCCCAATTCGAGGTGTAAAATCTCCTTCGAAGCCATTCGCTGCATATCTACGCAGCTCCATTTGTTGGTGCCTGACGAAATGCTCACCGCGCTTCTTGATTATTGGCACTCGCTGCCCGGAAGTGCACGCGCGCGACAGGTGCAAAATCCAGGAGATACCTTTGTGGCGCTGGAGTTGCATCAAGAAAAGGGCACCTGACGCTACTTATTTCTGTATGGAAGAGGTAAAACGCAAATGTGTGCGCGGCGCAAGCGTGTTCGTGGCGACAATGGCAGGGCGAAGGTACAACAGTAACGATGGATTCATAAGGGAAAGGATGGCTTGATGACTACGATAATATGACATCGAATATACAATGGCATGAGGTCTAATTTTATGGCGAAGGATGGCGAATAAACACCAGTATCTGAGGCGTGCAGTGAAAGTTCTACATATACGTAGAGGAACAAGAACACAAACACACAAACGGCTGCGTATTGTTACTCTCTATTGAACGCTTTGGTCATTACACACCAAGCCCGAATAAAAAGTCTGGTCAGCTACATGCTGTGCCGTTACAACCGGGAGCAGCCTCTCAGGTAACAGAATGTAAATTAGGCGAATCTGTTGGTGTTGAGTACTGGTGCTAAGTGGTTGTAATGGGATGGCGACAAAGAGAAGAGAGAGAAGCGAGGAAGGGAAAGCAGGGAGTTTGACTAAAAAGAAGAGCAGAAGATAGGAATTGCGCTGATATAACAACTGTTAGTTCAGTGCTTGCTTAGTGTGCTTCTCCTTTCTATGCCGCAGGTACCGATCCCAAAGGTGGTGCCATGTCAAATGCGGATTCAAAGAACTAGCTACCACGAATGCCACGAGGGTGCTTATTCACTCACGACACGACTCCATCTTAGACCTCGTGGATTTATCATTTGGCTATTGTGCGAAGGGGCGCTGATTAGAATCCTATAACTGCACACGTGATTCTATTAAGACGAAAACCTTAAGTGGCTCGTTGCGTGATGGCCTTGAAAAGAAACGCGGCGTCTGGTCGAGTGGTACAGAAAAACCACGCGACCTTGTCCGAGCGAGCGGTCGGTGGAGAGGGGAACGCATAGCGCGCGCAGAGAGAAAAAAAAAATTCGCGTAACTTGCACTGGAGGCGCAATACTAAAGAAACAGCGGAGCTGATGGGCCCCCAGCTAGTCCTGGCTTTTGGGTTGGGCTAACGACTACCAAGTCATCTCCAGCATTTTCCGAAATTTATTTGTGAGGGGGTTTAATTGCAAAACAGTTAGGACTACGCAACACCCTTCGTTCAAGAGCGTCGGTCGCTGTCTCGCGCTCTCCGGGCTGCTGGACTTTGTCATTCTCTCTCAATGGCTGCTGACTCTCTTCCCCACTACATTGGCTCCGGCGGCGAAGAGGAGCCATCCTGGCGGCTCAAGGTGATGCAAGCACCAGAGGGTCGTAGTAGGGCTTTAAGCGGCTCAGGTGGAGTGTTTCACGACCACGGCAGCGTCTGTCGGTGGGGGGTGTCACAGGCTCGACGACGTAGTTCACCGGCGATGTGCATTCTACGATCCGGTAGGGACCGTGATATTTCACTGCAAACTTTCGGGAGAGACCAGGGGTGGGGCATGGAATTGAGAGCCACACGAACGAACCAACAGGGAAGGTAGGCGTAGGTTTAGCCGGGTCAAGACGCTCTTTTTGAAGACCTTGCGTCACGGATGTAAATGAGCGTGCGAGTTGGCGGCACTCTTCGGCACATTGAGCAAGTTCTGAGGCAGGGCGGTATTCGGAGGCATCTGGGTGGTATGGAAGTATAGTATCCAGTGTGGAAGATGGCGCACGTCCGTATAGTAAAAAGAAAGGGGAAAATCCAGTGGTGGCTTGCGTGGCTGAATTATAGGCATATGGCACAAAAGGAAGCACCAAGTCCCAATTAGAATGGTCGGAGGCTATGTACATGGAGAGCATATCACCGAGTGTTCGGTTAAAGCGCTCCGTCAAGCCATTAGTCTGTGGATGATAACTTGCAGTGGTGCGATGAATGATATTGCACTCACTGAGAAGCTCTTGGACGACTTGAGAAAGAAACACACGCCCTCGGTCGCTAAGCAGCTCGCGTGGCGCGCCATGGCGAAGAACGAAGCTGCGCAAGATGAATAAGGCAACATCGCGAGCTGAAGCTGTTGGAAGAGCGGCGGTTTCGGCATATCGAGTGAGATGGTCGACGGCCACAATAATCCACCGATTGCCCGCAGGGGTGGAAGGCAGGGGCCCGTACAGGTCTATGCCGATTCTATCAAACGGGCGAGCGGGACACGGCAAAGGTTGTAATGGGCCAGGCATGTGACAAGTTGTTTTCCGGCGTTGACACTCAACGCAGGAACGAATGTACTTGCGGACGTATGTGTACATTCCACGCCAGTAGAATCGCTGGTGAAGTCTATCATACGTTTTCAAAACGCCAGCATGCGCGTTTTGTGGATCTGCGTGAAAGTGCGTGCACAGATCGGAGCGCAAATGGCGAGGTATAACAAGAAGCCACTTTCGACCATCGGGCTGGTAGTTGCGGCGGTACAACATGTCGTCCCGGAGCGCATAATGAGGTACTTGGCGACGAAGGGCACGAGAGAGCGGTGGGGCTGGTGTCGTCGAAGGCATAGAGAGAACGTCGATCAGCGCGGCGATCCAGGGATCCTTGCGCTGTTCTGAAGGCATGTCTGTGATAGTGATGTTAGCGCAGGAAGTTGCGGAAAGGGCAACAGGCTCGACATCGGAAGGCAGGGGCGAGCGGGAAAGTGCGTCGGCGTCAGTGTGCTTGCGTCCTGAGCGGTAAATGACGCGAATATCGAATTCTTGGAAACAGAGCACCCAGCGTCCAAGTCGACCCGACGGATCCTTCAGTGAAGCCAGCCAACAGAGTGAATGATGATCAGTGACGACATCAAACGAATGGCCATACAAGTAAGGGCGAAATTTCTGCAACGCCCAAACAATTGCCAAACATTCCTTCTCGGTAACCGAGTAGTTGCACTCTGCCTTGGTAAGGGCACGACTCGCATAGGCAACTACGTACTCAGAGAAGCCCAGCTTACGTTGGGCAAGGACAGCGCCAAGGCCGATCCCACTAGCATCCGTGTGTACCTCGGTCGGAGCGGTAGGGTCGAAGTGACGTAGAATGGGCGGTGAAGTCAAGAGACGACGTAACGTTGCGAAAGCCTCATCACACGCCGGCGACCAACCAGACAGACAGCTATCGCCGGTGAGCAGCTTCGTCAGTGGTGCTATTATAGAAGCGAAGTTATTCACAAAGCGGCGAAAGTATGAGCATAGACCTAGGAAGCTGCGAAGCGCTTTCACGCTGGTAGGCTTCGGGAATTCAGCAACAGCACGAAGTTTCTGCGGATTGGGAAGGACGCCGTCCTTAGAGACTACGTGGCCCAGGATGGTGAGTTTGCGAGCTCCGAATCGGCACTTCTTGATGTTAAGCTGAAGGCCTGCGCGCGTCAAACAGCTCAGTACTTCGTAAAGCCCATAGAGGTGACTGTCGAAATCAGGGGAGAAAACGACGACGTCATCCAGGTAGCAGAGGCATGTCTTCTATTTCAACCCACGCAAGACACTGTCCATCATCCTTTCGAATGTGGCCGGGGCATTACATAGGCCGAAGGGCATAACATTGAATTCGTACAGCCCATCGGGAGTTACGAAGGCAGTTTTCGGCCGATCGGAAGGTGTCATAGGGACCTGCCAATAACCGGACCGTAAGTCTAGTGATGAAAGGAATTCGACTTCTTGCAAACAGTCCAGGGCACCATCGATGCGTGGCAGGGGATACACATCGTTTCGCGTAACTTTGTTCAATCGGCGGTAATCGACGCAGAAGCGGATTGAGCCGTCCTTTTTCTTGACATGAACAACAGGCGACGACCAGGGGCTGCAGGACGGCTGAATGATGCCGCGCTGAAGCATGTCGTCGACTTGTTCGGCGATAACATGACGCTCAGCAGGGGATACGCGGTAAGGGCGCTGGCGCAGAGGCGCTTGTGAGCCTCTGAGCATACTGTGAGAACAGTATGCGTGCGGCCTAATGACGTCTTCTGGAAATCAAACGAGCTTTGAAACTGGCGGAGGAGTGCAAGAAGTTTCTCGCTCTGCGCCTCTGCAAGTTCGTCGTCGATGGCGGAGTCGAACATACCCAAAGGTGGTGGATCAGGGGTACTAGCAGAAGGTGTCAGGGCACTAAGGTGCAAGGTGTCCACGTCGTGAAGGCAGAAGATGGAGGATACGTCGAATGCCTGAATTGTGCCGATACACTCCCCACGGAGTAAGGTTGAGGGAACCGGCAATGGATTCGTAACAAATAAGGATATGGCGCCATTGGTCATGTCGAGAACGGCAAAAGGCAAGGTGAGATTCCTACGGTGTTGAACGGTATCGGAAGGTGTCAAGAGAACTGTAGACTCACGAACAGCGGCACAGGACACAGGGACAAGGGCTGTACTACTTGGTGGTATGTTGGTATCCTCGGCGACAAAGAACTTTTCCATTGTAGGTGCAGACGACGCGGAACACAATGCAGAGAACGCCACCTCGGCACGAGCACAGTCAATAACAGCATGATGGCGAGAAAGAAAATCCCAACCGAGGATGACATCATGCGAACAGGCTGGTAGCACAAGAAACTCAATGGGATAAACAATATCTTGAATTATGACGCGGGCTGTGCAGGCGGCTAACGGTTGAATATGGTGTGCGCTGGCGGTACGGAGGGATAATCCCGTTGACGTCGTCGTAACCTTCCGAAGCAAGCGGCAAAGTTTTATATCAATCACTGAAACGGCAGCACCAGTGTCCACAAGCGCAAGGATACGAAAGCCATCCACAATAACGTCGATGAGGTTCGCTGGAGAAATTCGAGGACTTGAATTTTTCGACGACGACGCAGTTCGTGCCTCGGGAACTGCGACGTTTAGTTTTCCGCGTCAGAAGGGCAGGGTCGACGGCGCATAGGTGACAGAGAGCGACGTCGGGGGGATGGAGATCGGCGGGTAGCTGAGGGCATGCGCTCGGGCGAAGAGGATTGTTGGGGCTGCGCTGCGCCGCCAAAGCGCCCAGGATCGTAAGCAGACGGTCGCATGACATCTATTGGAACAGGAGGGCGACGGCGACAGAAGCGTGCCACATGTCCAGCATAGCCGCAAGAATAACAGATAGGGCGATTGTCTGCAGTGCGCCATGGATTTGTGGGGACTGGTCGGCTGAACGGAACTGGTGGGGGCCGAACAGGTGCCGACGCGGCAGAATAGGTCGGTTGACAAGGCGGCCCGGCAGCGACGACTTGCGCATACGACAAGGGCGCAGGCTCAGGAGCTGGCGGACGAGTGAAAGGCAAAGCGTCAGTGACCTCTCCCTTTATAACTTGGCGTATCACTGGGGCCAGATGTGGAACCAGGGCTGGCTCGGGCGTGCTCGATAAAATGGAGAGCTGTCGGGCGACCTCCTCACGTACGAACTGCTTGATCTGAAGCAACAGTGCATTCTGGTCGCCCAAAGTCAACGCCGCGATCGAGTCGTTCTGTTCCAGAGGGCGGCGAGTTTGGGCGCGTTGCTTGCTCAATTCGTCGAAACTCTGGCACAAGCTGACAACATCGGCGACGGTTTCTGGGTCTTTTGCCAATAGCATTTGAAATGCGTCATCAGTTATTCCTTTGAGGATATGCTTGATCTTGTCTGACTCGTGCATCGACGGGTTTATCCGCTTACACAAGTCGACGACATCTTCAATATAGCTTGTGAAGTTCTCACCGGGTTGTTGAGCGCGTTCACGAAGTCGCTATTCTGCGCGGAGTTTGCGTACCGCGGGGCGGCCGAAGATTTCCGAAAATGTTGTCTTGAACGACGCCCAGTTATTAATCTCCGCCTCGTGGTTCCGGAACCAGAGACTGGTGACGCCGGTCAAGTAAAAGATTACATTGGTCAGCCTAGTTGCATCGTCCCATTTATTGACTGCGCTCACCCTCTGGTAACTTGTCAACCAGTCCTCGACGTCTTGATCGTCAGTCCCGCTGAATATCGGTGGGTGACGCTGAGGCAGCACGCCGGGACAGACGGTGGCTTGAGTCTGGGAGGAGCCTTGCGTGTTGGTTTCTTCCGGCGTCGCTGACGTTGGAGGTAAGGTACGGCTTCGTAGTTCCAGGTTGGGAGACTGGTAGAATACCCAGCACCTCCACCAAACTGTGAGGGGGTTTAATTGCAAAACAGTTAGGACTACGCAACAGCCTTGGTTCAAGAGCGTCGGTCGCTGTCTCGCGCTCTCCGGGCTGCTGAACTTCGTCATTCTCTCTCAATGGCTGCTGACTCTCTTCCCCACTACAATTGATTATTGATCGATTATTTATTAGCTATTGATTAGCTATGTATTGGCTATCGCAAGGTATTGGCCACGTATTTGGGCTAAGCTAAGCGTTACCAAGTCATCCCCAGGTTTTTCCGGAATTTATTGATCGATTATTGATTAGATATTGTCACGTTGAAGAAAACAGTCGCAAAACTGTGAATGTCGAAACGGACTTTTTATTGGGCCAACCTGTGCCCATAAAAGCAAGTTGCACTCGAAGCACAACGATAGCGGCGAACACAGTCGGCGATCGTCGAAATGTGATCAGCGGCGAAACGCGTCAGCTTTTATATGTGAGTCATGGGATGTTCCAGAATAATCCCTGGTGCCCGCGTGTCTTCTAGACAGTAGTATACAATTCGCGTCGCTCATACAATCAGATTACATAAGCGTCGGTGATAACAGACAATCGATAACGTTACAAAAAACTTCCGATACATGCAGGCGCGTCCTGTGCCTAGCGATAACGCTTAACATTTGTCAGCCGGTGAAAAGTGGTCACCGGTAAAAGATAAACATGTACACGTGTCAATACCCTCCCATTAAAAAGCATCGTCCCAATGCTACAAACACGAATGCGAAAACAAAACCGCACGTACAAAAGAAAAAAGAAAAGAAAAAGAAAACAATGCCAAAGAAACAAAGTACCTTAGTTCGCCAGCGGGCGTAGGAAGGCTTAAGACGCACCGCATCGATGACTTCAGGGGCGGTATTCTGTAAGAGTCTACCTAGTGGACTGTCCATTTCGGCGACCGTTGATTCGCTGCTACTTGATGTGCAGGAAGGTGCCAGCCAGTCTTGTTCCTGCACGTCAAGCAGCAGCGAACCAGCGGTCGCCGAAATGGACAGTGCACTAGGTAGACTTTTAAAGAATACCGCCCCAGGTCGTGCGCGGTGCCGCTGCGATTGCGAAATGCCGTCTGGCACGACCTCATATTCCAGTGCACCAATACGTCGGATGATCTTCCGAAATAGCGACGTAACAGTTTCTCGCTAAGTCCTCGTTGGCGTATCGTAGTCCAGCCCCAAATATGATCGCCGGGCTGGTACTCGACGTAGCGTCGCCAAAGATTGTAGTGTCGGCTATCGGTCCTCTGCTGGTTCTTGTTGCGCAGGCGGGCGAGCTGTCGAGCTTCTTCGACACGCTGCAAGTAGGTAGCAACGTCGAGATTTTCTTCGTCGGTGACGTCCGGTAGCATGGCGTCAAGCGCCGTCAACGGGTTCCTTTCGTAGACCCGATTGAACGGCGCCATGTGCGTCGTTTCTTGCATGTCGGCAATGGTTTTATTTAGGCGCTCGGTGAGCCCATTTGTCGGCGGGTGGTAGGCGGTGGTCCTGCGATGGCTTGTCTGGCTGTATCGCAGGATGGCTTGAGTTAGTTTTACCTTAAAGGCCGTCCCTCTGTCGGTGATGAGGACTTCTGGGGCACTGTGACGCCGGAGAATGTTCTAAACGAAGAATCTGGCTACCTCGGCGGCGCTGCCTTTGGGCAAGGCTTTTGTTTCGGCGTAGCGGGTGAGGTAGTCCTCAGCTACGACGATCCATTTATTCCCGGACATCGACATCGGGAAAGGCCCCAGGAAGTCTATCCTGGTCTCCTGGAACTGTCGGCGAGGTGGCTCGATCAGCTGTGGAAGTCCGCCTGGCCTTGTCGGCGGTGTTTTGCGACGCTGACAGTGTCGGCATGTATTTACGTAATGGGCGACGTCGGCAGTGAGGCGAGGCCAGTAGCGTTTTTCATGTATCCTCGTGAGCGTGCGGGAAAAACCGAGGTGTCCAGCCGTTGGGTCGTCATGGAGAGCTTACAGAACCTCTGGGCGCAATGCTGAAGGTACCACGAGGAGGTAGTTGGCTCGGAGTGGCGAGAAGTTCTTCTTTAGGAGAATGTCGTTTTGCAAGAAAAAACGACGCCAATCCTAGCCTGAACACTTTCGGCACAACGATGGTCTTGCCTTCCAGGTAGTCTACAAGGCTCCTTAGTTCCGGGTCGGCTCGTTGTTGTTCGGCGAATTCGTCGGCCTCTGATGGGTCCCAAGAAAGCGTTGTCATCCTGGTCGTCCTGTGGCGGGGGTTCGATGGGGGCGCGAGACAAGCAGTCGGCGTCAGACTGCTTTCGCCCGGACTTCTAGACGACAGTGATGTCGAATTCCTGAAGTCTTAGACTGCATCGTGCGTGGGGACCTGAAGGATCCTTCAAATTAGCCAGCCAACACAAGGCGTGGTGGTCGCTCACAACTTTGAGGGGCCTGCCGTAGAGGTAGGGGCGAAACTTTGATGTAGTCCAGATGATGGCGACGCACTCCTTTTCTGTTGTGGAATAATTTGCTTCCGGGTTCGACAGCGACTGGCTAGTGTAACTTACAACCCTTTCCAGTCCGTCAGTCCTCTGCATAAGCACGGCGCCGAGTCCTACGCTGCTTGCGTCGGCGTGGACTTCAGTATCGGCGTTTTCGTCGAAATGTGCAAGTAGTGGCGACGATTGCAGACGCCACTTCAGTTCTTCAAATGCCTCGACTTGCGGCGTTTCCTACTTGATCTGGATGTCGGCCTCCGTAAGGTACGTCAATGGCTCTGCGATCCTTGAAAAGTGCTTGACAAAGTGCCTGTAATAGGCACACAGTCCAAGAAACATACGTACTGCCTTCTTGACGTTGGGCGGAGGAAAGTCAGTGATGGCTGCTGTTTTCTGTGGGTGAGGGCGCACTCCAGACTTGTTGAAGACGTGGCCCAAAAACATGAGCTCCTCGTATGCGAAGTGGCCCTTTTGTGACTTCAACGTAAGTCCGCAGGTCTTAATTGCTTGAACAACTGTTTCAAGGCACCGGGGGTGTTCTTGGAAACTTGAGGCGAACACAACGACGTCGTCCAAGTAGACGAGGCAAGTCTGCCACTTCAAGCCTGCTAGTATTGTATCTATGACGCGTTGGAAAGTCGCACGTGCCTAGCAAAGACCAAACGGCATGACCTTGAACGGAAACAGTCCGTCTGGTGTATTAAAGCCAGTCTTCTCCCGGTCCCTCTCGTCCACTTCGATTTGCCAGTAGCCGGTTTTGAGGTCCATTGACGAAAAATTCTTTGCATTGTGAGTCGATCCGAGGCATCATCTATCCGTGGGAGAGGGTACACGTCCTTCGTGATTTTGTTGAGGCGACGATCATCGACGCAGAAACGTAGCGTTCCATCCTTCTTCTTCACTAACACCACGGGGGACGCCCACGGACTCTTGGATGGCTGGATGATGTCGTCACGTAGCATTTCGTCGACTTGTTGCCTTATGGCCACGCGTTCGCGCACCGAAATTTGGTAGGGGCTCTTGCGGAGTGGTTGGACATATCCGTCGGTTATGATGCGGTGCTTGGCGACAGTGCTTTGTCGAATTTTTTACGACAACGAGAAGTAGTGCTTGTATTGCAGGAGAAGGGCTTTTAGCTGTTCTTTCTTATGCCTGGGAAGGTTCTGATTGACGTCGAAAGCTGGTTGAGGTACTACAGTCATCGTTGCAGCTGCGCTAGAATCCGTGAAGGCGAAAGCACTGGTGGCTTGTACTATTTCGTCGATGTAGGCCACCGTGGTGCCTTTGTTAATGTGCTTATATTCGTGGCTGAAGTTCATGAGCATCACTCTTGCTTTCCCTTCACGTAGCTTAGCTATGCCTGTAGCGACGCAATTTTCACGGTCGAGCAGTAAGTGATGATCGCCCTCGATCACGCCCTCCATGTCTGCAGGCACTTCGGTACCGGCGGAAATCATTACGCTGGAGCGAGGCGGAAAGGTGACTTGTTCTTCAGGCATATTGACGGCATGGTAACTGATGTTTGTATCTGGTGGTATCACTTTGTGCATTGAAAGCGTTGTCGACTTGGACCTTAAGTCGATGACTTCACCGTGTTGGTTTAGAAAGTCCATGCCTAGGATGACATCCCTGGAACATTGCTGCATGATTACGAAGCTCGCCGGGTTAGTGCGTTTGTTAACCGTGACTCACGCTGTGCAGATTCCAGCCGGCGTTATTAGGTGGGCAAGACCCGGATATCGGGTCTTGCCAGACCGTTTTCTCCTTCTTCAACTTGATGGCGAACGGGCCACTGAAGACGGAATAGTCGGCTCCAGTGTCGACGAGAGCGGTGACGCTATGACCATCGATTAGTACGTCCAGGTCGGTCGACCGTCGTTTGGTGTTGCGGTTAAGTCGTGGCCTCGGTTCACGGCTGCGTCGGCTTTCTCCGCTGCAGGTACGTTGCGTCGGCAGGTCTTCTTTCGGTGGCGAAGTGTTGTCAGGGCTCTTGTCAGGCGGCGTGCTGATATCTCGTCGTGATGATTCGCGAATCGTCGTCGTCAGCGGAGGCTCTTCGGCATTGCGTCGTACAGCAACCACACCTCCATCAGTTGCTGCTTTAGGCTTTTAGGTTTTAGGGCTGGGAGATCGGCCCCGGGTGGGGCCGGTGTACTGACGGCGATGCGGCGAGATGTAGCGGCCTAGTAACGGTGAGCGTGAGGGTCGTCGTGGTTGCCACTGGGCTCCGGCGATGTAGTCGGCGATGTCGCGCGGTCGTTCACCTCGCACTGGACGCGGCGCGTTGACGGCGAATCCCCGCAGTCCCATCGCGCGGTAGTGGCAGCGGCGGTAGGTGTAGCCGGCCTCTCCACAGTGGTAGCAGAGTGGACGGTGATCGGGGGCTGGCCAAAGGTCTGTCTTCCTCGGGCCGTAGTGCTGACCGACAAGTGGGGGCGAAGGCGTTGGTGGCGGCGGTGGTGCTGGTGGCTGCCGAAGGAATGGCGGTGGCGTAGGGTCCTGGCGCTGGCGTCGAGGACC
Organism: Dermacentor silvarum; assembly: GCF_013339745.2. Taxonomy (NCBI): domain Eukaryota; kingdom Metazoa; phylum Arthropoda; class Arachnida; order Ixodida; family Ixodidae; genus Dermacentor; species Dermacentor silvarum. The sequence goes on from NC_051159.1 coordinate 19,973,454, forward strand.
AATAGCCTTGCGTGCAGCAGCGGCGTAGCTCATTAATTCCGGCTGAGGCTGCGGTGGTTCGGCATGTCCGAGCGATTGCTGGATTTCCTCCCACACGATATAGGCGATGGAAGAAACTTGAGGCTGGGACGAAGGCAGCAACTATTGCAGCTCTTCACGCACGATCGCCTTGATGGTCTCTCGCTGGTCGTCGGAGGAAAGTCCTTGGACTTCGTCGTTGTGTGGCATGGAACGACGATTGTATTGCCGGTTGCGCATGTCCAATGCTTTCTCGATCGTCGTAGCCTCCGAGAGAAAGTCTTGGACTGTCGTTGGTGGATTCCGTATCATTCCGGTGAATAGCTCCTGCTTAACTCACCGCATGAGCAAGCAAACTTTCTTGTCTTCGGGCATAGCGGGGTCGGCGTGCCGGATCAATCGAGTCATTTCCTCAGTGTAAATACTGATGCTCTCATTCGGGAGCTGTACATGGTTCTGCAACAAGGCTTCAGCTCTTTCTTTACAGACGACGCTCTTAAAGGTGTCAAGAAATACAGCTCGAAAAAGGTCCCAGGTTGTTAGTGTACGCTCTCTATTGTCGAACCAGGTTCTGGCGCCGTCTTCAAGATAGAAGTAGGCGTGACGCAGCTTTTTGTTGCAGTCCCACCTCTTGAACGTAGCGACCTGGTCGTATGCCTCCAGCCAGCTTTCGGCGTCTTCACATGGCGAACCAAAGAAAGTCGGTGGCTCCCTGGGTTGTTACATCACGACCGCAGATGTTGGCACAGGGGCTGTCATGGTAGCTGCTGTCGAGGTCATGACTTTTGTCCTCCTGGTCTTGTCGGGTAAGGGTTCGTACTCCGACGGCAAGTTTAGTAGCCTGTGGCTAGCTCGCTGATCGGGGTAGGCGTCGACGTCTTCTGCACGGTGTGGGCTTGTCTCATGGCTGGTCGGGGGGGTGGGGGGGAGGGGGGGTCCGGTACAAGGACATAAAAGCACCTCCACCAGATGTCACGTAGTAATGACGTTGAAGAAAGCAGTCGCAAAGCTATGCATTACGAAACGGACTTTTTATTGGGCGAACCTGTGCCCACAAGAGAAAGTTGCACTCGAAGCACAAGGATAGCGGCGAACACAGTCGCAGATCGTCGAAATCTGATCAGCAGCGAAACGCGTCGGCTTTTGTACATGAGTAATCGAAGGTTCCCGATTAATCCCTGGTGCCCGCGTGTCTTCCAAAAAGTACTAGACAGTTCGCGTCGCTCATACAATCAGATTACATAAGCGTCGGTGACAACAGACAACGGATAGAAGCATCGATAACGTTCGAGAAACTTCCGATACATGCAGGCGCGTCCTGTGCCTAGCGATAACATTTAACATTTGTCAGCCGGTGAAAAGCGGTCATCGGGGAAAGACAAACATGTACACGTGTCACTATTGATTGGCTATCGATTGGCTATTGATGACTGACTAAGCTTAAGTAGTCCCAACCATGCTTGCTAGACTTAGCCAAGCTCAGCTTCACTAGTTCACAGGGGCATGTGCAATAGCTCTTGGACCCTTTCTGAACAAACGCCAGGATCAGCCTAGAATTTCTGCTGGCACGTTACGCTCGGCTTAAAAAAGTCACCGCGTATCCACGAAGTGAATGATGATGGGTGGGCGAAGCACCAGGGGATCATTCGGGTAACCGTGAATTCCCTGTATATTGCCCACTCAAACATGCAAATGTACAGTATATGTACAGTATATAGAATGTTGTTTTATTGGTCGTATATGGTATTGAGGTGCGCACTTCGTTTGCCCTTCATTAAGACTGCCTTGTGATCAGTGCAGCAGCACGGCGACGCCGGCAAGCGGACCTAGAGGCGGCGAGAGCGCGGGAAGCGGCGGCAAAACGCCGGAAGCGCCGGAAGCCGGCTTCCGGTTCCGGCTTCTGATTCCGACTTCCGGCTTCCGGAAGCCGGAGCTTCGCGTACATATACTATATATATATATATATATATATATATATATATATATACTGTACATGTGTACAGTATATACAGCGCTTATATAGCTGATGATGATGATGATGATGATTTATTGGCATCCCCTTTGAAACGGGGCGGCGACAAATAGTCACCTAGCCTGCTTGATTTAATCAGGTATACTATACATGTTCTTTATCTGGCATTTTTGTATACCTCTCATTATTTTTCTTTTTCAAAAATTCACCTTGTACCGCTGCCTATGATTTTAAGAGATCAGGTTGTATCCATTTTTTCCCTGCTTTTTTTCCACCAGTACTCTAATCGTCTCTTGCTGATCTCTATGGCTGATCTGTTTATCTTTCCTTCCACTTTAAACCCAAGCGCTTCTGAGAGTTGCACGTTACCTACGGTTCTCGCTGGGTGGATCCCGTCGCATTCCATTAGGATGTGCTGAGTGGTCTCTGGATCTTTACTGCAGCATACACATGTCTCATCTAGTTCCGAATATTTGTTCCGATATGTTTTCGTCCTTAGGCAACCGGCTCGAGCCTCAAATAGCAAGGCACTGCCATTTGTGTTATCGTACAGATTTTCCCTTCTCATTTCTTTCTTCTCATTCTTGTAAATCTCCATTATCCTTTTTGTTTCCATTCTTTGCATCCAATTCACGGTCTCTATTTCTCTCACTTTCTTTCTGATGACCCCTGGTTGTCTATTTACAGTTTCGATTATCCTGTACTTGGTTGTCAACTTCCTTGACCTCTTCCTCCATTCTGTGTCCACGCTTTTCATGTAGAGATACTTGTGCACTTTAGCCGCCCATTTATTTTCATCCATGTTCCTGAGCCTTTCTTCAAAACTAATTTTGCTTTGTGCTTCTCTAACTTCAAAAGAGGCCCAACCCATGTCACCATGCACTGCCTCATTTGTCGTATTACCGTGTGCTCCCAAAGCCAACCGGCCTACTGATCTTTGCTTAACTTCAAAACCCGCCAATATATCCGATTTTAATCATATAATGGCATTTGCGAATGTTAGCACTGGCACCATTACTCCTTTCCAGATTCCACGCACCACCTCATACTTATTGTGGCCCCACAGTGCTCTGTGTTTCATTATTGCTGCATTCCGCTTCCCCTTTATTTTCAGATTATCTTGGTGGTTGCTTGAGTAATTCTTTCCTTCGTTTATGTGTACGCCGAGGTACTTATATTGCTTCACTATGGGTATTACTTGCTGTTGAATTGACACCACGAAGTTACTCGTGTGTTCATTAAAGATCATGATCCCTGATTTCTCTGTGCTAAACTTAAGGCCTAGATTTGTCGCTGCGTTCCCACAGATATTCGCAAGTATCTGTAAATCTTTTTTGTTGTCCGCTAGTAGCACAATGTCGTCTGCGTACATCAGTCCAGGGACCTTCTGTTGCATCATTTGTCGATTACGCATGTAGGATAAATCAAAACCTAATTCGCTGTTTTCCAGTCGTGTTTCTATGCCCTTGACGTAAAGCGTGAACAACAATGGTGACAGAGGGCATCCTTGCTTCAATCCTTGGTGAATTCCCACCATTTCATTTCCTTTTCGGCCTTCCCATGCCACTTGTACTTGGTTGTCTCGATATATCTCCCTCAGCAGCTCTACGAAATCGTCATCTATGCCTTCGTATTGAAGAATATCCCACAACAATTCCCTGTCTACGTTGTGATAAGCTCCTTTAATATCTAGAAATGCTATAAATAAAGGTCTTTTCTGAGCTACTGAAATGTCTATGCACTGAGTTAGTACAAACATATTGTCTTCTAAGCGTCTGCCTGGCCTGAACCCATTCTGTAGTTCCCCCAATACACCGTTTTCCTCCACCCACTTAGACAGTTCTAATTTTATGGCTTGCATTTCCATTCTATATATCACCGACGTTACTGTAACTGGCCTGTACGAGCTCGTCTTATCCTTATCTCCTTTGCCTTTGTAGATGAGATTCATCTTGCTTTCACGCCATCCAACGGGAATATTCTTTGTTCTAATTATTATTATTATTATTATTTAGAAATACTGCCAATCCCATAAGGGATTATTGCAGGTAGGGCACAAGGTCAAACAATAAACATAATGAAGTCATAGTAGTAATGTAGAAAAATACAAAATACAAACACAAAATCTCAGTATAACAAATATAGTAGGTAGCAACATCAAACTGAGAAGTATAAAGAGGGGTAATATGTATATCTATACAGTCCAGCAGTATTTTACAAAGGCGTTTACAACCTTAAGAAGAGGGTTAGCAATTCACTAGTAACAACAGAGAAGAAGGTGTGCAACAGTTACATTTCATAACTGATAGTCTAGCAAGTAATTTTCAAGAAGTGACAAAAAATGTGTATTTGACAAGCTATTGGTGATATTGGAAGGTAAACCATTCCACTGCCTTATGGCTAGCGGAAAAAAAGAGTATTTAAAACAGTCAGTTTTAAAACGATATTCCTGTTGGGTGTACGAATGCTTAAGCCTTGTTATTCTAGTGTTTGCGATGGTAACGTACTTGGAGCTGTTAACATTTACCTTGTTATGAATTATCTGGTGCAGTAACTTCAATCGAGCTAGTGTCGCTTGGTTTTGGATTGTGAGTATTCCGGCAGTTTTTAGCAGAGCACTCGGAGAATCGGTAAGTCGATATTTATTGAAGATGAATCCAATTGCTTTTCTTTGTACTCCCTCTAGCATATTAATTAATTTGTTAGTCGATGGAAACCAAGCTAAGATAGCGTATTCTAAGGTTGACCTGATAAGTGTATTATAAGCTAGTAATTTAGTTTCTCGTGGGGCTTGACGTCGGCTTAGGCTTAGGGCCGTTGAAGTAATATGATTAACATGAGAGATCCATCTAAGGTCAGACGTTAGTGTTACACCGAGATACTTGTGCTCTGTGACTGCTGTTAAGGGGGCGTCGTTTATGGTGTAAGGGAACTCCTGTACATGGTGTTTTCTTGTTATTCGCAAATGAACTGATTTTTTAGCATTAAGTGTCATTTGCCACTTTGTACACCACGCATAGACTGATTTTAGAGCATTGTTTAGGATTACATGGTCATCTGGTGAAGTAATTTCTTTATACAGTATACAGTCGTCAGCAAAGAGTCTTATGTTGACCTGAATGTCAGAGGGCAAGTCGTTAATATAAACTAGAAATAATGCAGGTGCTAATACGGTGCCTTGGGGCACACCAGAGGTAACCTGAGTTAGCTTAGAATTTGTATGGTTAATCTGTACGAATTGTGTCCGGTTAGTTAAGTAGTCCTTTATCCAATCGCTAATGGGACACTTTCCGAAAGTGTGCTCAAATTTTAACATTAGTTTCTGATGTGAAACGCGATCGAATGCTTTTGAAAAATCAAGGAAGATAAGGACTGTTTGGTTTTGATTGTCTATGCCTCTGGAGACATCATGTATTAATTCGACTAGTTGAGTGACTGTGGATGAACCCTGACAGAAACCATGCTGAACCGGAGTTAAAATGTGGTTTTGATCGAGTTAAGCGTTTATGTGCTTAAGGATGATGTGCTCAAGTAGTTTACACACGGTACTTGTGAGAGAGATTGGCCGAAAGTTAGAGGGCTCAAGAGGGCTCATTTTTATTCCCTGACTTGTGTACAGGGATAATTTTAGCGGTCTTCCAGTCATTTGGTAGAGTGCCTGTGGATAAAGACTTATAGATTAGGGTTAAAAAGTGTAGTTCAGACAACAGATCCAGCAACAACAGAGAGGCCTGAGAGATCAATCACTTGCTCTATGGCATTAGTCAGCAGTGCCTTGCTTTTTGGACCGAGGTTTTTGATTAGCTGTATTGGGATTTCATCGGGTCCTGCTGCCTTGTTGTTAGGGACATTTTCTGCTGCCTTTTTCCAATAAAAGCTTTCTATGCTAAATTTTCATCTCTCAGGCCTCTCTGTTGTTGCTGGATCTGTTGTCTGAACTACGCTTTTTCTCGTGCCGAAGTTATGCCTGATAACGTCTGTGATGTACCGCAGCGCATCATCGCCTTCATAGATGTTACCGTCTTCATCCCTTATAGCCGTTTGCGAGTTTCTAGTTGGAGCTCGGAGTGCTTTTATATGGTTCCAGAATCTTTTTGGGGCGCCTTTGTCTCTTTTGTGAATGTTATGCACCCAACGTTCACTTGCGATTTAATTTTCTCTTGCACGAGCTCACTCGCAACCCTTTTCTTTTCTCGGTATGTATTCAATCTAAGGAGCACCTCTTCTTCTTGTAATCCCAAATTTTTGGCTTCTCGATGAACCCCAGATGCCTCTTTACGCTCTTCTATAGCTTGTTTAATTTCCTTGTTCCACCACTTACGTGGTTTCCTCTTTCCAATCCAACAATTGTTTTGCCGTGTCCGCCTTATTTCATGCTGCATAACCTCCACCAGTCCTTATATTCCCAGACTGCTGTAGGAAAAGGCTGAATTTTCTTCTCTATGTTGTTTGCGATCTCTGTTATTTGCTCGTCATTCATTTTTAAAAACTCTGAGGCTATTGGTTCATGTTCTGCGCTGGTATCTCGCCCAAACTTTAATGCTAAACGTCTATGATCGCTTCCCAGGCTATTTTTTCCATTTCCGTCTATTATCATTTGGTCTAGTTGTTCGTAGACCATTTCTGAGACTAAGGCGTGCACCCTGTGCACCGCAGCGCCGCTAGCGGTCTCCATGCAAACCAGAGCTACGTAGGGACAACGGAAGACGAGGGACAAGGCTCGGCTCTCAGGTGCTTCACCCCTAAAAGCTCCGCTGTTAAAACTGGTGTTGCGTCGCTGACGTCACGCGGTGGCTGCGGTGGCGGCGGCGGCGGTTGTGGCGACAGTCGACTGCAAAACGAGAGAGACGGCGATGGAAGACGCTCGCCCGGGGCCTAGCGGATTGCGTGGTAGGCCTTTGAAGTAGGTTACGGCCGTGGAGGCTCGCCAAGCAAGAAACGAAGTGCGACGTGCGAAGCAGCGGGAGTAAAGTGTTCGACCACGAGTGCTGCTTTCCCCTGCTTAGAGGATGCAACGTAAAGCCAAACAGAAACGTCGTTGGTGCGAGTCTGACCCCGCTGTACGAGCGCGCGAAACCGCAGCTAAGCGCCGAAAATGAGCCGAAGAAGCCGAACTGCGGAAACAGCAGCGTGACGATGCGAGGCGGCCCATTTTCAAGTATGCAGCAGGCTTTTGCCTTCTCGTGTTACATGAGTGTAACATGCTGCCGAACGTTTTACAGTGAAGCTGTTTATGCGGACCCTGTGCTGCCGTTGTCGGGCTTCGCTAAAAAGCGGTCACGTGACCTAGCGGGAGATTAAAGGAAAGGAAGAGCTCAACATGGGCAAGGGGTTGGGTGACCAACCTATGGCGGTGTAGGAAAAAAGTAGGTCAACTGAGGAGTGGGGTGTGAGAGCAGTTCGCGTTAGCGTTGGTTGTATATACGGAGCTTTGGATTAGTGGTTCCGCACATTCCACCCCAGCTACAACCCTGGGAAGACCACGAGTAGTGCGTGGTCTGCCCAGGGTTGCCTACCGAAGCTGCCTACCGAAGCTGCCTACCGAAGTAGCCGACGACGCTGCCAAGCGAGTGTAGGCTCGTGAATGGGCTCGACGCTTGCTCTCATTACTGGCGTGCAAAAAATGGTCAGCGCAACGTGCACGCGAAAAAGAAAACACGGCAAAACACAGAGAGAAACCTCACACGAAAACACACGCGCACACAGACACACACACGCACACACAAACACACACACACTGAGACCAAATATGTAGCAGCACCAATGAGGCAACGAGCAGAGCTGATGCCAACGCCGTCCTCGTCTCCTCGCGTTCGCGCCGAACGCGCGTGGTGTCCGTGACTGTAGCCGATGTCTCTGGCGGCAGCTCGCCAGGTTTCGACCATAGAATTGGACAGTTGTCGAGTAGCGTCAGAAGTCGCTGTCTCTTCTGGCCTCGCAACGTTTCAATGTAATATAAGTTGCTGGTACTGCGTGTTTACTTGTATTCACGCAATTGCATCACGTGAAACACATGCACATGTAACACTCGTAACACTCGGTGTAACTAACACAACTTGGCTCTTCGACCATCTTCACGGAGTGCATGGGGCGGTGATTTTTTTTTCAAGATGAACTCCCTAAAATGCTTACAAACAGCCCTCGACAATTTTCGCAAATAATAAACCATCAAGAGGCGCACATGATCAGCACATGACGAAGTGGTCAGCCAAATTGAGTGTGCTAACCTTTCTAACGCAACCATTTCTCCGTATTTAAAATGAGGCTTCATCTCCAAACATTCCTACATCTACTAATAAAACTGCGCGTATGTCACCATGGCTCATGTCACGGCGTATGTCACCACGGCGCGTATGTAACCAATTATATACTCAGCAGACGGCATCACATCGATCATTGATAACATTAAATTTACATCGCCCGTCCCCAGGTGTGGATGATATTTACTGCAAACTTTAAAAATATAAACATGTCCTTTGCTGCGTACCTAACTTTGTTGTTGTAGCAGTAAATCTCAACATGCATCATACCATCTGACTGAAAAGTCGGCAAGGTCGTCCCAGTCTTCAAATCAAGCAACAAAGACACCCCATTATATTACCGTCTTATTTCACTAACCAGAGTCCCTTGCAATATCATGGAACACCTCATATGCTCGCATATCACGAATTTCTTAGACTTAATCTGTCTTTTTCACCAATGTTTCCACCTTTGGTTTCGCAAAGGGTACTGCTAAATGCAGTTGGCCATCTTCCTTCGTGACCTTCATGTTAACCTTGACTGCTTCCGTATTCCCAGATTTCGCAAACGCATTTGACACCGTTCCTCATAAGCGTTTTTTTTTTCTAAAATTATCTCTATTAAACGTACACCCCATTGTAATAAAGTGGATAGCATCATTCTGGGCTAACCGTTCTCAGTTTGTCTTCGTTTATAACCATTATTCTAACAATAATACCGTCAGGCGTCCGGCAGTGGTCCATGCTAGGACCGCTTCTTTTTTATTGCGATAGCAATTATATGGACACTTCAACCGGATTTCTGCCGTCGGCGTGGCCGTCGTCGTCGCCGTGAGGTTCCCTATAGATAAAATCTGCGCCGCGCGCCGTATGCCCGAGCGGAAGCGTGCGGGGACGCGCGCTATCACGGATAGCGAACGCACTCATCTCCCACGCGCAAGCAAGGAAGCAGGAAGCCAGCGCCGGAGGGAGTGGGGGGGGGGGGGGGGACAACCACGCTCGTCGCTCGTCCACACCGTCTCTTATCTCCACACGGCTCTGACCTTTATGCGCCGTGCATTCGCCGCTCAGTTTCCGTTGCAGCGATAGACCGCCCGTACCTTCGCCCGCTGCGGCGTATGCTTGCTGCCAGCGTTTTGACAGTCGTTGTCTGCAGTCATTCAGTGTGATCTATTCGTGTTTGTTTGTACGCGCTCACACCACGCTTGTTCATTCAGTTTGTAATATTCGGGCCACATTTTCCAACGCACGCTACACATGCAATGCTTACCGGATCGGCAGTGCAGCGCTACAGGTGTGTCCCTTCGCACGCGCTGCCCACGGGAAGCGCTTCTCATCAACACCACCGTTTCACACGCGCCTTCTCGTGGTCATCGAGTCTCTCTTCATGTCGGTCTACTTACGCCGCAGCACACCTGCTTACTTAATCAGCTCATGTTTACTACAATTCATATTGCTACCAAAGCCGCTCACCTTACTTCGTATGACATTGCTGTGTTGCTATCGCATTCATTGCTTCGCCCTTAGGGCGAAACTGTGACATTATTTAATTGATATTATTGATGTACCAGTGCATGTATCATGTAACATTTCTATGCTTGCGAATGATTCTGTAATCTACCGCACCGTTGCCAACACATCCACCCAGAACGACCTTAACAAAGCACATGAATGGCGCAAACATTCTTGTACTTTGTGGCGCAACCATTCGCAACCATTCTTGTACTCGCAACCATTCTTGTAATAAGAATGGCGCAACCATTCATAAATCCTAACAAATCTGAACTTCCATCCTTCTCTCGCTGCTAAAACCGCCTCGGATTTACCTATTCAATCGCTAATGTTGGAAAACAATCAGTTCAATCATTCCAATACCTCGGTGTGACACTCTGTCTTGTGATCTGTCCTGGCGTTTGCACACTCCTAACATCATTTCAGCTGCTTGGGATTTCACTTGGGATTTCAGTCACTAGGGTTTCTTAGGCCACATCCGCGTCATCATCCGCAAAATGCTTTGACTTACAAATCATTTGTAGGATCGAAACTTGAGTATGCATCTCCAATCTGGCACCCGCAACCAACTTACATCATAAATCCACTCGAGTCAATACGAAGTCTTGCTACTAGGTTTATTCATTCTCTATATTCATATGATATGAGCATTGCATCATTGAAAGCGGCATTAGGTTTGTCAACGCTTGCTTTCTGCCGGTAGGCTGCCACCCTCTCTCTTCCGTTTATTTTTCTACAGTTCCCTAATCATCTACCGTACTTCACGGCCCCTTCATACTCGTACATATCTCATCGCACAGGCCATCTGCTTTAAGTTTCACGCGCACGAGCCCGGACCACCATTTATGAAGCATCGTTTTTTTTATTCGAGCAGCGAAAGACTGGAACGGCCTGCCACCCGCCATTAGAGATTTTGCCGAAGCTATTTTCGCCCATGTTTCAAATTTATTATCCACCTTATGCGCGCGTGTCACCCTGCAATGGGGCCTTTAAGGTAAACAAAGTTTTGGGTGCCACTAAAATCAAGTGGCACCCAAAGCACAACGATAGCAGAGAGCGCAGTTGGCGATCGTCGAAAATCTGATTAGCGGGTAAAGTGCGTTGGCTTTTATACATCACCCGTCGAAGGCTCCAGCGTAATAGCTGGTGCTTGCATACTTTCCAGAAAATACCACACTATTTGTGCCGGGCATATAATCTCATCACACATGGTTCCGAGAGAAGACACACAACAGATAAGGTCAACGATTACATTAGACTAAATTCCTAATCATGCAAGCCCGTCTTGCACTGAGCGATGACATGGCTGAGCGATGTCAGCGTATTTAACAGCGAAGCTGTTTAAGCCAGCCATAATTTGTGGTGCGTAGCAAGAAACTGCCAAGAAAGAAAAGAACCTTTCTTGCCGAGGCGGGAATCGAGCCCGCGTGCCTCCGGTCCCAAAGCGAGCGTCGTAACCACTAGGCTATACAGCCACGCCTGCAGAGCATGCATTTATGCGAACCATATCGTTGCGTTCGAGCGTCTTCGTCTTCATCCACAGCTGGCGCATTCGTACACTCGTGCTCTGCGAGGTGAAGAGGTTTTGCGCGCTATGAGAGCGAGAGAGAGATGAATTCACGGAGCGGGTTTCCTGGAACGCGGTGTCGGCATTGGAACGCGGTGTCGGTGTTGCAAGCTGTGCTATGCAACGCGCAGTGACGGCCATAACTTCGAGACTCGCGAAAAGAAATTATCATCATCATGAGTAATAAGATGAAAAGTTCGCGCACACTTCCCGAAAATGCTGGGCTATCGCTGGAAAATATCGCTGGACAAAGAGTTCCACTGGCTTTTTGTACGCGAAAGAATGAGTTTCTGAATAGACAGGTGCTCCACTGGCTTTTTGTACGCGAAAGAATTAGTTTCTGAATAGACAGGTGCGGGACTTGTACGAGAGAAGATAGTGCGCGTGACGATTACATAGAGTGCACATCTTGAACGGTTCAGCACACGTGTGGCCATGAATATTGAAAGATCTATGACAAATCGAATGACATTATTTTAACCTAGCCACCTTCCTTCGCAATGTCAACTTAGGAATGCTATTTCGGAGCTTCATAGGAGAAGCTGACTTGGTTATTTTATACTTATAAAAGAGAAATTAACCACACACCGTTGAACAGTTTAAAGTCCTTGTATGTCTTTCTTGTAGAAAGGGTCCCATACGACACTGGCATACTCCAGATTTAGTAAAGCATAAGACTTGTATGCGAAGACTTTTACAGCAGCAAGCGTCAACCTCGACTTGTGCTTAAGAAAGCCTAGACTGGAAGAGGCTGATGAGCCTATGTTTGTTATGTGCTTTGACCATAAGTGTCGTTGGAAATGTGATATCTAAGTACTTATGTTCAAGTACTTCCCTAACAGGCTATCACAGTAGAGTAAAAGAAAATGATAAGTTTCTTTTTCTTCGACACACAAAGCAGCACTGCTTTTTCAGAGTTCAACGTCATAGACAATGATGTGCACCATTCACTTAAACCTGCAAGGCGGCTGTGATTTAAACTTAATTGATCAGTGCACTTCTCTGAAAAGTAAACAGTCATCAGCGAATAAGCGGATACGGAAGTCAGAATTAATAGCTGTTGCTATTGCATTAGTCTACATAAAAAATAAATAATGGGGCCAAAAACCTTCCCTGAGTAACACCGGATGAAACTGGTAACGAGTTGGAAGAACAGCCATGTGCTGCAACAAACTGTGCGATAAATAACATTTTATCTAATTAGTTGCAGGTAGCCCAAACCATCTAGTTTCTTTCAGAATTTGCTGTGTGGCTACGCAGTCGAAAGCTTTTCTTAAATCGAGAAAAATTAGATCAATCTGACCACCCGCGTCGAGAACTAAGGCAATTTCATGAACAGCAGACACCAGCACTGTGACTGCTGACAAATGTTTGCGCAATCCATGTTGAAACTCGGATTTGCAGCAAGGTGAAGCTAAAGAAAGTGGTTGATTATTTTCTTAGATCAATCGGTCTCCTTTCTTGTGGATTGCAAAAACTCGAGCCAGCAGCCAGTCAGACGGTAAGGCTCGTGCTTTCAAAGAAGAACGAAAGATAACTGTGAGAATGGAAGAGAAGGGCTCAGCGTAGTGCCGCATGAAAGCATTAGACGTGTTATCAGGGCTGCCCGACGAATTCATGTTTACTTTCTGGAGGGGCGATCACACAACCTATTTGGAAATAAAGCTGTCCTAAAAAACGCTTGTAGAATCCGAAGACACAGACGCCGTGTCATTTTCAACAGGCGAGAAGACAGAATGAAAGTACCTGCTCACTGCAATCTCATAAGAACCCGTTAGTTCATTTTCGTTAAGACTGATTTCTTCTAACTTCCAATCTATTCGTGCCCATGTAACGCCAGAACTTATCGGGACTTGTTGGGCAAACTCACTGTGAAATATTTGGCACAGCTCAGAGCGGTTGAAATGCAGTCCCCCGATAAAGGATAAATAAGGACGCGTGTCAATATAATTTATCCGGAGCGCTTTTTATACATTGGAGCATTTGCCATGTCCTAATGGTGTCTATATTTATTTATTTATTTCAATATACTGCAGACCTTGGCGGTCCAAGCAGGAGTGGTACAACAGAATACACTCGAGTATTGCATACAGCATGGTCACACAGACAGGCATAAATATATAAAGGGAACAAAACACTCACGACATTGTTAAGACAAAGGAACAAAAGGTAATATAGACAAGAATTAACAGCTGGATTTCTCTTTTCCAGAAACAAATACCACATGAGTTTTATCATTCATACAAATTCTAAATCCTGAATGTGATCAGTAAATGATTGCACGGTCTCACAGTTGACAGCACTTTCCGGTAATCGATTCCAATAAGAAATAGAGGAGGGAAAAACAGAGTATTTATGGGCATTGTTGTGACTAATCGGTTACCATGATTTCATTGTATTCAACGCAGGGCACAAGATCATTTTTGCAACACTGTTTTCTATCACGAGCTGCTTCGCTCACTACCATCCTAGTTACTGTACTATACATACCAAAGTGATTATGCATGGTCAAAAAGGCATATGATGGCGACCGCAAGCATGCCACTGTGACTGCCTAGCTGTAGTCCTGGGGTCTCGTTTTTTTACCTCGATTTAATATGAATTTTGATCACGAGGAATGCGCTACTTAGTTTCTCTTTTGTGATTGCGCAACGTCACTTGTCCGTTTTCTGTGAATTATAAGCAGTACACGATATGTATCACAACCACAGTACAATATGATGCCTATTTGAAGAACAGAAAATGCGTGGCGCGTACTAGTTTACACTCAAAAAGACACAAGTATGCTTTCTCTCGTAGAAGTCATGTAAACTTTGTAATTCCGAGACAATTTATCAAGTACACAATTGTGATAGTTGACAGTTTAAATCATTCCTATGTAGTTTTTACTTTGGATCTGTGCATACAATTGGCTGTCATCGCGAGAAACCAGTCTGTGTTACGTGTTATCGCAAAATCCACCTCCTTTACACATAGTTTTTTTTTTTTTTCATACGTACTCTCTTAGAGGAACGAAATTGAAAATTCCACAAGGTCTTGTTGCTCTAGGTTCTAATTGACAATGGTTATTTAACAGGGTTGTAATAGAAGGGAAATGATCTAATATATGGTTAGAGTATCAATAAAAGCCGTAGAAAAATACAAGTGCGCACTATTTGGGATCACTAACAATTTCCATTTTGATTGTAGTATCACGCCATTGTGAAGTCTCCTCCTAAAGCTTACATGTTTATTCGCTGAAAAGGTTCCTATGGCTAATTTATTCAAAGCAATTTTATTGTACGCATATTATTGCATTATATACCATTTGTGCTCGTGTGTATTTGTTTAGACAAGCGCCCCGTCTTCCATTTTCAGGGTGACGCAGGCGGCCCAGGATCCAAGGGAAGCCAGGGGTTCCAGGGACCACGTGGCGAGCCAGGCAAGCCGGGCGTCCCTGGAGAGAACGGGGTGCCGGTGAGTGCGCCATAGCCAAACTTGGCTGCTCATCTTCCAGGTGGACATTGACCGCGTGTTGCATTTATTGCCTAAAGTTCGACGCGATTAATAGGCGATACGTGAGTAGTGCATGCTATCGAGGCAGTTTCGGCAAACTTGGGTGGCTGGTACTTTTCTCATTTACTTATTAGCAGCCTTCAAGTAGTGCCCTAGCCACCGACGCATGCATCTGGTTGTTAGGGGATATGACGAAAATCTGAGAGTGTGCCGCGGGTGGTGCCCCCTCGCAGAGGGCATGCGGTGCGTCACTTCTAGCGAGCGGCTGCCGTCTCCTCCTTCCTGCGACTTGCGCACTAAAAAGGCCTCGTCTACAGAATCATCCTGCCCAAGCAGCCACCCACTTTTGCGAGCTCTTTCAGAGCTTTGTTTATCAAGCGCGATATTTTGCACCTGCCAAGGTGCAAAATAAGAACTTCACTATCCAAGTTCTTCACACTGCCAAGAACTTCACTATCCGAAACTTTGCGTTTTGTGTGGTCAAATGGGTAATTGCAGTTAGTTTATTACTACTAAAAACCTTCTTGGAGTAGGATAGAATGCTGGGAGGGTTAGTTCAAGTCTAGGCGGTACATCTTGCGCGACGTGGAAGCAAAGTCGTTGTAGGAGGGAGGTTTCTGTCCTACTCGCTCCTACTAATAGTTTCTATGTGTTAGTACCACCCCATATTAGCCGTACCACTCTTAATATGTATCCCATAAAACCTTATCTGTAGTGGTCAACCGCAAATACTCCTTAACATGACACGTCTGTAGTTAATCAAGCCTCCCAATGCATAAAAAAGGAGGTTTATGCAGAATAAAGCTTAGCCCGACTCAATGGGCTGCTGCTATTGCGCGTTTTCCGAAGAATGAGAAGACGTCGTGATATTGGTCACAACACAACAGGATATGCGACCAATGCAATTGCTCAGCCAACACGTTAGCGCCGATTACTTAGCGAGCGCCGACGTTCGATGGTCGCCGCTGCTTCCTCCAATTTCCGTGCGAAATGCCACGGACTGGTTTGCACGTGCTTGATCGAGATGTTGTTTCGGCTGCTGCTGCCAAAAAAGCAGCATATTTTTGACGGTAGCCTTTAAACTGCGGGCAATGCCTCCGCCCAAGCACCATATAGTGATGTGGATTACAGTTCCCAACACGATAATAAGTGCGATTGCTCAGCCGTCACGTTAGCGCCGATTAGTTAGCGAGCGCCGTCTCTCGATGATCGCCGCTGCTTTCTTCAATTTCCGTGCGAAATGCCGTGGACTGGTTTGCACGTGCTTTATCGAGCTGCTGTTGCGGCTGCTGCTGCCAAATAAAAGGTGCGGAGTTTTGACGATAGCCTTGATACTCCCATCTGGGCCTCTGCAGTGACTCGCCCTCAGGTGCGGGCCAGGCTTCAGAGGGCGGCAACCATGACGGCGTCTTATTACGAAAAGAAGGCCTCAGTGTGTCTACTGAAAAGTTCCCATTGGTTGGCTTTATGCGCAAACAATTGTCATTGTATTCCGTTTCGGTCAACGGTCAAGCTGTGTACTATTCACAGACGCATCGCTTTCTGGGTGTCATCATAAACCGCAACCTCTCGTGTACCCCTCACAGCGTCTATCTGAAGAACAAGTTATTTGCTAATGCTCAGGTCTTCAAATTTCTCTGCGGGAAAAACTGGGGTAGACCAGTCCATTCTATGCTGCAGCTGTACAGGGTACTGTTCCTGCGACTTCTCCGTTACAGTCTGCCAGTTTTGTCAAATACATGCAAGACGAACATTCGCGCTGTGGAGAGTATATAAGGTCAAGTTCTACACACGTGTGTAGGGCTGCCTCGGTGCGCCTCAACCACAGCAAGAATAGCCATCGCGAGAGACCATACGATCCAGACACACGTAGCTGTCGACTCCCTCAGCGCGCACATTCGTCATCTGTCAAGGTTCCCCGACCATCACCTAGCTTCCCTACCAGCCGAGAGACCTAAAGCGACCTTTTCAAAAGTGATTAGCGCCAATCAAGAGTGTATACCGTCATCTTATACACCGGTGGCGAAGCCTTCATCTCCCCTGTGGAAACTGCGACAGCCTCAAGTGAATATTACTATTCCAGGAGTCACTAAGAAGGCCAATCATCCATCGCCGGCTCTGAAGCAACTGGCGCTCCTATTACTGCACCAGACATATCATCACTGCATACATATATATACCGCCGGTTCAACCGCAACTACAAGCTCAACTGCCGCATTCGTCGTTCCAGCCAAGCAGGTTGCAGTTAAATTCAAATTGTCACATTTGACTACATCTACGTCGGCAGAACTTGCAGCCCTCCATGCAGCTGTGACCTAAGTCACCGAAGAGCCGGCACAGAAATGGGTCATATGTTGTGATTGTGAGGAAACCCTTCACAGTATCAAGTCTGTCTTACATCACAGAACTTACGAGCAGAGGGTATCCGACATCAGGGAAGTACGCCACCATGCTCTGGAAACGGGGCACAGTATAGACTTCAAGTGGATTCCTGCTCAATGTGGCATTGTCGGCAACGACATTGCTGACATTGCCTGGTCTGCCCACGAAGACACCCAGACACGTTAAATACCTTTGGCGAGGACGGACACTGCCAAGAACTTCATCATCTTTCACGCAAAAAGTCACAAGGTTTCTGGAGTTCAGGCGCGTTCAATTGCCGATTGTATAAATTGGACCACTTGCTACGGCTACAAATGCCATCTAGCCTTTCCCGTGGCGAAACAACCTTGCTGTGCCGCATGTGGCTGGGAGTGGCGTTCACGAACGCTTACTCATATCGTATGGGAATGGCCGAGAGCCCAATGTGCGAATCCTGTTGGTGCGATGGAACCATCGAGCACCTATTGTGTACCTGTCCTCGCTACGACGTACAACGCCTCTCTCTCAGGACAACTTTATACCGACTGGACTCGAGACTGTCCTCTGAGTCAAAGATACTCGGACCGTGTCTACACCCGTCACTGGCACAAAAAGCGATTCGTGCATTAGTACAGTACTTGAAGAGCACCGGTTTAAGAGACCGCTTATAGTGTCCCTGTACATCGTCCCACGTGTACTCAGTACTCACTCTCTCCCTGTTTTCCTGTTTCTGTGCCCCCTTTTTCTTACCCCTAGCGTAGGGTAGCAAACTGGACGCTCGTCTGGTTGACATCCTTACCTTTCCTCTCCTTGCTCTCTATCCTCGATATGCCCGGCCATGACTCCGCGCAAGCACCGTGTAGTGATGTCGGTTACAGTTCCGAACAGGATAATATTAAGTGCGCTTGCTCAGCCGACACGTTAGCGCCGATTAGTTACCGAGTGCCGTCGTTCGATTATCGCGGCGGCTTTCTTCAATTTCCGTGCGAAATGCCGTGCACGTGCTCTAGCCAGTCTTTGGTACAGCAGCCATGAGACCGGTTTTCCGACATGGTCCTCGTTCAAGACTTCTTTAGTGGCGGTGTTTGGTCGCCCTGCATGCGGTGCGCAAGCTGCGAGCGGAATCGCTTTTGCGAGAACGTGCAGAGCAGCCGGTTGAATCATTTACCAGCTACATTGAAGATGTTCTGAACTTGTGCAAAAAAGTACGCGACGATATCGGAATCTGACAAAACAAGAAATGTCACGAAAGGGATCGACGTTGATGCGCTTAACATGGTACTTGCGAAAAATCCTCCGTCCGTGACTGACATCGTCACTCTATGCCAAAGCTACGAGGAGCTACGAAGGCAGCGCTCGTTTACCGCCCTTCATCGCTCGATGAACACATTGCTGGTTTGGGCGCCGTCTCCGACCAGTCAGCACTGCTTACAGAAATGAAACTGTTCGTTCGGGAGGCAGTTGCACACGAGCTCCCCTTGATAACATTCGCTCTTCCGCCGCATGTGTAGCAGCCCGCAACGAATGGTTACGCCCACGCTTCGCCACGTCATCGAGCAGAAAATCGCCGAGGTCTTGCCAGACCAGCATCAACATCTTCCTGCGGCCGCGCCACTAAGCTACGCTGACGTCGTCGCGGCGCCCCACCAGGTCCCGACGGTGCACCACTCAGCTACGCTAGCTATGTCGACTTCACGGCTAGACGTCGACCGCCGCCCGCCATGCAGCGGTATCTGCAGCCATCCTGTACAACGCGACCTCTTGCATGAATGGGACCCGCCCCAGCGAACCAGTGGCATACTTCCGACAACCAGCCCGTATGCTTTGCGTGCGGCTATGCCGGTCACGTCACTCGTTATTGTAATTGCGTTCAGCTGCCCAGCGCCACATCAGCCATGAGAAACCAGTTCTACCATCCATAGTACGACTCCCCTTCGGATATGTCACCGACATTGCGTCCGACACCGACTGTTCGCCGTTCACCGTGTCCACGCCATCGCTCAGTGTCGCCGATATGACCCCGTCCCGTAACTCGGGACGGGGGAAACTGATCGTCGCAGCCCAAGAGGCAAGGGCTCCAGCGCCGTTAAAACGTGAAAGTCCTTAACGCGCTCATTCAAACGTGATCAAAGTGTTTGTTGAAGGTGTTCGCGCATCTGCACTCATGGACAAAGGAGCCGCCGTATGTGTTATGGACGCTAAGCTTTGCCGCCTACTTCGGACAGTCACGACACCCTCCTCTGGACGGTCCCTCCGCACTGTCAGTGCTCAGCATATCCACCCCTTAGCGACTTGCATGCACTGCTCGTGTTGTTATTGACGACGTTCTATACGCCATAGAATCGATCACCCTCACCTCGTGTTCTCAGGACGTTATCCTCGGCTGGGATTTCCTCTCGCGCCACAATGCCGTTATTCATTGCGCAAGGGCCGAAATGGAACTCTCGCCGCTGTTATATTTACCGCTCACTGACGATACTTCGTTGTCGAGGAAGCTACTTGTCCAAGACGACACCCACGTTCCTCCCAACACGTCAACGGTCGTGCCCATGTACTGCAGCGGCCTCTCCGATGCTGTTGCACTACTGTCTCCATCTGACCGCTTCCTCACCAGGACAGGCCTGCTGCTAGCTTTTGCGACAGTGGACATCGAACGGGGTACAGCATCATTTTAGTTTGCAACCCGTTTCCATACTCTGTGATGCTGCTCCGAGGGGAATGTCTCGGCCATGTACAAGCGATCGAAGACTTGCACGTTATAGACGTCCCCTGATGACCATTGCTGTGCTAGTTCCAGTGCGCTCACCGCTATTTCTACCTGTGAGGAAGCGTCCAGTGATGTGTTTGATTGTTCTACTGCCAACGACCTTACACCGGTCCAGAGATCTCAACTTTTGTGCCTCTTAGAAGAATTTCGCTCTTCTTTCGATGTAGGGCAATCTTCCCTACACAGTACAGTCTTTCCTCGACCGGACAGACCTAGACTGGCTCGAAACCGCCATTGCGGCAACGCCCGTATCGTGTATCTCCTGCAGAGCGTCGTGTAATCAACGAACAAGTGGACGACATGCTTCGCCGCGAGGTGATAGGACCTTCCAACAGTCCATGGGCATCCCCTGTCGTCCTCGTTACGAAGAAATATGGTTCTGTGCGGTTCTGTGTCGACTACCGGCGCCTTAACAAGATCACACACAAGGACGTTTACATTCTCCCGTGCATAGACGACGCCATTGACAGTCTACAAGGTGCAGAATTCTTTTCACCTTTAGAGCTGCACTCAGGGTATTGGCAAGCACCCATGGCAGACGCCGATCGGGCAAAGACGTGTCTTTTGTAGCACCCGACGGCTTATACGAATTTAACGTGCGCACACATAACGAGGCAGCGCTAAAAACACGGGTGAAGAAAGGGATGTACACAGGATGGGCGCCAGCTTCTAGCTGTATTTTCAGAACAGGAAAGTGAGCCTATATAAATATACTTCAGGTCAACACGTCCTATATAACTCTGATAAAGAGTTTCCATGATAGCCCTATACGAGAGCCACCCCCGTAAGCTTGTCTACCAAATGAATCGCGTCAATAATATGCACGGATACGCAAATAAATGTAACGCATTACGCTGAAACGCTGGGCCCTTTCACTAACAAAGCGTCCCCCCGTCTGACCTATGCCTACTCTTCCACAGGATAGGGGGATATTGTAAACACCTGAAGCACAATCTGTGAAGCGTTTGGCGTGCTGTTTGTTACACACACTGCGCCTTTCTTTGTGCATCATTGCGCGCACTTTATCCACTTGCATGGAGCGTTAAAAACCGTTTTACCCCAAACGGGTTGGCAACTTTTTATTGCGATGGCAATTATATGGACACTTCAACGGGATTTCTGCCGTCGCCATCGCCGTGAGGTTCCGTATAGATTCCAAGGGCGATAAAATCGTCGCCGCGCGCCGTATGCGCAAGTAAAAGCGCGTGGGGGACGCGCGCTATCACGGAGAGCCAACGCACGGCTAAAAGTAAACACGATTGTCGCCCAAAAGGCCGTGGAGGTATGGAGGGGAGGGAGGCGGGGCGACGCTGTGCTACGGCACCAAATGCTTATCTTGCAACCCAGCGCAAGGAGAACTGGCAACGCAATCTCCCACGCGAAAGCAAAAAAAAATGTCACAGTTTCGCCCTAAGGGCGAAGCAATGAATGCGATAACAACACAGCAATGTCATACGAAGTAAGGTGAGCGGCTTTGGTAGCAATATGAATTGTAGTAAACATGAGCTGATTAAGTAAGCAGGTGTGCTGCGGCGTAAGTAGACCGACATGAAGAGTGACTCGATGACCACGAGAAGGCGCGTGTGAAACGCTGGTGTTGATGAGAAGCGCTTCCCGTGGACAGCGCGTGCGAAGGGACACACCTGTAGTGCTGCACTGCCGATCTGGGCAGCTTTGCATGTGTAGCGTGCGTTGTAAAATGTGGCCCGACTATTACTAACTGAATGAACAAGCGTGGTGTGAGCGTGCACAAACAAACATGAATAGATCACACTGAATGACTGGAGACAACGACTGTCAAAACGCTGGCAGCGAGCGCATACGCCGCCGCGGGCGAAGGTATGTGCGGTCTATAGCTTCAACGGAAACTGAGCGGCGAATGCACGGCGCATAAAGGTCAGAGCCGTGTGGAGATAAGAGACGGTGCGGGCGAGCGAGCGACGAGCGCGGTTGTTGGCAGAGTAAAAGTGCGCCTCCCCCCCTCCCTCCCCACGCTCCCTCCGGCGCTGGCTTCCTGCTTCCTTGCTTGCGCGTGGGAGATGAGTGCCTTCGCTATCCGTGATAGCGCGCGTCCCCGCACGCTTCCGCTCGGGCATACGGCGCGCGGCGCAGATTTTATCTATAGGGAACCTCACGGCGACGACGACGGCAGAAATCCGATTGAAGTGTCCATATAATTGCTATCGCAATAAAAAGCGGGGAGGCAGCGCGGGAGGGACGGGGGCAGCAGCTTATACTGTGCCAACAAATACGCTTGCACTGGCTGTGGTGGCCGTCGCCCGCACCGTCTCTTTATCTCCACCACGGCCGGGCTCGACTGGCGCGCACTCGCTTCTTAAGGGGCAGATATACTGCGACGTAGCGTGCGCGCGCGCGCGCGGCACGGCGACGTTACGTCGGCTGAAGCGTGCACCACCCTCTACAGTCCGACGGCTCCTGACCGCCGACGTGACCGGCGGCTCCTGACGCGCTTGGACGTCGTCCGGCTCCGAATAGAGCCGCCTGCATTTCGCGCCGACCGCGCCGAACACGTCAGCACCGAGCGCCCTCTCTCGTCGTTGCAGCTACTCACCGCCAGTACAAAATGGCCGCTTCACAGGAAAACGCGCGCGAAATCCGCACTACAGTGCCTAGAATATATATTCTAGGCACTGTATCCGCACGAAACGAGGGAGACACTCCACAGGCACAGGTCCGAGTGGCGAATGGAATTGTTTCGCGGGTTCACGAGAGATGGCGCGACGTTCTGCGAATTAACTGCGCATGCGCTTCTCCAGCTGCGGCCGCTGCGCCACGTCGGAAGTGGTTGCACTGTAGAGAGCCGGACTTGCGCCTGGCGCGGTGTCGCCGACGTGACGTATCCGACCGCAACCGCCGCCCGCCCGCGCGCCGAGAACGTCGGAGTATAACAGAGCCTTTAAGAAGCGAGCGAGCGCGCGCGCCAGTCGAGCCCGGCCGTGTCTCCACACTGCTCTGACCTTTATGCGCTGTCCATTCGCCGCTCAGTTTCCGTTGAAGCGATAGACCGCACGATTCTTCGCCCGCTGCAGCGGCCGCGCCAGCGTTTTGACAGTCGTTGTCTGCGATCATTCAGTGTGATCTATTCATGTTTGCTTGTGCGCGATGACACCACGCTTGTCAATTCAGTTAGAAAGCGAATGTGTCCAAGTTTATGCGGCCGATAAAACTACTCTACTATCCCTACTCCGAATAGCTCTCTACCAATTTGCTATCGCAATTGATGCTTCGCCTGTCGGGTGAAACTGCGACAATTTTTTATTTAACATTGTGTGAAACACGGTGAATCTAGGGCATTACATGAAGTGGTTTTTTTCGCAGCTCCAAGCTGCAAGAACGTAAAAGTAGAGGTGAAGGGTAGCTAGCATTATTAAGGTGCTTAATCTGCTCTACAAGGCGTTCATCTACCTTATGCGGGCACGATTTTTCCAGTACGGAGCGACAACAAAGCATCACGATGGCCCTTTTTGTAATCTTCGAATGAGCGCTTCTATACGGTAACAGAGCCTTTCTTGTTCTTGGTCTGTACATCCAGCACACATGTCCAGGATTAAAATACAGCTGCAAATCAAGGAATTTCAGGCTGCTGTTCACTAGCTTCTCATGAGTGAAGTTGAGACCCCCAGAAGCTCGGGAAAGTTTGTCGATTATAACTAAAACATTATAGTCAAAATTGTTAATGTTAGAGGCATGAACGAACATTAAGTAATCACCTACGTTTCTAAGTACACGCCACACACGTAGGTGCGAAAGCGATGCGTCAAGCCGACGGTCAACAGAAGCAAGGTAATTGTCACCGAGCACTGGGGCAACCAACGACCCTATACATATTCCTTTCTTTTGAACACAGTATTGCTCGTCATGGCTTATAGCAGTGAAGTTCAAGTAGAAGTCCAAAATCTCTGAAATGTTCGGTACTCACATCTGCATCATTCAGTTCGGTACTCACATTCGTTCATCGTTCGGTACTCACATTCGCAACTTCTCCCCTGTGTTCAATGTACTCGTTCACAGCACAGTAGACTCTTCACCTCTAGTATACCCTTCACAGGAGCCCCCTTCACCTCTACCTTTAAGTTCATGTGGGCGTGTATCGCAGAGCCTGAAAGGCAATGACAAAAAAAAAAGTTGTCGCAGTTTCACCTGAAAGGCGAAGCATCAATTGCAATAGCAAATTTGTAGAGAGCTATACGGAGTAATGATATTAGCTTTATCAGCTGTATAAACTTGGACATGCAGCAGCACCGGCAACACGCAGAACTGTTGTCGACGCCGTGGGCGTTTTGCCCGCGTTCGCTCAAAATGCGTGCGGCGTTGGTGACTGTTGCCGGAGCCTCTGATATAAATAGGCACTTGGTGCCGCAGCTAAACGTCGCCTCCCTTCCCTCCCCCTCCCCCCCTCCCCCACGGCCTTTCGTGCGTCGGCAGAAGGCGCGTTTGCTCTACATATTTGGTGATTGTAAAGGAGGAAAGAGACGCCTACTTCTGCAGCCCTTAAGGGAGCACGGCGCTGAACGCGCGTTGGTTCTCCGCCGTGCGTTCACTCCCCGTGAAAGCGCGCGCCCCTCGCGCCCTTTCACTCGCACATACAGCGTTCGGCGGCGCGCGGCGACGATTTCATCTCCATTGACGTCATACGGAACCTCACGGCGACGGCGACGACGACGGCGACGCCGACGGCAGAAATCTGCTTTTGAGTGTCCATATAATTGCTATCGCAATAAAACAAAGCAGCTTGCAGCTGAGAACAAGCCACTTCATGTAAAGCCCTACATTCACCGTGTTTCACACAATGTTAAGAAAGTTAGCAATCAGTTTGGGGTTAGAACGGCATTTACCACTCCATGCAAGTTGCCTAAAGTGCACGCAATGATGCACAATGAAAGGCGCAGTGTGTGTAATAAACAACACGCCAAGCGCTTCACAGATTGTGCTTCAGGTGTTTAGAATATCCCCCTGTGCTATGGAAGAGTACACATAGGGCCGACGGGACGCTGTGTTAATGAAAGTACCCGAGAGCACAGCTTGGCTTTACGCGCAGCAAAAGTTGTGGCCACCTCGATATTCATTGCAGGCGCTGTCGTGGTTGCAAGCCAATTTTCGAAGAAACAGTCTTCCTGTCCAGATCGAAGGACAAACTGGAAAGAGAGGTCATTGAAGCTGAATTTATCGCTAAGAATATGACAAATGCGTAAGCATGCCTTCTGTGAATTTACTTGTAGAGGAGCTGCAATTTTTAAATGGTTTGGTTTAGTGGACACACATTGTGTCGTTGTATCAAACCTTCATGTTTGTTTTCGAGCCTAACGCGTTAGATTTGTTTGCGTATCCGCGCATATGAATGACGCGATTCATTTGGTAGACAAGCTTAAGGGGGTGGGTCTCTGATAGGGCTAACATGGAGACTATTTATCAGATTTATATGGGACGTGTTGTCCTGATGTGTATTCATATAGGCTCACTTTCCTGTTCTGAAAATACAGTTGTAAGCTTTCGCCCGTCCTCTGTGCATCCTTTTCTTCATCTGTGTTATTTAGCGCTGCCTCGTTATGTGTTATAGAATACACCATCTAGCCCAAAAAAGAGCTTTACTTAACGTTAGGCATTTTTGACTTTGTAATGCGCCCGCAACTTTTGAGTGCATGATGATCACAGTTCTGCGCGGCTTGAAGTGGCACACATGGCTGTGCTATTTTTACGACGTTGGGTGTGTTACAATTCTGGCCAGTATCGGAGACTGTCTACGTAGACAGCTAAGGAGACAGCCGAGACAGCTTTGAGGCCACGTAATGGAACGCGTTTGGAGCCGTCTGGATGACGTATCGAATAGACGCGTCTACGTCGAGATGCAACCTCGCGGCGACAAGAAAAAGTTGAAAAAAGCACGCATTATTTGTTTATTTTAAGTCTTTGCGCCTGCGAAGCTATAAAAAAAAACACGATGTCACTTACATTAATGGCGTAGGAAAGCACGTCTACGTTTTCTTGTGCGCAGACGACCTTTCCATACATCCTGTTCAGCCGCCATCTTGTTTGGACAAAAGAGTAGCCTGCATCGTTTCTGGCTTCGATGCTGTCATCGCGAAACTGTCTACTTTGACGCCTTCTTGAGAATTGGAACGAGACTTAAAATGGCCGCTGTCCAATTAGCGGTCTACTTTGCCGTCTTAGGCGAGTATTAGAACACAGCCGTTGTTGTTTTTCCGCCGGACTTTACAACACACCTTCAACGCCTCCGCTGTGTTTTGACGTGCCTAACAAACGCTGGACTACAACTAAACCTAAAGTGCCGACTTGCAGCTCGGCAGCTCACAATCCTCGGTTACGTCGTATCCAAGGATGAGATACTCCCCGATTCAGCCAAACTTCGGGCCGTTGTCGAATTCCCTAAGCCTACTGCCGTCAAAGAATTGCGTAGTTTCATAGGTCTGTGTTCTTACTTCAGACGCTTTATTTGCAATTTCGCCACCGCCATATCACCCCTGAAGAAGCTGCTCATAAGCAACGGGCCCCTCACTTCGTGGTCATCCCAGTGCGACGAGGCCTTAAGAAATCTCCGTCATCTGCTAACGCCTCCGCCAATTTGGTGCCACTACGACCCGACAGCTCCTACTGAGGTGCACACAGATGCCTGTGGCGTAGGCCTCGCCGCTGTTCTTGCCGAACGCAAACAATGGATTCCTGAATACGTCGCTTATGCAAGTCGTACGCTAACGAAAGGTGACACAAATTACCCTGTGACAAAAAAAAAGAATCCTTGCCCATCATCTTGGCTCTTACTAACTTCCGGTCTTATATATGACAGCCCATTTGACGTAGTCGCGGACCGCCATGCACTACGTTGGCTGTCGTCGTTGAAAGATCCCTCGGGCCATCTTGCTCGATGGGCACTTCACCTGTAGGACTACAATATCTGCGTGCTGTACTGCAGCGGACGCCAGCATTCTGACACCGACGCCCTCTCGCGCTCTCCCTTGCCTGCCTATGCCTGCCCCTCACTATCCCAGTTTATTGTTTTGTAACGAGAGCTACATTGGCCGTATTCTTGCCGTTGCGCCGTGTTCGGTGGCCGCACCGCGAGCTGAGCCGTTGCCTAACAACCGCCGCAGCTGACAGCGCCGCTCGCCACGCTATCTGGCATGACATCCGAGGAGGAGCCCGTGAAACCGCGAGCTGAGCCGTTGCCTAGCAACCACCAGCGTTCCATCGTATATATAAATGGGGCGGCTCGGTGGGATTTATCGGCAGATATGGAAAGTCAGTCGGAGAGACTGAAAGAAGCCAGGCTTCGTAGTCGGAACAAATCCAAGAGGAGGCAGGGATCCCTGGAGACGGAGGAAGAAGGAGCTGCACGCCTCGAGAAGCGTCGTAAGTACGAAGCGGCCAGGCGAGTGCATTCAGATAAGGATGGTTCGTTTTCTAGTTTGGCATCTTGTGCCAGGGCCGCGGATCAAGGACGAAATGAAACACCAAGCTAAGCAATAACATTAAGCGTACCTCTCGCTACGCTCAGCCAGGCATAACTGAGTTAAGCCACAGCCAATTTTGTTCGCTCGACCTTAACACCGTCGCTTCTGAGCAGCGCAAGGACCATTGGATTGCCTCCCAAAGACTTGCTTTCTGTTTCGTCGGCACAATCAAGCACTCACACGTTGCGTCGCCAAGCATGTCATTTTGCCATTCGCGACAACCTGCTTCACGGAATGCAATTATAACCCCGACAGGCGCCAGTGGTTGCTAGTGGTACCTAGCAGTCTGCGTTCCGGAGTATGCGCAGCTTTTCACGTTGATCCACACTGTGTGCACTACCGAATTTTTAAGACTTACGAGCGCCTTCAGAAGCAGTATTCCTGGTGAGGGATGTATAGTTACGTTCACAAGTTCGTTCGCTCTTCTCCCGATTGCCAGCGCCGGAAATCTTCACCCCGCCTCTCGCCAGCTGGTCTGTAACCTTTACCTTGCCCTATCCGGCCATTCGGACGCGTCGGCATTGATTTGCAAGGGCCCCTTCCCTTGACATCGGCAGGAAATCGCTGGGTCATTGCGGCAGCTTACCAGCTATATTGTGAGATGTCGACCGATGCGATGTCTTTATGCCAGAGTAGCCGCCCGAGACAGAGCCGCCCGAAGCACCACACGAGCCGAAGGTGACGAGTCGTATGTACAAATGACGACGATGATATTGTTACAGGGAAAGGAAAGAATGATTCTGATGGCAAGTCAAGTGGTTGAAGGCGGCCAGCAGGTAGTGTGGTCGGCTTTTTTCGTCGTTGACAAAGGTCACACGCAGCGATATAACGGCAGACGTCACGGTAAAGACGAGGCCAAAAAAAGCGCCGACGGACGCGGTCGTAAGTCCGTGACACGCCAAGGTGACCGGCAGTCGGCGCATCATGAAGCTGGACGAAAACAGTCCGGCGCAGATGCGAAGGGACAACTAAGAGTCGGTCAGGGCCGTCAGGGCGCTTGTTCCAGCGGTACAATATGCCATCGTGGAGTTCAAACATTCGAAGGGAAGGGTCGGGCATCGTTGAAGTCAGCCGGTGAATAAAATCTTTTAAGAAGTCGTCCCGGCGTTGTTCCGCTCCGATATCTTGAAAAGCACTCAAAGAGAAAACGGTGACAGGAATACCGGCCATAGAAACGACAAGTGGGTCGACAGGATGGCGCGACAAGCAGTCCGCATCTTGGTGTAACTGAGTACAACTGAGTAGTTTTATTGGTGAAGGGGCAGAGCCCTGCGGCCGAGGCACCCAGAAGGATCTTTCAGAAAAGAAAGCCAACACAGAGCGTGGTGGTCCGTGATGACTGTGAATTGCCGGCCGTACAAATAGGGGCGGAATTTTTCAACTGCCAAAACGAGAGCCAGACACTCGCGCTTAGTGATATAATATTTGCGCTCAGCAGGGGAAGGTAGGCGGCTGGCGTAAGCAATAACACCATGTTGTTTCTGGGCCAGGATAGCTCCAATAACGTGGCCGCTGGCATCGGTATGGACTTCTGTTGGAGCTGATGCATCAAAGTGAGCGAGAATGGGAGGGGAAGTAAGCAGCCGGATCAGCTCAGTGAAAGCATTAGCTTACTCACGGCCCCAAATGAAGGCAGTGTCTTTCTTGAGGAGCTGAGTAAGAGAGCGTGCAACGTCCGCAAAATTGCGGACAAACCGATGAAATTAGGAGCAGAGGCCCAAGAAGCTGCGAACGTCCTTGGCGGACGTTGACATAGGAAAGTCTTTCACTGTCTGGATTTTATCTTGATCAGGACGTACACCAGAAGAATCGACGAGATGTCTGAGCACAGAAATTTAACGACGACCTAAGTGGCATTTGGACGATTTGAGCTGTAGTGACGAAAAACAGATAGGACGGTCGATAGGCGTTCGAGGTGCGTCTCAAAAGTCGGAGAAAAAACGATCACATCGTCCAAGTAACAGATGCAGATGGACCACTTGAAACTGTGTAGGAGGGCGTCCATCATTCGTTAAAATGTGGCCGGAGCATTACATAACCCGAAAGGCACCACTGTGAACTGATAAAGGCCGTCGGGAGTAATAAACGCCGTTTTCTCAATGTCCATGTCATCGACGGCAATTTGTCAGTACCCAGAGGACCAAAAATATTTTGCTCCATGGAGGCAATCCAGGGCATCGTCAATGCGTGGTAGTGGAGAACGTCATTCTTCGTTACCTTGTTTAAGTGCTGATAATCTACGCAAAATCGCCAAGTGTGGTCCTTTTTCTTAACTAGTACAACAGGGGATGCCCATGGGCTGCAAGAAGGTTCAATGATTTTACGAGAAAGCATCTTATCAACTTCGTGTAGGATGATGTCTCGCTCAGTAGGAGAGACGCTGTAGGGTCGCCGATGAATTGGGCTCGCATCCCCGGTGTTAATGCGATGTTTGACAACAGATGTTTGTCCGAGAGGACTGTTTCCAAGGTCGAATAAGTCCCAGTACGAGGCAAAGGGGCAACGTAGTTCATTGGCACACTGGGGCGGAAGGTCGGGCGCGATCATTTTCATTAGGGCATTCAAGTCTGAAGGGGCAGGAGTCACAGCAAGAGTTGCACACGAGGAGTCGTCAGCATTTAAACCCGAAATGTGGTAGTCCCGAGCCGGCGTGATTTGTACAACTGATATGCCGCGCGGGAGAACTTGTGCACAAAGTCCAAAGTTCACTAGCGGAAGACAGGAGGTGTTTTCCGTAATGGTAATGACGGTGTGAGGAAATGCGACGTTATGCGAGAGCAGCTAGGACATCTGGATTAGGGGATACGATGTAGTCACCGTCTGGAATGGGCGGAACGGGTGAAACACCTAGGTAGGTAACGGCAAGGTGAGGGAGGTGAATATGCTCTTTGGAATATAGCGGGATCGGAGCACTATCGGGGGAATCAATAGCAACAGGTAGAGCGAGTTTCACAACACCAGCAGAATAGTCTATTAAGGCGGAATGGGTTGAGAGAAAGTCAAGTCCCAGGATTAGGTCGTGAGGGCAGTGTTCTAGGACATAGAATAAAACAGAAGTATGATGATCGGCGACACTCACACGAGCTGGAGACATTCCAATAACGGAATGCGTTCCCCCGTCGATGACTTGGAGCACAGGCGACGGGGCAGGAATAAGGACTTTCTTGAGACGATGGCGAAGCTGAGCACTCATCACAGATACGGGCGCGCCAGTGTCAATCACAGCCGTAACAGGTACACCATCCACGTTCACTTTGATGAGGTTCCGATGTGTGGGTAAGGTCAGAAGATGATTTTGGCTTCGGGTCGGTATAGCAGCATCACCTCCAGGTGCTGCACCCCTTAGTTTTTCGAAAGCGTGCGCTGGAAGGAGCTGGGGGGTGGTGACCGACGCGATGGGCGCGAGCGGGAGAAGCGGCGATGTGGCGAAGGAGAGCGGCTAGAGCGGGTGGGCCGAGAAGTGTCGCCAGGAGTTACTCGTTACGTGTGCGTAGGGAAGCGAGAAGCCGCATGAGGCGGAAGGTCGGATGGGAGATAGGGCCAATGGGTCGAATTCCACGAAGAGCGGCAGTGACGTGAAATATGGCCGATACGGCCACAAGTGAAGCATATTGGTCTGTCGCCTGGAGTGCGCTATTCAGCCGGGTTGCGATACCGCAGAGGGGCATTCACGTTGCGAGGGCGCATGGCAGAGGTGGACGAACCGTAGTCAGGCCGATTAATGGAGCAGGCGTTGGTCAAGCCAACGTTGGCCAATTCCTGGCGTACGACGGTCTAGATCAGGGAAACGGTGGCCTGGCGATTGTCGGAGCCAAGGGTTGGGGTTGCGAGAGGAGATGCGGCTTCGATTTCACGCCGGATGATGTGGACGATGTCGTCAGAGCGATCGGTCGTGGGCAGACTGTGGAGGTCTTCGCAGCTGGACGTAGCAGCCGTGTTGGGGAGGTGGGGAAATGGGTGGGCAATGCGGCGGCTCTTGGCTTCTTCAAACCGCCGGCATTCGGTAATGATGGCTTGTACAGTAGAAGAATTCTTAAGTACGAGGAGGTGAAAGGCATCATCTGCTATGCCCTTAATGACGTGCGACTTTATCAGATTCGGACATTCTCGGATCCACTTTGCGGCACAGAGCGAGGACGTCCTGAATGTATGTGAGGTAGGACTCAGTGCATGTCTGGACACGCAAAGCGAGGTCTTTTTGAGCGGCGCGCTCACGTCCAACAGGCTTGCCAAAGAAATCCGTGAGTTTCTGTTTACAAATGTCCCAGGTGGTAAGTTCCTCCTCGTGGATCTGAAACCAGACGCGTGCTCTTCCCGCGAGATAGAATATCAAATTAGCCAGCATGTCGGTCTGGTTCCAGTGGTTGCTCGTGCTCACCCGCTCATAAAGTTGAAGCCAATCTTCAACATCCGCGTTGTCAGTGCCGGAAAAGGTGCCGGGGTTGCGCGGTTGTGCCAGAATGAGGGTTGGCAGGGGGGCCGACGAGCCCGAAGCATCCTCGCCTTGAGCGGGCATGGTAGATGCAGCCAAAGAGCGCCCGCTGCGTAAATCCGTCTTGCGCTTGAGCCCGCACCTCCACCAAAAATGTTACGGGGAAAAGAAGTAAGAAATATTTACACTGTATTTACAAGAATGGCAACGGCTGACAAGATCATACTTAGCTCGCCAACTGCAGAGTGTCGTCTTCTTCAAGTCATCTCAAAACGTCTTCTTCATCGCTCTGTCACAATATGCACAAATAGCGCTCACACAAGATAATGAGTCGTATGTACAGATGACGACGACGATATGCACAAATCGCGCTGACATTACCTCCCCCCCTTCCTTCAGGAAAGCGGTCGGCGAGACCGCAAGCTAGAAAGGGTAGCTGAGCTGACAGAAGTGACGTTGTAGTTAACGGCTGAAATTCTTTGCAAAACGCTGTAGGGGTCAAAATATCAGAGGAAATTTTTCACAGGACCACAAAAACTGGTGTCCACAAAGGAACTTCTCGCCTGGGTGAAACAATGCAACGCGACGCGTCGCATCATAGCGAATTTTCCTTTTGTCGTGGATGGTAGCGGAGCTGGCGCGGGCATTATCAAGGGAGCGGGTGATGCAAGCAGCAAATCCATCTGGAAGGGACGCATATGAAGCAGCAGGTGCTTAAAGGAGTGTAGTGTCCAAGACGAAAGGCGGCGCACGACCTTACACAAGGAAGGGAATGTTATTAGTTCAACGTTGGACGACAGTATTGTAAGCAAACGTCGCGAAAGGTAGAATGGTGTCCCAGTTGGTGTGATCGGGTCGAATATATATACATATACATCATGTCAGACAAATTTCGATGAAAACGCTCTGTAAGACCATTTGTGGCGGATGGTATGCTGACGTGGTCTTATGGGCGGTGTCAGATGCCTGGAGGACTTCACGAAGCACATGCGAAAGGAACCTCTTGCCACGGTCACTCAGGAGGAAACGAGGTGTGGCGTGGCGCAGAACAACACCGTGCATGAAAAACTCTGACTTCGGAAGCAGTACCAGAGCGAAGAGTTGCTGTCTCAGTGTAGCGTGTTAGATGGTCCAATGCGGTAACGATCCAGCGGTGACCAGCGGGCGTGAGCGGGAGAGACTGCAGAGGACAGGCTGCAAGGGATGTTGAGCGTTTTCTGTGTTGGCATGATGCGGAGGAGCCAACGTATCTGGCGACAGAGGTGGAAAGTCCCGGCCAGAAACAGCTCGTTTTCGTGCTCTCGTAGGTCTTGTGAGAGCCCAAGTGGCCAGCCGTCGCGTCGCGTCGTCGTGAAATACTTCTAATACTTGGAGTCGAAGTGAGCGACGTATAACTGAGACCCATCGGTTACCGGAAGGATAGTAGAATAATGGAAATAACGCTCCACCTTGAAGCTTAAAACGTGAAAGTTGCCGTCTTAACAGACTCTTGGGGGGTCGTGCTAAGCCAGTGAGTCGGTCGATTAGCGTACGGCAGCATGGATCAGTACGTTGGAGCTAGACGAGGTCAGTAGACGGAAGAAAGTCAACTGAGGCAACTGACTGCACCGGGCTACTGGGCGTGTGCTTAGACCTGTGGCTAGATGGTGACGTGCAGACGTATGGTGAAGCATGGGCGTTTGGAGACAGCGGGCAGCGCGACAAAGCATCGGCATCTTGATGTTGTTTGGCGGACCTATACGTGACAGTGAAGTCATATTCCTGCAAGCGCAGTACTCAACGACCAAGACGTCCAGACAAGTTTTTCAGGGACGAAAACCAACAGAGGGCATGGTGGTCGGTCACAATTGTGAAATGGCGGCCGTATAGAAAGGGTAGAATTGTTTGTATTGACCATACGATGCCGAGGAATTCGTGTTCTGTGATGGTATAGTTGCGCTCAGCAGAAGAACGAGTACTACTTGCATAAGTCACGACTGGCTCTTCACTGAGCACGAGGTCGCGGGATCGAATCCCGGCCACGGCGGCCGCATTTCGATGGGGGCGAAATGCGAAAACACCCGTGTACTTAGATTTAGCGTTAAAGAACCGCAGGTGGTCCAAATTTCCGGAGTCCCCCCTACGGCGTGCCTCATAATCAGAACTGGTTTTGGCACGTAAAACCCCATAATTGTTTTTGGCTCTTCAGAATTGATTCCGCTGTAGCAGGACAGCGCCAATTCCATGCCCACTTGCATTAGTGTCTAGAATAGTAGGGGCGGTAGCAACAAAGCGACGGAGCACGGGCCCTCACGTGAGGTATCGTTTGAGGGTCTGGAAGGCGGCTTCACAGTCGTCCGACCACAGAAAAGACGCGCTCGAAGTCAGACGTTTGTGCAGAGGAGCGACGATGGCGCCGAAGTCACAGATAAAGCTCCGGAAGTATGACGCTAGTTCTATAAAGCTGCCGAGTTCTTTCAGTGTGGTTGGCGGCGGAAATTGCAGCACTGTAGCAATTTTATCGGGATGAGGCGATATGCCATGCTTACTTATTACGTGGCCCATTACTTTAATGCTTCGGCTTGCAAAGCGAGACTTTTAAGTATTCAGTTGGAGACCAGCCTTTGCTAGACACGTGAGAATTTGGTCTAGACGTTGTAGGTGCTCGGAGAAACTCGACGAAAAGATGACAATGTCGTCCAAGTAACAAAGGCAGCTCTTCCATTTTAAGCCATGGTTTCTATCATAATGTAAGGAATTTTGTTCGAATCTCATTTAACCGGCTGAGGTGATGCCTCGGGGCAGAAATAAACAAAGCCAGCTGCAGATTAACAAACACAAAAACTACACTTTATATCAAAAACAACAACATCAAACAATACAGAGCAGGGACATAACATTGAGTCATTGAAACTCAACGTGAGTTGGCTGATGTTATAGTAACTACTTTAAGTGCAACCCTGTGCACGCATCAAACAGAGCGAGGTTCAACACAACACTCTTAAGCTGAACGCAATCGACACGAAGGCTATACTGTCCGGGTTATGCTCATTAAAATCGTGAAAGAAAGTTCACCGGTGTTAAGTTCCTGCTGGAAATGGTCTGGATGACGAAGGTATAGGAGCGACACTCACAGACGCTCGAGGATGGCCGAGCCGTGCAGCTGTATGGTCGTCGCAACGCCGCCCTGTATCCACAAACCAAGGGAGACGCCACAGGTCGCCGGGAAAGCGCTTTCCGTCTGGGTGGAGGCCTCTGTGAGCCCGGGTCCAGGAGCCCGTCAAGCCCGTACCTCCACACCCCAGCAGCCTTCCTCGAACGGTCCCTACTTAAGTCGCGCCCGGGAGACACCAGGCCATCGAGAGAACATCGATGCTGTTGGGTGAAGGTCTTGTACGCTCGGGTCCTTCTGGCCCTATGGGCGTACACCTCCGCGCCCCATCAGCCATTCTCGAACCAACCCCGCTGACGTCTCTCTTCCGGACTTCTTCTTCTTCACATTCCTTTTTTTTTGCGACGCTCAGCGCGCTCGCGCCAAAGCCACGTGGCAAGTCGTCGTCGTCGTCTTCATTGCACACAAAGCTTGCGCGGCGCCGTAAATTCGCAACTGCTTGATGCTCTGTCGATGACAACTAAGCGCACATCATAACAAATACGTTCAAACGCAGCTGGTGCATTGCACAGTCCACAAGGCATCACGTTAAACTCGAAAAGCTCATCAGGTGTAGCAAACGCATTCTTTTCTTCATCCGGCTCATGCATCAGAATCTGCCAATATCCAGAGCGCAAGTCTAGGCTAGAAAAATACTCGGCACCTTGTAAGGTATCCAGAGCGTCGTCCATACCAGGCATTGGATACACATCCTTACGCGTAATTTTGTTTAGCGCCCTATAATCGATGCAAAAGCGCTCACAACCATATTTTTTATTTAACAAGTACAACAGGAGAAGACCAAGGGCTTTCCGAAGACCTTATAATGTTGCGTGTGAGCATGTCGTTCACTTGTTCTTCTATAACTTTTCACTCCGAAGGTGGCAAATGGTACGGGGGACGGCGAATAATGCGAGAGCCGTCTGTTTGAATTCGTTGAGTAGTTACAGTGGTCTGACTCAAGCGGCGCGGAGAAACGTCAAAACAAGCTTCATGCATCATCAAAATGGCGAGGAGTGCATTGGTCTAGGCCGGATTGAGACCTGCACTCAAGGTGGCCTTACAGCACCAGAGTGGCCTTCGGCGGGCGTACAATGCGTGAAAGATGTATTATTTCCAAAAAGTTTGGCGGTCCCTTTCCCGCATCTATCTATCTATCTATCTATCTATCTATACCTATCTAACTATATATATATATATATATATATATATATATATATTGTAATGAAGCAGAGGCGCCCCTGGGTATGTGCCGACTGAAGAGGAAGACGAAGGACCGTGCCGTGATCACGAGAGAACCCCGTGCTACAAACAGCCCTTGCAGTGCCTACCTGTACCTAGCGTTCTTACAACGTTATCGACGAAAATAAACCTCGTCGCATTTGGTGGAGGTTGCTGAGATCCTTCGCCTCGTCCTGGAGCTCCGCACTCGAACGCTGCCAACACCAACACGATCGCCCTGCATTATGCCTGATGCAGCCACTTCGTCGCCTGCACCACCGGCTGCCACTGTCGTCTGCGCCAGCGTCCCTCTTCATCGCGATCCACTCATTTTCAGTGGGACCGCCGAACACGACGTGGAAGCCTGGATCTCATCGTACGAACGTGTAAGTGCCCATAACAAATGGGACGACCAAGCTAAGCTGTCCTATGTGTCCTTCTACCTCGCCGACGTAGCCAAACTGTGGTTCTTCAACCACGAATCAGACTTTTCCAGCTGGTCAGCATTAAAGACCCTTTTTGCCGAAGTGTTTGATCGCCCCGCTGTGGGTAAGCTACGCGCTGAACAGCGTCTGCGCCAGCGCGAACAGCAGCCTGGAGACACATTCACCAGCTACATCGAGGATGTTCTCGATTTGTGCAAGCGGGTAAATCCCACCATGTCAGAGGATGACAAGATTAAGCATATCCTCAAGGGCATAGAGGACGGCGCATTCCAGATGCTGCTGGCAAAAAGCCCAACGAGCGTATCCGTCCTTACTAACCTATGTCAGAGCTTTGACGAGCTGCGCCGCCAACGTTCCATCGCTCGCCAAAACATTCAGCTCGCCGATTCCATCTCGAGCATTGCGGTTTCTGCCGACCTTCTGCCCAACTCGACCCTATCGCAACATATAAAAGATTTTATTCGTGACGAGGTGGCCAGGCAGCTATCGCCGCTGCCTCACAGCGACTCACCTTCGGCAGCTTTGACTCCAACGCTACAGCAAGCCATCCGCAATCAGATATCGGGAGCGCTTCCTGCAGCTCCTACAACCTCCCCACCTAATCCTATGAGTGTGCCGCTGCCATATGCCGACTTTCCCACTCACCCTACGTCGCTGCCGCTCAGTTACGCAGCCGTGGTTGCACGGCCTCCTCCGCCGCCAGCTTCCTTTTCATCGCCCATGCATCCGGCTTCATTTCCAGTTGCCCGACCGTCACCGCAGTTTTTTCGTCCAACCTCGACGTGGCGCACTGAAGACAACCGGCCTATCTGCTTCGCCTGCGGCATTGCTGGCCATGTGGCGCGCTTCTGTCGCCGCCGCGCCCCAACAACCCGCCTACCACATTTGAAACGCCCACCTACGCACCAGAATACGCCACCGCGTCTCCATTTTCACCGAGACGTCTTGAAACTGATCGCCGATCAGAAACTCGTCGCTCCCCTTCCCCTCGTCGACGTTCGATTTCGCCCCTGCGTCGTCGAGCTCCCACTGAATCGGGAAACTGACTGGTGCAGTTCCTGAGGCAAGAACTGCTAATACGTCGACGTTCTCAAGACCTCCATCTTCGCCGCCAAATGTTATTACCGTTTTTGTAGAGGGAGTACCGCAGTTGCGCTAGTCGATACCGGAGCCGCCGTTTCCGTCATTCACGAGAACCTTCGTCGCAAACTCCGAAAAGTGACTACAGTTCTCTCTGGCCTGGTGCTCACCACTGCCAGCGCGCAGCGAATTCACCCTTCGGCTGTATGCACGGCCCGTGCTGTCATCAACGAAGTTCTGTACATAATCGAGTGTTTCGTGCTACCATCGTGCTCTCACGACCTCATCCTTGGTTGGGATTTTCTGTCACGTCATCATGCTGTCATTGACTGTTCGCGTGCAGAAGTTTCGCTTTTACCACTATGTGAATCATTGCTGGCCGGCTCTCCTCGCGTTGCCGATAAACTAATTGTTGATGCCGACACAACCATACCCCCTGAGTCGTCGATGGCTGTTGTCCTGTCGTCTGCTGCCGACTCTGACGCCACTGTAGTGTTCACGCCGTCCGATGTGTTTGCTCAGCGCAAGGGCATCGTTCTTCGGTTTGCCGTGCTTACTATAACATCTGGGTCAACTGTTATGCTGCTCACCAACTACTACCAGTACCCGATCAGCCTACTGCGTGGAGAGACACTAGGATACTTGCAGGCGGTCGACTACGTTGACGATCTCGATGTTCCTACCTACTCCCACCGTTGTTACGTTGACGCCATCGCTTCTGTCTCAGACTCATCGTCTTCAGTGTGTTTTGACAACGCCATCGACCATGCTCTTTCCCCATCTCACCGCCGCCAACTTCTCGCTCTCCTTCACAAGTTTCTTTCTTCTTTCGACTGCCATCAGCCGTCATTGGGCCGTGCCACCGGTGTTTCTCACACCATGGACACCGGTTCCCACTCCCCCTTGCGACAGCGCCCGTATCGTGTATCGGCCAAAGAGCGACCAGTAATTACAGAACAAGTGGACGACATGCTCAAACGTGAAGTCATCCGTCCTTCTCAAAGTCCTTGGTCTTCACCTGTCGTGTTGGTAAGAAAAACAGATGGCTCCATTCGTTTTTGTGTCGACTACAGACGCCTAAACAAGATAACAAGAAAAAGACGTTTATCCACTGCCTCGAATCGATGAAGCTCTCGACTGCTTGCAAGGCGCAGAATATTTCACTTCCTTGGATCTGCGCTCCGGTTACTGGCAAGTTCCAATGGCCGAACCTGACCGTCCGAAAACCGCATTCGTTACACCCGATGGCCTCTACGAGTTTAACGTCATGCCCTTCGGGTTGTGCAACGCGCCTGCTACTTTTGAGCGTATGATCGATACCATCCTTCGCGGCCACAAATGGAAGACATGTCTATGTTACCTCGACGACATCGTCGTCTTCTCAACCGATTTTCCGAAACACCTCACTCGCCTGCATGACATTCTGACCTGTCTCGCCTCTGCCGGCCTACAGCTCAACCTCAAAAAGTGCCGTTTTGCTGCAAGCAAGTTAACCATCTTGGGTCACGTAGTCTCAAAGGACGGCGTCCTCACGGACCCAGACAAGCTCCGCGCCGTTGCTGACTTCCCTACGCCCACGTCTATCAAAACCCTCAGAAGTTTTATTGGCTTATGTTCGTATTTTCGTCACTTCGTGCGCAACTTCGCATCCATCATGGCGCCCTTGACAAGTTTACTTTCCGACAGTAACGGCATAGCAGTGTGGTCACCTGAATGTGATGCGGCATTTCAGCCGTTGCGCCACTTGTTGACCTCACCACCGATTCTTCGCCATTACGACCCTGTTGCTCCTACGCAAGTGCACACTCACGCCAGCGGAGTTGGCCTTGGTGCGGTCTTAGCGCAACGGAAAGCTGGCTATAATGAATACGTCGTCGCTTTTGCTCGCCGTACTCTAAAGAAAGCAGAATTGAATTACTCAGTGACAGAAAAGGAGTGCCTGGCGATCATCTGGGCACTAAGCAAGTTTCGGCCATACCTTTATGGCCGTTCTTTCGCCGTAGTTACAAACCACCATGCCCTTTGTTGGCTTTCTTCCTTGAAAGACCCGTCGGGACGCTTAGGACGTTGGGCGCTTCGCTTGCGACATCCGCGTCATGTACCGCTCCGGTCGCAAGCACTCCGACGCTGATGCGCTCTCCCGCTCCCCACTGACGCCTGACTTGGCGTCTTTGTCAGACTCCGCGTCCACCCTGTCACCATTGACCATCACCGACATGCACACAGAGCAGCGCAAGGACCCAACACTTGCAATGTTACTTGACTACCTTGCCGCTCCGTCTGATGTCCGTTCGACACGAGCACTGCGTCGCCAAACCACCCACTTTTCCGTGCGAGACAACATTCTATATCGCCGCAACTATATGCCGGATGGTCGGAAATGGCTCCTTGCTATACCTCGTCATATGCGCTCTGACATCTGCGCATCTTTTCACGCTGATCCCCTAAGCGCTCATGCCGGCGTCCTCAAAACTTACACAAGGTTGCGTCAGCGCTATTATTGGCGAGACATGTACAACTTTGTGCAATTTAGCTTTCTAGAGCATGTAGTGGCCGGGCTGTTTACAACAGAAGTTGCGATACTTGGCAATCTTCAAAAGCAAATTATCTAAAAAGTAAAAATTCAACATTATTTTGCTGCGTCTAGGAAATAGATAAATATGTCCTAAAGCTACAGAGAAAGCCGCAATGCAGTAAATGCGGTAGTTTCTTCTAAATATGGTCACAACTGAGACACATTTCGCAAAAGCCATGTATATCATGCTTGATCTTGAACATTTATTTCTAAATCACATTATTCAATTTCTTTATAATATAAATAGTTGTAATCTACAAGAATTAGGCTTTTTTATGGCATATACGACAACTTTATATCCTAAGTAGAAGAGCCACCACGGTTGCTCCAAAAGTACTCGAAACGGGGGGCTGGTGGCACCGGACCACCACCTTAACATTTGTTAGCCGGTGAAAAGCGGTCACCGGGGAAAGATAAACAAGTACACGTGTCAATATGAACACTCTGTATATTGCTTATTCCTTCACTAGTCACTAGTGGCAATTATAGTTGACCTCTAACAAATTAAACATTACTCTTTATCAAAATTTACACGCGTCTATGTCTTATCCTGGTTCCACCTTTCAAGCGTTAAAATAGGTACTTACGTGAATAGATAACAGTGTTTCAGCCTTTTTAAAGCGCCCGAAAAAAAAGTCGATTAATCGATTAATCGACGAAAAACCCCGCATCGAAATCGATTAATCGATGATACGCTAAAGCGACGAACGATTAATCGTTAATCGATTAAAACATTTAATCGACCATCCCTACAAGGGTGCGATGAAACCGATCGGTCAGGCCGTTAGTCTGGGGGTGATAGCTAGAAACTGTCTTGTGGACAGTGCCGGAGGCTCGAAGAACTTCGTTTAGCAGTTGGGAAAGGAACGCCTTTCCACGGTCACTGAGCAGTACAGGAGGAGCACCAATAGAAACGACTTCGAATGCGGTCATAGGTTTTATGGAACACAAGGTGGCCAGCTGTCAAATCATCGTGAAAGGCGTTGAGGACACGAAGTCGGAGAGAGCGTGGTAGAACTGGCACCCAGCGTTGCCCGTCAGGATGGTAAATACGGCGATAGAGCACGCCATCGTCCAGCTTAAAGTGCGCGAGCTGGCGACGGAGGCGCGCATTAGGTGGACGAGAAGCCCCAGAGAGGTGATCAATGAAGCGTTGACCGTACGGGTGAGCCAGCTGAGGAAATGCAGTTGGTACATTGAGGCCAGGTAGGGAACCGTAGCAGTGTCGGTCGAACTGGTGACGTGCGAAGCCATTGCAGAGGCGTCGAGCGGGGCCGTGGGAAGCGGGCAGCGAGAAAGAGCGTCGGCGTCTTGGTGTTTCTTTCCGGACTTGTATATGATTTCGAAATCATACTCTTGGAGGCGTAAAATCCAGCGACCCAGGCGTCCAGACAAGTTCTTGAGCGTGGAAAGCCAGCATAGAGCGTGGTGGTCCGTAACGATGGTGAAATGACGGCCGTGGAGATAAGGGCGAAACTTCTGTATCGACGAAACAATAGCCAGGCACTGTTGCTCAGTGATCGTATAGTTCTTTTCGGAAGCGCTGAGTTCACGGCTGGCGTATGCAATGACTCTCTCCCGCGAAGAGTTGTCGCGTTGCAGAAGAACAGCACCTATACCGTGGCCGCTAGCGTCTGTGTGTAGGAGAGTCGGTGCGGCCCCATCAGAATGGCAAAGCACAGGTGCAGAGGTGAGGGCGTCCTTAAAGCGTGCAAACACTAATTCGCATTCCTGGGACCACAGAAAGGGGCCACCGCAGGCTAGTAGCTTGTGTAATGGAGCTGCGATGAAGGCAAAGTCTGGATAAAGCGACGGAAATAAGAGGCTAGGCCAAGGAAACTGCGCAAGTCTTTGGGTCTGTCAGGACGAGGAAAGCGAAGAACTGCAGCAGTCTTGTCAGGGTCCGGCTGAATGCCATCCCTGCTCACGACATGACCCAGTATCTTAATGGCTTTGCTGGCGAAACGGCATTTCTTGGTGTTCAGCTGAAGACCAGCGCGGGCGAGGCACGTCAGAACTTCACCCAAGCGTTGCAGGTGCTGATTAAATGTCGATGAAAAAATGACAATGTCGTCCAGATAACAAAGGCAGGTCTTCCATTTCAGGCCACGCAGCACGGTGTCAATCATGCGCTCAAAAGTCGCGGGCGCATTGCAGAGCCCGAAAGGCATTACGTTGAACTCGTACAGTCCATCAGGGGTTGCGAACGCCGTTTTTTCTTTATCGTCTTCGTGCAAGGGGATTTGCCAGTAACCGGAACACAAATCGAGGCTGGAAAAGTATTCCGCACTTTGGAGGGAATCAAGGGCGTCGTCAATGCGGGGCATAGGGTAGACGTCTTTTCGAGTTACCTTATTGAGCGCCCGGTAATCGACGCAAAAGCGCACGGAGCCATCTTTTTTGCGGACAAAGACAACAGGAGACGACCAAGAACTAGCCCAGGGGCGAATGACCTTGCGTTCCAGCATGTCGGCGACGTTGTCTTCGATGATTTTCCGCTCGGCTAGAGACACACGGTATGGGCGGTGCCGCACGATAGATGTGTCGTCTGTCAGAATGCGATGCTCTGCAACGGTTGTTTGGCACAACGTCGACGAATAGACATCAAAAGAATTAGTGTGCTTTTTCAACAAAGCCAGCAGCTGTTGTGTCTGCGCGGGTTTCAAGTCGGTGCTGATGACTGCTGTAAGGGCGGCGGCCGAAGAAGAAACACCAGAAGATGGGTCCCCAGAAAAGACTGGTGTAAGTGGCAAGACGCAGACAGGCTCCAGATCGGCGACGCATGCAACGGCTGTGCCTTGCGGAAGTAGAATTTTTTCTGGCGTTCCGTTAGTAGCAGTGACCAGTGCAGATCCATTGTGGAATCGAACAACTCCCGATGTAAATGCTATGCCTTTAGTAAGGCAACGGGAAGAAGGGAACACCAAGACGTCACCATGGTCAATGTCGTTGGATAGGAGGGTAACAAGTTGGTTTTGTCTTGGGAGTAGTTCCGTATCTACCGCAGCGGTCAGGTGAAACGGCGTGTGGGATTTCTTCGCCAAGCAAGTGTTCGGTGTCGGTAAGGTGTACCACACGCTGCCCACAACAAATAGCAGCAGAAGCAGAAGATAGAAAATCCCATCCCAAAATCAGCTGGTGAGAGCACGGGTATAGCACAGCAAACTGTATGTGATGGAGAATGTCATCAATAAGTACACGCGCAGTACAGAAGGCAGAAGGTCGAATAGAGTTCCCTTCGGCTGCAACCAGCGTGGGACCTTCGTAAGGCGTCATAACTTTCTTTAGACGGGAACACAAATGAGCATTCATAACAAAGCGGCACCAGTATCCACTAAAGCATCCACGGTCACTCCTTCTACATACACACGAAGCATATTGGATGGGCGCGCTGGAGGAATTTCAGCCTTGTGTGTCTATGCAGTTTTTCCTCCGGAAACTGCATCGCTTAGTTTTCCGCGCGACCGGTAGAGATAAGTGAGGCAGGCCGAAGTGGTGACGATGAGCGGCGGAAGGACGATGGGGAATGGCGTCTGGCTGAACGGCCAGAGCCACGTGCTTCAGGTGATGCAGGCGGAGATGGAGAGCGGTGCGATGGTGCAGAGTAACGCCGCCCTTGGTAAGAGGCCCCACTATAAAAATCGCGCTCACACATATCGTAGCACCGACGCTCGTCTTGCTGGCGCTCGCGGCAAAAACGTGATATGTGGCCGCGATAGCCGCAATAATAGCATATAGGACGAGACGAACGCCAAGGGGGGTAGTAGGGGGTGTTCGGTGTACCGTGTGAAAGTTAGGTCAGATGGGCCGCTGAAAGCTCTGGCGGTGACGACGGGAAGTGAACCGTGGGCGCAGTAGCAACCGACGCGTAAGTTGGTAGCGGCAACGGAGAAGTGACGTGGCAGAGAGGCTTGGCAGCAACTTGCGCGTATGTCGGTCGTGCGGTTGTGGGTAATGCGTGAGGGACAGGAGCTCGTACTGGCACAGCGCAGGTCAAGGACGCCAGTTCTTCCCTGATAACGTCACGCAATGACCCACCAAAAGGTTGGCTGGGACACGACGAAGGTGAGGGTAACCCCATAGATTGCAACTCTTCGCGTATGAGCGCGCGAATCAGTGTTCGTAGATCGTGGTCCACCGTAGAATGGGCGCCGTCAATGTCGGGCTGTAGGCGGACAGACTCGAGCTCATCGAGGCGCTGACAAGTGTTGACGACGTCAGCGACGGTAGCGGGATTCTTAGTTGCGAGGGCATTGAAGGCAAGAGTTCTAATGCCTTTTAGAAGGTGACGTACCCTGTCCGACTCCGACATTGAAGAATTCACACGTCGGCAGCGTGCAAGGACGTCCTCGATGTACGAGGTGTACGACTCGCCCAGGTGTTGTTTGCGAGCATCGAGACTTTTCTTGGCGAGAGTGGACCGAACGGCCGGTGCGCCGAACACTACACGAAGCTGGTGCTTGAAGAGAGTCCAGTTGATCAAGTCGGTCTCGTGG
Source organism: Dermacentor silvarum (assembly GCF_013339745.2). Taxonomy (NCBI): domain Eukaryota; kingdom Metazoa; phylum Arthropoda; class Arachnida; order Ixodida; family Ixodidae; genus Dermacentor; species Dermacentor silvarum. Next base: position 20,018,252 of record NC_051159.1, read on the forward strand.
TTAAAGAACCACGTCTTCGCCACACCAGACAGATAGAAGGAGACATGGCGGAGTTTATTAAAATCATCCCAGTGATTAGCGGAACTGACTCGCTCATAATCGTGCAGCCAGTCTTCGACATCCTCTCCGCGAAGACCAGCGAAGAGATGGGGGTCACGCTGGGGTCTGTTGATGATAAAGGAAGGAGGCACTTGCGATGTCGGAATGGTGGCAATACGGGCGCCAGGCTGCATGTCCTGCGGCATGCTAGCTGACGGTTGGCGCAAGCGGCGACCAGAACGAAGCTCCAGGAGGCATACCGGACGGCCAGAGGATGTAGGACCGAAGAGAACACTCCACCACTTGTGATGTCTCGGTTGGGACGACGTTTATTAGGCCCGGGAGCTCGTCAGCGAACCAGCGCAGCACAGCGGTGATGATGATGATCACATATACAGGCGAAGAGGAGCATAGGTAAAAGTGTGAGGATGACGATGATAACATACAGATGAGGAAGATGTGCGTAATAAACGCCCACAATATATATATATATATATATATATATATATATTGTGAGCATTGTTGATACGCTTCATATTCTCATTTGTACATACTCATCATCACCATTCCGGGCCTGGTGGTGGGGCTCTCGCTTGAGACAATAAAGAAGAGAGTGACCGCCTAAACGTTGTCTCGCAAGTGGTAGCGTGTGCTGTCCGGTCCCTCGGTCCTCTCGCCTCGGTCTCACTTCAGCTTCACCTACGCTACACCCCTGGAGCTCCGCTCGGGCCGCCGCCCTCTGCCGCCGCGTGAACAGCTCGATGGCGGAGAGTGACCGTGTACGCCACCTGCTCAAGGGTATTGCGACTGTGGCATTCAATGCTCTTGTCGTGCTGAACCCCACTACCGTCGCAGACATCATCAGTACGTGTCAGCGCCTGGATGAGCTTACTATGATCCGCTTATACCCTGACACGTATGATTTCAGGGCGTCCAACGATAGCGAGCTACTTGCTCTGATTCGCTCCATAATCCGTGAGGAACTGCACGCCCAAGCTTCGTCGACCTCTCCGGAAGTTCATATGAGACCTCCTGGTGGCGGCCTACGCCATATCGTGAGGGAAGAAATAGCTGCTGTGACGTGCCCGCTAACCCCGAACCCGCAACCCATCCCTACGCCAACTTATGCTCAGGTTGCCTCCCTGGTGCCACCCTTGCAGCGGCCACCACACCAGGCACCTGCGCCAACTTATGCTCAGGTTGCCTCCCTGGTGCCACCCTTGCAGCAGCCATCACACCAGGCACCTGCGCCAACTTATGCTCAGGTTGCCTCCCTGGTGCCACCCTTGCAGCAGCCACCACAGCAGGCGCCTGCAATACACGGGTCCCTGAATTCCATCACTGCGCGACCACCACCTCTTGAATCTTACAACACGTGGAGCCCACCTCGGCCTGTTTGCTACTACTGCGGCATCCGTGGCCACATTTGAAGGTTTTGCCGACGCCGTCAGCAAGATGAAAGGCGTGGCTATGACGGTTTTGAAAGGGATGAGTTTTCTGAGCCTGTACCACAACGTCGGCGTTCGTACTACAATTACTATCCTCGACGTTCCCCATCTCCGCAGGAATTCAACGCTGCCGGTTCATTGCGCTTCCCGCGTCGTCGCTCTCCATCACCGATGCGGCGCTCCTTTTCCCCTCTTCGACCGGCTACTTCCTCCTCCGATCACCGCCCGGAAAACTAGATAGTGCAGCTTCAGGAGGGAAAGCTGCATCCTTTGGACAACTTGAAATTCCTCCGGAGCGCCCGTCAAATGTACTTGTGGTGTTTGTTGAAGGTATACGGACGGAAGCCTTGGTTGACACGCGTGCATCGCTTTCGGTTATTAGTACTGACTTGTGTTCTCCATTGCGAAAAGAAAAGTGAAGACACCATATAATGGCCCTCCCCTTCGTTGTGCTAATGCAGTTCTTGTTCAGCCCTCCGGTGTTTGCACTGCGCGTGTTTTCATTGATGGCATCCTTCACCACATTCAGTTTGCCGTGCTATCTTCGTGTACCTACGCCATGATTTTGGGATGGGACTTTCTGTCCTCAGCGTCAGCTTTCATATCTTGCCGTCAGCGAACTATTCATATGACGGACACTGTCGATGTTCACAGCCTGCGCTTCGTCGCGTGTACTGACTCTTTCATTCCCCCGGGCAGTGAGCATGTTCTACCACTGACTTCCGACGCGATTTTAAATGGTGATGTGTTCCTTGCACCGAGCGGTCACTGCATATCTGGTGGGCTTAGCATTGCTCCTAGCCTGGTGCGGTTTCAAGACGGTAGAGCGTTGATCGCTGTGCATAACCCTACTTCTTCGCCAGTAGTGATCTCGCTGGGCACCGCTGTCACCTGCATTACGGACACCGAACCTCTTTCACTAGTACCCCTTCACACCGAATCACCAGCTTTGTCTACCACAACCGACGATCATGCTGCGTCCACTGCTTTAACGGCCGCGATAAATCCCGATCTGACTGCTGCACAGAAAGAAGACCTTTTGGCCCAACTGCAGAAACAGCGCCTTATTTGACGATAACACCAAGCTTCTGGGACGCACTTCCGTTGCTGTGCATCGCATCGAAACCGAAGGCAGTTCGATTGTACGCCGTCGCCCGTATCGCGTGTCTTCCGCAGAACGAAAAATCATTGCGGACAACGTTGATGACATGCTTAACAGAGACATCATTCGGCCATCGTCCAGATCTTGGTCGTCTCCTGTTGTGCTGGTCCGGAAGAAAGACGGCTCTGTACGATTTTGCGTCGATTATCGAGCACTTAATAAGATCATGCGCAAAGACGTATATCCGATGCCAAGAATCGACGATGCCATTGACTCCCTCCAGGGCGCTGAATATTTCTCAAGTCTCGACCTTCGATCCGGGTACTGGCAAATACCCATGCATGAAGCGGACAAGGACAAGACTGCCTTTGGACTTTACGAGTTGAACGTGATGCCCTTCGGTTTATGTAATGCTCCTGCAACATTTGAACGCATGATCGACACAGTTTTACGCGGCCTTAAGTGGAAGACCTGTCTGTGTTATTTAGATGACATCGTTATTTTTTCTACAACTTTTCGTCAGCACCTTGAGCGTTTGGACGATGTTTTAACATGCATTTCTAACGCTGGACTCCAACTCAACACAAAGAAATGTCATTTTGCCCGAAAGAACATCAAAGTATTGGGCCACCTTATCAGAAAAGATGGCGTTCCACCAGATCCTGACAAGGTTGCTGCCGTGATTCGCTTTCCTCGCCCAGAAAATCAAACGCAGTTGAGAAGTTTCTTGGGCCTGGCTTCTTACTTCCGCCGCTTCATCAGTCATTTTGCTGCCATGGCGTTTCCGCTGCACAAGTTGCTGATGTCGGGCACTGCTCTCACTTGGACAAACGACTGCGAACGTTCTTTCCAAGCCCTCAAGCAAGCCTTGACATCCGACCCCGTCCTGTGTCACTTCGATGAGAACGCACCAACTTGTTTGCACACCGACGCTAGTGGCCATGGGATTGGTGCTGTCCTTCTACAGCGTGATACCACTGCACGAGAGCGAGTTGTTGCTTATGCCAGTCGCACATTAACGGCTGCCGAACAGAACCACTCGATCACAGAACAGGAATGCCTCGCAGTAGTTTGGGCCATACTAAAATTTCGACCACATCTTTATGGACGTCACTTCACTGTCATAACCGACCATCACGCCTTATGCTGGTTGTCGTCACTGAAAAATTTGTCTGGACGCCTTGGTCGCTGGGTGGTCCGATTACAAGAGTACGATTTTGACGTTGTGTACAAGTCTGGGAAATACATCAAGATGCCGACGCTCTGTCTCGCTGCCCGCTTCCACTATTATCTTCGAGCACGTCTCTCCATTCCGCGCCACTTGATGAGACTATGTCTCCCCTTACGTTATTACCGCTAGCTGTTACTGACACGACATCTTCTAATCGCGGCACTCAGTTCGCCTCGTGTCAACGTTCTGACCCCTGCTGCAGCAGCATCATTGAACGGCTGTGCGGTACTATTTCTGCACCGAATGCCCGATTACGTCTACAACTGCGACTATTTAAGCTCGAGAATGATGTGCTGCACCGCTACATTTACAACGCTGACGGACACCACTGGGTACCCGTTCTTCCACGTTCGCTGCACACACAAATCCTTGAAGCCTTTCACGACGACCCATCTGCGGGCCACTTGGGTTTCCACAAAACGTGCCACCGCGGTTAGGAGCCGTTTCTTTTGGCCAGGCATGTCTACCTTTGTGGCTAAGTACGTCGCTTCTTGCGTTCACTGTCAACAGCGGAAACGACCAACTTGACCTCCTGCTGGCCTTTTACAGCCCATCCCATGTCCCGAGACACCTTTTGCCATCGTTGGCATAGACTTGGTCGGACCTCTGCCCATAACGCCACCAGGTTATCGTTGGATCGTGACAGCTGTCGACCACCTCACACGGTACGCAGAGACGGCGCCTTTACGCTCTAGTTCGGCCTCAGACGTTGCCAACTTCTTTTTGGATGCCATTGTGCTGCGTCATGGTGCACCTCGTGAACTATTGAGCGATCGCGGCAAGACTTTCATGTCAACAATGATCGAAGAAGTACTCAGAGCTTGTGGCACAGTTCATAAGACGACATCCGCGGACCACCCTCAAACAAATGGCTTAACAGAGCGATTTCATCGCACGCTAACAGATATGATATCCATGTATATCGGGCCAAGCCACGACAACTGGGACAAACTTTTACCTTTTGTGACGTTTGCTCACAACACTGCTATCCAGCGAATCGCACAGAAGGGGTACTCACCCTTCTACCTCGTTTACGGCCGTTCGCCGACGTTCGCCATCGACGCCACTTTCTTAACTGCCCCAACTAACACCTCGGCCAGTATACCCGAAAAGTTCGTCTCGCGACTTCACTAATGTCGTGACCGTGCTCGATTCAATACAGAAGTCAGTCAACTAGACCGCAAGCAACGTTAGGACATCTCTCGTCGAGACGTCTCCTTTCGTGCTGGAGATGAAGTGCTCCTTGGGACGCCCATTCGTACACCCGGTTTGTGTGAGAAGTTTGAATCCCGCTTCCTTGGCCCCTACATTATTAATGAACAAACATCCCCAGTGAACTATCGTGTTACTCCCGTCGAGGTCTCTTCGGACCATCGTTGTCGTGGTTCGGAGATCGTTCACGTTTCGCGTCTCAAACGATTCGTTCGGCGTTTCCCTCCTGGCTAAGTCACGGCCTGGCTGGCCGCTTGCGCGCGCGGGGAAATTAGTGTGAGCATTATTCATACGCGTCATATTCTCATCTGTACATACTCATCATCACCATTCCGGGCCTGGTGGTGGGGCTCTCGCTTGAGAGAATAAAGAAGAGAGTGACCGCCTAAACGTTGTCTCGCAATATATATATAGTGTTGGAGAGCCAGCATACTCGGTACATTGATGATAATTCCGCAGTCGCACAACACGTCCCCGCTGAACGAAATATATATTTGGAGGTTTCGGCCGTGGTTTGACCTGTAGCAAGAGTGATCCAACAGACAAAAGATGACACCCCTTTAGACTTTTTAAAAAAGCCTCAATATGCAATATTGCGCTTGCATTGCTGCAACTCGTACTATGCGCGGTAATTTCACTGAAAGCTGCGCAACGAACAAGCGAAGCACAGTTGTATTACACATAGAAATATTCATATTGCAGTATGCCATGCATGCCACTTAGCTTGAGCCTTCTTTCTTTTTCAGGGTCCACCTGGCAAGGACGGAGCAACAGGGGAGAAGGGCACTCAGGTTCGTGGCCTCATCTAACATTGGTTCTTTCTGTGCGCGCTTGTCCTGAGCAGCATAGCACTGCCATTGCATGCTCCATGTACCAAAGACATGACTAGAACCACAATTTATGGTGTCAATGTCTTTCGCATTCTGCTATTGCTACCGAAGGTGTAGATGGGATCCCCGACTGCGGCTACCACAGTCCAACGGGCAAGCAATGGGACCACTGTCGCCGCCATAAAATTGCAATTACAAAATGTTGGTAAAGTAAATTTTTAGACAACCTTCCCGAATTCGTATGTCATAGCATATGGGCGACTTTCTAGTGAGGCTTATTTATTACACATCATGTAAATAATGAGCGAATGAATAAATGAATCTATCGATCCATCGGCTAATCACTCAATTATCCCATCCATCCATTCATGCATCCATCCTTCCACCTCCCCACCCACCCACCCACCCACCCACCCTTCCATCCGTCCATTCATCAATCATTCATTCTTTCATTCAATAAATAAATAAATAAATAAATCATTATGTCACCTTAACAGAAATTTAAAAGGTAAGCTGGGCTTCTGCGAATAAGCTCATTATTAATGAGCTCATTATTATTCCACGCGACCAGAGAATAAAACATAAGGGCAGAAGAAAATGAGCAGGAAAGGGCCAGAAAGGTCTGCCATATTCTTAGTTTTTCAAGTGAGTATTTACGTGGCTTCAAGTTATTTAAAGGTGTACATGTACTACAGATGCTCGATAACTTTCGCTTCAACAATGACGAACTTAAATGGGGAAAATGTTTTGAGGGCGAAATGATTCATTAAGCACCGTGTGCAATCTCCTACGACTAACATTAATGAATATCGCCAACGTTTATAGGAAAAAATAGCAAAGAAACAGTAAGGTGTTCCGCATCGTTATCTAGTGCAAAAATAAGATAGAAAAAAAAATATTTCAAATGAACTTGACGTAGGGCAAGTTTCTGCAGGATAACGGAGAGAAAACAGGACTGGGGACCACTCTGTGAGTGCCTGCGTTATCCGGCCTTCTGATTTTTGTGCCCGCCTCATTTCTGTTAGAATGGCTACTCTTCAAACATAACTATTTTTCCTTCACTCTTGTTCGCTCCCTCTTCTTTCTTAAATCTTCTGCAAATATTCAACAATGTCAAGTTATTCATTATTTATTAGTGTTGCAATGGGGGACACAATGGGGTCACATAGCAATGGGGTCACATAGAGCGGCTGATAAAAGTTCGATGTCGATGTCAGAGGCGGCAACAACTATACCAGAATGGCTGTCGTCAGGGTCAAAGGAAGGCTCTCATAACGTAAACTTGGCACGAGTGCAGTCGAAAAGAGCTTTAGTGACTGATCGAAAATTCCATCCAAGAATGACGTCGCACGAGGAACCGGATAGGACGACAAATTCAACAACATAACGCGTTGAATGACGACCCGGGCTGTGCACGATGCTGAGTGCAATGCGAGGTTTTCATAAGCAGAGATAGATAGGTAAGTGGGATGGTCCCTTGGTTGAAATTGCGGCAAAGATTTTCACTAATAACACAAACGGCGGCTCCTGTGTCGATAAGTGCGTGTACGGTCACGCCGTCTGTGGACAGCTCAACTTCGTTCATAGGAGAAAAATTTAGGTCTGGAAATGTTCGGCGTAAATGCAGTTCTTGCGTCTGGGACTGCGACTCCGGCTGTGCTGAGTCGGCGAACCATTGGGGAAATGAATGGGCGCCGTGGGGAGCGCGACTAGCGTGAATTGCAGGGGCGGTGACTGGAAGATGAGCCCGGAGGAAAGTTAGATGAGACATGACGCGGAAGTAAAACATGTATGTAGCTTGAGAGCGCCGCCGCTTTCATGGAAAGGGAAGTTCCGACGGCAGTAGAATCATGCTACGTGTCCCGGGAAACCACAGGAATAGCATATTGACCGGTTATGAGGAATTCGCCAGGGGTTGACGACATGGGCTCCTGCGGCCGAGTAGGGGACGGGAAGCGGAAGGTGGTGGCGGCACATGGAAAGTGCTGGTGGTCTGGTAGGTGTCAGCTAGAGGGGTATATGGCCGGGCGACAGCGTGAGTGTAAGTCAGCGGTCCAACAACGGGCTGCAGAGGAGGGGCACATGGCAGCGCCTCGGCAACTTGCGTGTGACGTTGTTGACGAAGCGAAAGAACCAAGGATGTCACCGTTTCAGCTGTGCAAGTCGCCGGAGAGAGTTGACGCGCGACTTGCTGGCAGATGAACTGCTTTCTCTGTGGCATTAAAGCAGAAATATCGGCAGCGTCGCGGATTAAATCCAAGGGAGTGAGATCTGCAGTGTCCTCCTGAACAGCAGTACATGTTGAGACACGCTGCTTGCGCAGCTCGTCATACTGCTGGCAGAGCTGAAGTACCTTGGCAACCGTCTGGGGACTCTTGGCGACGAGCATCGGGAAGGCGTGGTCATCGATGCCTTTCATGACGCGCTTGATCATGTCAGCTCCATCCATAGATGAGTTGACGCGCTTGAAGAGCGAGAGCATTTCTTCAGTGCATCTGATAAAGTTCTCGTCCTTGCGTTGAGCTCGAACACGCAAGCGCTGTTTAGCACGAAGGCGACGAATGGCGGGATGGCTGAAGACCTCAGTCGAAGTTGCCGTGAAAGCTGACCAGGTGGTGGAGACTGGATTCATGATTTCGGAACCATAGTTTCGCCACGTCCGTCAAGTAAAAGATTACATTAGTGAGCTTTGCGCGGTCTTCCCACTTATTATCGCGCTTACAGGGTCGTAAGCGGCCAGCCAGTCCTTGATGTCGAGCTCTTCAGTTCCGCTAAATAGCAGGATCGCCCTGCCGGATGAAGCCAGGGCAGATAATGGCCGTGAGTATGGGAGGAACAGTCTAGGGCGGTCCCGGATTTTGCATCGCTTGAGCTGGTGGTAGCGTCCGGCTGCGGAGTTCCAGGATGTTGAAGAGAAACCCAGCGCCTCCACCGAATGCAACGGGGCGTTTGCCTAGCAGCACTTGATCTAGCTTTGCAGCGGTAGGACTCAAGTCAGTGGGTGCTATGGCTAAGCAGGCGACAAGCGCCGCATGTCTTCTGCCTTTACCAGCACCATGGCCAGTGGCTTCAGCCCCGTGGCGAGTGTTAACAGCTCTTAAGCAAAATCAGTAATTAGGCTAGGTGTCGTCTGGTAGGGAAGTAGATCCACATTGGGAACGTGATAAACAGATTGCCAACCAAAATGCTGTTGTCGAAGGGACATAGATGTTTCGGCTGCCACACGGAAGCATTGGCCGCTGACTGCGAGAAAGGCTTCTGTGTGGAAGCCGGAACGTGCAACCTATTTCGACAACAGCATATTGGTAGGCGACATGTCTATTGCATTTCTTATATGAAGCTGCTTAGGAACTGTCACAATACTGGTCCTCAAAACAGAAAGTAGTGTTTGAAATACACATTAAAATGGCAAAATGGGCGGGTATCGCGTTCATGTTTGCCGCGCGGATTTGAAAATACTTACACAGAACGAAACAAGTAGAATGGACGAGCTCTAGTTGTTTTCTTCTGTGTAAGTTTTTTGCGAATCCGCGCTGCAAACATGAATGCAAGATCCAGCAACCAAACAGCCCACCTTACCCTCCTGGTCGGGCAAATCCTTTGAATCGCACAGTGCTTGTGCACCTCACCGCTTTAATTCATATTTACACGTTAGCCCGTGTGGTAGGAGAAAAAAGCAGTAACCGGCCGAGACCAAAACGCAATACTCCTCGTTACGTTCGGGTTTCAATAAACACATTTTAGAAAACGCAAGATGCTTCAAGTGTATTTGCAGAGGTGACGGTGCCAAGAACTTTTATTGGTCCTGAGAAACTGGCCAGGGGGAGCCAAGGGCTCCCTCAGGTCAAGTCGGTGGCTCCGCCCACGATGGCACCGGGAGGCGAAATCCCATTGCGATGTCGTGGGCCCTCTGGAATTTTCTAGGCTGGGCGCAGCCAGAGAATATGATCAAAAGAGCATGAATCGGCTCCGCATTTGGGGCACGACTGCCGGAAGTGTGGGTCTATCCTGCTAAGAGACCGCGGAGTAGGGTACGTGCGGGTTTGTAGCATTCTGAGCGTGCTAGCTTGTGGTTTATTTAGTTTTGGGTGAGGAGAAGGGAACCACCTCCTTTCCAAGCGGTACTGTGAGACGATTTCGTGAAAGGTGCACAATGGGTCTTTCTGGATGCAAGCCTTGTTACGAGGATGGCCGTTGACGGCTGCGCGGGTCATGCAATCGCGCGCCTGCCGGTGAGCCCGTTCGTTGGGGTTGCAGCCGTGCGGTTGGATCGAGTCCCCTAGGTGTGCCGGGAACCATGAAATGTGGAAATATGCTTGCGTACCAATTTGACCGAAATTAGTGAGCTTGTTGATCGCAATTCTATTCGCCCGTTTCGATACGCGCGCCCCCGAAAAGGACCTAACGGCTGTACGGGAGTCCAAGAAGACGAAGAGGTGAGATGTGCGCTGTGTATGGCCAGGGCGATAGCCGCCTCCTCCACCTCGTGAGCATAATTAGTGCGCACAGAGGCCGCATTGACCGGATTGCCTTTTGCATCCACTATATACCGATAGGACGAACGCGTCTCCGCTGTCGTATCTAGCGACGTCCAGGAATAGGGCGTGTAGTCCCTGTCGAGTGATCTGTTTGAGGATTGCCTGAGCTCTCGCGCGTCTCCTATCCACATAGTGTACTGGGTGAATGTAATCTGCAGAAGTGTTCTCGCTGTTTGTTTAGAAGGAGGAGGAATAAACTTTTATTGTGGAACCAGCACTTTATGATGGCCGGGCCTAAGCCTCCCATCAGGGGACGTCGAGGGCTTGCCTCGCCGCCGCCTCACGGGCGTGCTGGGTCGCCCAGGTTTGGTCGTCGAGGGCGGAGCTCCGCAGAGCCTCACGCAACCTCGAGGAGAGAGTCGTTGGGTTAATGTGTCTGTACTTTGCTGGACACTCCCACAGCATATGCGGAAGCCTAGATTGGAAAAATTACTTATTCGTTATAGCAATGCTTATTTACAAATTCTTCTAATTAATTTTACATGCGAAGCATTTCTTGGCAAACATTTGCCACTTTGAGAGTATCTATCTATCTATCTATCTAGCAGACGCAGGGTGGTAGCCTGCGCCCGGCTGAACTTGCGGTGAGGTGGGGGAAAGGTTCTGCGACTAAGGTAAAATGCCTTGACGAGATCGTTATAAGTAGTCAGATTGTCCCTGGTGTACAACTCGTCTCCGGTGTCTCCGGCGCAGTTTACTAGGCCTCGCGCAATGGAGTGGGTGACCTCGTTGAGGTTGGGGAGGTGTGGGTGGATCCATGTCAGGGAGATCATGCTTTCTTTAAAATGTGGTGCCTGGCGGAGGGTACGAAAGGCTTGAGGAGAAATTCGGCCTTTGCTGAAGTTAGTGACGGCTGAGTGAGAGTCACACACGATGGTGTGACAGGTGGGATCTAGAGTGTCCAGGGCGGCGGCCACTTCTTCAGCCGTTTCGGCACTGGGAGTAGTCACGCTGGAGTCGTGGTGTAGGACTCTATCGCGTGTGGCGACGGCCACAAATTGTGTGCCATGGGAATATTGGGCTGCATCAACAAATGTAATGCCAAGTACATGAGCAAAGGCTTTTATAATAGTTCCGGTCCGAGCTTGGCGCCGTGCCCTGTTATATTCAGGGTGCATATTTCTAGGGATAGGGTCTGTGTGGATCCAGCTACGGATGTCAGTCGGGATCGATAGTTTGGGGCCCTGTTGCTGATGGTAAGTGAAGCCAAGCATGGATAGAATAATGCGTCCGGTTTCAGTAAGGGTGAGCCGTTCAAGCTAAGAGCGTTGTTGTGCTTCAATGAGTTCGGCAAGGGTGTTGTGAACTCCTAGTTGCTTGAAGAGTTCAGTACTGGTGTAATGCAGGAGGCCAAGTGCTTGCTTGTAGACCCCCCCCCCCCCCCCTCGTATGAGGGTGTCGCGCTTGTTTTGCTCAGCCCGGTACCAGTTGAGGTACGCAGCAACGTAGGTAATGTGGCATATGAGAAAGGACTGCGCGAGGCGGAGAAGGCTTTCTTCTTTGAGTCCCCCTCGTCGGTTGGAGATGCGTTTGAGAAGGCGTAGGGCGTTTTGAGATTGGGCGCAGATCTTGTTGAGAGCCAAGGCATTGGAGCCGTTGGTAGAGATGGTGAGACCGAGGACCCGGATACTAGGGACACAGGGTCGGTGATCAGATTGGTGTTTGGGAGGGCGTCCCCGCTGAATGGGCTTGTAGAGAAGAAGCTGCGATTTAGCCGGCGAACAGCGCAGTCCGGTTCCTTGGAGATAGGCTTCAACCGTGTCAATCGCCGTTTGGAGGGCTGACTGCACTTGACCATCACTGCCTTGGTACGCCCAGATGGTGATGTCATCGGCGTAGATGGTATGATTGATATTGTCGACTCGTTGTAGTTGCTGGGCAAGGCCAATCATGACTAAGTTAAAAAGAGATAACTGAACCTTGCAGGGTGCCTTTGCTGCCAAGGGGAAGCTGGTCTGATCGTAACTCTCCGGTCGAGAGGGTGGCCGTGCGATTGCAGAGGAAGTCACGGATGTAATTGTAGGATCGCTCTCCGAGGTGGAGGTGGGAGACCTGGTCAAGGATAGCTTCATGGGAAATGCTGTCAAAGGCTTGAGTGAGGTCAAGTCTCAGGATTGCTTTCGTGTTACGGGAACGGTCGTTTAGTACTTGATGTTTGAGCTGCAACATAGCGTCTTGAGTAGAAAGGTGAAGGAGAAATCCAATGATGGTGTGGGGATAGATAGAGTTGTCTTCGAGGTGGGTGATGATGCGTGCTAAGAAGGGGTGTTCCATCACTTTGCCTACGCATGAAGTGAGGGAGATTTGGCCTTAGGTTGTTGAGACTAGATGACTTGCCAGGCTTTGGGATTAGGATAACGTTGGCAGTCTTCCAGGCAGCAGGGATGGTGAAGGTGAAGCAGTTTCCAGAGCAGGCTTTAGGTCACTTGCTCTTTACGAAGAACACGCGGTGCTTCACCAAAATGTTTCGTGACTTAACTTGACACCATTTCACGACTCGGTACATGGTACAGGCGTAATTAACTTTTTTTAACCAAAATTTGTTTGCCGACTTCCCCTGGGTTTGGTGTGGGTTTCTCGCTAAAAAGCGCACTTTGCGTATTGGCGAGTCGAGTTTATGTGGCACGCTTCCCACACATCAGCTGTGACTAACCTTCCCACCTATCATTAAAAGCCTTGTAGGGGCGAAGCTCCTTAAAGCGGCACCCGTTCGTCCCTCGTCGTAGTAGTAGTGTGTAACCAGTCTGAGAAAAATGAGAAAAAAAATTCCGAAGTTGTGTCCGTAGCGCGGAATCGAACCAGGGACCCCTCGCTTCCGAGCACGCGGCGTTAGCCCACTACGCCACGAAGCACACATAGGCACAAGCACCACGATGGCAATAAATACCCAACATTAAAGGCTCGTTCACACCGGAGGCGGAGCGGCAAAGCGGCCAAGCGGGCTTTTCAAAGCGGCGAGGCGGCGACCGCGCGGGCCTGTTCAGACCAGACGGCTTGCCTGGCTGCCCGCGCCGCCGAGGAGGCGGAGCATCGAGCGCTTTCGCGGGGGACGTGTCGCCATCTCGTGGCACCGGTCGACCGCCCGTGCCCAGATCTCGCGCCGAGATACACCAGCGCCACCGTCGTCTGGCGTTCTGATTGGCTGCGGCAAAGCGGCGAGCTTGGGCGGGCGGCAAAATATCGGTCCGGGGGCGATCGGACTAGCCGCCTCGTTTTCCGCCCGTTTTCGCCGCCTGGAGAGGAGGTTTTCCCCGCTTCGCCGCTTGGCCGCTTGGCCGCTTTGCCGCTCCGCCTCCGGTGTGAACGAGCCTTAACGAAAGGCCGCGTTTCTAGCGCATTTCTAACGCGTTTGTGCTAGCGCGTTACGGCCCGTGTAAGAAGCTGGTGTAAGACGCTGTGGCCTCTCCGCCTTACCTTCAACGCGTTTCGAACGCGCTGCCCAAGGCGGTGGCAAGTCAAGTTCAAGTCGAGGAGCGTTTATGAATACGGGGGGTATACTCTCTCAGCAGTCATGTGATGGCGTCGGCAAACGCGGTGCACGTTCCGGCATGTGTAAATGGCTGCGTAAGACGCTGTGGCCGCTCCCCCTTACTAGAGAGTACTGCACGTCTCTAACGCGTTTGTGCTAGCGTCCCCTTAAGCGGGAGATCCGATGATTCCCTCCGGAGCTTCGCCCACTCATCATCATTCACCCCGTGGATATGCTGTGATTTTTTTTTTACCAGCGCGCGTTTACTTTCCCCACTGGTTGCTATTACGGTCTCGTTATGGTACATTCTTTAAATGCGCAAATTATATAGATGGTGGGTGGGCTATGTGGTGCGAATAAAATACGATGGCAGTGCGTGTTCAAAAGGCTATGACCCAAGGTTAGCGGTCTTGCATAACGAAGCTGCAACATTCTGAACATGACTAAAATGTCAGGTATATCTCTACGTTCACTAATATATGTATGCACGAAAATAAGTCATAATAATCACCCGGAGATGTATCTTGTTTGCTTTGCTGTTCTAAATTTGGGGCTTGTGTTTTTTCACCCACAATGTAAGGTTAATGTGACATTTTTCTCAGAGGTGCTCTACCTCCATCCCTTCATTGCCATTGTCCGTGAGTAGGTCACATCCACAGTAGTTAGCTCAACCCTACGGCAGAAGATACGTATGTACCTTGTGTGGCGTGTTACGTAACACGGCTATGACTTCGATATCGTTCTAAAAAAGTCACTGAGGTTTCAGCCTCACAAATACGGTTAATTTTTTTCCCTTCAACCACATATATGGTATGTAGTGGCCGCCGATGTTGTTGTATGCCCGACCATGTTTTTCTTTTTCCATGCTGATTGACCTGATCTTTTTCAGGCGTAATGGCATGTGATATTAACATGTGCTTTTTAATTTCTGTCAGACGTCTTCGCACCATTTCTCTAAGCAATAATTTTACTACTGGGTCTCGCAACTAAGTTTGATGTTGAAATGATTTCTGTATTATGTGTTTTATTACATGCATTTCTGTGTATTCGCTTTGTGTATTCATGTTTAACCATATCCCTTGCCTAAGGCTTTCTTCTGCAATACTGAGACAAATTATTAAATAATGCACGACCACAGCGATAGAAACGTTCGCGGCGATGGTTATGCACAGCCACGCGTCACGCGGTAATGCCTGCTAGGAACTGCGAGGGGAAAGCCCGCATGCAACAACGCAAGACCACAACTCTTCAATTAGACAAGAAAATAACACAAAATTGAATACAGTGGTGCAAAACAGTATCAGTTTCGTTTGCTTGTGACAATGATTTTCGATGGCTTCTGCACAAGCGTCTTATGTAAATGAAGCAATAAAACTATTGCAGCGATTGTACTGTTGTAGGATAATGTTGTCGGATGGCATCATTCTAGGTCTCGCTCAGCTGCTACAGCAGATTCGGAAGGCAAATCTTCTTGCTTACTCCCAGGTAAACAAATGTAAGTGCTGTGATTACAGCGCGGCCTTTTATGGAGCGTGACGCTTCGGCTTAATTTGGGTCAAAGCACGCCGGTCGAATGTCACTAACGCGTGTGACATTGCCGTACTTATGTATTTGCCGAGTACTCTACATACTAGGCCTTGTTCTGACTGGATCGCTATTTATGTGCACTTAAGTATAGGCGTCTTCACATCAAATTTCAGTACGAAATTGAAGTCAGTAAAAACGTTTGCGTGGCCGCTTTACACAACGCACGACGAATTCGCAGGGTGACACCGGACCTCCTGGACAGTCTGGTTTTCCAGGATCCCGGGGCCCACCTGGCCTTCCAGGCAGCAATGGATTGCCAGGAATGAAGGGCACAGCGGTGAGCAAGAACCTGCCATTTTCAAACTGTACAATATTTAACTTTTCTCTCTGTGTGTGTTTTTATGTTAAGAATTTTGAGAAGCCAATAATTGGTCTTTTGAGACCACATTTCCGCTAATATCGACGAAATCAGCAGGAAGGAATTGTTATTTAAATTTTTCTTTCAAAGTACACTTTCAGTTTCAGCCTGCCATCAGTGCAGAAAAAGGTAATGATGAGCACATTTTAAAACTTTACTATTTAGTTTCAGCTGCCACTAATGTGTTTACAAAATCTGTCGAACATGATCCTATATTTTTCTAAGACGCCCGTCGGGATGCCGGTTAACGAGATGCCTGTGCCTTAGCGAGGCAACACTGCGCAGTGCAGAGGCAAAGCGCAGAGGAAGGCCGTCAAGAATGCCGCATGTGCTCAACATAACCGCAAGGCGGACTTCGATGGTCCCCGATTCACTTCATTATCTGTGATGCTCGTCGCCTCGCATGGCGTTGTCGTCGAGCGTTTCTCTGTCGCATATTCCTCTCTTCTCTCTGCGCTAGGCGCTGCAGTAGATTCGCTTTTCTTGTGCGGTAGTCTGGTCGCTCTAGCTGTGCTTTGTTTGATGCTTCCTGTATTACCACCCGTGTCTTGTTCACCTCGCAACAATAACTCACTGTTCACCAAGCCTGTTGTTGAAAAAAAGAAGACGTACCACAGAGTCATTTACTCGTTTCGACTGGCAGTCACAGTTTCTCATAATGAAAGGGAAATACTGTCACCTACCCAGATTGTAGCACGAAGCGACAAAGGAAACCCGTACAAGTTTCTCGGTGCCTCGAAAGATCGCTAGTGAAGCCTAGTGCTCATTTGCTGAAAACGCATCTCGCCGTTTCTACCAATCTTACATAAGATGAATCAAGCCATCTTTTGACCCCTACTCCTAAATCGGTTACATAGTACAAACCATACCTTGTTTCATGTCAAAGCAAAAAGGCGAAGGTGACAAAAAGGCGAAGGTGACAGACATGTCTGTCACCTTCGCCTTTTTGTCTTCGTGTGCGCGCTGCAGTCTCAAGAAGTTAGTTGTTGGGCTAGTTGGTTTAATATGTTGCGTAGATGAGCGCAGAAAAAAAGTTCGACATGTGTTAGACTTCTAACACACGAAGGCGAAATCCTGCTGCACCTTTGGTGTACGTGAAGTTATACAAGCGGGATTACACTTCTTTGTAAGACACATTGATAATGCAATAAGTTATGCAATCATGGCTCGACTTCTTGCAAGACATAACGCGCCGCAATTGGAAACGCGGCCGCTATTCGATCCCGCAATCTCGTGCTCAGCAGCGCAACGCCCTAGCTGACTGAGCCACCGCGGCTTAGCCCAGAAGATCTTCATGAAACCTCTAAGTTGAGCTACTGCTGTCCTTCCTTTATTTACCAGTGTTTACGTAACTATCACCAAGACCTGTTAGCTGGCACTACCACGAGCGTCACGTATAGAATGCGATATTAGGAGTATGCACGTGGCCAGTAGGTCTTCTAAGCTACCTAATGCATCCAAGCTCACTATTTATTGTTGCTTCCAGGGTATTCCCGGCTCAGCAGGCCACAAAGGTGAACAAGGTACGAAAGGAGAGATGGGACCGATGGGTCCAAGGGGCATCGCCGGACCTCCCGGTCCCTCTGGAAAACGGGTGAGCCCGGTGTATCCTTGCTTTAAATGCTCATTGGGATTGCCAACACAGAGGCGTGCTTTGTTTTGTAGAAATAAGCATCCTGTTTTGTATACGCTGATAGACGAAGGTTTCTCCAGTTGGCACTGATTTTTATTTCACCCATCCCACGCTGTGTCTTCAAGTGTCCTTATTTCACACCCTTCATTCTATGACTGTGTTACCGTTGGCATCACTCTGTTACTCTATGAGGGCACCGGCTACTCGTTCTACGCACTAGATGGCCTCCAGTACTTGCTAGCTATGACAATCCAACTAGAATATTGTTACGCAGAGGTGAACGACGATAGCTCAGAAGACGTCGAACCGTCAACACAGTCTGAATGGGCTCTCCGTCAACGTTCTGTATCTTTGCAAATACATCTTATATTATTGCTCCATACGCTTAATATTTGCTGAAAATGCCGGGTATCCGTCTTCGAAAGGTGGCTACCTGGGCTAGTTGGTGATTAATACTGATGGCACAGAATTCCCTTGTCCTGTTGTGCGTGGTACGTGGGCCCGATGGGCAGATGCCTCAAAGAACGCTTGCGGGAGCATTCTTATATAGTCCCAAATAGAAAAGAAGGCTTTCTTGCTCTGCATGCCAGCACTTGTGGATGCACCCCCCAATCCCAGCGAGCCCCAGTAGTTTGTGCAGGTAAAGATGAGCAAACGCGTGCAACCAGCGAGGCAGCGCGGATGGCTAGGGAGCAATGCGTCGGCGTGAGGAAACTGTCGGTTGGCTTATGTAGAAAATAACTTATACTATACTTGAAAGATGAAACGATGCGCGTCGGTGATAGTCTAAGCTTTCACTTTATCGCTTTTTGGTCTTTGTTGGTTCCTTTTCTTTCTTGTTGCAAATTGGTTTCATGTATACTTTCCCGCGCATGTGTATATATTCGCATACCTGTCAATAAATATTTTCAGGTGGAAGTCAGCACTTGTTGTGTTTGGTTGCTTTTCGTCCCCGTGTTTTCTCGCACTGTTTACCGTCAGTGCCCGTCTTCATTGCAACGGAGCTCCACAGTTGAGGTCACATCCAGCTTGTGACCATGCTAGAGCACTGCACGGGCTCGGGCTAACTCGAAAGCCCGGGTCCGGACTGGTCCGTGGGCCGGGCCGGGCCGGGTATGCCAGTTTTTTCACGGGCTCGGGCCGGGCTCGGGCACGGCATGTGCTTTTTGACCCGGGCCCGGGCCGGGCTCGGACTTTCTGGTGGTGTGCTTGTAACGTGCAGAGAGTTATCCTGTCGCACTACGACTCTGAAAAACATGTTGCCCCGGCGCAGCTGGAAACTAGCAGTTCTACTCCTGTGTACTTCCCTTTTCTTCTTCCATCCTATTTTGCGCTGTTTGAACAGAATGTAAAAGTCCATAAAGACCGAAGTTGCTTCAAACCAAAGGATGCCATCGTATTTCTTACCTAAATCAATGTAATTAATTCTTTCAGCGCTGTGTAAGCGCGTTCGCGACTTGCTGATTCTTCAAAGGCGAATTGGTAAAACGATGACTAGTAAGATAAGATAATTCATCACGCGGCTGAAATATGGCATTGCGTCCATCCATGATTGCACGCATGTGCAATCATGGATGGTCTAGCAACAACGTATCAGCAACAACAACGGATGGTCTAGCAACAGCCTAGCAACAACGTATTACGCTGCACCATGCAGGAATGAGAAGCTTTCTTTCTCCATTTACTCCATCAATGCACTGCGCTCCCGACCGGTCGTGGCTGCGCTTCAGCTAGAGTGTACTAGAATACGGTTGAGTGGGACGAGCGGCTGGGGCGGCGCATGCTTTGCAGCCATGCATCTCTATTTGATCTGTTAGAGAATCTGACCAGTATAGGTGGAGTTGCCCCTATCCGAACTCTAATTCTGTGAATGGCCTCTAGCTGCCCATCCATTGGCTTAGTCAGACAGAATTTGTCAGCACAATTATTCAACACATCTCTCAGGTTTTTGTTGTTTGACTGAGGTATTCCGTGGGTTTCAATGCTACTTCTCCGAGAATAAACTTGTAAACTTTCAATCGTTAGCTTCATCTGTATGACCTCTTCGGCCAGACTTCCTGATGACTTTCTGCCAGACTTTCTGACGCGCTAAGTTCACGGTTGTTTGCAGAATTTTAATCTTTTCCTTTGTGCTTGCATCGCCTTCAGTAGCGTGTCATACTGTGAAGACGAGTGAGCTATCCATACGTACAATATCTTTGTGTTGTTCCTCCAATTTAAACAGTGTGTCATTATGTTTCAGCATTTTGTATTGGCGGTTCTCTCCTATTTTCCTGGGCGTTCTAACATTTTGCTGAACTTCGGCGACAGTGATTCAATTGAAGCCATGACATCGTTCAGTGAAGGCTCTTTCGTCGCTCCCTTTCCATTATCGTTCTTTTGCTGGTCATGCGCTGTCTTGCGGGTCTGAGTTCGGCTAATTTGCAATTCTGACACGTCCACAATTCAACTTGACAACTGCTCATGCTTTTGTAGGCAGTCTTAGCTACTCCTGCGCATTTGCCAATATGGTAGTTATTGCGGCGTAGACCACATATAATTCCACCGGAGGAAAGAGCCTTCTTGCACACAAGACAATCAGAGTTTTCATTTCACTAGAGTCAGCAAAATCAAACAATGAAACAAAGTGCAAACAAAGGAAAAGGTGGGGTAGGGCATGGTCATAGGAGGAGTCAGTCGTACTGGTGTCAAGGCGATTTAGAGAGCAGGTCTGTTGGGGCGAGGCGGGAAACGCAGTGTCGAGCTCTCGATGCACAACACGAGTCACGTTGCCGCATTTGAATAGTGAGCTGGCTTGGCAGCAGGATGTCGTGCCAATATACGTGTAAACTAACCATCGGTGAAATGGCGGTCCTTCACTAACTCGGTGCGGTGGCATTGCTTTATGATGGCATCAACAGCTGAGATGTGGTTGAAAACCTGGCGATCGAATGCGTCCCACACAAGGTCTTTGAGTTTATGTTCTACTTTGTCAGACTGCCTTAGAACTCTCGATTCTGAGGCAATGGATGAGGACATATTTGACGTAAGAAACGTATGACTCAGTCTCAGTTTGGGTGCGGTTAGCGAGCTGCTTTTTGGCGGCTAGCTATCGACCAGATGGATTGCCAAAAAGGTCGGACAGCTTCTGTTTGAACACCTCCCAGCTACTGAGCTCATTCGCATGCATTTACAGCCAAACGCGCGTGGTTTCGTGCAGCTAGAAAATAACATTGGCTAGCATTATAGTCAGCTTCTACATGTTCTCCTTGTTGACACGTTCGTATATGTTCAGCCATCATTCTACGTCAATACCATCCAGGGCGGAGAATATGCTGGGGCCATGTGGATGGGTAAGGGCAACGTACTGGGTGGCCGAGGATGCAGGTACAGGCGAAGAAAACGTTTCGTCCTTAAGAGGCATGGTCTATAGCACTGCACGGGCCGATTTTTTCAGCCCGAGCCCGGCCCGGGCCCCTTATTACGTTGGGCTGCCCGCCCGAGCCCGACCAAAGGTTTTATGGCGAGACCCGGGCCCGGCCCGGGCCCGGAATTAGTCTACGTTACCTGCCCAGCCCGGTCCGCCACCCCCTTACCTTAGGCCCGAGCTCAGCCCAAACCCGGCCCGAGAGAGAAAAAGATCACCGAGCGGCATTAAAAATATAAAATAAAGAAGCAAATAAAAGGCATTTATTCTTCAGGCATAAATACATGTCATATGCAATTATGAACACCATTTGAGCATGGCTCAAATGGTGTTCATAATTAGCTGAAGCCATAATTAGCAGAAGCCAAAAGGCTTCAGCTAAAGTCTCATAATCTTCAATAATGCAAACCTGACGTCATATGCGAAGAAGTTGTAAATTGCAAAGAATGCCGCGACAAAAAAATCATACAAGTTCGTGTGGGTGAAGAGTGAGAAAATATTTGTACGAAAACAAGGAGCTGGTGTTATCAGAATTGAAAATGAAGCGAGTTTAACCAAAATGACATAGACATGGAAGTAGAATCTAGCTCAATTAAGGACTGGATAACTTATCGGCGGAAATAAATCTGCGAGGAAAAAAAATCTGCATGCCTTAACCTGATTCATATTAACATTAAAGCATACCTAAAAATTGAAACCTATTATAGCTTTACAGCCACACAAAAATGCATTAGATGTGATTATTCTGACCGAAGTTAACGAAGATGAAAACACTGTTAAATTATATCAAATAAAAAATTTGAACAAATGGCTGTATTGTGCCACGGCAGAAAAGGAGGAGGCGCTATAACATACGTTAGAAAGAATTGGCCATGTGAACGACAGTCCATAATAATCAAAGACGCAGAGGTGCTACATTTATCAATCGAAAGTGCACCTGCATAATTTATAATCTGCGTGATCTATACGCCACCAGACATAAATATAGGCGCATTTTTGGGCGAATTGGTTCATCTTTTAACGACACTAGAGAAAAGAGACAGCATAATTGTGGTAGGTGACCTCAACATAGATCGATGGACAATCTGTTGTCCTACTAAAGAGTACATCAGGGCTTATTTGACTGTCATTTCACGTTATGGATCAGAAAATAACATTACCGATTTAGACGAGAACAATTTTTGGGTAATAAACTTACGACGTCATGTATAGACGACTACTAACGCGTGTTTCTAGCATGCAACCAGTAAGAAGTATTGCAAAAGAAAAAGATGCTGACCATTACTTCATTGCTCTTACAATGTTCATGAAGAAGTAACCAGGTTACGTGGACAAACTAAACAAAAGTTTGATATCTTCGATAATGAGAAGATTGATAAATTAATAAAAAAAAGTTTCAACAATCAACCATTTACAAGCATACGAGAAGCTAATTGTCACGTTGAAATAATTTTATGATATATTACGAAACGTAATTTCTATAAAAAATAAAGTCGGAAAACCATGGATCATAAAGAAAAGCCATGGCACCGAAGTGACGCCAATCAGTCAGATGTACAGCTGAGAGAAGCATTTAGGCAAACAAGAAATAAACTAACGGCTACACTAAGGAAAGAAAGTAATAAAGACTGTAGTAGGAAGCTTAATGAGTGCAAATTTAATTTTAGAAAGTCATGGAACGTAGTAAATTTACTAACGGGCAGAAAAACAAAACGCAGCATAGACCAAGTCATAAGCAATAATTTTCCAAGAAGACAAATGGATGAAGTAGCTAACGAATTTATTAACTGCTTTGCGAATACTGTCAAGAAACGTCGAGAAAATTCATATGACATAGCAATCAAACCAAACGTCAGCTCTGCATATTTGAGTGGAGTAAGAGATCTCGGTGTATGGGATGTATTATGGCACGAATGTATTATTATTGTGGTCATTTTTCATTACTAGAATGCCAGGATACGAAGGAATTAGATTTCGCAAGATACTATCAAATTTTACATGTTTAAAGAGTGTGCTAACTATACATTTAATCAGAAGAACTTATGACGGTTCAGATTCTCAACGCAATGAAAATATCCCTAATTAGACCAATTCACAACAACGAGAAAAGGCAACAGTACGAGAACTATAGACCTATAGCAACCTTGCCCGCATTTTCGCGTGTTTTCGAAAAGAATATGCACAACCTTTTGCGAAAGTTACATCTGTTGTCGATCTCACAGTTTGGGTTTGTTGTAAGAGAAGCACAATCACACTACTAGAAGACTTTGAAAGACAGTGAAATAAATAAAAACATTGAGGACGCTTAAGCTTCGCCTTTAAGAGTACAACGCGACAGCGTTATCAGGACCCGTTCGCATCGCATCGTTCGCATACGGCAAGTAGGCTTCATTCACTGCAACACGACGTGGGAAAGCCAGCTTACAAAGACCAAGCCTACACCTATCCCTTTAAAGTCGGCTTCACTTTTAAACTGAAATGCATTGCTGGAAAGTAGTTTTTCCAGGGGCGATATATGTGGTCTTATATTAAAATAAGAAGGCCCTAGCACCTTTTTTATTATTGTTATAATTGTTTGCTATTGCCCGAAGCGCGCAGGTCTGGTAGAAATGTTTGATTTTCCTCGTAGCAGAATTAGGTTTTCTCGTACATTAAAATTATGATCCGACGCCGATTTGTAAATAATCCGACGGCGAAACTGCCGCCCAATGGTAAAGTCGTACTTTACCATTTTTCCTGTCATATTTTTTACCATATTTCACTCCCAGAAATTCAATTTTTGTTCACCAAAACCTTGCACCACGTGGAGGGCGTGCGCAGTCGATGTGGTTGGATGATTTTCTCCGCCACCCGCGATCACACGCCGGTTGCCGACGCCATATTTTCTTGGCACGGGACGCAATCGCGTTAAAATAAGACGGTAATTGGGCTTTCCATAGACCTGAAAAAGGCTTTCGATACGTTGGATCATGAAGTATTCCGTGGAAAATTAGCTGAAATAGGATTCCGTGGGCCATGTATAGTGGTTTTAAAATATTTCAAAAATGGACGTCAGGTCTTTCGAATTCAAAGTACAGACAGCGACTTCATTCAAATAAAGCATGAAGTCCCACAAGGATTCGTCCTAGGCCCACTGCTTTTTAATGTGTAAGTCAGCGATTTAGCCCACGTATCGTTGCCCTCAGCTATACCAATTTGCGAATGGTATTATTGCTTTAATAATACCCCAGGAAACTTTAAATGAAAGTTTCACTTTATTACAAGAAGATATCTACAAAATAATGACATGGTTTGCGGACAACTATATATTCGTGAACAAAGAAAGAACAAGGGGTCATTCACAGCCCGTAGAAAAAAGTGCACCTGGACTTGCATTGTGAGTGTTGGAATGGGTGCTTCTGCCAAAATAAAGTACCTTGGCGTTATTTTCGATTATTCTTTCTCTTTTGTACATCACATTCAATATGCAGCTTAAAGACTTCGAGCAGTATGCGGCACTTATGTACACAATCAGATCAGTATGTGATCTTAGGTTAAGTAAACTCACCTATAAGGCTCTGGATGAAACTGTATTAAAGTATGGCATTACGATCTACGAAATAGCTTCGCCATATGAGCTAAACGTGTTAAATAGATTAATACAAAAAGAAAACAAATCGCATAACATACGGAACAAACAACAGCGCTGTTGGTCACAGTGCACATGAGCTGATGGCAGAACATGGAATATTTGATATTAAAGAACTTTTCCGTCGGTAGTACTTGTGCAGCATTTTTTCGATGAATCATTTAAAGGAAAAACGTAAAAAACCCGTATTTTGTGCAAGACTGAGACATTCGTTCGGGCTAAAGCGTTTACGAGCTATGGTAAAAGAACGAGAGAATTTCATGTATAGCCGGCCAAATCTTTAGCTAGCTTATGTAAATGCGTTTTTTTTTCTGCTGTTCAGTGTGTTACGATGGAACGAACTTGCGATACGGTCTAGGTTAACTAATGCTCATAAAGCTCGTGAACACAGCATAGTAATTTGTAAGTTTTGTACCTAATTTAAAGTGCTCGCGCACAGAAAGTCGCCGCTCGGGCACGCTAGTTATAGATTTCGGCGGCTATACATTCTACTTCAATAAAATACCAGAAATTGTGAACGTATCGTCATTCAGCTAATGTATAATACAGACTAGAATATTGTGTTCTTGCCGTTTATTTTTGGTGACAGTTTTTTTTTTCCAAAACATTTAACTACTATATATCATGGAATAGAGGGTTGCGCTGTACACATGATATTTTGCCTGCTTGAAAATGCTATTGCTTACGCTATTGCTTGTGCAGGAGCAACAATTAGAAATTATCCGAGCGATGGAAGATAACGGAAAGGGAAGAATGCGGAAAACAGAAAGGAATCGTGTGCTTGTACTGTGCCGTGCTGAGAGAAATTATACAGTGGTCCGCATAAAAGCACTGATGCTTTCGCGCACTTCAGGTTATTGGCAAAGCATTAATTTTCCTATTGTACCTGCTTTTTTCTCTACTCTTTCCTTCGTTCTTATAGCATAAAACTGTGTCATTCAGGCCAAAGCACTGCCCAGTCCCGCTCAAAAGCATCATTTCTTTGGCAGGCTGACGAAATATTCCGTTTGAATATTTTGTGTTCAAATGAAGAAATAAAGCAAGAAACAACGAACCTGCTCTTTACTTTTCGTTATCAGAATCCATCTGAATGGCGTACACCTGATGAACAGCCGATCTGGACGTTCGCGCCCGAAATACCCTTCCTTCCAAATCAGCCCGAAGTGCTTCACCCCGCTACCTCCACGACGCTTCCGACGTTTCTACTGCTGACTGGCGTTACGCTCGCTCACCTAAGCCACAACATCGATAGCCAAGTGCACCACAACTTTGCCGCTCAACTTCTCCGACGTTCCCAGCGAGCCTGAAAACTAGATGATGGGACATCTAGAGGTGCGCTGCAATGTTATTTTTGCCACAAAATCCTCCACTGTTCAGCCTCCAATGCCTCAATCCTCCAATGTTCAGCCTACTAGACGGTCAAGCGAAGGGGACACCTGTCACAACACTCATCAAAACCGGGACACACATCTATAATATGATTAGCCGCCTTCGCTATCATGTGAAGAAAATTCTCGCACCTGGCATTACTCCGGTTGTACGCATCGCCAACGGCCGCGGGGTTGACGTGGTTGACGGCAGCGCGGTTGTCGTGAGCGGTCGGCGTAGGCCACACTGTTCGCCATACTGTCGTCCTTTTCACCCTGCTTGCCCCCATTACATGATACTTGGCATTTACTTTCTTCCGATCATTGTGCGCTACGCAAATGTTCCGCAAGGCTCTCCGTGTCTACCTGCCTCTCCTCTCCGATCTTCCTGCTCCATCCAAAACCGGCCTCAGTCCGACTGATTTTGTTCATGTACCAACAAACGTTCTGACGTAAATTGAACTGTCGCTTTCGTCCCCTGTTCCGGATCGTGATTACATCGCTGGTCAGGGTTCTCACATCCCTGCCGTGGTTCTCACACACAACGTCACCGTCCCCCATACCATACTAACTGTTACCGCCAACCATCCGTGCCTTCCTGTGGTAAATATTCACATCACAAAAGAAGTAGTAACACAAGAAATATCCTTGGCCACAATCAGTGCATTAGTAGATTACTCAGTTCAGACTTTGCCGTCGA
Organism: Dermacentor silvarum; assembly: GCF_013339745.2. NCBI lineage: Eukaryota > Metazoa > Arthropoda > Arachnida > Ixodida > Ixodidae > Dermacentor > Dermacentor silvarum. Next base: position 20,044,800 of record NC_051159.1, read on the forward strand.
CGTCTCCTATAAGCCTTTCGAGTCTGCCAGTTGCCCTGATGATGATATTGCAAAAATGATTGCTCCAGACCGGGCGCAGCTGAAGCTCTCTGTTTCTTATTGCTTTATTTAGTGATATTTTCAAAAGAAATGACTGTCCCTTGGACCAGGCATCCCTTTAAAACATTGTATGCACACCGGAGATGCTCAACCAATACAACGATGACCTTTCCAAGTTTGAGCGTCAGAGAGCCAAGTCGTAAAAGCAGAGGAGGACACGGTGCTAGCAAGAGACATCATTGAGCCATCGTCAAGTTCCTCTCATGTTAAAGAGAAAGAATACGGCACCTAGATATTTAGCGTTGACTATCGCCACGTCAATTGCATCGCAAAAAACGATGTGCGCCCTACCTAGTATGGACGACGACCTTGATAGTGTCTATGGTGCCCAGTACTTTTCGTCCATCGACCACCCCCGTGTATTTGCAAATTCCTGCGAATGATCTCACTTCTGAAAGACAGCTTTTATAACGCCTGACGGTCTTCCTCAATTTTAGGCTATGCTTTTGGCGCATGTAACGCTCCGGTCACCTTTGAGCGCATGATGGACTGTTTATTTCAAGGGTTCAAGTGGTCGGCTTGTGTGTGCTACCTGGATGGCAGTATTGTGTTTTAGCTTACATTCAGCGCACACCTTAAGCGCCTCTCAACCATTCTTGGTGTCTTTCGCAAGGCAGGCCTGCAGCTCAAATCACGAATGTTTTACTTTGGCCACCGTCAGATAAGTGCGATTGGACATCTCGTCGATGCTTCTGGAATCTGACATTATGCGAGAACAACTCGCGCCGTCAAACACTTTCCCATGCTACATTCAGCAAAACATATCCACAGGTTTGTGGGCCTTTGCTTTTACTTCCGCCGCTTAAAGAATGAGAGTGTCTGGCTCTTCTCTGGGTGATTGCGAAATTCCGTCCCTACCTATATGGCCGAACCTTTTCCATTGCCACCAACCATCACGGTCTATGACGGCTTCCGTTCTTAAAAAAAAAAAAACCGCAGGTAGGCTGAGACGATTCATTTTGCAGCGGCAGGAGTATTCATATTTGGTGTTCTACATGTCCAGGCGCTAGCACATCAACGCCGACTGCATTTCCTGCATTTACATGGTAATGTAGAGAAGCGAGACGTCGATGACACAGACGCTTCCGCCAACGTTTTCTGCATCTCCAAATGTTGTGACATGGACATGATGATGATGATTTATTGGTATCCCCTTTGATACAGGGCGGTGACAAATAGTCAGCGAGCCTGCCTGAGTTACTCAGGTGTGCTATACATGCTTTTCATTCTAGCATTTGTCTATACATCTCTTTAATCATTTTTCTCTTCCTCAAAACTTGTGTATCCCTTCAACCGCTACCTAAGCCTGTAACGGATGCGGTCGTCCCAATACCTGCCTTTCTTTTTTTCTGCCGATGCTCTAAACATACCTTGCTTGACTCGACTGCTGATCGCTTGATGATTCCGTCCACTTTATATCCAAGCGCTTCTGGAACGTGTACGTTATCAACGGGTCTCACTGGGTGCATTCCTTCGCATACCATTAGAATGTGCTGAGCGGTCTCCGAATTTTTGCTTCAGCATACACATGCCTCATCTAGTTGCGGATATTTTCTTCGGTATGTATGTGTCCTAGGCAACCAGCTGGAGCCTCAAATAGCAAGGCACTTGCCTTCGTGTTATCGCACAGATTTTACCTTTTAATTTCTTTCTTATCATTATCGAGCAATGCCATACCGCCACCTTGCCGTCTCTCAATCGAGTCAAATCTGCGTCTAATGATCCGTCCTTACGGTGGTTCGCTCTCCAGGACGACGTTTTGTACCACCTGAGCAGAGGTATAATGGCGGTGTGCTTCAAGGACGCTACGAGTTCCAAGAACGGCGAGGCAGCTTGGAGCACCGTCTCCAAAAACACCAGCGACCAACAGCGCGAGCAGAGCGAGCAGAGCGAGCAGAGCGGGCCCAGCGTTGGCGATTCCGCTGGACGGAGGCGCGTCTTCTTCCCAATCGCTCTTCAGGTCTTCAGCTGCCTCTTCAGTTCTTTGTAGCTCTGGCATAACGTGACTACTTCAGAAACGGTGCGCGGATTCCTGGCCAAAAGTATCTGGAATGCGCCGTCATCGGTGCATTTGAGGATTTTGTGAACTTTATCAGCTTCGGGCATGGCGGCATTGACACGTTTACAAAGGTCGACGACGTCTTCAATGTAGCTGGTGAAATTTTCACCAGTCTGCTGTGCATGGCTCGCAAGCGCTGTTTAGCGTGTAGTTTGCGCGCAGCAGGTCGACCAAAGACTTGAGTGAAAGACGTCTTGAAAGTTGACCATGTCAGGATGTCGACTTCGTGGTTATGAAACCAGAGTTCGGCAACGCCAGTAAGATAAAATATGACGTTGGTCAACTTCGCGACGTCGTCCAACTTGTTATGCGCGCTCACCCGTTCATACGACGTAAACCAGTCCTCCAGGTCTGTTTCATCTGTACCGCTGAAGACCTTCGCATCACGTTGCCGAGAACCCCGGTGCAGATGACGGGGCTGGGGCGCAGGCGCCGGCGGGTCGGTGTTGTCGGTCATGATGGGCGGAAGCGTTCGGGTTCGAAGCTCCAGGGTGCAAGCGGCAGGGGAAATCCAGCACCTGCACCAATTGAGAAGAGGTTTATTGGCGGTGTCCTTCAAGGAAGCTACGAGTTCCAAGAATGGCGAGGCAGCGTGGAGCACCGTCTCCAAAAAAAGTTGTCGCAGTTTCACCTGAAAGGCGAAGCATCAATTGCGATAGCAAACTTGTAGAGAGCTATACGGAGTAATGATATTAGCTTTATCAGCTGTATGAACTTGGACGTGCAGCAGCATCGGCAGCACGCAGAACTGTTGTCGACGCCATCGGCGTTTTGCCCGCGTTCGCTCAAAATGCGTGCGGCGTTGGTGACTGTTGCCGGAGCCTCTGATATAAATAGGCACTTGGTGCCGCAGCTAAACGTCGCCTCCCTTCCCTCCCCCTCCCCCACGGCCTCTCGCTCGTCGGAAGAAGGCGCGTTTGCTCTACATACATGAGGATTGTGAAGGAGAACAGAGACGCCTACTTCTGCAGCCCTTAAGCGAGCACGGCGCAGAACGCGCGTTTGTTCTCCACCGTGCGTTCACTCCCCGTGAAAGACGCGCCCCTCGCGCCCTTTCACTCGCACATACAGCGTTCGGCGCGCGGCGACGATTTCTTCTCCAAATGACGTCATACGGAACCTCACGGCGACGGCGACGGCGACGCCGACGGCAGAAATCTGCTTTTGAGTGGTTGACAGACACATGATAAACCTGTGGCGCAAAAAGCACGAGCTCAACTTGAGGCTCGAGCAGAAAAGAGGCGATAGAAATCTCCGCAGGCAGTTGGCTGCGTTGAATAAGGAGATAGAAGAATACGCTTTGACCCTCACCAAGCAGAACTGGAGCAGCATTTGTGAGCAAATGGACCACAAAATTGGTAGTGCAAGGACCTGGCATCTGCTGCGGCACTTGCTAGACCCGGACAAATCCAAGCTAGAGGCTAGGCAGCAGCTACAAAAGCTCGTTTACAAATATGAAGGAACGACCGATGAGCTCATCGCTGAGGTCAGGGATAGATATCTCAGCTGTGTGGGGTCTGGGTCCCTGCCCGAGTATTCGGGTTTAGGGAACCCAGATCTTGACAGCCCGATCACGGTAGGTGAGGTCAGGGCCGAGATAAACCGTCTGAGGACTAAGACGGCTGCAGGGCCGGATAGGATAAATAATAAGATGCTCAGAAATCTGGACGATGTGTCGATCAGAAATCTGACAGCGTACATGCAGGACTGTTGGGACAGAGGGCAGCTTCCGCCGGCGTGGAAGGATGCCAACCTCGTCTTCATTCCAAAGCCTGGAAAGAAACCTAGTTTTGAACATCTAAGGCCCATTTCACTTACTTCGTGCGTGGGCAAATTAATGGAACATGTTATTCAGAGCAGGCTGAATAGGTTTCTGGAAGATCAGGGACTGTACCCCGACACCATGATTGGTTTTAGGTCTCATCTATCGGCATGCGACGTCATGCTCCAGCTCAAAGAACAGGTGATAGACAACAAAACAGTAGACACCAGGGTAGTCGTAGGATTAGATGTTTCTAAAGCATTCGATAATGTGAAGCATTCGGCCATATTGGAGAGTCTCGGAGCTCTCAATGTGGGCACGAAGACTTACAATTATGTAAAGGATTTTCTTACGAATAGAACGGCAACGATCAGCTTGGGAGGGCAGTCATTGGAAGGTATTAAACTGGGAAGCAAGGGTACGCCGCAGGGATCAGTTCTGTCGCCCACCTTGTTTAACGTCGTGATGATGGGTCTCCCCGGGAAGCTGGCAAGCATAGAAGGACTGAACCATACGCTATACGCGGACGATCTGACGCTATGGATGAACAGAGGCAGTGACGGGCACATCGAAGAGACGCTGCAGAGGGCAATCAAAGCTATCGAGGAATATCTAGAGCCGATTGGCCTCAGGTGCTCGGCGGAGAAGTCGGAGGTCCTTTTCCTAACATCACAGACGCGGCGACGGGGAAGGGGACAGGACCCGGGGCACGGCATTGAGCTGAGGGTAAACGGTAACATTATTCGCACAGTCGACAGTATCAAGGTCTTGGGTTTGCGGATTCAAGCAAACGGCAAAAACGCAGAGACGATCCAACGACTGGAAGCTAGTACCAGCCAGACGTGCCGATTACTCAAGCGAATAGCAAACAAACACGCGGGTATGAAGGAAGCGAACCTCCTAAGGTTAGTGCAATCTTTCGTAATTAGCAGGGTCGTATACGTAGCCCCCTACCTGAAATTCACCAAAGCAGAGAAAGACAAGGTCGAGATCATTATTAGGAAGGGGATCAAGACGGCTCTCGGTCTTCCCCCGAACACATCAACGAACAAAATCTTAAGTTTAGGGGTGTCCAACACCCTAGACGAGCTCATTGAAGGGGCGACAGTATCTCAATATCAGAGACTGCTACGCACTCAGACTGGTAGAAGGATCCTGGAGCGGCTGGGGTTCGAGCCCCAGGCATGTTCCAAGCAGACAGGCAAAGTCCCACCGCGAGTCAGGGACAAGCTGAGAATACTCCCGTTGCCCAAGAATATGCACCCGGTGCATCACGAGAGCAGGCGAAGGGACAGAGCTGAGGCGCTGCAGAAAAGGCTGGAAGGCAGGCAGGATGTGATATACACGGACGCGGCCGAATACAAGCAAGGCAAAGTATACGCGGCCGTAATTACACGCGAAAACGGAGGCCCTATCTCGTGCTGCAGCGTCAGACATTTAGGAGCAACGGAGGCGGAAGAAGTCGCCATTGCGCTGGCTTTGACTCAAAATAATGTGAGAGTTATTGTTAGTGATTCCAAATCTGCAATCAGAAATTTTGATGCGGGCAGGATTTCCGCCGCAGCTGTACACATATTAGCCGTCGGACAGCCCCCGGCGGAGCAGGTTTCGCTAATCTGGACACCGGCTCATCAGGGTTTGCGAGGGAACGAGAAGGCGCACGCGCTGGCCCGAGGTCTCACTTTCCGGGATTCCAGCGCTGTCTCGACAACACCCCCAAGCGAGGAACCCCTACAGACCGCTGACGATCTGAGCACTTTTCAAGAAATTCTTAACCATTATAAGCTGGGGCGTAAGACTTACCCGAGAGCGGATAAGAACCTTACCAAAAGCGAGGAAGTTATGTGGAGGAAACTGCAAACAGGGGTATTTCCGAACCCACAACTGTTGAGCAAATGGCATCCCTCGGTGTATAGCCCTCGGTGTACGCATTGTAATCGTATAGCGGACTTAGTCCACATGGCTTGGACCTGTCCTAACTTTGGTGAGCCAGATAGATGCAGAGAATCCTGGGAGTCCTTGCTACTCAACGAAGAAGAAAATGCACAACGGCAAGTCATCGGTCTCGCCCTGACCGCCGCCGCGTCCCAAGGGATCCCGGTCGACGGTTAGGGAGGATGAGTGTGGGTTTAGGCTGAAGCCTCTACCCCGTCATCTAGTGGACGGGTACAAATAAAGTCTCTTCTCTCTCTTGAGTGTCCATATAATTGCTATCGCAACAAAAATGTCACAGTTTCGCCCTAAGGGCGAAGCAATGAATGCGATAGCAACACAGCAATGTCATACGAAGTAAGGTGAGCGGCTTTGGTAGCAACAACACGCAGAACTGTTGTCGACGCCATCGGCGTTTTGCCCGCGTTCGCTCAAAATGCGTGCGGCGTTGGTGACTGTTGCCGGAGCCTCTGATATAAATAGGCACTGCGTGCCGCAGCTAAACGTCGCCTCCCTTCCCTCCCCCTCCCCCACGGCCTCTCGCTCGTTGGAAGAAGGCGCGTTTGCTCTACATACATGGTGATTGTGAAGGAGAACAGAGACGCCTACTTCTGCAGCCCTTAAGCGAGCACGGCGCAGAACGCGCGTTTGTTCTCCGCCGTGCGTTCACCCCCTGTGAAAGACGCGCCCCTCGCGCCCTTTCACTCGCACATACAGCGTTCGGCGCGCGGCGAACGATTTCTTCTCCAAATGACGTCATACGGAACCTCACGGCGACGGCGACGGCGACGGCAGAAATCTGCTTTTGAGTGTCCATATAATTGCTATCGCAATAAAACACCAGCGACCAACAGCGCGAGCTGAGCGGGCCCGGCGTTGGCAATGCCGCTGGATGGAGGCGCGTCTTCTTCTTCACACACCGTTTAATTTCACGGTTTCACGGAGGTGGTGGTTCCCTTCTTTTATTGCGATAGCAATTATATGGACACTCCAAAGCAGATTTCTGCCGTCGGCGTCGCCGTCGCCGTTGCCGTCGCCGTCGCCGTGAGGTTCCGTATGACGTCAATGGAGATGAAATCGTCGCCTCGCGCCGCCGAACGCTGTATGTGCGAGTGAAAGGGCGCGAGGGACGCGCGCTTTCCCGGGGAGTGAACGCACGGCGGAGAACAAACGCGCGTTCTGTGCCGTGCTCCCTGAAGGGCTGCAGAAGTAGGCGTCTCTTTCCTCCTTTACAATCACCATATATGTAGAGCAAACGCGCCTTCTTCTGACGCACGAAAGGCCGTGGGGGGGGGGGGGGGGAGGGAGGGGACGTTTAGCTGCGGCACCAAGTACCTATTTATATCAGAGGCTCCGGCAACAGTCACCAACGCCGCACGCATTTTGTGCGAACGTGGGCAAAACGCCGACGGCGTCGACAACAGTTCTGCGTGTTGCCGGTGCTGCTGCATGTCCAAGTTTATACAGCTGGTAAAGCTACTATCATTACTCCGTATAGCTCTCTACAAATTTGCTATCGCAATTCATGCTTCGCCTTTCAGGTGAAACTGCGACAACTTTTTTGTCTTCCCTCGACATCTTCGCTCAGCCGTTTCCCAAAAGCTTCATGACGCGCCAACTGCAGGACACCTTGGAGTGGCTCGCACCTACGACCGTGTCTGCCGTCGTTTCTACTGGCCCGCCGTCACTCCCTCGGTACGGCAATACATTGCAGCTTACGAACGTTGTCAACCTCGAAAAAAAAAAAACACGACGCCACCTGCCGGGTATCTTCAGCCCCTCGATATCCTAACCGAGTCATTCATTTGAGGGGGTATAGATCTCGGTGCTTTCCATCGTCCAGATCAACACGTGCACCGCTGTGGCTACGCATCAGGTAGCGCGCTACGCCTTTACCCGCGAACTTCGTACCAGCAGTGCAACTCACGTCGCGGATTTTGTGCTCTACGACACCATTTTAGCACACGGTATCGCTCGGCAGCTGCTCATGAGCCGTACTTTCCTCTCCCAAGTCACCTTGCAAGCGCAAGCTCACTAGCTCGTACCATCCTCACATCAACGGTCTGATTGAGTAACGAAATTGGCCCATCACCGACATGCTTTTTAAGTACGTTTCACCAGACCACCGCGACTGGGACATTGATATACGCTTCAGCACGTTCGCTTATATTTCACGCCACGAGACTTCAGGTTAATGTCCATTTTCCTGCTGTTCGGGCGGGACCCTGCATTGCCCTTGGACGCTTCACTTCCTTTACCATCGAGAAGCAACTACGCCTGCGACGTCATTCCCCCTGCTGACCACGCGCAGCAACTTGCCCGAGCTCGTCTGCTGGCATCCTAAGAACATCGAAAGTCCGTGTACCATCACCGGCACCATGATGGTTCACCAGGATCCCTTGTGCTACTGTGGTTCTTTTGCCGCCGAGTGGAGCTCTCAGAAAAACTCCATCCGTTCTACAAGCGCCCCCACCGCGTCCTACGTCTAGTGACCAATGTCACCTATGAGACAGTCCCCGTGCGATCTGCAATGTGTTCTGCCATAACTGAAATCGTTCATAGAGCATAGCTAAAGGTCCACCAAAACTAAATTACATTCTGGAGTCGTCATCATCATCATCATCAACCTATATTTATGTCCACTGCTGGACGAAGGCCTCTCTCCCTGTGATCTCCATTTACCCCTGTCTTGCGCTAGCTGATTCCAACTTGCGCCTGCGAATTTCCTCACTTCGTCACACAACCTAGTTTTCGGCCGTCCTCGACTGCGCTTCCCTTCTCTTGGTGTCCATTCTGTAACTCTAATGGTCCACCGGTTATCCATCCTACGCATTACATGGCCTGCCCAGCTCCACTTTTTTGCTTAATGTCAACTATAATATCGGCTATCCCCGTTTGCTCTCTGATCAACAACGCTTGCTTCCTATCTCTTAACGTTAGGCCTAACATTTTTCGTTCTATCGCTCTTTGTGTGGTCCTTAACTCGTTCTCGAGCTTCTTTGTTAACCTCCAAGTTTCTGCCCCATATCCCATATATTGGCACTGGTAGAATGCAAGGATTGTACACTTTTCAACGACAGTGGTAACCTCCCAGTCAGGATGTGGCAGTATCTTCTGTATTAGTTCTGGAGTATTGTGTGTCAAAAGTACGGTATAATTATGTTGTACGCCGTTTTCGACAACTTTCGGTTATTTAACGCGCACTCAATACACGTACACGCGCGTTTTTTTCATTTCCCTCCCATCGAAATGCGGGCGCTGCGGCTGGGATTTGATTCGGCGACTTCGTGCTTACCAGCGCATTGCCAAAGCTACTAAGCAACCAGGCCTTCCTGATGGTCCCGTTGGCACACATGGACGGTGCTTTTTCCGTCGTGAGTCATATTACGGAGAGAATAAAACATGCCGATGCCACGCCCTGTGGGAATCGATGTAAGGGAAGCTTTGTATGCTGCTTGCTTTAACTGACGATAATTACCGGTGATGTTGGCGCTGAATGTGTAATTTCTTCAGCGTTTATTCTAATACGAGAGTGGTGAGTTGATGTTAAGCCTTACCATTCGTGTAACACTGCTGTTTTTCTGCGTAGCCCACAAAACACACAGAACACACGTGTTTGCTTGAGCCGTTGTTGTGCGTCATTTTTCATAATCTCGGAGAGGGTTGAGCATTATTATTGGCTCACATGACACATAGCAGCGTGACAGAAGTTGAATTATGTGGTTGTACGTAATTCAATTAAATATTATATTCGTATTTATACATTGTATGCACACATTCGTGGAATGCACCACGTTTCGCTGCTAGCGAAGACGCTCCTGTTCCGCGCGACGCTTCTTTCGGGTCTGGGTATCTTCAACGCTGAGTGCACAGTTTGGAGCCATTTTGCTGGCACGCGTTTACGTGATCCTTCTGCATACGTGGCCAGCACGCTGTTGAGACGCCAGCTCCAAGCTCAGGCTGCGGACGATATTGAGGTTTACGCTATCACAGCCCAGCACGCGACCTCCACAGCGCAGCACCTGCATTTTTGTCGCATAAGAAAGCAAGTACAGCACGTTCCATTCTCACTAAACGCCGCGGCGGCGCCGGCCGGGATGCATGGAAGAATGTCACTATCGCCACACTGCTCCTCAGCGTTACAACGAGAGGTCTAAGGCCCGGATTCTGAAACACTCCTTTCCTTACTAAGGACGTCTTACACGCTGTAAGGCGACCTGGCATCAATTCTAGAACGTCCCGTACTAAGGGGCACTAAGTTACGGCCTCCTTGGTGCTTCCTAGCGCTTAGGGAGCCGGTATGCTACCTTCATGCTTCCTAACTGCGCTCCTCTACCTGAACGCACGCTTCTGCGCAGGACTTTGCACGCGGTATGCTCGGCTTGGATAGGTGCCGTGCGCAGCCGACGCCGCGGTAGCCAACGTTACTAGATTACCTCTTGGTAATCTAGTAACGGGGTAGTGACGGCCTTGCGATATTTATCCGAAGACGATAGCTTCGAAAGCTATGCAAGGTTTCTTAGACGTGCAAATGAACTTCTTTACGGGACTGCGTACAAGCCTCCGCCGTTGACTCCAGTCCGGCATGTGATTGACAGGCACTATCCACTGGAACACTACAACGAAGTGGAGTTTCTAGCCCGGAATCGTTTTTACAAGCAAGCTGTTACCGCCATACTGGCAGAGCTGCAACTGCATTGTAACACTGACAACAGAGGAGCGCCGCTACCTGCTCTGTTGAAGGTCCTCATTGGACTGCGATTTTACGGAACGGGTGCCATGCAAACTGTTGCAGGCGACCTTGTGGGTATATCCCAACCATCTGTATGCCGATGCATTTGAGGTAAGACACAGCTGATATGCCTACGTCGGTATCTTAAGTGCGTTGGTATCTTAAGTCGGTATCCACATCCATATAGGCGCGTTTGCTCTACATATATGGTGATTGTAAAGGAGAAAAGAGACGCCTACTTCTGCAGCCCTTAAGCGAGCACGGCGCAGAACGCGCGTTTGTTCTCCGCCGTGCGTTCACTCCCCGTGAAAGACGCGCCCCTCGCGCCCTTTCACTCGCACATACAGCGTTCGGCGCGCGGCGACGATTTCATCTCCAAATGACGTCATACGGAACCTCACGGCGACGGCGACGGCGACGGCGACGGCGACGCCGACGGCGACGGCGACGCCGACGGCAGAAATCTGCTTTTGAGTGTCCATATAATTGCTATCGCAATAATACGCCGAGAGCCCAATAAACCAGGTTACAGTTAAAAAGTTGTCGCAGTTTCACCTGAAAGGTGAAGCATCAATTGCGATAGCAAATTTGTAGAGAGATATACGGAGTAATGATATTAGCTTTATCAGCTGTATAAACTTGGACATGCAGCAGCACCGGCAACGCGCCGAACTGTTGTCAACGCCGTCGGCATTTTGCCCGCGTTCGCTCAAAATGCGTGCGGCGTTGGTGACTGTTGCCGGAGCCTCTGATATAAATAGGCACTTGGTGCCGCAGCTAAACGTCGCCTCCCTTCCCTCCCCCTTCCCCCCCTCCCCCACGGCCTCTCGCGCATCGGAAGAAGGCGCGTTTGCTCTACATATATGGTGATTGTAAAGGAGGAAAGAGACGCCTACTTCTGCAGCCCTTAAGGAAGCACGGCGCAGAACGCGCGTTTGTTCTCCGCCGTGCGTTCACTCCCCGTGAAAGAGCGCGTCCCTCGCGCCCTTTCACTCGCACATACAGCGTTCGGCGGCGCGCGGCCACGATTTCATCTCCATTGACGTCATACGGAACCTCACGGCGACGGCGACGGCGACGGCGACGGCGACGGCGACGCCGACGGCGACGGCGACGCCGACGGCAGAAATCTGCTTTTGAGTGTCCATATAATTGCTATCGCAATAAAAAGAAAAAAAAGAAGCAGACAGACGGGTCGCCGCGCGCGAGCGCTCAAACGCGCGCGCAGCCATCCTCGCTGGCTTCGGTGGAGTGTCTGGCGGATGACGCATGTATCTGGCGCGTCATTGACCTGTGGCTAGGTAAGGCAAGGAAAATAAGTCGCAAAGCTTAAGTTCATTGATACGCAAAACGTTTTATTGCGATAGCAATTATATGGACACTCCAAAGCAGATTTCTGCCGTCGGCGTCGCCGTCGCCGTTGCCGTCGCCGTCGCCGTGAGGTTCCGTATGACGTCAATGGAGATGAAATCGTCGCCTCGCGCCGCCGAACGCTGTATGTGCGAGTGAAAGGGCGCGAGGGACGCGCGCTTTCCCGGGGAGTGAACGCACGGCGGAGAACAAACGCGCGTTCTGTGCCGTGCTCCCTGAAGGGCTGCAGAAGTAGGCGTCTCTTTCCTCCTTTACAATCACCATATATGTAGAGCAAACGGACCTTCTTCTGACGCACGAAAGGCCGTGGGGGGGGGGGGGGGGGAGGGAGGGGACGTTTAGCTGCGGCACCAAGTACCTATTTATATCAGAGGCTCCGGCAACAGTCACCAATGCCGCACGCATTTTGTGCGAACGTGGGCAAAACGCCGACGGCGTCGACAACAGTTCTGCGTGTTGCCGGTGCTGCTGCATGTCCAAGTTTATACAGCTGGTAAAGCTACTATCATTACTCCGTATAGCTCTCTACAAATTTGCTATCGCAATTCATGCTTCGCCTTTCAGGTGAAACTGCGACAACTTTTAGTTTTCGCGGCAAGTAATTAAAAAAAATAAATCAATGCCTGTTAACTTAAGTTCACTTTCTTTTTTTATTGCGATAGCAATTATATGGACACTCAAAAGCAGATTTCTGCCGTCGGCGTCGCCGTCGCCGTCGCCGTCGCCGTGAGGTTCCGTATGACGTCATTTGGAGATGAAATCGTCGCCGCGGGGGAACGCGGATGGCGCCGAGCTGGACGGACGCGTCGCGTCGAGCTCCCGCTTTTTGCTCAAATTGAGTGCGACGTTTGCGAAACCAGTGCCACCGCACCGCGGCATCACGTTTATGAAGATATATGCTTCATTTCAAGACCATTTTCGACCCTGTGAGTTCTTTTTGTGTACTTTCGCGAGAACTTTTGTGCCCGGGGCGGCCGCCACGTCGGCTAACCCTAACGTCGAGTAGGGCCTCGCTAACCCTAACGCCGTACCCGCCGACGAGTTCGCCGCTTGAACAAACGGTGGGGCTCCCGCCGGCACAGAGACTTCTACCCAAGTCTTGCCAACCGCACTACAATGCCTTACGAAGTCACCGGCCGAGAAATCGCCCCATCGGAGGTTTCCGTCAGCAACGGGTGGTGCGACATCGCCCCACGAAGAACGACCAAGCCTAACCTCAACGTCGCCACCAACGTGGCAGCCTACGGCGCCACAACGAAAGCATCCAAGCCCGTGTCGGCCCGTAAAGAAATCATCAAGGCAAGTAGGATGCCCTTACTCCCGCAAAACGAGACCAAAGTAGTAATTCGCATCCGCGGCGGACTGAACATCGCCAAAACCGGACACGTGGAAATTGTGCAGGCCATTCAAGAAGCAGCCGGACTCGAAACGACGCAGTGCGATGGGGACACGATTTGCCCCAACCTCAAACAGAACATCATGGTCGTGAGTTCCCCGCTACCCGAGAATGTCCACGGATATTTGAAAATTCAGAGCATCACCATCGCCGGACAGACGTACGAGGCATCCTCCTACCAGACTGCACCGGACGACACGTGCAAGGGAGTCATTCGCAACATTCCGCTCCACCACACGCAAGAAACGATAACCAGGTCTGTCGTCAACCCGAGAAACCCACTCGCACTGGCGGCGAAGCGCATTAAGGAAACCGGGACGGTGATTGTGGTCTTCGAAGGATATAAAGTTCCCAACCACGTGATGTACGGGTGTGCATGGGTAGAGTGCTCGCTCTACAGGAAGCAGATCGCAATATGTCAGGCTTGCGGAAAACTGGGGCACCGAGCAGACGTATGCCCCGCACCTGAAAAGCAGACTTGCAGGGGCTGCGGCATTGCAGACCCCGGAGCTGATCACATTTGCGAAGAGGTCTCTTGCGCGTTGTGCGGCGAGAAACACCCCACGGCCAGCAAGGAATGCAAGAACAGATACCAGGTCCCGTACGTGGTACGCAAGCGAAGAATCGAGAACAAGCAGGCAGCCATTGCGGCCAAGAAAATTCGAGATAAGGCGACTAGTCTCTTAAGGCACAACGGCGCAGATGCGGCGCAGTTGCCAGACGGACAGCGTGAGCACAGAGGACGCTCCAGATCCAGAGGGAGCTCGGGATCCCGATCGGCCAGCAGAGGTCGCAGGAGCCGCTCCCGCACACCCGGGAGCCGAGACCGCTCCACCTCGGGGGTGCGCTTCGCACCCCCGGTCGGAGCCAACAGCTGGGCCCAGCGAGTCAAGGCGACAACGGGATGCCAGGCCTCCGCAACGGCGGGGACGCTGCCCACAAACCGCGGGCCGCTGAGGGACCAATCTCAGGTGAGCTTGCAAGCACGGCCAGAGAATAATGTACACAAAGACATCTTAGAAAGAATCAAAGCACTCGAGCACGAGAACGCTCAACTCAGACGCACAATGACAGAACTGGCTAACGAGAATAGATTGCTTAAAACGCAAACCAGCAAACCAAGCGCACAGACACAGGATACGCACATGGACACTTCACCCAGTCCGACTCCCCCCAGCGTAGCGGAATCAGAAACGGCTAGTCAAACCCCACCCGCGGGCACACCAGCCACCAAGAAACGCAAGGCCAAGACCACGGAAGGTGACACGCCTGCCAATGACATAGACGGTAAATTGGACAAGATCCTTGGTACCCTAGGTCAACTCCAATTCGATGTCGAGTCGCTCAAGAAGGGTCACGACAGGCTAGTAGAGGCGGTCGACGGCCTAACGAGCAGGGTAGAAGTGATGGAGAAGGGCTTCGGCGCCAGGATCGAGGCTCTCGACAGAACCGTCTTTACTCACTCCACGGCACCTGTCAACCCCCCCGCCTACCCCATGGTCAGAAGGAACAGTGCAACAAGCGATATCGTTACACCCAAAACGGCGGTAAAGTCCGCAACCAAAGTGGAAAGCAAAAATGGAGAAGGCAAATAAGCGAGAACCAGCCGAAAGGCACCAAGCGCAAATTAGCAATCAAGGGAAGCTAATAATCTGGCAATGGAATTGTCGCGGTTTTCGCAGCAAGAAATCGGTCCTGCAACAACACATCAGACACACTACAGACAAGCCGGACATCATACTCATTCAAGAGACCAACACCGACACACCCACCCTTCCGGGATATGAAGCAATTGCTGTTCCACCCACAAAAGCCTGCAGCGGTGTAGCGACGTTTGTTAGTAACAGGCTCGCATGGGCCGAGATTGACAGAAGTAATCCGGACAGCAAATGTGAGCACTTGCTCATCGAAGTGTTTCCCAAAGGCAAAAAGGCCAAGAGCATACTAGCACTCAACACATACAGTAGCCCGAACCACAAAACGCAAAGTTTCAGACGAATTTTGAAGAAGGCCAGGGACAAAGCCGGAGACAACCCGCTGATTACTGCCGGAGATTTCAACGCCCCAAACGTAGAATGGGGATATGGCGTCACCAGCGCCAAAGGCAGAAATCTTGCCACTGATGCGGAAGAGATGGGCCTCACCCTGATCACGTCGGCGCTCTACCCCACCAGGATGGGCAACTCGGTTTCGAGGGACACCACCCCAGACCTTACGTTCGTCCTCAACGTCGAGAGGGCCACCTGGCATAATACCGGTGAGGACCTCGGCAGCGACCATTACATTGTAGAAACGTCAATAGCAATCGCCTCGAAACCACTCCGAAAGTGGAGATACACGGATTGGGATGCGTTTAGACAGGTACGAAAGGAACGTACCGAAAAGCCCGCTACACTAGAACAGTGGACGCGCGAACTCAAGGAGGACGCCCTCAAGGCGACCAAAGAAATCGAAACGGACGTCCAGACAATCGGGATGGATGCTAAGCTCGCTCACATGCTGGAAGCAAAAAGATCCATATTGCAGAGATGGCGTACTCAGAGACTCAATAGAAGACTCAGGAAAAAGATCGCACTGCTGAACAAGGACATTGAGAATCACTGTGCGGTACTCTCCAACCAACAATGGGACGAAGTATGTGCAAGGGCCGATGGCAGCATGACATCGGGCAAAACCTGGAACCTGCTCAAACACCTCCTTAACAAGGGTCAAACCAAGAGCTCCCAGACCAAGGCGGCCGACAAGATAGCGAAACGCGACCTCAAAAACTCCAACGAGCAGGAATTTATGGCAAGACTTGCCGAAAGATACATGCCACTCTCGAGCAGCCACGAAAGCGATGCCGAAGCACCCGGTTCCCCGTACACGGGAGCGGACAACCCCGACCTCGACGAACCCTTCAACCTGGAAGAAATCAGGACCGTCCTTCAAAACCTTAACGGCACATCGGCGCCAGGTCCCGACAGTATTAGTAACAAGGCCCTTCGTAACTTGGACGAAGACTCCATCCGGTTCCTAGCGGATCGAATCAATCAGGTCTGGGATTCAGGCATGGTCCCGCCGGAATGGAAGCACGCCACTACGGTTCTCATCCCAAAGCCCAACAAGCCCTCGGGCGTCGAGAACCTTAGACCCATATCGCTCACGTCGTGCGTGGGTAAGGCGGCGGAACACGCCGTTCACAACAGAATCTCCAGATTCCTTGAAAACAAGGGACTGTTACCACACACCCTCATAGGATTTAGACCCGGTCTATCAACTCAAGACACCATGATTTTAATCAAGCACCAAATCATTGATGACCCCATTAGAAACGCCAAGGCCATTCTCGGGTTGGATCTCGAGAAAGCGTTTGATAACCTATCTCACCAATACATTGTGGACACCATTTCCGAACTCAACCTCGGAGCTAGATTCCACGCGTACGTCAAGTCATTCTTGGATAATAGGACGGCTACGCTCCGATTTGCCGACCTCTCCACGGAGACACTCTCGTTGGGGAGCAAGGGCACCCCCCAAGGCTCGGTCATCTCCCCTATGCTTTTCAACCTTGCCATGGCGGGACTTGCCGAGAAACTCGGACAGATCCATGGGCTCGAGCACACCATATACGCAGACGACATCACTTTGTGGGTCTCCAAAGGAACCCCTGGTATGGTGCAGTACATCTTGCAAGAAGCAGTGAACACCGTAGAAGAATTTCTAATTCCCACAGGACTCAGATGCTCGCCTACCAAGTCGGAGCTGCTTGTACGCAGACCCACGCAGAAGGGCCGAAGGCCATATTCAACAGACTTCGATTACAATCAGGAAATTACCGTACGAACCAACTCGGGACACGCCATCCCGTGCGTCGACAAAATCAGAGTCTTGGGTATGATAGTAGAGACTAAAGACGTCAATGCCTCTACGGTTCAGAAGCTCATCACCAAGACTAACAACGCTATCGGGCTCATCAGAAGAATTGCCAATAGACACAGGGGCCTCAAGGAACATAACCTCGTCAAACTCATACACGCGTTCGTCACCTGTCACTTCGCATACGTTGCGGCAATGCTCAATTGGTCAAGATCCGAAAAAGACAGACTCAATGCGCAAATCAGAAAGGTCACCAAGCAAGCCCTCGGCATTCCGACCAGCACCAGCAACGAGAAGCTGGGGCACCTGGGTATGCACAACACCCTGGAAGAAATTGCCGAGGCCCAGCAGCGCGCCCAGCTTGCTAGGCTTTCGACGACGCCTCCGGGGCGCACGATCCTAGCGAAGCTGGGCTTTGCTCAAGGAAACATAGAAAAAGACTTTGCGGACCTCCCACGGGACATCCGCGCTAAGATCACGGTCCGACCTATACCCAGAAACGTACACCCCGAAAACAACAGGGGCAGACGACAAGCGAGAGGACAATTCCTCCTTAACCAAGCCTTGGCAAACCGCGAAAGCTCAGCTTTTGTGGACGCGGCGGCATACGCGGGAAACAAAGCTTTCGCAGTGGCGATGGTGGACGGCTGCGGATCCACAAGACATGCAGCCACGGTAATCGCAAGGAAGCCTGAACAGGCTGAACAGGTTGCGATCGCCGTTGCGCTGACCAATGACAATATTTCTTACATCTACAGTGACTCCATAGCCGCAATTAGAGCTTTTCAAAAGGGCACGGTCTGCGCACAGGCTCTAAGAATTGTCACAAAGAAAGAGATTAAGCACCACGTCATATACTGGTTCCCGGCACACTTAGGACCAAAGATCGGCGACGTCCCCAACCTTAACGAGGCGGCACACGAGGCTGCGCGCGCGCTTACAGACCGCGCGGCTTCACCCGACCACTCGGAGAACAAGGACGCCCCCACTACATACAATGAAATCACTAAACACTACTACCTACAACGTAGAGAGTTTAGCACGCCACACCGCATGCTCACTCGAGCTCAAGCGGTTACTCTCAGAATGCTACAAACAGACACATACCCCACGCAAAACAGACTACACCACTACATGCCTGAGCTCTACGACAAGTCTTATTGCACCAATTGTAATACATCCCTTAACGTCTATCATTTACTCTGGCCGTGCTTGCAAGCTCACATAAACTCCGAACCGGACAAGCGCAAGTTTGAAGAAGCAATCCGGAGCGAAGAACTCGCTCCCCAACTCTGGGCCGTCCAGCAGGTCCACGACGCCGCCAGGAAGCTCAACCTCCCGGTTCCGTCGTGGGAGACGCCCGCTCCATGAGAGCCCCAAAGCTCTCGTGGCCTGCAGGACCTTTAATAAAGTTGATTTCCTTCCTTCCTTCGTCGCCGCGCGCCGAACGCTGTATGTGCGAGTGAAAGGGCGCGAGGGGCGCGTCTTTCACGGGGAGTGAACGCACGGCGGAGAACAAACGCGCGTTCTGCGCCGTGCTCGCTTAAGGGCTGCAGAAGTAGGCGTCTCTTTTCTCCTTTACAATCACCATATATGTAGAGCAAACGCGCCTTCTTCAGACGCGCGAGAGGCCGTGGGGGAGGGGGAGGGAAGGGAGGCGACGTTTAGCTGCGGCACCAAGTGCCTATTTATATCAGAGGCTCCAGCAACAGTCACCAACGCCGCACGCATTTTGAGCTAACGCGGGCAAAACGCCGATGGCGTCGACAACAGTTCTGCGTGTTGTTGCTACCAAAGCCGCTCACCTTACTTCGTATGACATTGCTGTGTTGCTATCGCATTCATTGCTTCGCCCTTAGGGCGAAACTGTGACATTTTTTTCGATGCTCGCGGCAGCTAACGTTCGGTGTCCAAAGTATAGCGTGACGTATGGTGACGTGTTTCCTGTTGCCAGTTTTTGCCGAGTGTCCCCTCTTGTTGAATTTCTTTCTCTATGGCTCCGCGGCGGTGGCGCTGCAGCTGAAACTAGCGCCGACGTTGACGTTGTTCATGGCGTTTCGCACATCGTTGCACAGAGAGAGAATGACGGAAGCACAGCGAACGCGCGCTTTATACTGCGCCGCGACACTTGCGCCGCCTACCGGCGCACTCTTATTGAGAGAGAGAGAGAGATATATATATGCAATAATTTGCTGTGCCGCACCTGTGACGGAGAGGGGGAGAGCAGAGCGCACACCTGTGTAGGAGAGGACAATGAGGGAGAGTTGCGCATGCGCAGCATGGATGCGGACGCCGCAGAACGCACCCTGCCCCGAGCATAAGATGACCTAAAATCGTAAAGTACGACTTAATCACAAGCTACTGACATGATAGCGTCGGATTGTAATTTGAATATACGAGAAAAGAAGCCTCATAAGCAGCCAGGGATCTTTGAATGCTATCGCGTTCCACTCTTAAAGGCGAAGCTTAAGCGTCCTCCGATCCTGATTGTGCTTCGCTGTACTTTGGTTCTAGGTAACATTGAGGGAAATGTTGAAAACCGAGCCTTTCTAAATTTTGGACACGCGTGCACCTCGGGGCAACAGCAAGCAATTAATAAAATGATAAGAAAAGGCCCTAAGGCCTTCACATTGTGACATAAGATGGCTTAAATTGCTCCTGTAAAAATATCTTCCCAGCAATGCATTTGTGTTTAAACGTGAAGCCTACTTTCAGGGGAGCCGTGTAAGCTTGTTCTTTGTAAGCAGCCCAGGCTGTCCACACGAAGGACCTCATAAACCACTACACCTCAGGCGTGCGGTTCTGGGTGCCGCGTAACAGTCGACGCACGTGAAGTGGAGAAGTCGTGCGTACCAGTAAAACCCCTATATAAAAAAGTAGCGACACTCTCCTCCTCCACCTTCCCTCCTCCTCGATTCTCCTCTCTTTCGCGCTCGCTCCTCGACCGTGGCGCCGCCTACACCGCTCGAGCGTAGCAGACGACCTTTCGCAGAGTGAATGCGCGCTTAGCTAGGCGGTGCGTTTGAGCGTTTGCGTTTGCTTTCTAGCTTCGAGTAACTTCGTGTACAGCATAGAATTTCTGTAAGGAGGGTTATATAAATTCAGTGACGGCAGGTTTTCGTTTATTCCTGTTTTGAAAACTTCTTTTAAGTGCCTAAACGATGACGACTCCGAATGTATCGCGTGCGCTACAATCAGGTACGTAACATTTGTCAAGCGCGTGTCGCAAGATCTGGCTGCGAATTGGTGTAAATAATAAGTTTGTGATCGAATGTCAACATCTTGGCCTCCAGCAAGCCCTCGGTAACCTAAATAATCCGCACCGTCCATACCATGTGAATTCGCGACGCGTATCAGCTATGACGCAAAAAGGCTGGCAGAGGGCACAAACAACCGTTGCTTTGAAGGTTCGATAGGGCATTACAAGATACAAAGCCGTCAACATGCGCGCTTGCCAATCTTCTAAGCACGCGCGAAGGCTCGCGTGCCCGCGCATGCAAGCCTGTAGGCGTACAAAACGATTAAGCGCGCCGAATGCACGTCCAAATACACCAAAGTACACGTACTCGCAACTTACCTCGCATAGTCGTGCGGAGGGTGTTGGTCTGAAGTTCTTCCTGCCAATTCAATGAATCCACGTCTTTCTTCTTAACCCGTCGCGCTTACCGGACGGTATCGAGAAGAGTCGCTTGCCTTTGCTAGAAGTATTTTGGCATCCAAAGGCGCAGCAAGCCATGGTTATGGAAAATGTCTTGAAACGACGTCGCACTTGCCACAAAACTTAGTTTAACGCATTCTCAAACTTAAACAACAAGGAAGAGCAACGGTACCAACGTGCGCTCCTCGCCAGTCGGTAGACGCTTACCAAGCGAAAATGGCGACGGAGCCTGATCGTAAACAAATGCAGCCAGCGTCCGGCGGCTCGGCGGTCCACGTGATGCCATTAGGCCAATACCAACGCGGCGTCGGCCTCGGACAGGGTGTGCGAGGAGGCGGCGGCATTCTTCAAAGCGTGACGCTACTTTTTTATATAGGGGCTTTACGTACCAGTGCTGCCGCACGACATCTCGCGGGAAGAAAGCGCAGGGACGCGTTGCAGTGAATAGCGCAAACACACCGTGGCTGCCAGGAACGCGGTCTGTTGCCACATTGATGTCTAGCTGCCTTCTTCGACATGGCTTGTTGTGCGGCAGATCGCAGTGGATACCGCGATGGCAGCGGCGACGCCGATCAAGGGCCTCGGCCATTCTTCAAAACATGTCGCTGTTTCGCCAAGTTTCAGGGATCTCACCTTGTGGGAATGCCCTCTTTGAAGCAGTGACCTGGCCACGCGCAGGTCACTGCGCGTGGCCAGGTTCGATTCTCCGCCACGCGCAGCTAGGAGCTTTCTCCCAGCATTCGGGTCGTGTTCAATGCTGCCTTCTTCACATTCAAAAAAAAAAAAAAAAGTATACGCACTGTAAAGCGAAGCCCCAAGTGCCGTTAGCGAAGTGCAACAATAGTTGACTTGAAGCCCCTGCCAGAGTCATCGCAGCTTCCCATGGAATCAGTCACATTTCACTCAAATGAAGTCAGTTAAGCATTATGTCACCGCTTTGTGATCGTTTTCTGTTTATTTCAGCATGATATTTATATAGGTACATAGCCATTCTTAAAACGGAGAAACCGCTTCAAGTTAGACAGACTCAATAATATTTTGCAACAAAAGCCAAAGGGAGAATAATACAAATTTAGTAACTTGACTTTGACATACGACCGACCACCGCATGACGGACTCGACTAGACCAATGAGAAAATGAAAAGGAGATAATTCTTACGTTAGCTTCCTTCTTCTCCGGAATGCCGTACCTCGCAGCCGAGGCCGGCTTCTTTTTTCGAATAAAGTTGTTAGTAGTGCCTGTGTTTTCTTCTGTGTGTCTGTAATTGAGCCCTTCACTCCTATATGTCAATAAATAAGCACCAACTCGCGCAGCAACATGACCTTCTCTTGAATATTCTCTGAAAGCTTTATATTTAGGTTTCTCCCCACCGCAGCTGTACTTCTTTGATGAACAAGTTATCGGCGCTGCAGTATGTCTTTTTAACAACTGAGCTGTTTAAGCCGGCCGTTAGACCGTGATTCGCAAACAGAAAATATGGGCCGGTCCTGACGGTTGTGCTGAAAGGCTCCAAGCACAATGGCGCATACCCCTGAGCCTGGCTAAGTCTAGCTAAGCATGGTTGGGACTACTTAAGCTCTGTCAGTCATCGATAGCCAATCAGTAGCTAATGGATACTCGATCAATAATCAATAAATTGCGGGAAATGCTGGGGATAAATTGATAGTGCTTAGCTTAGCCCAAATACGTGGCCAATACCTTGCGATTGCCAAGCGATAGCCAATCAATCGCTAATCGATAATCGATCAATGATAAATAAATTGCGGGAAATGCTGGGGATGACTTGGTACTGCTTAGCCTAGCCCAAAAGCCAGGACTAGCTAGGTGCCCATCAACTTCGTTGTCTCTTTAGCATTGCGCCTCCAGTGCAAGCTGCGCATTTATGTTTTTTGTAGAGGTGTTAAATAACATAATTTTCAGTTGAATTGACTAGTAATATTTGATAAAAACAATTTTTAGCTATCCAATTAAATATTGAATACTTACAATTTTGAAACAAAATGAAGCATTAGGTTTCTGTGGCGAGCATTCATCAACATAAGGCTTTTTTTGGCTATTTCTTATACCTCAAGGCGTTGTAACTGGATTTCGGCCCGTGAATGAAA
Organism: Dermacentor silvarum; assembly: GCF_013339745.2. Lineage (NCBI taxonomy): Eukaryota > Metazoa > Arthropoda > Arachnida > Ixodida > Ixodidae > Dermacentor > Dermacentor silvarum. The sequence goes on from NC_051159.1 coordinate 20,067,773, forward strand.
AAAACGTAATCGTATAACTGGTGCACTAGGACAATGCCAAAAAGGAAAATACAAACATTTCAGCAGACACGCAATAGATTGGTGCTTATTGAAGGAGGTAAATTAATTATTACCGCACCCCACGTTGTTTTGAACCCGCCGCGGTAGCCCACTGGCTACGACGCTGGGCTTGAGATGATGGGTTCGATTCCTATGGGTGCGGAAAGCAGAAGCGCTCGTGCATTGGGCGCACGTTAAAGTATCCGAGGTGATCCAAAGTGATGCGGAGCTGCCCACTACGGCGTGTCTCAGTATCAGATGGTGGTTATTGCACTTAAAACCACTGAAATGTTAAAATTATTGAAGCCGAGACAGTAATTTCAGAGGCAGCTTAAGGCTAGACATGCTTATTTACCAGCTCCTTGTGTTAGCTCAGAAGCTGGTTCACCTCCGCAACATCCGCACTGATGCAGGAGATTCATTCGCAAGAGTCTCTACTTGATTACCAAACAAATTGCTCGTAATATCGCAAGTATTGATTATTTAGCTTCAACAGAATAATATTTTAAGTTGTACAACATCATGAATTTTGGGTTTTGCGTTCATTCTATGTGTCTTCACCCACTTTTAAAAACTTCATTACCACAGTAGCACTGCTTCAGCAATATAGCAATGTCCGTACACGTCATCCTGACTTTTGGGTAATACCACGTTTCCGTACTTTTTACATGCTACTGTCTTTGAAATATTATGTTCCGTTAATCCTCAATAAATACAAAGATATAGCGAAGCCCACACTGGCATTACTACGTCAACTCTGCTTTTGAATCATAGATATTGACACATGTACTTACGTGCTTGTTTATCTTTCACCGGTGACCACTTTTCACCGGCTAACAAATGTTAAACGTTATCGCTCGGCGCAGGATTAGCCTGCGTGTATCGGAAGCTTCTCGAACGTTATCGATGCTTCTATCCAATCGTCTGTGGTCACCGACGCTTATGTAATCTGATTGTGTACGAGCGACGCGAATTGTGTAGAACGTTCTGGAAGACACGCGGGCACCAGGGATTACTCTGGAACTTTCGATTATTCATGTTTAACAGCCGACGTGCTTCTCCGCTGATCATATTTCGACGATCGGCGTCTGTGTTCGCCGCTATCGTTGTGCTTCGAGTGTAGATTGCTTTTGTGGGCACAGGTTCGCCGAATAAAGAATCAGTTTCGTCATACACAGTTTTACGACTGTTCTCTTCACCGTCACTACAACGTGACAATATGACTACTTGGACGTTGAGCTACATACATTAACAATTCTTTTTTAACGGAAACTAAATCCTCCTGTGCCTACTTGTACTTCACGTTGTAGGGTTTTAGAGATTAATATATTTTCTTGATGTATTATATGTATGTGTGTACGCATATGTGTATTCATATATGTATGTATGTATATATATATATATATATATATATATATATTGTTAACATGTATATTCCAGGATAAATTACTTGTTAATGTAACACCTAAGTATTTGTAATTGTCAACTTTTTTCAATGACGATGGGCCAAGTCTGTAAGTAAAAGACAGAGGTGTTTTATTTTACGTGTTATAGGGAGGAATACAGTTTTGTCGGTGTTAACAACCATCCCCCAATCTTTGCACCACTTCAAAATGTTACTCAGGTTGTTATTCAGCTCAATTTGATCATCGGAACCAAAAACTTCTTTGAACAAGACGCAGTCATCTGCAAACAGCCGGATTTGCACACCAGGAGTTATTACATTTACAATATCATTAATATAAGCCAAGAAGAGCAGGGGGCCCAGGACACTACCCTGTGGAACCCCTGACGTGACTGGAAGACTGCCAGAAAGTTGTCCTCCAATGTCAGTGTGTTGCTTCCTGTTAGTCAGGTATGCGGAAATCCAGTTGATAAAGATTTCAGGGATGCCAAGGATTTTAAGCTTTAAAATTAGTTTATCATGCGGGACCTTATCAAAAGCTTTACTAAAGTCAAGAAATATTACGTCTATTTGGCCGTTACGATCAAGAGATAAAGCGAACGAGTGAACTACCGTTATAAGTTGGGTTACCGTAGAATATCCTTTTCGAAAGCCGTGTTGGTACTCGGTTAATGCAGCATTATTTTCCAAACATTTGTGTATACAATTAGCAATTATATGTTCTACAAGTTTACAGCATTGGGAGGTTAGTGATATTGGTCGATAATTCTGCATAAGTAACCGGTCGCCTTTCTTAAACACAGGGACAACCCGGGCAGTCTTCCAGTCATTTGGCAATTGTGCTGTAATGAGTGAGACACGGAATAAAATCACAAGAAATTTGGCAAGAATTTCAGCATATCGCTTGAGAAATACGTTAGGAATTTCGTCCGGACCACATGAGCTCTTTGTTTTCAAGTTAAGCAGCATATTAAATACACCAGCATATTTTAACAATATTTGTTCATCGGCCTTTCGAAAGCTTTGCTTCCTAAAACATAAACTTCAAACCACCCCAAGCAATGTTAAACTACTTTGCTATTATTCCTTAATCAGACCTAAATTGGAGTACGCCAGTGTAGTTTGGGACCCGTATACTCAAATAAACATTAAGTGTCTTGAAAGAATACAGAGGAAAGCAGTCCGATTTATTTATAACAAATTCTCACGAACTGACTCTCCATCCGATATAATGATAGCCAATGACATTCCTCTTCTTAAAACGCGCCGAAAACAGTTCCGGATCGACTTCCTCTCACTGCTTCTTAATCACGGACTTGCTATAGATCCGTCACCGTATCTATCACCCCTACTAACCAGACCTACAAGGCACCATCAGCCCAACTCTTTAACACCCTATGTTGCTAGAACTGACACTTATAAGTATTCCTTTTTTCCACGCACGGTCTTAGATTGGAACGAATTAATCCAGACATCTTAGTCTCTCCTACCAAACCGAAGTATCACTGTTGCACCATTTCACATCTGTTATTGTAGCACTATTTTTGCAAAAATGTAGGAACAGATTCCGTTGTTGTTTTGCATTCAGTTGTGTTATATCTTCTTGCACTAATCTTGAAACAGATTCTATTGTTGCTCTTTTGTGTTTTATTATCTATGTTATTGCGTTAATCTTCAAACAGTTTGTATTGTCGCTTTTTGTAATATGACTGTTTTTTTTTAAACTACCCACCTGCTTGGACCCAAGGGTCTGCAGTATGTGATAAATAAAATAAAAAATATATATATGTATGCTATTTTTCGCTTTTTTTCATTATGTTCTATTTTTTTTCTTCTGTATATAAACTATTTTCTTTTTCATTTTAGCAACATATCTAGTATTGTGTATTCTTATTCTCATGAAGTGCTATTTCTGCTTCGTATGTTTTTCTTTAACGGTTTGACATGCACGTCTAAGTCAAGCCCTGCCTTAAAATATGGTGCCCGGACCTCTGTCAAGCTGCAGACCGCAGATTTTAGCCCTATGAACCACAAAACTTGTTTTGGAAATGAAAAAAATTCAATTTTAACTTGCGTCAGCCTTTCTTCGTGTAAAGTGATAAAAATATGGTGGTATCTCAGTATTCGAACTCGATGAACTTTCGGCAACTTGAAATGGTGAATTCTCAAATTGAGTACGAGTCAAATAGCACAGCTGATTCGATTTGTATTCAAAACTTGAAATATTCGCATACCTCCACTTTTTGTTTCCTATGATCTGACACTTTTGACTTGGAGAAGTTCTCCTTTCGTGGAATTGTTTTTCCAGGTGTTTTCCTTCGTTATTGTTCTAACAGCGGTGGTGTCTGACATCATTGCAGGGCAAGACAGGCGCGAGTGGACCTCAAGGAACCCAAGGACCTCCAGGAGAAAGGGTGAGGACGAACAGAAAGCGCAAGTCTGGTCATCTGTGAATTGCACAGTGTTAAACTTGCTTCGCACTCACACAGTGCACTTATAGTCATCGAATTTTGCCTATCGAAGGCCGCGCCCCCCATTGGACTCCGCTAAATGTCTACCACGCAGTTTAGGGGCGGGACGGAGGTTGTAGTCTTATCGACACTCGAGGATGCTTACAACGCTCAAGACTTATTGCGAAAAAACAGCAAGCGTATGGGCGTCAGTGGTGTCTTCACATGCCAGCAATATGCGACGCGGCTAATTGATCGGTCCCTGTGCGATCCTGCAGTAGCAATCGTCCTTGCTCATATTGTGAACCAACAAACATTGTGCAGCACACTGTGAATGTCTAAGACAGCTGGGTCACGAACTGAACCGCAACACCTGTCGTCTCTGCGGTATGCCACTCGACGCGAGGCGCAAAGTTTCAAGAATTCCCTGTCGCGCTTGTACTGGAGGACTGCTGCAGCCTGCAGCAGTGTGTCATTTTTTTCACAATTTCTGCTTTGTATAATATCTCAACAAGTTATTTATTTTCGCCATGTATTTAGTTTCGTATCTCCTCAGCAGCCTGGTAAGCGCCCTGTGGCTCACCACAACTGTTTAGCGCAGCCACATAATCGTTTAGCCCAATTGTTGAAGACAGAGAGGAAAGAAGCTAAATGTACAGGAAATTGCAATATCGAGAGTCTGGGAAACATTCATTGTTATACAGATAGAAGGATGTAACGTTCGGTAGATTAGAATAATATAATAATAAGAAACGACTCAAAGCAGATTTCATGTCCTGTTTTTATTGTATTTTTGCAAGTAAATTGTTCTTCTGACACTTTGGCAGAAACAAAAACGCTTATGACGTACCTTATAACACGTTTCTAGAAGCTCGTTTGCCTTCGAGGCACAACAAAGTGTGCTAGAGGTCGGTGGTTACGACCGAGTACATAAGGTATGCAATATTTCTTGAGAACGAGAACAAAGCGAAAAAGGCACAAGGCGCTCCATAATCTAAGCTGCTTAATAGGTGTTCAGTAAACTTCACAAAGTGAGGGATATAAGTTGTGCAAATAGTCAAAGTACCTTGATGGACGGGGAGTAGCAACGATCCGTCAGAAATAATTTATATCAAGCATGAAAAGGAAGCTTCGCAGTTGTACACAAATTCATTGTGCACCGAGGACCCCAGCGGCCAACCAAGAGAGTCCAAACGTTTCCAACCTACACGCCCTAAATATGTCCGCGACCATTTATGTCACTTGTCTGTAATTAAAGCGCAAGGGCTTCATTTGCTTTTCGGTAGGTACTGTTGCATGCATAATAATTCCTCTATAGCGTCTGTGCAATTTCCATGCACTACATACAAACATTCATAACCAGAGTAGAAACTCGGCCAAAATCGTTACTCGGTATGATCTGATAACCGCGTATAAAATTTGCGACGAGCATGCATGTCTGTATGAACGCGTATCGCTCTTCTATATTCGTCCCTTGCTATACGCACTATTCTCGTGGATCACAAACAGCGCTAATCACACATTTCCTGTAGCATTGCGTTCTCAGGAAGCCCGCTCTAGCAATGAGCCCTAGCGGGCTACCGCACTACCGTCTGGATATCACAAAACACTTCTCCTTTCATTTATTTTACAACGACGAGGGTGGCGATGTGGGCTTGTTGGTCTGTCATCATGCAATGGTAATTTAGAAAAACACGGACACGAGAAGAAACGAAGACAATGCGGCTAGAACTGCTCAAGAACGATATATGCGAGTTCTTACAGCTCTCAGAAAAAAAATATGCAACTTAGAAGCCTTATATGTAGGGAAATTATGGCGATTGTAAACGGCAATAAACAGGGAAACTTTTAAGCTTATGTGGCAATTAGGGAGGGGTTATAGGAATATTGTTAAGCCCATGTAGTTATATCAAACGGTCAAAACATTACGCCACTTTCCTGTCCGAATATGGCAGATATTTCATATTTATAGAAACCACTATACAGGGGGTTTCAAGTAATATTATGTCCTTTCATAATAATTACTCAAGACTTGTCTTGTTCGAAATTTCCTACCTAATACGTGGTGCGCAGTTTCTTTTCTCCCGTCTCCTCAGTGAACGATGCTAGGCACGGTGTTCATATTTTGTTAGAGTAGGCAGCAAGTTGCGTGTTGCAAAATGTATATGTTGAATCTGTGTAGGTCAATTAAGGCCTTCCTTGAAAGTTACTTTTTCAAGCGTCTAACTGTACTGCCACACTGATTTTTTTCACAATTTTTCTCAGTACTATAGTAACAACGAGAAAGCAACTTCAAATTCAGCGAGAATAAGTGTTATGTTAATGTAATTCGGGACAAAACTTTCACGTTCCTAGTTCAAATAGAGGTGTTCAAAATAAGTAGTCAACTGTCGTTTTTCTGCGTTTTTTTTTAAATTTCACGAGCAGCGAGTGACGCTCTTTGTTCCTTAAGCAGCGACTTGAAGTTTGTGCTAATTCAAATAATGTTTCTAAATTCAATATAAATCATTGAAAATAAAAATTGCACGAAATCGACGGTTTTACTTAACGATGATGATAGTTATGAAATCAGAGCATAAGTTTAGTTAGAAATGGAGATAATTTAATGACAGGAATAATACAAACAAATAAGGAAAGTCTAACTGCCGAACACCAAAGCTCACCGCATCAGGAAGGTTTGGCTCCATGTGCGTCGTGGTTTCCCACCCGTTCCGTTCGCCATGGAAGTAGACGACGAGGACGCCGGGCCTAGTGTAGTGCAGTGTAGTGTAGCTTACATCGTTTACACCAAGAATTCACCAGCATTCACCAGCATTTTAATAACACGAAGTTAACGCAAGGAAAACACAAAATTAACCCAAGGAATACACCAGGGCACACCAATGCCAAGGTGCGAGTGCCGCCACCAGACACCTATATGAAACATTAGGGTCACCTCCAGCTTTTGTCTCTTTTGATGTGTCATAAGGCGTTCATACTTCGACCATAGAGAAAGGAATTCAACAAGAGGGGACACTCCCATAGGGCCCAGCGGCCGAATTGACTGCAGCGTGCCAAGCGGTCGGTGTCGATCACTTGCATCACTTCCGGTTTCGGTTTTGGGCGCGCGTATTTTGAACGCAAGCTAGCACGCCGGCTGCGCCCCCCCCCCCTTTCCTTTTTTTTTTTTTTTGCTCTCCGTGCAGAATCGGTTTATTATTTAGTAAAAATGATTGCGAACGATCTCGTAAAGTCCCATCGAATCTGTGCCACGTGCAATTTCACAAAGTGGACGCAAGACCTTTTGTGCAATGAGGAAATATTTATTTTGCTCTATATAAAAGCTCGTTCCGCGCTTTTTGTGCGTTCATCCAACGTTGCGACACCAGCAGGTAAGGCAGTAGTTCCTGTATGAAGCTCCACCGTACGGTACCAGCTGAAAAAAAGTAAATTACAAGCATGTTACATTTGCAAGCACGTAACAGCATGTTACAAGCATGAGTCATTTTGGTATTTAGACATAGGAATACTGCGAGGCGAAACGTGCGAAAGCGGTGAATGGGCGGCATTACAAACAAAAGCAATTCGCTTTTACATACATGGCGTAGAAAATACCCGACTCATCCCAAACATATATGAAAACATCCGATTTCCAAGCGTTCCCCAATTTCCGGGCATTATTTCCTGCACTTAGGCAGCACAAATACACGAGCGACTTCGCGTTTCCAAAACTTGGCCTCGGGCGACGCGACGGTACGCGACATACACAGAGACGGACGCAACAGGCACTCAAGACAAATGCGTGGGTGCAATGCCTTTTTTCAGTCCTTTAGAAGACGTAATTTTCGAATTACAAGTTTCTGATATGTTCGTCCGCGTTATCTTTCGCGCGTTCTGCCGGCGCCAGCAGCACACCCCATGTTATCACTCTTGGCAATCGCCCATCGCGTTTTCAACAGGCGTGAGTACCGAAAGAAGGTATATGTTGCGGAGCCACAAAAAACTTCACAGACTTGTCCCTCTAAGATTCATTACACGCCAAAATAACTTTATCACCACGGCCGAGCTGCTTATCGCTAACTGCGTCACAGCGCGCTGTGCGGCCAGCGTGCCTCAAAAGTACCCCAGAAAGTAACGAAATTACTTTTCAGTAATGTCTGGCGCCAGAGAAAGCGGCACAAACTTCTCCTAGCAAGATGCACTAGACTACACACCACGGCTGAGTTCTCGCTAACTGCGACACGGCGCCCTGTGCGGCCAGTGTGGCTCGAAAACCGAAATAAGTTACAATAGTCCCCTAGGAAGCGTCGGAAACATGTCTCAGCACGATTCATTTACTCAAATTAACTGCGCCAGGATGGCTGAGCTATTTTTCGCTAACTGCGTCTTAAGTCTCGGTCCCGTGCCGTAAGCCTAATTGCGTCGTAGACTGTGAAACAAGATTTCTCACCTTGCCGTAGTCCAATAGTGCAGTGGTGTCTTGTCCCAGTGCAGAAGGAACGCAAGAATACGCCGAGAGCCCAATAAACCAGGTTACATTTGAAAAAGAAAAAAAGAATGAGACAGACGGGTCGCCGCGCGCGAGCGCTCAAACGCGCGCGCAGCCATCCTCGCTGGCTTCGGGGGAGTGCGGATGACGCTTGTAACTGGCGCGTCATCGACCTGTGGCTAGGTAAGGCAAGGAAAATAAGTCGCAAAGCTTAAGTTCATTTATACGCAAAACGTTTTAATTTTCGCGGCAAAGAATTTTAAAAATAAATCAATGCCTGTTAACTTAATTTTCTTTTTTTTCGATGCTCGCGGCAGCTAACGTTCGGTGTCAAAAGTATAGCGTGACGTATGGCGACGTGTTTCCTGTTGCCAGTTTTTGCCGAGTGTCCCCTCTTGTTGAATTTCTTTCTCTATGCTTCGACTTTCCCGTGTCTTCGGTAAACAAGACAAGGCGCCTTATTTATTCCGTAGTGTTAAGACGCAAGCAAGGACGAAAAAAAAAAAAAAAAGAAAGCAGGCAACTTTGCACTCGGTCGCGCAGAGCTTAGGCACAGCGAAGCTGTGCCTAAGCTCTGCTACTGCTAGTTATGCTACTGTTAAGCTCTGCTACTGCTAGTTATGAACTTGGTTGCTGCTAGGTCTTAGCTTGGTTCAACCTAACTACGTATCTAGGAAGGTTGAAGGTTGATTCTCGAGCGATCATTTGCGGAGGTACCTTCCTTTTTGCGACATTTCGCGTGACTAGCGCTGGACGCGTGGGCGCCTACGAGCGACAGCGTTCCTGGCATGCCACAAACGCAGGCAGGCTAACCAAGTTTGGTACAGTGCCAAGAACGCTGTCGCTTGGCGACGCCGAAGGCGTTGGCGACATTTGGCGTGACTAGCGTTGAACGCGTCGGCGCCTACGAGCGACAGCGTTCCTGGAATGCCACAAACGCAGGTAGGCTAACCGAGGTTGGCGCAGTGCCAAGAACGCTAATGGTTGCCGACGCCGAACGCGTTGGAGGCTAGTCGCTCGATATCAATCGGCCAGCTGCACTGTGTGTTGAGCTTTGCGTGGACAGGTGTAAGCTTTCGACTTTTTTTTTCTCCTGGCTAAGCGCGCCGCGGAGAGAAGAGAGGCAGGGGTCGGCAAGGCTGTCGAGGTAGAGACCGCGCACGCGGTCTCTTCCACCTCCTCTTCTGGGTTGCCATGGCTACCACGGCTACGCACCCCAATTTACGGGTGAATTAAACAGCTTCGCTCTTTAAAAAATGTCGCAGTTTCACCTGAAAGGCGAAGCATCAATTGCGATAGCAACTTAGTAGGGAGCTATACGTAGTTATAGTAGCTATACGGAGCTATAGTAGTTTTATCAGCTGTATAAACTTGGACATGCAGCAGCACCAGCAACGCTCAAAACTGTTGTCGATGCCGTCGCCGACAGTCACCAACGTCCCGCGTTCGCACCAAACGCGCGCGGCGTTGGTGACTGTTGCCAGTGCCTCTGAGGGCGGCTGGGAGGTTTTCGACGAGATCAGAACGGGAAACTCGTCGAGCAGCGTCGGAAGTCTTTACCACCTTCTCGCGTCGCAACGTTTTTATATAAATACGCATTTGGTGCCGCAGCTAAACGTCGCCTCCCCTCCCTCTTTCCCACCCTCCTTCCCGTCCCCCCACGGCCTTTCGCGCGACGGAAGAAGTCGCGTTTGCTCTCTCTCTCTCTCTATATATATATATATATGGTTATTGTAAAGGAGGAAAGAGACGCTTAATTCAGCAGCCCTTCAGGGAGCACAGCGCAGAACGCGAGTTTGTTCTCCGCCGTGCGTTCGCTCCCCGTGAAAGCACGCGTCCCTCGCACCCTTTCACTTGCACATACAGCGTGCGGCGCGCGGCGACGATTTCATCGCCGTTGACGTCACACGGAACCTAACGGCGACGGCGACGGCAGAAATCCTCTTTGAGTGTCATTATAATGGCTATCGCAATAAAATAAAAGGATCAGGACAGTAAAGAGCGCAACACTACGGAATAAGATGTAGCAACTAGCCGAGCAGCAATCCTAACACCTTATTTATATTTGCCGAAAATCGGGCTAATATGTAATGGGTGATGTGCAGGCGATTTCCGCAGAGTGTAGGGTAAATGGAGGCTTTGCAATAAATTAGGTATGCAAGTGCTTGGGAACCTTATCAGGGTGTTTTATGAGCTTCGCGATATTTAACTAGACATGCCAGCAAGGTCAAATTTAGCAAAAACAACAGGAACGGTATTGTGCGCGAAGTTAAATGCATGTGGATCAAATACTAAAGTTGCACGTTGGGCTTGTTGGCATAACATGATGTAGGCAAAAGGCGTAGCGCATCAGACACCGGACACACACAGAAGAACGCAGACCACACACACGTGTCTGTTGTCTGGGTTGTTCTTCTTGTGTCTATTGTCGGATTAAGTACACCCTCGTAAAACATTTTTTTAGAAAGGGCTCTGTGGCAATCGAAATCAGTATATGGTAATGTTACGCTATGTTTCTCACTGTTCTGAACGAACTATAAATTACATGGACGGTGGAAAGGTTGCGAACGCGACTGATGACCTGTCGGTGAGGGTGAGCGGCTGGGCCATTTCGTGGCAGTGTCAAGACTATATGGGTGTGTCGCATATAGTGGTTCAAAAGGGCGGCGAGCATGCAGTGCGTTGCGGGAACGACCAGTGGTTGTTACAGTAACGAGTGACGTGACCGACACTATGGCAATTAAAGAAGACAGGCAGATCGTCTTCAGTTCTCCAATCAGCGTGGTTCCGAGATAACGGAGTGAACCGTTGAAAACGAAGGAACAATGTCGAGGCCACAGAAGCGGACGTGTATATGACTGATCACGGCGCAAGCAGCGTGAATCCCGAGATTTGTGAGTTTGTTTCGCAGGATCGCTTCGACGATTGAAAATGCTGGCGTGTTTCGAGTCGCCGGCGTTGGAGAGAAAGAAGTCATAAGGGAAAGGCAGGGAGGTTAACCAGGCTGAGCCCGGTAGGCTACCCTGCACTGGGGAAGGGGGAGAAGGGATTGAAAGAGGAGAAGGAAGAGAGAAGTTCACAGTTCACACCTTGCACATGTACAGTCAAGCGTTCGCCGGCGTTGGAGTTGCTAAAAAGGCTAGCTGGAACCATCACTTTGATTTCATGACGGACAATCATCGTCCATTTGGCCGAAGGTGGTGGAAAGTGAGATGGTGGGCGCTCTTCACACGAAGACGTCGCCGCGGTGTAGGCAAGCCGGCCCAATGGTTGTTCAAGACGGCGGCTCTTGGCCTGCTCGAAACGCTGGCACTCCTCTATCATGGCATCAACGTTAGCACATTTTCTGCACATGAGCAGAGTGAATGCGTCGTCCGATATCCCTTTCAGGAAATGCTCAACCTTGTCAAACTATGGCATGTTGCTGTCAGCAACACGTTACAGCGCCAGCATATCCTATATGTACGAGAGGTCTGACTCCCTGGACGTTTGGGCTGGGGTTGACAGCTGTTTCGTCACAGAGATTTTTGATGCGAATCATCAAATGGCGCATTGAGCGTAAAAGGAGGCGGCGTCTGTAGCAGCGAAACGGCAACTAAATTCCCGTTGGCGGCAAGGCCACGTCACAAGCGCACCTTGACGGAGCAGAGCAGGCGAAACGGAACACGTGCTGTGGTGATAGCGTGCCAGGTGTTGCGTGAGCGGAGAGGGCATCGCCGCGACGTCACGTCACCAGCACGCCTCGACGGAGCAGGTACGGACGGCCGCTGCTGTTTCCTCGGTCTGCTTGCTGGCTGGGGCAGCACGTATCGCTAGAGTACATTACCTGCAGTGCAAAACTCGAAGGACCACTCAGCGGCAACTTAGAGCAAGTATTTTAATGTCCTCGAAGTCTTTCTACTGAAGGCAGCAGGACACGGAGATTTTGCTTAAAAGTATCCCAGCTGCCAAGTTGGGCCTTATGATTGTTATACCACAACTTCGCTGTTCCATTAAAATAAACGACCACATTGACCACGCACACTCGATCTGGTTTTAAAAGCGGAACTGTTTAAACTGACCGTCGGTCCCTAACGCGTGTACAAAAAACCTCGCTGAACGATGACATCACCGCGCGTTGCCTAGCAACCACCTCGCGGAGCAGCGTGTGCTTCGCCTCCTCTCCGTGCCATGCACATGTTGTCTTGCCATGGGACGTTAAGGAGAGGGAAGGAGAGCGAAAGAGAAAATGAGAGTGAGAGAAAGAGAGAAATTGTAGCAGCGCCAACGAGGCAACGCGCAGAGCTGCTGCCGACGCCGTCCCCGTTTACCGGTTTCCCCGCGTTCGCGCCGAACGTGCGCGGTGTCCGTAACTGCAGCAGCTGCCTCTGGCGGCGGCCCGGCAAGTTTGGACCAGCCACGTCCTGGCAAGTGTGAAGGGGCAGCTTGGCCATGACGGCACCGGGGAGATAAAGCTCGAAGCCGCCGTGACAGAGGCAGAACTCTCGTTGACTCGGTGGTGAGTACATGTAGCCTTGACATGGGACGACCAAAGAAGATCCGGACCCCGGAAGAAGAAGCCGCTCATCTTGAAGCGCGTCGCGCGGCCAAGCGAGAATCTGCGCGTCGGCGGCAAGCCGATTAGGAATACGGTACCTAGCAGCACTTAGTACTTCCTAGCAAAACTTAGCGAAGCCTAGTAAAACCTGGAAGAAGCTAGGTCCATCACCGGCTCCTCTGTTAACTCCAGCCTTGCACCACTAGTGCATGCTGCCCACGTTTTTTTTTCAGATCTCAAACTGATTTTTAGGGATAGTTAGAGATGCCCTGCGACGCGGAAGAGCAAAGGCCTGTCCCAGCCCCTGCCATTTTCGTCTGACCACTAAGAGATGCACGTCCCTTCGCCCGAAAACCGTTTGAAGACGTCGAAGAATTGCTCATCTATTACAAATGGGTGAGCGCCTACAACAGGTGGAATAGAGCTTCTCAGCTTTCTAACTTTGTGCTCTTTCTTACGGATACTGTGGTCCAATAACAACGAGGACACATTGACAACATGGGAAAGATTTGTTTCGCAAATCAAAGAGCGCTTCGGTGACTCCGTGACGAAAAAGTCACATGCCTGCGCGGCACACGCAACGCAGTCACAGCGTAAACTGGTGGAGCGGCTCAAGAGTAGCTCCAATTTCGGCACCACGCACACCAGAGTCTTCACGACAAAGTCTCTTCGCCTCGTTTTGACGAGAACGATCTGAACTGTCCACCTGGCGTCGACGGCGTGCTGCGGCTTGTAATGCTCTCTGCACAGCAATCTGCTGAGCCCGATGATGCCTGGTTGTAGCCGCGCACGTATACATATAGCCCTACGATTCGAATCTTCAGCAGCGGTTCGTACCTTCCGAAGAGACGCCATAACGTGTACCGAAGAGGTATCCAGAATACGTGGCGCACACCTCACATCGGAATCGCGTTGATTGCGCGCCTCGTCTTAACCGCATCTCGTCGTCAGCGCCTGCGCACGCTGCGCTTGCAGGCGCCTTACCTAGATGGCGCCACCTTATTGGCGGAGGCTGAGGTCGTCCAACGGCGGGGGCGGCTGACACCATCGCGAACCAGAACAGCCATTAGACAGAGCCCATAGCAGCTTAAGCTGTAAAAGAAAAGGGCAGAGCAGACGCTCTCAAAAGAAGCGTGAAGCACACAGTGTGCTGGTTCTCCAAGAGGCATCACATGATGTCATCAGGTGGTATCATCACTTGATGAAGGCAGCATCGCGTGACATCACGTTTGACGTGATGGCGTCATCACATAACGTCATTATGTGATGATGACCTCATTGGACGTATAACATTGCAAGCATTCTCTAACTAAATTACCAAGCAAGATGCCACGCGCACACGGGTTAACATGAACACATCAGACGAGACGATATCATTACGTGACGATGCCGCTATTCTCGTATATTCGAAATACAATCCGAAGCTATCATGTCTGGAGCTTGTGTGTAAGTTGTACTCTACGTATTTTCTCATGCAATTTACTTTGGGGAACCGCCGCGGTGGTTCAGTCAGCTAAGGCGTTGCGCTGCTGAGCACGAGATCGCGGGATCGAATCCCGGCCGTAGCGGCCGCATTTCGACGGAGGCGAAATGAAAAAACGACCGTGTGCTTGAGTTGTAGTGTGCGTTAAAGCACCCTAGGTGGTCAAAATTAATCCGGAGCTGTCCACTACGGCGTGCCTCATAATCAGAACTGGTTTTAGCACGAAGAAGGATTTGCTTTAAGAAATTCAATTAAGTTCAATAACGCACTTGCGTTTGGCGGGGGGCCTAGGAGAATGATGACTTATGCTACACTTCCGCACACGTGCGTGCGCCCGTGATGTGCATGTGCGCACAATATGCGCACATGCACATCACGCAGTGTCCACACATGTCCACGCAGTGTCCACACATGTCCACGCAGTGGGCGCTCTGCCCACTGCGTGGACAAGTGGTGGCTGGCGTACGTACACTGCCACTCACACCTCACCCCATTGGTGAGGTGTGAGTGGCAGTGAACGTCCATACAAAGCCAAGAAAAAAGAAAGTAAAAATAGGCTGACAAAGTATAGGTATAAGCGGGCTGTCTCCTCAAAGACCTCCCGGTCACAGTTTGCCTTCCGTAAACACAGGTCGACGGAACAGGCTTTGCTGGTGCAGAAAGAATTTATTTTAAACGCCTTTGAAAAAAAAAGAAGTAGCCCTGGGCGTTTTTGTAGACTTCACAAAAGCGTTTGATTTACTTAACCATTCGATCTTACTCAAAAAATTAGATGCATATGGAATCCGTGGTGATGCACTACGACTATCAATATCTTATTTAGAAAATCGACAGCAATATGTCTATCTCAATGGTTTTTCTTCAGACAAAAGAACAATAACATCAGGAGTACCTCAGGGAAGTATCCTTGGACCACTTTTATTTAATATCTATTTCAATGACATTATATGTCTTAATCCGAACATTAAACATATCATTTATGCCGATGACACACCTATGCTTCTCTCAGCTGCATGTCCGAATGATTTAATTTCTGAAGCAAATAGCTCGCTATCGCGTTTGCATGAGTGGTCAAGTGCCAATGCATTAAAAATAAACACGGCCAAGACAAAAGCCATACTTTTCCGTCCGAGAAATAAGAGCGTTTTTATAAATACAGATCTTTTGTTAGGCGACTCAAAAGTAGAAATACTCCCTGTATTCAAAACTCTTGGCGTTGTGTTCAATGAGAACTTAACATGGGATGACCACGTGGGACATGTTGTTTCTAAGATTTCAAGTGTCGTAGGAGTTACGTGCATTAATAAAGAGTTGCTGCCTGTGCAGGTCAAGGTTATTCTTTACAATACATTATTTCACTCTCATATTAGTTATGCACATTTAGTTTGGGGAACTACCACAGTTACAAATTTACGGAAAATTCTTACAGTTCATAAAAGAATGTTGCGACATGTTCTCGGTGTTCCTCGAGATCACCCATCTCTGCCTTTGTTTGAAAAGTTGAAAATTATGAAAATTACTCAGATGTATCCATATCGCCTGTGTTTAACATATATAAACGATGTAAAAGAAAACATAAACTTTCTCTCAGCTTTAGCTTCTTTGTCAAAGAAAAACCCTTTATATGATACACGTAGTAGGGAAATTTGGAACGTAGAGACGTGTAGAACCACCTATGGACAACAAATGATGGAAATAAAACTGCCAGAATTATTGAATCTTTGTCACAGACACGGTATGCAGCTAGAAAGTACATCAAAACAGCATTTAAAATTGTTTTTTTTTTCTTCTTTAGGAGTATTTCCCCGAACATTATCTATCGTTTGTGTAAATTGGGATGCATATCAGAGATTTCTGTTTGTCTTTCACGTGTTTGCTGAACTTCTTTTTTTTTTCAGTGATGAATGTTCGCAACAAACCCTTATGTATATGTTAGTGAGCCGTTGTTGTGTGTGTGGGTGTTTACATGTCTTCCAGCAGTGACATGTATATATAAAGCAACTATTACAGTTGCATGTTCACTCGTTTGGGAATGTGTATGTTCATATGCCACAAAGATGCTTGTAGTGATAGGTATTTTTTTTTTGTACAATCAGAAATGTGTTATCACTTCTCGTCGATAGCTGAACTGTCTGCCTTTATGGAATGTGTTTTCTTTTTCTTTGGGGGGGGGGGGGGAGGCGGGAACTCGTCAAGCTGTCTGTTTCAGCTTTTTTTCCCTTACCTCCCCCATCACGTTGATGGCAAAAAATAAAAGTTATTATTATTGTTATTATTATTAGATGTTAATGCACTGGATTCATTTGGAATGTAGAGTGTAATATGTAGATTGTTTAATTACGGTTACGTGATTGAGCACTGGTGAAATACATGTCCGGTGTGTGCTTGCGCAGGGTCCTCCAGGGCTACGCGGCCTTCCGGGAGCTGATGGGCTAGCTGGCCCCAAGGGATCCCAAGGAGACAGGGGTTCTCAGGGCCCACAGGGACCCAAGGGCTCCACAGTGAGTGACAGCTGTTCATCCATTCAAGAGACTTCGCCAAAAGCGTTTTGGCTAGTCTCGGCTGTTGTTCACGTTGTCTTTATGAAATGTTGACAATAACTCTATCTAAAGTCTATCTAAGTCACGTGCTCGTGAGTAGTGAGAACTAATACAGTGCCAATACAAGCCAATCATTGAGGTGAAAGCTTTATATGTCTCATGTCGCTTTATATGTTTCATGGCCGTTTCAAAACTGCGTCGTCGACACGAAATGGTCGTCTTAGGATAAGAGGCGATAATACGGACAAAACCGCGATTAAGGGTGGAAGAATGACGAAGCAAGGGAACTGAACTTTGTTGAAGATTTCCTGTACCACTCCTGTGCTACTGCTTGTAGGGGTTTTCTGGACACAGTCAAGCTGCGCAGGCAGCTTTTTGCCAGAAAATCCTCCTGTTGAACCTGGAAAATAAACTTATAGATACTTATAAGTGATAGTGGGTGTATAGACAGGTGAATGAGGTGAGTTTAGAGTGAATTGATGGGGAAATAAAGAATATTAGTTGGGTGGTAGAAGTCAAACGAAAGGTAATGATGAGATAGACTGAGCTAAGGTAATGAACAGTAAATGACAGTGAGAGAGTGAATGAAGGTGAATCAAGAGGAATGAACATTAGAAATTTGGAGTAATAGAGCAAAGCAAGTGCGATTCAAGTAAAACCGAGATGATAGAGTGAATGAAGGTGAACGAAGCAGTGACAGGGTGAATCAAGAGTAAATTAAGTGTGAGTTAAGAGTGAATCAAGGGGTTATGGAGTGGGGTAGTGACTTGTAAAAATATATAGGTGAGATTTGAGGGTCCAAATGAGAATCACTCATCAAAAAAGAAGGCTCAGTCTTGGTCCAAGTTTGGTGAAAAAAGGATGACTTGCAAAAATGACTTTGCAGAATATGACTTCGGAGTGAATATGGCTCAGCAAAAAAAAGTGCTGAGCCACGGTCATAGTTGGCTGAAATAAGGATGACTTGCAAAAATGACTTCGCAAAATGTGGATTCATAGTGATGAGCGTAGTGTAAATAAAGGAAATAAATAAAATGTCAAAAGAAATTTCACAGAGCGTAAAAAGTTGTCGTCGTGTCATTAAGTTTGCGGCGCTCGGGCTTGCTCCTTGATGTCGTCTTAGTTGTAGCATAAGGGACCCCTAGTAATTATTTAACTCCCTATACCGGCACAAATAAAAAACAAAGTTCACCCAGAACTTTTATCACTGCGGCTTCGCAATGACACCCTTATAGTTAGTGAAGACGAAACGCTACAACCGGGTGGCTAGCCATGGCTTTGTGATGGGCTTCTACGTATAAATGTTGCTCATTTACAAAAGCTGTAGCAAGCTGTATGAGCACCTCAACAACTTGCAGTGGTGTTTGGTTTTTTCTCCATCAGCGTCGCATAATTAGCGCCTACAATTGCTAAATGCGCATTATAAAAGAAGCGGAGAAAAATGTTAAAATATTATGGGCATTTTATCTATTTCGTGTTCATTCGTTGGGAAAGTGGCCGGGTGAAGACAGGTACAAGTCCTTGTGCGTAAACTTATTTCTTTATGTCCCAGCGCTCTATTTCCCCAATGACGAAAGCGTTGAATACGACAGGCCGACTTCTCGAATAAGTAAGTCTTCTGAAATAAATTCTTCCAGCAATGACCAAGCCTTCTATAATATGGTGTAAGAGGCTTGTTAATTTTCTCATACGCCAATCAGAGGCTCCTAATAATTCAAATTGAAAGTTTTCATCAGTGAGAAAATAGAGCGCTGGTTACATGGGGCCATAGCGCTAGTGTGACGAGTACATGGACGAATTTGAAGGACCTGCGCACAGTTCCTGTATCAAACCAACTAGCCCTGTACTCTTAGAGCGTTGAAACACGAAGGACAGACAGAAGTGCTTGTATCTGCATACTCAGAAAAATTACTCCCTGGAGGGTGTATTGTATGTTGAAACAGTATTGCTGCACCGTTACTTTGTCTGAAATGGTTTAAAATGGGTGCATTTGTTAGCAGAACACTATTAGTGCACCCCTTCATTCATTTTATGGTCCTAAAACTGTGTTTTGTGCGAAACATACTCTTTGAGAATATAAGGGTGCGCGGGGGCGTCACCATTTCAAGCAAATAAGAAGGCGCAAACGTCCTTTTCTCAGTGATTTGCGCCAAGTCTGTTCGCGCACGTACTGGTGTTCGCCCGTGTACCTGGCACTCCAGTGGTTAAGGGGCAATACACACGATTTCCTACCCTTCATTTTGCTTTTTACCACTGGCTTTGTTTACGTTGTTTCAATTCGGTCTTGTTTTATTCATCAGTTGCCAATCGTCAGATAATCATAGTGCGTCGGGCAGTCATAGTTCTTTTCATGCTGGTTGTTTTTGGTGTAGCACCGCAGCGGACGAAATATCAAGCGCAGTAAGTCTTTCGCTGTTCCTTGCAGTATCGGTTGGAATAAACATTCGCAGGTGCATACGGAGCATTCTTATACCTATACAGCACTTATTGTGGAGGTGGTGCGCCCCGATCGTAATGTGCCAAGCCACAACTACTTCGTCCTCTTCTCTCTTTTCTGCTTTTAACATCTTATTGCTAGATTCGCTACACAGTGTCACCTTCGTGCTGTTTCGTAGATAAAGTGAATCGCCGAAGAGCGTGGCGTCAGCCTATCAGTGAAGCTAGAGGCACTACTGTCCTCTTAAGGCGCTGTATTATCCTTGTGGTTGTGTCGGCAGAGTGGTGGAGAGGTATCACCTTCGACTGAGTATCTGGCGGTCGAAAGTTCGAATACAGGTGGTGTGGCTTTTTTTTTTTCGTCACTCATAACCAATGTATCCGAAAAAAACTTCGCCATTCGGCGGACATCCGAAAAGCGATGGTAATGCTAGAATAAATTGTATGGCTGTTAAAATAAAACGTAGTGTGTATTTTGGCAAAACAGTCATTGAGAAAAAAGGGTGCAACACCAAAATATCTCTCGTTCAAATGGCAGTTCACCTGAACACTCTTCTTTATGGGTGTAAAGGGGTGCGTTATAGACACGAGAGTGTGCCACCTTGCTTATTGTGTGGCCTTCAGGTCAAGGCTCTCTAGAGGAAGGGATCACAAAAAAAGAAACCTTTATAACGCGAGAACGAGAATATCAGGTCTGTTCCAAAACACCGTAGGGTGCGTTTAAAAAAATCGCTTTACAAATTTGAAGTACATCAGTGAGATGACCTTCAAAATATTCACCTTTAGCCGCCATGGACTGGTTCGACCTATTCAGTGCTGGAAGCAATGCTTGGATGTGGTCTCTTGTAAAACGCTTCAGTAGCGATGTCGTTTCTTTTTCAATTCTCGTTACATCGCGGAAACTTCACCTGGGACGTATCGTTGCAGTTAGCGAACAAAAAAAGGCGCCAAGAGGGCTAAATCCGGCGAGGAGAAGGGCATTCCCGCACAGTGATAAAATTGCGTGCCAAAAATTCATGCGATATTATTACAGAGCGCAGAATAACAGTATAGTTATTAACAAACGGAGGAGATATCATGCTTGAAAAGCTTGCGGCCCTTTACACGCAAAGCCTCATGTCTTCAAGTGCACCAGAGGACTGAAAGAATGCCAACGTTATACTAATCCATAAGAATGGAGATGTTAGAGAACTGACAAATTATAGGTCCATCAGCTTGCTTTCAGTACTGTATAAAATATTCACCAAGATAGTTTCAAATAGAATCAGGGTAACACTTGACTTCAATCAACTAAGAGAACACGCTGGCTTCAGGAAGGGATATTCTACAATGGACCATATCCGTGTCATAGGTGATAGAGTAATTTGCGTAGTACGACAAACTTCTCTATACTGCTTTCATAGATTATGAAAAGGCATTTGATTCTGTAGAGATACCAGCAGTCACAGAGGCAATGTGTAATCAAGGATTACAGTAGGCATACGAGAATATCTTGGGAAATATCTGTAAAGATTGCAGAGCTACCTTGGTTCTCCACAAGAAAAGTAGAAAGTTACCTATCAAGAAAGCGATCAGGCAAGGAGACACAATCTCTTCAAAGCTATTCACTGCATACTTAGAAGAAGTATTCAAACTCTCAGACTGGAAAGCCTTAGGAGTGACAATCAACGGCGACTATCTAAGCAATCTCCGGTTTGCAGATAACACTGTCATATTCAGCAACAATGGGGACGAATTACAACATAGGATGGAGGACCTTAAGCGATCAAGTGTAAGAGTGTGGTTGAAGATTAATATGCAGAAGACTAAGATAGTTTTCGACAGCCTGGCAAGGAAACAAGAATTCTGGAGCGCCAGTCAGCCTGTATAGCCTGTATATCAGTATATTTATCAAGGTCAATTAATATCAGGGGACCTTGATCATGAGAAGGAAACTTACAGAAGAATAAAATTGGGTTGGAGTGCATCCGGCAGGCATCGCCAAATCCTGACTGTTTGCTTTCCACTGTCGTTCAAAAGAAAAGTGTACAATCATTGCATTCTACCGGTGCTAACATATGGGGTAGACGCTTGGAGGTTAACAAGGAAGCTTGAGAACAAGTTAAGGAGCGCACAAAGAGCAATGGAACGAAATATGTTAAGCCTAACGTTAAGAGACAGGAATAGAGCGGTGTCGATGAGAGAGCTAACGGGGATAGGCGAAATTCTAATTGACATTAAGATTAAAAAATGGATCTGGGCAGGCCATGTAATTCGTAGGATGGGTAACCGGTGGACAATTAGAGTTACAGAAATGATACCTAGAGAAGGGAAGCGCAGTCGAAGACGGCAGAAAACTAGGGGAGGGGGGGGGGGGGGCATGAAGTAATGAAATTTGCAGGTGCAAATTGGGTTCAGCTAGCACGAGACAGGGGTAATTGGAGATCGCAGGAAGAGGCCTTCGTCCTGCAGTGTACATAAATATAGGCTAATGATGACTGCAGATATCTCGAAGAGACATTATAACGGCGCGCACAAGTTTTCTGATGCTTCAGGACCTCCTCGACGAAAGCTGGATTGATATTTCAAAATGACTGCGCGAAAACTGCGCGGGAGCGGAAACAGACGCACACGCGAAGCTAGCTGCGCTTTGTGTGTGCGTCTATGTTTCTGTTCTGGTCCCGTCTTCTTCGCGCACTTTAAACATTTTGCAGAATCTATGAAACGACTTACCCAACAATATGCCCTACTACTGGAGTGATAGTTTTACCTTCAGGTAGAAATTCGCGGCACACGATTAGAGGCAGCCAAAGAAATAATTAGCATTACTGATTGTTGCGTTGGTGTTATCCCTTTTTTCAGCCTTGCCTTAACTTCCGTTTATCCTCCTTGGTTTTTGACTTCAGGTCAATGTCGCATTTGTATCACCACGTTTCCTGGCCGTTGGGGGACCCTCTGGCAAACTTCATCACTATAGTTTTGCAATCAGTGTAACATTCTTTTCGCTAAATCTTTTATCAGGTATAACACGTTTCAGCGCTAACTAGGCTTAGCTATTTTTTTTCATTCTGAAATTTTTAGTCGCCAATCCAGTGAAGAGACAACTTTACGAAACCAAATGCTTCTGATACCATTCTGACAGTAATTCGGTGTTCACTGAATACATGAAAACGTACACGATCAATGTTTTCATCTTTGCACGAGGAATAGATCTTGGCCTTGCACTGCACTTGGGGTTCTCAGGTTCATCCCGTAACCAAGGGCCAACTCGGACGCTGTTAATTCCGACAATTGAATTTCTGCACCATTTTTGCCCAAGTTCAGAAGAAATTTAATAATGATCCTTCGTTTCGTCTGACCGTCGAACACCATTTCGACAAAGTGTAAAAAAGGGTTGCACAAAAATTGCAAGACAATTGTGCCTTGTCGTACGGCAGTCCGGCTCGTATACGAGGTCAACTGTGTCCTCTTTAGTGAAGGGAGCGGGAGAATGGTGCTGCTACACTCTCTTCCTTTTTTCAATGGCTAACATCATGAACTTTTCGTGCAGTCCTTAGTCCATGTAAAGTGATGTTAGATTACGACGACAATGTGGCAATGAACGGTTGCTGTACACGCGCAAAAGTTTGCATGCAATGATTATGCAAGTCCTATACTTCAGTGATTTCTATACGCCACCTTCACACAGCTTGTGGAATGATGCTAATTGCACCAATCAATAGCGGTCGAACAACGGATGTCACTGGAGACAAGGTTTTGACAAGGATACTGACTTCGTCAATCAAGATTTTGACGAAGACCACCTGTCTTAACCTTGGCTCTAAGACATCATTTCATTGGTCATTGGGAATCCCTTTTGTTGTCCCTGTGAATCATTTTCTCTGAAATGCCAACGAATGTGTTACAGCAATATGCATGAAGTGTGCAGCTTGATGTATGAACATGAGACGTTCGCATCAAAAAAAAAAAAAAACAACCGCCTACCAAGCAAAAGAGACCTAGATGACAGTGTCTCGTCTGGAGTGTAATTTCTGACGCTTTCATTGTGTTTTTTTTTTTGTCATTCCAGGGTGACGCTGGAAGGCCAGGCGTACCAGGTCTCCAGGGTGTTCGAGTAAGCAATTTATTGGTTTACAATAATTTTTTTTCATCGCAATAAAGAGATTACTGCGATTCCAGATATGGTTACGTACAATTGACCTTGCTGCTGGTAATGTTCTCCTGCTGCTTTAAAGCATTTGCAGTGTAAATAAAAATAGTGTGGGTGTTCGTAATCAAAAACAACCTACATTGAGGTCGCAGCGAAGATTATTTATTTATTTCTTTGTTTATTTAATTATTTATTTTTATGTACAGTTACTGCAGCCTAAAAGAGCTATTTCAGGAATGGGTGAATACAATATGGGGCAAACATGAAGCAGAATACAAAAGAAGCATACGTGAGAACATGGTTAAAGACAGTACTCAATGGCGTCCCAAAATTCTTTGTGTTGTAAGAAATGGATGGCACCAGGCAGATCATTCCATTTCTGTGAAAAAAACATTACGGCCCCTTCCACTCTGTGAACATGCTCGAACAGCGAAGCTGTGCATTCGCCACCGCTTGGGTGGCCCGAACGGCGTTACTTGCGGGGCATGGGACGCGTCGGCGTCCCCGGGCGACGGCATTCCTAGCGAGTTCCTCACGCTTTTTTTTTTCTACGACGTTCCCAGACAGGAGTCCTTGACCAAAACAGAACCAACGCTAACGCAATCTCCTCTCACACCCCACTCCTCCGTTTACCTACTTTCTTCTTACACCGCGCCTCACGCTCTCCCTCTCCGATGCAAGTATTGGACGGTGCGACTAACTTCAACCCCCCTCCCCGTTCTCCTTTTCATCTGCACCCTTCCACGGTATTTTCACTGGGGTCACTGTGAGGAGTCACTCCCAACCCCTTTCCCCCTGTTTAGCTCTTCTTTGCCTGTCCTCTCCCACTAGGTCACGTTGCCCCTTTTTTAGCGAACTCCGACAACGATGGCACAGGGTCAGCATAAATATCTTCGCTGTAAAACTGTATTTAAAGATCACAGCCATTCCACTCTGTGAATCTGGGCTACCAGCGGAGCTGTAAAAGAACAACACAATGCCTACTGTGCGAGTAGCTACGAAAATGAACGTTTGTTGACAACGCACAACTCTGCGAACTCGCAAATCGCTGCAAATAGCGGGTGGACCTGTCGAGGTGTCCAAATTGAAACGCGCCAAGCGTCTCAAGACGCTAGCTTGCCTGCAACAAATTCATAAGGGCGTTCTATGCCGCTTGTCGATGCTTGCATCCGTGGCGTAATGGTTTCAGTGTCGGGCTGCTGTGCTAGAGGTTCTGTGCTCGAAGCCTGCCGGGGGATGAGTTTAATAATGTTATTTAATTATTCATTACACAGCGCTTCGTTGAAAATGACGAATTTACAAGGTTGAAGAGACGTTTAAAACCAGAAGGACGAAATTTATGGTTAATTCTACTGGTCGATCTAGAGCGGGGTGTTGAATACACGAGAGATCAACAAAATCCGGCACGAGGCGACTCAATCCAGATCGACCAGCAAAAAATAAAAACGCTCCGCAGCGTAAGTTGGGCTATCGCCATATCATCCGCCAGCCATATCGCAACTTCTTCATTTGCCCCTTCAGCAGCTCTAGAGGGTACTAGAATGGAGGAGTGGGCTCAGCCTTGGCAAGCGCCGAAGGTGAAGCAAAAAAACGCTTAAATTGCAGCGGCGCTTATGCTGAAGTTCCAGCTGTTGCGGCTGAGGCAAGCTCACGGGCTGAGTAGTTAGTTGCTCGATGCACCGTCGTTTGCGTCGTTTTCGCCAACTCTTTCTCCATTTTATTCGCTACAGCTCGGTGGGGAATAAAATCACTGTTTCCGCCGCCGAGCATAAAAATTACCGAAGACACTTTGGAAATTCTAAGGTGTGCTTGGCGAAAGCCTTGTGGTTGATCAACCGACTGCATATGGCGCCCCAGTGGAATGGCCACAGTGTTCGCCGATGGATGGATGGATGGATGTAAAACTTTAATAAAAGTCCTGAGGTACGCGACTCAGCGCGCAGTGGGCCGCTCCCACGTTGGGACAGTCAGGCCATGCCCGACCGCCGCATCGTGGGCCCTCTGGACAGCCCATAGTTGCGCATCGGCACCGGGGCTCCTGATAGCGGAGAACCAGTTGTCCTCATTGATTTGTTCCGTGCCTCGCAACGAGGGGCAACGCCAGAGCATGTGGTCTAGGCTAGCGAATTCATTGCAGTGCCTGCAAGAACCACTGGCATAAGTGTCGGGATAAAGCTTGTGTAATAACGCCGGGCTGGGATACGAGCCTGTTTGCAATAATCTGAAGGTCAATGCCTGCGCTCTATTTAACTTCTTGTGAGGAAGGGGAAAGTCTCTCCTGCCGAGATGAAAGTGCTGCGTAATTTCGTTATATGTTGTCGGTTCATCTCTGTTCTCCACCACAGCGGGCCGGCCGGGTAGTTCTCCGTGGTCGCGGAAAGCGAGACCTCGCGCCTTGGAGTGGGCCAGCTCGTTGAGGTTTGTGGGGCCTCCCATGATGGATCCCATGTGAGCGGGGAACCACGTGAGCGTGTGGGTGACGATGCTTTAATCCCTTTGAATTACCCAAAGGTGCTTGTAGTAATCGAGGAACTCTCTATACATTCTATGTGTCTTTATTCACGGTCACGTTCATACATTCATTGCACTGTCGCTGCTGCCGCTTTCGTTGTGTTTCCCTGCCTATGGTACCCGGCGATCTAATCAGTCGCCGTTGGCGTTTCCGTTCTGGCTCCCTTGCTTTCGCATCTGGTGACATGTTCAGTCGTCGCATGCGCATTCGCTCCTTGTTCTTCTGGTGTTGGGTGTTGGGGGAATCCGGCGTCCGCTGCCGCTTCCCCGAACCGCTGGGCACGGAATCATTGAGCCGCTTCGGAGCCAGGCGTCTCACTCACTCGACTGCAACGAGACGTCTGGCGAAGGAGCGGCGGTGCAGCTGCCACCGGCGACGCACGCGTGCTCGTTCTACCGCTACTGTGTGACGTCACGGTTGCTATGCGCAGCTGCGTCCCCTACCGGCGTGCGAGTTGCTAAGGTGGGGAGGAGTTTGCGCCACTGCGCGGAGGAGAGGCCACAGTTGGCTAAAGCCCCTTGATCTTGAAAGTAGCGACACTCTCCTCTGCGCGCGTGCTTTCCTCCTCTATTCTGCTCAGATTTCTCCCTTCCTCGGGCCCGCGTGGTGCGCACGGCACGCTGAAATGCCCTTTGTCTCGCTGTAGCCGCATTGGCACCAATGTGCGCGCTTGTTTATTCGGCACTTTGAAGCGTTATATGGGAATTCATCCCTTGAAAAATTGTCATGGTAGTACGCTTCCGATAGAACGTCGTGACAATTTTTTTTGAAGACGCTTCGGTAAAAAAAGCTGGAAGCGCTTCGAAAAAATTAGTACCAAGCAGTGGCTGAGCGGTTTGCCTCTCCGTCCCTACTTGGGCTTTCCGTAAGGCGGAGGTGTATTGAACGCATTTAATGTAAGCAGCGTAGAATATACACGAGAATTTGTTTCATAATCGTGGCTCTTAAAAAGCTCAAAGAAGGTCCCCAAGAAGAAATGTGACAGTTTTTTTAAAGTGAATTCGCCGAAATGAGTGGGCCAAGAGCCTTTGTACCAATGCCAGTGAGAAAAATACATGCTTTGTTTGCGAAACAGCCAATATAGAATTCAACGCACGCACCTGTACTTTCGTCACGATGAAACGACGAGAAATTGTATTCCATCACCTCTGGGACTACCCTAAATCTCAAAAAAAGAAGAAAGAAGAAAAAAATCTGATTGCTCACACGGAAACTTCTAAGAATATGGCACTTGAAAACGGAATTCAAAATGCAGAGTTTATCAGAATTCAGGGAGATTATGAAAAGAACGGGGCTTGTACTTTATGAGCATCCGCGAA
This sequence comes from Dermacentor silvarum, assembly GCF_013339745.2. Lineage (NCBI taxonomy): Eukaryota > Metazoa > Arthropoda > Arachnida > Ixodida > Ixodidae > Dermacentor > Dermacentor silvarum. The sequence continues at coordinate 20,095,091 of NC_051159.1, forward strand.
CAATAGATGCCAGACACGTAACTTCGCTTCCGTGCGTATGCTCTATTTACTTCACGGCGGCTGCCAATATATCATTGAGCGGTTGTTAATTGACTTATTTTTACTTTCGCGGGGGTTTTTATTCCTTTGGCGGCGGCCGATGCGAGAACAAAGTAGGAACTGCGTTGGGCTCCAATTTTGTCTTTCCATAGGCTTCCAATACTTTTGGCTCAAACTGATCGTTCTTAAAATTGAGCTGAAACATGACAGTGATCTCTGAGTATACGGATGGTAACAAGCAAATTTCTCTCATTTGAATTTGTTTGCACTCCTGGAAAGGGAAGAGGGCACCAGAATGCACATTTGTATTATACATGTAACTAAAAGGAAACACCACTTATGTACCTATATATTGCGGATCATGTTCGCAACATAAAGTGTCCGTGAACAAAAAATGCTCGCCGTATTGAAACTTTGCAAAGATACAATAAGCATGCAATAAGAGTAACAATGTTCCTTGGCTTCAGGCGCAAGGATCACACACACACGCGCGCGCGCACACACATACATGCACACGCATACACGCACGCACACACACTAACACGCCGACACACACGTGCGCACACACACGCACATAACTACAAAATAGGAGTTACAGGCATTAACTTCGCCAAAATGAGTGGGCCAAAAGCCTTTGTACCAATGCCACTGTGCGAAATACGTGCTGTGTTTGCGAAACAGCCAACATAGAACTTTACACACGCGCCTGTATTCCGTCACTATGAAACGACGAGAAATTACATTCCATCACCTCTGGGAGTAACCTAAGTCTCTCTCTCAAAAAAAAAAAGGCTGATTGCTTACACGGAAACTGCTAAGACTGGCACTTGATAATTAACTTACAGACTTCAAGATGTCAAGTTTATCAGAATTGAGGGAGATTATCAGAAGCACGTGGCTTGTACTTAATGAGCATGTGCGAATAATACATAATACATAATACCACTTATCTACCTATATATTGCGGTTCATGCTTTCGCAACATAAAGTACATAAAGAAAAAAATGCTCGCAGTATTGAAACTTTGCAAAGATACAATAAGCACCCAATAAGAGTAAAATAGTTCCTTGGCTTCACAAGTATCAGGCGCAAGGATCACACGCACACACACACGCGCGCGCACACACATACATGCACACACATACACGCACACACGCACGCACATACACAAACACGCACACACACACGCACACAACTACAAAGTATGAGTTAGTCATTAACTCACAAATTACATACATTTGAAAACTAGCGCACGCGCGATAACACAAAAAGCTTTGTCACGGCTCGAAGAGTCAGCGAAAATTTCACCCACTCAATTAAAAAAAAAAGACTATATGCACAGTTATCGGTGCTCCGTATTGAACTGAACGAAGAGTCCGGCTATAGAGCATTAGAACCTCCATGCAACTTCACCTACAAATATGAGGAAAGCTGTAACACTCACCTCGCAAAGAACGGCGTGCTTAGAAGGGGCGAAATCCCTTCTCCCGATGTTATGGAGTCGCTGCTTCCGGCGCACGACATTCCGTTCACCTCGGGGAATAGAAAATAAGGCTGGCCCTTTCTCTGACCTGCTACTGCATTGAAAGGCGCAGCAGCAAGGCATTTTCACGGAGAACGACGCTCAGATTCCTGCGGAAGGATGGAAAAACTGGGGAAACACACGTACGAAGCGGCTGGGCGACCACCACTTGAACAGCGCATGGCGGGCGGGAGGAACTGAAGGCGCGCGAAAGCAAGTTTTGCGCCGTTTTCGTGACGTCGGGGTCACATGAGGTGGTAGTATCGCGCGCCGCAGCCATTCAGCGTGGCGGATTCGCTGCTTCCGCGAAAGAGGGATGAAAAAGAGGAGGTTGACCGCGCCGGCGAGGGTGTTGCGGCGTAGATCAAAGCCTGTCGCTACTTTCTAATATCAAGGGGTTTTATAGTTGGCACGATTCCAGCGCACGGATAAACGCGACAGCGAGCATGAGCTATTAAAGGCTTTCGCCGTAAAACTTGATGCAGCAGAGTGAAGCCATGCAGGTGCGGTAGGGTCTTCAACGCGACCAACGTCCGGCTGGCGCTCGGGGCCACTCATTTAGGTGACGCTGGCGCCACCAATTTTTCAATAAAAAAAAAGCCTCAGCGGAAGCCCGCGCTGCACCCACTTCCCCTATCCAGTACACCCTAGCAGGGCGGCATTTACGATATTTGCCTCAAAAAAGAGCTGAAAACAGTCAAGAAACCCGACCAATCCGGAAGTGACGCCAACGCGTCGTCGGAGTTCCGGTGAAATCCGTCTCTGCTCGACAGATCAACGAGGAGCACTCCGTCGCGGAACTGGTCGATTCCAGTCGACCAGTGAAAAAAAAAAGTGCAAACTTGCTTTATAGATCGACTAATGGAATTCAATTTCTTTGCCACGAAACAAGAAAACGTGCTCCAGATCGACCAGTGTGATTCACCGTTAGGCACATCCCCCATAATGCTGGCTGAATTGCAGCTCTCATATAGGCACTAACGCCAGAGTTCCCTCTATACTCGGGGACAGCTTTCTGTGGCAATGAAGGGAAAGCTACGGAGGCAAAGCGCGCACAACTGAGAGCGCTTCTGAAAAGAATCCCGCGTTTTAATCCACGTTGGTTTAGGCTGGGGAAGAGAAAACATAAACAGCTTATTAACAACAGTTACATACGACAGAACACACCACTGAGTGCAAAAGTTTACTTACATTGCGGCTTTTCGCTTCCGCGTCTGGGGAAACGCGAAACCGTCACACGTGGAAGCTGCGTCAATTCAGCGTCTGTTCAGAGCAACCAAAAGCACTTCAAACGCTGCCGGACTAATTGGCGCGGTAACACATGTGCAGCATCCACGCGCCCTTAGCTTTCACTTCATTGCCACAAAAAGTTGTCCGCGAGTATAGTAATTATTGTATGTGTATTCGCTGGTTTCTTAGCTTTCCTCCTGCTACTCCAAGCACATACCTTACTGGTTTGCTTTGCCTCCTTAGCTCTTTCCCTACCATGGGGAAATTACGTGTTTTAGGGGCGAAGCTCCTTAGGGTCGAGCCTTGTCCCCCGTCGCGCCCAACGTTTATAGATACTTTTGAAAAAGTATCTATAAACGTTGGTCGCGCCGTCGTAGTCACGCTAGTACTCGCCGCTCCCGCTAGAGGCGCAGCTGTGCTCTCTCTCTCTCGTTCCCGATGCGCGCTCTCTCACTTCTCTCGTCCGTAGCAAGGGGCGCTGCGGTGCACAAGTGCGTTCGTTCCCGATGCGCGCTCTCTTTCTCTCTCGTTCCCGACGCGCGCGCTCTCTCTCATCCGTAGCTAGGGGCGCTGAGGTTCACAAGGGCGTTCATTCCCGATGCGTACTCTCTTTCTCTCTCGTTGCCGACGCGCGCTCTCTCTCTCCCTCTCGTTCGTAGCTAGGGGCGCTGCGGTGCACAAGAACGTACGTTCCCGAAGCGCGCTCTCTTTCTCTCTCGTCCTTAGCTCTGGTTTACCCGAATGATCCCCAGGTGCTTCGCCCACTCATCATCATTCACGTCGTGGATATGCGGTGATTTCTTTCTGTTACCGCAGATGTTCTTTTTCTAAAGGAACTACTGCACTCAATACTTAATGTAAAAGAAAAAAGAAAGCAAAATGAATGCATTTTCCACGCATGAAAGTTTTATTAACGAGATGTATGTCATAAAAAAGATATAAATTGTTAAATTCAAGATTGTGCGATAAAATCGAACAAAGTTTTTAAGGACACGCTTGTATCTACTAAGAAAAAAAAACGTTACGAACATTATGAGATATAGAAAATGTATTACCGTCTATTAGGCACTATCTCCGAAAAAATCAAAATTTCATTGAACAGATATTTGGCTACAAAAATTTAACTGCAAGGACTACAGTTGGGCATGCCGCGCTGCGGCCGCCGATGTTCCGGGTTGGTTTGCGTCGTCGTCGCTTTCAGACTCAAAGTCCGACGAAAAGTCAGCGTCCTCTGACTCGCTGCTATTTGATGTATCGATAAGATCAGCCACAGAGGCAGCGGAATCGCAATATTTTGCGATCTCCCGAAGCGCCCACGTCGTTTCCGGAGCCGGACATTTTTCCGTTCTGCTTTGACGATCGCGAAACTTCGGAGCGCGCTTAAAAATCACCGCTTGACGGGAAAAAAAGCGAATTACTTAGAAAACTAAAATATAGTTCTCCTATTTCACGTCCGATAACGCAGTATATCCGTGAGCGGCACGGAAGGTCTCGAAAGCGGCGTTTCAAACCACTGATAGAGGGCTAACCATGCCCAATGGGCGTGGTACGGAAAGCGTTAAAGAGGACGCAGGAGTTTTGAGGCGTGCAAATCGAAAAATGTATGGGAGGATAGACATATTGTGTTAGTGCAAGAGAAAAAGACTAATAAGTTTAACTGATTGCTGTTTCTCTTGTTTAGGGTCTTTGCACGTGTCAGATATGTGTTACGGGAGGTATAATGCGGAGGTAAACCAGAGAGTGTAGAAGTTTCAGATAATTAATGTGACGTTGGTGGGAAAGAGGGGTTAAACCAACCATATGCAGATGAGAACATGGTGAAAACATTCTCATAGCGGTGGTATATGAAATGAACCGCCTTTTTCTGAACAGATTCAATTTTGTTAATGTCCGTTAAATTGTTTTGGGGTTCCATATGGCAGCCGCATATTCAAGAATAAGTTTTGCAAGCGTTTTGTATGCAATGAGTTTAGTTTATTTCGGGGCAACACGTAGTGTTAGGGTCAGGTAGCCAAGTTTCTTTAGTGCTTTGTTGCAAGTCAGTCTGACCAAGGTAACCTTGGAGTAAAAACGAGGCCTAAGTAATTATATTCAGAGGCGCGCTGCTGAAAAGCAGAGTTATAGAAGTAATTGAAATATGAGCAGTTAACATGCTTGTCAAAGGACATGACGAATGTTTTTTTTTAAGTTAATGTTCATTTGCCAGAGTTCGCACTATTCACAAGAACTTGTAAAAGAAACTGTCAGCCCTTCCAATGGGGTGGAGATGGAAGACCAGCGAAGCTGTACTGTGGTGGGAATTATGTATTTCCAATTATGACTAATAAGATGTGATGGTATAATTGGTTATTTGAACTATTAAAGAATGAGAAATATATATGATCCGGTGGTTTTCATTTCTTTAGTGACCACAGTCGCTGTGACCACGATTGGTCGCTACAATATACCGCCACAGGGTGTACGGCAAAGGTTGGCACGTTCTTGATAAACACGTCCCCAAAAGCGCGCGCGTTCGGTGCGAGCGCGCCCTCCTCGCACACCACTCCTCTTCCACTGGGAAGTCGCGTTTGCTCTCCGCCATGCTCCCCGTGAAAGCGCGCGTCCCCCGCCCTCGCGTGCTTTCACTTGCACATAGAGCATACGGCCAATGAGATTTTTTTTTCTAGCGCCGGATGCGACCATCGAAGAGTGAGCCCTTAACAGCTTCGCTGGAAAAGTTATTCAGAATGTTATGATCATTAGGTGTAGAAATGACATTGTACAGAATGCAGTCGTCATCTTAAAGCCTAATTTTTGCCGAAACAGAGTTTGGAATGTCGGTAATATAAAGCAAAAAAAGCAAAGGCCCTAAAATAGAACCTTGGGGTTGTCCGGAAGATACTGATGCCTCAGGGGAGTTGACTTAATTAAGGAAACATAGTGTGAACAATCGTAACAAAAACTACGAATCCGGTCAACATGAAGAGGGTTACTAAAGATAAAGCTTAGTTTATGCAATAGTTTAGAATGTGTTACAATATCAAATGCCTTGGAGAAATCAATGAACAGTGCATCTACTGAATAACCTCAATGAAGAGCAAAAAAGAAGTTTTCTGTAAATTCAGTTGAGTGACTGTGGTAAAATCATTACGAAATTCATGGTGAGCGCTGCAGAATGCGGTTATAAATTGTTTGTTCAAGGCGTTTGCTTTCATTAGAAGTTGAAGAAATGGATCTCTAATTTTGTTTTAGAAACAATTATTTCTGTCCAGATTTGTACAATGGAACAACTCTATCCCGTTTCAATGAACAAGTAATTTGGAAGCGCATAAAAACAGGGACACGAGAAGAAACGAAGACGAAAACAATCTTCGTTTCTTCTCGTGTCCGCGTTTTTATGCGCTACCAAATTACCATTCCAAGATGACCGACCAACAAGCCCATATCGCCACCCATGAACAAGGAACTGTACAAGTAGACACGGATTTCTGGAAAATTAATGTGATGTATTGACACGTCCAAAGCGCATAACGATGAAGGAACACATTGTGTACATTGTCTGGACTAGAGCCTTTTTTTGGTGTCAAGATATTGAATGAGGTTCACGGCTCCTTGCTTAGATATTCTGACATTGTTAATTGCACAGGACGTGCTCGTAGCCGTGGAGCGAGGAGGAATTTCGCCATGGTTCTCTGTAAATACTAACTGAAAGTATCGTTGAATGTTGTAGCAATAGCACTAGGATCACTTATTTCGGAATCATCTAATAGAAATGTGTGAGTGGTATTTTGCTTAGGCGAACTAAAGCTCCAAAATTCTCGTGGGTTATTTTTAATCAAATTAGGTAGAGTGAATTGACATAGAAGTTCTTAGCTGCATCAATTTTTTGCACAAGTTCTTCCTTCATAAAGCAAAATTGGGGATTTGTTTCGGCATTTTTGTGGTGCTTCCGTCGTGCTCTGGCTACTCGACCCTTTAAGTGCTGTATTTCCTGTGTCATCTAGGAAGGTCAAGGTTTTTATTTTTTTATTTTTAGTGGCACATAGCGCTCTATGCACGTTTGAACAATGTTTTCAAAATACGATACTATATCACTGATCTCACTGGTAGTGCATATTCGGGAGAATTTCTCAAATGAATTGCTTAATGTATCAGGTATGGTTGTATGAATTGCATGATTATAATAGTAAAAATTGGTATATCCGTAGGGGTGCCTTGAAACGGTAAGATGAATTAAAAGTAGCAACACCAGCTTTGTCATAGGAAATACCGTCTGGTACGTCACACTAAAAGTTACTTCTAAAGAGCGGTGCACTTGGTAAAATCAAATCTAGTATGGCGGACTCTATAGCACGATTAGATAGGATTTGTTTCAGTCCAAGGAACAGTGAAACTTCAAGAAACTCTCTAGAAAAAGAGACGCTATGACCAGTTACTGATAAAGAAGCCCACAAAACGTTAGGTGCATTGAAGTCCCCCATTCAGATAAAAAATTTGTAGAGGAAATTATTGTAATGTAAATTATTCTAACGTAACAGACTCGAGATTCGATTAGAAATAGTACCACTTACAAGGGATGCCGAATAATGCTGGCGGACATAAATGTTGGTCCAAGCTTAAAAATATACAGATCCAGCACATATGTTGAAATAGGAGCAGTGAAGCTTTCGTGAGATGGAGAAGTAAATGCCGTGCAACTGATTATATTCTTCAAAACGTTTTTCGCCATATGAATTGCCTGCCTGCCAGTGAATACGGCAAGAATCAGAATACGGCACGGTTAGCGTGCCGACTAGAGCGAAGCAATCCGTGAGTTTGTGCCTTCACTCGTCCTCGTGTTTTCCTGCACTCAGCAACATTTAGTCCAGTTTAATGTCCATTCCGCTCAGGCGACGATGTGCTCACAGTTTCGAAGCTAGAACGCTAGTGTTAGCGCAGCGCTGAAACCAGCAATGGAAGGAGGAATGCTGCCCTAGCTCTACTGGAGGGCCGATTGAGCATAGCGTGATGATGCGTCTTTTTCGCTTTGTAAGTTTCGCTGTCAAACGCACTGCGCGTCTACTTGGTCCCGTGAATCACATACAACGAACTATATGCAATTCTGGCGCTAGTGTCTACGAGAGCTGCAACGAAGGGCGGTTCAACCCGCATGGGAATGATTGGGTTTTGCCTAAACCTTCTGGCTCTAGACGGCTTCGTGTCCTTGTAAACAGATAGTTTTCGAGAAGCTGTTTGACGGCTCAAGTCCAACATGGGACCTCTAGCATAAACGTCCGATATTGAAACCAGTACGCCACGGAGGTATGGACAAGTGAAAGCAGCTCATTTAGCACCGTCATTTCCAATGTGGCGACGCGATCGCAGCGCCAAAGTTCTCCCATCTATGCCCGCATCTCCTTGCCTTCCTTTCGGTTACGTCTGGTTGGCTTCGGAATTATATCCATGTCCTTTCTCATCCTTTGAATTCAAAGTATCCACTCACAACTTTTCTTCCCGCGCGCCTTCATTTCTCGGAGGGGGGGGGGGGGGGGGGGGGCAAGTTTTACTTGGGAGGTTCCCAAAGACATAAAGCTAGGTGATTTGCCAGAAGACAGATCAGGACACTTCGCTGGTTCGCTGGTGGTGCAGGTAAAGATACCTTCAAAGTTGTGAAGGCTTTGCATACTGAGAGACGTTTTATGGGCCAGAGATATACGGGCCAGCAGGCCCTCGTTCAGCTGGAAGGAGATAGTTTCTATACCTAAAAAAGCTGCCATTGAATTGCGCAGTTATGATAGTCCATGCCTTCAGTGATTGTATCCTTCTAGTTCTGTTGGCGCGGTTATCTTGGCTTGGTTTAGCTGGATGGGGTTACCTTGGCTTATGAGTTTCGCATATTTCAGCACGTATCCCACGAGTTGTCTTGTGTTTTTTGTTTTGGTTTCTTTTCCGCTGAGTTTGTTGCAAGTCAAGCGAAGTATTGTCCTCTTTTCTATATCCATGTGTTTGTGCTCTGGTTTGTCATTATGAAGCGAAATAAATGCTATAAATTTAGTTAACGATGAAAGGTTTAAGAGATTGTACTTTATTGGGAATATTTTCTCAATTTTCGGGTTTCTCTGCTGAATGTTTAACAGTATAGGCGCTTTATAAGCAAATGTCAGTTCTTGTAGTAGAATGCGCCTATCATGCAGGCAGACCGAGCCGCTGGGGTAATTTTATTGTGCAGTCCACCCGGTAATTTCATTTCCAACTGCCCGCAGGCGGGCGTGAGTACGTTTAGAATGCCACTGCACACAATTCATGAGAGTAAGAGTAATACGGGTGGTTTGCTTCATGCGAATACATAAATCTTAACGCCTGCACACGCTCTTTTCCAGTTTCGTGCTGGCCCTCTTTCAGTTGTATGGATGTTCGTGTTATTTTTAATGCGCAAGTGGTACTCTGTATTCTTTAGTATAGCTTTTGGCAAGTGTACGCGCAAATATGTAGGATAAGCGCTGTCCTGTGAATCGAAAAACTTGTCAAAACTTCGCTCGCTGTGTACATCTCACGATGACGTTATTTTCCTCTGCCCAGGGCCCTCCGGGACTTCCTGGTCTATCGGGCAAGGATGGTCTACCTGGCGAGAGGGTGAGCAGAACTTTTTAGGCATTTCTGGTCATGGGCCAGGGGCGTCACCCGGCATTTTCGAAACGTCAGTTGATAGCTGTTGCACCTCCATGCTATAGATTTCATTCACGGTGTGCAGCCGAGCACTCCTCTTTGTTCTCCGAAAAAGCTTGTGTCTTTCTCTCGCATGCGAGACTCATCAAATTTCTTTAATATTGAAGTACTGTTCCAACAGTCAGACCGAGTTTTCTCTACAAATATTATCGATTAGAAATCATCGACTTAGAATAACGCTGTCGCTGCTACTGCAAAATCTGCAAATCCTTTTCAAGTACCTTTGGAAAAAGCTTTGAAAAGAGTTTCATGTCCGTTGTGCATAATAATTGCAGTACCTTCAACAATTAAGCTAGAAAGTCCTAAGTTGACGTTCTCAGCCTGTAAAAGCTGTGAGTCAAAGCCAGCGGCAGGCAACATTGCATTGCGACAATTAACACTTGTGTACTATACCTTGCTTGGCAGGAATGAATGGTTTCTACCTAGCGTGGGCAATCTAAAGAAGGGTAACACTGTGCCACATACGAATAGAAAAGAAATACGAAAGTGTTTATCCAGGAGTTTATCTCGCAGTACCAAGAACAGCAATGAAATGACGTTTCATGCGTATTTGACTGTGTAGCTTGTGGAAATAGCGACCCACGCATCGTGACCAGTGCCAGACAACCATAACCGCACTCGTGAAAGACTGCTACTTATTTGTTTTTTTTAAATAAATTGGTACAGAAAACTGAGACGAAAATTGGGAGGACGTTTAAGCTTCGCTTTTAAGAGTGGAACGCGATAGCATTCAAATATCCCTGACAGCTTCTTACGCTTCCGAACAACTGCAGCTTAAGCAACCGTAATGGTTACCGCAAAACACTGGCGGTGAACGCAATGCACAAAGGCGAGCTTTCTGGTAGAAACGCGGTCTCTTGCGTGGGGCGATCCCGAAGATATTGCACAGCCGCGCCAAAAAATTGCATAATTTTCAGGTTTTCGTTTTTGTTTCGTACTTTTAATATTTCAGTCTGAGAAGATTTACCATAAAAGGCATGCGCTGTGGGTGTTTTGTTTCATGACATTTGTTTGCGGATTGTCATTCTCAAAATTCCGAGGAATGGCTTTGCCAAGAATGCAAGACAAGGTATGAGCAACGTTAATGATAGAATGGTCTGGCATACCTAAATATATTTGGAAGGCCTGCGTGGTTGGCGATGATTTTCTCGGCCGCGGGCTACAAAGCCGACGCCTACGCCGGATTGTCTGCGACACGGGGCCCTTAACGCTATCGCGTTGAAGCCATTTCATAGCAGCTTCCTACGTTATGTAGTTGTCTGCTCGGTATTCTCTCTTTGACCCTTCTGAAAACACGAAATGTAATACTGTCATGTTAATGATCCAGAACTCTTGAATAATCTTGAATAAGTACGGTAAACACGAAGTGGAGTGACTGACAGTTTCGCAAGCATGTACACAAGAATTAGTTCTTGAGCACTAGCATTATTATGATTAAGACGTGTAACTTTTATATAAATTCGTGTACCATTCACAAGGCATTACATTTTAATAGATAAATAAAACGTGACCATGGCATTCTAAACACTACCACCCAGATTAGCGCCTTCAAAATAAAGATGTCACGACATTTTCATTTTGAAGGAGTAAATCTTTTTCGGCACAGCGACAACTAGCGTCTTTAACGGACAAAGAACCCTATCCGCAGGATGGGACATAGTCACAGACTATGACACCTTTTCTTGGAAAATTCGTGACAAATTGAAAAGAAATCCAACCTTCGAAAGGACGTTTCCGGGAAAGTTGCCTTGAAGCTCGGGTAATATTATGATAAGAAACCCTGACTTTTACATTGTTCTGCGTCTGCAGGGCTTGCCCGGTGCTGATGGAAAACCAGGCGAGCAGGGTATTCAAGGAACACAAGGCTTATCGGGTTTGCCAGGACTTCCAGGCGCCAAGGGAGATCAGGTATGCGAGACGTGGCTTTTCAGTGGTGAACTTACTACTGTACTCGAACAGCTTAAGTTGGTCACGCCAACCTTCCGATCATCTTTGAGGTTCGTACACCCAAGAAATCAAATGGCATCACAATCTCCGAGACGAGATAAAAGAGCGCTGAATTGGACACGTTTCGCAATAAGCAAGGATAAGTGGCAAAATCCTATTTCACCGCCTTCATATCGCAGTCAGATGTCGATGATTGGGAAGCTCATAATACCATGCAAGTACGCGTTGCACCAATGTTGCATGTCGTCGTACTTGTATAAAACCAGGTGAAAAAAAAGAAAATATTTAAATCATTCATCCTAAAGAGCTTTCCGCTATTGCGGCTCATGAAAAACGTCAAATGTTCTAGGAAAAAAAAACACTGCTCATGTGCATCACTCGCAGGAAACATGCTTTCAAGTTTTGTTATGGTACAAATAGTGTCAATGGTAAGGAAAGGACATATCACTACTATATTGGCCTCTGGGTTGCAAGTGATAATAACTGGACGAAACACATCGATACTATAAGAGCAAGAAGCACTAAAAGCAAACCATTTTTTTCGTCGGAGGACAATCTAAGCTTCCCTCCGTATGAGTCCTCGCCTATAAATTAATTATTTCACGAACGATTAACTACGCATCCATAACCTTGGATCCATACACTAAAATATAGATTGACAAATCTGATGGAATACAGAAGAAATCCGCGTGCTTTTTTCATTACAATTTCGAACACAAATGAATGACACAAATTTCCACAGATATAAACTGCTACCTTTAATTTAAAATCGCATGTTCCTAATAAAATTTCTCTAACGGAGCTACACAACAGACAAGATACAAATGTTCCCATTTTCTGCCGATTACTCCTGATGGCAAGGAGTTGACGTAGCCAACAACTCCTTTTCAATCAATCAATCAATCCGTGCTTTTTATATCACAATTTAAAAAAAATACATTGATCAAGTTACAGGAGAGGTCTTAGAGCATAACGCTGCATGTGGAGCTCCTGTCAGTAAGTTATGTAAATAATACATGTGGAGTACAACCGCAATATTTTGAAAAAACAGATTGTCAAAAACTAGAAGGAACGAAACAGTAGGACATCATTCCTTGCAATATAGAGCAAAAATACATGATAAAAATTCGAAGTATTAGGCATTGAACACAAATGGCAGCAACTCGTTTTTAAAAATTCCTAATCAGGAAGAATGCTTAATGTGGGATAGAAGACGATTGCGCAATGTTAACGCTGTAAACAAGCAGTATGCTTTCTTTAGTTCGAGTGTATTGAAGGCAAAGAAAAAAAAATTCCATTAGAGGCATATCTGGATGGGCTATTATTTACGAGAGGATTACCCAATACTGTAAGTATAAAATCAACTGATTGATAGACTTGAACAAGATAAGTACAACAATAAAATGGGTTAATTTATGTATAGAAAGTATCAAGAAACTTGCGGGGAGATGTAAAACAAGAACGTGCTCTCACCGTTACTTTTATGCCACACGTCAATTTTTATTGAATGCACAGAATGTGATTTCTATATATGAGATTAGAATCTAGTATTACTGTTAGAAATGAACACTCATTGACAGCGGGAATAAAACACTGATGTACAGCAAACAAGTGTTATTTTCCTCACCGAACTTCCAAAGACTGGAATACACTAACAAGGCCTTCAGGGCCCGTCGGCCGTTACCAAAGGAAGTGAGAAAAATAAATACAAACAAATACACAAATGCAAACGTCAGAAAACATGCGCTTCCAGCCCAGTTTTAACGTTACTTGGATCTGTAATAGAGGAGGTGGGCAAGTGGTTCCTACAGTTGCAAGTTTGAAGAATGAAAGAATGAATGTGCTGGTTACTATGGCGGTGAGCTCCAAACACTTTAAGACGATGGTCGATACGAGATGATATGGACGAAGGATGCGAAAGTAACTCTTGCTTCATACGAGGGTTATGGTAATAAATCGTACGCAATAAGGCGAGACATGCAATTTTTTTTTTTTTTTTGGTGCGTGAAGAAAGCAATGGAAGCCGTAACGCTGTTTTCATAGATGAAACGCTGGAAAGACGGGAGTAGTTAGAGAAAATAAAACGTGTGCTACAAAGAAGTACAGCTCCAAGATGACTAGTAAGACATTCAGTAAATGGATTCCACACAGCTGATGCATAATTCAGTTCGGAACGAACGAAAGTTTTGTAAAAGAGGAGTTTCAGAGAAGAAGGGGCATTGAAAAGTTACGGCGCAGGTACCTAAGCATGCGATTAGCATTACTAACCTAAAACTTGAATAGAAGAAGGGTTCGCGTCGGTGAAACGACGAATGCGGTACGATGACGACGGCACGAGGAGAGTGGGATGACGGTGATGAAACGGCATCACAGGCAACGGACAACTGACGACAACTGGTTGACGACGAGTGTAGTAACGAAGACTGCATCACGAAACTTGTATAAAGACGATGGCGTGACGAAAGTCAGAAGACGAAGCTGGAGTAACGACGACGGAACCTTCTTTCTTTTATCTGGGGTTTTACGTGCCAAAACCAGTTCTCATTATGAGGCACGCCGTAGTGGAGAGTTCCGTATTAATTTTGACCACCTGGGTGGGATTCTTTAACGTGCACTACAACGCAAGCACACGGGCGTTCTTGCATTTCGCCTCCATCGAAATGCGGCCGGGATTTCATCTCGCGGCGGGGCTGTGACAACGGATGCATCAATACTGCAGGACAATGACAGCCTGAACACGATGGCATGACTCGTGTCGGACAACAAAGCTGTAATGATGATCATGTAGCGACCCCGGTGACATCACGAGCCTAGCGGCCCAAGACATTGGAAAACATTGAGCCACAGTAGAGGGCATCACGACGACGGCATGACGAGAGTCAGAAGTTGGAATGGCGACAACGAAACCACCACGACGGCGTCGGGGTCATGAGCACAAGCTTAGTGCTCAAGCTGCTTGACAACTTGCGAGTATGAGATAGCACATTACCTAAAGAAGGAAAAAAAAAGTTGATCGCATAAAACAGTGCCAAGGCATTTAAACTCTCGAACAATTTCAATAATGCGCCGGTTAGTTCTGAAATTACCGTGTGGAGAAAATAATTTGTTTTGATGTGTTCCTTGGGTACTTTATGCACTTTTCGGGGGCTATCTATAAATCTATCTATCTATCTCGATCACTGGGTAGTTTGTGGTCGAATGGTTAGCGCATCGGGCTGCTGTGCTTAGGTAGCAGCGTTCGAGACCAACCATCGGACCAACACTGAGTATGCGCCAATGAATACATACTCTTCAACGAAGCTCTTTCACGCCGACACGGGTGACTGTGGATCTTTAGTTACCGCTGTGACACTCTACGACCCCGACTTGAAGTACTGGGTATGCACCACTTGGTCTTCAAGGAACCTCTTTGATGAGAACTTGGATCACTGAGTACGTGAAACTGGGAATTTGCTACCCTAGATTCACGGAACATATCCCTTAAATTGCTTCGATGTTGAGCGGAATCGAACCCGCGTCACAAGAGTTCCTCAAGGACCCGACGCATTTGCAGGCTGCACTACAAATGTTCTGGGTATTCGGCGCTTCTCAATGAACGCCTTTCACGCCGATGCTTTACTGAGCTGCGCCACTGCGTATGTGCCGCTCTTGAATGAACGTCTCGCCAACTTCTCTCACTGAGTATGGGCCACTGAGTGTGCGACAAGCGACTGAGCGTTCGCAGGCACCGGCGCGCCACACTTCTGGTCTCGGAGGCCACGGCGCCACCTGATGGCGCAGCGTGTGCGGACAGAAGTGCGGTTGGCCGCTCATCTCGGCGTTCGCCCGCACGCCAATCATTTCGGAGGTCACGCGCAGGCTTCACGTCGGCGCTAGATGTCACCGAGTGTTCTTAGGGAACATTGAATCCAATTCTGGGGTTTTACGTGCTCTGGCAAACTACTTCTTCTGGAGCGTCGCCGGCTTAGACATGATCGTGTAGTGGGGGACGGCTGAGTGACGTCAAGAAGAGGAAGTCAAACTATGGAGTAGATCGAGGGAAGGGACGTACAATATAAATCCCCACTGTTCTTAAGTGTGCTTGTTGGTTTCACTGTTACTGGCGACCCGGACTACGAACGCGACCTTCAATGGATCAACGTGAAACTCTAGACGACACCAACCCCGCTCCTGCTACCACTACAAACGGTCAGGTACCTTCTACGGGTGTTATAGGAGCTACAGCCACCATTACACTACCGCAGCTATGGCTTGCTGATCCCACGTTATGGTTCATACAAGCTGAGAACAAATGCCGTAGTCATCGCGTCACGTCGGAAGTTCGCAAGTATCAACTCTTGCTTTAAGCATTGCCGCTATAGGCCACGGCCGAGATAGGTGGCATCCTCGTACAGCCACGTCACGAAACTCCATAAACGACAATCAAAGACATTCTTCTTCGCCATCTCGTCCCACCTGCGCATCGGCGTATTCAGCAGATCCTGAACAACGAAGAGCTCGGTGACAGACGCCCAAGCCAGTTTCTGCGTCCCCTGCAACGCCTCATTGTTGACCAACTAGACTCCTTGGACACGGCCGTATTACCTGAGTTGTTTCTACAGCGTCTTCCATCCAACGTGCGCATGGCTCTCGTCACAGCTCAGCATAAGTCCGTGTCGGAGTTCGCCGAACAGGCGGACGATAGGATGAACGTCGCTACAGCAGGTATAAATGCTGTCCGTACTCTCTAATTCCTGAGGTGGATTCCCTTCGGGAAACAGTAAACGCGCTCGCATCTCAAGTCGCCGAATTGCGTCAGGCATTGCGCAACACTCGCATCTTCAATAACCGACCTGTCCAACTCATCATCCTCTCATGCAGCCTTCTATGCAACGGCCGTTTCAACAACCTGAGCGCAGTTTTTCATCGCACAGCCTGTGCTACTACCACCGGCGTTTCCGCGCCGCGGCTCATCGGTGTGTGTCACCCTGTTCGTGGCGCACGGGAAACGCTCAGGCCGCTCGCCAGTAACAGCAGTGAGCGATCATGGCCATACGTCAAGCCGCCGTTTCTATGTACCTCACCGAACCACAGGACTGCGCTCATTCGTAGACACTGGTGCGGAGGTCAGCATAATTCCTGCGTCCAAAGCTGACCGGCGTCTCCAGGCAAAGTCAACGCCCCTACAAGCTATCAACTCTTTCGTCATCGCAACTTGCGGACAGAAGTCACTGACCCTCGATCTCAGTCTCAACAGAAGGTCGCAATGGCTATTTTGGATAGAAGACGTCCGCTATGCCATCTCAGGAGCTGATTTCTTTATACATTTTCATCTGCTCGTGGACATGAGCCGCGTGGTGGATAACATCACGGGTCTGTCAGTCAGCGGGTTTGTGTCGCACGCTACTGCCCTCAACCCTACTTTCGTCAAACTGCCTGCTTCACCGTGTACAGCTCTACTCAACGAGTTTCCGGAGATCACTACACAGTCTCCGTTGTATAAAAGCCCAAAATACACTGTGACCCATTAAATTGTTACCACAGACCCGCTCGTTCACTGCCACCCTCTCCAACTCGTTCCGATAAACTTCGAGTTCCTCGCAATGAATTCGAGCATATTTTGCAACTAATCATCATTCGCCCGTCATCAAGCTCCTGGCTGTCGTCACTACACATGGTATACCTCAGAAGAACAATGATTGGCGGCCCTGTGGTTATTATCGCAAACTCAATTAGGTCGCTGTTCCCGACCGATACCCGCTATCAATATTCACGACTGTTCTGCCTTTTTAACCGGCACAACAATGAAGCATGCCGGATTTAGGCCACGAAATAAGACGAAGAACAAAGCGGACGAAGGAAGAGGACGAGGAGGAGGAAAATGGCATCTGAGAATGAATAATTCCCACATTTATGTTTGCATTATTTTATACATCTCCTTTCTCATTGTTATTTCAAACTACCCGGTTCTTGGCCAATCCCCCAGAGTGGATATGTGCCAGTAACACCAAGGCTCTACCTCTACCTCTACCAATAAAATGGCGGAAACCATCCGTCAGTATTAAGCTATGTGTTTCCTTTAGTTGCGTTTACTAGGAACGCTACATAATTTCGCGCAGCCCGACAGGATGTGGGTTACATTCTTCGTCGACCAGACCTCGTCGCAGCGCACTATCTTCACTGGCTACCAAGTGCAAGATCACCCGTCAACATGTCTTCCGCGCCACGTCAGCTCCTCTGGCCTAGTCGACGCAGTGCTCAAAGAAGCGCCCATATGTCATGAGGAACTTTTGCTGACAGAATCCGTCAAGGTGAACCTGCAGCTGGCGACAATAGAAGAGCTTGTTTTGGCACCCATGCGACGTGGTTCACTGACACAGGATATGTCAACGGAGAAGGTGAGCCACGTTTTGCAAGTTTTTGAAGGGCAACAGCGACAGATGATGCAACAAAGTCAGCTTATGGCAGCACTAGCCGAGTCTCTGAGGAAAGGAAAACGAGCGCCGGATATGGTTTAACCTGATGTTTTTGAAAATGGCTCCGAAGACCCGCAATATTGGTTATGGAATTATGAGTATGCTTCTGACAATAACGGGTGGGTATCCTACGGAGAGAAAGTACAGAACATGCGACGTTACTTGGTGTCACGGCCAGAAAAGGGTGCGATTTGCTGTTCCTGGATCAAAAGCCAGCATATTGGGAGGAGTCAAAACAGCTTCCTGGTGGCGTTCCAATGCAATCCATTGGAGAGATGGGAGTTGGCGCTACGCTTCAGACACGCGTGGCTCCCTACTAGAGTACTGCCTTGAGAAGCGTCGTCTGTAGCGCATGGCAAAACCTGAACTCTCATCACTCGCAGTTATAGCTTTGGTAACGCTGGCACTCTCGCTCAGTATTCGAAAGCAGGTCCAGCTGAAAGCCCCCGATACAATAGACGACCATATGCGGTGTCTGAAAAATGTACCCGTGTAGCCAGCACAGGAAAGTCCTTGCGGAGAAGAATTACTCCTGGACAGCATTGCGCTCGTAGAACCTCAGTCGCATATACGATTAAAACACGTTGTGGGGCTAGTTGGTGCATAGCTTTGAAAAGATGAAGCGCCAACAGTGACAGCACACTAAGAAGGAACAAAGACAGGACAAGGCGCTTCCTGTCTTTGTTTCTTCAAGACAGGATAGCGCCTTGTCCTGTCTTTGTTCCTTCTTAGTGTGCTGTCACTGTAGGCGTTTCATCTTTTGAAAGCATATACGATCCCTCAAATTCTCAGGAAGCCTTCAGAACAACGTTTTGAAGTACTTGAATTGCTGCTCAAGTAGTCCTGGTAGCACTCTAAGCGTTCTGACTGTCGGTGAACCCCACACAGAACTGGGTAAAGACGATCGGCCTCTCGGGAAAGACTGCCACGAAACTGTGTACTTGGCATCTTGTAACCTACTTCATGTCCCTGTCAAGATTGACGGATTTTGAGATGAACGCACTCGTCATCAACCAGAAAAGAATAGACAGCAGCCGCCTCCACAGTGGGAGGACCCTACGTGTCCAGGGTTACGATGGGGAAGTAAGCTCCCACAATGAGTGGGCATCTGTGGTGATTGAATTTCAAGGCCATTGCGTAAAGAGCGACGTGATGGCAATAGCTGACGTCACCTATGACTTCCTGTTATCTCGCCCTGACATGAAAAAGCTTTAAGATAAACCTTTATTTGGATGACAGGGTTTTGGTTGAAGAAAATGCTAAACGTACAAAAGCGGAGAGACACCAAGCCCTCTAAGGTTAGTTCACTGTGAAGAAGACATCAGAGCAAAGTATTCAGAGCTCGTATGCATAGAAAACTATCCTTCGCCAATGAAGTCACATGCAGTTCCCTTTGAACTCGCAGACAAAACTGTGGTTCGGAAAGCCCCATACAATATGTCAAGAGAGAAAAAAGGCTTGGTTGAAAAAGGAGCTGCAAGCAATGTTAGACGCCGACATCATCCGACCATCAGTTTCACCGTTTGCTTCACTTATAACAATCGCTCATAAAGACGATGGGACTTTTCGTGTCTGTAACGATTATAGGATTCTAAACCGCCAAACAGAATAATTACCTTTCCCGATGCCAAAAATTGATGCTGTTATTGATGAAACTGGTGGTTGCCACTGGTTTTCACGGATTGACCACTGCAAAGGCTTTTGGCAGATTCCCGTGACCGAAACCAAAAAGTACACCACATTTGTTACGCCATTCGACTTGTTCGAATATAATCGACTGCCTTTCGGATGGTAGAATTCCCCAGCGTGGTTTCAAAAGATCATGAATGACATCTTGAAACCATACTTGGGTACCTTTTGCAATGTTTATATAGACGACATAATCGTTTTCTCGAAGACAAAAGAAGATCACAAAAGTCACATTTCCCTAGTTCTCCATGCCCTCTGCCTCGCACATCTCAAAGTAAACTTTAAGAAAAGTGTATTCTTCCAAGAAAAAGTGGTATTTCAAAGCAGGGCATTTGACGGCTGTACCAAAAGCACAAAGCAGGAATCTGTTGAAAGAATTTCTAAGTTGCTGAAGCCTTACGACGTACATTTCCTTCGTGTCTTCCTGGGCCTCTCTGGACACGTTAGGGCCTTTATAAGAGACAATGCAGTCAAGACCCGGTGCCTCACACGACTAATCCAAAAAGACGTACCATTCCTGTGGAGTGACGAGTGTGAAAGTGCCTACCGTCATCCGACCCTATTCTCCGCATTCCTGACTTCTGTCTACGATTTGTGTTGAACACTGATGCATCGCATTGTGCAACTGGGGAAGTGCTCTATCAGAAACTCTCAAACGAACCTGACCACCAAAGACATCATGTGGTGGAATACTACAGCTATACATTGAAGCCTGCAGAACTGAACTACACCACCACCGAAAAGGAAGCACTGGCCGTCTTGAAAGCTGTTCAATATTTCCGAACATACCTAGAAGGAGCGAAATCTACACCTTTCACTGACCATCACCTTCTTGATATGGCACAACCACGAGGACGCATTGCAAGGTGGGTTAACTACCTGCAACAATTTGACCTCATCGTTTCGCGCCGCCCTGGACCGATGCAGATGCCTTGTCCAGATTGCTCGTCTCCGAAACAAGCCAACAGCCGGAACAGATTAATTACGTGAAGCTGTGGGAAGGCACAGAAGAAATGAAAGATATCGATGGAATGTACCACGTGCCACCGACAATGGTTCCAAAGATCCTTCACGTTTACCACGACACTCCAGAGTCAGGTTGGGTTTTGGCGCACATGGCCAAGTATGAAAGAAGACATTAGCAACTATGTACGGACATGTCACACATGTCAAGTAAACAAAGTGAAGTACAGACAGGCGACAGACGTCATGATAATCCCGCAGCATTCGCGAGTGCCCTTTGAAGTCGTTCACTTGGATTTTGCAGAGCTAAAGAAAGCAGGTGAAGGTGTCAAGAAAACGCGGGCGTTTCTACTTTGCATAGACGAATGCACCAGAATGATTACGGCTGAGGCAGGAAAGGAAGACGCCCGCAGCATCATTGCTCTTCTTCAAGGCGAATGTTTTAGACACGCGAAGACCATAGTGTGTGACAATGGACCTGCCTTCTGTAGTGCTAAACTAACGAAGTTGACTGGAGATCATGGCATGACTATAAAATTTTGCTCGCCCTACCAGCCCGCCGCAAACGGCCTTGCGGAGTGTGCCATCCGAGATGTGAAGCAATTTATAAGGATGTGCCCAAAGTGTGCAGGTGGGTGGAAATGCTGCCTACAGGCTGCTGTGAGGCACCATAACCGGTCATGCATCAGTGGCTTGGTGTGCAGCCCACTTTTTGCTGCCTCAGGAGTCACGCCGACACTTCCTGTGGATCGCGAGCTGGGTATCCTTCGCAAGCTTCAACTTACCGAAACAAAGAAAAGCGCGCAGGCGGAGGATATTTACAAACAACTCATGAAGAGAAACTTTGACAGAAGACGCAACAATGAAATGCCACACATAGAAGTTGATGACAAGGTCCTAATAAGAAAAGGCGTTGGGACTTCAAATGTAAAATTTCACAGACCCTTTCCTGTGGTAAAGACGGCCTCACAGCACGGCATCCTGAAGACAATATGGTATCTGGGAGCCTCTGGTAAAGGAGAGTGTGCCGCCATCGGAAATGTTTTCAAGTAGCACACCCGTAGGTGTGAACAAAGAGAGCCAGGGAGGGTGAAGCATGCCGCATTTAGGCCATGAAAGAAGAGGAAGAACAAAGGGGACGAAGGAAGAGGAGGACAAGGAGGGCAGTTTCAGTTAGAATAAAATGTCGGAAACCATCCGTCCGTATTAAGCTATGTGTTTCCTTTAGTTGCGTTTACTAGGAACGCTACAAACAATATATTCGAAAATCTATCTCGTGAAAGCTTATCACGAGAAGAGTGTGGCCGTTGAGCCAACCGACATCCCAAAAACAGCTATAACTATCCCATTTGGCCTTTTTGAGTATTTACGCATGCCTTTCGTTTTGCGCAACGCAGCTCGAAATTTTCAGCGTTCTATATACGAAGTCACCCGAGGCTTACCGTTTTGTTTTGCCTACGTAAATTATCTTCTTGTCGCCAGCAAGGAGGCTGAAACCCTCAAAAGCACATCTACGTCAACTTTTCACTCGACTTCGTGATTACGATTTCGTCATCAATGTTCATAAATGTTAGTTTAGGGTTCCGGAGATGATTTTCTGGGACATCACATCGCCAATAATGACATCACTCCGCTGTCTGACAAGGTCGAGGCCATGATCGACTACTCGCAACTAAACCCCCCCCCCCCCCCCCCCCCCCCGTAGTTTGCGACGTTTTCTCGGAAATTATCAATTTTTATCTCCGCTTCATCCCTGCATGCTCTAAGTTGTTGCAGCATCTTGAAGCACTCCTTTCCACTTCGAAAGCTGAGTCTACTACACTTCCTTGGGACATGGTCGTTGATCGAGCTTTCGCCTCCGTTAAGAGCAAACTTGCCGAAGCCGCCGTCCTGCATCACCCTTCACCGACCGCTCCATTATGGTTGACGCTTCTTCGGAAGCCGTGGGAGCCGACCTTCATCAGTGAATTAATAGTGCATGGGCGCGCACCTCCTTCTTTTCCCGAAAGTTACGTGACCCTGAGCGCCGATACAGTACTTTTGGACGGGAGCTCCTCGCGGCCTACCTTGCAGTGAAGCATTTCAGGTACTATCTTGAAGGGCGACTATTTATGATTCTTACCGGCCACAAACCACTTGTTTCGGCTTTACGTTCCTGCAGTACCACCCATGCTTCTAGAGAGCTCTGGCATCTTGCTTTCATTGCCGGAATCACCACAGACATACGCTACGTCAAAGGTAGCCTTAACAGGGCAGCGGATGCTCACAATCATGTTAGCATCAAGGCCACGACAAGTCCTATCAACCTTTCCTTGTCTTCACAGCAGCCCCAATGCCTGACATAACGGCGGAGACAGTTGATCATACTTTTCTGTCTACCTAGATTAGCCGTTTTGGTGTGCCTTCAGCGGTGACCACTGATCGAGGCAGACAGTTTGAGTCGGCACTTTTCACATCAGCAACATCCCTTCTGGGTTGTGCGCGCATTCACACAACTGCTTACCATGCTGCATCAAACGGCATCGTAGAGTGACTACATCGTCACTTGAAAGCAGCACTCGCCGCTCCGCCTCACGCTGAGGATTGGCTATCGCACCTTCCGATCGTACTGCTAGGACTTCGATCAACTGTCTAACCAGAACTTGCCTGTTCTGTAGCTGAGATGGTTAACGGCTGCACCCTCCACTTGCTGGGTGACCTCGTCAACCCAGTATCTAGGCCGAATGTTTCACATCCATCTTCTTTCGTCCATCGTCTACGGATTTTCATGCAAAACTTGAGTCCATCGCGAAACTCTGCTCACAAGAATCAACACGACGTTGTCGTACCCTCAAACCTGCAAACATCTTCAAACGTTTTTTCCCGTGTTGACACGGTATGATTCTCCTTTGTCAGTCATCAAACGTTCTGCACATCATTTCACAATCCTGCGCAATGGGCGTGAAGACACAGTCGCTGTCACAATGATCAAACCGGCTCCCATTATCAGCACCTCCGTCTGACCACCTCTCGAAGTGACCATGGCAACTTGTCCGCAGGTGTTGACTATCTGTGGCAAAATTTTCTTCTTCTGGCGAGTCGCTGGTTCACACATGAGCGAGTAGTGCGGGACGGCTGAGTGAGGCGAAGGCGAGCAAGTGGAGTAGATCAAGTGAAGGGACGCACAAAATGTAAAGCCATAGTGTTCTTAACTCCGCTTGGTGGTTCCGCAGTACCAAAACAATTATTTGATTGTGAAGCACGCCGTTGGGGTGTACTCAGGATTAATTCTGAACCGCAGGGGATTTTTAACGTGCCCCAAATGCATGAGACACGGGCGTTTTTGCATCCCGCCCCTATAGAAGCGTGACCGCACGGCCTTCATTTGATCCCATAATCACGTGCTTAGCAGCGCAACACCATTGACGCTAAGCTGGTGAGGACGATGAAAGACAGAGATCGGAAAGGTCATTTGGTGGCTCACTGCCACGAATGCGGTTGGCGACCATACTTGTGTAATGCCGTGGTGCTGTAACGCGACCCGGACTTCCTTGCACGGCTGATAGCAGGTGCTGCCGAGGTGAAGATGGATCAGGAGCCTTCACAGAGCTCCTGACACGGATACGAAGGGCGCTCACGTAGACATGGCATGATGCGCAGCCCCCAGACACGCGTATGCGATTAACGTATCGGTTAAACACACACCAGTTGAGAAGCACCCCACTACGATATGAGCCGGCTTCATACGCACACAAGACCCTGCCGACACCGAAGAAGCCCTTGCCGCAGTGGGCGGATTACAAACGGTCATCAGTGACTCCAAAACTGCCATCATCTGTTTTGCCGGCGGCACCATCTCCCCGACCACGGCACGCATCCTCCGACAACTGCCCGAGCGAGGGGCACGCAACGCCTCAGGCATGATCGACATCAGCAGTGATGACGAAGATCCCACTACCATCCAGCTGATATGGGTCCCAGCCCACGCACGAAGCCCGGGTAACGGAGCCACCCACCAACACGCTCGAGAACTCGTACACCGAGTGCTGTGCCTGAGCCCGGACCACGACGGAAATGCAGATGAACCACTCCTCACCTTTTACTAAATCACGCAGCACTACAAATTAACAAGGCAAACCAAACAACCCCCGCACCTGTAACAAAACAAAGCACTACAAATAACTTGGCGACGACTTCAAACCCACTCACTCGCTTGCACGTACAACTATAGACACATCTACCGAACCCTCCTCACATCAACATGCACTCTCTGCAAGACACAGACCGCCAATCTGGACCACATCATCCGAGGACCCTCCCCTACTAGACCTCCTAGGACAGTCACCGTCCAGTGAAGCCTGAGACAGAACCCTAAAGACTACAAGCCTGGACGCCCAGCTCCGGGACATCAAACGCGCTGAGGAGGTGGCGACCAGGCACGGCCTGACAGCCACATCCTCGTAGGAAACCGACGGCTTTCCGAAACAAAGTTGTTAACGACTGCTACTGCTACGACTATGAAATGAAAACTACGCGGTGACCTGTGAGGAGCTTGAGAAATATATGTGGCATTAATGAAACCTGTTTGCTTATGGAACATCAAGTGAAACAATTTGAGCTTAGCGAATTGACCACGTATGTAGAGCGGATCTTGCGTAACACAACAGAAACAGATGATGTTCTGTAATCTGAGAAGATAAACCGTGAAGCCAAGCACTGTATTCCCTCCAGATTAGCAGTTTACCTAATTAAGTGTGGGTGCCATACTATGGAAGTATACTCTAAGTCTGCGCGCACGAAGCAGCGACAAGCTCGCAGCTTGACAGTTGAAGGCGACTTCTGTTATATTTTACGTAAAAAACAGTCTTTTAAATGTTTTGTTGCATATGTTGCCAATATGGCTGTCCCATATGAGACTGTTTTTAAATGTTAGGCGTAAGTATTTAACAGAGGTAGCAGATTTAAGGTTCCGGTCTCCTATGTGATAAACATAAACTAATGGTTCTTGTTTGGTTGCAAATCTCACAGAAACTGATTTGGGAAAGTTTATCTGCATTCCTTCTTTAGAGCACCTGTTCGCGAGTAGAACGTTACTAAGTGTGTCCTCGCATGAAGAACTCTTATCAGAATAAATGGTAAAATCACGTGGAAACAATTTCACCTTGATATTTGGATGCAAATCTTTGTCAATAATATTTACATAGATGTGAAACAACACGGGTGCCAACACGGACCCCTGTGGCACACCAGACAAAACATGCAAGTTTTTATATTTCACATCATGAATTTCCACAAGCTGCTCAAGATTTACAAAAGAGGACTGAATCCAATGCACTAGATCTTCCGGTAGTTGAAGCATTTTAAGCGTTTCAATTAAAGTAGCATGCGCTACACCGTCAACACCTTTTTTGATAGGTCAATAAATATTGCATCAATTTGCGGGCGATCGTCTATAGCACTGGCAAAACTTGTGTGTGGCAGACAAGTGAGTTGTCAAATATTCCAACGAAAACCATGGTAGTAATCACCAAAAAGTATTTGCCTCCAGGCTGTTAGATATACGAGTAGCGATAATATGCTTCATGAGCTTACCACAATAGATTATTAACCAAATCAGTCTTTAATTGCCTGGATCAAGTTTGTCACCTGCTTTAAATGCTGGTATTACTTGAGCCATTAGCCAATCTTTAGGTTGTGAGCTCTGTTTAAGGGATTGAATACAAAAAGTCGCAGTTTCGCCGGGAGGCGAGGCATCGATTGCGATAGAAAATTAGTAGAGAGCTATAGGAAGCAAGGGTAGTATATTAATGGGCCGTGTAATGTTGCAAACATTCAATTACCAACTAAATAGACAAGCAGGGTGTCACGCACACACAGGTAAACATGAACACATGTCGCTCGACTACTGCGAAAAGTCGCTGTGAAAGCGGCGGAGTGAGAAAGCGCGCCAGCAGCAGCGGGCAAATTGACCTTCTCGCTGTTTCTCGTCTCGCTTCAAAGCGCATACGAATACCGGCACTCGGCGAATGCACTTTCTCTCCATCGCAGATCGATTTGAAGAAGAGGCCCGCGTGGGCGGGCACTTCCCCCACGTCGCAGGTCGCTTTCAAGATACGGGCGCGCGGCCGCGCTGTGAACAGCAGCCGACGGCGCATAACGCACCCCCCCCCCCCCCCTCTCCATCGCCTCACCCCCGTGCCTCGCGCGCGAGAGACCGTGTGCTTCCCGCCTCCCTTTTCCCCGCGGGTGCGCTATATTGAGCCGCTATTGGCGGCTCACCCTTATACGCTTTCACTCGCACAAACAGAGTACGGCGCGCGGCGACGATTTTATCACCGTTGGACTTTACACAGAACCACACGGTGACGGCGATGGCATAAATGCGATTGGACTGTCCATATAATTGCTATCGCAATAAAATAATGTACAGGTATTGAAATGTAAGTTCGGAGTTGCGTCGAATAAAGTTGTTGGGCAACACATCGGCACCAGCCGATTTTTTTACGTCTTTATGCAACAGTATAGAGCATTTTCGCTCGTGTCTAATTACAACATAGGCAATTGAGTATGAAACAGATGCTGAATAGGTCTCATCAAGAATTGAAGTTCGAATTTAAATCCATTAAATGAAGCTGTCTCGGTAAAACAGAATGATTTTATATGGTCACGTTGCAGTGACGTTGAAGAATAAGACGGTGGCACAACTGCAATTCACGAAGCTAACTCTTTATTGCGCGAAACTGTGCCGACAAAACAAGTGACACTAAAGCGCAACAAGAGCAGTGAGAACACCCCGCGATCGTTAAAATTTGATGTGTGGGTGAAGCGCATCGGCTTTTATACATGCCTTATCGAAGGTTCCAGCGTAATCACTAGTGTTCGCATACGTTGCGCATCCAATCAGATTGCGCAAGGTTTGACGAGAACATAAAGAACGGATAGAATCAATGATAACTTTCGAGTGTGTTCCAAATCATGCAGGCGGATGCTGCGCTGAGCGATAACGTTAAATTGTTAGCTGGTAAGATGCGGTCTCCAGAAAACAGACAAAGAAGTACGTGTAAATATTTTTAATAGCCTATGTAGAGGAATAGTTCTCATTGGCCTAATTATAGTGTCCACACTTTAAGATATCAGTTCTGCAATACAAGAATTAAACACTTTGGAAATAGGATAATTTGGGGAAATCAAATAGTAAAGGAATGCGAAATATACATATCTATAATCTTAGGCGTTTGACTTTTGTGAATGCAATAGTGACTTTCGGAGATATAGGACAAAATTAGGTTGTTTCTCCCCAAGGGCGAAGTACTGACAGCGATGGGGAAGTGTAGCGTTGCACTGGAGCGTCTGGGATCGCGTCCTAACTGCAGGCGGGACACGGCAACGCCTGCTGGGCAGAAGGAACGTCACCATGGCAGCTACCAGGAACGTTACAGCGCTGGCGTTCTAAGCGCCGCCTGTGACGTCACACCTTAATGGTCAACGACGGAAAATTGTGGGCGTACTTAGGAGTACAGTGATGCATTAGATAAAGTTGGCTCGACTGCTGAAACCAGTGCATACACAGCCTAGTGCGCCTATGGTGGGCCTGTACACAATGCTCATGGCAGCGGCGGTAATTCTCCATTACCGAGGTTGATCAGGGTACCACGTGTACTTCGAGTTGTCGTTTTTCAGCCACACGCACTTCGTGTCTCTGGAGGCCCTCTAAACCAGGGTGCGCTTAATGTGCATGTGCCGAAAAGCATGAAGATGGCGGTAGCCTCGACCGCATGAGCACGCCTCGAGGGAGCGTGTAATGTCTATCGCAATAAAAGGAAGGTCAGTGCTTGAACTACATTATTCCTCATACAGTAGCTACTTGGGTGATGCTTAGTGAAACCCAACTTCTTGGCCACCAATACCTTTAAAGTGGTCCTGACAAAAAAATTCTTAGCATAACTGGTATCGTCAACGACGTCTAAAATTTCTCGCGCCCTCTGCTTACTTAACCTGTGCTCGTTCCGGTCAGATCAATTATGTGCGCTCACAGAAATATGTGGAACACTGCCATATTGACGGCATACATTTCTTGATGATAACAGGGAAGATGATAACAGTGAATAGCACATTTGTAAGTCTGTTGCTGCAATTCACCACCACCACCACACATTTGTAAATCACACGGCAAACAGTGCGTTGAGCTTGGGTGCCTTGGTACTACGCAGGGCGAGACCGGCGCCGAAGGCCGTCCAGGTCCACAAGGCAGTGCAGGCCCACGTGGTGACGTAGGTAAGGAAGGGCCCACGGGACCCACAGGACCCCCCGGCCGGCCAGGAGAGGCAGGAGAGCGTGGTCTGCCAGGACCCATGGGCCCAAGAGGCTTCCAGGTGAGAAAACGCCGGTCTCATAAGGGCCCTCACGATGGTGAGGTAGCAAGGGTGCAGAAATAAGGCACTGCGGAAAGGAGTGGGACGGAACGTCACGGTGTGAGCACCGCCTAGACGTCCCCACCTAGGACTTCTTGGCTGTATTTCCAGAGTGAAGCGTGAAATCTAACGAAATATTCGTCCTTGATATCACGCTATATGGAGAACCAGACCTCCGTACTCTGGCATGTGCGTAGCGTTCGACAGTGACCATCACCAATGATGTAGAGGTTCAGCTTGCCCCTAAACTCTCTACTGTTTACGGATTACCGTGTTAAGGGAGCTGTTGCAGTCAGTGGCAAAGGTAATAGTGCCATCTTTTGTCACTTTGTCCAACTACAATACGTTAAATCCTTTGCGCAGCGACAGTGTTCTTGTGCAAGGAAAACCTGAAAACCAGTGCTCGTTAACTGTTATGTCGCTACGAACGCTTAACACGAACAGTTAAGTGGAATATGGTAACTCGCTGCAATATTACCTGTGTGTATTCGCTCGCTAAAATATACGTCATAGTACGTCGCTGCAAGGGCAGTTGCTGCCGTACACCTCTCCGCTATGACGATAATGCGCCACCAGTTATACTTTTACGGAAAAAATAAAGAGCGCTAGTAAATCATGGTAGACGGAGAATTGCTGTCCGAGGGATACAGAATTAATAATTTCCACCGAATCTGTCAAGGCCCTGCTGATCTTTTCATGGAATATCTGACGCCTTCTTGCGATGTCGTTCAAGGCACATCACTGGCCCTTCTCTGGACTATTTTGCGGTACCTGCTTTGACCACTGAGCTTGTCTTCAGTTTCCGAGTCACTTACATACTCACTCTAAGCCTTCAACGTGCCTACGCCGACGCCCTGCATCGCGTCCTCATGACTTACGACATAATCAACTTCAGAAATCGTCCGTTCACCAAACATATGTGGTGAGCCACCGCATCACCGTTTTGGTGATGCGTCTTCTATTTAGAGGAGAGGAGACCTCATCGCATGTCAGCTTGTGAGCGTCGCATCACTCAAACTTGGGTGGCTAAGACGGTTGCGAAATTTTATATAGCCTATATCCAGTTGCATCACTTTTCACACTTTGTTCTGGTCTAAGGGAAATGCAACAGCTCGAGGTTTTGTGCAGTTTACCGCATTCCTAACCGGATAACCAAGGTGGACGTATAACCCCTTTTTGGAATTAGCCACGCACTTTACTGAATACATGGCGTCAGTTATATTTTTATTGACGTTCGTTCTGGGTACATTCAAATTGCCCTGAACAAACGAGACAGTGCGAAAATATGCTTTGTTACACTTGACAACTATACCTCTAGAAAGCGACTTCTTTTTGACTTTTCTACATCCCTGCCGTATTTGAACGCATGATGGACTCCAGTTTGCAAGGCGGCGAGTGGAGCCCTTGTCTCGGTTATCTTGACGACGTGATGATTTTCTATGCCACATTCGGAAGCTTGCACCTTCAGCGCATTTTGGTTCTCTTTACTGTTTTCCAACACGGTGGCCTTCAAAAAAAAAATGCTGGCTCTCCCGTAATCGAGAATACAAGTAAGCATGAAATGGCTACCACCAAAGCACATTGGTTAGAGATGATACTAGCCACAGTCTTAAAACGGGTGTGCATGTTTGCAAGAGCACATCCCACCACACCACACCGCGGCGCGCCGGACGTTGCGGGCCGGGTCACGCAGCGTGGCGCCATCTCTCGTAGTAGGGGACTCAAAACCCACGCCGCGGAACTCGCAGTACGCTGGCGTTGAAGACAGCAAAGGCAAACCTGTCTCAGCGCCAAAAGATGACAATCAAGTGTTTGGTGCCCTGTATCTGCCTTTTGAACGTCGCTATTGGAAATCATAAATAAAACTTCAGCGTACTAGAAGTAAAAGCTTCAGTGACATTATGAAAAAAAAACATTAGAAAGAACTCGGCAGCAATAGTTTTTGTGACTTGTTTGGGCAGTAACTAGCGTATGTAATGCGCTCCTTTACAAAGGGTTGGGGGCCAGAGACCGCATTTCTTTTTTTTTTACTTTTGACTGGTTGCCGGATGATCACTTTTTGTTCTCGCAACGATGCCCGGATGTTCTCGTTTGAGTGCCCGGATAACGGCACTGGCTTTTGGCTCAAGGTCGCTTGGAAGTCGCTGAAAAAGGGAGCAGTAAATCGAATCACTTTTATCTCCCAGAAAGAACGTATTCTGGAGAGATTTATTGGCTAAAAGCTGTTATGAACGGCTAATTGACTGGGCCAATGAACCGTTTACAAGGCAGTTGGGACTAGAACGAAAAATTGCCAATAAATATAATACATAATATCGTAACTATAAAGCAATGAAATGTTTTTCACCATTTCATAATACCAATAAAATAAACAAATGAAATAATAAATTACGTATATCAGAACATCATATGTAATTACATTTCTTAAGAAAAACACAAAGACAACAGAAAATACATAGTAAAAGTCAAGTCAAGTTTACTTACAACATGCACAGAGTACAGGCGCAAAGTACAGGCCACTCTGGCAAGAAAACTGTAAACATACAGCTTGAAGAGGCCAAGGGGTTACCACCAGGCAACAGCAGCAACGCACACATCCGCAATACAATACCTCCGTAGCAAAGCAGGTAGCAATAGCTCTAGCGATGAAGGATCCTTCGCGTCCTGAGATATTCACTAACTGCCGTCCGGGCCTTCGCCTCGGGGGTGGTCTCCAGGGAGGCTGCCACTATCCTCAGTTCGAGGGGTGTGGTAGGATTTCACACAATTACCTGGTTCCCGGCCCACATGGGCTTAGGGGTTCATCCGTCAGTTTCCAACGTCAACGAACTTACCTATAACCGTGCGCGAGTAATCACGTGCCGCGGCGGTCCGGGCGGGTCCGCAGGCGGGTTCGCGGAGAGCTTCAAGGATCCACTTGGCACCTTTCACGAAGTTACGTCTCACTATCAGCTGTCAAGGCGGAGGTACTCCCTCCCGCATTTCAAGCTCACTAGACCGCAGTCGTCCGCTCTCCGGATGCTGCAGGCAGGTTCGTTCCCGTCTCGTAGCACGTTTAGTCACTTTGCTGAAGGCATAGATCCAGTATGCCCTAGCTGCAGGGAGAATAAGTGCACACTCGCTCACATGCTCTGGCAGTGCCCGGCGTTACGTGGCGCCAAGTTCACCACACAGCAGGACTGGGAGAGGGCCCTTAAAAGCGGCGAACTCTCACTCCAACTCTCGGCAGTCCAGGAGGCCTGCGAACGGGCGGAGGGCCACGGTCTTCCAGTACCGGCGTGGGCGCGGCGAGCAACCGCGGCGGACCCCTCTTCGTGGTGTGTCTTATCGGGGTTCTTCAGGACCAAATAAAGTTCATTTCACCTCACCGCGGCGTACCACCCCCAAACCAATGGCCTTACAGAACGCTTCAACCGTACGCTCGGGGACATGCTTGCTATGTACGTCGCCTCCGACCACTATTTGGGACGCCATTCTCGCCTTTGTAACTTACGCTTATAACACTGCTACTCAGAGCACCATTGGCTTTGCACCTTGTTTCTTAGTGTACGGTCGGCACCCGTCGCACACCATCGACACAATTCTACTGTACCAGCCGGATGCATCTGAATGTGCACCCATTTCTGACACGGCAAGACAAGCTGAAGAGTGCCACGATATCGCACGCGTCTCTACATCCAATGACCAAGAGCGCCAGAAGAGCACACACGGTGACACCACTCCTTCACCCGCCTTCCTTCCTGGAGCGCTTGTGTGGCCCCTACCGTATCGTCGAACGCGCATTCCGGTCAACTACGTGATCGAAGCAGTTGAACCTTCTACGGACACGCGCCGATGTGGACGCGACGTTGTCAACGTCGAGCACCTCAAGACCTACTATGACCCACTCATAGTGACGAGCAGTTAGATCTCCTGACGGCTCCCTTTTCGCTCCCGGGGTTGATTGTAGCGAAGGATACGAACGCCATATTGGGTAATACTATCGAGCCCTTTCTAGTGTGTCGATCCCGCCTCCATTTTCCTCGGGAAACGACGCTCGTGCTGAGAGCTCGGACCCTGAAATAACGATCGGCCCAAAAGGCTGGTGCCTAATAAACGCTTTTGCAGTGTGAATAAAGCCGAGAGAGGACTGTCTTTTCTCCACAGGGCAGCGCTCAAGATCATGGAAGAGAACCCCGCGATGGAGCACTGAGACGTGCTGAAGGTACTCAGCGCCAACATGTTGCGTCAGGAAGCGGCGGTTTGTTTACATCCCGACGTTCCTTCCCGAAGAGCGCATCCGCGTGAGGAAAACGAAAGAGCGCATGACGGAGGAAGGTTCACACACAAATTCGACTTAAGTGTGGAACTATAATATTGTACAGAAGTGCGAAGACCGTCCAGCCGAACTTGATAATGTATGCCTGGCTGACTTTGTGGCGAAGTACAACAGCCATAGTAGACAGTGCGTCGCCAGGCAATAATCAGTCGTTACCAGAGGCGCTATAACGTAAAATGATTCCAAACTGTTTTTATTCCAAACTCCTGACGTCAAATTTACGTAACCACCGACGCTAGCATCGGGCGGTGACCCGCAGCGTTGTCTGAACAACCCAAACACTCTCCTCGTTTATAGGAGGTCACCTTTGTTCGCTTTTAAAACCAATAACATTGTCTACACTCAGCGGTTTTTCTTACCTAATTGGCTGACAAAAAGTGAGGAGCACGCTTTAGTGGGGAGGGTTTCGATGGGGCTGAGCCAGCACAGTGAAAATAGATAACCGCATGAAGAGCGGGGTGCTGGCTTCTCCGATTAGTCCGCTCCTCCTACTTAGCTTGTAGTGGCTGGTAGAAAATCACGGCGGCGTGCAACGGAAGGATAAGAATGCCGCTAAACCGGATCCTCAGCGAGGAAGAGTTGCTAGAGCGATGTAGTATGCATGCCGAAAGGGCTCGATAACGTTTTACTGTCACGCAAAAAGGTTTATCATGCGCAAATAAATACATGTTCACCGGCAGGTGCGTGTAGCGAGGGTCTGAGCGATCGGCGGGCAGCCATCTTCTATTCCTTTCGGAACGGGGCAGTCTGTGGCTATTCAAAAAAATTTTCAGTTTTGTTCGGTTTGTTCATACCCGTCACTTTGACGTGGTGAGGTGTTGCGGTTTTGTGAGGTCGCGTGACAGACAGGCGAAGTGGGCGTAGGCAGAAATCATTGGACCAATAGCAGAGGGCTAATGGTGAAAAGGCGTGGAATCAGGAATTATTATTTTTCTTTTGTGCTGTTTATTCATGTATAACCAGTGTGTACACGTTATATCAGATGGGGAGCTATTGCGGTTTTCGTGACGTCGTGTGAGAGACAGGCGAAGTTGAGAGTGGCGCGAAAATGTTTTGACCAATCGTGGAGCCTGAGTGCAGAAATTGGAATCAAAACAGTTTGGAATCATTTTACTTTATAGCGCCCCAGGTTTCGCCACTACCCGCCGAAATAGCAATTGGATTATAAGAAAGAGCAAGTTATTTTCTTCCATACGTTCCGGCGAGAGGTGGACGTGCTTGATCAGAATAACTTTGACATCATGTATGACGAACATTTCCCGAGTATCCTGTAGTGACAGAAGGAATATAGTTGCGGGATGCACCGTTAAGCCATTATGGAAGTGGCGTGGAGCATAATCAATGAGGAAGGAGACTGGAGAGTCCCGTGTACACGAAGTGCGCGTGCCCACCGACTTGCCCGCCGACGAGGACATGGATATCGTCGAAGACGCGCAGTACGTCACTGCGATGCGTAACGAGGGTACCCTGTGTGCCGCCGTGCGCCAGCGCGACGACGTCCTCGGTACCATTGAATTTATACGACTTCATGAGGAGAACCAACGTAGAGCAACACGAAATGCTCAGAGAGATTATGCACCGTGCCACGACACCCGGGTCCAAGCCGCTGTGGGAGTGGCACACCCTTCCGGGCCCCGCCGGGTGCGGAAAGACGTACGTCCTGCGGTTGATCATGGACATCTATAACCGGTACTACAACGACAGTGCGGACGCCTCCTGCTCGTACAACGCCTACGTCGTCTGCGCCGGCACGGGGAAGGTGGCGGTGGCACTCGGAGGGATGACCGTAAACGCGGTGTTCAAGTTGATGCGCTACAACGACGGAGGGCTTCGGGACAGTGATCTGAACATGTTCCGCACCACTTTCACGAACGTCAAGTGTGTGATCATCGATGAGATCAGTATGCTATCGGCGGATACCTTTGACCGCACCGACTCTCGTCTCCGACAGATCCCGTACGAGTACGACGACCCTTTCGGGAGCCTCGACGTCGTCATGTGCAGTGATCGTTTGCGGAATCCATACAGCTTTCCCGCTAATCAAACAAAAAGGTCCTTACCCTTGCTGCGCCAGTCAGTAGGAGTACGTCGAAGATTAGGCTGACACTTGCCAGTCCCATGGTGATTTCGTCAGAGGTTTTGCGGCTGTTAACGGTTACATAAGGACAAAGTAAGCAAATGTTTGTTTTATAGATTATCGGTAAAAGGAACGCGACAACTTGGTGTCTGTGTGTTAACTGATGTTAAGGGGATATATTGAATTACCGATAGGCTGTGGCTAAAGGCACGTTCAACGTCTCCTTCCACCTTTCTTTCCAGGTACGTTAGACGGATCCAGGAAATTTTTCTAGAAGTACGTCCGACGCTTCTTGTTGGTTTTGTTATGTTTCACGTTAGGATACATAGGACATAAGCCCGCTGAACAGCTAAATACGTATTACCTTCGTGTCAACGCTTACTTTATGTGGGTTGTGCTGCAGCATGCCTGTTTCGGCGCAGCCCGGAGAGATCGGCATGCTCATCATTGCCCTAACAACTGCCTCATCTGCGTCCGAAAACTTGATTCGCGCTTTCAGAGCAAGAAAAAAAAGAGAAAAAAAAAGCATTCCATTCAGTGGTCCTCGACAACGTGTGCTTATCGCAAGAGAGCAATGCTGCAAATACGGTTCGCTACGGTCCACTAAATGATAGGTGGAAATTCTTTCGTGTTGCAGCATTTCACAATTAGGAAGATATCGAATTCTAAACCGCAATCCATGAATTGCAGTGCGTCAGCTTTGCGAAGCCGTCAAAGCTCCCTGTGCATGTAACTCGACGTCGCTGTCATTATCTATCGAAGCCTACGCATTTCCTGAGCGGCTGTCATTTGGCAATGTGCCTGTGAAGGGGCAATCTCTGCAAGCAGCCCAACCTGATCGTCGTCACGGAGCGTCAGCTAATTGTTGCAAGCAGCCAAAGCCCGGCGACTTTCGTGGTAACGGCGTCTACTGTTGCTTTCCGATTGCCTCGTGATGGTGTATTATGCGGAAGCGAAGGCACAGCATAAGGGGCGAAGTCCAGCGAGGTGGTGCGACAAAATGGGCGAACAATTCGACCGTTCCCATTGGCCGGGATAAATTTACAAATTTGAGCTCATTCTAATATTTTACGATTGTCATATGAAGTTTTACGAAAAAAAAAGATTCTGTTTGTGAGAGATTGAAATCTTGAAGGATGAGGCGGTACCAGATTGCGAGAAGGGAAAATGTACGCAAAAAAGCAATTGCGACGGTACCAGCGCCGCTCTTCTGTGGCAGCGCAGGACGCCGGTCAACAGAGGGCTGCTGGGTCAGGGCAAGTTTATTCAGACAAGTTCCTTAAGTACTAGGGGAAATCGGCTACAGCAGAGTCGCTGCAAAAGTTGGCGCACTTGAAAAACAATGCGTTGCTTGTCAGTCATTGCTGTTCCTTGTTCGCTGCTGCTTGTGTACTGCGTCTAAAAGCAAATCATCTTTTTAGTAAAGTTCAGGAATGGGACTCCTGCACCAATAGCGCCATTTTGCTACAATTGCAAATTCCTTCTTCAAATTGCGCCAAGCACCACAAATTGACCGACATTGCGCCACGCTGTGCAACAGCGGCTTGGGCATGTGTGCTCCAACATTGGGCGCGAAGCGAGCAGATTCGTTCTCCGAAAAAGAGTGCAGCAGGTGTGCACGCGGCCACTACCGGCTGTCGTCGCTGCTTTCGGAACGGCCAGGGCGGCTGTGGTTAGAGTTTACTAGAATACGCTTGAGGGGGCCTAGCGGAGCGGTGCTCCCAAAATGAGGAGCAAAACAACAAAAGTAGGCTGAGATGCCACCGGTGCTAGCCCGTGAAGTCTTGAAGCGTGCTCGCGGTCACAACAAGATCTTTAGCTCGGAGGTAAAGTGGCACAACTTCTACTTTCCTCAGTGTCAAGGGGTACGCCATAAGGACGCCGTGTTCTCCGCTATTCTAACGAAGATCGGAGACGGCCGGGCATTGGAACCGCAAGAGATCGAGCTAATCCAGAGTCTGTTTGTGTCGGTGGATCGGGCAGGCTCTCGCTGCACTCGGGGCGGTGCGCATTTTCTACTCAAGGAGGTGGACGCGTACAACTCCGATGAAGGCCTGCAGGGAGTCCACGACGAACTGGTGTGCGATTCGTACGTCGACTACAAGTCGAGTCAGGAAAGCAAACGTGCTCAAGTTAAGGTGGCCGCCATGACGCAAATGGAGACGGACAACTTGCCCCGTGTGATTCGGCTAGTCAGGGGCAAACCCTACATGCTCACGACTAACACTGACATCAAGCATGGCCTGGTGAACGGTGCGGTCGGGATGCTTCATGAAATAGAGTATAAAGAGGGCAACACAAATGACATGGTGCGCTTGTAGTTAAACTTTGACCGAAACAATGGCGGTCTGGTGCATCTGAAAGCCAAGCCACTCGTTCAAGCGGCGTGTAAATAGGCGCGGAGTGCGCATCATGTCAGATTGGGTGCCCATTGAACAGCGAACGTGCACGGTGATACTTGACCGCAAGACGGTGCTTGCGTTCGTCGCAAGCAGTTTCCCGTCGTGCAAGCGAGTGTAGTCACTGTACACAAGTGCTAACTCCTCCATCGTCTACGAGTATACCATAAGAATCACCATCAAAAGCTCGTCTATGTCGCTTTCAGTAGGTGCACGGACTTGGAGAGGATGCATCTGACCAAAGTGAAGGGGGACTTTACGTTCCACCATGGAAAAGGCCATGTGGACAGGCGGCTCTACGTGCACCACCTGCAGACGGTAGAAAATGTCTGCGTCGGCGACGGACCACACGACTTTGGCCTGGCCGTGCTGAACGCACGGTCCCTGTGCCTCACGACGGCCGTGCTGATCAGGGGCACGATTGGAGATCTTTGTTCGTTTCGCGTTCTGTTCGGTTGCTGCGACGTTTTTTGAGAACGGGATGGAGAGAGCAGCCAATCGGCAAGTGGTAAACCATTCCGTAGCCGCAGCCGCCGTTTGGATCCAATCCACGAGACGTGCCATGCGAACCCGGTCTCATACAGAGTGGAGGATCACTCGAACTTCCCATCTCTCGTCGAGTTCTGCTCCTAGCAGACGACGTACTCGTAATCAAAATGACCTCCGGGAGCGTGTCGTCATTTTGGCGTCACCAAAACGACGAACTCCCCGGACGTTTGTCGTCCGGGGAGTTCGCCGCTTGGCGGTTGGCTGCTCTCTCCCTCCCACTGTCACAAATTTAGCATACTGCCACTTTGTGACGCTGGAGCAACTGAACAGAACGCGAAACGAACAAAGGTCTCCGATCGCGCCCCAGGCTGCAACTATTGTGCTTGTCGGAGACGTGGACGGACGTGCTCTTACAAGTGGATGGCTATACCGGACTCGCCTGCAATAAGACCGTCGACTCCCGTTCCAGAGGTGTTGCCGTCTA
Source organism: Dermacentor silvarum (assembly GCF_013339745.2). Taxonomy (NCBI): domain Eukaryota; kingdom Metazoa; phylum Arthropoda; class Arachnida; order Ixodida; family Ixodidae; genus Dermacentor; species Dermacentor silvarum. The sequence goes on from NC_051159.1 coordinate 20,133,777, forward strand.
CGCGCGGAACGATTTCATTGGTGTAGTCGAGCGATACGAGATGCCGGTGGCGAACGATGCCACCGTCTCCGCTTGCGCCGACGCCTGTGCCGTCAAGGTGCGCGATGGTCTGGCGGTCGCAGTCTTGTACGTTTCACCCACGACCCCTAAGAGAGACATTGAAGCATTCATGATAGACTTCTTTTAATGGGTTATGTTCGACGACAAAGCGTCTATCGTAGTGACGGGTGACTTCAAAGTTGACATTGCACGCCCGGATGGAAAGTGGTTCACTTGGTTTATGCTCGAGCGCTTCGGGTTGACGTGTGTTAAGGAACCGACGGTACCAACTACAACACATCGGATGTGTTTAGACGTCGTGTTTATGAAGAACGTGCCTACCGTTGCCGTACACCCTATGGCGGTGTCCCCCGTTCCCTGTTCTCCATGCTCGTACTAGTTCGCAACCTTCGAGCCGCCCTCGTTCGCTTGCTACCCGTCCGCTTTTCTTGCACCGGCTTCGTACATCACCCGCAGTCCGACCACTTCTGACATCATATGGTTTGCACGAGGTCAGGTGAGTCAAAAGGGGCCTTTATTAAACGAAACACACTCTTATATACATACTATCAAAGGGGGCGTTACAACCAACTGAGTGCGCGCGTGCATGACAGGGCATTGCGTCACAGTGGGAACAGAAGTTGAAGCTCTCATGTATAAACTGCTGAATTTCTGAAGTACTGTCGGGCGCCAGGCCAGCATCCGACAGCTGCGCGGTCTTCGCTACCACCCAGGTCGACCACCTGACCTAACGCGTTGACCCACGGACCTTTATATCGGCCGTTCCTGGACTTCATCCAGGAAACAAAGCTACATATTTTTATTTAATTTTAGCCGTAGGGCATACTGGCGCTAAAACAAACAGGATGTATAGCATAACTCAGTAACTCAAGGAGGCTAGGTGACAATTTGTCACCATCCCGTTTCAAAGGGGGTGCCGTTAAATCATCGTATTAATTCGCTTTATTCGACACCTATTGTCGAATAAAGTTGTACCTACCTACCTACCAATTAACACTCATCATCACCCTTAAAGCTGTATATGCCCCGTTGCTCGCCACTTCCACGTCGGTGCTCGCTTTCTCCTATGCGTCGCCGTACCGAGTCAACTGAGTAGGAAAACCTATGGCCGCAGTTCCCAAGGCACGAACTGCGTCCCCATCACAAAGCACAAGTCCTCCAGTCTTCGTCATTGGAATGTCTGTAGAAGGAGTCATCGCCCTTGCACTTGTCAATACAGGAGTCGCCGTCTACGTCAAGAGTGCGAAAATATGTCGGTTTTCGCGAATTTCTGACGCCTTCGTCGGACCTGTTTCTTGGAACGGCGAGCGCGCAAACATAACTCCTCTGGCTGCCTGTGCTGCTCGACTCGTCATTAAAGGACTTCATTGAGTTCCTCATGCTCTGTTCGTGTTCCCATGATATCATTTTAGGCTGGGACTTCGTTGCTAAGCACACCGCCGGTAGCGACTGTTGCCGCGCCCAACTCGAACTTATTGTGCTTCGCGACGTAGAGCTTGTCGACACCGGTCCTCGTTGTGATAGACTGCTTTTATCTGACGACATTGCTATTCCTCCGTGTTATTCCGTTTTGTGCCTGTGTCATGTGCCGCTATTTTTGTTGATAATGTGCTTCTTGAGAACTCTGACTTACTTATGCGCCGCATATGTACTGTGCCACCCTTTGCTTTCCCTACTCCTCACACTGCACTCACGAAGATGCTCGTAACCAAAGTATTTACATGGCCCCTAAGTTTATTTGATGTTCAACGCATCAGTCGCGTTCAGCCCGTCTACAGACTTTGAATTTTCGACGTTCCTGCTGCTTCCACTTCGGCGACTCCGTGGTAGACAAGTCGCTTCTCGACGCTTTCCACCATTCCGTCGACAACCAAGCGTCTCCAGAACGAAGCCAGCTTGTAGCCCTCCTTTAGAAGTTTCGTGCTTCCTTCGCCAGCCATACTTCTAGTTTCGGTGTCTAAAACAACTGTTTATAATATACAGCTTCTCAGTTCACTCGACGGCTTTACATGCGCGGATAAAATCTAGTAGATATTGACACGTATACATGTTTATCTTTCACCGGTGGTTGCTTTCCGCCGGCTAACCAATGTTAAACGTTATCGCTCGGCGCAGGTCGCGCCTGCATCGGAAGCTTCTCGAACGTTATCGATGCTTCTATCCGCAGTCTGTGGTCACCGACACTCATGTGATCTGATTGTATGAGCGACGCGAATTGTCTATAACTTTCTGGAAGACACGGGGGCACCAGGGATTAATCTGGAACCTTCGATGACTCACGTATAAAAGCTGACGCGTTTCGCCGCAGATGAGATTTCGACGATCGCCGGCTGTATTCACCGCTATCGTTGTGCTTTGAGTGTAGCTTTTCTTTTGGGGGCACAGGTTCGCCCACTAAAAAGTTCGTTTCGTCATACACAGTTTTACGACTGTTCACTTCAGCGTCACTACTACGTGACAATATCACCCAGCAGCTTTTCTACAACTTTGTACGTGCCTTTCTTCAAAAATGAGAACTTATGCTCGATTCCCTTTGATATGCCAGCGATGTTTTTCTAGATCAATCATGTTCCATTCCACTTGGAAATTTCATTATTCGTGCACCCCCTTTTTAAGCCTCCATAAAGTGCACAAAATACCACAAAAGGTGCGCCTATACCTGTTCCACCTTTTGCCTACAAATAAAGGCAGCAGTTTGACGTATTGCGTAGCCGAAGGTTGGCTCGCATTCATTCTCCCAATGAAAACGCGCCTGCTATTTCTCTCCGGATGCTGAGCGACAGTTTTGCTCATGATAGTTTCGCATCTTACATTTACACCTTTTCGGCAGCATGGCTTCTTTCAATAGCACCTCGAAAGCACACGTAAGCATATGATCAGGGAAGTCAATATCTCATAGAGCAAGTTAAAGGAGTGTTCGTTATATATGTTAGCTACTTATTCTTGTCAGCAGCCGCTCGCGGCCAACCAACCACAGCATTAGTTGTTCTGGTTCGTCGGCAAACCACAACAACCAGAAGGCCAATATAAAGCTGCATAATTTCGACACTTGATGCGAACCACCTGTTCACAGCCCCATTTACATGTGATATAATTAGAACTGATCACCACATTCGCAATTATGCACATTTAACTATGAACCTCACCTCCCACAATGCATAACATTAACTTTATTCTATGGCTAAATATTAGGCATGGTGTGCAACTGTTGCACTGTTTTCTACCGAGCATATAAAACAGGTTTAAACTAAAAATGACAGATTGCATCTCTACTCCAATAAACTTATGAAGTTTCGAAGGCGGCTTCTGGTGCTTGTTTCTGTATTTCCTAATCAAAAATATTAATCATGTGCATATTCTAATACTTGTTGTGTGAGTTCTACCCTATTATATTGCGGTCTTTGTCACCTGGGTGTCATATAGCTAATAAAACTTCTAAGATTTTTTTTTTCTCTATTATCCTCACCACTTTCATTGTGTACAGATGTGGTGAAATAAACAAAATAACGTAAAAATGCGTAAGCGTCTCAGCCACCTGGCCCCCTTGTAAGAGTACTTTCCTGCCTCACCTTTTGTTGTGTCGACGTTGACTGTCTTGAGGCATGCTGCATAGTTTTTCTTGGTTTCCAATTTAGTCGATGCATCTTGTTCCTGCGCTTCGCAGGGTCTCCCGGGTCTCCCCGGCAGCCCTGGTCCAGATGGGAAGGAGGGCCAGCCGGGCACAGCTGGATCACCGGGACCACCGGGGCCTCACGGCGAGCGTGGAGAGAGAGGATTTCCTGGAGAGAGGGGCCGAGCTGGGCTTCCAGGACCGCAGGGTGTGCGCGGTGAAGCTGGACCACCGGGTAATGACGGCGCCAGGGTAAGTGCCTTGCTTCCCAAAAACAAACACTAAAAATAAGGTTTCACGGAATGAGATAAATGAGACATAAAGAGAAATACAATATTATCAAACAGAACATTGAAGTATTGAACGTAATATCACGGATAGTTGGCTGAGCTTGTTACTCTATTTAGTGCCGCTGCCGAGCAAAGCTCATAGACGAGTAGGAAGATGATCGATGCAGAAGGAAACGTCAAGCAGTGCAGCAGTCGTTACTAGAAAATAAACAGGATACCTATATTTTGGCGCAGTCTGACACTTCACAATTATGCGGGTGACCATCACAGTATCTCTTCCGTAATGTGATGTCTCTTGGCCGACCACTGCTAAGAAGATAGAAACGTAGCGATGTATCGCCCGGAAAAATGTCAGCAGCATGCACCCCCTTTTTGGACTTTCTCGTAGACTAATCATATGTAACTCTCCAAAAAACCAAGTACAAATAATTAGTGAAAATGACTTTAACGGCGGAAGATTTCGAACAGTGGCTTGGTTAGTGTCACTTGCTGACGATAAACTTCTAGAATCATCACGAGTTCGATTCTTTCTTTATTAATTATTTATTTCCCATTTAATATCTAATAGCATCATTTATTTTTATTATTTATTTATTACTTCATAGTATGTCTAAAAACGCCCATCGCCAAGTCCTTTCCAGGCCTCATACAACCTTACAGCTGCCTCTAGGTTCCTTTCGGCACGTCTGCACAGAACCATAACCATCGTATAACTTGACCACCGGCGTCAGTCTGCGACGAGTTTTGGCAGGGGTAATCGGCGACAGCAACTCCTTCTCGATTAACGATACCTTCAGTTACAACAAAGGGCAATTTATAAAGCGTCTGAAGTTGGTTGACAGACAACCAAAAAAAAAACGAATAAAAAGTATCTTGTGGCACCTGAGGATACCGAAGGAGACTGCTTATTTGGTTGAATCAGCAATGCGTTTTATTTATGTTAAAATATGTTACGTTGTCTTCCTTGGGAGAGTGTTCCCAGGACAAAGAGTACAAAGGAAGAATAGCTGAAATGCATTTCCCACCAAACAAATCTATAGTCTACAATACATGCACGCCTTTCTAGGACTGACTGGACATTTTCCATAAATTATAGACGCCATCGCATAGCTCGAGCGTGAAAACTCATCTTAGGAAAGCAGCTCTGCCTTTTGTTGTTACTTACTAGCCTTCTTTAGAGCGAATAGCTTTGTTTGCCTCTTTTGTTCGTGTTCGTCGTTGGCTGTCGCCCGGTGGATTTGCGATACAAAGGCATTGATCAAAAGCATGCGTGATCTCCCAAAACAGAGTTACGGGGTGCGTTCGTCGCTGAACGACCGCATCATATGTCTTTTAGACGTTATGTGCTCATTCGCATGAGCTTTAATGTGTGTGAAGGTTACGATGTGACGGTAGAGCACTCGCAAAGAAAACCTGCGGTCACCCGCTCGTTCGCTGGCTGGCTTAGTCGTCGTTCGTTTAATCGTTCGCACGCTCGTCTAGTGGTTCGCTTGCTTGTTCGTTCAACTATTCGTTCGTACAGCCACTATGTCTCTGTGACGCACTTGCTGTAGGACACTAAGGCTGGTGCGTTCGTGCCCTCTGCCAGCCTTTGAGCGTCATAACTGATACGCGCCGCGAATTTCAGCGGCAAGGACGGCACGGATAATTGAGGTTACTGAGGGTTTGCTGCAGGCCAGAATGTTGTGCTATTTTAGTTGTGCTATTATTCACAACCATTCGCAACAAGATCTTGCGACACGTGCTTGACAAAAGTAGCGCACGCGATACATTCGGAATCGTCATGGCACGGCGTTAGCGCTCGTTTAGATAGTTAAAAAATGACGCAGTTTCACCCGAAAGGCGAAGCATCAATTGCGACAGCAAATTAGTAGAGTGCTATACGGAGTTAGGAAAGTAGTTTTATTAGCATTATAAACTTGTACATGCAGCAGCACCAGCAACGCGCAGAACTGTTGTCGACGCCATCGGCGTTTTGCCCGCGTTCGCACCGAAAGCGCGCGGCGTTGGTGACTGTTGCCGGTGCCTCTGGGGGCGGCTCGGTGGTTTTCGACAAGACCAGAACGGGGCACTAGTCGAGCAGCGTCTGAAGTCTTTACCACCTTCTCACCTCGCAACGTTTCTATATAATTACGCATTTGGTGCCGCAGCTAAACGTCGCCTCCCCTCCCTCCCTTCCCTCCATGGCCTTTCGCATGGCGGAAGAAGTCGCGTTTGCTCTTCATCTAAATGGTGATTGCAAAGGAGGAAAGAGACGCTTAATTCTGCAGCCCTTCAGGGAGCACGGCGCAGAACGCGCGTTTGCTCTTCGCCGTGCGTTCGCTCCCCGTGAAAGTGCGCGTCGCTCGCGCGCTTTCACTCGCACATATGGCATACGGCTCGCGGTGACGATTTCATCGCCATTTACGTCATACGGAACCTCACGGCGACGGTCAGTATGTAGAGTAAGCCCTTGTAGATCCTCCCAAATTCGCCTACCTTTGGGGTCTCTGTAGGTATATCCCCATTCCTCGTGAGCCGCGTTGAAGTCTCCCATAATGATGAGCGGTCTCCCAGCTGCGGCTTTGAGTGCTTTGCGGAATAAAGTAATGAATTTAATTTTCTTCTGCCTGGGTGTGCTGTACACATTCAGCAGGAATATCTCTATTTTTCTTTCCTGTGATAGCCTCTACTTCGCTTGGGGAGACATCATGGACTATGGTTGCAATGTTTCGCTTTACGAAGGCGGCGACTCGGCATTTATGCCCCTTGCCGCTGTCAAAGCTTTGGCAACCTTACCCGTTTCCTGCAAGACTATGGCTACGGGTGCCCTCCTGTTGTAGCTCGAGGTATTGTTGCAGCAAAGCTCTCTTCCTTTGGTACCCCCTACAATTCCACTGCCAGAATGTGGAGGCATTTTTCTTATCCGAACGTTTATCCATTTCTATTAAGAATCGCTTCTATTGCCCCGATTTTATCGCACAGCCTAGCTATTGTCGTGCCTAAGGTATCCATCGATGCACTCAGGGCGTCTATCTTGCAAGACTGTTGGTTGACTTGTGCCTGTAATAGCGCAATTGTTCCTCCATTCTGTAGCTGTCCTGTTTTCATAGTTTCGTTCTCCTTGTCCATTTTTGTCAGCCACGTTTCAATTTTCTTTTGCCAGCTCGCCAGCGGGTCGGTCTCCCCCGCCTATGCGTCCCTATACGCGCACAGGCAACAGTATAACCAGGGACACTGCACCCGACCTCACGATAACCCATATGGCGGGAACAGTAACGTGGAGAAGCACAGGTCAAAATCTAGGCAGCGACCACTTTATTATTTCGCTCACGCTAGGAAAAGGCGTCAAGACTCGCCTCATCAAACAGCCGAAATTAACGGAGTGGGATAAATTCAGAGAAATAAGAAAGCAGGCCTCACTGCCGGACGATATCTACAATATCGACGAGTGGACACACCTTAAAACGCACATAGGGCAAGCGACTACAACTATAGAGGATGAGGACGCACCCCCAGCGCTAGACAGCAAACTGCTGAACATGTGGAGCAGAAAGAGTAACCTGGAGAAAAGACTCAAGGGACAAAGATGGAACAGGAATCATCATCATCATCATCATCATCAGCCTATATTTATGTCCACTGCAGGACGAAGTCCTCTCCCTGCGATCTCCAATTACCCCTGTCTTGCGCTAGCGTATTCCAACTTGCGCCTGCGAATTTCCTAACCTCATCATCCCACCTGACTTTCTGCCGTACTCGACTGCGCTTCCCTTCTCTTGGTATCCATTCTGTAGCCCTAATGGTCCACCGGTTATCCATCCTACGCATTACATGGCCTGCCCAGCTCCATTTCTTCCGCTTAATGTCAACTAGAATATCGTCTACCCCCGTTTGTTCTCTGATCCACACCGCTCTCTTCCTGTCTCTTAACGTTACTCATAAGATTTTTCGTTCCATCGCTCTTTGTGCGGTCCTTAACTTGTTCTCGAGCTTCTTTGTTAACCTCCAAGTTTCTGCCCCATATGTTAGCACCGGTAGAATGCAATGATTGTACACTTTTCTTTTCAACGACAGTGGTAAGCTCCCAGTCAGGATTTAGCAATGCCTGCCGTATGCACTCCAACCCAATTTTATTCTTCTGTAAATTTCTTTCTCATGATCAGGGTCCCCTGTGAGTAATTGACCTAGATAAACATATTCCTTTACAGACTCTAGAGGCTGACTGGCGATCCTGAATCCTTGTTCCCTTGCCAGGCTATTGAACATCATCTTTGTCTTCTGCATATTCATCTTCAACCCAATTCTTGCACTTTCTCGATGAAGGTCCTCAATCATTTGTTGTAATTCATCTTCATTGTTGCTCAATAGGAGAATGTCATCTGCAAACAGAAGGTTGCTGAGATATTCGCCGTCGATCCTCACTCCTAATCCTTCCCAGTCTAAGAGCGTGAATACTTATTCTAAGCATGCAGTGAATAGCATTGGAGAGATTGTTTCTCCTTGCCTGACCCCTTTCTTGATAGGTATCTTTCTACTTTTCTTGTGGAGAACCAAGGTAGTTGTGGAATCCTTGTAGATATTTGCTAAGATATTCACGTATGCCTCCTCTACTCTACTCCTCTACTCCTGAACAGGAATATCAGGCGCGAATTAGCCAGACTCAATAAAGAAATCGAAACATATGTGATTAAGCTCAACGAGCAGAATTGGTACAGCAAGTGCGATGAGATGCAAGCCAATATGAGTCTCTCCAAAACCTGGAGCCTTCTCAGACATCTCATCGACCCTAGTAAATCAAAAATGCAGGCTAGTACAAACCAGGTGAAAGCGAGGCATGGTTTCGTTGGTACAGATGACGAGCTCATTAGCGAGCTCCAGGAGACATATCTTGGAAAAACAGAGAGCGAGGTGTTTAAGGACTACGAGGGACCTCCCAACCCAGATTTCGATGCCCCCATCACCTGGACAGAGGTTAGAGCAGAGATTAATAACCTCAGAAAGAGATCGGCCCCGGATCCGGATGGGATAACGAACACAGCTCTCAGGAATCTAGACGATGAGTCTATCATCGCACTAACCAAATACATGAACCAGGTGTGGGACACAGGAGAACTCCCAAAGACATGGAAACAAGCGGACGTATTCTTTATTCCAAAGCCAGGCAAAGTACCCAGCTTGAAGAACATGCGACCAATTTCCCTCACCTCGTGTGTAGGCAAATTGATGGAGCATGTTACTCAGACGAGACTGACCAGGTACATGGAGGAGAACGATCACTGACCGCATGAAATGGTTGGATTCAGGCCGGGGCTCAGTACACAAGATGTCATGCTCAGACTTAAGAATGATATCCTAGACCGATATGACTCAACTGACACCAGGGCGATCCTAGGCCTCGACCTCACCAAGGCATTTGACAACGTTAGCCACAAGGCTATCTTGGCAGGCCTCGAAGAGGTAGGTGTGGGTCATAGGGCATATACATACGTCAAAGACTTTCTGTCACAGAGGGAGGCGAATATAAAATTTCTGGATGTAAAGTCCCCTCCCATCACACTGGGGAGCAAGGGGACTCCTCAAGGGTCGGTGCTATCACCCTTCCTATTCAACATAGTGATGAGGGGTCTCCCGGCGGAACTCAATAAGATTAAATCGATAAAATTTAGCAAGTACGCGGATAATATCAACATCTGGGTTAACAGTGGGAGTGACGCAGCCATCGAACTTAAACTACAGATAGCGGCAAATATGGTGGAAGAGTATGCGGCCCGCAGAGGCTTGTCGTGCTCGCCACAGAAATCGGAGCTATTAATCATTGAGCCAAAACATCAAAGGAGACATGCTGGGAGCAGCAGACCAATCAATGTATCCATAAACGGAAAGGAGGTTCCCAAGGTGGAAGAAATCAGAATTCTGGGCATGTATATCCAGAGAAATGGATACAACCTCACGACAATGAAAAAGTTAGAAGGATACGCGGCGCAAATCACGGGGATCTTTAGGAGAGTTGCACTCAAAGGCAGGGGCCTCAAAGAGAACAGCCTCCTCAGGCTCATGCAAGCCTTTATTACTAGTCGAATAGCGTATGCCACACCGTATCTTGTTTTTAAACAAGAAGAAAAAGACAAAATAGATGCGATCATTAGGAAGAGCGTTAAGAGAGCCCTAGGACTCCCAGACTCGACCTCGACAGACCTTCTTCTCAAAATGTGGGTTCACAACACGCTAGTTGAGCTCACTGAGGCAGTACGAGTATCTCAGTTGGAAAGATTAGGCCAGTCCAAAACAGGGAGAATAATCATGGAATGGGTAGGAATCCAATGTGACAGGGGTGCCCCGACTGGCAAGAAGGACATACCGTTGGACGTGCGTAAACGCTTCCGAATTGCTCCCCTACCTAAAAATATGCACCCTATCTACAACAAAGAGAGGAGAGCTCACAGGGCTAAAGCTCTAGTAAATAAACTTAAAAACACGCCGGCGCATAAAGTAGCGTACGTGGACGCCGCTTGCGGCAGAGACGTGGCTGCGGTATCGACGGTGGTAGATGGCGACGGGTGCGTTCAGATAGCGTGCTCCACGTGCACGGGGGACGCCTGTACAGCCGAGGAGGTGGCAGTGGCGCTTGCTTGTGCGGGTACAAAAGCGGGAGTTATATTATGCGATAGCAAATTAGCTGTCCGAAATTTTAGCAAAGGGCGAATCTCGGAAGAGGCCCTCAAAATTATACTCAAAAACCCTCCTATTAGGGACATAACTTTTGTTTGGGTTCCGGCCCATGAAGAAGTCGCAGGTAACGAAGCCGCTCACGAGCTCGCCCGAGCACTCTACCACCGGGCAACTCTAGAGCAGCCAGTTCCAGGGATCAAAGGTAGCATCATCACGTACAGGGAAATTGTAGATCATTACAAAGCCGAAAGAAAAATCTCTCCGCCTCCCCATCGGTCTCTCTCTCTGGAGGACGCTCGCATTTGGCGGCGCCTCCAGGCAAACAATTATACATCACCATATTGGATCTACTTAACTCAGACGAGGGACTATAACGACGCCCTCTGCAAAATTTGTAAGGAGAAAGGTACGTTAGACCATGTAATATGGGAGTGTGCTGGTTCCCCAGGGGCCAAGGAAAACATTGACAGTAGAGAAGCCTGGGAGGCCTTGCTCCAGAGTCGAGCAATCCGCCTGGCCATTGAGGCCGTGAAGACTCACCGTCCTCAACGCGCGGGGACTGCTTCGTCCTCCCCCCCTTACCTACGTGTAGATGAAGAGGCGGGCACCCCATCTCGGTGGAATAATAAAGTTTTCAATCAATCAATCACGGCGACGGCTACGCCAACGGCAGAAATCCGCTTTGAGTGTCCATATAATTGCTATCGCAATAAAACAGTTATCAGAACCGAAAAAAGAAGCTGCCGTCACTGAATTAGTGTATATATAAGCTTTAGTAAAGAAATCTTATGTTGTACACGAAGTTACTCGGAGCTAGAACGCCAACGCGAACCCCTAAAGTGCACCGCGTTGCTATACGTGCATTCACTCTGCGAAAGATCGTCTGCTACGCTGAAGCGTTGTAGGCGGCGCCACGGTCGAGGAGGGTGCGCAAAAGAGAGCAGAAACGAGGAGGAGTGAAGGCGGAGGAGTTTCCCCTGAAACTTCGTTTCAGGGGTTTTAAGGCTTGCTGCATATGCACGCACCGTCGCGGCAGGCAAACGTATGACACCTGGTAACCTCCGGGCTGCGGCTAGAGTGCACTAGAATGGGGGAGTTGGTCCAGCGGATGACTAGGCGAGCGCCTAGGGGGATGCAAAGAATGTTAAAATTATGGCGGCGCTTCCGTCGCCTTATCCTGAAGCTCTGGCTGTTTCGGCAGCGCCCAATGATTGAGTCGAACTCAGGGCTGCGTAGCTCTCGTCTGCTCGAGCCACCGTTGTTGCTGCACCGCTTGCATCACTTCCGTCGCTTTTTTTTCCACTTTTTTGACTACAGGTAGGTGGGGAATAAAATTACTGTTTCCACCACCGAGTATCAAAAATGTATGCACCAGATTGAAGCTCCGTGAAAAGCTCCATGCAGCTACGGCAGGGTCTGCGATGCGGCATGCGTCCGGCCGACACGCGAGGCCGCTGATTCAGGTGAAGGCGACGGTAGCGCCACCAACTTTTCAGTAAAAAAAGCCTAACCGGAGGGCCCGCGCTGGTGGACCAACTCCCCCAATATAGTAGGCCTCGCGTGGTATCGCTGTCATTGCTTCGCGCTTCGAGCGAAGCAATAAATCGACCTGTATTGGTAAATGTACAATTAAGCTGTCACTGCTTCTTAAAATAAACGTCTCGCTTTCATGTCATGACTAGTTACTCTGAAGAGTGATCTACCAATTTTTGCTGGGCTTCAGGGGAGCTGGTAGTACACAGCGCGAGAAGAAACGCGGGGACGAATGGCAGGCAAGCGCTTGTTCGTGTCTGCTGTTCGTCCCCTCGTTTCTTCTCGCGTTGTGTATTACGAGTAGCAATAACTAACTAGCCCAGTCAGTCACCCTAATTTAAGGAAGCACATGACACGCTTTTGGTTGTAAGAGAATTATGCCTCTTGAGCTGGTCCATAAAGAGCACAATGAAGCCAATGTGACGTATGGTTGACCCTATATTGAATAGCAACTTGCTCCTCTGTCATGAGATTACATATCAAGCGCATTAGTTGCAATTTGCACGTAAGGACATAGGCCAGCTTGAGAAGTAGCTTTATTGCTTCCAGAAGCATGTACAATATTCTGTGTTTGCAGTATGAATGAGTGCACTGATTATATGCTCCGTGTAAACTGATGTAGATCGGTCAAATGGACGGCCGTGTTCGTTGGCGGTTCACCGAAACTGTGGTCACTTTTGTTAATGTAGCGGCACTCTTGGTAGTCTCGGTAGTGCGTACACTAAGCAATTCCTCTTCGATCTTCGAATTAAAGGAAACTTAGCACGAACAGAAAGTTTGTGCAGACTTATGCAGTAGTAAATGCGTAGGATTTAGTGTCGCTCATGTAAATTTCGAATTGGACGAACTTACCGACAAAACTAAGAAAGAAATCGACGCTTCCTGCGTTACCTTGGCTTACATTCAAGATCCAAGACCACTTATGATTGCTGCTATTTTACTTCTATGAGGAAGGAAGTTTTGACCTACTAGCATTAGATATAATTACAGTGTGTGCACAGCCTGTTATGTCAAAAACCATCTTTTTCGCTGGAATCAGGTGCCGTTATTTGTAGGGAATTGTCGCGGGTGTTCAGGTAAGATAACATTGCTGCGCAGTCGGTACGTATGGCGATTGCATGAATATGAATCAATCTCCACTCGAGCGCTGTTTACAATAGCCTAAAATTACTATTCGGAAAAGCAGCCGTAGCAGCATTTTAGGCTGAGCCAAAAAGTTCCCAAGAGATTTGCTCACGGGAAGGCAAGTTTTCTACGCAATCAGCTACAAAATATTCTTGATATATGTAGGAAAAGCAGCTATATTGCCTGCAAGAGGGGAAAAAACGCTTTAAATAGGAGTGCTTAAAACGGACACCACTGTACACTAAATACCCCAAGGCAACACTTTCAGCCAAAGCAGGCAGCCAGAATTGCTTCGTAAATACAGTTGCAAGAAAACATAGTGAGTTGTGACAAGAGATTAATTGCGATGTTCGGGAACTTCCCCATTTTGCGGTATGTATCTAACCTATTTCGCCCATCCACCAAAGCTGCTGTCTTCTTCCACTATAGCTAAATGTCGGCGGCTGGCATGCCGACCAGACAACATGCACCACTCGAATAACTGGCCATGTGCCACTGAGGCAGTGCTCGACTTCGGCACTGGACAAGTGGTATGTGCCGATTCTGCGCCAGTCCCCTGAAATAATGTGCCAATATGACACACTTGGTATTTAGCCCTAATTGTAATGAAGGGATAGAGCCCCATCCGCAACAGACACTTCGAGTGCGGCCGCTTGATGGAGAGCCATTGCAACAAAGTTGCGGCCAGGATGCTCATGGTACTTTGGAGTTTCAAAGCGGGTGCAGTGATTACATACTGTGTCAGAGCATCACTGCACATTGTGCTTGGCAGGGGCATTGCCACTTCGTGTGACTGCGGTGGCAACATGATGCGTCGCTACATTCTTTAATGCTAATCTCATGAACATCCACGTTTATTGGGACATTGTTTCTGTCGGAATTGTTTGGGCATTTCATTCACGTAAATGTCGCAAAGCGAACCATGCATGCAGACATTCAGCAAGTTGTATGCAGTGTTTCAATACGCTCTGCCTGTTCAAAATCCCCTCCTCCTCCATCTATGCACCCAATAATGCCAATGGCGAGATTGAGTGTACAGCGAGAGAACAGATTTTTAAAATTATTATTTCAGGGACTTCCTGGAGAAAAAGGATCCAAGGGACACGCTGGACCACCGGGACTTGTGGTACGTAGACCTCTGGTAATCTCACAGCGATGTACGAAAAAGCGGGTCTTACTCTTTAAGTTTGATTTTTTCTTAGATTAACCTTATTGCCGTATATATTCCTAGGTCGTAAGGATGTAACCGCTTGTACTCATTGTTTTATATCAAAAAGAGTTATTTGACCTAAAGATTAATATTGCTTCGAGAGACACATTCTTCCAGGGGCAGACGACAAAGAAGACGGTTCTGTCGGGTGCTGGTGGCTGTCCACCATCTTGGCTACTGTGTCTGTGTAGTGTAAATACAGTGTAAATAGTCCCGGCTGGTTTCGTTTTACGCAACATCTTTGTGGTGGAGGTGCTGGGTAGTTCCCTGTTTCCATCACGGAGCTCCGTAACGGCCGCTTCATCACGCTTCCGACCATGTCAGTCGGTGCAGGCACAACGTCTTCACCCGCTGCCCCTCCCGTGGCTCCCACCTACATCGTTCTGCCTCCTGCGCGTGATCCTGGCGTCTTTTCTGGCCAGGATGGGGTTCACGTCGACAAATGGCTCAACCTTTACGAACGGATCAGCGCCAGCTACAGGTGGGACCCGACCCTTATGTTCGCCAACGTGCTTTGTTACCTCGATGGACCACCACGGGTGTGGTTCGAGACGCACAAGGAGGACATTACAAGCTGGGACTCTTTCAAAGAGAAGATACGCGACCTTTTCGGTGACAGCACTGGCCGGCAGCATGCTGCGCGGAATGAATTGCGACTCGTGCGCAGACATCCTCCGAGTGATACGTCTCTTACATACAGGACGTTATCGCTCTTTGCCGCCAGGTTGACGAGCACATGCCTGAGTCCGAGAGGGTTTCTCATGTGCTCAAAGGTATCGCCGACGATGCCTTTAACCTGCTGGTGTATACCAACGTTGATACCGTCGACACAATCATCAAAGAGTGTCGGCGGTTTGAACATGCCAAGAGCCGCCGTATAACCCAGAGATTCACCCGGCTGCCCAATACGGCTGCAAGTTCATCGTGTGATGCCGTTCACCTGCCGCCAACATGTGACCACATTAAGCGTATTGTTCGTCGCGAGATTGAAGCTGCCTGTCCTGCACCTATTCCACCACCCGTGTTTACATCCCACGCCAGTGACCCAACGCAGCCATCAGTGTCCCTCATTCAAGCTGTAGTAAGGCAGGAGTTTGCCAATCTCGGCCTTACATCAGCGTGCCCACTGACTCGTCCTGACGCTCAGCCTTATTCCTGTGGACCTGCTCGACGATCCTACACCTCTCCTGTCTCCTTCCGCAACTCTGCGGAATGGAGAACGCCCGACGATCAGCCCATCTGCTTCTCCTGTCATCAGGCCGGGCACATTGCTCGTTATTGCCGTCGCCGTTGGACCTACGCATCTCGCCAGAGCTCCATGCACTCTACTCCTTTTAGACGTCCAGCCGCTGGTTGCCCTACTTACTACTCGTCGTCCTCCCACGAGCCTCTTCCCTCTGACGCCACTGCTCCTGTTCGCCGCTTCTCCCGCTTCCCGTCGCCGCAACACCGCCAATCCCGTTCTCAGCAGCCCCGCCTCTTTTCCTCGCCGTCCTTCTCTGGACGCTCGCCGCCGGAAAACTAGATAGTGCAGCCTATGGAGGTGAAGCTGCAATGCCGTCGTCCCCTGCAAATCCTCTGCTGACTCTCCTCACTCACCATAGCCTTCTAGAAGTCAAAGTCGACAATGTTCCTGTGACCGCCCTCATCGACACTGGTGCACACTTGTCTATTATGAGCGCCCCTTTACGCCGCCGCCATGACGCCGTCTACGACACAGACAATACGTGTTGCCGATGGTGCTGCTGTTCAAGTGATCGGAATGTGCACCGCCCGTGTTAGCATTGCCGGTCGTCACACTGTCGTACTTTTTGCCGTCCTTGCTCACTGCCCCCATGACCTTATCCTTGGCCTTGACTTTCTTTCGGCACACTCGGCCTTAATTGATTGTTCCTCTGAAACACTCTGTCTCGATCTTCCTCTTGTATCAGATGCCTGCGAAACGCCCGTTCGCCGCTTAAGCCCCACCGCTTTTGTTCGCCTACCGCCTCGAGCCATCACGTACGTGTGTTTGTCATCGACCCCACCTGTTCCTGACGGCGACTATATCGTCACTCCGATTACTAACGTACGCCTGACGCGCAATGTTACTGTGCCACATACCATCGCGACATTAGCTGATAACTGTGTGTTCCTCCCGCTACTAAACTTTGGTCTGACACCCCAAGTGTTGCCCCACAAGATGTCGCTTGCTCACCTCACCGCTATAAGAGACCATGACGACAAGGTTGTAGCCATAACTGCTCCTGAAGAAGCTGAAGTTTCCCGGTCACCTATTTCTTCTGACGAATACATTTTTCGCAAAATGATTGGATCAGACCTTTCGCCTGACCAGGCCGACGCTCTCTGCCGCGTTTTGGCCTCATACAGCGACATTTTCGACATTCGTGATCGACCCCTGGGTCATACTAAGATTGTCACCCACCGAATCAACACTGGCGACTCTTTGCCCGTTCACCGTCGACCTTACCGTGTGTCCGCATCAGAGCGCGATGTTATTCAAAAAGAAGTGGCGAAAATGCTTGCGAAGGACATCATCGAACCATCCTCTAGTCCTTGGGCCTCCCCCGTCGTATTAGTAAAGAAGAAAGACGGCTCCTGGCGTTTCTGCATTGATTATCGGCACCTCAACAAAATCACCAAGAAGGACGTGTACCCTCGTCCACGTATCGACGACGCCCTCGACTGCCTCCATGGTGCCACATTCTTTCATCCCTGGACCTTCGATCTGGCTACTGGCAAATCACTGTAGACGACCTGGATCGCGAGAAGACCGCCTTCGTGACCCCTGACGGCCTTTACCAATTCAAGGTCATGCCTTTCGGTCTCTGCAACGCACCAGCCACCTTTGAGAGAATGATGGACACACTGCTTCAAGGATTTAAATGGTCGACGTGTTTATGTTACCTGGACGACGTAATAATTTTCTCTCCCACTTTCGCAACACACCTTGAGCGGCTTTCGACCATTCTAGCAATTTTCCGACGAGCTGACCTCCAGCTCAATTCCTCGAAGTGCCACTTCGCTCTTCGTCAAATTACTGTGCTGGGCCACCTCGTTGACGCTTCCGGTGTCCGACCAGACCCAGCGAATGTACCCCTTCCACGGTCTGTCCATGACGTTCGTAGTTTCGTGGGGCTGTGCTCCTACTTTCGCCGTTTCGTGAAAAACTTTACGGCGCTCGCACGTCCACTCACTGATCTTCTCAAGCATGACGTCCCGTTTTGTTGGGGTCCTCTACAAGCTAACACCTTCTCTGAGCTCATCGCTACCCTAACGACTCCACCTATTCTTGCCCCTTTTGACCCAGCTGCTCCCACAGAAGTGCGCACAGACGCTAGTGGTCACGGCATTGGTGCAGTTTTAGCCCAAAACCAACGCGGCATTTATCGTGTTATTGCGTACGCAAGTCGTCTCCTTTCGAAATCTGAACGCAATTGCTCGATTACGGAACATGAATGTCTTGCCCTTGTCTGGGTGGTTTCGAAATTCCGCCCTTACTTGTATGGCCGCCCTTTTCGTGTTGTCACAGATCATCACGCTCTTTGTTGGCTTTCCTCACTGAAGGACCCTACTGGACGAATGGTCGTTACGCGCTGCGCCTTCAGGAGTACTCTTACTCAGTTACCTACAAGTCTGACCGCCTCCATCTGGACGCGGACTGCTTGTCCCGCTACCCTGTTGACCAACCAGACGGATCGGAAATCGAACCTAGCCCCTGCGTTATGCCCATGTCTTAGTTTCTCCAGATTTGTGACGAACAACGGCGTGATGCTTCTTTGCGATCGCTCATTGACTGGCTGGAATCGGCACCTAACGACGCCTCACTGCGCATGTTCGTCCTCGTGAATGGCACACTTTACCGTCGTAACGTCCAGTCCGAAGGCCTTGAGCTGCTTCTCGTTGTGCCTAAACATCTGCGTTCAACGGTCCTGCATGAGCTTCACGACGAACCAACTGCTGGTCACCTTGGAGTATCCGGCACGTTCTACCGTGTCCGGCGCCACTTCTTTTGGCGCGGTCTCGCCCGGACTGTTCGACGTTACGTGACCTCCTGCGATAAATGCCAACGTCGGAAACGTCCTTCTGCACCCCCTGCTGGTATACTTCAACCACTCTCCATCCCGACCGAACCATTCTTCCGTGTTGCTTTAGACCTTCTCGGTCCTTTTCCTGAGCCATCAAAAGGCGTTGCAGCGTTTGATGTTACTAAGATATGTGTGATGTTGGCATTAGAACAACAGGGACGTTAAACGTAACTTGAACGTAAAAAAACTGTTTTGCTGTAGTGTTTGGTGTATTTTATTGTCTTCATCTAATGTCCTCCTGTTGCCCCTGCTGTTCTTGTGCGATGTGAACTGAAAATTGCAGCTTATAAAGTCGCTGACTTAACCTGATGCCAATATTTCGAAAACGTCCGCCTGCTATTGAGACATAATTACTTGTGCTGTGAAAGTTTAACAATTCTGTTTCAATTCGCAAATAATTATTGAATACCCATCTCCTCCTTATTTGCAGGCATTCTAGAAAGCGCACAAGAAATGCGCATGCTCAGTGAACGGAGAACGCTATTAACTTATTATTAAGTTATGAAGTTAAGAACGCCCGTTATAGCTGATGCGCCTTGAAGGTGTATTCTGTGTGGTTTAATTACGTGGCATGCATGCTTTCCCTGTGCGCTGCTACGAAGGATATCATGTTTAGCTTAAACAAATGGGGTCCATATCATGAGCCATAAGTGGTAATTTCAATTACAAACAATTGAAATTCCTAACGCAATTGCTCGAAACGAACACCTACGCTGAAAATCGGACGGTGGTTCTGCGCGGTCGAACAAGTGGGTTGTGTTTTCTTTTTTTTTTATTCCGTCCAGCAAAGGTTTTCAAGCATTGTATTGTTTCATACACTTGTCCAGTGAATAATGTCCACCTTAAAATGTAAAATGGAATAATGTCTACTACAAAAGCGAAATAAAGAAGAAGGTGGTCTCTACTGCCAAGAAAGAAGGATGCATTTAAAAACTGTATCCATGGCAGTTCACCTTCATATTTATCTCATATATTTGTTTGTACGCAAAGCAGGATGAAATACTCACGGCCGTTGCCGCACGCTTGCTCGAAACAAAAGACAAGTTCAACGAAAGATAGACACTTGCAATGATGAGTAGTCGAACAAGGAAGATCACTTTCAGCCATTGTTTCGACAAGGGGACTTGCCTTCATCATGGCCACAAAGACAAGTCCCCCCTTGTAAAGCGTTGGCTTAAAGCGATATTCCTTGTTCGACTACTACTCATCATTCCATGGCTACTCGAAAGACGGGAGCCACAGCATTACAAATTCAAGCAACATTAATAATCACCCCACTGAGCGTGAAGCTACAATAAAAACTCATGTGGATTTCTCAGAAAGAAACTTCCAAGTTGAAGAAAATTTCGTCTTGGTCGGGGATTCAAAACTAGGAACCAATGCTATACTGAAACGGTCGCTCTACAAACTGAGCGAACCAGGAGACTAGCATATCGCAGAGTGAGGGTGAAATATTAATCAACTCGAAGCACTGGGACATTGATAATGACAAATCAGTTCTGTAGAAGCCCGCGAGAAGAAAGGAAAAAACTGTCAGCTTGCAGAAGGAAGTTACACAGGAAACCCTTAGGGGTTTCTGAGAACAAAAATTTCACAGGTGAAGAAAGATTCGTCTTAGTCGGAGATTCGAAACCCGAGACAACACAGGCCTTACCGCGGCCTGTGTTGTTTCGTGTTTCAATCCGATGAATGACAATTTTTCTATTTTATGAACTTTCATATGCCTTGCGGGCTGCTGCTGGATTGATTTGCCAGCGTTACGAAATTTAGGAGTTTTATAAGACATTCAAGTTGTTCTCCATTTTGTATAACCACTCTTCCGATGTACCGAAAAAACTCAGTTGCTGCTTTAAAGAAACCCTAGATGCCCGCATATTTTTATAAAACTGAGGTCAATAAAATACATGTACAGGTGTATGGTAAGCAAAGCACCCGCCAGCAGCTTTTTAGTTGATCTTAACAAAGATAAGACGATATCCTGCGTGCACGTTTCGAGGACCGGCGCGTTAAGTAGAAAGGCCTAACAAAACACAAATAGGCCAACTTAAGAAATATCGCTGCTGCTGATCTCGCTCTCTTTAATCTCCCGGTTATACTGCCACATGTACTTTTTTTCGCTTTTACTAGTTGAACACAACTATAAGGATAAACATGTTTCGCCGCTTAAGGATTGATTTCCTCAAAGCCGGCTTTGTGCACACATATCCGTAACTTGTTTCGTCTCTTGTGAAGACTGAAAGGAAGCACTGTGGTGTGGCTACGCGCCTCGCCACACTGACACATCGCTGGTGTTCAGGGTCTACCCGGTCGACGTGGTGACACTGGCCAACCGGGTGCAAAGGGCACGCGGGGTGAGCAAGGCTCTCCGGGTACGGAGGGACCACCGGGCCGAACAGGAGACCAGGGTCCTCAGGGACCTGTGGGATCTCCAGGACCGCACGGAGAGCCGGGAGAAAAGGTACGTACGTCTTCGCAGAAGTGGCACTAAGCAAACAAACTAAACAAGACGACACATTATAGTTCACCACGGGGCAGGTGCTTCCCGTGTTCATGTGTGCGTATGACCTTTTCCCCGTGCTAGTGTAGAAAATTCATTACGATCCGATCATTGCGATTTAGTGCCCGTTCGCTTAGCGAGTTTGATAAGCAGTCGCGTCTCGCAGCTGAAGTAACTTTGAAACGAGATAATTAATTCGGAAAACTGAGCGTGAAAGCCGAAACCAACTTTCTGCAACTAAATTGTCGCGCGTATAGCGTGACGATTTGATCGTAGCATTTGTCCGTAGTTGCATATTCTTTAAATTGTTCCATCCGCAAAAGCATACCGCGCTGCAACTGTGGCGTTTACGTATATCGCGAGTAGCTTGTACAACCAGAAAATTGGGACAATCGAAGGCCATGGATTTTCTTGAGGGACAGCTCGTAGTATTTACCAACTCGGAGCGCATGTGAATAACTGAAAGGTACGCAAAAGTACGTACTATCAGAACCTAAAGCCACCGCAAAAAGCGATTAGCAACGTATAGTGTCAATAAACGGATAGAAATCACAGAACCGAATGTGACCTATGAATTTTTGTCAGCCTTGTTCACGTGTCAGTGCTGCTGGTACATACCGCTCGCGCAATCCGCGGCTCCACTCAATTATTTGCACTGTTCAAGGCTTGTTGAGCCAACGTTTATAGATAAAAAAGTATTATAAATGTGTTCAGCAACCAACGCCATTTCTCAAAACAGCCCGCGAAATAGCTCTCGGCGCAATTTCGACTAAACATCGCAGCGATCACTGCGACCGGTGCAACGTGCGACCAACCGGTTGGTCGCAGCCGAATAGCGGGGGGTCGGCCCTGCGACTGCGATTTCCGTCGCATGCGAGGGAAATCACACTTCCGGTTTAATGAAAATCGCATCACGTGAAACAGGCTTGAGGCGGAAAGCGGAGGTAGATGTGGCGAAAGCGTGAGAAGAAAAGCGTAGTGCGGCGACGTTGGCTACGAGATGGTGCCAGAGTAACGCACGGCGTCTGCTAGATTTGCCGGTGGCGGCTGCTGTGAATCGCGCCCACGCGCTGCCTCTCGCGATCTGCAGATTAGTGAGGCAGTCGCGCCACAATTCACTGCGTTTGCAACCTGCCGCACCAGACAGATTGTTCGCGCGAGCCATTATATCGCGAAATAAAAACACTTCGCATTAGGGAGTTTCTTGTTCGTCCATTTTTTTTTCTAAAATTTAGCGCATTTTAGCAGTCATGTGGTGCGAGGACGGCGTAGCACTTGCCATAGCATCCGCTTCGTAACCTGATCCAACAGCACTCTTTGCCTTTTGCGCAAACTTGTTTTAAAAGATCACCTGCTCCTGATGGAATACCAAACGTCATTTTCATAGATATGTGGTGAGGGCTGCTAAATATTTATGGAAGTTTTACATAATCTGATTAGAATCTTCTGTAATACCTGAAGACTTGCGGTCTGCGAGGATAATTTTGATTCGTAAATCCGGGTATCCGTAGTGATTCAATCACTACAGGCGAGTTTCCTTAACACCCACAATCGGTAAGCTTTAATTTAATTGCAATTTGTAAGATTTGTTCTAAACTTGTAAATAATTAATGATTTAACCTTTCAGCGCAACAATCTTACAAAATACGATTCTTTGCTGAAGATTTTGCTTCGTATGCTAGCATAATCAAACATGATGAGCAAATTACATTCAACGAGGCACTGCATTCACATCGAAGCTCAAAGCCGCCTCCATTCCACCCTGTGAAAGTGGATGTACATCGAAGCTGTTGCCGACATTAGACGATGTTAGACCCACGACGTTAGACAAGCTCCACAAGCGACGTACGTCACGCGCGCACGCACACGTGCGAAGTGCAGCATACATCCCCATTCTCCTTTGATGATAATTTTAAAGCTAAGGTGATCTAATCCAATTAGTTCAATAGCGCAGTGCGTTCTAACATTCTAAACTGCGACTTACAAGCTGCTGACATGATAGCTTCGGATTGTAATTGGAATATACGAGAATAACGGCATCGTCACGTGACGATATCGCCTGATGACGTTATCTGATGTCATCACGTCAAACGTGACGTCACGCTGTGACGTCTTCATGAAGTGATGATGTTACCTGATGACTTCATGTAGTGATTCTTCGAGAAGCAGCACACAGTGCGCTTCCCGCTTCTTTTCACAGCCTCCGGGATCGGCCCACAATTTTGTATGAGCGATCCCGACCAACTAGAGGTGAACAGCTTCGCTGTGAAACCGTCCAAAAAGCTGAGCGAGTGAAGTGTACTTGGGTCTCGGAGTACTATATACAGACGAGAATCCAAAAGGCACATGAATGACAGACAAAGCGCCGTGCCTGTGACTTGGCTTTTTGCATCCTCGTCTGCAAGCGTTAGAATAGCACTCCACGATGCCATTTTAACAAGTCCGCATTGCAACACTAGTTGACTTGAGTACTTGGGTGTTCCGCTCCCGAGTAATTTAAGCTTGGAGCCCGGCCTAGATCAGCTCTTTAGTAACGCGCTAATAGGTTTAATTGTTTAAGAGGAGAGTGCGTCAAAACATCAACTACAGAGAAAGTTAAAAGGCGCAGGGCTCTGATAAGACCGAACTATCTGGTGACCTCACCAACAACACTTAAATAACAAAATAGCGAGGGTACAAGATTTAGCTCAGCGATTTATTTATTTCCCTTATTTGGGTCGCGTAGCGCATTTGTTCTTCGTGATAAGGCAAACTTGCAAAAATTCTCTCAGCGCAAAATGACGTCTAGGTTTTTCTCTTTTGTATCAACTTCATCATGGTCATTTTAGGTTATAATGCGAAGCCATTTAGACGCCTTGAATAATTACCTTACAACAAGACAGTCTTTTCATCATCTTTATTTACACCAGTAATCCTTGCTTTTGGGCTGCTGAGCACGAGGTCGCGGGATCGAATCCCGGCCACGGCGGCCGCATATCGATGGGGGCGAAATGCGAGAACACCCATGTACTTAGATTTAGGCGCACGTTAAAGATCCCCAGGTGATCCAAATTTCCGGAGTCCTCCACTACGGCGTGTCTCATAATCAGATCGTGGTTTTGGCACGTAAACCCCATAATAATAAAAAGTAATCCTTGCTTTCCAAAGCTATTTTATTATGGAACAGATTACCAAATGTGGTTACCGATAGTTCCACGCAGTCGTTTGATCACATCGTAAAAGTATTTTCACTTGACTGTCAGCATTGCTCGTATGTTAGACCATGATATTGTTGTTGTTTTTAACATGCAACCAGCTAACGTCTCTGGAAGCTGCAGCAGTCCTTTTTATTTAGGTCTGTATTCTTGTGTTTACATTTACACGCAGGTTTATGAACAATATCTGTATTTATCACCGTGTTCACTGCGTGTCTTGTATGTACATTTTTTTGCATTATTTTTTCTCTTTTTCGTTTTCTGGATTGTACCCACTGCTGCATGGGCATGAAGCATC
This sequence comes from Dermacentor silvarum, assembly GCF_013339745.2. Lineage (NCBI taxonomy): Eukaryota > Metazoa > Arthropoda > Arachnida > Ixodida > Ixodidae > Dermacentor > Dermacentor silvarum. The sequence continues at coordinate 20,158,333 of NC_051159.1, forward strand.
TTCAAATAAATAAATTGTAACGGAGAGAACAGAGACAACACCCATTCACTCGGTCGGCTAAATAAATAAATATATAAATAAATAAATATACAAATAAATAAATCGCTTATAGAACGCGAGCACCTTGCACGGCACAGACGCAAGAAGTGAATAATAGACACGAATTGACCCCAAGTAATAACTTTAGCCTAAAAAAATCTGTAAAAATTATTACTTTTTATGCTGGCACAAGACGCACTTTAAACGAAGTTCTCCACGGCACTGATCCAGTGCTTATTGTGGAACCAATTATTCCAAGCCACAACCCTAGCAAGTTTCTTGTTAGTTCTACAATTTGTCATCTGTAATGCCACTCTCAACCGCACCGGCAGCGCCGGACCTTGCCTGGCCGTGTGCCGTGGTGGCGCCGAATAAACGACAGTGCCAGGCACCGACACCGTAATAAGATCAAGTGGAAAGCAAGGCGAGTTGTATTTTTTTAATCAATGCTTAAAGACGACGACAGGAAAAAAAAGGGAGGGTACAGTACAAGCGCGGCTAACAAAGCCGTGTACGTAATGTATGATTTTATTCACTCGACGCGCTTGGGTGTTTAGCGGCTACAGCAAGTACCTCAGAGCTTATACTCAGAACGGAGGCAACAGCGAACAGAACTTACAATTCTTACTGCTGGCAAAGTGCAAGCCATCATCATCATCAGCCTATATCTATGTCCACTGCGGGACGAACGCCTCTCCCTGTGATCTCCAATTACCCTTGTCTTGCGCTAGCTGATTCCAACTTGCGCCTGCAAATTTCCTAACTTCATCACCCCACCTAGTTTTCTGCCGTCCTCGACTGCGCTTCCCTTCTCTTGGTATCCATTCTGTAACTCTAATGGTCCACCGTTTATCCATCCTACGCCTTACATGGCCTGCCCAGCTCCATTTTTCCCGCTTAATGTCAAATAGAATATCGTCTATCCCCGTTTGTTTTCTGATCCACACCGCTCTCTTCCTGTCTCTTAACGTTACTCCTAAGATTTTTCGTTCCATCGCTCTTTGTGCGGTCCTTAACTTGTACTCGAGCTTCTTTGTTAACCTCCAAGTTTCTGCCCTATATGTTATCACCGGTATAATGCAATGATCGTACAACTTTTCTTTTCAACGACCGTGGTAATCTCCCATTCAGGATTTCGTAATGCCTGCCGTATGCACTGCGGCCCAATTTTATTCTATAAATTTCTTTCTCATGATCAGAGTCCCCTGTGAGTAATTGACCTAGGTAAGCGTACTCCTTTACAGACTCTAGAGGCTGACTAGCGATCCTGAATTCTTGTTCCCTTGCCAGGCTATTGAACCTTACCTTTGTCTTCTGCATATTCATCACCAACCCCACTCTTACACTTTCTCGGATAAGGTCCTCAATCATTTGCTGTAATTTGTCCCCATTGTTGCTGCATAGGACAATGTCTTCGGCAAACCGAAGGTTGCTGAGATATTCGCCGTTGATCCTCACTCCTACGCCTTCCCAGTCTAAGAGCTTGAATACTTCTTCTAAGCATGCAGTGAATAGCATTCGAGAGATTGTGCCTCCTTGCCTGACCCTTTTCTTGATAGGTATCTTTCTGCTTTTCTTGTGGAGAACCAAGGTTGTTGTGCAATCCTTGTCAAGATATCCACATATGCTTCTTGTACTCCATGATTACGCAATGCCTCTATATGATTGCTGGTATGTATACTGAATCAAATGCTTTCTCATAATCTATGAAATCCTTATAGAGAGGTTGATTGTACTCCGCAGATTTCTGTATTACCCGATTGATGACATGGATATGATCCATCGTAGAATATCGCTTCCTGAGGCCGGCATGTTCTCTTGGTTGGCTGAAGGCAATGTTGCCCTGTTTCTATTGGAAATTATCTTGGTGAATATTTTATACAATACTGAAAGCAAGCTAATGGGTCTATAATTTTGTAATGCCTTAAAATGCAAGCACAGCCTTTTAATTACTTTTAAAAAATGTTTACCAAAAGACTGCTATCAGTAATGCTATCGCTTACTGGTGTGCTAACATGACGGCCTCTAAATGAGGGGCCACCCAAGTTGGAGCGACAAATAGTGACGTGCCCTACACCAATTGCAGGGTGAGCCTGGAACCCCGGGTCCAGCTGGTGTAACCGGAGCTCCAGGTTTGCAAGGAGACCGGGGTCTGACGGGACAGCCGGGGCCACCGGGATTTCCTGGTCCTACGGTGAGTGAGATATCCACAAATTTGTGCCACATGTACAATTACGCGGTCGCCGTCCTGTTCGCACGAAAATGATATCTCTCATATCTCTCATACAAAAGCGCTTTCAGTTTTTATTGCGCAATTATATGGACACTTCAAGCGGGTTTCTGCGATCGGCGTCGCCGTCATCGTCGCCGTCGCCGTGAGGTTCCGTATAAAGTTCAAGGGCGATAAAATCGTCGCGGCGCCCCGTATGTGCGAGTGAAGGCGTGAGGGTGTGCGGGGGACGCTCGGTGTCACGGAGAGCGAACGCACGGCGGAAAGCAAACGGGACTTACGTCGAGCGAAAGGCCGTGGGGGTATGGGAGGGAGGGAGGGCGGGGCGACGCTGTTTTGCGGCACCAAATGCGTATCTTGCACCCGAGCGTAAGGGGAACTGGCGACGCAATCTCCCATGCGAAAGGAGCAAAGCGGGAAGGTAGCGCGGGAGAGAGGGGGGGGGGGGGCGACTTCTACTCTGCTAACAAATGCGTTCTTGTACTCTGCGCCGGTACGGGCTGTCGGTGTTGTCGCGCGCACCGTATCTTGCAAGCGGTCTCCACACGGCTCTGACCTTTGTATGCGCTGTGCTTACGCCGCTCAGTTTCCGTTTAAGCGATAGACCGCACAAACCTTCGCTCGCTGCGGTGGCCGGGCTTGTTCATGCCAGCGTTCTGACAGTGGTTGTCTGCGGTCATCGAGTGTGATCTATTCATGTTTGCTTGTGCGCACTGACACCACGCTTTTAAATTCAGTTAGTACGCCAATGTGTCAAGTTTATGCAGCCGATAAATATACTATCCCTACTCCTTATAGCTCTCTACTAATTTGCTATCCCAATTGATGCTTCGCCTTTCGGGCGAAACTGCGACATTTTCCCCCCTAAACGTTTTATGCTAGATAAATACTACGAAGCCTATGAAATTAAAAGAACCTTCCCATTAAATACACGAATTGACCTGCGGACATATCAAAATGCATAAATTATACGTAACAGTTTACAATCGCAAGTGTGCTCAAATGCTTCATCAGTTTCAAACGTGAAGTAACGAAGTTCTGCTGTTCGAATGTTATTAGAGTTGCGCATGTTATCTCGCAATGACAGCAAACAAGTGAAAGAGCGAAACCCAACAGGCCAACATTTAGCAACCTATTTATAATTTTTTTTTCACGAATACCTTAGAGGCGCTTAGAGGCAAAAAGAAAGACTGGCAGTAGCAATTGAATAAGTAAACAACAATAAAATGTAATTTACGCACAATATACATGAGGGGCTAACATAAAACCTGTTCCAAACGCAAGACGCAGCAGTTTGAACAGAAAAATATAATATTAAAAACATTTCTTGCAATTCATCTCACAATCCTTGTCGACAGCAGTGCGAATAACATTCAAGCTGTGTAGTGACACACTCTTTGCTGAACGGAAATCTATGCTGGCCATTCTGAAACTTCGATTGATTTGACTCTACGTGACATACACAGTCTCCGGTATCGGCTCAATTTGCTTTGCTAATTTTCGCCCGAGTGCATGACGGCATGAAGACGACTGTATGACGACGCGCGTCGATGTTGAGATTCAAAACACGAGTGGCATCAATCGAAGGAAAAGGCGATATGACGACGATGGCATGACGACAAAAAAAATGAGATATAACGACGCTCGCTCGACGATGACGACATGAGTACTGCGGGATGGCGATGACGTGACGGCGACGGTATGACGACATCCAGACAACGACGATGGCACGACCATGAAGGAATGACGAAGACGGTGTTGTTTTCACTGGAAGTGCCGGCAGACCAAGAAGAGAAGAACGAGAAGAAGCACCGGTGAGCACGAGACGAAGACTCTCACCGGTTAGCAGGGTCTTCACGGCACGAATCAGTCCTATTAAAAGCCTTTATCAATTATATCGGCGAAATCGTCCTCCTTGTTGCGCCGTTCTGAAGCCATGCATCTGTACCAACTCGCCAAATGGTCAGTGCTACTCGACGGAATCGAGTTATTCTGCGGGTGCTGTACGCCATAATTTCACAAATTGTGGTGCCGAACTACCCGGGATCGACCAACCCATGGCTACGAGTTGCCTGCATGAAAATGGAGAAGCTCAAGGTGAAGCGGACTTCACGACGATCCTTGAACAGTCGGATCATCAACGAGGCAAGTGCCCTTCTTTGTAGCGACTCCGCAACGCATCAGCAGCTCGACTACATCTACGAGAGACTGAAGGCAAATAATGACCAACCAAACAGGATAAATGTGGAACTAGAGAGCCTAATCACGGACGAGGATTTCCAAGCCAAGTGCGAAAGTCTTGCAATATGAGGACAATGTTACACGTACTCTTGCCGAGCTGATGAGCAGGCGGGGCAGCATTTCAAGTGCGACTGCGCACGCAGCCGAGAGTTCGACGTCGGCTACCCATACCATTACTTTACAATCGGAAAAGACGGGAGCCAACCTACAAAAACCCACGATAATTCCCTTCTCTGGAGATGTTTGTAAATGAGTGGAGTTTTGGGAGCAACTTGACCGGATTGTTCACAGCAATGCGACTCTTACCGCCACTGAGAAGTTTCATTATTTGCGACTATTTCTCAAAGGAGACGCTGCTTCAGCGGTCGCGGGTCTTCCAACTACGGAAGGGTGCTATAAGGACGCCATGGACATGCTGCAGAAGCGCTTCGGGGACAGGACGCGCTAGGAGCAGGAATACTTCGCAAGGTTATGACAGCCGACTCCTGTTCGTTCATCTGGTGACACAAGAGCCCTCCGACAACTCTAAGATCATGTACTCATCAACATCCGAGGCCTGGAGTCATTGGATGTGAAAAGGTCGTCATTTTCGTCCATGCCTGCGACATTATCCTTAGGGCGGCACCCCGAGACGTCGTAGTTAACTACCATCGTGCATGCGCTGCATAAGTCGATAGTGCTACCGCGGACAATGGTGCTGATTCTTCGAGACTAAACGGTCTACTCAAGCTCCTTTCGGTCGACCTGGAAAGCTTGGAGGAGAGTGACTATAAGGACAGCAGCGGTCGGCTTGTATCAAACCAGCCATCCCGCAGTCGCTACTGGAAGCAGCCTGCATCATCTTTTCTTCACACGAACTCGGCTTGTGGGTTTTAAAATTAAAATTAAATTACGGGGTTTTACGTGCCAAAACCACGTTCTGATTATGAGGCACGCCGTACTTGGGGACTCTAGAAATTTCGAATACCTGGGGTTCTTTAACGTGAACCTAAGTGTAAGTACACGGGTGTTTTCGCATTTCGCTCCCATCGAAGTGCGGCCGCCGTAGCCGGGATTCGATTCCGCTACCTCGTGCTCAGCAGCCCAACACCATAGCCACTGAGCAACCACGGCGGGTCGGCTTGTGGGTTTTAACCATGCAAAGAGACGTGTGTGTTCTGCTCATCAAGACAGCACTCCACAGTAGCGTGCCCTGCGGATATGCCCCTGACGCAGAAGACGGAAGTGCTATCAAATGATAAACGGTGCTTCCGATGCACAACCAAAGGCCATAGGGCGCGCGACTGCAAACGGAGGATCTCTTGATCGAGGTGCAAAGGTCACCATGCCTCACGTATGTGCGACCCACAAAGGATCCCTCAGATTTCGCACCAAGGGCTCAAGAATGACAGAGCAAGTACGACAGTTTGCGCATGGGTAGGGAGACGACGACGAAGCAACGACGCATCCACTTGCGTCTTCCTGCAAACATTTCGAGCCTAGGCGGTAAGCGACAACACTTGCCACTACGTGCTAGGTGTCTTCGATGGCGGGAGTCAGCGCACTTTTATTACCGATGAATTCTCAAGACACCTGGGCCTCAAGTGTGTTGGATGTATAAAGATAGCTCTCAACACATTCGCCAGCGCCTCAGACCAGGTGGAAGAAAACCGACGAATAGTGGAGCTGCGCTTACGAAGTCAATTTTCTGACATTGAGGTTGTGCTAAGCGCCATTGATATTGCGTATATATGCCAAGACATCGAAGAAACTAAAATGGAAGTGTCTTTTGTTGCTTCATTTAAGAAACTGGCAAGCGACGTATCGGATGAACTGGCACATACATCAGTCATCACGAAATACGGAATCAGCGTGCTGATCGGATCTGATCAAATTTGGAGAGGCTTGACGGGCAACGTTGTACGTTGTGAAGGCAATGAATCGCTCATTGCTTTCAATTCTGAGCTTGGTTGGAATTTTCAAGGACGCACCACCTGTTTGACATCACTGCCAGCAACAACGGGCATGATGGTTTGCGTTTTGAAAACTCAAGTATACTCAAGTCTGACGAGTTCTTACGGACATTTTGGGAACTTGATCACCTTGTTATTTCTGATGAAGGGGACAGAACCGATGAGGTCAGCAAGGCGATGCAATATTTTGAGAGCACCGTCACATATAGCAAAGCAATGTATGAAGTGGCTCTACCTTGGAAGGACGGATTTGAGCTTTCGGACAACAAAAAGGTTGTTGTCACAAGGCTGCAGAAGCTTCTTCATCGACTAACGAGGCAGAAAGGTCTGCTGCGGATATACAATTGACACCATACGTGAGTACGTACGAACTGGTCACGCCAAAATTGTTGACGACCTCCCTCCTGAGCAAGGCAAGGTGTATTACTTGTCACACAAAGAAGTAATCAGAAAACAGGTGTTGACCACGAAAGTTCGGGTGGTTTTTGACGCGTAATCGCATGAAAAATGTAGTAGGTCTCTCAACGAGTGTCTTTAAAAGGGGGACAACCTGTAACAAGACCTTGGAAAAATACTCCTGCGCTTCAGGACACATCCCATTGCGGTAATCGCCGATAAACAAAAGGCGTTACTGCAAATATCAATACGGGAGGAACACAGATACGCCTTTTGCTTCCTGTGGTTTGCCGAAGGCAACTTAATGGGTACTCCGCTCAAGAATGAAGGATGACGCGTGTTCTCTTTTGCGCTTCTTGCAGCCCATTCCTGCTCACAGCGACCATCCTTTACCATGTAAAGAGAGCACAGTCCAGTCCTATTTTTTTTTCATCAGCTGTTTCATATTCACGAGGAGGTAATCACAAGTACATTGTAAGTACAAGGAGTAAAGAATTGAGTAGGATAACGTGGTTTCTGGAGCGTCAAGGCGTAGAACAGACTAAATGCTTGCGCTGTCTTTCAGCCGATGGCGTTGCGCAAAATGACGCAACACATATACGTACTTAAAAACAACCAACACGGCTTGGGAAAAGTGATCAAGTATAAAATGTGAATGGGTGGTACTGTCTGGAGTATGTTTTCTCAGTACTGTTTCCATTTCTGCTTTTCGCTCTGTTTCGCTGGTTTGACTCAAGTTCTTCCGCGTCCATGCTACTTCTTGTATAATCTGCAGTGTTGGCTCAGTCAGTCATAGCGTTTTTACTATTTTAATTAGAAAATGGTAAGGCACTTTGGGATCCCCGTGAGGTTAACTGGCATTAACTGGCTGACATCGGTGACCCCGGATTACATGAAAGTAACAGGCAGCTAACATAAAATAAGCTGCCTATAAAATAATGCTCTCTTCACGTGTACAAGCCAAAGAATGGTAACCACTTGCAGGGTGCCCCTGGCGTGGCAGGTGCTAAGGGAGCGATGGGAGCACCAGGTGCCAAGGGCCAACAGGGAGACGCCGGACCACAGGGGCCACCAGGCGAGACGGGACAACAGGTTGGATGCTGTGCGCACTAATATGACGGCAAATACGCGAGATGCCCTGTTCACTTGGAGTGCTGCTGCTTCACTTACCAGCTGTTTACTGCTGTCTGCGAGGTTTTTAGCCTGAATTAAGAAATACGCACAGGAAGGATACAAAACCATTCATAACTTCATTAAGGTAACTTTTTTTAGTGAATAAGAAACAAAAAGAGGCCATTGCACCCTGGGAAAGAGGATGTGCAGCGAAGCCTACGTCACACAACCACCACCAGCGACGCGCGGATTTCCAGGCCCGCCGCCAAGCGTTATTGAACTAAATGAATTTTTAAAAGTTAATTGCGTCAGAAAATGCGCTAATGCGTTAAATATGACTTACACACAAGCTGCAGATATGATAGCTTCGAATGATTATTCGAATATACGCGGGAGCCCTTTTCCAGCTGCCACATGAGGTCAGCCTGAGCGGCCGTGGTGGCGACGCGGTCTTTGGTCAGTGTTTGGCTTAATGTCGATTACGGTCGCAGCACATGTTGTGTGACACATGCAACGCCCACCTATCAAGCACAGACACGTTCGTCACGTGCGCACGCACGTGTGCACATACATCCTCATTGTTTTAGGCTCTCCGATTATTGAAATAATTCAGTTTCTCAAAGTAAATTAAATGCGTTACAAAATTCGTAGAGCGTGACTTATAGGCGACCTGCAGACATCATAGCACCAGACTGTAATTCGAATATACCAGGAAACATAATTCCTCTATGCGGAAACTCGCACGAAGCCCTTTTCCAGCAGCCATTTGTTTTTGGATAAGCACATACCAAAAAATCCCGACATACTGAAACCTAACAGCTTCGCAAATAGCGAAATTTGGTCGTATATTGCTTCAACAGGCCGAAATGCTTGAATAATCACCGTCCAATATTATGTAAATAACAACTTTGACAACTAGCTTTCTGATTATGTATGTAGTGCTCATGTCACGATTTCGCACATGGAGATGAGCAGTAATGATGTCATTCAATAGCAGCTTTCTTCTGGTCTTAGCAACACCTTGCACAAGTATCTCCTGAACATTTGTTGCCAGGTGCGCTGACGTTCCTGCGAGAGTTTGTCAGAGCATTATTCTGTCACACAGCAACAGCTGTGCACGTGTGTGTGCTTGTTTAACGGTTTGCGATAAACGAATGGTTGTTAGCACTTGGCATGTTTCAAGTTTGTGCTTTGGTGTTTTGGCTCAAGAAATGTAAATACCTAACTATTACATGAGCCAGGTCGAACCTCAGCCCTTTCTAAATTAGAGTGCCCCTTAAAAATAATGCGACTGTTCTCACCCATATATCCTGAAATGTGTGCAATATATTCCTACATGCCTTTTGTTACAAATATTTACTTTCGTAGCATATGTTCCTTGTGGCAGTACGTTACTTGGCAATTCTATAAGAATACAACAGTATAAATCTTATTCCATGTGAACGTCCAAACAGCACTGCATGGCCACATATTTTATCTGCAGCTTACGAAGAAACCAGCCCAGCGGTGTCACCGAAAGAAAAATATTTGTGTGCCAAGAATAGCTTTTGTTAAATGCCACCCGCAACAAACTACTGGCCGGCGGGAAAAGCCTACCTTAAAATACTGTATATATTGAAGTCCCAAACTTGACGCTTGAAATATGAGCAGAAGTGGCACGTAAATGTCACAAACATAGCCGTGTTTGATACCGGAACATAAAAAAAGCCGCCATTACCGCTCGCCAGAAGCGATTCCTGACTAGAATGCGCAGCTTCTAGCGTGGCCTGCGAGGCAAGGTGGCATGCTGAGATCATAGCGACTGCCACCCGGCGTCTGCTAAGAACCTGCATGGTCTGCTCACAAGAAAATATGCTATTACCAACCGTGCGGCATTGCCAAGATTGCTTTTGCGGTATATACTACTCATTTCTTTCGAGGCACGTTTGGTAAGTCGCATTCATTATCATTCATTTCTCTGAGGATACATTGGAAAAATTTTGAGTTTTAGGAACGTTCTGTAAATTTAGGAACGTTCTGTAAAAGATAAATTTCGAGTTAATTTGATGTTGGCTTTCAGGAAAACGTGACAGTTCAACGCTCGAGAAAGGATAGCGTCAGTGGTTTTTCTTCGCAGAGATATGTAGATAGTTCAGTTCGCGTGAGTTTCCGTTAAACTAAGACTTTATTTTCGGATTTCGCGAGTTTTAAAAAATAACACTGTATCAGGTTAGATACTGGTTATTCTGCAGTCTACTTCAGCTGATTTTTAGAAATCACTGGATGGTTGTTGCCAGACGCACGTGGAGAGAACTGCGCCTTAGAAACGGGCTGCGCGGATCGCTTCTAGTAATGGTATACTGTGCAGATTTCTTTTCTCTTCGACGTATTATGTAAGGCTATGTGTAAGGCTGTGCGTGTCTCACACGAGTATTTAGAAGACGGCAGCATTTGAGTTTCATTTAGTGCGTGGAAGTACTTATAAATAAGCACGAATCTGCTTGAAGGTTTTAACGCGTTTTTTTTTTTTTTTTTCGTGGGTCGCACGCAAGAGTTTTGACCGCAAAGTGAGAGGGAGTGTGATAGTACTTCCGTGACGAGGCTCTCAGTGGCACTATTATGTGCGCTAATAACGGACGTAGAATACGAACAGACAGTTCCTGGCGTTTGTGCCGCATATGATAGTTCAATGACCATTTATTTAGGGTCATCCTGCAGTGAAGTTAGAGCATGACAGTGTTGTATACCTAGACGTGTAAGGTTCTGTACGATTTTTAAATATTTTTTAATACGCTGACGTTCGTAAGTCCGAATCATCCACCAGTCCACTAATTTCAGGCATGGAGTGGCACCTGACACCAGCAAAAAAAAAAAAAAAACAATTACCGAGCGCTAGTAGGGCTATACTACTCAAGGTGCAACCAAATTAGGAAGGCCCACTAAGCTTCAACAAAGTCACCCCTCCACCACAACAGGAATTGGCCTCCCTGGTGCAGTATTCGGCCACTACCTCCAAAATGATTCCTGCAATTTACCCATGGCCCTCAGTCCCCAGCGGCTGCGGAGCACCTGACCAAGGCGGCGTTCAGACCTGCTACGCGGCAGAGGCTGCTAAGAATCTCTGGGTCCGGACAGGCCGCCAATGGAAACTGAGCCTGGCAACCTTCTTAGCAGGGCTATTTGAAGAATTATCAGGTATTGCCTGGGATATTGTTAGCCTTAGTGAGGTTAGAAGAACGGGTGAGGCTTACACAGTACTTGTAGCATAGCCACGGCACGCGGGCCGGAGCAGTTACGAGGCACAGACAGCTCGAACCACGGTGTAAGAAGATAGGTGTTCCGACGGCGCGCCCGCGCTGGGGCGAGAGAGCGGCCACTTCGTGTGACCGGAAGTGAGCGCCGCCGCTAGGGGCAGCACGTGTTCAGGAGGCCTTGGAGAAGCGGCGCAACAGTGGATAATTTACGACCTCCGTCAGCATTTAAACACCCATACCCAAAGATATGCAATTTTTGTAGCGTTAGCTACACTGGCCTAGCCAAGCCCGTTTCGCGCGGCACATCAAGAGCCGTGCTGCGCATGCGCAAGGACCAGTGATGTCACACGGCTTGCGCACCGGAGCCACCGCAGCCGGCACCTCTCGCGCACTCCGCCGCCGCCGCCGCGACTCACCGCCGCCGGTCTGCGCATTCCAGAGGAGTGACGTCGTAGCCGTGGTAGACGCGCTGGCGCCGGCGTGCCCGCTGTGCAGTCGCGAATAATACATAATACCACTTATCTACCTATATATTGCGGTTCATGCATTCGCAACATAAAGTACATAAAGAAAAAAATGCTCGCAGTATTGAAACTTTGCAAAGATACAATAAGCACGCAATAAGAGTAAAATAGTTCCTTGGCTTCACAAGTATCAGGCGCAAGGATCACACGCACACACACACGCACGCACATACACAAACACGCACACACACACGTACACAACTACAAAGTATGAGTTACAGGCATTAACTCACAAATTACATACATTTGAAAACTAACGCACGCGCGAAAACACAAAAAGCTTTGTCACGGCTCGAAGAGTCAACGAAAATTTCCGCCGACTCACTTAAAAAAAAAAGTATATGCACAGTTATCGGTGCTCTCTATTAGAACTGAACGAAGAGTCCGGCTATGCGAAGAGCATTAAAATCTCCATACAACTTCATCCACAAATATGAGGAAAGCTGCAACATTCACCTCGCAAAGAACGGCGTGCTTAGAAGGGGCGAAATCCCTTCTCCCGATGTTATGGAGCCACTGCTTCCGACGCACGACATTCCGTTCACCTCGGGGGATATAAAATAAGGCTTGCCCTTTCTCTGGCCTGCTGCTGCATTGAAAGCAGCAAGGCATTTTCACGGAGAACGAATCTCAGATTCCTACGAAAGGATGGAAAAACTTGGGAAACACACGTTCGGAGCGGCAGGGCGACCACCACTTGGACTGCTCATGGCGAGCGGGAGAAACTAAAGGCGCGCGAAAGCAAGTTTCGCGCCGTTTTCGTGACGTCAGGGTCACCTGACGGGGTAGTCTCGAGCGCCGCAGCCATTCAGCGTGGCGGATGCGCTGCCTCCGCGAAAGAGGGGGAGAAAAAGAGGAGGTTACTTTCTACTTTCTTTCTAACATACTTTCTAACATCAAGGGGCTTTCAGCAGGGTGGGGTCGCAGCGCCCCCCTCCAAGCAGCGGCGATAGGCATGAACTAGTGCCGATGCGAAGGCCGTAAGAAGCGAGCGCGCGCGCCAGTCGAGCCCGGCCGTGCACTAAGTGGCCGCGCCTCGCGCCGCCGTCGGATCATGTTCCTTTTTACACCGTGGCTCGAACATACAAAGCGTTTTATTTGGGGCGTAGGATTGCTTTTATCCCCGAAGTGGGGAGAAGGAGGGAGCGGGGAGAAGAAAATGACACGTATTGCGCATGCGCAGAACTCGGTATGACGCAGACACAACACTGCCCTCTCCTCAAAAAATGGAACCGCTGTACGGGCTTGCGCTGCCTTGTTGACCGACGCAGGACTTGCTGTGAATCTTCGGCCGAACCTGCGGTAGTTAGGAGAGGAGGGTTGCGAGGTTCAATGTTGCTTTCCGGAGTTTGGGCAGTAGCTGAAGAATTATCTGGGGCGGCTGCTTCCAAGGGAGTGGTTCCATTGGCGGCCGCACTTGGACTTGGCGTCTGGTTGGTCCCTGGACCACCAGCAGCCGTATCGTTGACCGGATACCTTGGTGATGAATCCGAGCGGCGGCGTACTTGGTCGACGTGCCGCTTGACGATGGCAGTGGCAGTCTCTACAGTTTGATCCGACCAGGGATCCACTTCTCCCCCTGTCCGTAATTGCGGACGTACACACTGCTGTCTGGCGGCAGTGTCCAGTCGTCGCTCTCGTAAGTTGTACCTTTAATATTCACAAGGAAGCAGGTGTCTAGACGCGATCTTATTTGATACCCGAGGAGCATTTCTGAAGGCGATTTCCCAGTCTTAAGAGGCGTTCTTCTATAGTTGAACAGTAGCCGTACCATTTTTTTCGTCAAGATCGCCTCCCGTTATTTTCCGAATGCCCTCCTTTATCGTTCGCACCGCTCTTTCAGCAGCTCCGTTTGACTGTGGATGAAAGGGTGCCGTGCACAGATGCGTAATGTTGTTTTTTGGCTGCAAATGTGGCAAATTCCTTACTCGTGAGCTGTGCGCCATTGTCTGAGACAATTGTACGTGGCACACCAAAGCGATCGACCAACCCATGGCTACGAGTTGCCTGCATGAAAATGGAGAAGCTCAAGGTGAAGCGGACTTCACGACGATCCTTGAACAGTCGGATCATCAACGAGGCAAGTGCCCTTCTTTGTAGCGACTCCGCAACGCATCAGCAGCTCGACTACATCTACGAGAGACTGAAGGCAAATAATGACCAACCAAACAGGATAAATGTGGAACTAGAGAGCCTAATCACGGACGAGGATTTCCAAGCCAAGTACGAAAGTCTTGCAATGTGAGGACAACGTGACACGTACTCTTGCCGAGCTGATGAGCAGGCGGGACAGCATTTCAAGTGCGACTGCGCACGCAGCCGAGAGTTCGACGTCGGCTACCCATACCATTACTTTACAATCGGAAAAGACGGGAGCCAACCTACAAAAACCCACGATAATTCCCTTCTCTGGAGATGTTTGTAAATGAGTGGAGTTTTGGGAGCAACTTGACCGGATTGTTCACAGCAATGCGACTCTTACCGCCACTGAGAAGTTTCATTATTTGCGACTATTTCTCAAAGGAGACGCTGCTTCAGCGGTCGCGGGTCTTCCAACTACGGAAGGGTGCTATAAGGACGCCATGGACATGCTGCAGAAGCGCTTCGGGGACAGGACGCGTTAGGAGCAGGAATACTTCGCAAGGTTATGACAGCCGACTCCTGTTCGTTCATCTGGTGACACAAGAGCCCTCCGACAACTCTAAGATCATGTACTCATCAACATCCGAGGCCTGGAGTCATTGGATGTGAAAAGGTCGTCATTTTCGTCCATGCCTGCGACATCATCCTTAGGGCGGCACCCCGAGACGTCGTAGCGCTGCATAAGTCGATAGTGCTACCGCGGACAATGGTGCTGATTCTTCGAGACTAAACGGTCTACTCAAGCTCCTTTCGGTCGACCTGGAAAGCTTGGAGGAGAGTGACTATAAGGACAGCAGCGGTCGGCTTCTATCAAACCAGCCATCCCGCAGTCGCTACTGGAAGCAGCCTGCATCATCTTTTCTTCACACGAACTCGGCTTGTGGGTTTTAAAATTAAAATTAAATTACGGGGTTTTACGTGCCAAAACCACGTTCTGATTATGAGGCACGCCGTACTTGGGGACTCTAGAAATTTGGACCACCTGGGGTTCTTTAACGTGTACCTAAATATAAGTACACAGGTGTTTTCGTATTTTACCCCCATCGAAATGCGGCCGCTGTGGCTGGGATTCGATCCCGCGATCTCGTGCTCAGCAGCCCAACACCATAGCCACTCAGCAACCACGGCGGGTCCTAAAGACAAGCTGATAATCTAATCTTAAACGGTGATTTTAACCTGCCGAATGTTGACTTGAGCTCATTCACGTCACGTCAAATATTGATAGTGAAATGATTGATATTGCTATTAATTTCCACTTATTACAGGTAGTTAAGGATTTCACTAGAATCCACAACGATTCAAACGCAGTTCTCGTTCTATCTTTTTCTAAGTGGAAATATACAAGATGATGTCTAATGTATGGCCACAGACGGCGTTTCAGATCACCAAGAAGATGTATTGTTGCTGCAATGTTCCCCTCGCAGTAAAAACGATAAGATTCAGTATTACACAAATTTTTCTCGTGCAGATGACGAGTTTGTAATTGAAACACTTGCATTTAATCTGTGGCACTGGATTTTATTTACAGATAATATTTCGAACTGTGTGCAACAGTTAGTTCCAAAGAATGAGAGGAAGACGCCGCGTCCGAATTCCTGGATTTCCCGGGAGACGTTGCGCCAGCAACGCAAGCTGAACAAGGGGCTTAAAATTGCTTAAACGGCTTAAAAATTGCGCGAAACTGAAAACTTGTTCAAATACTGAAAGGAAGATTGAGGAAGCGTCAAATTATTTAAAACAAATTATCATACATGATAAACAGAATTAGTTTAATGTACAGCTTCCTAGTTTTATGAAAACATGAAAGGCAAATATGGAAGTTACACATAAATGAAATAATTATTGAGTTGTCAGCCGTATGCTTCACGCTCCACGGCCTTGATGTGAAGTTCGTGTCCTGCAGTACAATCCATAAGATATGCCCTTACACCGTTAATTACATACAAATGTCGTATCTTTGTCCAAACGCACTGAATTAAGTGATCGAACTGTGCGCCGCCAGGAGAGCGCACACGGCAGCATAATTCGAGCGACTCAAATGCTGATCTTGCTGATACGACGCGCTTTAGTGACTGCGCTTAGCGTCGGCCACGCTTCACATTAGAGAGTTGTGACTGCGCTTAGCGTCGGCCACGCTTCACATTAGAGAGTTATAGCTCAACAGGTTTACGGGCCCGCGGGCCCAGCGGGCGAGCGCAGTTGCCACTGCGCATGTGCGGTACGCTGGGGCGGCCAGCGTCTTTACGGAGCGGACCCTTCGCTCCACTGGCTTCCTCTCCCCAGCGGAGCGCACGCAGCGGACCAGCGTTCTTACGAAACAAAAAACATGGCGACCACCTGCAAGAACAGGGGCATGTCGTTGGCGTCGTCTTCAAACGCGGCGCTGGCTCGCCTGCCGGCGAAAAAAGCCCCGGAGGTGTTTCACAACTGAAGAGGGCCTCTGTATCCTGCGAAAGGTTTCAGCAACGATGCCGCTTGGCGACAATTTGAAGTGCGCCGAGAACCTGAATCGAGCGTTTGGCCGCGAGCTGACGCAAACTCCAACCTTGTTCGACAGGTGGCGCAGCAAAACGCTCACCTATGCTCATCTATGGTGGCTAGATGGGTAGGTGTGCCCATGGAGGTAAAAAATACTAGGAGGGAGCGTCACGTGATTCCGCTAGCCTTGGCAAGCCAACCTCCTCTGAAGCCACCCCTCCCTCTCTCAGGGGCCCCGTGCGCGGTGCCTTATGGGGCGGAAAAGGCCCACAAGGTTGCCGGAACATTCGTGATTGTTTGGTACGTGGTAACTTTTAATGGCGCCTGCCGTCACTGGCTTGGAGGCCCGTATGCGGGTGGTGGTTTTCTGCTACTGCGCGCGTCGTTCTTCGCTTCAAATGCGATGCCTTGAAACGTGGAGCAAGACTGGGGCGTCTGACTCATGAAGACAGATAGTTTTCAAGGCGTCACTTGCGCTTACCACCGCGGTTAGTGGAATTGCCAGCGCTCGCGGCTCGAAAACACGTAGTCACTAATGATCGCGAATATTGCAGTTCCATTTTCATAAATAAAAGAAACGTTCATTGTGCTTACCTATGGAAGGACAGGCCATCGCGCCGATTTTCTGTTCGATTAGGGCATCCTGGAACAAAACACTTCATCACGCAGGTGCGCCTACTGCTGACGGGAGTTCTCGCCGGTCTGCTAAGAGGCCGAAGACTTTGAGCAGATCTCGAACAGTGTCGACTGCGCTACGGGCCGGCACGGCCCTAAATATGTTCGGAGTCTCCGGCTCGCCAGTCCATCCTTGCGCACAAGACGGGACGCATTTTTTTCCCGTAGGGACAGTCGCTTCGGACCCCGTACGCTCGCTTAATCGCGTGCACATTTTGCGGGGGCGAAATGCATCATTGTTTCCCAGAAGACGTCGTCAAACGCAACGAATCGTCGTCGGAAGGGCGGCTTGGTTGCCTTCACACGTTTGCAGGGCGAAAGGTTCCCTCGTTTCCCTGAAACCAGACCGAAACGCAACCAGTCGTCCTTGAGGTGGTCCTCCCGGGTTGTTCGGCGCAATGCCGATTAACCGACGCCTTCGTACGCAACAGCCTTGGCGCCTGTCTGCTAATTAGGCGGCGAGACTCAACTGCTTCACACACTAGAATTCCTTCACTAACCTCGGCGCGCGTTTGCCACGCCGAGTATGTGCGCATATTCAGAAACCCCCGCAGCAGACGAAACCGAAGCCACCGAAACGAGCCGAGTAAAATCTACCGCTTGCCTATCACGTGAGGGCCTATTTCCCATCATCCCATTCCTCTAAATTTTTTATGACTAGGCTTCAAGATTGTCACGTGACGCTCCCTCCTAGTTTTTTTTCCTTCCTCCATGGGTGTGCCGACCGAGCGTAGTACACCACTTCTCCGCATCATGACGCAGAAGTGGCGCTGCGGACAGTATAACGGCTGAGCTGCGCGGAACATCGGCTACGCTGTGCAGACGAGCAGCGTGTTTGATAGTATCGCTGCCTCTGCTCTAGCTGTGAAGTACGCGCTATACAATGCCGTTTTGAGCAGTGTAGGCAAAGTCAGAATGGGGAATTTGTTACTGTTGTCTAAGAAGACACGATATGCTCAATTCTAGGAGGGAGTAATTATTGGTAACTATTAATCTAGCTTGGCGATTGGTCACATTTATTGGTATAAACGCGGCGCTTGCATTAAATACGTAGCTGCATTTTTTCCATGCATAAAACAATACTGCAGTGGTTTTATACGGTATATGGAAACGTGTTTACGTAATATTTAGTGAGTTCTAATGTTTCAATTTCGATAAATCCAGCTATTGTGTTTATTGCTGCCCCAGTTACGGTATTTAAATTGTTACGAGACGAATTGTGTTGGTAATTAAGTGCATATGGTTCACTGTTTGGTTGCAATAAAATAAAGCAATACGTCATTGGCTAGATTCATGAATATATTTAAAATACAAGAAGCGCTCTCATAACTTCAGTCAGGAGACGCACCAACATAAATAGCCAAGCACGTATACCAGCAAGGTTGCAACGTTGGTCCACCACATTTATAACATTATTCACAGCACACGCCTCCGCTTCAGGTGATTCCTCTTCTCCCTGGTTCTTTCGCGCGCCGTGTTCTTGCCCTTGACAAGAAAGTAAAGGCGTGTAATTGAATAGAACTTCACAGCATCGTTTGTGAGCTCTTTCTTGTGCCGCTCACAGCCGATCAAATTCGGAGGATTCAGCTGCAGAAAGGATGCAAATTAAGTCGGCGATACTGTTCCTTCGTAACTCATTTAAACTGAAGCACAGCTTGAAGGCGTCTTCGAGCGATGCTACCAGTTTTTGCAACAGTTCTGACCTACTCATTCTGTTGAATTCAGTAATGTCCTTGAGCAATCGCAACACTTAGTTCTTTGCAGGAACTTTCTTGCTACATAGCCTGCTATATAGAATAAAAGCCTAGAGTCACTTTTCCCTGTAGCAGCGCAGCGGTGCTCGATGTCGCAGGCGTTGAGCACCTCATGTGCGGCTTGCAAATTTCCAATGTCGAGGAGCTCATCGACGTACGCATTTCGGTGTCCTCGGCTTGCTCATTAACGTCGCTGATACTGAGCAAGCTACTGAGCAGCCCGGGGCGAACATTTCCGCTGTATTTGTCACAAATTTAGAGCCTGAAGCCCGACTTGCAGTTCGGAGCGAAGCAGTAAGTCTCCTTGGTGGTCTTCTTTGGTGGAGCAGTGCTGCCGCTAATCTCACCTGGTCATTTTTCCGACCTGAAAATTCCACATCGCTTAGGAACTTGCAAACAGTACGAGAGACGCGGAGCTCTTCACCTTTGAAACTGACACGAACAGACGACATACAACTATTCCAATACGGGCTTTATTTTTTTGCTCGCCGCCAGCCCTCTGTAGCAGACGACGCGCACTGGGGAACCGTTCTACTGACCGCAGCGCCAATTTTGCGTCATGACGCAAAGAAGAGGTGAACTACGCTCCAGACGCGCCGGTCGGCACACCTACTCATCTAGCCACCGTAGCTCAGCTACACAGCTCAACCGAGCGAGGGATCGCTGAGCTAAATATCTTCCTTTCGCGCGACGTTTCGCTGCCGTCTCCGCTCGCCCGCTCGTTCCACTGGCCTGCAAATCCGCTGAGCTAAAAAGACTCTGTATTGTTCACTTCGTGATATCAGGCCAATGGGGCCGGCTTTTTCATGTCGTCATGCTGACCTGACTACTGCGCAGCAGGCGCGGTAAGACTGTTACCGGCTGGAAGAAAATTATTGCACTGGATTCACAAACGCCTATGAAGGATTTCTTAAGTGAGAGGAGAAAACTATAGAAAGAACATCGCACGAAGCGACTGAAAGACGTGATGGACGTCATTTCGCCCAGGACTAATGTTAGCCTGGGGCTTAAAATAAGCATCTTCGGCCAATCATAAGACGACGATAGCTGTCGTCAGCTGTCACTTTTCTTTGTCGTCCGTGTGGTTATATAAATATAAATATGTGCGTGCGTGCGTGCGTGCGTGCGCGCGCGTGTGTGTTGACTCATGCGACAATTGTTCGCTTGGTTCGTGAGGTGTACATTATTTCACAGCATCATTCTTGTTCAAGCAATTCACATGATTTTCGTATCAATGGTGGTAGTGATTTTATTCGCCATTTCTTTTTGTTTAGATCATCGTATTTACGTCCCGCTTCATATCATAGACCGGACCGCCATTCTTCATACCATTCTTATACGTTGGTTCACACCGTAGGTCACATAATCAGCAACACCGTGCGCACAGACACTAAGTCGCTTCGACTTAGTGCTGAGTTAAAACTACGAGCTATATAATA
Organism: Dermacentor silvarum; assembly: GCF_013339745.2. Classification (NCBI taxonomy): domain Eukaryota; kingdom Metazoa; phylum Arthropoda; class Arachnida; order Ixodida; family Ixodidae; genus Dermacentor; species Dermacentor silvarum. The sequence continues at coordinate 20,178,549 of NC_051159.1, forward strand.
CAAGGTTGAAGCTAACAGCCCCGAAGACGACAGCGAATTGTGCAACGCAACGAGTTTTGATAATTAGAAATGTTTACGCGTTTTTTCATTGTTTCATCTCGCATGGGGAATTATAGCCTCATAGCGCTGGAAAAAATAATCATCTGCAGCCCTACGAGCAAAAGAAAGCTCAAAGTAGAAAACAAAATGCGGTAGAAGTGCTCAAACCGCATCAATCGCAAAATTGACGTTCTATTTGCTAACACCCAATAGAGTGTCATGAGGAACATGAACATTCAAGATATTGTGCGCATAAAATCACACCAGCCAATCAGGCATTAGGGAGAAGTTCGCCGCTCAGCATTAATGCTAATGCATCCAAGCAGCGCACGCACAATACAATTATGCACTGAAACAGCTCAAGGCACGTTGAGATGGCAAATGAGAGCGCACCACAAAGATATAAGCAGGCGGCATCCTCGGCTATCAGTGGTGGCCTTTGGCCAATCAGCTGCAACAGCGCGTTCCAACGCTTACCTTCCTCAGCTCGAGCGGCGCAGATAGACATAATGGTGTTCGTAAGACCTGCTACACCCCTATCGTAGAAATTTCAACTTAAGTGGTCATCTGCGACGGCTGTTTAGGTTTTGTAAATCGACTTACGCTTATACTATTGGCAGAAGTACTAAAGTTCGCACCTGCGCTACCCTTACATATTCGCTTTCCTTTCGACCGAAGCGCTCGTCTTTACAGCGGCGGGCATTGCAAGCTTGTTGATCTTGCGAACAACTTTAGCTTTGTGCATATGCTTTTTCGTAAAATTTTGCTTACGCCTAAATTTTTGTGTAGGTTTGCTTAGTGAATTCCGCCGCAGTTCTCGTCAATTTAAGTAGTTGTCTGTACTGGACGCCTTTCTGTTCGTTGTATTCTTTTCGTTTATGCTTCGTTTGGCATCACGTGGGAAACATGTCTAATCACACATCGAGGTAACTCTCAGTTGTGGCATGTAGCAATTTTACACTCCGTTTATATTATCACGAAACAAATGACCAATTCTCTTCAGTTTGCTGTAGTTTGCTGAAACAGTGTTTAGTTAGTTTATATTTGAATTGAGTAATCGGAGCATGGACAGGGAAATATTTTGTAACAGAAAGCAGCGATGACAAAATAAAAACGGCAAGTTTAATCCTGGATGAAAATTGTCAACAAAAAGAACCTGCTCCTTGCAAGAGCACGCGATTAGGTTATGTCTTGCTTGTGTGACACAGCTGATTTTCATGGCTACACAGCCTTCTTAGCCACCTGTTCACAGCCACCTGTTCCGGTGTCACCCAAAGCTACACGAGCTTATGGCGCTTCTTGCACACAAGTTCTGCCATAAAAGATGGGTCGAAGGCTGAAGCAACATCACGGCTGTGGTTTCCCATGTGTCGTTTCTTGCTATTAGTGGGTGCCTTATTATACTATTTTTTTCACAGGGTGCACATGGACTTCCTGGACCTAAAGGACCACGTGGAGAGACTGGCCCCAAGGTAATCCTGCCGGCAACAACACAAGTGACTCAAAGTTTTTCGTGAAAACAGTTTCGTTGGTTATTCATTTTGTTTATAATTGCAGGGAGTAGTGTCCTGCACGCTTTGGATGAAAACTCAGCTTTTCTTGTCCTTGAGCAGAACTGTACGATAATGATGGTTGCCTGTTTGGTAGACACACGGTTAACAATATTGTCACAGTAATAGCAAATGGGTTGGGCAGGACACGCAGCGGTTTTGTAGCGCTGTCACGCACTGGCGGTGACAACCAAAGCACTGGAGTGTGGTCTCCTGGTGTAGAAAGAGGGGCGGTAGTGACTCAAAAGAGCGCTGTCACGTCGGCATACGTTGGTACCTGACGAATGCGGGGGCCGTCGGAGCACGGCAGACGCGAAGCGGGCGTGATCTCTTGCTTAATGATGTCGCGCAAGCCGGTCGGTTAAGAAGGAAAGGTATTTTTCGGAGCGCAGGAAGAGACTGGCCATGATGTGATCACTACTTGCCAGCGACTTGAAAAACTCCAGTCATTTCGGCTTTGCACCAATACCGCGGACATTCGTCTCTCTTCAGCCATGGACTTGCGCATGCTCATCCGCGACATCGTTCGTGAAGAGCTTCACGGTGGTGATTCACCGCCCATGAAGCTCTTCACGAAAGATATCGCGGATCAGCGTAGGCAAGTCCATGGCCCAAGGAAGACGAATGTCCGAGGTATCAGTGCAAAGCCGGAATGACTGGAGTTTCTCAAGTCGCTGGCAAGTAGTGAACACATCCTGGATGGTAGCATGAGTTTGCGTAGCAAGGGCGTTGAAGGCGACGGTGTTTATTAATGCCTTTATTAATGTGGCGTATTCGGCCGCTCTGGGAAATGGTGGCATTCACACGCTTGCACAATTCAAGCACATGCTCTCTGTATGAGGTGCATGATTCTCCAGGGAGTTGGATGAGCTCACCCAACTTCTTCTTGGCGACCTCAGCGCGAACAGCGGGAGTGCCAAAAATCTGCCGAAGTTGTTGCGTAAACTTCTGTGAACTGGCCCACTTGTTGAACTTGCTTACGAGGTCGTAGTTTTGGAGTCAGTCTTCGACGTCATCCCCTCGTAGACCAGCAAAGACTTCTGGGCCATGCTAGCGGCTGTTGATGGCCACGACGGTGGGTGAAGGCTGCAATGGAGCGGCAGCATCGGGCGTACCCATATTCGTTGGAGCGAGCATGGCTGGTTGTGTTTTGGTGGCACACGTCCTCACTAGAGCAGAACTCCAGTGAAGACGTTCCAGCCGAGCTCGTTCTGTCACATGAAGATGAAGCTTTGCTCCTGATGATGATTTATACAGATGACAAACATGTACAATGGATGATGACATGCAGAGATGATGAACATGAAAGTCAGGCTTCTGTAGCACTCACAATATCTACATCTGTAGGTTCCTCCTCGCACGCAATCCTTTCATCTAAGGCCTAAGTAACTAACAGGCAGCTTTCTCCGTATGCTTTAGAAACGTGCTTTTTTCTCACATTCTTTTTTTGGTGTGTACTGCTCAATGTCACCAGAGTGTTGCTTAATGTTCTTGTTTCTGTCCATGCGGGTCTTGTTCACATCCCTCAGGACCTTAGTTTATTGAACAAGACCATCATGCATAGACTACTGCATCATTAGTAGAAGTCATCAAATACTATCAAAAATGTATGCCTCTCTGCGACCGTCGGAACGGAACACTAGAATTGCTTTTTCCAGCTTGGCATTATTCGGCACGATGCTTAGCAGGAATCTTTAGCTTTAAAGGCGTTCATAGAAATACGAGATCACAGCACTGAAAGCACTGAAAGTGGTTGTGGACTGTCACGTGGTGTCTGCTGACGCCCCTCCTCCTTGCTGCTCAGCTAACGAGCCAGCTAACGGCAATCTTGAGCGTAGCGCCGACTCTTGAAATTGTGTATCGCCCAGAGGCGTAAGAATTTCAGAGCAGTAAGGTGTCCAACGAACATGAAGGTTCACGTCCCTATCCGTCACAGAGTAATTAAACTCTGCTACGGATCTCATAACCGATGACGTATTCATCATAGGTAACTTTTTCTTGGGTGGAAAGCCCACCAAGCCTGACACCACTGGCGCCGGCGGGAACTTCGAGGGCGCAGTCGAGTCATAGCGTCAAGGAATTGACAGGGATCAGCAAGCGGCGCAACTGTGCAAGGGCTGCATTGCAAGCTCATAACCACGCGTGAATATTTTTTTTAGGAAAGCATGTTCATCAAAGCTGTCATTATAAGCGGGAAATTGCCCGCAGAACGACGGAAATACGAGCACTGGCTTAGAAACTTTGGAAGACCTTGATGGAAGTGGGCTTGGGACGCTCTGCGACGGCGCGAATCTTTCGGTATCGGGGAAGGTGCCGTCTTTGGAGGGAACGTTGCCCAAGATAGTTAACTTTCGGGCCGCTAAAGGCTACTTCTTGTGGTTCAGCTTTACGCAAGCTAAAGTAGGACAGGTCACGATCTCACGCAAACAGACGAGGTGTGTTAGAAAACGGTTTGACAACATGACTGGGCTTTCTAGGTAGCATAAACATGTATTTCACTTGTGATCATGAAGGATGGCATCGATCCTGCCCTCACTAATAGCGGGTTCATTGCTGATCCCAAAAGCCTTGAAGTCAAACTTGTACAGCCCTCGTTAGTGACGAAGGTTGTCTTCGGGTGGTCAAATTCGACAGTGGGAAACGGCCAATAGCCGGAAAGCAGATCTAAGTATGAGAAGTATTGTGCACCTTGAGGGCCGTCGAGAGCATCGTCAATCCGAGGCATTGGGTAAAGGTATTTTCTAGTAATCTTGTTTAAGCACCGACAATCGTAAAATAGAATGAAGCCTTCTTTTTTTCGCAATATAATCACAGTTCTTTGGAGACCTGGCCCTCGTATTTGGGACCAAGGACTTTGAGAAGGCTAAAAGACCCCACGCTGCACCATGTCATCCACTCGTTTCGTGACAACTCGGCGCTTTTCCGCGGAAACGTGATGTTGGCGCTGCCGCAAGGGGCCATCTGAACTAGTGCCTATGGTGCCTATGTCGACCTTTAGAGTACTTGTGGAAAAAAAGGTAGGGAAAAAATTGATACGACATGAACCGTTACATACATTACAGGAACCGTTACAGACGTTACAGGTTGCGGTACAAGGCAGATAGAGAAATTTTGAGGAACAGAAAAAGATTTATGGGGATGTATACAAAAATGCTAGAATGAAAAGCATGTTTAGCGTACGTGGTTAACTCAAGCAGGCTAGGCTCCTGTGACTGCCACCGTTTCAAAGAGAATGTCAATAAATCATGATCTTCATCATGGCATAAGAGACATTTGTCGTACTAAAAACCAAAGACTGTTATTTGCAGTCAAGTGAAGAAACAAACTTGTTAAGCAGGAAAAGAAGTTGGGCAGAAGGAGACGGGGAAAGACCAGAGGCGATGGCATAGCTGAAAACAGCTGAAGGGAAAGTGGAAAAGACCAATATATTCAAGTGAAGATAGAAGTGGGAGCCGCCATTCAGAGCGTAAATATCTTCAGTACAGTCGACAGGCTGAAAGAATCCTAAGGTCTCGTCACGGAGTACAATGATTAGGCACCGCTGCAGATTACATAAGAGTATCACGGTTGATGTCGACGTAACAGTGACGATGGCGGACAAAAGGAAGACTGCCTGCGTTGAGCAAGCATGTCAGATGGCGTAAAAGCTACAGGGGCGTCTGGCATGGCATCAGATGGCAGGCTTCCGAGTACAAATATTTACGGTGGTATGTTAGTTCTGGCATCAACCATAACTTTGTTAACACCGAGGCCGGGCCCAGCTGACGGGGAATCGCATGACGAGGAAAAGACCACTTGTGTGCGACAACAATCTATGATGGCATCAATGACATCACAGAAAGTCTCAGCCCAGGAGGAGGTATGAGAGAGCACGATGGCAACACGAAAAAGTCATGATGTACAGGACATCTTGGATAACAACAGCGGTGCTACATACGCTAGCAGTGCAGAGTGCCATGCCAGACTGAGACAGTGCTTTTTTTTAGCTTAGCACAAAGGTTTTCATGCATGACGGAAACGGTGGCCCCGTTATCGACAAGGGCTTGTGCAGATGCTCCCTCAACATGAACATCACCTACATTTAAAAAAAAGGTGAGGTCTTGCAAAGTTCGAGAAACTTGCGTTTCTTGCCCCAGGAACTGCACTAATCAGATTTCCTCGTCACTAGGTCGACGATGATGCATAGGCATTAGCGAGCGTCACGAGGAGAAGGAAAACGGTGACTGTCTGAGCGTCGGTGGGGTCAAAGGGTCTCGGCGGTAAATGATGGGTTGCAGCTTGTTGGGTCACGTTGCGGCGAATAGCGGGACGGGTCGAAGGCGCCATAGGACAAGTGGCTTTGACCGAAGCGGCACAACGTGACCGGAAGGGCCACAGGTGAAGCAAATGGGCGTCCGGTGTGCATCGTGTGCCGGCGGGACTAAGAAGCTGGGATCACTGCCTTGAACTGCAAGGAGTCCATTGGCGGTGGTATGGAATATGCAGGAGAGATGGACCATGTGATCGCGGCAGCGTAAGTGCGCTAGGAATGTGTTAATTGCGGCGGGTACTCTCAATGGGGAGAGTGGTGTCTTCACAGAAACTAGTGGGTGGACAGTGCGAAGTGAATTAGATATCTGTGCACGGATGAATTGTTGTGCGGCCGGAGTCAGAGTTCGTGCGGCCGATCAGACAGGGGCGATAGCTCGTCGCATCCTTCCTCCCCATTCAAATGTTTGAGCTGAACCAGAAGGATCAGTATCACCGGCGGCAACCACAATAGTCAACATGGAGTTTGCCTGTGGGACGTTGGTGCAACTCGTACAAGCTCTGTCGCACGTCGACGATGCGGCAACACTGGCACCGTGCAAATCTTCCCAGTGATCTTTGGAAGATTTGAAACATGCCGCCCTAAATACCCTTCACAATAAGTTTATCATATGACGGGTTTAAGAAGTGCACAAAAAATGGTAATAGGTTTAATGAAGGTTGTAGAAAGCATGAAAAGAGATTTCCTTATTAACTTTGTTATTCTGCGCAGTTAGCAAGTTGACGATGGATTCCTTAAAAGTACAGTGAGCACCCACCTCCACTTATCACCGACTTGCTTTGCTCGGCAGTCTATTCTGATTTGGCCTCCTGTGCAACTGTTCATGGCATTTTATGGCGATTCATAATTGATCTCAACGTTCAGTCTACCTAAATATATGTGGATTCGTCCGCAATGCCTTATCTATGGAAACCGTGAAGAAGTAAAAAAAATATAGTTGTCCCTCTGAAGCCTGCTGCTGGCTTGACTATGAATATCTCTTGATAATACCTAAAGCACAATCAATAACGGCTGAATGTTTCCGAATTTTTGCCTCTGTGCTTGTTAAACCTACGATAGGATGACAGACAAAACGTATTATTCGCGTAGCCTTTACATAATCCCGGTGTACATTGACACCTGTACATTTTCTATGTTTTTTACGGTGACCGCTTGACACCGGCTAACCGGTGCTACAAAGTTATCGGCCCGCGCAAACCGTACCTTCCTGTATAAGAAAATCCTAAAATGTCGTCGCCGATTTTACAAAGAAAGACTCTTTATCTAAGCAAATTGCGTGCGCGAAGAGAACAATAGTGTACATTCTAGTACATACGCAAGCCCGTGAAACAAGGAGGCAATGTTAGACGATTCATGTATAAGCAGCGGACGCATCTTACCCGTACATTAGATTTTGATAATCAACGATTATGCTGGCCACTCCGCTATGGTTTAAGAAAGTAGAGTTCATTTAGTACGGAAGTAGACAGAGTTCTCTTACTAGGGAATTTTAGTTTGTCGGTTAACTTCTTAATGCTTCCTGTTTACTGGGTTACCGGAGCCCTGTGCAGCAGTACCAAGCGGGGAGCACCATCGTGTGGCGTTTTGCCCAACTACAATGCTTTTGAAAAGAAATGTGTGTCGCGTCACGGTTATCGACGAAAAAATAATAAAATATTTCGCGTTAACCATTATGTCACTACCAGTGGCTCTACACACTCATTGAGGTAGAATATTTAGGTCACAGGTGTATTGGTTTATACATTGCGTCACCAGATGTTGTTCATCGCTGTTTCTGCCGTACGATGCCCGTTGCTCCAAGAAGCCGGCATTCCGCAAACGTTAAGAAGTTTATGGACAAACTAGAACTCGCTAATGAATCAGTGATATCTTTGGCAATGTCTCAGCCTTCACCGTCACAACATGACAATCTACCTGGTCAATAAAATTAAATAGTACAGGATGTAACGTCCCAAATCACCACATTCCATTGTAGGGGGCTTCGAAAATATTTTGACTGCCTGGGGGTATTTTGCGCGTATATTAGTACGCAAGCTGTTCTAATCAGCCCTAGTAGGAATTCGTCGCCACGGGTGGGTTCAGATAGTGCGCCTTATGCAAGCTGTTTGCTAGAATGGCGTTTCTTCCGCAGGGTGATGCGGGTTTCGTAGGAGCACCTGGTCGACCTGGCGAACCTGGCAGGCCGGGTGAGCCAGGCAGCCCAGGTGGACAAGGACCAGCTGGAATACCGGGTATCAAGGTACATCTTGGGCATAGTGTCCGACTCGCTTTTCCATTTTGCCATGAAATGAGCACGCAACTATACGAATAAGTTTCTTTTATGTGAGAAAACCATCAACACAAGACGCATCCAATAATTTGTCAATAGAAGCTGGAGAAATAATCTAATTGTGCATGCTCATAAACAATAAAATACGAGCTCCCGAGTTCTTTGGACGAAGTGATATCCAGGGAATATTCAATATTTACTTAAGCTAGGCGTGAACATACATGTTTAAGAAAATTTCCCATCATCGCGGCTGAGTGTTCTCCGGTATTACTTCAGTAATACGAATGGCGGGGAGATAACGAAAGTACGTGAAAGCTGCATGGCTTTTCAAGGCATCAAGTTCAGCGACTGCGAGAACAGCACCGTGCAAAAAATAACTAACAGTAACAATATATCTATAGGCAAACTGCAAATCAATCGTGAAATATGTTGATAAAACATAGCAATAATCATGGCATTGCCCGTACCGGCGAAATGATCTGTGATGAATACAGCACTGGCGGCATTGAACAAGAAGGCAGACCAGGGCCGCTATAATGTAGCGGTTCCTTTCGCTCCATTACATTCAATTCTTATCATCCACCGCTATCTATCACGTGTACGCGTTGTCTCGCTCCATCTACGTTAATAGCTTACCTCGAACTACTGTCGCAGCGCGACAAGGAACCTACTTGAAATATAATTTTTATATTTTAGCCGTGCTGGTGTTTCCATTTACGTTTTTTATTCTTGATATCGATTCAAGTACCATATTTATTAAGTTCCACGTATTTGAAATCATTTTTTCAGGCTTGAGACAAATGTAAAAACAGTAACAGAAACATCGCGCAGCAATCATAACTCGTTTTAGAGTTGCGTGGTGCGTTATAGGTGATACATTACCATAACACATGGCATGTTTGGCCTATTGCGCACGCACCACCTGTCGAATAAACTGTGGTCGATATGTGAAGAGATCAAGCATGGCACTACTCTCATCGCGTACCCTTCTGGAATGTATAAATAAATAAGTGATGCAGTGAAAATTATGCTTTTAGAGCGTTCTGCATTGCCAACGCATCACTAACCCTATTGCTGCGGCGTCATCTGTTATTTGAATGTGAAAACACTTTCCATGCTCAGTACCGTCTGTCTACCAAAGTCAAAACACTCACCATAAATTATTAACAACGGCAAAAACATCTCTAAAACTTTGCCCACAGCGTAAGACGGAAAGAAGCCTTCGGTGCTGTTACCATTTGTTCGTTGCTCTCACGAGGGATAATTGTCAAAATTCGGATCAAAGTGTCCGGTTTGGGCTGCTCTTCTCTGTAACCGGCGTGGTAGCCAGTGGCGTAGGCCGCGCATGCGCAGTGATCCTCAAGCCTGAAGTTACATGCAACACGATAACGTGTCGCATATCACGAAAGTGAAAGCTCTGTAAGGTCAGGTGTAATTTCTTTACAGTTTACTGTGTTCGTTTTCACCTGACTGTCAAAGTTATTGCTGGGGGGCAAGATACGACTCGAGTGTTAGAAATTCCTTCGGTGTTGTTGCCAATTTTACGCCACAGAAGGCGTGTCTGATGCGGTCGTCACGAATAGTAGTGTAATATACGCGTTGAAATATATGCGAGCGTCAACGATCGCTATAAAATGTAAACTCGTGAAAAAAAAAGTACACGAATAAGGCCTTGAAAAACTGCATTTGCATATAAGTCCGAAGCACAAACGGAAATGGATAATTGCGCTGGAAAGTTCGCAATGCGAAGTACGGAACGCAGTCCTCTATTTGAAATAGTAACCATAGGCGGCGAAGAAACTAGGATTTATCAGAAACTGATTCCTGATTCACATACGTGGGAAGTAGTCACTTCTAAATTCCAAACGCACTTCACCTGTCCGTTTAGATTGAATGACCATGCTTGCTACTGTCGTTGTCATTCGAGCGTTGCTTTGTGTTCTCAACTCAGGTCCATCAAATAAAGCCTTAGATTCTTAACTTCCATTTTTGGCAGTGTTCAATACTCCAGTATCACTATACGACGCTAAAATATTATGTGTGTAACTCACTCTATACCGTCCATGCAAAATCGTAATCGCCGCTATTGTGGTTCAAGAAAGGTAGGTATTGTAAACGATTACAAGTGTTGTGCAAAGGCGAACACTAAAGCGGCGCAGAAAGAAGCAGAGAACATGAACAGGAAAGACACCCACTTGCAGCTGTTGCAAGTGAGCCTTCCTTGTTGGTGTTCTTTGCTTCTTTCTGTGCAGGTGTAGTGCTCCCCTTTGCAAAAAATGCCGCACCCACTATCCCATCAATGTACTATTCTGAATTTTCAAGTAAGAAACATCATATTGCTCGTTCTTCACAGTAAAAGTAAATTTCAAACTTGTTTACCCATTTATATGACAATACTGCATGCCAGATTGGCCCTAGCAGGAGGGGAATATTCTACAATAAATACAACGAAATGCGGGTACCAGATATGAAGCTTTCATAAACAAAAATTAACAGAAATGAATATTGAAACTAAAAAACAGTTATATTTCTACCCTTGTAAAATTATAAATTCAAACAAAACGCAGACTAATTTGCCAACATGTGTTCAAGTGCCTTGCAAAAATTAGTAGCCTCGAAAGCAGTGTTACGAAGGGCGTCCCAGTCGAAAATCGTCCGTGGAAAAAATTGTTTAAATGTATTTGTTTTCGGAAATATCAGTTTCAGCGCATGATCACATGCGTGTCGAGTCCTTCGGGTACTTCAGGATTGGACATAGGAAGGTATACCATGTCTAGTTTAGCTTCTAAATATTATCCAAATACTATATACGAGCATATTTTCAACGCATTTGTAATGTTGGAATGTCATGGCTTAGTATGGCAGTCAATCATTTTATATTTCTCATAAATTAACCTATCTTTCCATTGTCAGATCTCTAGCTTTTGTATATCCTGTTTAGTTTGGGTATTCGAAATCATAGAAGCACATTTTAATTACACCTGACGTAGGTATTGTATATCAATTATCTCACCTTTTTGGAGCCTAATTTCCTCCTTGAACAACATAACCTCCTAAAAGCTGATGCACAAATGTCAGAAGCGTGAGCTGCCGAGGAAGAATATGACGATAGTGTAACGCCTAAATATTTGTGTTTATAGTCGAGTATAAAAAGGCAGGACAGGCCCTGCCATATCACCGAAGCGAGGCAGCCGATTGCCTCCACGGCTAAAAAAAAATAGTCCCGCTGAAGCAACTCGACCCATTTCTAGGCTGCCATGTTCTCTGTCGGCGGGATCACCGACCTTCTGACTCATGACGTCAGTGTAGAGTGCGTGCTCATTGGTGGAGGCTCGTGTGCATCAGCCTTTGAGGGGCAAATGCCGCTGCCTTCTAAAGTTGTATCCGCCTATAGTTACCTATGACATTTATTGATTGCAAATTGTATTGGCATAAACACTAAGCTGTACTTTACGGGTTATATTATAATGTTGACTTCCATGTCCCTTGTTCAACACCACTTGTCAAACTTTAAGAACTGGTGCGTAAAACAGCATGGTCACTTTCACAATATTTCTTGATATTCCAATACAGTAATCTGAAAATAGATTTTACACACAAAATCGAACACTAGGTCTGATTTACATGCACTAAAACAGCAAAGTACCTAGTACAATACACTTCCGCCCACCAAGAGAGACACGAAGAATATCGGAAACTTATTCATCCACCACAGCGAATTCATTTCTATTTTTTCAAATACATTTCCAACCACTTCACTAAATAACAAAGAAGATCACTGAATCCGAGTTTGTTTTACTACGGTGTCTAAGGTCATACTAAGGTCTCTATTACTAAGGCCCTAGTCGATCGTTTTACTAAAGTCTCTAAAAAAATAATCTATTTGCCGTGAGGGATGTAGCAGCTTCAAAAAATCGTGTAAAAGTAGCTGAGCTGTTGTATATTTTTCCTTTGTGATACCATATTAAATTATAACAAAACGTTTTGTTTGTTTTAGGCAAAGAAGGCCTAACATTACCAGCCTTGACGTTCTCCATAAGTTTCTAAATAGAAGAAGTAATCGAGACGGGCCTCTAATTGTTAATTTTAGTTATCACCTTTCTGATGTATTTTGTATTTTGTATTGTATGGCGTTTCCAATCTGCTGGGCGATCACTAGTGTTTATGGAAAACTGAAAAGCTCATAACATGTTTTCTGGAATCTGTGCCGCAAAGCGTTTCGAGAATGCATTTGCAAGTCCATCTGTTCCCGTGCTCTTTTTGTCGTTTAATTTACGTAGCATAGACACAAGCCCGTTGTTATCAGTGGTATATCGAGCTTGGAAATTGGAAAATTAAATCAAATGATGGGGTGCCAAAACCACCATCTGATTATGAGGCACGCCGTAGTGGAATAATTTCGACCACCTTTAACGTGCACCTAAATAAAGTACACGGGTGTTTTCGCATTCCGCTCCCATCTAAATTGGGCCGCCATGGCCGGGATTCGATCCCGCGACCTAGCTTGGAAAATCCGTTCCGCGTGGCATAGATGTCCTTCTGAGAAAGAAGACTATGAAATTACACGTGAAATATGTGCGTTAAATTAGCAGCATTACTTAATGGCTGATAGTTTATTGTAATTTATTCAACACTTTCTTTTGTCTACCCGAAATAACGCCAGAATTTTGCCGGATCTCTTTATAGGAATTCAGGAAGTGGAGAATTGAAATAATGACGCTTAACCTGTTGTACATGAGTTACCACATTACTTTGCAGTTATATGGCAGTCTTCGCCCTGACGTTTTTCTTTCTCAATCACTCTGATTTACGTTTGATGTGTATTATTTCACGACTAACCCACGCGTTATTACAATTTATTGTAACCCTCCTCAGAGTTACAAAATGTTAAACACAGAACGAGACCATTTTCATTAAATGAAACCATAAACTATGAGCATTTTTATAGCTAAAATTGATAAAACGTGATTTCTCCAAGTAGTCAATATTGAGTCAAGTAGCACTACGTACGAAAATACATATAGTCAAACTATTCGATGAAGGAAAAACATAACCAATCTTTTACAATATAAAGCAACAAATACATGATAAGAATTCAAAGTACTAGGCATTTATTAGTAATGATAACAACTGCTTTTTGAAATTTCTAAATGGAAGATTGTCCATTGTGTGATGGGAGGAGATTCCGCAATTGTAAGGCTGTAAAATAAGCAGTATGCCTGCCCTATTTCCCCTATCTTGAAGGCAATAAAAAATTCCTATCAGAGGCACATCTGGTTTGGTTATTATTAACGACACGATTACCCAATAAAATACTGGATAAAGTAAATAGGTTTATAGACTTGAACACGATAATTATGATGCTAAACTTGTATAATTGTTGTATAGAGGGCGTCTTGAAGCTTTGGAGTAGATGTGAACCATTAGAATGGTATGTATTGAATGTGAGAATTCTAATAGCTTGGCTCAGTTTGTATAGTAGAGGCGTTAGGTGTGTTGAATAGGTGTTCCCCTATGATGCTATGCAGTAATGAAAATGGCTATGAATGAAGGCGAAGCCTAATTTAAGCAAGGTGGACGTGGTAAAATAATGACGTGCTTTCAGCAATACTCTTATACCATACATCAATTTTCATTGAATGTACGCAATGTGACTTCTGTATTTGAGGTTAGAATCCAGTATTACTCCAAGAAATGAAGACCCATCGACAGCGTAAATAAAATTATTGCCAAGGGTGCATACAAGATTCAACGAAATAAGTTTGTGACTGGAGCATAATATTATTAATGTTGTTTTAGGATTAATTGTAAAGCCATTAGGACGACACCAGTTCAATACGTTATTGATGTCACAGTTATGTTTGCCTGTTAGAACTGACAGTGAACGGTCAGTAGCTAACATTGTGGTATCTTCTGCATATAAATACGGATCAGTCTTGTTAAGACAATTTGAAAGATCAATATTATCAATTAAAAATAAAAGAAGTCCAAGAATGAATCATCGTGGCACACCTTTCTGTATTAGCAAGAAATCTGATAATGCAGGGTGAATATAAACTGCCTTTTGTCGACCTGATAGAGAGAGTTGAAAGATAAGGAGGGACGAGTAATGCCTTCCGCGATCAATTTGTTAAATAAAATGTCATGTATTGATTAATCAAGTGCTGTCGATATATCTACGAATGCAGCGCCAGATATGTTTGCCTTGTCTATAGAGCTTTTATTTTTCCTGTAAATGAAATTAGTGCTAGGTCTGAAGAGTATCCTGTAGTATTATGTGCTTTGCCTAATTCAGAAACAAAAAAAAAAAAACAAAAAAATGTGTGCGCACACATCATCCACCAAATACCTTCATTTACAAATGAGGTAAATGTTACTGAAAATATCTGCGTAATTAACACCGCACCGCCTATTTCACATAATTTGCACTAAACATTACAATAAATGGTATATCATCTGCATTGTTGATAGCCGATTGTGTAGCTGTGAAGGGTTGAGACTTAGGCATGTTGGTTGTTCACGTTCAAATTAAGAACAGCGACAGATAGAGGGGCCAGCGAAGAACTTTCTTCGTTCTTCCTTCGTTTCTTCAGACTTTATTCGTCTGTCCCTGTTTCTCGCGCTATTCTTATTTTTAATCGATCGTGCAGCTCACCCTATTTTCTGAAGTGCGATTAGCTACCTAAAAACTAATTTCAGCTCACTTCGCGACGTTCATTTAGCTATCTCAGTCAAATTAATAATTACTTAGCTCATGCTTAGCTCAGCTTGTAGTGCTAAGCTCAGCTAACAAAGCTAAGTTTAATTATACAAATTTGGCATGCCCCTTTTGGTATAACTTTAATTGAAAAAGCTGTAGAGCACGCTCAAAACTGTAATTAAGTTTCTTCCATTACGCAACATTTCCGGCAATAAAAGTGTGATTTCGTGGAGTTTGTAATTCATCACTCCTATATGTGACAGCGCTCAAAAAGCAGCATGAATAGGAAGAATGGCACACACGCCAAGCAAGAGGTGCGAGTAAGCGCTGGTGGGGCGTGTCTTTCTTCCTATCCGTCCTGGTTTTCGTGCACTGTTGTATTGTTATGGTTGAGCGATGAAGACAAAAACGATGTGGGCATGAGTGCATGCTCGAGCTAGGCGGAAGCTTGTGTTTTTATGCTGTGTCGCTTGACAAGTACCAACCAGCTACTGCCGTTTAAATACTCCTCGTGGGAATATATCGAAGTAGTAGCTTTTGCGTGTTTCTTTCCGGCCTCTTGAACATCCCCGAAACTTGTAGCGGGGTGCAATACCGATGCATTTGGGGCACAAATGAACAAGCTGTGTTGCATTGTCGGAACATAGACACCGAAGCCTTCGGTGTCTATGTTGGCGGTGCCCATGGCGAAACTGCGCTTACGCCACAAGGAGTAAAAACACCCCAAAAAAAGCTCGTATTGGCGTAAGCTTTCTCAGGGAGGTTGCTGTAAACAGAGTAAATTACTGGCTTTTTGATACATTTTGGTGTGGGTGGGAATCGAGCCCGGGCCTCTAGGGTGCGAGACGAGCACGCTTGCGTGAAGTCACGGCTGCTCTTTTTTTATTACATGGAAAATTGCTATATTACATGGACAACAGAAGTGAATATATATTACAGTACGGACATAGCTCGGGCAAACACACACATGCGTCCAATAAGTGCATCCAATCAGGCGGAGGTTCATGCGCAGCGTACGCACTTCTTAAGTAAGCTGCACTTTCATGCAAGAATTATCTTGTAGATCGCGGGCCTTCGGCTTGGCGATCAGACAGTCTAGCTCTCATAAGCTGTATAAACCCAGTACTACAAACATGTCATAGGGAGAACCACCAGTAATCTTAAACGGCAGGACAGCGTCCGTTAGAGAATGTCCCAGAAAAATATAGCATTCGTACAGTCTATAAAAGAGTGGTGTATGGTTTCAGCACGTGGACAGAGTCGACAGTTTGTGGACCACGGCACGAAACAGCCCCTCGAGTTCAACCAGGTTTTATCAGGAAGTGTTTCCGAAAGCAATTTAAACCACGGTTCTGGTTTACTATAAAGGTGTGCCTAGCGTGCGCGTGATTGCATACGTCACGTCGCAGCCATCTGGCTGACTAAAGGTGTGGCCTAGTGCGTGCGTCATTGGGCGGTGCACGTGGCGGTGCGGGGTGCCACGTCATGAGTGTATAAAATGAGCTCGTTGATGACGTTCCAAAGTCTACTAACGATATGATGCTTTCGCATTCCGACACGTAAGTAGTCTGCCGAATTTTATAATGAATGTCCCGTGAATGCGCAGGCATTCGCGTTCATCCTCTTTAGCGTATGCTAAAGTAAATGTTGACTTTTTTTATCAATGCCAATAGCTTGCACGACATGTTTTGCTACAAAAGAAATCACTAACAACAGGAGATCTCTTACTTTTCGCTGCGTAGTCTATCGCAACGTCCGCCTTATTTTTCAGTTTAAGAACATTTCATAGGGTTTCATGAAGATATCGCGGGTACTTGTACATGGTAAAAGCTCAATGACCGTTTATCAGCCACTCTGAAACATTTTTGTTCGCATTTAAGATCTAGGAAGTGTCTGAAGCGTTACTCAGATGCGGACACGACGCCTCTAGCGTATAAAATGTTCGTTCATCAGGGTAGTAAATGATTTGAGCACCACTAAGGCACTTTGCACCTTGATGCTGGAAATGTCGCATTGTTCACTTCTGTAAATTCCAGCCTGCGAAAGTGCAGGTTATGAGAACCCTTTTCCTCAGGGCGCTACCGGTGACGCTGGCAGGGTTGGGGCTCCGGGGCCAGCTGGCCCCCCCGGCCCTCTTGGTTTCCCTGGTGCCAAAGGTGAAGCTGGTGCTGAAGGTCCAACCGGCCATCCAGGGAGCCCAGGACCACAAGGCACTCAGGGTGACCGCGGTCTGCCTGGACTGCCGGGACTGCAAGGACCCGCGGGACAAGCAGGACCGCGTGGTCCTCAAGTGAGTGTTTATCAAGCAACCTTTTCACTGCTGATTATTCCAAAACGGTGCCGATTATTACAAAACTGGCAAGCTGTTGCCGAACAATCACTTGGTGCAAAAAAACATAGGCACTAAAAAACAATTTCTCCGCGGCGTCGCAACTTCGTAGCACTGAAAAAAAAAAAAGCAGTTGCGTTACTTTGTCGTGCTTCATGCCCCTCTGTATTGCGAAGGCTCTGTTGAAACGCCTGTTTCAAGTATAGTGGTAGCGTCGTCTGCTACAGTGTGCGGCGCATAGAAGCGGACGAGAACGAGGTTTGGAGGCAGCCGCGTGGCACGCGAAATTGCGTGCATGGACACGAAAAGAAAAAGAAGAAATGAAACCCTGAAGACGAGCTGACGCATTGTCTCTTGGTATCAAGGCTTGTCCGTCCCCGACGACGAAGCCTGCTCTTTCCTTCGAAAAGGCTTTCGCCTTTACAGGCTCTCTGTAACAATTTATTGGTATTGTTTTCTTTTTGTGTTAGAAAACTCCCGGCACGCTTGTAGGCATTCCAAAACAAGTGTAGCTCGTAAAGTGGAAGAAGATAAAGCAGACAGATCTGCAAATTCTTGCATATTGCTGTGAAGAGAAAAGCAACAAAACATGTAAAACGTGCAAACAATAATTACCGAAATCGCGAAAGACATTGCCACTGATGGCCTAAATGGCAGCGGAAAAATATTTTCAGTTTACTGAATCCTTTGGCTAGAATAAAACACAATGTACTATAATAGCCTTCTTACTAGAGATGGGCAAAACGGCTCACTTCAGTGAGCGGCTCGGAACGGCTCCGCTCACTGAAATGAACCGGTTCATTTGAGCGGCTCACCGGTTCACTTAAACGTGTAAGCTATGTAAGTGTATGCATATTCTATAGTTATCTGGCTTTGAAAAAAACAATATATGCACAATTTAATAGCCGTGTTATTGGTATTTTCGCTATGTTTAGAGATTATTTTTACATATATTAAAAGCGTGAATTTTTAGTTGTAATAAAACTTTCTTTTCTGATATTGGGGAAAAAATGGTTATGATACTGTGACAGGCAGAATGCGACGTACTTCTTTCAGAAAAAAAATATGTAACTTGATTGTCATTACAGAAGCTTGTCTGTTTTTGTGCTACTTTAAAATCAACCTTTGTCAAAATAAAAACACAAAATGATTGTACATTATGTTTCAACTTTATTAATTTATTCACATACGTACGTTCACTATAATATGAGTAAGCTGTAACGCCATGCAAAATGAATGTAGAAATCATTTCTTGAAGTAGTATACAAAAATCACACGAAAGATCCACAAAACTGCCGCACGTTACTTTCGTTTTTTTTTTTTCGCTTGAGTGCACGCGCGATACTGGCGATCATACCATCATACGCCAAGACAAAACAAAAAGGAATGAAGTTCTATTACAACTCAACAGATCATTGGCCTCGTTTTAATGACGTGCTAATGACACACGCTCAGAAAATGCACTGAAGTGGATGCCATAGGTGACATTTTCATGACTACACTAATTAGCACAAATGAACACCAGGACGTAAACTGTACGTTCACCTGTTGTCTTTATGCCACGGAAGACCATCTTCGAAGTGTTATTGGACCAGCGCACGATGTGCGATTGGTGAGAGTCGTGAGACATCGTTCGAACAGCAGCAGGCAACGAATGGTACCAGCCTTTACCAATTAAGACTTCTTTACTTCTCCCCTCGGTGGCATCGGGTGCCACCCACCATAGGACGCACAAAGAAACCAAAGGGACTGCTGCGCACACCACTGCGAGCGAGTACCAGTAGCGCGAGTATGCCCACACCGGCCACCATTCGTCGGTCAGAAATCGAAACCTCGAAACCCAGCAGAAGACCCAGCTCTGACAGAACGGTTTGGCACGGATCATTCAAGGAGAGCGAACCGGCTTCCTCACTCCGAAAGAAACGCCGCTCACTTAGTGAACCACGGCTGAATCGCTCTTCAAAAGAGCGGCTCAAAAGATCCGGCTCGTTCCTGAGTGTTTTCTAGAAACGGTTCCTCACGCTCAATGAACGAGAGAGAGCCCAGCCGGCTTCCTCTCTCCGAAAGAACCGCCGCTCACTTACTGAACCACAGCTCCCTCGCTCTTCAAAAGAGCGGCGCGCTCCTGAGCGCTCAGGAGCGAGCCGGATCTCTTGAAGAGCGAGGGAGCCGTGGCTACTAGAGCGGCGCGCTCAGGAGCGAGCCGGATCATAGCCTCCTATATACTTCATGCCTGCCCATCGGCGCCGAGAACGCAGGGAACCGGTCGTCGCGCCTAGTGCCATCACTCACCACCAGTTGGCGGTGCTACCCCAGAATAGAAATACAGGACGCTCTACGGCGGCGTGCGCTGTAGCATAACTATATCTCACGCTATTTTTTTTACCGGTGCCGATTCTATTGTTTTACAACATCTGCGGACGTTTAACGCCGACACAGAAGCGTACAGGCCGCCAGCGCATTGCTTCTTCAAAAAGAAAAGAACGATAAAAGGAAAACCACAGCTGTTATCTGTACTAGTATGAAGCTTCATTTTCCTTCTGCTTATATATGTTTACATACATGCTTACATATGTTTTGTATGCCAATGTGGAAAAAAATAATGTCGGATCTAATAACTGCACAACAAAAACATTTATTGCCATCATTTGGATGTAAAGTTTGTGGAGCTTTCGTGACAGGGGCTTCTGTGAAAAAAGTTTTGCGATGTAGTTCTTGTCCGTTAGCTTCAGCGCACAATTAGTGAATAGAGGGCGGAATAACTTTGTTACCATGATCTCAAACAGCTTATCGTGATGTTCAGGCACTGAACAATTCAATAGTTCACGCTCTCGCAGAACTTGAGCAGCATTCACGGCAGTCTCCCTCAGCGGCTGCTTAAAATTTCTTAGCTTAGCGAGCACTACTTCAACCTACTTGTGCAAAGACTTCAGCACAACTACGAGTTCGTCTGACCGATACAGCAGACGGCTTCTGCCTTGAAGCCTAATCAGAGAATCTGACGGTGCCGAGGGCTTGGGCTTTGTCAACCAAACTGAGGCATTCTTTGCAAGACAACCGCTCATTAACACCTTAACAACTCTCGATAGGTATCCCGCAAACCATCGCTAGTGCTGCATGCACATTCTGGCGAACGAAGCGTTTCTTTGCGGCGGGTAATGTGGTTGAACAGCGCTGCTGTTGCCTCTTTGGGAAATTTTTTGGATGGTTCTGGCGTAGTGCTTACGCTCAGTTGCCGGCGTAGCGACGAGCATGTGCCATCTTCCGTGTCCATCACGTTGCTGTTTGTCGATGTTGACGCAATGCCTGTCTTCAGAGACTTTTCTGTTCCGCACAAAACTGCCCGTGAGTCTGTCTGATCGTTGCTTCCAGCTGACCTCCTCAACCACTCAAAAAAAGATTCATTGTCGTCAGACGAGAGCTTTCTAGTCAGAACAAATCGAAAGTGCATCTCTCACAGCAAGCATCTGACGCATTCCACGTTTGACACATTCAAACTTGGAGCCACTTCTCTGGAAGTTCTTCATCGCTCGGAATTTCATGAAATGAGATGCCCGGAACCTTTCTCTTACTGTACGAGGTGCATCCAGGTCCACAACAACACGCCATACTACTGGGTATCAACTCGCAAAGGCTAGCGCCCTATCAAACCACTTAAAGTAGCACAACTCACTCGTGACCACAATGTCTTCTTTTCGGCCAGAAGGCTCTCATTTGCGCTGTTGCTAGACGTCCTCAATACGGAACCGACAGTGTCACCATAGCCACAGTCCTTCAATACCCTGCCGCAGCTCACCGCGTCAATCCAAGGCAGAAGGCAAGTTTCTTTCCCAGCCGTGGACTGCTGCAAATAGGTGATCTCCCAGCAAACCAGTGAACCGTCGGCAGGCGAGGCAAATTAATATTGTCTCGATTTTACACTAATAGAGACGCGCACACGCAATTTTTCCCGCCTTTAACCATGCACTGCGGCTAGCGAACTATTCTTAAAACCCCTTGATGTTAGAAAGTAGCGACACGCTTTGATCTACGCCGCAACACCCTCGCCGGCGCGGTCAACCTCCTCTTTTTCTCCCCCTGTTTCGCGGAGGCAGCGCATCCGCCACGCTAAATGGCTGTGGCGCTCGAGACTACCCCGTCAGGTGACCCTGACGTCACGAAAACGGCGCGAAACTTGCTTTCGCGCGCCTTTAGTTTCTCCCGCTCGCCATGAGCAGTCCAAGTGGTGGTCGCGCTGCCGCTCCGAACGTGTGTTTCCCAAGTTTTTCCATCCTTTCGTAGGAATCTGAGATTCGTTCTCCGTGAAAATGCCTTGCTGCTGCGCGTTTCAATGCAGCAGCAGGCCAGAGAAAGGGCAAGCCTTATTTTATATCCCCCGAGGTGAACGGAATGTCGTGCGTCGGAAGCAGTGGCTCCATAACATCGGGAGAAGGGATTTCGCCCCTTCTAAGCACGCCGTTCTTTGCGAGGTGAATGTTGCAGCTTTCCTCATATTTGTGGATGAAGTTGTATGGAGATTTTAATGCTCTTCGCATAGCCGGACTCTTCGTTCAGTTCTAATAGAGAGCACCGATAACTGTGCATATACCTTTTTTTTTAAGTGAGTCGGCGGAAATTTTCGTTGACTCTTCGAGCCGTGACGAAGCTTTTTGTCTTTTCGCGCGTGCGTTAGTTTTCAAATGTATGTAATTTGTGAGTTAATGACTAACTCATACTTTGTAGTTGTGTGCGTGTGTGTGTGCGTGTTTGTGTATGTGCGTGCGTGTGTGCGTGTATGTGTGTGCATGTATGTGTGTGCGCGCGCGTGTGTGTGTGCGTGTGATCCTTGCGCCTGATACTTGTGAAGCCAAGGAACTATTTTACTCTTATTGCGTGCTTATTGTATCTTTGCAAAGTTTCAATACTGCGAGCATTTTTTTCTTTATGTACTTTATGTTGCGAAGGCATGAACCGCAATATATAGGTAGATAAGTGGTATTATGTATTATGTACTATTCGCACATGCTCATTAAGTACAAGCCACGTGCTTCTGATAATCTCCCTCAATTCTGATAAACTTGACATCTTGAAGTCTGTAAGTTAATTATCAAGTGCCAGTCTTAGCAGTTTCCGTGTAAGCAATCAGCCTTTTTTTTTTTGAGAGAGAGACTTAGGTTACTCCCAGAGGTGATGGAATGTAATTTCTCGTCGTTTCATAGTGACGGAATACAGGCGCGTGTGTAAAGTTCTATGTTGGCTGTTTCGCAAACACAGCACGTATTTCGCACAGTGGCATTGGTACAAAGGCTTTTGGCCCACTCATTTTGGTGAATTCACTTTAAGTAAACTATCACATTTCTTCTTGGTTACCTTCTCTGAGCCTTTTAAGAGCGAAGATTGTGAACCAAATTCTCGTTTATACTCTACGCTGCTTATATTGTATGCACCCAATACACCTCCGCGTTACGGACAACCCAAGTGGCGACGTAGAGGTAAACAGCTCAGCCACTGCTTGGTACTCATTTTTTCGGAGCGCTTCCGCTTGTATTTATCGAAGCGTCCAAAAAAAAATGACAGCAGATCCACGAGGTGAATGATGATGAGTGGGCGAAGCTCCGGAGGGAATCATCGGATCTCCTGCTTAAGGGGACGTTAGCACAAACGCGTTAGAAACGTGCAGTACTCTCTAGTAAGGGGGAGCGGCCACAGCGTCTTACGCAGCCATTTACACATGCCGGAACGTGCACCGCGTTTGCCGACGCCATCACATGACTGCTGAGAGAGTATACCCCCCGTATTCATAAACGCTCCTCGACTTGAACTTGACTTGCCACCGCTTTGGGCAGCGCGTTCGAAACGCGTTGAAGGTAAGGTGGAGAGGCCACAGCGTCTTACACCAGCTGCTTACACGGGCCGTAACGCGCTAGCACAAACGCGTTAGAAACGCGCTAGAAACGCGGCCTTTCGTTAATGTTGGGTATTTATAGCCATCGTGGTGCGTTTGTCCATGTCCGCTTCGTGGCGTAGTGGGCTAACGCCGCGCGCTCGGAAGCGAGGGGTCCCTGGTTCGATTCCGCGCTACGGACACAACTTCGGAATTTTTTTCTCATTTTTCTCAGACTGGTTACACACTACTACTACGACGGGGACGGAACGGGTGCCGCTATAAGGAGCTTCGCCCCTAAAAATGTCACGACGTTCTATCGGAAACGTAATTTCGTCATGACAGTTTCACAAGGGATAAATTCCCATACAACGCTTCAAAAGGCCGAATAAACTAGCGCGCGCATTGATTCTAATGCGGCTGCAGCGAGCCACTGGAGGGTTCAGCGCCGCGCCGGCCCGGTGAGGGGGAGAAATCCGAGGAGAATTGAGGAGGGAAGCGCGCGCGCGGGGGAGAGTGTCGCTGCTTTCTAACATCAAGGGGCTTTAACTATTCTGGGGTAGCAGCGCCCCTAGCGGGCGACCTGCGAGGAGGTCAGGAGAGGAGGCTGAACGGCGCTCCCGGAGTGATTGCGCGGGCACAGAAAGTGAGCCGGATCTTTTGAAGATCGAGGGAGCCGTGGCGAAAAGAGCGGCTCGCTCCTGAGCGCTCAGGAGCGAGCCGGATCTTTTGAGCCGCTCTTTTGAAGAGCGAGGGAGCCGAGGTTCAGTAAGTGAGCGGAGGTTCTTTCGTTCTTCAGCCGAAGGTGAGGGGGTGAAGGCGACTCTTGCGAGGAAGGGTCGGAGGGCAGTTGCTTTCTCGTACCGCTAATAGATGGCGCGGAGTCGCACCCAGCAGAAGACACGGCTCTGACGGAACGCATCGGCACGGCTCTCTGAACGCGAGAGAACCGGCTCCCTTTCTCCAAAAGAACCGCCGGTCATTTTTACTGAACCGCCGCTCACTCGCTCTTTAAAAAGAGCCGCTCACAAGATCCGGCTCGCTCCTGAGCGACCCATCTCTACTTCTTACTCTGCAAAATTCACAATATGCTAGACTTATTAGCCGTACACAGAAGGTAATTGGCGCCTAACCTTTTAAGTGTCAAATGATTCTGCTCCTTGAAAACTAATTTTACCACATTTCTTACATCTTCAGAATAATACAAAGCCTAGAGCTCTAGAACAGATTCATCATGATCATCATCATCAGCCTATATTTATGTCCATTGCAGGACGAAGGCCTCTTCCTGCGACCTCCAATTACCCCTATCTAGCGTTAGCTGATTCCAACTTGCGCCTGCAAATTTCCTAAGTTCATCACCCCACCTAGTTTTCTGCCGTTCGCGACTGCGATTCCCTTCTCTTGGTATCCATTCTGTAACTCTACTGCTCCACCGGTTATCCATCCTAGGCATTACATTTTCGTTCGGCCTCACATTTTTCGTTCCATCGCTCTTGGAGCGGTCTTTAATTTGTCCTCGAGCTTCTTTGTTAACCTCAGATTAAGAATTTTCTATTCTTCAGTGAGTTTTGTCAAGTGTATAGAATGTGAATGCAAAAACTCTCGGTGGAGAGTTTTTGCATGGAGTATTAGTTATTTCATGTTTAGAAGGCTTGAAAAGCACCCATCCAGCCCCTTTCAAATTATAACTGTGCAACACATTAGGAAAACACTGAAAGAGTGAATCCGCGAAATACAGTGAAGTACTCACACCGAGCAAAAGTACGCAACCGTCTGCCTGCCTTCCCATTTGTTTGACTATGAGGTTTTGCACTTGTCATTCAAACTTACAGCAGAATTCCTATCAGAAGTGTTTCAAGTTGTATGCGACGCATTCTAAATGTATTTACCTTCATGAATGCTTTTGCAGCTGATGCAGTGTCTTGGCGTAAACAATTGCGTACATAGGACCTGAAAGAGTTTATATGAAGAAAAAACGTACAACTTGTAGTGGGGAAGAGAGTCCGCAGCCATTGAGTGAGGATGACGAAGCCCAGCCGCCCGGAGAGCGCGAGACAGTGACCGACGCTCTTGGACCAAGGCTGTTGTTACGTATTGTCCCAGCTTTTAAATAAACCCCCTTACAGTTTGGTGGAAAGGTGCTGGGTATCTCCTAGTCTCCCAACCTGGAACTACGTAGCCGTACCCTGCCTCCAGCGCCAACGATGGATGAAGAAACCACCACCCAAGGTCCTTCTCAGACTCAACCCACCGTCTGTCCCGGTGTGCTGCCTCAGCGTCACCCGCCGATATTCAGCGGGACTGACGACCAAGACGTCGAGGACTGGTTGGCAACTTACCAGAGGGTGAGCGCAGTCAACAAATGGGACGATGCGACTAGGCTGACCAATGTCATATTTTACTTCACTGGCGTCGCCAGTCTCTGGTTCCGCAATCACGAAGCGGAGATTCATAACTGGGCCTCGTTCAAGACCACTTTTTCGGAAATCTTCGGCCGCCCCGCAGTACGCAAGCTCCGCGCAGAACAGCGACATCGTGAACGCGCTCAACAACCCGGTGAGAACTTCACCACTTATATTGAAGACGTCGTCGACTTGTGTAAGCGTATCAACCGGTCGATGCACGAGTCGGATAAGATCAAGCAAATCCTGAAAGGAATTGCCGATGACGCGTTTCAAATGTTATTGGCCAAAGACCCCCAAACCGTCGCAGATGTTGTCAGCTTGTGCCAGAGTTTCGACGAATTGCGCAAGCAACGCGCCCAAACTCGACGCCCTCTGGAACAGAACGACTCGATTGCGGCCTTGACTGATGTAAACTTTGCCGCTTGCTTCGGAAGGTTACGACGACGTCAACGGGATTATCCCTCCGTACCGCGACCGCACACCATATTCAGCCGTTAGCCGCCTGCACAGCCCGCGTCATAATTCAAGAAGTTGTTTATCCCATTGAGTTTCTTGTGCTACCAGCCTGTTCGCATGATGTCATCCTTGGTTGGGATTTTCTTTCTCGCCATCATGCTGTTATTGACTGTGCTCGTGCCGAGGTGGCGTTCTCTGCGTTGTGTTCCGCGTCGTCTGCACCTACAATGGAAAAGTTGTTTGTCGCTGAGGATACGAACATACCACCCAGTAGTACAGTCCTTGTCCCCGTGTCCTGTGCCGCTGTTCGTGAGTCTGCAGTTCTCTTTTCACCCTCCGAGACCGTTCAACACCGCAGTAATCTCACGTTGCCTTTTGCCGTTCTCGACATGACCAACGGTGCCACATCCTTATTTGTTACGAATCCGTTGCCGGTTCCCTCAACCTTACTCCGTGGAGAATGTATCGGCAGAATTCAGGCGTTCGACGTATCCTCTATCTTCTGCCTTGACGACGTGGACAACTTCCACCTTAGTGCCTTGACGCCTTCTGCTAGTACGCCTGATCGACCGCCTTTAAGTATGTTCGGCTCCGCCATCGACGAAGAACTTGCAGAGGTGCACCGCGCGAAACTTCTTGCACTCCTCAACCAGTTTCGAGGCTCGTTTGATTGCCAGAAGACGTCATTAGGCCGCACGCATACTGTTCTCCATCCGATTAACACCAGCTCACAAGCGCCTCTGCGCCAGCGCCCTTACCGCGTATCCCCTGCTGAGCGTCATGTGATCGCCGAACAAGTCGACGACATGTTTCAGCGCGGCATCATTCAGCCGTCCTGCAGCCCCTGGTCGTCGCCTGTTGTTCTTGTGAAGAAAAAAGATGGCTCAATCCGCTTCTGCGTCGACTACCGCCGATTGAACAAAGTTACGCGAAAAGATGTGTATCCCCTGCCACGCATCGATGATGCCTTCGACTGCTTGCAAGGAGCCGAATTCTTTTCATCACTAGACTTACGGTCCGGTTATTGGCAGGTCCCTATGGCAACATCCGATCGCCCGAAAACTGCCTTCGTAACTCCCGATGGGCTGTACGAATTCAATGTTATGCCCTTCGGCCTATGTAATGCCCCAGCTACATTCGAAAGGATGATGGACAGTGTCTTGCGTGGGTTGAAATGGAAGACGTGCCTGTGCTACCTGGACGACGTCGTCGTTTTCTCCCCTGATTTCGACAGTCACCTCCGTCGACTTCACGAGGTACTGAGCTGTTTGACGTGCGCAGGCCTTCAGCTTAACATCAAGAAGTGCCGATTCGGAGCTCGCAAACTCACCATCCTGGGCCACGTAGTCTCTAAGGACGGCGTCCTTCCCGATCCGCAGAAACTTCGTGCTGTTGCTGAATTCCCGAAGCCTACCACCGTGAAAGCGCTTCGCAGCTTCCTTGGTCTATGCTCATACTTTCGCCGCTTTGTGCAGAACTTCGCTTCTATAATAGCACCACTGACGAAGCTGCTCACCGGCGATAGCTGTCTGGTTGGTCGCCGGCGTGTGATGAGGCTTTCGCAACATTACGCCGTCTCTTGACTTCACCGCCCATCCTACGTCACTTCGACCCTGCCGCTCCGACCGAGGTACACACGGATGCTAGTGGGATCGGCCTTGGCGCTGTCCTTGCCCAACGTAAGCTGGGCTTCTCTGAGTACGTAGTTGCCTATGCGAGTCGTGCCCTTACCAAGGCAGAGTCCAACTACTCGGTTACCGAGAAGGAATGTTTGGCAATTGTTTGGGCGTTGCAGAAATTTCGCCCTTGTATGGCAATTCGTTTGATGTCGTCACCGATCATCATTCGCTCTGTTGGCTGGCTTCACTGAAGGATCCGTCGGGTCGACTTGGACGTTGGGCGCTTCGTTTGCAAGAATTCGATATTCGCGTTCTTTACCGCTCCGGACGCAAGCATGCCGACGCCGACGCACTTTCCCGCTCGCCGGTGTCTTCTGACGTTGCGCCTGTTTCCCTTTCCGCAACTTCCAATATCACTGACATGCCTTCCGAACAGCGCAAGGATCCCTGGATCGCCTCGCTGATCGACGTTCTTTCTGTGCCTTCGACGACACCAGCCCCACCGCTCTCTCGTGCCCTTCGTCGCCAAGTACCTCATTATGCGCTCCGGGACGACATGTTGTACCGCCGCAACTACCAGCCCGATGGTCGAAAGTGGCTTCTTGTTATACCTCGCCATTTGCGCTCCGATCTGTGCACGGACTTTCACGCAGACCCACAAAACGCGCATGCTGGCGTTTTGAAAACGTATGATAGACTTCGCCAGCGATTCTACTAGCGTGGAATGTACACATACGTCCGCAAGTACATTCGTTCCTGCATTGAGTGTCAACGCCGGAAAACAACTTGTCACACACCTGGCCCATTACAACCTTTGTCGTGTCCCGCTCGCCCGTTTGATAGAATCGGCATAGACCTGTACGGACCCCTTCCTTCCACCCCTGCGGGCAATCGGTGGATTATTGTGGCCGTCGACCATCTCACTCGATATGCCGAAACCGCCGCTCTTGCAACAGCTTCAGCTCGCAATGTTGCCTTGTTCGTCTTGCGCCGCTTCGTTCTTCGCCATGGTGCGCCACGTAAGCTGCTTAGTGACCGAGGGCGTGTGTTTCTTTCTCAAGTCATCCAAGAGCTTCTCAGTGAGTGCAATGTCATTCATCGCGCCACTACAAGTTATCATCCGCAAACTAATGGCTTGACGGAGCGCTTTAACCGAACACTCGGTAATATGCTATCCATGTACATAGCGTCCGAGCATTCTAATTGGGACTTGGTGCTTCCTTTTGTGACATATACATACAACACAGCCACGCAAGCCACCACTGGATTTTCGCCTTTTTTTTACTATACGGACGTGAGCCATCTTCCACACTGGACACTATACTTCAGTACCGCCCGGATGCATCCGAACACCGCCCAGTCTCAGAACTTGCTCAATGTGCCGAAGAGTGCCGCCAACTCGCACGCTCATTTACATCCGTGAGCCAGGGTCTTCAAAAAGAGCGCCTTGACCCGGCTGAACCTACCCCTACCTTCCCTGTTGGCTCGTTCGTGTGGCTTTCAATCCCGTGCCCCACCCCTGGTCTCTCCCGCAAGTTTGTCGCGAAGTATCATGGTCCCTACCGGATCGTTGAATGCACATCGCCGGTGAGCTACGTCGTCGAGCCTGTGACACCTCCCACCGACAGACGCTGCCGTGGTCGTGAAACAGTCCACGTGGGCTGCTTAAAGCCCTACTACGACCCTCTGGTGCTTGCCTCACCTTGAGTCGCCAGGATGGCTCCTCTTCGTCGCCGGGGCCAATGTAATGGGGAAGAGAGTCCGCAGCCATTGAGTGAGGATGACGAAGCCCAGCCGCCCGGAGAGCGCGAGACAGTGACCGACGCTCTTGGACCAAGGCTGTTGTTACGTATAGTCCCTGCTTGTAAATAAACCCCCTTACAAACTTTTCATTCCAAGATTAAATAACTATTTTATCGCTCCTTTTTAAAGCACCGCAAAAAGAATTAAAACACGAGAAGAACAAAACAAGACAGGCGGTGACTGCTAATTGGTGGTTTAATTGAGATATCAAAAAATCACCATATCTCTAGGGATGCGCGAGTGTGCCGGAAATGTCTTTACACCTCCTTCTTCACTTCCATATAGATCAACACTGCTCACTAAATGTGCACTCTGGTCCTATCGTTGTCGTTGTTGTTGTTCCTCTGCACAAGTGACACATACCCGCCTTGGGGGAACTGCCAGGAATTCGGTGGTTTGCACAAAATGGGCGAAGGAAGTTTAGAAAAAGAATACACTGGGGAAAAAACGTATTGTGCTCGGTGTTCGAAGTGGAACAGTCGTCGGGCTAAATTGAATCGAAAAACAGATAGAACTTCGATGGCTTGACGCGAATTCCACGTTCTGACAGCCTTTTGAGAACTGCGTCAAGGTTCTTCAAGTGTTCTTCCTTTGAGCGACCCGTAATTAGGATATCGGCAATGTAGTAAAACACGAAGTTGAGCCCCTTCAGGAGATTATCTATTATTTTCTGCAATATTGCCGGTGCCGAAGCAATTCGGAAGGATAGATGATTCACGGCGTAAAGACCCTTGTGGGTGTTAAGCGTAAGGCACCGTTTTGACTCTCCATCCATTTCTACTTGCTAGTACGCCATGTTAAGATAAATTTTAAAAATTGCTGTCCGCCAGCGAGGGCCCCAAACAGCTCGTCGAGCTTGGGTAACGGGTAATGTTCTATTCTGTTATGGGGTTCAGTGTCAGCTTGTAATCACCGCATACACTTATTGACCCGTCCCGCTTCAAAACTGACACCACTGGAGTGGCGTACTCGCTACTCGTTACCGGTTTGAATATGCCCATCTGTTCTTGTCTAGACAACTCTTGCTCAACAGTACTGTTTAGAGAAAATGGAACGCTTTGAACTTCAAAAAATTTTGGCGTCTTTCCGTCTTTGAAAACAAGACTTGCCTTCTCACGTCGGATGGTGCCTATCTCGTTCTTGAAGATGTCCTTATAGCAGTCAAGCAAGGTCTGTAGCTCGGGAATTCGTTGAGCGCTTAATGATGTCTCACACAGTAGCTGTTGCAGTCCGCGAACTTGACTCCAATCGAGCCAGTTGCGCCCGAACAGGGCTGGACCGCTCTGGGGAAGCACGTATAGCGGCAAGTACTGGCACTGATCGTTGTGCTCAGCTCTAAGAAAACAAACACCGCATGACTTCACGGGTTCACTAGTAAAAGTCCTCAGCGTCAACTTAGTTTCCTTAAGAGGTACTGTCGGAAAAAGTGAGCGGAACTGACCCACGGACATTACCGAAACAGCGGCTCCCGTATCAGGCTCCATTTGCAAGGGAACACCCTCGACAATTAAGCTGAGCATGATGGGGTCTCCTTTCTCTACCTCTTTCGTTGCAACACTTTGCAGGGGCGGTTCTGACGGTTGTAACACCCCAACGTTCTGTACTGTTCGCTTTCGCTTCGGCTGCAATTTTCCTTGCCGCCTTAGGCAGGCTTTCTGAGAGCGCCCTTTCTTGTTGCAGAAAAAATAAGTCGCATTGACGTGCGGACACGAATTGGTAGTGTGATTTGAGTTACAGCGGAAGCATTTTGTTGTTGCCCTGGTGGGCACCCCGAACCTGCTTTCAGGCTTCGAATGAGCAGCTGTAGCGTTAGCGAGCGTAGCTTTCTAATCTGTTGCGCGGTCAACGGCTCGTTTAAACGTTAGGTTCTTGTCTCCCGAAAACAAGTGACTTTGAATGTCGACTCTGTCCAAATGGCACACAAATCTGTCTCGAAGCGACTCGTCAAAAAATGCACCAAACTCGCATGTTTGCGCCAATGTCCGTAACTCCGCCACGTACTGTAGTGTCGTTTCATGTTCCTTCTGACCTCGACGATGAAACTTCGCTCGCTCACCTATGACTGACCGTTCAGGGGCCAAATCTTTACGAAGCAGCTCGCACAAGCTTTCCAGTGTTGAGACTCGGGTAGCGTTTAGGCCGGTGATCCTTCAGCCAGAGGGATGAGTACGTCCGGGAGTAAAGCGAGAGAGAAAAGGGGTTTATTTACATATTTACAGTGGCTCCAAATATGGAAGCACACTCCATGCGGGAGCACTTTGAAAGTCTCAGCTCACTACATGTCTGAGCCGATATCAGAGCACGTCAGGGCACACCACTGCACGCAAGGTGTCTCCTTATAAAACATTCGTCTTCCCTAGTTTACCCGATTAGGGAATCAGATGACCTTGATGCGGCCAATCACAGGGGTCGTATTGTTCACCGAACTCCGCCTCAAATGTTTCACCTTCGAAGCAAGGACGAGACAATCTGGAAACAGGGGGTTGACACTCCTTCCACCGGTCATTGCCTTTGTCCGAACGTCACTGCCGATGTCGGGCCAGCGTCGCCAGGTAGACGGCCGCTGATGAAGGGGGTGGAATCGGGGGAAGCACCCAAAGAATGCGCACTGCCGAGTTGGGGCGCTTGTTTGCCCATCTCGTCGGTATCGGGCACCGTCGCCCCTGGGCGACGCTCATGAAAGGGCCTGCCTCGATGGGAGACAATCAAAGAATGCGCCCGGCCGATTCGGGACTCAACAGACTCCTCCCCCGCCGGAAGATCCGACCTGAGGGTGACCAGCTGTCAGGTTGCCCGAAGCGTCGGTGGTCTGTCGAGAGCTCAGGGTTTTTTCTTGAAATTATGGCCGATGACACATTCGAGCACGATATCCCAGCATTAACCTCGTTGTGGCCTTCTCCCTGGGAATACACAAGCACACACACAAACCACAGGGCACAGGAAAGCGCCTTCCAAACCAACCAAAACCAACCAAAAAGAAAGTCTGGTTTGGCTAATTTTGCATACTGTAAAATTCCATGAGGCGGTGTTGCCGCCAGTCTTGTCATTGTGCCTTTTCTGCGTGGCCGAGCCTTTTCTCACGGTGAGAGCGGCTTCTTTTTCTGTTGTGAATGGGTAACTTACTAGCACAGCTGAAATTATTTTTCTCTTTTGTACTCCCTTATGCTACCACACAAAGTGTACTGTCAAACATTCGTGTGCATGTAGTTCCGGCTCAAACTGCACCAAAGACTCAGTAAAACTTCCCAAACACCAGATGTCCAACTTCTGCAATAATATGTCACTGGTAGGTTAATAAACATAGCTTTCTGCATAAATTACCAAGAGTCAATACTCCTATTTACCTTTTCCGATGCAGATCTCGTAGCGGCATGACGGAGCCAGCCTTAGATAGCAATTTCAACAACGAAATTGTCAAATTTATTAGCAATCTTTACTGCAACAGTAATTAGAAAGCATTGGCAAAACATATATAGTACCACAAGCTTGCCAATTCGAGGCAAACTCTTTCAGATGCGCTCTGTTACGAACACGATGCTTTGTCCAAAGTACGTCCTTGGTTAACACGTCTTTGATGTACATTAGACAAACAGAATAGGATGCAAAAGGACGTCTTTTGAACTGCCACATGGTTGGATGGAAACAACTTTATTAAAATCCGGCGAAGTTTAAGTATTCAGCACAAATGGGACATCCCTTAGATGTTCATAAAACGTAGTTTTTTTTTTGTCTCAGACATATCAACCTTACGAGTACGTCTTATGTACAGCCTCCCGCATTTTTAGTTATATCGCGCGAGCGTCCATCACGCGTCATTTTAGCGCCTTTCAGCGACGATAATAGGCGAGGCCGGCAGAAGTATTCTCAAGTGCACTAAGCACTCTCCTGTGCAAGAGTCGTCTAATGCGATGTTGCCTTCTGGACGACGTACGACCATATTATAATGTTCTCGCTCGAAATAGCTAAAAATGCGGGAGGCTGTACATTTGTGGTTTACTGGGCCACCACCAGCCCGTAGAGCGCGACGTCAGGCTGCTGCATGTCTGCGAGTGCGTTGTGCAGGTTGTAAAACCGTGGTTCTCCTAGTTCACGTATTCCACCATGTACGTGGCGCACAAGTACGCGTCCGCAATGAGCTGAATGTCCGCTCTGGATTGTAATGCGAAGACAATCCAGGGGTTGAAGGCGTTCACAAGCTTTTGGCGCGGCTCCCATGTTAGAAATACGGTCGTTCAGTTGAATGGAATTTTAATCGAATTGCTCTTATTCCTTCCACGTGGTGCAACGGTCTCTCGGGTTAAAAGCACCGCAGCAGCATGATGAGAAGTCCGTATGCCTATCTAAACGCTCAAATAGACTTCCTCAGGGTGGATGCCGTTGTGAGTCAACCTCCTCGAGGCGCCGATGTATGTCGTTGGACTTGGCGCGCAGCACCTCGAGCTCGATGGGTTACCACTGCGCTTCAGGGTGGGCGTCTTGCTCAAGGGCCAAAGTGGCACGCGGAATCGGCACACCTTCTTGTCACACGTGTAGTGTGTGAAACTGTGCTGGTGAATTTGGCATCGCTACCGCTTGAGCAGATCACTATCGAAGCACTTGAGTGAGTCCACTAGGGCGTCTCATTGGGCATGTTGTGGCGGATCTTCTTTTCAGATGCCTTGTTGAGCAAGTTGAGCATGTGCGCTTGGATGCGCCCCTTCTGCTGAAACTCGATTCGCTTGAAGTAATGCATGACTGGGTGCTTCCCAAAGGGGAAGGTCTTCGTGCTGTGCGATGGGTCGCACCAGATTGTCAAAGTAGAGTCATTTTTCATGGGGTCCGACACAAGATAATTTGTGAGGAGTTCCGCCTTGTCGGCATATCGGTGAACGCGTGGCGGTGCACCTCCACGGGCTCCTCTCGATGACTGTCAGTAGACACTCGTCCGGCAGCTCCGACACACTCAGGATCAGGAAGACATGGCTTTCCGATTTGTCGAACCATGGCGAACATGTCTCGCTTGCGTTGCGCCCAGTAATAGATGGAGTTAGGGTTTCCTTGGGGGAAGGCAAAGTCTGATTGCAGACAATCGTCGACGAAGCTTTGAAGCGGAGCCGCAGAACTTTTGTTACCATCAACAAGACATGGCATGGCACGATGCCGTGACGGTTCAAGCGACGGATTTTGCTGATGGCGAGTCGAAGACCATCGGGCTCACGTCCAGGCAGATGCGCCGCGCCTTGCCAAGGTAGATATGGGGAAGCGACCGCTCTTCGGCGTGTTCGTCGTCAGTTCTTCCCGGGACTGCTGGTCATCCATGGCCGCTAAACATTGTACATGTTTCCGCCCACAACGATATGTAGGTTTGACGAACCTACATATTCGAACTTCGAACAGCTTTCTTGGTGCGGTAGGTCCGATAGGCTGGCACTCATTAACTGGACGATTTTAATAAGCACTGCCCTGTTTGCGAGTAACCTTGGTAGGTTCCGGTCGATCAGAGCAACGATCGGCGCAAGAGGAAAAGGAAAAGGCGTCTGGCAGAGGTAGTGGAGCCAGGCGTTCAAGTCTCCCTTGTGCACCACATCTGAGACGTACATGGACTTCAGGGTCTTCATCTTTGTTAGATTGACAAATATGTCTGCGTCGTCCGAGACATTGCGATTGAGACACTCGATCATTTTGCCCACGGTGTTAGAAGTACAGGTAGAACGACGGAGCGCCGCCGCCGTGCACTCGCTGCGTCGAACTTCGGTACCTCCGCTCCATCACGCCGCGAGATGGCAGGAGCGGTCGCGTGGCCGACATCCGGGCGAGCCGGCCCCTATTGCGCATTTGTGGACGAGCGTTCGCCGTCTAGTCGAAGCAGTTATCGCCACGTTGCGCCCTTGTTTTCATTCTTTGAGTGCGATGACAAGCTGTGCTCTTCGTGTGAGCAAGCCGTGAAATGGGCAAGAAGCGTTTTTTTTTTTTTTTGCCATGGTACAAATGTGGCTACGAGATGTGCACTGAAAAAGTGTCGCTTTTTGCTGCACCCCGAGAAACGGACCGCCTGAAGATATGGCGCCATGCGATTCCGCGCAAGGACCGCGTGCTGCAGTCGACTGACTACGTGTGCGAGAAGCACTTCAAGCCGAGGTGCGTGACGAAGACGTCGGAAGCAGTCTACAGAGGACACGTTGTTGTGAGTGCACCGCGAAAGGCGGTTCTGGCAAAAGACGCCGTGCCGACGAAGTTTCCCGACTGCCCTGCTCATTTGACAAAGACTGAAAAAGAGAAAGGCGCCTGCGGACCGTTCGCACCCTCCTGCCACCAAACATAGCCGTGTCAGACTGGAAAACTTTTTCCCCGTGCGAGAGCTACGCTTGTAACAATGAGAATATTTTGGGTTTTACGTGCTAAAACCACGATATGATTATGAGGCACGCCATAGGAGGGCTCCGGAAACTTCGACAATCTGGTGTTCTTTAACGTGCACTGACATCGCAGTGTACACGGGCCTCTAGCATTTCACCTATATCGAAATGCAACCGCCGCGGCGGGGATTGAAACAGCGACCTTCGGTTAGAAGCCGAGCACCGTAACCACTGTACCACCGCAGTGGACTGACTACGCTCGTAAAACTCCACACATCCAAATGGACGTGTTCCTTAAAGGACCAAGTAATAATGCTGTCTCTGGGCGACTATAAGACACAGACAGCAGGCGCGTAGCCAGGGGGGGGGGGGGGGGGGCTGATGGGGCTTCAGCCCCCCCCCCCCCCCCCGAAATTTTTTCGTGCGGGCATGCACCACCAACTAAAACTACCACCGACGCCGGCAATCATTCTGGATTTTGTCTACAATGTCTTTTTCACGCTCGAAAAGACATTTCGGCACGAACATTGCGAACTCGGGCTGGATTTCGTGACAACGCCCTTGCACCTGGAGTCACGTAACGCAAGGAGCCCCATCCGAGCACAAACTTTCATCCGCTTTTCGATAGCGAGCGGGCGCATTGCGGCATCTCGCAGCGGCCGCGGAATATACGGAGCGCATGGATTTCAATTACGAAACTTTTTGGGTATAAAGTTCTTTATAAACTTTTGACGCGAAAGGTGCGCTGACATTTCCAAAGGCATGCTTTAAAAGATTTTCAATTATAGAACTTTATGGGGTTAATGTTCTTATAAACTTGGGCCAACATGCGCGCACCAAAACGCTCGTGTCCAAGCCGTTCCATAAATGGAAGCGCGCGCTCGCAATCTCCCACACACGCGAAAATACTAAATATCACCGTGACTGTCAGCTAGCAGCTGATAATTTTCTCCAAACATTTTCAGGAAGCGTGCCCAATGGGATTGATCAGCTGGACTAGGGCAGGCAAAGTAAAATATGACAAAACAAAGAAAAGTAAATGGCCCATTATTGCGATTTTTTTTTTTTTTTTTTTTTTTTGCGGGCGACAAGGTCTGGCTCTCCGTGGCCACAGGGACAGGGGCCCTATGGATATAAGCAATGCTCCTGCTGAAAATACAGGCATTTTCAGAGTGCTTCTTCGTATGCCAGCTGATTGTGGCGGTACATATCTGAAGAACCATTTGGAAAGTTGGCCCAGTAATGCCTCGTATTTAAGCCCAGACGCACAAACAAAACCAAATTATAGAAATTTGTGGGGACATTATCAAAGAAAGCCTATATTCAAAAGCAGGTTGCTTCTCCACACTTCCTGACGAAACGACGGACATCGCTGGAATCGAACAGCCTACTGTTTCTGCAAGGTACCTAAACAAGTATGCCAACGACATGAAGGGATTGTTTTAGGTTTTAGCACCGGAATAGATGCCCGTCTCTCATTGCGACAGCAGGTTCTATGTAAATGTGTAAATACTGCTGCAGCTTCTAGTCACCCTTCCAGTGACCACTGCCAGCACAGAGAGAATATTTTTTTAACAAGAGTTTACTAAAAAACTACTTGCGCTCTACAATGTCTGTGGAACGCATGGTTAGGCTGGCGCTTCTATACAGCCACAGAGACGTCGGCATCAACGTGTCCGAAGTCATTGACCGCTTCGCTCAACTTTCCCGCCGAGAGAAGTTTGTCCTTTAGATAGCGAAGCAGCAAAAATCAATGCAAGTAAAAAGCACTGTTCCTTCAGGTCCATAAGTTCTTAATTATTAAAACGTATGACCGTTCATTAGCTTTTAAAACCGCAGAAATTTTCGCCGTTTATTCTAGCAGTTAGCATCATGATCACAATTATCACGCGAATACAAAAATTACGAGTATACCAATAACCAATTTTGACCGACCTTGCTCATTGAAAGCCCGGCCCACGCGGCGTTCGCCAAAAATACACTCGGATATTGGGTAGTTCAACTTGCCGCATCATCTGTGGCCTTCGCTTGTCCTTTTCTTTCATTTTCAGCTACCTGCTTTTATTTCTTTTTTGAAACGAAGGAATACCCTCCTTTAATTTTGGGTGCAGAATAATTGTTGGCGTTGTGCAGGCAGTTAAATTAAACATTTTCGTACTGATTTATGCATTATTCCTCTATTATTCTACCCACATGGCGCTGTCGCGACCGCTGCATGGCCCAAGTACATATCACTATTTCTGCGATCATAGTTATGTTCTTGCCTAGATCATCTGTCTTTCTGTGCGCAAAGTTACTATCTGTGACTGAGCAACATGTTTATTTGTCTTATTTGACGCATTATATACACTGACGTTTGCTTAAATACGTAGATTTATTGGAGACTCATACGTATTTTTAAATATCTTATTGCGAGGTTTTGTGTATACAAGCAGTGAACTTAGTTTCCAGCGACTCTTTTTTTGCCCTTTAGCGAGTTGTATCTTCGCATTTGTATATTCCATTCTATCTTCGCAATTTCTAATACATACTTTGCAGAACTCCCACTTTTTATTGGTACTCACTGCTGCGAGTATTATCTCGGTGTAATTACAATACACGACGAGTTACAGCTGCTCCTGCGCAATCGATTGCAACGAGGGATAGCGTCATTGAGGTTTCTTCCTGGCCGTTGCATATGTATAAAAATGTAAACAAGGTTATTGAATGACAAAGATTCATCAAAATGTTTGTCCTCAACTTATTCATTTCATGGCCTTTACGCTTTTCATATAAGCTGCATGCACTGCTTTGCTGGTTTCGAACTGATATTAGAGACTTTTAGTATTGCGGAAAATGCTTGCGTTAGCGTTAGCGTGTAACGCACGCTAAATCTTTGCGGAACGCTGTTCGATAGAGTTTTAGTATAGCGTAAGACAACGATGCGCCGCTAAGCGCAAAACCATCTAGCTGCGAGTAGTCAAAGCAGCAAACTGAGCAGCTCGACAACCAAACTAGCCGTGTGGATCCACGCCAAGCCTTGAAACGAGCCTCCATGTCAAGCACTCGGGCCGAGGGTGCCACCATGTTTGCAACGCTAGAAACTTAGCGAGCGTTTAGCGTATCCGCTATATTTGAAAAATAGCGGATGCACGCTACCCGCAAAACTGAAATAGCGTTCTGAGCATGCGCAGTCTGACCCGCTATTTTATTGCGTTTAGCGTGGTGCCATTTCCGCAATACTAAAACTGTCTATTGACCCTTTTCGCGGCAATCCCGTGGGTGCTGCCATATTTGATCACGTGGTGACGCGTCCATTGCTTGCCTCAACTGCCTCCGTTGCCTCCTTGTTTACAATGGAAGTGTATGACGCCGGTGCGGCTTAGAAAACATCTGTTTTCGGAGATATCATAGACGGTGACTAGATGGACGACACGAAGCTTTGATCACAGCTTCGGAGAACATGCAAAAGCGCTTTCGGAGCTGATTAAGCTATGTCCCAATGGCATAAGCAGCGTATATGGTGCTTGTTCTAGAAGCGGGGCTAAATATGAATTCCAAGCTGTCCGATTATATATTCAGTCAGGATTAGTGTGTTTTGCTCTTTGTTCTTTATTGGGCAAATATTTTGAAGCAGTGGCTTGTCAGTTTCTGACTCAGTGAAGTTCCTATCTGATTATTTTCTGCCTAATCACTCGCGGGTGTTCTCAGTTCCGGATCCGATAGATTTGTTCTTGCTGCGCACAAGGCTTCAAACGTAGCTGTTTTGTACATTGTAATACCTTGTAGCAAATATATATTACAGTTAGTATCTTGTTTACTTTTGTGGTCTATCACGAAACATTCACCTTCGACCATTAGTGCGCTATAGGTGTAGTCTGTCATTTATTTTGTGTATACAGTGCGCATATAATCAAGTGTAAGTCCATTCACTTATTCTTGATACGTCGGCGATAGAGTGGGCGTAAGTTTTCCTGCCATTTGGACAGATGTGTATAGATAACGTGCGCGAAACATAATATGACAGGAAGCGGTGCTACTCCCTTTGTCATTGTTTAACGAGTGGTACTCATTCTTGCCGACGTTATGGGGATGAAGCCCTTTCTTTGAAGGTTAGCGATACAAGGCTGGCGGATGAGCAAATTTCTGTATCCTCGAGGAAGGCCGTACATCACGAAGTGCCGGTAACACGTTCGGACTGTTGCAGCAGCAGTCAGCGAACTTCGCCACACAGATTCATTATATTCATTAACATGCCAGTCACTATTTTTGCAGCCAACTTCTGCACACGTCTTCAATCCACATTATTCAATCTAGCATGATTGGAGCACAGTGTGTTAGCTAAAACTCAGTTGCATTTCCGACAACTGATCGCACAGAAGCAAGGTAGAAGCGGTAATGGTTTCGTATTCGTGCGCGGTCGCTGAGGAGAGGTATGGCGCACCGCCGTGAGCGCCATCTCGTTTCTCTAAAGCAAACTGCTCCCCGAATAGGGTAAATAGTTCTAAAGTTCATGTGATGTTTTCGTTACTTATTAATTAGACAAAAAAAATGTGGTTGATCCCTCTTATATAGGAATCGGTATAGAACACGAAAGTGAAACGTGTCTTCACAGAAGTAGTGTAATGTTTATTGCACATTGATATATAATGTCTATTGGTGTTTTGTGGCTAAAGCGCCCTTAGGCGTTGATGCACCCACGCTGACGCCTGGTGGCACGTCTCCTCCATCACGACTACCAACGTCGATGACCATGAGCAACCGTCGTGCATATGGAAGCTGCACTACGCTGCACACGCTAGCACAACGCGAAAGACGAAGCACGTAACTGACACACTAATACAACGCGCAAGACAAAGCACGTAACTGAATCGTCACCGAGTCAAATCAGCGCGTACAGCGCGTCGTAATTGCAGCCTCCGCGATCAACTTCAGAAACATTTTCAGAGCTAATTGCGGAGGCCACGCTCCGCTGTGCTGAGTACGGTGAACGCCACCTAGTAGTGCTTCTGCGAGAACGCGTTGGTAGTGCTTCTTGATGCCAGCGTCCCTTCGAATGCTGGCATCGAGGCGTCGTAGTTCTGAGACCACCGAAGCGTTCACTGTCGGTGCGCGTTAGTGTCATAATGCAGTACTTCTCTTTTCTGCTCGTAGGCGGCGGCACCGCCCCGAGCAAGAGCGCGGGTACACGGAGGAGTGTTAAGCCCCAACCAGACGTACGCGTTGGAACGCGTCCGCAGGCGCCGTGCGCCTGAGAGAGATTGTGGTTGTGAGGAGGAAGTGGCGCTATTTTCTGCCTCGTCCTCTTCACAACCACAATCTCTCTCAGGCGCACGGCGCCTGCGGACGCGTTCCAACGCGTACGTCTGGTTGGGGCTTTAGATATATAAGGCGCGTCTGTGTAGCTCTCTGCAAATGCGTTTGTGGCGCAATGTGTTAAACGCTCGGCGATCTATCGTCGCGGACCGAGAGGTCGTGGGTTCGATTTCCAAATTTTGCATGTTCGTGGAACTTTTTCTTCTGGTTTCTTTCTTTGTATTATGTTCGTGTATGTTCGTGTGACGTATTTCCGTGACGGAAATACGTCAGTGAAGTCTTGGTGGACCCCGGCAAAAAACACTTTCGTGTTAAAACGCGGAAGCATTGATATCAGTTATTTCTGCCACAATTTTTGGGGCATATGAATTTATTCTTTTATGACAACATACATATTTTAATGGACAGTGCATAGCTTTCAATAATTCGTTTGCAGCATCTAATATACAATGGAATTGGCAATGCAGTTGTTATTCATGCATTTGATCCCTCTACAAATTTTATAAGGAGGAGGCCGCGCTGCAACCTGAGCCCCCCCCCCCCCCCCCTCCCCCCGAACAATATTTCTGGCTACGCCACTGACAGATAGCGAAAAATATCACTCGGATGTCAACAGAGAACAATCGGAAATACATACCCACCACTGTAAGTATGTCTCCCCTTCTTGCGGTGCCAAACCAGGATGGTTTTTCATGCCCTAAAGCGTGATCGGTGCCTAAAATGTTGCTGCTGGCACGTCGCTAAAATTCACTGTTTTATGCGCGACAAGCTAGCGTTAACACAGCTTGTATTCATCACCCATTTTTTATCCGCAATCAACGACGGCTAATTGCTTCGAATGTTTGAGTCGGCAATCGACAGTACGTCTTGCTGCTCTTAGACTACGGCTAATATGTTATATTTGTCTAACTCGGTGAGCATTAGTTCAACAAACAGAACTAACTTCTGTAATGTATCAACGCGACGTCACTGTCATATGTTAATAGTGACACGTATACATGTTTATCCTTTCACCGGCTGTTAAACGCTATCGCTAGGCACAGGACGCGCCTGCATGTATCGGTAGTTTCCCGAACGTTATCGATGCTTCTATCCATTCTCTCTTGTCACCGACGCTCATGTAAGTCTCATTGTATGAGCGACGCGAATAGTCTAGAACTTTCTCGAAGGCACGCGGGTACCAGGGATTAATCTGGAACCTTCGATGACTCATGTATAAAAGCCGACGCGTTTAACCACTTTGGGATTTTCGACGATCGCCGACTGCGTTGCCGCTTTCGTTGTGCTTCGAGTGTAGCTTGCTTCTTGTGGGCACAGGTTCGCCCTATAAAGGATAAGTTTCGTCATAAACAGTTTTACGACTGTTTACTTCAGCGTCACTACTACGTGACATCTGGTGGAGGTGAACAATTTCACATGTCCGAATGCGAAGGCATCCTCCTATCGCCAACCTTC
This sequence comes from Dermacentor silvarum, assembly GCF_013339745.2. Classification (NCBI taxonomy): domain Eukaryota; kingdom Metazoa; phylum Arthropoda; class Arachnida; order Ixodida; family Ixodidae; genus Dermacentor; species Dermacentor silvarum. The sequence goes on from NC_051159.1 coordinate 20,220,979, forward strand.
TAGGTGGTGAACTGAACATATTCAACCGATATCTATGACGGTATCGTCAAAATGTCGTATTTGTTCGCCATTTTTATGTTTTTGCGCTCGTTATTGCGTGAAGGCTGACTTTTTTATTTATTTCGAGCGGCGTTCGCGACCCCGTTGCGACTATGCATGATATCTCGCCTCGGCCACTGGTACTGTTGCGCCATCTTGGGCCCTCTGCACAAAACGCAGACCTAAGTTCTCCCTTCCCGGAGGCGCTGTTCGTACACCTTATATACTTCTAACACCATAACTTTGCCCATCTCTCGGAACGTTTACAGCTTGTCCCACTAAGCCAAACTCTATACACCGTGCATGAGGAAGCAGATGAGCATGAAAGTGATGCACTGGGACACCAGTCTCCAGCCGATAGCGTTGAGAGAAGGCAGCTGTGCCACGTTTCGGTGGGTACGTAAGACCGTTGGACCGGGACAGGCTCGGTATCTCGCCGTTGTCCAGGCTACCCCGGCACGCTGCACACAACACGAGATGGCGCACGTTCTCGTCAGAAAACTCAGGCGCTAGGAGAAGCACGAACTCTGCTTGCACCGGGGACACATCACACACACTGCACGACGTACCGAAACAGTCGTTCTGAAAATGTCGCTCGAAGTGCTTGTCTGCGCATCGGTTGACAGTGCGGGTAGTCACGGGGTCTGCCAGCGCTTGCTGTCCCGCCTTCGCAGCAATGGCCCGTTCCTCGTGCGTCTCCTCTGCGCGGCAATGGTGTTCAGTTGCTCGCTCTTGCTACAACCAGGCGGCCCATTCCTCGTCCGTCTCCGCAGCGCCTCCTACCTGGCTGCCTGTTTCTCATCTGTTTTCTCCGCATGGCGCTGAGGATCCCGCACTCGCTCCAACCTGGCTGCCCATTCATGTTCGGTTTATAGCCCGCGCTCGGTCCATCCTGCCTACCTCTTCCTCTCCTTGTCGCGGCGCTGCTGTATAGTTCTTTTTAAAATGTTGCTTTCTTTCGTGTGTACGTGCTTGTATCGGGTATATTTGGTTTTGTTGAATAGTCAGAGGGTCATATGGTGCCACCTGTTTCAACACATGCAATGGTGTGGGCCGTTGTCTTTTTAGCCTAGTAGTAGGTTGGAAGTTATAGTAGGTTGGAAATGGCATGGTCACAACTGTATTATTGGGGTATTAGTGTATTACAGCGAAGCTATTAAGGACTCAGTCTTCGATGGTCACGTCCGGCAATAGAAAAAAGCTCTCATTGGCCGTATGCTGTATGTGCGAGTGAAAGCGCGCGGGGGCAATGGACGCGCGCTTTCACGGGGAGCGAACGCACGGCGGAGAGCAAACGTGAATTATGTGCGAGTGAAAGTGCGCTAGGGCGAGGCAGGGGGGTGAATCTTCCTATACCTCCCATTGGTTCTCCTATAGCAGACGTTCAGTCGACGTTAGCGCCAAGGTGCACTTCAGTTAGGCCCTAGCGGAAGGATGACGGTACTACGGTGGCGAAAAAAAGAAAAAAAAGGAAAAGCGGCGCGATTTTTTTACCCTCCCCCTTTCGCTATAACACTTTTTTTTCTTCCTTTTTTTAAGATAACGTTGTTCCGCTCGTTTCCCCTTTCACTCTCGAATTTCCTATCCCTCTCTCATGCTTCGCGTTTGCTCACTCGCTCAGTAGCGTTTGCTCACCGCACGGCGGAGAGCAAACGCGACTTCCCAGTGGAAGGGGAGCGGTGGGCGAGGAGGGCATCGAGGCACCTAGACTGTGCGTGTGCGTGCCCGCTCTCCCACTGCGGCGCATGCGCGCAACCCTGCCGGCCTCTGCCGCCGACTCTCTCTGGGCTCTCGCCTGCCTCTCCCCTAACAGTGTCGACAACGGCGTTTAGCCGTTCCGTCATGTAGCCAGAGTTTTGACAGCGGTTGTGTGCGGTCACTCAAACAACGCGCAGAACTGTTGTCGATGGCGGCGGTGTTTTGCTCGCGTTCGAACCGAACGCGCGTGGCGTTGGTGACGTGTTTATGAACAACGTGCCAACCTTTGCCGTACACCCTATGGCGGTGTACCATAGCGACCATAAGGCCATGGTCCCTGTGGTCACTAAATAAATGAAAACACCAGATCATATATATTTCTCATTCTTTACTAGTTCAAATAGCCAATTACACCATGACATCTTAATAGTCATAATTGGAAATACATAATTCCCACCATAGTACAGCTTCGCTCGTCTTTTATTAGTGTATTTAGTGAGTGACCATCGATGTCTGGGGTAAAGGGCGGACATCAAAGTAAAAAATGCCGCTGTAAGTTTCCAAGTGACGGCGGAGGTCAGCAGCTTGTGCAGGAAGGTCAGTTGCAATGATCTGGCTAAGTTCGGCTGTTACTAGGGTAGGTGAATCGGAGATTCCTTAAGAGGGCGACGCAACTGTTGCCCCAAAAGCCAATATATCGCAATCGTTGACAAGCGAAACGTCGCCCAAGGACGTGCCTCTGGGAACAATTTGATGCGAACAGTTAAAATTCAGGACAGGGAGCGAAGTCTGATTGCCTGTAAGGGTGAGCACGTTATGGGGAATGACCAAGTTCTTTTCAAACAATATGTCAACGGTGGGACATAGCACATAGACGCCGTCAGGAACAGATGGAAACGACACGAGAGTGACGTACGTACTGGCTTGAGGGGACAGGCGGACGTCTTCGGCAGACAATAACCGTGGTTGTGTGACTGGTGGACTATAGCAGCCGTGGGGTAGCTCAAGCTGAATGACACTAGACGCGCAGCCAAAGCGGGCTGAATAGGACGACAAAAAGTCTAAGCCGAGTATAAGGTCGTAGGGCCATTGTTTCAAAACAGCAAACACAGTGGTCAGGCGCCTAGCGATGCCAATGCGAGCAGTACGATAGGTGTTCCTCCGTCGTCGACGCCGAGGGTGCGTGATGCAGCGGGTGTGATAACTTTGTTCATGCGTAGGCGAAACTGGGCACTGATCACGTATATGTGCGCGTTAGTGTCAATGAGTGTGGGGACACTGACGCCATAGACTACAACGTCCATCCAGTTCCGTTTGGTCGGCAAAGTGCAGAGGGTTTTGCGGTCGAGCCGTCAATGCAGCGTCACCTCCGGGAGCTGCATCGCTTAGTTTTCCGGAGACACGTGTCGGGGCCTGCATCGGGGATGGTGGACGACGAGCCTGCGGCGATAAGCACGATGGTCGACGAGCTGGTGGCGAACGGAACTGGTGACGACGGAATGACGACGAGGAACTGTTCCAAGCGGCCCGAGCGTCTTCGTTTGATTGTTATCGTTCAAATGGAGGCTGGTAACGACGCTGGCTCTGTTCGGGGTGATAATAACCGGCGAATGGCGGTCGTCGAGGGGAGGAGAAAGTGCGTTTGTTACAATGGCGAGCAAAGTGACCCATACGCTGGCAGGCAAAACAAATTGGCCGGTCGTCTGTGGTGCGCCACTCGGCCAGATTTCGGAAAGGTTCAGGATACCGCTGACCAGTGGATGGTAAAGGAGCATTGGGTAGCTGTGAAGGGGCAATGGCGCATACAGAATGAACTCCAAGGTTAGCGAGTTCTGCGCGGACTGTTGCCTGCACAAAGTTGTTCGGATCACTGGAGCGGGAAAAAGGGTCTGCCAGAGCCATGGCTTGAAGTTCTCGCCGCACTAGTCAGGTCGTTTGATGATGACGGTCGCTGCATTCCTCGCCTGTCGTCCCAAGAGGATGTCGCAGCTGTGTTCGGCAGACGTGCGAACGGCATTGCAATGCGGCGGCTCTTGGCCTGCTCGAAGCATTGACACTCTTTTATGACGGCCTGTACTGTCTGACAATTTTGCAGATGAGTCGATTGATATCCTTGATTGAGTCAGCGATATCCTTCAGTACATGACCAACCTTATCTGACTCAGCCATTTCGCAGTCAGCCTTACGGCACAGAGTCAGCACGTCCTGGATGTAAGAGAAGTATGATTCTGTGGACATTTGGACGTGGTTCGCTAGTTCTTACTTAGCAGCGCTCTTGCGCGCAGCGGGACGGCCGAACAAGTCCCTAGATTCTGTTTGCAAGTGTCCCAGTCGCTAAGCTCTTCCTCGTGGTTGCCAGATCACACCTTCGCCGTGCCTGTAGGCAGAACACCAATTTAGCCAGAATGATCGTCGGAGCAGAGCCAGGACAACTGTCGGAGTTGTAGGCGTTGATGTGGGCCGCGCAATTTCGGGTCCTGTTTCGTCCATCATGTTGTCCAGTCCGAGTTGAAGACCACTGCGAAGCTCTGTTGTCGTCTCTCGTGGTTACCCCGCACCTCCACCAATTTGTTACGATGCGGAAGTCACAGATAAAGACGTATTTACAATAAATAAAAATACGCCAATGATATATAAACAAGATGGCTGTCGAGACCGATTCCACCGCCACACGTCAAATCGTCTTCACTGGCGCAAATCTCAGTTGAGCCGTAACAATATGTATCAGGAATATTGCTTTTGTAACACAGTCAGAGCCTGGGCACGTGTTTGAACACGTGTGGCCCTGCGTCATACCTTAAGTCTGTTCAGCATTTATAGCGTTTAAGACAGTGCAGAAAAATAATTTGTGGCATTTTAAGGATTCAGGATCTATGCGTATCGGCCTCTGTTTGTAGGTACATTCTTTAGAATTCTCAGTGTCAGCATTAAAGAAAGCTCAGTCAGTGCATCATTAATTAAGAAAAACGGTAAAGCGTGCAGCGGTCGGGGTGTCGCTCAAGGTATACGCGGGGAAGGATGATAATCGAGAGGAAATCGAGTCGATCGACAGACAATGCGACGTCGATCCTAGACTAAAGAAAATAGAAGATGTCCAGGGTGAGCTTGTGAAACGGGTCGAAGATCTCAAAAACGAGCTGAATACGGGGCGAGATTAGTGAAATCCCTAAGGGCTGATATTAAGGGGTTCGGGAATGAAGCCCAAATTATCCTATTAGGTGACATGAATACCCATATACAGGATCTAGATGGTTATACCGACAAAAACGGGGAGTTAATGCTAGATCTTCACCGTGTCCTTCCTCCCCCCCCCCTCCTCTCTCTATCTCATCTTTCTATTCCCTCTTTCCCGTCCCCCAGAGTAGGGTAGCCAACCAGACGCATTTCTGGTTAACATCCCTGCCTTCTCTTTCTATCCTCCTCCTCCTCCTCCTCCTAATGCTAGATCTCATTGAGCAACATGGCCTAATTATGATGGCCAGATGACGTGGGAGGTCGGAAATGGGCAATCGACCATAGATTACAATCAGTTGACAGAAGGAGTATCTGATGAGTTGAGAGAAATGGTCAATGATGAGGAAGGGTAAGCATCGGGACAGACCATAAGCGCATCATTTTGAAAATTGGATATGCAGTTGGGAAAGAGAGCAAGGAGCGAAGAATGGCCAGTCCAAAATTGAGCGCTGAACTAACAGTTATAGTCAGAAGAGTCGAGAAAGAACCTCGCAAATGGCCACGTGAAGAGTGGGAATATACTGAGCTTCTAAGTGTAATGACGAGAGAAATAAGGAAATAGCTTAAGTAACAGGTTTGCTGGAAAGTAAAAAGAAAACCGGATAGCTGGTGGCACAGGGAGACACGGAAAGCAATCGATGAACGACAGAAAGCATCACAATAGCATAGGCAGCCAAAAAAGCACAGTTGCCGCAAGTTGACTTCACAGAAAATGGGAAATTTACCGGGAGAAAAATTCAATAGTTCAAATATTGGTTCAAGCAAAGATAAAAGCTGGAAGTGAACGTTGGTTATCAGAAATACGTGAGAAAAAAATGTCACAGTTTCGCCCTAAGGGCGAAGCAATGAATGCGATAGCAACACAGCAATGTCATACGAAGTAAGGTGAGCGGCTTTGGTAGCAATATGAATTGTAGTAAACATGAGCTGATTAAGTAAGCAGGTGTGCTGCGGTGTAAGTCGACCGACATGAAGAGAGACTCGATGACCACGAGAAGGCGCGTGTGAAACGGTGGTGTTGATGAGAAGCGCTTCCCGTGGGCAGCGCGCGCGAAGAGACACACCTGTAGCGCTGCACTGCCGATCCGGGCAGCATTGCATGTGTAGCGTGCGTTGGAAAATGTGGCCCGACTATTACTAACTGAATGAACAAGCGTGCTGTGAGCGCGCACAAACAAACACGAATAGATCACACTGAATGACTGCAGACAACGACTGTGAAAACGCTGGCAGCAAGCATACGCCGCAGCGGGCGAAGGTACGTGCGGTCTATCGCTTCAACGGAAACTGAGCGGCAAATGCACGGCGCATAAAGGTCAGAGCCTTGTGGAGATAAGAGACGGTGCGGACGAGCGACGAGCGCGGTTGTTGGCAAGTGCACCACCCCCCCCCCCCCCCCCCCCCCCGCTCCCTCCGGCGCTGGCTTCCTGCTTCCTTGCTTGCGCGTGGGAGATGAGTGCGTTCGCTCTCCGTGATAGCGCGCGTCCCCGCACGCTTCCGCTCGGGCATACGGCGCGCGGCGAAGATTTTATTTATAGGGAACCTCACGCCGACGGCGACGGCGACGCCGACGGCAGAATTCTGGTTGAAGTGTCCATATAATTGCTATCGCAATAAAAAGCTTACAAGATACCATTCGAATGCCAGACAGTTGGCGACAAAGCAGAATGACCTTAATGTATATATAAAATTAACTCACACAGACCATTGAGCATTACATCGGTAATATACAGCTCAGCAATGCGGGCGAATAAATTAGAACTGCAAGCATGGGCAGAGCATGAGGGCATGTTGGGAGGAGCTGAGGATGGCTTCAGAATTGGTACACGTCTGGATGATAACCTATTTGTTCTTACTCACTGTATCGAAACATCCAGGAAATGAACTAGACCGTCATATGTGGCCTTTTTAGACATTACCGGACCGTGTGACAACGTAGACCGCCACATCCTGTGGGATATTTTGGAAGGGGGAAGGCTTAGGTAACGACTCTATACAGCTATAAAATACAACTTGCGTTGAATGGGAATGGATGAGGCGCGATGAGAAAGTTGATATCTACAAGGGACTCAGACATGGGTGCCTTTTATCTCCGCTGCTTTTTATGGTGGACGGTAAGGATGGAAAAGGCGCTAGAGGGAATCATTAAAGGGTTTAATCTCTCCTACAAACAGGCAATGTATTCGCTGTGTGCAATGTGTTCGCTACCCATGGAAGGAGCAAAGAAAGAATGGGTTACGCCAAAGCGACTAACATGCAGAGGCGAGCTGTGGTACGATGAAAGTAATGAAGTTGAAAGAATATTTTCTTGCGAAGGTCAGCCTTGCAGCACAAGACTACATAACTTAGTTTCGCCCACTAATTTTGTTCACCCTTGTATCAGATATTCCAGACCGCATTGTGCTGCAATGACGCTGAAGGAGTGCATGCGTTAACGCGCCACACCGACAACGTAGTTTCCTGAGAATGGCATCAAACGTCTTTCGTAGTATGCTGAATGCCCTGGCAGAAAGAAAATTTGCTTGTCTGGCCAACGCAGCCGGGGACAGAACACGCAGCATGCGCTGTACAGCGAAGCACAGCATTCCAACGCACACACAGTAGATGGCCAAGTGCTGCAATTCGCTGTCATAAAAGCGCTGAGAAATCATTATGAGTGCGCCACAACAACGGAACTGCAATGACGCGAAACCACCGCCATACACGCACGTGTACACCCTGATGACTAGTAGACAACGCCAGGAGCAATCCACCCTAGGCGGCGTGATGACTGCGACTCCGCTCGATTTCGCAGGGCATAGTGTCCTGGGACATTCCGTAGAGACTGTTCTATGAACCTGCCGATTCAGATATCAAATACTCGAGCAGAGCCAGTCGGCCCACAGCTTCAAGTTACCGCCAAGTTGCGCGCGCACGCGCGGCGCGACATCGGAGTCCCCCCTATTGACGTCTCCCACGAGAAGGCGCCACTCGGGGCTAATATTAGCCCGCGGTCCCTCAGACCTGCCTACCCGTTCCCCGTCCGGCTCCTCAGCGCGGCGCTGGTATTCGGCAGCCCACACTTGCTACGTGGGTGTTCAGTGCGAAAGGTTACGCGAGGGCATACGTATACAGGACAGGTGCTATCTACCGAAGTTTTCGAGATCGAGATACGTAATGTGTTATATGGTATGTTATAGGATGGTATGATATTTTACAGCCAAGCTGTTTATGGATAGGCTTGCGTGCATTTTTGGTGTTCGTGTGCAAAAATGTCGGCTGATCCTGGTGACTGTGTAGAAAGGGTCTAAGGGCAAGGACACATACCCCTGCGGACTCGGGGTGCTGGGCTCCGGGACCTGTAACGCGCCCTTGAACCCGGGACCTGTAACGCGCCCTACCCCTGTCACAACTGGGATCCAAAGAGGTCCCAGAAACAAGGGTAACAATCGGATCTTAGCCTAAAAGGCCGACCCGTGTCGTCCATGTCTACGTTCGCACCGGCCTCTCTTTAGCGGCGTTCCAAACGCTTGCGTGTCTAGTTTCCTGCCGCTCTCCCAGGTCGGCGACACCGTCAAGCGTGTGTTTAAGACATGGTGCCGTTCTCCATTTTGAATTTCACTTCTCTTCTGTCGCCGTACTAGGGAGGCCGCGTGTGGTGTGCACTCCTGGCGACGATTGCATGCATACTCCTCTCTTTTCCTGCCGTCGCTCTTCGTAGGCGCGTTGCTCCTCGGGATTCCGGACTATACGCGGCGTCCCCATCCTTTGTCACCTCTGTGTCGTGTGCTAAAGAGCTTAGCTAGTCATCCACCTTCACAGAGTGGAATGGCTCACAATTTTAAATCTGACGAAACGTTGATTTATGCACGCGTAATGTTGACGAAATTTGTATGATAGAGTTGATATTTGATATCAAAGTTGCGTGACAGACGTCGGTCGTACGTGCTATCTCCCCAAAACTTGAGCATTTTTGTGATAGCGGAATGAATGGCTTTCTCGCGCATGCGCTCTGTTCCTGCGTCATTTGTGCCACTTCAAGTATTATACCAGTATGATCATCCTTGTGTTTGCGAATAACTAAGGTTTTTTCCAACGAAGTAGTGCAGCCACATGTGCTCGTATGCTGTGCCAAAAAAAAAAAAAAAACATTTGCCCTTGCGCATGCCTGTTCACGCAACCACTCATTAGGGCATGTGCCTGTGTGCCTCACATAGTAAGCCTCGAAGAAAGAGACATTTTGTGCACAACCGATTGTGGGCATTTACCGTACCGGGTCCTATGTTTGACCTTGCAGATACCTTTTCGTTAAAGCTGAGAGCTTGTGTTGGGCTGAAAAAACTAACTGCACGCCCATTCGTTGGCGAATCTGCTTGAAACAATTGGACATCTGATGCATGTTTCAGAACACTGCGACATTGTCGCGCTTTTGTGTATCCCTTACATTCCATATCGCTGCTGTAACTGCATCGGGCATTTCTTTTCCTGCGGATAGACTCGGCGAGGAACATTGAAAGTTGATTCGAGTAGACAGCGGCTTTCAAGCGAAGCGCTTCAGTTTTGAAACGGGCATTGTGAACTCCTGCTTGTCCAACGTCCTCCAACATACCTTCCGTCATTCTATAGACACCAGTCTTCAATCTCAAGTAGTTTTCCTCTCGGTTATCGCAGAACGGATGCGGGCGCTGTGAGTGGCAGGCGACATGCACTCCTCGGTAATGTAAAGGTTCGAAATTGGTATAAAACACATCTGTGGGTGGCAACCAAAAAATCATCGCCATTTCAACGTCATATGTGACACTCATATGAGGAAGTCTAAAAAATAACGGGATATAGCTATCGGCGCAATTTCAACCCATCTCTCCTTCTTCTTTCTATTGTATTCTTTTTGTTGTGTGTGTTAACGTTCAAAAATTGCGCTGATTGGTGCCACGTGTCACCAACTTGCTGATCGCATGCCTCAAGCTTCTACTGCGAGCGGCCGTCGGGGTCATATGTGTTGCTTTTCTCGTGCGTTCAACGGCCCAGGGCCGTATACTGCGGCCTCTCCTCTCAGCTATGTGCGAATGGACTTGAAAGCGTTAAAACTCAACCTTTTGATGCAGTTCTTGTTCGTGGCGATTCACGACACAACAGTAGCGTCAGTGACGACATTGCGTCTCAAGGCACTGCGCTTCGGCGCTCGCTTGCGCTTTCCGCATAGGTCTGGCGATTGAGGCGTGGAACTATTCAAGAACGGTGTTGTAGAGGTATTGTGAATATGGAAGACAAGTTGCTAGCTACACACGAGAAAAACACGCAATAAGTGCCAGGAATAGGGGAAATATGTGTTTGCCTGCGTTAGCTACGCAGCCAACTGAGGCAGGTTGGCTGCGTTCTACTAGATTTCATGCCTCATGCCAGCAGGTGGCGCCACACTCCGGCTCAGGAGGCCTATTGAGTATTGTGTGGTGATTGTGTCTCGGTGGAATTCGCAGGGCGAAAAAGGCCAGGAAGGAAAAAGAGGCAGTGACGGCCAAACGGGTCCGCAGGGCCCTCCCGGACTCCAGGGCCCACCAGGAAGTACAGGAGAACAGGGTCCTCCGGTAAGCAATGCAAACGAAAGGAAATGTGCCGTGTACACTTTGATCTCAGGAAATCTCAATAACTGCAGCTGAATGTTTGTAATGATGAGTGCTATATTCGGTACAATGACAGACCAGTGTTTCGCAATGGCGATCGGAGAGCACTGGCAACGCTGGCATGAAGCGAAAGGAGGAGGAGCGAGCAAGATGGTCTCACGATTTCTGGACGCTTCTTTCGTTGCTGTTGAGGCGGATATATTTTGCTTAACTGTGGGTTAGAAAGCGATGCGTTATAATTCTCGCGAAACTGCATATCTATCTGAAGGTGTTGTAAAAGGTACACACGGCGGAAGCATCATGCCGGTCCTCAGTTAAAGTTACGTTAGCAAAAATGGAGTAGGCAAAATGGCTCGAAGGGCAAGTGCAGCGCGGCGAGATGTTCGTGGATGACTGTGTCATAGCTATGATTGCTCTTTTACGGATTGCGACGATGCAGCAAAATATAGTGCTTCGAGTCTATGAACACTGTTTTATATTGAACTGAAAAGGGTACAGCTTTACTATGCGCAAGAGCGAATCACACACGAGAGATACTAGCACGCGTTTAGCACTTGCTTAGAAACATTATCGCGTATTCTGTAGGTAGTGCCTTGAATATTTTTGTTATTTGACAACATCGCTTTGAATGCCGCTATGAATATGGCAATATCCTTATTGTTTGGAAGAAGCAATGCTTGACAATAATGGGCCGGTTACCACCAGGAATGTAGTATCCTAGGCGATGAGCTCGCCTAATTTCTTTCACCTGTCCTAAAGTAAAATTCAAATGGACAGATTACTGTCGAATGACCAGTTCTTCGGAGAGATCAATATATTGAATAGGGTTAGTATCATTATTGAGTGGTTTTTGACGTCATCAAAGTGTGCTGCATGATTACAGACTTGGTGGACCGTTTGGCCGGTGTCGGTTTGCACAGTTCCCAGGTGCTACCTAAAGGGTCGATTTGCTTACTGCTTATTTCAACGCTACTTCAACGTTTACTGAGTGCACACAGGCCGCTGTTGCTCATTTCTCGAATCTAGGGGCTCATTTCTCTCATCTAGTACTTCTTAAAGAAGTTTGAACTGCCCTGCAGATAGTTTTCTTAGATCTGCTCACACAACCGCCGTACCGGGTCCAGGGTGCATCTCGACATCGTCCTACAGCTGCAGCAGGGAACGTACAACAGTAATGCACTGACAACTATTCATTCGGCAATTTTACAGATGTAATTGCTTGATAGTTTTGCAAAAACTCTGTTTGATCAGTCAACCTGCGTGGCAAATAGTAGCAGGTTAGTGGATACTCAACGGCAAAGCCACCTAGTTTGCCGAGCCCACAATGCAAGGCTCACAGATGCGATCGTTTTATACCTGCTGTGAATGATGATGTCGAAGCCCATGGTCCTTGATCAAGGACCAAGGACAAGGAAGACGGTACTGGCAGCCAAGTAGAAGCGTTGACGTTGGCGGCGGAGAAGTGCGTCGCAATCGGTGCAGGATCATCATTGACGAGAGGGGACAGTGTGTACACAGGTAGCGTGCACGATGGAGTGAGGAGGATAAGCCAATGAAAATACATCAGGATGACAGCCTCGATAAACACTTGCATGGTGAATAGTTGGCGGTTAGGGAATAATGTAGCGACACAGCCAGCGAGCCAACCTGATGGGCCCCTCTGACCTGAGCACTTCCTTGAATTCAATGAAACACGCAAATATGCAAAAATCTAGGAATGCCCGATGCTAAGGTAATACCTCACACCCCTATCTTGCGGATAGCTGTGGATAGCTGTGGTATATCATGAGCACTCTAATGTGTCACACTAGAGCGACTCATCACGAAACATCGCTGGCGCCGGCAGACCTGTGTAAACAGAAGAGTCGCAAAACCTCTCGCGGATCGTTGAACAGTGACATGAGATGTCACATGCTAGGTTTCCAGTGTAGTGCTTTGCGGTGTAATTGTGCAGGGCCAACCAGGCAAGGAAGGTCCTTCAGGTCTCCAAGGACGGCCTGGCGACAAAGGACCCGTTGGGCCACCGGGACAACCAGGGCCACCGGGCATCCAAGGTTTGCAGGTACCCAGCTCTGTCACACTTTTGTGTGATCGTTCGACCCAAGTATGGTGCGAGCTGAACGCCCTGTTCTTCGAATGTAGTTCTCAAGAAATAAGGCAGCACGAGAGCTTGTTTCACAGCGCCGTCGACAATTTATCTGTAAAAACAGATAATAGTACCCTAGTTGGGTGTATTTTCTACCACGTAAGTTGTCAGGGTACCGGCGTATCTCAGTAAAGCATTCCCCTTAAACACTCCTATCTTGAGCAGAGGGATATTGCATTTTGACCTTGCAGTGCCGCTGAACTAGAAGGACCCTCCTGGAATTCCTAATGCTTTCTTGTCACAACCAGTCTTCACCTTACTCAAATCGTGCCCAAATTCACTTGGTTCAGTGAACTGTTTTCTTATCGCCGCGTTCTTCTTTTCTCTCGCAACCAAGGCCACTTCTCCACATTGTGGTTTAGCTTACATCCGCATCCATATACATGGGAAGATTGAATTGTTGTGACATCCACTGCGTCGATATCGAGGGCACAAGTTTGTTGAAAATAGAAAAAAAAATTTATGACCGTGAGCTAATACACGCATTTTTTTGTTAAAATAATAAAAGTGCATACGTAAGCCAAGAATCGCTCACTTTACACCATACAAAATATAATTACATTGATAAATCGTTATAGGCAGGGCGGGCCCGTTCAGAGTGTTTCACGTATGATTTTCCTGCCCTTTCGCTACGTTGTGTCTCAGTTTTAGCTGCTCTATGCGATGTTTTGTTGTTTGCTTTTCTTTACATTTTCGCTTCTGTTTCAGCATATGTTGTGGGTAGATGTCAATAAAATTTCAGTGGTGAGAGAGCGCTCACATCGTCCTGTTGTCTCTTTGTCCCTTGTGTTTTGTTAAACGTTAAGTCTCTGAGCTACCTCTTTTTCTCTCTGACTCCATTCAATTTTCCAGGTTGAAAGACATGATCTGCCCTTTAAAAAAATGTCACAGTTTCGCCCTAAGGGCGAAGCAATGAATGCGATAGCAACACAGCAATGTCATACGAAGTAAGGTGAGCGGCTTTGGTAGCAATATGAATTGTAGTAAACATGAGCTGATTAAGTAAGCAGGTGTGCTGCGGCGTAAGTAGACCGACATGAAGAGAGACTCGATGACCACGAGAAGGCGCGTGTGAAACGGTGGTGTTGATGAGAAGCGCTTACCGTGGGCAGCGCATGCGAAGGGACACACCTGTAGCGCTGCACTGCCGATCCGGGCAGCATTGCATGTGTAGCGTGCGTTGGAAAATGTGGCCCGACTATTACTAACTGAATGAACAAGCGTGCTGTGAGCGCGCACAAACAAACACGAATAGATCACACTGAATGACTGCAGACAACGACTGTGAAAACGCTGGCAGCAAGCATACGCCGCAGCGGGCGAAGGTACGTGCGGTCTATCGCTTCAACGGAAACTGAGCGGCAAATGCACGGCGCATAAAGGTCAGAGCCGTGGGGAGATAAGAGACGGTGCGGGCGGAGTGACGAGCGCGGTTGTTGGCAGAGTAGAAGTGCGCCCCCCCCCCCCCCCCCCCCCCGCCGCTCCCTCCGGCGCTGGCTTCCCGCTTCCTTGCTTGCGCGTGGGAGATGAGTGCGTTAGCTCTCCGTGACAGCGCGCGTCCCCGCACGCTTCCGCTCGGGCATACGGCGCGCGGCGAAGATTTTATCTATAGGGAACCTCAAGGCGACGGCGACGCCGACGGCAGAAATCCGGTTGAAGTGTCCATATAATTGCTATCGCAATAATAAGAAAAGCTACTCAAGCGCATCAAGTTTTCTTTTAGGAATGAAAGAATTTGCGCAACCGAGAGCCAGCTGAGAAGCTAATATACACACCTTATTGCGTAGCTGGATGTACAGCGCACACAACTGCAATGCGCTTTCCGCATTCCATCTATGTGTTAAGCCCTAAGGTCAAGTAATCGAGATATACCAGGAATAATTTAATATCACAGGGTGCAAAAAAACAATAAAAATTTGTTTGGGTCTTGAACCGACAATGATGTAAAGCAATATACAATGCATAAAACCATAATAATGTGCTCTTTCTCATCACTGTCAACTGGTGGAGGAATTTTCATCGTTGACAAACGTTCTGTAGATAAAAAGAAGGCACAATGTAAAGTAACAGAGCTTATTGGAAAAAAAAATATCATCGAAGTGTGCACGCTCCATTTTATTCATTTAAAGCACCGCGCAAAATTTCTCCGCATGCCTTTTAACATTTTTTGGGCTCCTCGTGTATCCCGCGTAGTTTGTGTTCTTGCCACATACTTTTTTTTTCGCCAGCATCTATTCGTTCACCTCTTATCGGTACGGGCCTTTATGTTCAGTCGCCGCTATTGGCATTATTTTTGCGGTATTATACATTATTTCGACATCTCGACATCACTGTCGTGCAAGTCTGATGTTGGAAACAAAGGTGACTGACTTCGACTTTGTAAGTACACGTGAGCGTAGGCTTTAAGAGAGCACAAGTTATTGATACACATAATGTAATTGTTTCCGCTCATTTACGGGAAACAAGTGAATACAGGCTAGTTGTATGTGGTATGCAGGGTCCGCCGGGCAGTCCAGGCCCAACGGGTGCAACTGGAGAACGTGGCGAACGTGGCGAAGCCGGTCCGCCCGGTGTTCGCGGCCCACAGGGCCAGAGAGGGCCACAGGGGGCGCCTGGCCCACAGGGTTTCAAGGGCGACCGAGGCGCTGCTGGAGAAAGGGGATCCAAAGGTCACCGGGGGCTGGTCGGGCTACAGGGCTTGCCGGGATCAGCGGTGAGCCTTATGCGTACACGCGTCAGTAGATCTTGTTAATCCTATGCTACCTGTGATCGGAAGGCGGTTCTCCCGATTCGCGCATTGTTACGTTGCTCGGCGATCCCCGCTTCCGTGAGTACCTTGTATAAGTATCTCGGACAAGAGCACCGCTTTTACTGTTGTGCGTCCACTCTAGGATGTGTGTACTTGAAAAGTTATGTTAAAGAATCCTCTTTGGAAAGAAACGACATCAGTAATAACCTCTAAGTACAAAAGGTTCCATGACCTGTTATAGATTTTGCAGTAGACCCTACCTTTGCTCGGATGATGTACATCTAATCTCAGCACTATTTTTTGCCAAAAACTGCTGAATCTTCTGTAACCTAAAGGCCACCATGGCGGCTACGCTATCCTTTGTTTTAGCGAATCTGGCTTAAAGATAGCAAAAAAGGCAATTTGGTTTTAGAGCATAGAAGAGATCTGGTTACTTACACCATAACCTCTAACATTCGTAAGATTTTTTATGCTATGGCAGGAATGTTAATAATGAAGGGCCCGTGGGAAAAACAGACATTGAGGATGTTAGAAAAGAACTAAGTAATATTGTATTCTTTTTATAAGGTACAAACAGGTATACAATTTCTAGTTGTAAAAACCATACATAGAATTTATTTAACGCAACTTTACATTGTTTCTATCATGCTTGAGCACAGGGACCACCGGGGATCAAGGGACCTATCGGAAACCCTGGGCCCCCTGGAGCACCGGTGAGTTGCATACCGCGACAGTGTAGTGGATTTATAAACAATACGATCCGTTGAGATCATTCTTTGCAGGTTTCGTACAACGATTCCAGTACGTCGCATATCTTGGCAGAAGTTATACTTTTCAGTTAACGTGTGTAAGGCGAATCAGCAGTTACTTAACTGATGGATTTCAATGTTCGGTTTAAAGACTGCTCAGCAATCTCTCCTGTCAGCTCTGTCACAGCCCCAACGCATAGTTGTTGTGAGATAACAGTATCCCACCGCCATTCAATTGTCAAATACGAGAACACTTCCGTGTGCCTACTGAGAGGGAATTACATTGTCAAAATGAGTGCCAACAAAGCTGCCCACGAAGCTGACAGAAAAGACAAGTTTGTTTCGAATAAATAACATTTTCTTGACAAGAGCGCAAGGCATAATGAGGGACAGAAAGAAAGAAGAAACCGGAGATGCGGTGCGCCAAACTTCCAATTGTATATTGCGTGTTAATTATTTATTGTCTGTGAATTCAGTACGAAAGCAAGTCACTTATTGTTCGTTCACTTGCCTTGATACTGAGTATTCATTGAGTATTTAATCGATTCATGGGCGTCACCTGATAAACGGTAAAAAGTATGGCCGCTTGTCTGCAGTTTCGCCTATTTTACAGCGTAAGCTCTCATGGGCTCATTCCGATAGCCGTTTCGGGTCGCGATGATGCCGCCGCCGGCGTCCGCCGCGTAACCGCTATCGCCGGAAACGCTAAAAAGTACCCGATTCCCGCCGGCAATAAACCCGCGCCCACTGCATGGAAGCCGGATACTCTACCACTGAGCCACGCAAGCGCTTGCTATCGGGAGCGGAAAATACCCATATATAAGGCAAGCACGCAGGGGGAGACGACTTGAGCCTCTGCCAGTATGGTGGCGCCATCTAGGTAAGATGCCTGCAAACGCAGCGTCTGCAGGCGCAGACGACGATATATGCGATTCAGACGAGGCGCGCAATCAACGCGCTCCCGAGCTGCCGAGCGTCCGCCAGTGTGGTGGCGCCATCTAGTTAAGGTGCCTGCAAAAGCGACATGTCCGATATGTAAGTTGCAGTTCTAAGGCTTGATCGGGCTCAGCAGACTGCTGTGCAGAAAGCATTACAAGCCGCAGCTCGCCGTCGACGCCGGGCAGACAGTTCAGATCGTTCTTGTCAAAACGAGGCGAAGAGACTGCCGCGAAGGCCCTGTAATGCGTGGTGCCCAAATTGGAGCTACTCTTGAGCCGCTCCACCAGCTTACGCTGTGACTGTGCTGTGCGTGCCGCGCAGGCCTGTGAATTTTTACTTCACTCACTCTGCGTAGCGCTAATGCCTAGAAAACGTAGTGAAATACTAAATAGCCGTAACCGCCATCTTCTAACTCGAGCGCGGGCGCAGCGCGAATTTTAGCACTCTTGCCCTGCTATTGAGCTCATTAAGGAAATTAAATAGACCGGATATAACTAACGGGACTAGGTAACCACCCATAGATTTACAACTTCTCCGCCGGTCTTACTAGACATGACAAAATTGGTTGGGAAAACGACACCACGGTAGCTCAATTGGCAAGAGCAGCGCATGCGTAATACGATGACGTGGGATCGTCCCCCGCCTGCGGCAAGTTGTTTTTTCATCTATGTTCATTTCCATGATTTTTTATGATTGCATTATTTCACTTAGTACTAGTAATTTCCCCTGTGTTGTCCTTGGTGTCGTTGTTTGTTGGCGTCTTAAGCTATATATATATGCGCTGCAGCCACATCGCCAGTCGTCCGGGAGGCGCGAGCTCGAGATTGCCTGAGCTGTTCTTTTTGAGACACGCTGCCAGCTGTTCTCTTGTCCTGTATTCATATTAGATTCTGGTGGAGGTTTTGCGGTTTTCCCCCAACCTGGAATTACGCACCCGAACTCTTCCGTCCGTCATGCCTGACGACCCCGCACCCGAACTCTTCCGTCCGTCATGCCTGACGACCCCAGCCCGACATCCCCACCAGTTACTCCAGCCATCATATGTGCCGGTGCCCAGCGTCAGCGGGATCCTGACATCTTCAGCGGCACCGATGAGAAAGACGTTGAAGATTTGCTGGAATCGTACGAACGCGCCAGCAACACCAACAAATGGGACGATCCCTTCAAGCTCAGCAACGCGATCTTCTATTTATCGGGCGTCACCAAGCTCTGGTTCAAAAGCCACGAAGCCGATCTCCGCACGTGGGCTAGCTTCAAAACCAGCATCGCGGACGTTTTCGGTTGCCCTGGCGTGCGCAAGCTTCGCGCTGAACAACGCCTACGAAGCCGATCCCAGCAAACTGGTGAAACGTTCACCAGCTACATTGAGGACATCGTCGACCTCTGCCGGCGTGTCAACCCGACGATGGCGGAGGCGGACAAGGTACGTCCCACCATGAAGGGCATTTCCGACGATGCCTTTCATATGCTGCTGTCCAAAAACCCAGGCACTGTTTCTCAGGTCATTGAGCTTTGCCAGAGTTTCGACGAGCTCTGCAGACAGCGTCTTCTCACACGGCGCCCACCTGTGTCCGATGAAATCCTCGCGAGCGTGGCCGCGGCTCCTGAAATAGACTCCCTGTTTTTCCAGATAAAAGAGTTCGTCCGTGCTGAGGTCGCTCGTCAGCTTTCGCTGCTGTCCTCAACCACGCCACCACCCTCACCTTTGCTGGCCAACCTTCGCCGTGTCCTCCACGATCAAGTTTGCGCCGCTCTCCCTTCTGCCCGCGAGACTCCACCGGTGCCAACTCCCGTTGCTTTTCCCGAGGTGACTGCACCTCTCAGCAATGCCGAGGCTCTCGCATGGCCGCCACCTCAGGCCTTTGCGCCATTCCCATCAGCCGTGCCACTGCGTCCAGCTCCTCAATTCGTTCAGCCGTGGTACCCACACAGCAGTGGACAATGGCGCACTCCTGACAACCGGCCAATATGTTTTGAGTGTGGTCTACCTGGCCACATTGCACGATTTTGCCGTCGCCGCGCACCATCCTACCGCCGTCGCTTCGACACCGAACCACGTACGTTTCCCCATACCCGTCATCCTCCCCGTCTCAGAACCCTGGCCCGATGTCTTCCTGTTCCGACCACCGCCCTCTTGTTGACCGCCGTTGGCCATCACCTCGACGCCGCTCGCTTTCGCCGATGCGTCGTCGTCCTACGCCTGAACGAAAAAACTAATCGTCGCAGTTCCTGAGGCAAGAACTGCGTCACCCACGAACAGACCAAGGCCTCTCTCTTCTCCGACTAATGTTATTGACGTATATGTGGACGGCGTCGCTGCGCTCGCTCTCGTTGACACTGGTGCCGCAGTTTCAGTTATTAGTGCCAAACTTTGCCGTATTACTTGGTACTGCAAGCGCCGACTGCATCACGCCTGCAGCTGCGTGTACTGCTCGCGTTGTGATCAACGGCCTCCTCTACATCGTCGAATTTTTGGTGTTGTGTTCTTGTTCCCACGATCTTATTTTGGGCTGGGACTTCCTTTCCGCTAATAAGGCCGTCATCGACTGTTCTCGTGCTGAAGTGGAATTTTAAACGCTGTGTCATGCCCCACTCCTTGACGCTTGTGAACCTGAAGATAAAGTATTTGTTGCCGAAGACGTTACAATTCCACCGCACTCATCTGCCCTTGCCACAGTGTCATGCAACATTGTTGATGGTGCCAGCCCACTTTTTACGTCATCTGCCATTTTCGCTCGTCGCAAATGTTCCCCGCTGCCTTTCGCTCTTTTGGACGTTCATGCCGGCGTCAGCAGACTGCTCGTCGCCAACCGATGGTCCTGTCCTCTCACGTTGCTTCGTGGGGAGTGCGTTGGCCGCGTCCAGTGTGTCGACCCTGCTGCCATCATTGACATGCCAACTGGTTCCATCGCCACTCATGAGGTCGCCGGAGTGACCTGTAACGCCGTGCAGGAGCCGACTTCGCCTGATGTTTTACATGGCCCCATCGCCGACACGTTGACTGTTTCCCAACGCGCCCAGCTTCTACATCTTCTCGACAAGTTCCGTTCGTCTTTCGACTGCCAGCATGTTCCCTTGGGCCGCACGTCAACTGTTTGTCATCGCATCGACACAGGTACTAGTGCGCCACTGCGACAAATACCATATCGTGTATCCGCGACAGAGCGCCGTGTTATCGATGACCAAGTAGCTGACATACTCAAGCGCGGCGTCATTCCGCTTTCGGATAGTCCCTGGGCATCTCCCGTTGTTCTTGTTAAGAAGAAGGATGGGTCGATTCGATTCTGTGTCGATTACCGTCGTCTTAACAAAATAACTCGTAAAGATGTTTACCCTCTTCCGAGAATTGACGACGCCCTTGACTGTCTCCAAGGCGCGGAGTTCTTCTCTTCTATAGACTTACGCAGCGGCTATTGGCAAGTCCCCATGGCACCCGAAGACCAACCTAAACCGGCCTTTGTAACACCGGATGGCCTATATGAATTTCATGTTATGCCTTTTGGGCTTTGCAACGCCCCCGCAACAATTGAGCATATGATGGACAACCTTTTGCGTGATCTCAAGTGGAAAATGTGCCTGTGCTACTTAGATGACGTGGGGTTTTTTTCGCCCGATTTTCCCACCCATCTCTGTAGGCTGGAGGAAGTGTTACGGTGCCTAACTTCCGCCGGCCTTCAGCTTAACCTGAAGAAATGCCACTTTGGCGCAAGTCAGCTTACCATCCTTCGCCACGTGGTATCTAAACACGGTATTCTTCCTGACGCCGCGAAGCTCCGTGCAGTTGCTGATTTTCCCAAACCTTCCTCCGTACGAGAACTTCGCAGCTTCCTTGGCCTGTATTCTTACTTTCGCCACTTCATTCGGAATTTTGCGTCCATCACCGCTCGCTTGAATCAGCTTCTACGGAGCGACTCGAATGATTACGCCTGGTCGTCCGCTTGTGACGATGCCTTCCAAGAGTTAAGTCGTCTACTGACCTCGCCGCCTATACTGCGTCACTTCGACCCGACAGCTCCCACCGAAGTACACACCGACGCCAGCGGTGTTGGACTCGGCGCTGTGCTCGCGCAGCGCAAATCTGGATTCGACGAGTACGTCGTTGCATACGCAAGCCGCACCCTCACCAAAGCCGAGAAGAATTATTCCGTTACGGAGAAGGAGTGTTTGGCCATAATCTGGGCACTTGGTAAATTTCGACCCTACCTTTATGGCCGCCCCTTTGACGTGATTACAGATCACCATGCACTTTGTTGGCTGTCCACGTTGAAGGACCCCTCAGGTCGATTAGCTCGCTGGGCTTTGCGGTTGCAAGATTTCGACGTGCGCGTTTTCTACAGGTCTAGCCGCCGCCACACCGATGCCGACGCGCTTTCCAGTTCGCCTGTGTCAACCGAAAGCGATAGCTGCCTCTCTGCCGTTGACCAGGTGCTTTCGTTCCCAGCAGGCTGCGACATGGCTTCGGAGCAACGCAAGGATGCCTGGATTAGTGCTGTTATCCGCTTCCTTTCAAACCCTTCGACTGTTCCTCCACCTTCTCGAGCTTTGCGCCATCAAGCATCTCACTTCGAAATTCGGGATGGACTTCTCTATCGCCGGAATTGCGCCTCTGACGTCCTCAAGTGGTTGCTGGTCATACCTCGACATCTTTGTGGTGAAATATGTTCTGCCTTCAAGACTGACCCGCAGTGTGCACATGCGGGTGTCTTCAAGACGTACACCCGGCTTCGCTCCAGGTTTTATTGGCGTGGCATGTAGACCTTTGTGTGCAAGTACATTCGGTCGTGCCCTCAGTGCCACCGCCGCAAAGTTCCTGCTCAGAATGACTCTGGTCCGCTCCAGCCAATCTCGTGTCCGGCCAGGCCCTTCGATCGCATTGGCATTGACCTGTATGGACCCCTTCCGGGCACGGCTTCCGGAAACCGCTGGATAGTCGTCGCCGTCGACGATTTGACGCGCTACGCAGAAACAGCCGCTCTGCCTGCTGCCACCGCTCGTGAAATAGCATCCTTCCTCTTGAAAATGTCTTTTCTCCGTCATGGTGCACTTCGCGAACTTTTGAGTAATAGAGGACGTGTCTTCCTCTCTGAAGTCGTAAACGCGCTCCTTGCTGAATGTCGCATCGTTCATCCCATCACCACCGCCTACCATCCTCAAACTAATGGTTTGACGGAAAGATTTAACCGCACCCTTGGCGACATGCTCTCCAAATACGTCGCCTCTGATCACACTGATTGGGACCTCATTTTGCCATTCATCACGTTCGCCTACAACACTGCACCATAGGCGACCACAAACTTCTCCCCATTCTTCCTCTTATATGGCCGCGAACCTTCGACTACCCTCGACACCATTCTTCCGTACAGACCCGACTCAACCGAATGTACGCCAATCTCTGAAGCTGCCTGCCGCGCAGAGGAATGTCTTCAGCTCGCCCGTTCTTTTACAGCCGTCGACCAATGGCAACAAAAATCTCGACGTGACGATGATCACCAGCATTGTCACTTTCTTCCGGACTCCCTTGTGTGGCTTTGGGTTCCTGCCATTCCTGCTGGACTCTCATCCAAGCGTGTTTCCAAATATCGAGGACCCTACCGTGCTGTAGCACAGACATCGCCTGTGAACTATATTGTCGAGCCTGTCACGCCACCTACGGACCAACGCTGTCGTGGGCGTGAAACCGTCCACGTACAACGCCTGAAGCCGTATTACGACCCAAGGATTCCATGTTCACCATGAGTCGCCAGGATGGAGAATATAATATGAATACAGGACAAGAGAACAGCAGGCAGCGTGTCTCAAGCAGAACAGCTCAGGCAATCTCGAGCTCGCGCCTCCCGGACGACTGGCGATGTGGCTATACAGCGCCGGGTATTCCTCTTCACTACAATATATATATCTTGTGACGTCATGGTCACGTCAAGTGACACGTGCCTGTGTGTAACCTGAGGCACGCACTCGTGGGCGGTAAGGACAAGCTTCCGAGAGAATTGTTTCCTGGCGTGGTCTACAAGATACCCGGCGCAGATTGCGACTACGCAAACATCGGTGAATCGGGCAACTTTGGACAGAGACTGAGGCAGCATCAGAACGATGTTGAAAAGAAACGAACAGTTTCGAATGCCCTTGCCGAGCATACAGATGCAACGGGCCACAAGATTGGCTGGGAAAAGTCAAGAATTATCGCCCAAGAAAGAAACTTGAAATCACGGCTCTATCTGGAGTCGTTGGAAATACAAGAAACACGTCACACGCTCAATCTAAGTGAGGGAACCCTCCTTCCGTCGTGCACGCGCTGTTTGCGTCACGTGCTGAAGAATACATTAGCTTCCACGAATTTTCCTTCACCCCATTGTGAACAAGGCTTCCGTAGCGAAGCTGAAACGTCTTTTATTCAATTTGTAATTTTTTAGCTTTTCTTTTGGTCGGTGTTCTGTCGTTTTATTGTTTCATGTTTCATCCCGGCCTGACGGGGCTTCCGTCGAACCCTCGACTTCATCAACCTTCGCCGGGCGTATGGCCAATCTGTAGTCACCGAAATTCGCCGTTATGTTTCCCTCACAACCCGCAGTGCTGCGTTTCGTGGACACCTGGAGTTCAACCTAGCCTGCAAAGCACGGGGCCTCATCCCGCGCTCTTTGCACCTCAAAAGGACAGTACCTTCCAAGTTTGGCTACAGCGTTGTCGCCAAGACAGAGAGACTGTTGCTACAGGCGAGAATACTGGACTGCCGTGACGCCATCAGAAAACTTGAAAACGAGGCGTTTTTTGCGCGACGCCGCCTGGAGGACAACTACCCGGACCATTTTGCAAGCATCCAGTTACACGCCAGTTTTCAAGCCAATGTACGCGCCCGTCAGTTCGAGTTGGTGCATAGTGTCAAACTTAACAGACTTTCGGATATTGCCAGGCCATACCAGCGGAACAGCCGAAGAACTACGATGTACAACCTTTCCTCGCACAGAGTCGACCCTGTCGAGGCCTCCGTCATGGAGCTAGGTCTGAATTTCAATGTTGCACCTGCCCCGGACGTCAAAAAGGTTGTATGTGCTGTGGAGTGCGCCGTTAACCAAGTTGACCAGCCCCGCCGTGACGAGGCTCGCACCCGCGCTATTGGTGTCCTTTCTGGGCTGCACCGGCGCAAGTTCGTTTCTCCTCTTTCTGCTGACGAACGGAAGGCTGTCAAGCGACTTCAGACGAACACTGGAATCGTGGTTCTTCCCGCTGACAAGGGGAATTCAACGGTACTAATTGACACGGCTGTCTACAAAAGCAAGATATTGTCTCTGCTTGACGACCAGGACACTTACGTGCGGCTCACTCGGGACCCGACCTTGAAGGTACAGAGGGACTTTCAGGCTCTCCTGGCGGACGTGTTTTGCTCCGTAGCTCCCGAACACAAGTCTCTGTATTATAAGCTTCCCTGCCATAACGGTGCTGCACCTGCGCTTTATGGCTTGCCGAAAGTTCACAAGCCTAATGTCCCCTCCATCCAATCATTGACTACACCCGCTCCCCTCTCTACAAATTATTCCGGATACCTGCACCAGATCCTCTCTCGACTCATCGGAAAGGGCTCCACGCATGTGAACAACTCCTACGACTTTATTGAAAAAGTTCGTGACGTCACACTAGACGACGACGAGGTGATGGTTTCTTTCGACGTGGTGTCGCTGTTTACCTCGATAGCGATAGACAACAGCACGAAGGTCACTTCGCTGGCTTCTCCAGCGGCGCTTCCACACGCCGCCAGCGTTTTACAGCGCGTGTCCGCGCTCATCGAGTCTGATGTGCCACAGCGTGTACCAGCGCGTCGGCAAGATCAGCTGGAAAAGGAAAGAGGGCCGGCTTGGCGGGCTAGGCCAGCTGCAGCAAGCGGCAGGATCAGATTTGAATGAAGGGAGGGGGAAAGGTCACGCCCGCGGCGGCAAGATCGCCGGGTTAGAGTGACCTAGAATATGGGAGAGTGTCCAAAGCGCCGCGCGAATGCATGGGAGGAGCGAGGACCTTTTTGTGTGAACTACCGCGCCGCGGCGCTGCTGTACCGGACCCGTGGGCTTTCGCCGCTGCGAAAGCAGCGCCAAGGCGGCGGGCGTCTGCTACGAGCCTGATATTTTGGTTGCTATTAGCCAACATCACGATAATTTGGGTTATATTAAGTACCACGTCACCGCAAGGTAATACCGCAGTGACTCACCGCACAGAGAACGCGTTTGCCGGCTGTGAATACGGGTATTTTATCTATTTCCTTCTAGCTCGCTTGGTCCGCGCTTACGCGGCTGTTTAAGTAACACATTCCGCGCGCTTACTTCATTTAGTTATGCGTGGAATGAGCAACATGAACGTGCTGCAGAAGAAAATAAGCTAGAGACCGCGATAATATCCAAGAGACCGTAGCAGATATGGCTATAGCTCATGCTAACGCTTGTACACCGTATCGTTTCCTTTCTTTTATTTCATGCATTCGATTTGCTTTACAAGACTGCATCCCGCGCTCTGATGTTTCTTTATTAAGGCGAAATCCTTAACTGGGCTCTTGGGAAGCGGAATGTGTCTGTTGGCCAATGCCGCGGTACCAAAAATAAATAAAAACCGCTTAACTCTCGCGGCTCGTTCACTTGGTATATATACTAAAGTATAGTGGATACAGTGGTTACAGAATGGATACCAAGAGAAGGGAAGCGCAGTCGAGGACGGCAGAAAGTCAGGTGGGATGATGAGGTTAGGAAATTCGCAGGCGCAAGTTGGAATACGCTAGCGCAAGACAGGGGTAATTGGAGATCGCAGGGAGAGGCCTTCGTCCTGCAGTGGACATAAATATAGGCTGATGATGATGATGATGATGATAGTGTGGAAAGGCACAACTGTGTGACTAAGATGACTGATGGGTCATGGCATTAGTAACTAGACATACTTGCACTCACGTCACGATTAACGATAACAATATGACGTGGAGCCATATGACGGCGGCCAGAAATCGCACTGATGCTGTGGGTGTGACGATAAAAACGTGTTGAATGCCAATCTCGATCTCAACGTGTCGAACTAACCAATATATCATGAAGAACTGAGGGCACAGGTAAAGGGTCAAAATAGTAATGATAATTTCTGGGGTTTTACACCCCAAAATCACAATATGGCTATGAGAGACGCCGCAGTGGAGGACTCCGTTAATTTCGACCACCTGGGGTTCTTTAACGTTCACCGAAATCTATGTAGACGGGTGTTTTATGCACTTCGCCTCCATCGAAATGTAAGCCGCCGTGGCCGGGAATCGAACCCGCGTCCTCGAGCTTAGCAGTACAACCTACCAAAGCCACTAAGCTATAGCACGGCGTGTATAGGTAAATGGTACGCGAAAAATATACGCGGCAAAAAACAAGACAAACCAAAATAAATGAAACTCTAACAGTGCAACATTGTATACGTATGCCTCATTTTATAATTACGAGCAAGCTTCAGTAAACGAACATGATGGATTAATTACGTATGTGCAACTCGTTTTCGCCTTCTTGTGTTGCAAGAGCGCAAACACTAAGCGAATTTTAACATGAAAGTAATTCGCTCGCTCGTACACAGCAAATATACTTACTGATCAATAACTATGTACTTGTAGTTACGTAATGAAAGAGGCAACAAATCACCAGAACATAAACTTTTCATTTTTTGCTGTTATTGAAGGTAACTATTTTAGGGATATGTAGAATCAAAAGCGGTATTTGGAGTGCATAAAATACAGTAATTTGCAAGATGATTTTCTACTCAATATAGTGGAAGCACAAACATCGTCACGCGCCATGAATGCTTGTTAGTTTACGTAAAAAATCACATGTTACGCAATAACTATGATAAAATGAGAAGTTACATGTTGGTAATTTCAGAGAGGATTCGCGGATTATTAAAACAAGGCTATTGCAGTAATAACTTTTACATAACAAATGAGTAAATGGCTAGGCCAGTAGTAGCTATCTATTCATTTCAATGTAGAAAAAAATATATATTTGTTTAGCTATATTGGCTGGATCGAATGGCTTTTCTTTCGCATGTCTGAATTTGAAAAAAGCTTCGCTCACGGTGGACCTTAAGGTACATAATGCGCGAAGTTTGTATTGAAGAGATAGCGTACAGCAAGAATTGCTCCTGTACGCAATCTCTGAAGCGAAATAAGCCAACACTATTGCGGCGTTAGGGCCGTCTTTGCACTTTATCTTACTTCCCTTACACCTTCTCTCTCTGCTCTGTTCATAGTAAAATATTGTCGTGGCTAAAAATATTCGAATAAATACAAATGCATATAGCTGTAAACCACTACTGTCCGTGAGCGAAAAGCGCGTAATGGTGAGCGAAGCGGTCACTGCACGCACGTAAGTATTTCACTTGACTGTGCGAGTAATTTACTTTTTTCCTTACTCTTATTCTTGCAAGCATGGTGCTATTGCCCGTGTACCCATATGAATAACGTTTCTTTTTTTACGTTCTTTCCTTGCACGGACTCATTTAACGCGTATCTACACACGCACAGTTACCATAATACCGTTCCCGAACTCTAGCACCGGAGCTAGGCCGCGCTGATGAGTTTGATACGTTAGTTGTTGCATTATCTTGCTGCCCAAGCACAAAGAAACGCTCAAAGATGTTGAAGTTACCACACTGTTGAAGTTAAATAGAGTTTAAGGGCTTTGCGTGGAAAATGAACGCAAAAAATGTCACAGTTTCGCCCTAAGGGCGAAGCAATGAATGCGATAGCAACACAGCAATGTCATACGAAGTAAGGTGAGCGGCTTTGGTAGCAATATGAATTGTAGTAAACATGAGCTGATTAAGTAAGCAGGTGTGCTGTGGCGTAAGTAGACCGACATGAAGAGAGACTCGATGACGACGAGAAGGCGCGTGTGAAACGGTGGTGTTGATGAGAAGCGCTTCCCGTGGGCAGCGCGCGTGCGAAGGGACACACCTGTAGCGCTGCACTGCCGATCCGGGCAGCATTACATGTGTAGCGTGCGTTGGAAAATGTGGCCCGACTATCACTAACTGAATGAACAAGCGTGGTGTGAGCGCGCACAAACAAACATGAATAGATCACCCTGAATTACTGCAGACAACGACTGTCAAAACGCTGGCAGCAAGCCCATACGCTGCAGCGGGCGAAGGTACGTGCGGTCTATCGCTTCAACAGAAACTGAGCGGCGAATGCACAGTGCATAAAGGTCAGAGCCGTGTGGAGATAAGAGACGGTGCGGCGAGCGACGAGCGCGGTTGTTGGCAGAGTAGAAATGCCCCCCCCCCCCCCCCCCCCCCCCGCTCCCTACGCCGCTGGCTTCCCGCTTCCTTGCTTGCGCGTGGGAGAGATAAGAGACGGTGCGGTCGAGCGACGAGCGCGGTTGTTGGCAAAGTGGAAGTGCCCCCCCCCCCCCCCCGCTCCCTCCGGCGCTGGCTTCCCGCTTCGTTGCTTGCGCGTGGGAGATTGAGTGCGTTCGCTCTCCGTGATAGAACGCGTCCCCGCACGCTTCCGCTCGGGCATACGGCGCGCGGTGAAGATTTTATCTATACGGAACCTCACGGCGACGGCGACGGCGATGGCGACGGCGACGACGACGGCGACGGCGACGACGACGGCGACGGCTACGGCGACGCCGACGGCAGAAATCCGGTTGAAGTGTCCATATAATTGCTATCGCAATAAAAACTACAGCGCGTAGCAGACGACCCTCGCTTCCCGCGCGCTTCGCCAGCGCGAAAGCCCACGGGTCCGGAGCAGCAGCGGCGCGGCGCGGCAGTTCACAGAAAAAGGCCCTCGCCGGAGCCGGCGCTTGGGACACTCTCCCATATTCTAGGTCACTCTAGCCGGGTCGAGGGATTCAGGGCCGCCTCGCACACGCACGCACGCACACGTGCGCTCGCTTCGCATTCCATCGCGGCGGAGAAGGTGCTTCCGGTCGCTGCTCGCGCAAAAATGACAAAATTTGGGGCGAAATCTCTAGGTGGTCGGAGGGGGAAATTCGTTATATCGAGAGGGTCTCCCGCTGCCACTTCGTTACGTAGAGGTCTCAAATACATGTGCTTCTATGGAGTAACGGCGGAGAATCGAAAAACTTCGTTATATCCAGGAATTCGTTATATGAAGGTTCGTTATAAGCAGGTTTAACTGTAAAAAGTCAAGCTATAGTGATAGAGCGATGCTCTAGAACGTCTAAGGAGTCAATATAATCGCGAACAGAGCTTTAGTAATCGAGAAATTGCGGTAAATGCAGGACGTGATAAGAGATTCCCCAGGGACATTCCGGTACTAAGCCGATGACAAGGCACTCCTCAAAAAATATATCGCTAGTACTTAACCACTCGTATTAAAAAGATGGTTGCGTTGGATTATAAAACGTAACAAAATGCTACTAGTCTACTTCTATAAGATTCTTAGAAAAA
This sequence comes from Dermacentor silvarum, assembly GCF_013339745.2. Classification (NCBI taxonomy): domain Eukaryota; kingdom Metazoa; phylum Arthropoda; class Arachnida; order Ixodida; family Ixodidae; genus Dermacentor; species Dermacentor silvarum. The sequence continues at coordinate 20,250,550 of NC_051159.1, forward strand.
AATCACAGCATATCCACGGGGTGAATGATGATGAGTGGGCGAAGCTCCGGAGGGAATCATCGGATCTCCCGCTTAAGGGGACGCTAGCACAAACGCGTTAGAGACGTGCAGTACTCTCTAGTAAGGGGGAGCGGCCACAGCGTCTTACGCAGCCATTTACACATGCCGGAACGTGCACCGCGTTTGCCGACGCCATCACATGACTGCTGAGAGAGTATACCCCCCGTATTCAAAAACGCTCCTCGACTTGAACTTGACTTGCCACCGCCTTGGGCAGCGCGTTCGAAACGCGTTGAAGGTAAGGCGGAGAGGCCACAGCGTCTTACACCAGCTTCTTACACGGGCCGTAACGCGCTAGCACAAACGCGTTAAGCCCAGACCACACGTACGCTTGCAAACGCGCGCAAGCTCGCGTCCGCGCGCCCACGCATGCGCAGACGGTGCGGCACGGCTCGTACGCGTCGAAACGCGGCGCGATCTCGGTGATCAGCTCCTCTCAGTTATCGCGCGCCTGGGCTGCCTCGCGTCAGCGCGCCTGGCTACGCAGCGACAGCGCGATACATTCAACTCTCAGTTAAGCAGAATTATACCATGCAAGAAAGTGCTTCTTCTTCACTTTTTGTGCTAATCTAACAGCTTCAAAAAGATAACAATTACGTTTATAGATATTAAAGCATCTTAAAGCTCTGCCAACAACGAAATACGAAGTGGCGTCTGCCAAGGTGTAAACAAGTGAGGCCAGTGAGCGCGCGCTGTCGCGCGTATTTGTGGATGCAAACGCGCTAGAAACGCGGCCTTTCGTTAATGTTGGGTATTTATTGCCATCGTGGTGCTTGTGTCTATGTGTGCTTCGTGGCGTAGTGGGCTAACGCCGTGCGCTCGGAAGCGAGGGCTCCCTGGTTCGATTCCGCGCTACGGACACAACTTCGGAATTTTTTTCTCATTTTTCTCAGACTGGTTACACACTACTACTACGACGAGGGACGAACGGGTGCCGCTTTAAGGAGCTTCGCCCCTAAAAATACCTTTTTGGCGTTACACTTGACAACGACGCGGGCGGTCGAAAGGTTTCGTTTTCGCTCGACTCTGCTCCTCGCGCGCTTTGGAGTTTCAGAAGTTTCGTTATCGCGTAGTGCTGCGCTGGTGTTGCTGGCTCGCTAAACTCGCACTTGAATTTGCTAGCAGCTTAAGAGTCGCGACGGCTCGTCCAGACGGTGACCAGCTTCGTCGCCAGACGTCTTCGCTGCTTTTGCGCTCGGAAGAGCCGGCGTTGAGGCCGCCGTCGTAGTAGGCGCGAGCCCTCAGCAGCATGTCACGCTCATCGGCGCTTAAATCGCTAAAATCGAGCCCAGCATCGCGAGCCAATGTGTCGTTGTCAGGGTCGTCAAGTAGTTGGTCCATTGAGACGAGCGTCGACGATCACCGTGTCCACAATTCGGCGCGCGCTTTACCTTCCGCTATGGTGGCCAGCCACCATACTGCCGCTTTCGCACTGCCGTCGGCTCTGTCTTGGCTCTGTTGCTGGCCGCGCGTTTGCGCTTTCCGCAAAAAAAGCCGTAGCGCCGTCTGCGGGCGCCGTTTTACTCACCGGCGGCACAACGTCACTACATGGCCATGACGTCACCACTCCTCGCTCGGGCGGGCGATTTGAATTGCGTTAGAAGTACGCGGATGCTTCAGACGCAATTTTCTCTTAAAATAAGTCTTTTCGTGCCACAAAAAAGCATTTCCAGGTTCCTGGTATGATATTTTAACAGTCCACGTTGATATAATATTTACCTTTTGTGTCCCTTTAAGATAGAATAGTCCGCTCCGGTAACAACTAACATGCTAAACACGTAACCGTCGATCACCCGTATGTCGAGCGAAAGCCGGTCATTCCGTTCAGCTGCAGTTGACGTTGGATCAGTACCTTTCCTTGTTCGCGTCGATTGGAGGTCTTCAGCGCGTCGACTGCCAGGGGCCTTGCCCCCAAAGGTCGCCGTAGTTGGCTTTCCCGTCGAGGACTTGGCGACTTTGCGCTCGAATATCGCTCGGCCGGTGGTGAAAATTGCCTTGGCGATGGCTAGCGCGACTGCTGCCCGGTAGACGGTGGCATGCGCTGTTGAGCAAGATAGTCTTCAATGTCCCGAGCTCGTTGGCCAAGTCGGGGCGGGGGCGAGTAGGCAGAAAAGCCCCGCAAGCTGAGGCGTCGGTATGGGCACTGGCGGCACAAATGATCTGCCTCACCGCAGTGGAAGCACAGAGGATGGCGGTCCGGTGTGCGCAAAACATCCGACGAGGAGACATGCGGCGAGAGTCGGCGTAACGTACCGGCTGCTCCTGCGGAAGCATAACCGAAGGTGCGGCCTCGGGGAAACGGTGGAGGCGTGCGTCGTTCCTCGATGTACGGGTTGGGCTGGTGGAAGTGCAACCGGATGAGCGGCCTGAACAGCGGAGGTGACGAAGCAGGGTGTATCAAGACTTCTGCGGAGGTCGCACGGTGATGTACAGAAGGGGCAGGCGCGGTGTTAGCAAAAGGAACGGTGGACCTTGGTGGACCTTGGTGCACTTTATCTTTTATAACACTCGCAATGGAGCTCACCGTGGATTGTGGTGTGCCGTAAACCTTCAGGATTTCTTCGCGCACAGCTGAAGAGGTTGCCATTGTTGATTCCGATGGCCGTGAAAATGTCTGTAGTCGCGTTCACTTGCCGCTCCTAAAGGTTCGAGCGCTGTGAGGGGCCCTCCGATACTGTCGCCGAATAAAAATTCGGCGACAGTCTTCGTAGGGCTCCTCACAAGACCAGCGAAAAGCTGCTCCTTCACTACTCGCATCAGGTGACGCAGCTTCTTGTCCTCGGTCATTCCTCAGTCTGCTCGTCTGAAGAGGCGCGTCATATCTTCGACGAACGCGAAAACACTTTCGTTGGGAAGCTGGGCGCGGACCTGAATTGCTCGCTCGGCTCGTTCGCGGCGATCACCACTGGCGTAGGTGTTTAGTAGCTGACCGCAGAACTCACGCCACCGCGTCAGTTGCTCCTCACGGTTTTGAAATCATGTGAGCGCGCCGTCCTCCAGTAGACACTTCTATGTTTAGTTGCGTCATCCAATTTGTTGTATTCGGCCACGCGCTCGAAGTCGGTCATCCAGTCTTCGACGTCTTGGAAGACATCGCCATGGAATGACTTTGGAACCCGTGCGTTATGAAGTGTGTACCGGTTCGTCATTGCGCTTTCTATACCGGTTGAGGTGGTATGAAACGCTGCGGTCTCTTCAGGAGGCAGTCCCCGGATCCTGCGGTTGGTTAACAAGAAATGGGTTGGTTAACGCAAGAAATGGGTAACTGGAGATCATAGGCCTTCAACCTGCAGTGGGCCGAAGGCCTCTTGCGAAAGCAAATTAGCAGACAGCTATACGTCCGTCTCCGTCGCCTCCTCCCCGTTCCTCGCGCGTGAACGAAGACCGTGCGCTTCGGGCCGCCTTCTTCTCTCGCGTGCGAGAGATTAAGCTGCAGCTGCCGGCTCACCCTCGCACGCTTTCACTCGCACAAACAACGCACGTCGCGCGGCGACGACTTTATCGCCGTTGGACTTTATACGGAACATCACTACGACTGCGACGGCAAAAACGTGCTCGGATTGTCCATATAATTGCTATCGCAATGAAAATAGGCGGCAGATGACGATGATGATTCCAGAGCAATTTCATTAGTATTGTAGCCTCATCATTTTTTCTCAGCGTAAAAATGAAACCTGACCCAGCGAGAAGCAACAATTTCGTGTTGACAACCTAAATGCATCGTGTTCAAGGTGTTTACTTTCGGACCAACAGGGTGCTCCTGGACCAAAAGGACCAGCAGGAAGGGACGGATCTCAGGGACCCCCAGGCCCTATGGGCGCCCCGGGTCCAAGAGGACCACAGGGAGAAGCTGGCAAGCCGGGATCATCCGGCAACCCGGGACCACCCGGACCTCCGGGGAGGCCTGGGGAGCCCTTCGGCTATGACGCTGCAGCGCTGCATGCCATTATGGGGTGAGTGAATGTATGATTTTTGGCAAGTTATGGTTGTCGGTTCTTGCTTGGCACTGGGACTTGTATAAGGGATTTCTCCAGCCAGCATTTCAAACAGGAGCACTTCTTGGCAGCATACAACTGGCAGAACTAAGGGCACCTGGTACAACATTGTCTCGATAACAGAAGTCACATGGAATGTCTATTTCTAGATTTCAGAAAGGCGTATAACACGGTGTCTTACAACTATTTTAAATAGGATGAAATATTTTTATTGTTTAGAAAGCAAATAGTTGCTTTGAATGGGAGTTTCTCGGATTTATTTATTTATTTGTGCATACTGCAGCCTGTACTGGCTATAGCAGGAGTGGATGTGCAAAAATTAACCGCGATGTGAGCAGACAGGAACACAAAAATAGAACAAAAATGTAAAAGAACTATACGTCAACTATGAACATAAAACTCAAATGTAATAATCTGACTTCACAAGGCAACAAATTCCAACATTCAACCATGCCCGTGATAAAGCTGTTTTTGAAAGTACTAGTGTGTTGATTGAATGGTCGGATGTTTGAGGCATGCAAACCTCTAGTTGATGTTTGGCGAGAAGGCATTAACAGGCAGGGATCTGAGAAGTGACAAAGTGAGTTCTTCAACGAGTACAGAATCTCCAAACATTCGATGTGCCGCCGTCCGGACCGACGTTGGAGGTGTTGCTCCAAAATAGCAGCTTTTGGTAAAAAATGCTGGCTAAAGCTACAGTAAATAAATCTAACAGCTTTCCTCTAAATTGACTCAATAGAACTAATTTCTCCCTGCTTATTCGGGTGCCAAACGGAGGATGCATAATAATGCGACTTGCATTATTTCCCTACTTCAGCCACTTTGAGTCTGTCTGTCTGTCCGTCCGTCCGTCCGTCCGTCCGTCCGTCCGTCCGTCCGTCCGTCCGTCCGTCCGTCCGTCCGTCCGTCCGTCCGTCCGTCCGTCCGTCCGTCCGTCCGTCCGTCCGTCCGTCCGTCCGTCCGTCCGTCCGTCCGTCCGTCCGTCCGTCTGTCTGTCTGTCTGTCTGTCTGTCTGTCTGTCTGTCTGTCTGTCTGTCTGTCTGTCTGTCTGTCTGTCTGTCTGTCTGTCTGTCTGTCTGTCTGTCTGTCTGTCTGTCTGTGTCTGTCTGTCTGTCTGTCTGTCTGTCTGTCTGTCTGTCTGTCTGTCTGTCTGTCTGTCTGTCTGTCTGTCTGTCTGTCTGTCTGTCTGTCTGTCTGTCTGTCTGTCTGTCTGTCTGTCTGTCTGTCTGTCTGTCTGTCTGTCCGTCCGTCCGTCCGTCCGTCCGTCCGTCCGTCCGTCCGTCCGTCCGTCCGTCCGTCCGTCCGTCCGTCCGTCCGTCCGTCCGTCCGTCCGTCCGTCCGTCCGTCCGTCGTCTGTCGTCGTCTGTCTGTCTGTCTGTCTGTCTGTCCGTCTGTCCGTCCTACCTGCTAGTGCCACCAGGTATATGTTCCTGGTCGTAATGTAGTCGAGAGCCTTCCATTGTCTTCATTCCAGCTTCGTGATATCTTCCTCTCAGTGTTCAAATATTTGTACAGGAAAAGCATTGATTCACAGTAGAGGAAAAGAACTAAAGCCCGGACCACACGTACGCTTGCGGACGCGCGCAAGCTCGCGTCTACGCGCCTTGCGCCTGCCGCGCCTATAGCAAGGAATGGCGGTTTGCATCCACAAATACGTGCGACAGCTTGCGCTCACTGGCCTCACTCGTTGACGCCTTGACAAACGCCACTTCGTACTTTGTTATTGACAGTGTTTTAAAATGCTTGGATATGTATAAACGTAATTGTTATATTTTTAGAGCTGTTAGATTAGCACAAACAGTGAAGAAGAAGCACTTTCTTGCATCGTATAAATCTGCTTCACTGAGGCTACAACAACAACACTGAGAGTTGAATATGCCGCGCCGGTCGCTGCGTAGCCAGGCGCGCCGACGCGAGCCAGCCCAAGCGCGCGATAACAAAGAGGCGCTGTTCACGAGATCGCCCCGCGTTTCGACGCGTACGAGCCGTGCCGCACCGTCTGCGCATGCGTGGGCGTGCGGACGCGAGCTTGCGCGCGTCCGCAAGGGTACGTGTGGTCTGGGCTTAAGAAGCTTACCAGCAAGTATGCGATCGGTACGGTGGGCAACATGGTAACAAAGAACGCCAAGCGGGAAGTCAGAGAGCCAGAGATAATCCTATGGGCGGCGGCAATGTAAAATAAACCTGTTATGAGCAGTACTTAATAGGAAAAAAACAAAATCAGGAAAGAAACAATTTATGAAAACTCAACGGGAAGCTCTTTACTTTTCGAAGCGAGATCAGAATGCCTTCGAACATGCACTTATAAAGCCAGATACAGCAAGGAAGAAGAAGCATGTGCTTGCTGCGCTAAAGCTAGGGAAACGATGGAGCATTGTTTAATAGAATGTGAATATATCTGCCCAGCGATCAATTTAGGCATCATTAGCCTCCTTGAAGGGATGGCAAGGGGAAAGTAAACATGTCCGCAATAGATATTAGTACGAAGCGATTGGAAGATTAGTGGAAGAAAAGTAGGGAAACGGCAAACAACAGACGCGTTCAAAAACAATGTTCCCATAGGGGTCCAGAAAGTTTGCTCAAAGAAATTCTTAGCGGTTTTTATCTTTTATTTTTATTATCGTTTTTTGAAGATAGGTAGGACATTATAATAACAAGAGCTTGGTGGCGCTCCTAGCATCCATCCATCCATCATCATCCCTGGCAGCGGGCGGTACTGACGGCTGGTGACCCAGCGCCCGGTATTTACGTGGTCGGTACCGCGGTCAAACCACGGTCGGCACAATCCTTTGGGTGCGCTTTTTAAAGGCTGGTTGTCTGGCTCTAGAATAGCTGTCGCCTATAATGCCTGCAAACATCTGCTGAGCTATGACCGAGGGTAATGGCGTTCGAGATCGACATGCACGAGTCATGAATATTTCGGAAGCCACGGGAGGTAGCGCCCACCGATTGCGTCAGTCACATATGTCGTTCGCGACCGACACTACTGGAGAGCAGGAAAGGGTCTGGCAGCTGGTTTTTCGCTCATGTGGCAGGCATCTAGTAAAGGAGGCAATGTCGAGAAACATGAACGGCGCATGCGCGCAGGCAGGGCCAGGTGAAAGGACCAGATCCACTCGCGGGAGACGAACCAGCCAAATTGTTCGATGCCACTGTTCCACTTGAGGAGAAGCAACGCATCGTGTTTGGCTACTACCGACGCCTGGTGGACGACTACGACAGGCTTCGCCACCCCACGGGCCAGAAAGACGCACCTGCCCGGACCTGCCGGGACTTGGCCGCCTTGCACCCAGAGCTACCAGACGGCGTCTACTGGATCGATCCGAACGAAGGGAACGCCAGGGACGCGGTTCAGGTCCAGTGCCGCATGGCCACAGGTGCATCCTGCGTGCTGCCTTCACCCAACCAGGTTAGTTCTTCATTTTGTGAAGAACATGTCGCACGTTTTGCCCGAAAGGCATCGAATGACAAATTATTAGAAAGCTCACAAAGTAAGAATAGTAGTTTTGTGCGCCTTTGAACTTGTAAACATTCGCTTAGCAACCAAATTCTAACAAGTATGGTGTCACGCTCAAAGAGACAAACATGAACACATTTCAATCGATGACCGCCGACACTCACTGCCAAAACGCACGCGTGAGGAGGAGAGGCAGCAGCACCACGCGAATCGAGAGCTTCGTGCTGGCTCTCGCTTCAACGCGAACTGCGAGAACACGAAACCATCAGCCCTCGGCGCGCCTGTACTCACCGCAGAACGCTTTCAAGATTGGGCTACGTCGCGGAGTAGCACTCGTACTCCAACTCAGCGACTTCTGCTGTTTTGAAGCTCGATGATAATAATTGACAATTATCTTTATTGCAACGTAAGGTGTTATGGGCTCATTCCAATAGCCGTTTTGTTTCGCGATGGTGTCCGCAGTCACTACAGCCGCCGTTGTGGATCATAACCGCTATCGCCGGAAATGCAAAAAAAGTACCCGGTTCCCGCCGGGATCCAACCCACATCCGCTGCATGGGAGCCCTATACTCTACCACTGAGCCACGCAAGCGCTTGCTATGGGGTGGAGGAAAAATACTTTATAAACGCAGGCGCAGACGATCTAAGCCTCCGCCAGTATGTTGGCACCATCTAGGTAAGGCGCCTGCAAACGCAGCGTGCGCAGGCGCAGACGACTAGATGCGGTTAAGACGAGGCGCGCAATCAACGCGATTCCGATGTGAGGTGTGCGCCACGTATTCTGGATACCTCTTCGGTACAGGTTATGGCGTCTCCTCGCAAGGTACGAACCGCTGCTGAAGAAGCGAATCGTAGAGCTACGTGCGCGGCTACACCAGGCATCATTGGGCTAAACAGACTGCTGCTCCGAGAGCATTACAAGTCCCAGCTCGCCGTCGACGCCGGGCGGATGGTGCCGATCGTTCTCGTCAAAACGAGGCAAGAGATTGGCGCGAAGACCCTGTTGTGCGTTGTGCCCAAATTGGAGCTACTATTGAGCCGCTCCAGCAGCTTACGCTGTGACTGTGCTACGTGTACCGCGCAGGCCTGTGACTTTTTTTCGCATCAGGGGCTCTACAACGTAAAGCTTTCCGAACAGTTTTTATTCTAATCTCCTGACGTCAAATTTACGTAACCACCAACGAAAGCATCGGGCGGTGTCCCGCAGCGTTGTCAGAACAACCCAATCAAACACTCTCCTCGTTCATAGGAGGTCACCTTTCTTCGCTTTCAAAACGAATAACATTGCCTGCACTGAGAGGTGTTTGTTATCTAATTGGCTGAGAAGAGGCGAAGCACGCTCTAGTGGAGAGGGTTTTGATGGGGCCGAGCGAGCACAGTGAAAATAGATAACCGCATATGAAGAGGGTCGTGCCGGCTTCTCCGATTGGTCCGCCTCGCCTTACTTAGCTTGCGGTGGCTGGTCCAAAAGCATGGCGATGTGCAACGGAAAGATAAGATTGCCGCTAAAACGGATCCTCAGCCAGGAAGAGTTGGCAGAGCGATGTCGTGTGCGTACCGAAAGGGCGCGATAACGTTTTAGTGCCACGCAAAAAGGTTTATCATGCGCAAATAAATACATGCTCACCGGCAGATACGAGTAGCGAGGGCCTGACCGATCGGCGGGCTGCCATCTTCTATTCCTTTCGGAACGGGGCAGTCTCTGGCTGTTCAGAAAGATTTTCATTTTTTCTTCGGCATATTAATGAATTTTTTCGCGTACACATCACTTTGACGCTGTGAGTTTTCGCGGTTTTGTTAGGTCGCTTGACAGACAGGTGAAGTGGGCGCAGCCCGAAAACATTGGACCAATAGCAGTGGGCTAATGGTGAAAAGGCGTCGAATCAGGAATAATTATTTTTCTTTTGTGCGGTTTAATCATGCATAATCAGTGTGTGCACGTTATATTAGATGGGGAGCTATTGCGGTTTTTGTGAATGTCACGTGACAGACAGGCGAAGTTGGAGTGGCCCGAAAATGTTTTGACCAATCGTGGTGTGCTGATTGCAAAATTGGAATAGAAAAGTTTGGAATAGCGTTAGGTTATAGCACCCCAGTACAGCGTAATTACACGAAGGAGCGTGCGGAAAAAGCTGTCATTTCGACAGCTTCACAAAGCCGCACGCCCCCGCATTGTCGTTCACGGCAATGACTTGGGCACAATCAGCGTATAACATTTCAGAAATTACACAAATTTACACAAATTACACAAATAACAAGAAGTTGTGTGCAAAAAAGGCAATAATCTTATACACTCTTACGGAAATACATAAAATACAATGACATATTTCCATACAGACAAATATTAGTCTACAAAGATGCAAAAGAAAAAAGCACCATGTATACATTATTATACAAACATATTTCTGCTTGACGCATAGCAAGAACGAAAACAAAGCGAACATACTGTTTCCCAAAACAAGAAAAACAGAAAAAGAAAGAAAGCACCATAGGAGCAACACTATTTGCTCAGAAAAAAAAAACAGAAAAAAACATTCAAGGAGCTTTATCCAGTTTAAGTTGAAATAACTACGAATAGCTTTGAAGGTCGTGTTCTCCAATTGAATCGCTTCGCTGTTTGTAATCTTCGTAGCTTATTTTGAAGCGTCTGTTGTCCATATGATGTTCTCACTGTTGGTACTTTCCAGGATTTCTCTTTGCGTGTTGCATATCTACTGTTACTGTTTTGTAACTTGGCAAGTTTCTTAAGAAAAGCCAATCCAGTTTCTGACTCTCGTTTATATGCTCTACACTGTCGGTAATCGTATATTGTTGCGATTGGCTTAACCCTATATTTTCATGTGTATGAAAGGAACTAGCGACATTTTCAATTATACGTAAGAACTTTTTTTGCAAGACATGAATGGTGTGCAGATTTTCTTGAGTGGTAGTAGGCTTGACTTAGAGTGAGAACACAGGAGGCAGGCATCCACACAAATGCGTATACGTTGGCGTTACGTGATAAATTCACCAGCTGACTCGGAGGCAGCTCTCTACTTCATATATTTATTATATTAGTTTGAACAATGCGAACAGTGGTTTGCTGCTGTGGTGAACAAATATTCAAATCTGCTGCTGCATCGATCCACGCCCCTATTACACGGGCAATATCGATCGCGGTGGCGCAGGATCCGGATAGAGTGCTGATACACTGGTATTTCCGATCGTATCTTTGCTGAGTCAGGGACCCTTCGGTATCGATCAAGCTTCTTGATTGCGACCGTAGGTGTCAGTTCTCTGCACTGTCCTTGCTGAGTGAGCTCAACAACATGTCGAACATGTCCGTTCATGGCAAGGCTGATCGCTTTAGCGAGCAGTACAATTTCATTGCTCACGTAGTGTGTGAGTCAGGCGTTAAAATAGTGTAGAAAACAACAATCCGATTATGAGGTACGCTATAGTGGGAGAGTACGCATATATTTTGACCGCATGGGCACATGCACCCAGTGGATAGTACACAGGCGCCAGCATCGATATGCGGCCGCAACGGCCGGCATTTGAAACAGAAACCTCGTGTTTAGCTAAGCAAAGCCTCATAGCCACTCCAGAACTTTAGTTTGGCCTAGTTGGTGTTTACTGCATGTCATGTTGACCGCTAATCAAGAACGAAGACAAAGAAAGAAATACACGAAGCCCGTGTCGTTGTTTCGTGTTTTTCTTTTTTTGTCTTCGTCCTTGATTAGCGATCAACATGACATGCCAAAGCCACTTGGCTACCATGGGGTTTGACGAGGTTAACATACAGGTACATGTAACCGAATCGCTCGTTCAGCCAACATTCCCGATCGTTTTATTCCAATAGCAATTATGTGGACACTCCAGGCGATTTTCCGCGTTGCCGTCGCCGCGAGGTTCCGTATAAAGTCTTAATGCGATAAGATCGCAGCCGCGTGCTGTACGCTGTAGGTGCTAGGGGAAGCATGGGAAGGTGAGCCGAAAAGGGCTTGATGCGCCGGCGTCTCGCGCGCGCGCAAGGGGGGTGGCAAGGTAGCGCATCCCCGGCTGGGCGTGGCGCGCGGTTGGGCGCGTCCTATCTTGGACGTTTTCTGCAGTGTGTTCGAAAGACGTGTGCTCGCTCGCCTGTTGAAGCAAGTGGCAGCACGAAGGCGGTTGCCGCACTTCATCACACAAGTGTCATCGTGTCAGATGTTTTCCTGCACGCGCGTGGCACCATGTTTGTTAATTTAGTCATAACGCGAATGTTTACATGACATTATAAAACTAATAAAATTGCTAACCTTACTGCATAGACTGTCCAATAATTTGCTATCATTGCTTCGCTTTTCTGACAAAACTGCGACTTTCTTCGAGCCGTTCGAGAGGAAAGCATAAGGGCTGCAGGCGAAGAGCTTCTCTGCGTGGCGCTGACGGGCAGCTTCTGGCAGCGAATTCGCGTGCTCAAACAAATCCATCGCAGCAGATTTACATGATAGCCATCGTGAGGGGAAAGTTCGCCCACCAGTTCTTCGCACATGTGTCGTGCTTTTTTGCTTTGAGCATGGCCCGCGACATCATTCTCTTTACGAAAGGGGGTGGCCCATTGGCTGTCAAGAGGCTAGGAGCATGCAGAAGTGGCGAGGGCGTTGGATAGGTCCGGGCTAGCGCAGTGAAAGTAGATAATCAGCTTAGGAGAGTCGGGCCGACGTCTGCGATTGGTCCGCTTCCCGTTGCTTAGCTTATGGTTGCTGGTAGAAAATCGCGGCGGCGTGCAATGGAGATTAAAGATGTCGCTATCATACGTCCTCAATGAAGGAGAGTTTGCAGAGCGTAGCACACAAGAGATAGTTAACCTAAGGCTAAACCTTAGGTATCTATGTTGGCGGTGACCTTGGCGAAACTTCACTCTCACGAAAAGTGGCCAATGCCACACGAAATTCTCGGATTGACGTCATATTTCTCAGGGAGGTTCCTGTACACAAAGTAAATTAGTGGCTTTGAAATTCAAATTTGGTATATTTCGGTTAGAGTGGGAATCGAACCCGGGCGAAGACGAGCACGCTTCCGTGAAGCCACGGCTGCCTCTAAAGGTGTGGCTAGTGCGTTAGTGATTGCACACGTCAAGGCGCAGCCATCTCGCTGACTATAGGTGCGGCCGCCTAGTGCGCTCCACTCTACGTTAAGCGGTCATGCGTGGTGCCACACGTGTATTTGCCATTGTGGCTCGTTATGACTTGCAAAAAGTCTAGTCCCTATTGTACAACTTAATGCATTACCAATATGTTTTACAAAGAAGTCTAACACCGATTGTATAACTTCATGTATTACCAAATGTACAGCAGGGTTTCGCCTTCTTGTTTACAAGAGTGCAACACCTGCCAAACCTTAGGTGTTTTACCATTTATCCAAAACAATGAAAACGTCTGAAAGAAACCGCAGAATAGAAGTTAATGCTCTGTAGAAAACGGGACATATCTAGCCTAATGTGCCGCTTGAATCCATTTTACAAATGGTCTGTGTCTGCGAGCCGCAGCGTCTGCGGGACACGCTGCGGCTCGTTTAACGGGCTCGGATGGTCAAGTCGATCGTGACGTCATCTTAGGTATCGGCGAGGAGCGTGATTTGAATAGAGCCCTCACGTGACCTTATCGTATCATATTGTCGTTATCCTCGCGCCCTGTCTTTCGGCGCGCGAAGGCGGCGGAGCTTCAACGAAAACTATACGGCGATTGCACCGCTGCTACGCGCATAATCGAGAAAATAACTGCAGGAGCTGAATTATACTGTGTTAGCCTTCCACAACCCCGTAAATCTTCCCATTCTAAATCTCTTCAGCTTCCCTTTAACAGACTTTGTCAGTGCTAATACGTGCCAGGTGACTTGTGATCAGTGGCAAAAACAAACGTTATCTAAAAATATAGCATTGTGTAAAATGAATAGCATGAAAACATGAAGTCAGACATTTCTAAGTATTTATGTCCATACAAAAGCCATTAGATGCTACAAAAGCCCACGCCTCACTGGTAATAAAGAATCGTTTGCCTCTGCAAAGAGCGTTGCCACAGCAGAAATTAAAATGCATTCTTTCACGGGACTGTTTCTTTTTTAGGAATGTTGAAGGTATACAGAAAGCGTGATCCAGGCAACACCTTTTTCTGATAATAATAAAAAAGAGAACAATTATGCTTGTTATCGTACAAGTTACCTTCTAACCATATGGAGCCAACAGATAATGTACCCATGGAAAGAATAAGGGCCCATGGAAGCGTAAGGGCATAAGAAAGCATTAGATGGTGCTAAAGTGGAAGCTTTGGCGCGTTGATACAACATACTGGGAATTTTAAGACAGCGAAAAAGGACAGAGACACAGCGCTGACTAACAAAGGTTTCTTTGTCACAACAGAACCCACGAAGAATATACTTTGTAAAATTTTCACCCATTCCTCTGTAGACTGAATTATCTTAGAAAATAAGCCTACTTCACCTTCTTCAGGAGGACCTTCGAGACCACTTCCAATGCCGAGAGTGTATAGCCGGCTGCAAGGAACCTCGTCAAATGTTTGTCAAATGCGTCGCACAAGCACAGGAGGGCGGATTCTAGGCAGACGGTGGCTATGCCTTTCCTCTTCCGATTCGCGACCTTCTGACCTGCACGGCGTACCAGTAGCTTTTATTTGGCATGGTGTACACTCGCTGGTTGGTTCCTCCACATTTTATGCCATAATAGAAAGCGCCGTAGCTAGAAGAAGCACGCCAGACCGTATTTACCATGCGTAGCTGGCGAGGTTTAGCTGATACCGTTTTCATGTGGGAACGCCTATAAAGGCCAAACCAGACGGGGCATGGTTTTCTTAACCGCGGATATTGGGCAGAAGCAATAAAACCACTGAATGCAATCTTTTTTAGGCTTGTTATATCAGAAGAAAATAGGCATGGCCAGCGTTAGCCGAGGCGTCTACGGTGTATTTTTGCGCAGGGTTTAGTTCATGGTGTTTTGTTTTTTGTTTTTTTGGTTGCATACATGGTTGCATGCGCATTATTGCCCAACTTTATACTTGGCTGGGGAGCTCCAATAATTTAGTTGTAAGTGGAGCGCTCACGGCACCCGGTCCCTGTTTATTCTGCTAGTTTTAATTGCGCCACAGTGACTTCACCAAGTATCAACAATAACAAGTTATATTGAGTTATCTTTCCTTACTGTTTCTTTGCAGAAAGAAATGCTCATTGGAATTACCTAAGGAATCGTGAATGTCTGCCGCCTATGGTGCTCCGATATTTGTCTAGTTGGCATTGCCTTTTGTATTTGTAATCAAATCCCTATTCAACCTTCCATTTGAAATTGTTTTCTGGTATCTGTAAATTATTGAATTTGCTACACCTTGTTGCTATTTGCGTGCCGGCTAATCAGAGCTCCCATCAAAAATTAGGAAAGACTGCCACATTCCATGTTTTAATCAGGTATAAGCTATTCCTGCATGGTATGGCATGTACTAAGAGCTACAATGGGCAAAAAGCTACACCCGAAAAATCAAGTGCATGCAGTCTTTGCATGCAGTCTTGAGCCGCGCTGTGCCGTTGGTTAAAATATACTGAAGAGTGACACAAACTTGGTCAACTGCATCTCATGTTACCACCTTATTTTTCAGGTTCCCAAGAAAGCCCACTACGTGGGGCGCAGCAAACAGACTTGGTTCAGCGAAATGGAAGGCGGATATCAGGTGTGCTATTTTTATATATTGTGTTAGAGACAAGAGTCTGGCATACAATGTGTGTAACATCAAGACACGATGGCTGAAGGAAAGCTGTCTTCGTCACTCATTCGAACTTGTTCATTCAGTCATTGTATAGCAGTATGTTAACTCGCGTAGCTGCACACTTCTGCAGCTGAATGTTTTTCCAAATGTCACCAATCGGCACGTCGGGCATCCAATTATTTGTACAGTAGAACCCGGATATATCGAACTCAAAGGGGATCGCGAAATAGTTGGATATATCAACAATTCTATACATCATATAAAAATCTTATACAAAAAATCTCAAGGGGGTCTTACAGCTGTTTGTTATACGTGACAATTCATTATATCCAGGTTTGACTGATGCGAATTATTCTTTGCTTCGTACAACCAAATCACCACCTTAATTAACAACGAAATTTGTCTCTGTTTGAGCGGTGGTCCCCAAGCACAGTTGCCTCTAATCAATATGCCGCAGGTACTTTTGGCTCCTGCTTCGTAGTTTGCTTTGAGAAGTGCCTCACATGAGACGCAATCAATTCGGTAGCGTTTCTGCGCCTGTATTCTCCACAACCGCGAGGAAAGAACGTAATGCTGCTGAGGACTCACTGCAGTAGCTGCGCGCCGAGTAACAACGTCGTCACCATCGCCGTCATACTGCGTGGGGGTTCACCGTGTCGTTTTCGCCACACACCCGCAGACAGGTATTCAAGCTGTGAACTGTGTAATATTTTACAGTGAAGCTGTTAGCGTCTATTTGGTTGAAATTTTTCGTGTGCGCGTCCGATAGCAAAAATGTGGGCCGATCCCGTAGGTAGTAAAAAATTGGGAGGATGCTTAAGCTTCGCTTTTAAGATTGGAACGCGATAGCATTCAAAGATCCCTGACTGCTTCTAACGTTTCCCGACGACTGCAGCTTAGCCAACCGTAATGGTTACCAGGAAACACTGGCGACGAACGCTATGCAACAAGACGTGCTTTCTGGTAGAAACGCGGCCTCTTGCGTGGGGCTATCCTGGAGAGAGAATAAACTTTATTAAAATATCGTGATCAGTTGTGCCTCGAAGGTGGAGCGCTTAGTCCGGGGCCCCATAGGTAGCAGCCACCGCCTCGGCACGGTCGACCAGCCATTGCTGGCCAGTCGCCGTCGCGTCGATCAGCCGCTCCTCCCAGGAGGTGAGGGTGGGGTTTGAAACGGGAGGGACGTGGGGAATGTCTTGGCAAAGCCAGACCATATGCAGTAGGGTGGGGCGGTCACCGCAGTGCGGGCATTGAGCTGGACCACGGGAGGGGTAGAGGTAGGAATAGAAAAGGGGCGTCGGGAAAGTATTCGTCTGTAGTTGCCGCCAACAGACAGCCTGTCGGCGAGTAAGGGAAGGATGAGGTGGGGGGTAGTGTTGCCGAGTTAGTCGTATCTCAGCAAGTTGGGATGCGTACGAGAAAGGTTGCGGTCGGATGAAGGCAGAGCGATCCCCAGCGGCTCGGTGCGAGAGTTCTCGGGCCAGCGCATGAGCGCGCTCATTACCGGGGATCGCTGCGTGCCCAGGCACCCAGACCAACCGAAAGGTATGCGAGGTGGACGATAGGAAGGACTCCATTATGGACGTGGTAGTAGGATGTAAAGTGTTGAAAAGAAAACGCCGACAAGCTGCCTGGGAGTCTGTGAGAATATGATTTGGGGTAGAAGGAGGGAGAGAAGAGGTGGAAAGGATTGCCCTGGCAATCGCGCGTTCTTCCAGGAGGGAGACGTCGGTTAATGTTCGTTCCGAGGCTGCGAATACGGTCATGAGATCAGAGTCCACTACTACCGTGACTCCCCCGCGTTCATCCGCTGGGCTGGCGTCAGTGAAGAGCACACGAACAGCGCTGCAGGCCACGGGATATTCGCGTCGCAAGTAACGCGACCGATGATCCCGGCGGGCAGTATGGCGAGTAGGGTGCATATGGCGAGGAATAGGAGATACCGTGAGCTTGGCACGCGCTGCTGAGGAAAGGCCCGTCGATGCAAGGACACTAGGGCTGGGTGGGTAACCAAGTGAACTAAGAAGATTCCGTCCCTGAGGTGTAGAATTCAAGCGCGTCAGCTGGGCGGCCTGGTGGGCTTCTATAAGTTCCTCTAATGTGTTAGTCACCCCAAGTCGCTCCAGGTTAAGGGTAGCCGTGTGTATAGGAAGACCAAGTGCAAGTTTCTGCGCTTTCCGTAGTAGGGTAGACATACGTGCGCGTTCAGTGCAAGTTAGGTTGTGATAAGGTAGGTGGTATAGTAGGCGTGAGTGTATCAAAGCCTGTACAAGGTGTAAGGCATCAGCCTCTTTGAAGCCATGTCGGCGGTTAGACACCCGCCGAAGCATATGCTTGATTTGGTTACATTGGGTGGTAAGTTGGCGAAGGGTATGTGTTGCTTTGGCGTTGGCTTGTAAAGTGAACCAAGCACCTTTATAGACGATTTACGTGGAACAGGTTTCGCATCTAATGTGATGTTAAGAGACAAGTCGATCTTTCTGTCCGCGAGCGTGTTTTGTGACAACGAGTACCTCCGACTTGGCAGGGGAACATGTGAGACCTCCACGCCGGACGTATTGCTCTATGGTGGTAGCTGCTTCCTGCAACTGGGTTTCAATGTATCCGAGGGAGCCTATCGTAACCCAGACAGTGATGTCGTCTGCGTAAAGAGCATGACGAACATCCGAGATCTGATCGAGGAGGGGAGGGAGACCTCGCATGGCAAGGTTGAATAGGAGCGGTGATAGCACGGAGCCTTGCGGAGTGCCGCGGTTTGAGACAGGTTCAGTAGGGGAGTGGAGATCACCGGTGACAAGGCTGGCAGATCGGTCACGAAGAAAGTTTCGGATATAGTATACACCTTCGCGCCGCAGCCAGTAGCTCCTAACTGTTCAAGAATCAAATTGTGGGAGAGGTTATCGAACGCCGCCTTGAGGTCTATGGCTAACACGGCGCGGTATTGTGCAGAACTTGGTAAGTCTATGACATCGTGTTTCAGGCGGAGCATTATGTCCTGTGTTGATATGCCACCACGATAACCATAAAGGGTGTCGGGAAGCGCGCAGGTGTCAGAAAGAAATTTATGCAAGCGGAGCTGCACAATTTTCTCGAGCACTTTGCCAAGGCACGAGGTGAGAGAAATCGGGCGCATGTTCTCTAAGGAGAGGGGTTTTCCTGGCTTGGGGATGAGAACTACTGTGGCCTCTTTCCACTCTTTTGGTAAGGTACCGGATCCCCATACCTCATTCAAGTAAGTCGTAAGTTGATTGGTGTCAGAATCAGAGAGGTTATAAAGTAACGAATACCGGATTCGGTCGGGACCAGGGGATGTGCTACGGCGAATGTCGGTGAGCACTGCGCGAAGCTCAGTGACAGTTATAGGCGCGTTAAGATAAGCCAGTGTGTTGGGAGGACCCGTGTAGTCCGCGTAGCGTGGCGCGTCTGGTGGTGGGAGATAACGCCGTCTTAACTGTGCAAGGCATTCGGTGTCTGGAATGTTAGTTGTGTGGAGAAGTTTTCTAATGCTTCTGGATTTCTCTGATTTTGCTTGGCCGGGCTCTATGAGATGGCGTAGCAGAGACCAGGTACGCGCAGTACTGAGATTGCTATTAAGTTTATCACAAAGTGAGTGCCAGTTATGGCTGGTAAGGCTCTCAGCGTAACGAACAGCCTCAGCAGAGAGCTGTGCGATGCGCAGCCTCAGCTTCCTGTTATGACGCTGGCGGCGCCACCGTTTGGTTAAGCTACGGCGCGCGTCCCATAAGTGGACGAGGTGGGCATCTATGTCTGGTGCATCAGGCGTTGTGGTGAGGGTGCGCGTGTGAACATCTAGCCGTGTTTGCAGTGTCTGCACCCAATCGGTAAGCGTGTCGGTTGCGGACGTGGTGCCAGAGGCTGCGCGGAAGGCAGGCCAGTCTGTTAGTCGGATCTGGCGTGCCTCCCCCACGAAGTCTTTTGTATTAATTCGGGTAGCAATGATTGAGTGGTCACTACCTAAATACTCGTCGAAGTTGTGCCAGGTGCAGGCATGACGACCATGATAAAGGGTAAGATCTGGGCATGTGTCCCGAGAAACGCTTGTGCCAAGACGAGTTGGTACGATGGGTCAGTAAGTAGCGTGAGGTTGTGCTGCTGGATCAAAGTGTGGAGCTTGCGGCCTTTGGGTGTGTCATGAGGATATCCCCAAGTGGTATGAGGGGCGTTGAAATCACCCGCGATAAGTGTAGCTCTACCCTTACACTGCGCTACTTGAAACAATGTGTCGAAACGCGCATGGCGTTCTTTGGGGCGTATATAGACATTACGTAGGCGGAGAGGTTGTGTGTTGCGCTTGCGAGTGCTGCTGGGAAGAAACTCAAGCAGGACATGTGGAATGTCTTGGTTATCCAATGTAAAGTCGACCACCGCATGCACCCGCCTCACTAGCGTGGCCACGAGGTGGTCCCGATTGGGATCTTTATGTGAAGCATATACTACATATCCAGGTAGACTAGGAAGGGTGCGAGGTTCCTGAAGAAATATGACGTCTGGTGGAGAAATGTGTGTTTGAAGATACTGTATGAGGCTTCCACGCTTCTTTCTGAAGCTACGGCAGTTCCACTCCCACACCGTGAGTTCCGAACAGGCGCTTGGTGTGGCAGGTACCTGCACGTTACATTTCGCCATCACTGTGACTTGGGCTAACTTGACGGGATGACGTTGAGCTGCATCCCGCTAAAGGAAGGCGGCGCGCCCGTTTCGGTCGGCGTGCTACGACTTCGCCTACAGTGTCTGTCAATTTGGCAACGGCGACTTCAAGGCGTGTAAGTCGATCGTCCGTAGAGGCCGGATGCACAGTCTGTTCGAGTAATGTGGTGAGAGTGTCAAGGCGCTGCTCAAGCCGGGTGACGCGAGACGCTAAGCTAGGCATAGGATCAGTGTCAGTAGGCTCTGGTATATCCATGGGGGCTGGCTGTGAAGACGGAGTTACAGGGGTGGGGTTAGGCAATGATGGTGTTGGGGGGTTAGGTGGAGTAGCTAGATGTTGCAAATACGCAGGGGATGAAAGAGGGGTGTTTGAAGCGGCCGACCAACTTACACGAGGCGGAGGCACTGTGGTCTCCGACAGGAGCCTCTGACCCGCAGTTCTCGGAGGGTTGGCACTGGAAGGTGGAGGTCGCGACTTGCTGCGCGACTTATGGCTTCTCTGAGTTCTGGATTTCGATCGTCGGCGAGATTAGTCAGGAGTCCTGCTTCTAGAGCGGCTGGGCGAACGACGCTGAGGTGTGTTGGATCTGGAAGCGGCCACGCCTGGTGTAAACTGTGGTGGTGGTGGGCGCGGTGCATGCCGGAGTCGAGTAGCTTGATAAGCAGCTTTGTTTGCTGCCTGTATACTTGGGCAGGCCGGATCTGTAGCATGGTGAGCGCCGTTGCAGTTGGCGCAATTCGGGGCACATGGGTGAGGGGCATTGCGCACCGGCATAGCGACAGCGCAGATGGGGCAGCGAAGATGCTGTGGCATCGGGCAAACATCAGCCCTGTGGCCGAGTTTAAGACAGATTGTGGATTGTTGCGCACGGGGATAGTGTGGCTTACACCGGTATATTGCCCTGTAATAGAGCACGGTGTATGGTATTCTAGTGCCATGAAAAGTTATCAGAGATGTTTCCGTCTTTCCTATCATGCGGGCAGACAATATCGTGAAACCCGGGGCCTCCAGGTTGGCCATTAATTCTGCTGAGGTCGTGTGGGCTTCGATTCCGTGTACAACTCCACGACAGGAATTGTCTGGGGGTGCCAGATAGATGGAGACTTGGTGGGAGGTGCCTTGAATGGTGAGAGTAGTGAGCTGGGCGAGTTTTTCGGCTACAGAGTTCCGTGTGGACACAAAGACAGCCAGGTTCTTGTGTTCCTGTATTTCGACTTGCGTTTCCTTGTATTCGTTGTCGGTGAGGGAAGCAGCAGCATTCACCGCAAACATGAGTTGGGCCGGTCGCAGGGTGGTCAGGACAAAGCCTCCTTGCGGTCGCAAGATGATCTTGTGGCCCTGAAGCCGGGAAGTGAAGCTAGTGGTGGCTGTAGGCTTGTCGAACGGCGTGTTCTTCCGCCGATTCACAAGCGTCCAACCTTCAGAATCAGGCTTAGACGCCATGGAGGCAAGCGTTGAAGAAAGTCACCTGGAGATATTGCACAGCCGTGCCCAAAAAGATTGCACAATTTTCAGGTTTCCGTTTTTGTTTCGTACTTTTAATACTTCAGTCTGAGAAGATTTAACATAAAAGGCATGCGCTCTATGTGTTTTGTTTCATGACAATTGTTTGTGGATTGTCATTCTCAAAATTCCGAGGAATAGCTTTGCCAAGAATGCAAGACAAGGTATGAGCATCATTAATGATAGAACGGTGTGGCATACCTAAATATATTTAGAGGGCCTGCATGGTTGGGGATGATTTTCTCGGACGCGGGCGCCAAAGCCGACGCCAACACCGACGCCGGATTTTCTGCGACACGGGACCCTTAACGCTATCGCGTTAATACCGCCCCGATTCACGGTGGAGGTGAAGCAGGCTTCAAGCACACAGCTAAGTAAAGCGAAAAGTGCATACAGTCTTTGGAATCACGCATACAACATACTGAACAGCATTCGTTTGATCTATCTATCTATCTATCTTTCCATATATTGTGACGGAAGCGAGATGGAGGCGAAGGATGTATTTACAGAATATATACAGAGGAGGCTAGGGCAAGGGACGTCCGATCCGGGCCAAGAGCTAGCGTCTTCATCGTCGTCTTTGGCGCGCTGCCAAGAATTGCGTTGATCCATGCATGTATGGATTGCTCCGTAACATCACTCTCCGGCGGCTGAAGCGCCGTCCTGGCGCTGGCTATGAAGACGAGGAGCTGGAAGAGCAGTATGGCTTCAACCGGGAAACATGAACGACTTCAGTTGGCAGCGATGAGGTCGGAGAAGCGGGATCCAGGAGTACAATTGCGTAATTTACGTCACCGAGTTGACGAAGGACCTTGTAGGGCCCGGTGTAACGTGAGAGGAGCTTCTCTGATAGGCCAATGCGGCGGCATGGCGACCATAGGAGCACCAGAGAGCCAGGCGTGAAGTGCACGCTTCTGTGTCGGCTATCGTAACGGGACTTCTGGGCTGCTTGCGAAGCAGAAGGTCGATCGTGGGCAAGTTGACGAGCTGCACGGGCTCTAGCTGCGACGTCACTGGCGTATTCAGTCGGCGAGTGAGGAGCCGAAGGAAGGAGAGTCTCGAAGGGCAACGCAGGATGTCGGCCAAACAGCAGATAAAACGGTGAATATCCGGCGGTGTCATGCCGCGAGGAATTGTACGCAATAGTAACAAAGGGTAACGTGCAGTCCCAGTCACGGTGATCTGGTGAAACATACATGGCCAGCATCTCGGTTAGCGTTCGGTTCAGGCGCTCGGTCAATCCATTCGTCTGCGGATGATAAGCGGTGGTGAGCTTACGTTCAGTGGAGCAAGCACGAAGGATGTCATCTACCACTCTTGATAGGAAGTACCTCCGGCGATCGGTGAGGAGCTGCCGAGGGGCGCCATGATGTAGAATTACGTCGTGTAGGAGAAAGTCAGCGACGTCTGTAGAACAGCTTGTCGGTAAAGCCCTGGTGATTGCGAAGCGCGTGGCGTAGTCTGTCGCGACCGCAACCCATTTGTTCCCCGAGATGGACGTAGGGAAAGGGCCTAGAAGGTCAAGGCCGACGCGGAAGAATGGCTCTGTCGGGATGTCAATAGGTTGTAGCTGGCCTGCAGGCAGTGCTGAAGGGCGCTTGCGGCGTTGGCAACGTTCACAAGCAGCGACGTAGCGGAGCACAGAACGGTACATGCCAGGCCAGAAAAACCGGCGTCGGATGCGGGCGTAAGTACGCGAGACACCTAGGTGACCGGCAGTAGGTACGTCATGAAGCTGATGAAGAACACTGGAGCGAAGATGGCGAGGTAGGACAAGCAGAAGCTCTGGGCCATCTGAGCTGAGATTACGACGATACAGAACGTTGTCGTGTAGCTCAAACAGGCGAACAGAATGGTCTGGTGATGGAGAGGTAAGACGGTCGATGATAAGCCGTAAGGACGTGTCTCGTCGCTGTTCGGTGGGGATATCATCCAAAGCAAGGATGGACAGTACGCAGGCGTCGGAGTCAGGTTCAATAAGGTCGGGAGCATCGACAGGGTGACGGGACAAGCAATCAGCGTCCTGGTGCAATCGTCCAGATTTGTAGTGCACATCAAACGACTATTCTTGAAGCCAATGCCCAGCGGCCGAGACGTCCAGACGGATCCTTCAGTGACGAAAGCCAGCATAGAGCATGATGGTCTGTAATTACAGAAAAAGTTCGGCCAAACAAGTAAGGTCTGAATTTGGTGACAGCCCACACTAAAGCCAGGCACTCGCGTTCAGTGATGGAAAAGTTTCGTTCAGACGAGGACAGAAGGCGACTGGCGTAGGCGATGACACGTTCCTTGCCGTGCTGTGTTTGGCCAAGGACAGCCCCAATTCCATGACCACTAGCATCAGTGCGAAGTTCTGTAGGCGACGAGGGGTCGAAATGGGCCAGTATTGGTGATGTAGTGAGTAGGCGGACGAGGGCAGAAAACGAAGCTGCTTGTTCGGGTCTCCACACGAAAGGAACGTCCTTCTTCAAGAGTTCCGTAAGAGCCCGGGCGATGTCCGCGAAGTTCCGGACAAGGCGACGAAAGTAGGAACATAATCCTACAAAACTGCGGACGTCTTTAACTGAACGCGGCACGGGAAATTGTTGCACTGCTCGCACCTTGTCGGGGTCTGGTTGAACACCGGCAGCACTGACAAGGTGACGGAGCATAGTTATCTCGCGCCGCCCGAAACGGCACTTGGCGGAGTTCAGTTGAAGCGGCCGGCTTGAAGCGCCGGCTTTTAGCCTCTTCGGAAGACGGCAAGAACGGCCGATAAACGGGTGAGGTGGCTCTCAAACGTAGGCGAGTAGACAATCACATCGTCTAAATAGCATAGACAGATGGACCACTTATATCACCGCAGCAGCTAGTCCATCATACGTTCGAAAGTTGCTGGGGCATTACACAGGCCGAACGGCATGACCTTGAATTGGTATAGGCCATCGGGAGTAACAAAGGCAGTTTTTTCGCGGTCCATAGGGTCGACTGAAATCTGCCAATAGCCAGACCGAAGGTCGATGGAAGAAAAATATTGGGCTCCATGAAGGCAGTCGAGGGCGTCATCGATACGAGGCAAAGGGTAGACGTCTTTATGAGTGACTTTGTTCAAATTCCGATAATCAACGCAGAAACGCCAGCTGCCGTCCTTCTTTTTCTCTTTTTCACGAGGACGACAGGGGAGGCCCACGGGCTAGATGAAGGTTCTATGACGTCTTTCGTAATCATTTTGTCGACCTCGTTCTGGATGACTTGACGTTCGTGATGCGATACGCGATATGGATGTCGGCGTATAGGAGTGGCGTCACCAGTGTTGATTCGATGAGCCACGACAGATGTTTGGCCTAGAGGACGGCCGTCAAAATCAAAGATGTCACGATAGGACGCCAGGACCCGGTAGAGACCTTGGGCTTGCGCCTGGGTCAGATCGGAAGCAATCATCTTGTTAATGTCGTCGAGAGACGAAGGCGCGAAGTTAGCCGAGCAAGAAGGTGGCGAAACATCGGCATCCAAAGTGGCAATCTTGCAGGGGTCAAGCGTGGAAATGGTGGCCAGCGACATGCCTTGCGGGATAACCTGAGTCAACAGGCTGACGTTGAGAAGCGGCACGACCACCGTATTGTCAGCAACGGAAACAATGGTGTGAGCCAGGGCGACATCGCGGGCTAACAGGACGTCGATGATCGGAGACAAGACGTAGTCACCATCGGGAATGCCATGTGAAGACGTCAAAGTAACCTATGTAGCAGCTTGAGGCGGCAAACGAACGTGGTGGCGAGAGCATAAGCGTGGCATTATGTCAGCTGGACTGTCGGAAGGATGGGGCAGCTCAAGCTGAAGAGCACCGGTCGCACAATCAATGAGGGCAGAATGAGTGGACAAAAAATTTAAGCCGAGAATAAGGTCATGGGGGCACTTCTCGATGACGGCAAATTCGACGGAAGTGGGATGACCAGCAATGCAGACGCGGGCGGTGCACATCCCAAGAACGGCAGGAGTCCCTCCATCAGCGACGCGGAGGATGCGGGAGGCGGCAGGCGTGAGCACTTTATGAAGGCGTCGACGAAAATCTGCACTCATTACAGAGATGTGCGCGCCAGTATCGATGAGTGCAGAAATAGTTACGCCGTCAACATCAACATCTAACAAGCTTCGTCTTGTCAGCAGTGTCAGAAGAGGATTTGTGGTGGCAGTCGTCAATGCAGCGTCACCTCCGGGCGCTGCATTGTTTAGTTTTCCTGATAGGCGCGAGCAGGGTTGAAGGGGGACGACTGGCGGCGAGTCTGTGGTGAGCGCGACGACGGGCGACGGCCTGGAGGCGAGCGTGACTGGTGACCACGCGGCGACGGCGAGCGGCTACTTATCCTGGGGGAAACACCGTCGTTGGGGAAATAGGTCTGGGTTGAAGGCGGAATGCGGGTGCTCTCGGGACGGCGGTAAGGTGTAGACAGCGTTCGAGGCGCCGAGGACCAGCGGGTGGCGCAATAACGAGCGACGTGGCCGATGCGGTGACAAGTAAAACATATCGGTCGATCGTCAGGGGTTCGCCACGCAGCAGGGTCGCGATATCGAGTAGCGTACGCTGCTCTTGATAAGAAGAGGGCGGACGCCACGAAGTTTGTGTTGGGCTGGCAACGATGCACACAGAGTGAATACCCATGTTGGCGAGCTCCTGCCGGACAATGGCTTGAACGAATGAAGCCGTAATCGAGCTCGAGTCACAGGCGTGAACTGGAGCAGGGGTCATGGCCTGAAGTTCGCGGCGTACAATACGGGTCAGCTGATCTGGTGGAACCGACGGTTGTGCAGCCGTGCGGTCTTCGCAAGAGGACGTTGCCGCCGTGTTGGGAAGCCGGGCAAACGAGTGGCCAATGCGCCGGCTTTTAGCCTGCTCAAAGCGCCGGCACTCCTTTATAATGGCGTCGACTGTAGAACAATTTCTACACATTAAAAGGTTGAAGGCGTCGTCGGCGATCCCTTTCAAGATATGCCCAACCTTTTCGTCCTCCGGCATCTTGGCGTCGGCCTTTCGGCATAGCGCTAATACGTCTTCTATGTACGCGACGTAAGATTCAGTAGCCGTCTGCGCACGTGACGCGAGCGTCTTTGTCGCGGCGATCTTCCGGCCAAGGGGCTTCCCAAACAATTCTCGGAGTTTTTCTTTGCAGGTGTCCCAGCTCCCAATCTCTGCTTCGTGATTATCAAATCATACCTTCGCAGTGCCTGTCAGGTAGAAGATTATGTTTGCCAACATCATGGTAGGGTCCCATCGGTTGTTTTTACTCACGCATTCGTACTGCGCCCGCCAGTCTTCAACGTCCGCGTCACCGGAACCGTAGAACGTGCCAGGATCCCGGTGTTGCACAAGCACGACCGTTGAAGTGGCGGGCGCTGATGTAGACGCTGTGTCTTCCGCCATTGCAGACAGATGTCCGAAATGACGGCCGCTGCGAAGTTCCGTTGTGAGGCGAGACGTAACCCGCACCTCCACCAAAGTGTGACGGAAGCGAGATGGAGGCGAAGGATGTATTTACAGAATATATACAGAGGAGGCTAGGGCAAGGGACGTCCGATCCGGGCCGAGAGCTAGCGTCTTCATCGTCGTCTGATCCATGTATGGATTGCTCCGTAACAATATCTATCTATCTATAGAGTGAGTGAGTAAAAACTTTATTGAAAATAAATAAATAAAAGAAGGCACGCTGGTTGAGGCCCCTATTCCAGGGCTCCACTGGCACGAGTAGCTCGCTGGGCTTGGTCCAGAAGAGTCAATTGGCTCTCCCGGCCCTCGTCCACAAGCCATGCCTCCCACTGCCTATTCTTCATGAGTGGATGTTTCAGTATTATTGGGCTGTCTATGTGCGGAGGCCTCTTGGGACACTCCCATGTGATGTGTTTTAGTGTGGGTATTTGTGTGCACCACTTGCACTCGTCTAAATACGACGCCAGTCCCTCTCCTGTTGGCTGTTCAAATTCGAGTGAGGATGTCCAAAACGTCTCCGCTGCTGCCTTTGCTGTAAAAGGATGTCACGAGGATTCGGTGGAAGGTCGTCGCTGGGCCCTGCCGTTGCTCGGACGTTTAATCTTCGAGCAATACGGTCTGCCTTCGCGTTCCCTGCCAGTCCCTCGTGTGCTGGACACCATATGATAGTGTGGTGCCCTTCTAGTCGATTGCCCAAGATTTTGATTATTGACTGGGGTGCCGTCCCATTTAGAAACAGGCGGCAAGCTGCTTGTGAGTCGGATAACCTGACAGCCGAATTGGTTTGGCGCTCGGCGTCCTGAATGGGCGAAGGTGATGGCTGCAGCCTCTGCCACGCATGCCGAGGAGGTTTTCAAGGATGCCGTTGTAACGTTGTTCTGACACGTAGAGATTACGGTAAACGTGTCGGAGCTGGTTCGACTAGCATCCATGTAATACACTCCCGGTCCGATGCCAAAACGTTTGTGAAGGGTCTTTGCCCTTGCTCTGCGTCGTCCGGGATGGTACTTGGGGTACTTGTTCTTAGGAATTGGCGCCACCGCGATGTGAGATCGAACATTGCGGTCGTTCTGTGCCGTCTCCTCTCCGCAATACTGGGCCCTCAGTGTAAAGCCTAACCTCGCCAATACTTCCCAGCCCTGAGTTGAAGAACAAAGTCGTTCTTTCTGAGCATATAACGTCCCGACTGCGTACGCGTCAAAAGTGTTGTGCAGGCCTAGTCCCTCGAATATTTCTGTGCTAGCGCATTCGGGAAGACCAAGGGCGGCTTTGAAGGCTTTTCTGATTATCGTGTTTGCCTGTATTTTCTCTTGGTTCGTCAAGGCCTGATACGGAAGGGCGTATGTGATGGGCTGATTGCGAATGCGTGGACCAGGCTGATGGTCTCTCCTTCAGTTAGGCCATCTCTGCTTCCTGCCCCTCTCCGTATCATCCTGGCACCGTTTCCTTCGGCCGCCTTTACTTTTTGAAGGGTGTGTGTGGTTCCAGCGTTCTGCTGTATTCACATCCCCAATATTCTGAGTATAGAATCAGAGCAACACTTGACTTCAGTCAACCAAAAGAACAAGCTGGCTTCAGGAAGGGACATTCTACAAGGAACCACATCCATCTCACCAATCAAGTAATTTGGAAATCTGTGAAGTACAATCAACCTCTTTATATGGCTGTCATAGATTACGTAAAGGCGTTTGATTTAGTAGAGATACCAGCCGTCATGGAGGCATAGAGAAATGAATGAGTTCAGGAGGCACACGTAAATATCTCGGGAAATAAATACAACGATCCCACAGTTGCCTTCGTTCCCGTCAAGGAAAGTTTAAAACGACTTATGAGGAAAGGATTCAGGCAAGGACACACAATCTCCCCAATTGTCTACATGCTTAGATGAAGTATTCAAGCTATTACAGCGAAGCTGTTAACCTGTCGGTGGTCGGCATTTTTCGTGTCCTGTCCGTGAACAAAAATTGCTTTCATCAGCAATGGCTCATACGCCCCTAACCAAACACGAAAACTCGCCATCCCGTCCCTGGGAAAGGGAATGTCCAGCGAAGTTGTTGAAAACCATCACCACCACCACTGCTGAGGGGCGCATTGAATGCTTTATGGCTTAAGACCCATGGTAATAGTGCTACTTTAGAGTAATGGTATGAAAGGGAGTAATATTAATTTTGACAGCACGCCGCCGCCCATAGCGGGGCTGGAACAACATTGAAATTAGTTGCTGGCCTGGTTATTTTATATACGAAATGCTAGAGACATCACACCCCACCCCGAAAGCTGGCGTTGCCGGGAGAGCTTGCGCAACAGTAATCATTATCGGGAAACGCATGCGGGGACCGCTATGTGCTTCGCGTTGCTATCACGAGTGCCTTATCATCAGTTGTAAGGTTCAGAGTCTTGTTTTGAACTTGTTCTTTATTGAAACGTATGCTCTTCTGTATGTTGTATGCGCGCTTCCAAAGAATGTATGCACTGTTCGCTTCAGTTTGATGTGTGCTTGTAGATTCTGCCTGCCTCACGGGGGTATAAGCCACTGCATTTTTTGCTAGTCTACGGAGGTATGAGATTGAGGGCTTACGGGGGTATGAGCCATTGTGTGATAGTAGTTTTCTGTCGACGGACGCCAAAAACATCCCAGGATCTTAGTCATAAAGAGCTTCGCTGTAAAATGCAATGGCTCATCCCCCTCGTAATGCAGAGGCTACAAGCACTTAGCAAAGTGAACAGTGTACACATTCATTGAAATCAACCATAGAACACACAGAACAGCATACGTTTCAACGAAGAATAAGCTGAAAACAAGCACCCGAGCCACCAGTAAAACGCATTGCATACCTCCCTCAGCATTGTAGTGGTGGTTTTGCAACACCTTCACTGGACATCCACATCCGCAGAGCCGGGATGGCGTGCCATTTTTATAGTGTGAAGGCTTAGGAGTGAGGATTAACGGCGTGTATCTCAACAATAGCTCATTCTCGCGATGCCGTCGTGGTGGTTTCATTGACGTCATTCTTATTATTCAATCTGCCGTCCTCGTCGCGCCCTCTACGCAGTGGCACAAGTTGTCTCGGGTCACTAGGTTCGGGATCGTGATGCCGTCGTGGTAGTTCCATCGTCCTCACTGCGGCTTTGTCATGCCGTCGTCGTCACGTCATCAACGTCGCCATGGTCACACCACCGTCGCAATGCAATTGTGATGGTTTCCTCGTCATCACTTCAGCTTTGCCATCCGACTGTCGTGATGCTGTAGTGGCCGCGCCATCGTCGTCATACATGGCACATTCGTCCCCACACTCGTCTTGGCCTCATCCCGTGGCCATGCTATCGTCGTCATGCAGTCGTCACGCATTCGTCGTCATACCTTCGTTGGGACGCCGTCGTCTATCGTCGTCCGACGCTCCTCGTGCCGTCATCATCACACCATCGTCGTCAAACAGTCTTCGTCAAATCAGTGTCGTCGTGCCATCGTCGTTGCGCGGTCGTTTTACCTTCCTCATAACTTCAGTAACGTCAGCTCACTGTAGTCACTCCTCGTCGTCATGCCGGCTTCGTCGTTCCATCGACGTTAATTCTTCGGCAAACTATCGTAGTCGTGCTCGCATCATACAATCGTACTTAGGCCGCCGCTGTCATGCCATCATCGAAGTTGCGTCGTCGTCAGACTGCCGCTATCATCGATCTGCAGTCATGCAGCCATTGTCACGCTGTCTAGGGTCGTGCCATCGTCGTCTCCCCAGCTTCGTCATCCGACTCTCGTCACTCCATTGCGGTCACGCCATTGGTGGTAAACGCCCGTTCTCATCTCATTGTTTTCGTACCATCGTCATGCCATTGTGTCGTCACCATGCAATCTTCACCATGCAGTCGTCATAGCGGCGTCGGGATGCCGTCACGGTTGTTCCATTGCCGTCATTCTAAATTTGTCATCCGATCTAGTAACGCCATCGTTTTCACGCAGTTGTTGTGCCGTCGTTGTCACGCTGTTATTTTTGCATCGTCATCGCTTCAGTAACGCTATCCCACTGTCATCCTGCCGTCATCGTCATAACAGATGCGTCGATCGTCGATCGACTCCAATCCTTCTTCATCATTCGTCAGACAATCGCTCTCATGCATCCATTGTCATACCGTTGTTGCCATGCCGTCGTTGCCATGCCGTTTCGCTCGCGCGATGTTGTCATTCCAGCTGTGTCTTCCTGATTTCGTCATACCATCGTCGTCATACACTCGTCGGCAACACATTGTCCTCATGTCGTGATTGTCACGCTGGCGCCGTTACATAACATTTGGCCTTCCGTCGACGTCATTCTCTCCGCGTCACTTCATCGCGGTCAGTACATCGCCCTCAGTACAATCATAGCCGTACCCCCATTCTTATGACAGACCCTCTCAAGCAAATGCCATAACAAAGTGGGACGATACCGAAGCAATGTATGTACCCGAATTATCACTACAGATTTTAAATAAACGTTAATTCAGGAACACACGGTGTCGTTACATTGTTCGAATGCTAATCGCATTACCATCGATAGTCAGCGAGAGATAACTTCTGCCGTTATTTTATTGCGATAGGAATTATATGGACACTCCGAGCGCATTTCTGCCATCGCGGTCGCCGTCATCGTCGTCACCGTGAGGCCCCGTATAAAGTTCAAGCGCGATAAAATTGTTGCCGTGCGCCGTATGCTGTATGTGAAAGTGAAAGCGCGCGAGAGACGCGCCCTTTCAGTGAGAGCGAACGAACGCCGGAGAGCAAATTCGACTTCCGTCGTGCGAAAGGCCGGGGGGGGGGATGAAATGGAGGGAGGGGAGGTGACGTTTAGCTGCGGCACCAAGTGCGTATCTTGCGACCAGGCACACGGGGAACTGAAATCTCGCAGGCGAAAGGAGGAAAGCGGGAAGGCAGAGCGGGCGGGAGGGGTGCGGCGTCTGTTCTGCGAGCAACTGCGTACTTGTACTTTGCGCGGCGGCGGGCGGTCGCGCGCACCGCATCTTGAAAGCGATCTGCAACACGGGCCCTACCTTTGTATGCGCTATGCTTTTGCCGCTCAGTTTCCGTTGAAGCGATGAACCGCACGAACCTTTGCCCGCTGCTGTTGGCGCGCTTGCTCATGCCAGCGTTTTGACAGCGCTTGTGTGCGGTCATCGAGTGTGATCTATTCATGTTTGCTTATGCGCGCTCACTTCATGTTTGTTAATTCAGTTAGTAAGCGAATGCGTCCAAGTTTATGCAGCCGATAAAACCACTATCCTTAGTACGTATAGTTCTCTACTAGTAAATTTGCTATCGCAATTGATGCTTCGCCTTTCGGGTGAAACTGACTTTTTTGGTGAGACGCCCTTTGATACCTCTTTATTACAGCGAAGCTGTATATGGCTAGCTGATTCGTCCGTCCGGCGCCTGTACGCAGAAAATATCATCATCAGCAATGGCTCGAGCATCGTCGCCTTCTTCCACAGCTGGCTCGTTGGCGCCCCTCGGCGCCACCGCACGAACGCGCTTGTGCCACTGCTCCCGCGTTCGTTGTTACCTTCTACAGATGGCTTCGTTGCCACTCATCATTCCTCATTATTTCACTTAGCTGGCTATGATCAAATTACCCAAACTCCTCGAGACCATACCAGATCTGCATCTCGCGATGTACGCTGATGACAACACGCTCTGGACCAGAGCGGAGAACATTGGAAGGCAAGAAAGCGCCCTACAAGAAGCCGTAAACAGCATCGAAAGCTATCTCCAAAACTGTGGCCTCCGCTGCGCCCCCGAGAAATCTGAGCATCTCGTCCTGAAAGCAAGAACGAGAGGCAGGCCACCCAGCTACGAAGAGCCCGTCACCTGCGTCACCCTCAACGGGACGCCAATCCCGAAAGTCGATACGCTACGAATACTGGGACTCCTTATTCACAAGGACGGATCCGGAGCGGCCAGCATACCAAGACTACAACGCACCCTTTCGCAACTCACGCACCTCGTCAAGAGGATCTCAAGCCAAAGAAGCGGCCTCAAGGAGCAAGACAGGCTCAGAATAATACAAGCACTGCTCACAGCCGCATCACATACTACTGGCTTTAAAGAACGCAGAAATCGAAAAGATCAACATAATGATAAGGAAGGAAATCAAAGTCGGCCTGGGACTCCCCCCCCCATGGCTTCTACTACACGTCTCCTTAAGATGGGCGTCCACAACACGTGGCAAGAGCTCGCTGAAGCGGACAAGAACAGCCAACTGGAACGACTCAAGCTTACACCGGAGATCAATACTCCGACACCTGAACTACAGTGAGACGTAAGTCGCAGACACGGACAAGAAAGAACGAATCCCATCGGACGTTCGAGAGTTCCTCTGCATTGCACCCATCCAGCGCAACATGCATCCCATATACCACAAGAGTAGAAGGCAAGCTAGAGCCAACGCCATCAAACGAAGATTCAATCAAGACCCAGACGCCCGCTACACCGACGCGGCCAAGTATCGGCATCGAAACCCGGACGCTCTCAGCGTCGTAGACTCCCGAGGCCGCGAGTTAGCATCGGCAACCGTCAAGGCACTCAACCCGGAAACGGCGGAAGAAGCGTCAATCGCTCTCGCCACCACCACATGCACAGACGTAGCAGTCATTTTCACCGACTCTCAGGCCGCCTGTAGAAATTTCTCGAGGGGCCGCATCTCGGCTGATGCACTCAAGATACTACAACGACGTAGCACTCCGTTCCTGTACACCTGCGTAACGTGGGTACCTCGACACGAGGGACTAGAGGGGAACGAAGCGGCCCACACCGCTGCCCGCGAGCACGTCAGCCGGGCTCCCCTCGCCCCACACGCCCTCCGACCCGCGGTAGAAGAGGTGGAAGCCGTACCCAAAAACTATTCGGCGATATTGCAACAATACAGGCTCGAGTGCCGCGTGTACCCTCCACCGCACCCAAACCTTGGCAAAGAAGAAAGCGTGGTCCTCAGACGCCTACAAAGTAATACTTGCACTCACGGAACTATAATGCACCGCCTCTACCCGTTGCTCCACAGCTACCTCTGCCCACTCTGCAACGTTCCCGACACCCTGGCACACTTGCTCTTGGAATGCCCGTGGCATGAAGATAGCGAAATGCAGCCGGAAATGGACGCTAACCGAGCACCACAAGCAAACGATGACCAGCTATTCGAAACGTGGGATGCCAAGCTCACCCTCTGGGACCTGGAAGACCAACGACAACTCGTCGCCAGGGCCAAGAGGGCAGCCGAAGCCAGATGGTTCCTGGACTAAGGAACCTTCCCACCTCAGGGTGATACCGGGCCTCGCTCGGGACACTGTTTCAAGAATAAACGTTTTTCTTTCTCTCTCTTCTGTCGACGTACTGGGGATGCCGCGTTTACGGGGGTATGAACCATTGCTTAAGGGGATATGAGCCATTCATTGTCTTACGTGACGTACATTTTTCATTTTGAAGCAATTTAATTTTGAAGAATCGCAAGCGGCAATGCGACAACGGCGGACTGCAGGCATACCGTCAGTGACGCCGTTTTCTCCATCGCAGCCGAACGTGTGTGTAACCTCATAAGAAACAAAGACGAACCAATAATTGCGAAAGACTTTAATGTACTGTCGGGATTATCCCGGTGATAAACACCGGGGCCGCACGTTTCAGCTTCGCGGGTTAACCATCAACGAGGTAAAGTAAAAGAAAATACATAGTGAATAAGTAAATTCGGTAAGCGCTTGTATTCGATAGCAGTTACAACATATTTAGGTGTGAAATGCACATGCACATGGCCAAGAAATACCTTGCGATCTGGATTGGAAGTCTGATCGTCAGGAAGAGCGTCAGGAAGAACGTACAGGCGACGGACGGACGAATCAGCTAGCCATATACAGCTTCGCTGTAATCAAAGGGCGTCTCACCGAAAAAGTCACAGTTTCACCCGAAAGGCGAAGCATCAATTGGGATAGCAAATTTACTAGCAGAGAACTATACGGACTAAGGAAAGTAGCTTTATCGGCTGCATAAACTTGGACGCATTCGCTTACTAACTGAATTAACAAACGTGAAGTCAGCGCGCATAAGCAAACATGAATAGATCACAATCGATGACCGCACATAAGCGCTGACTATATTATTCATATTTTCTTTTTGTACATTTGTGTGACTGGTAAATATATTGTGACTTGTAAATTTTCATATGCATTTCTTTGTGCATTGTAATTTTAAGTGCATTTGTGTGATTTCTGTATATGTTGTATACTCTGCTTGTTATTCACTTTACCTTTGTCACGGCGTGTCTACCATCTCAACCTGCGCACCTTGTACAGCTGCTGCCATGAAACGGTCACCTGGGCCCTGTCAAGCCGGTTTCATGGCTTTTAGCCCAGTGAACCTTCCAGCTTATTGTCTGGTAAATAAATTTGAATTTGAAAATCAAATTACATATAACAACGCTGATGAAAGTTCTGATGATATGTAAGTTCCTGTACTGTAAGCTAAATTACACTCGTAAGGATCGTTGCGGGTGCAAATTGGTCTACAAATCACACCCTTATACCCGTAAAGGGTGCATATGTTGTAAAGTTCGATGACCTCGTTGTTCGGTTGACCAGGCTTCAAGTACGGTGAAGCACAATACGCCCGAAGAGCCGAGAGCAGTGTGTCTTACGATGCCGTTTTTCTTTCAGCAAGACGACGAACTACTCCCGTGCCACGCGCTCCTCGACTGCCGCACTTTTTTCTCCTTTCTTATTGCGCGATCTATTATCAACATATGTGTGAAGCACCCACACATGCGCGAATCGATTTACAGTGTGGCTTACATGACACCAATATTTTTTTTTTTGCTGGAAATTAATGATCGCATTCAACGAGGGTATTTTTAGCACATGTAAGTTCATTGCTCATTTTAACCAATGGCCTAACAAAGTTTAGTTAGCCGAGAGCAGTAACAATTCATTTACGTTTGTTTTGTGCAGATGAGCTACAAGATAGACCGCGTCCAGCTGACTTTTCTTCAAATGCTGAGTTCTGGGGCCGCGCAAAACTTCACATACCATTGTCGCAATTCTGTGGCCTTTTGGGATGCCAGCAAACAGTCACACCGGCGCGCCCTCCGTCTGATGGCGCACAACGATCTCGAACTTCGGGCGCCGGAGCCCCACGGAGACACAAACCCGGCATTCACCTTCACGGCGTTCTTCGATGGGTGCAAAGTACGTATATTGCGGCCTGCCCCCCCATCTTTATTTTTGTATCCTGAGAACTACTGGCATGATAAGAGGTAACGGGTACAAAAAGCTGGAAAGAAGAATAATACAAAGCGAGTAAAGTATTTCTCAACTGGTTAAATGAGTCTAATATTCAACTTGTGGTTCGTGCTGTGCTCGTAAAAACGAGGAGAAACAGGAAAAAAAACTATAACAACGCGAAAGACGAAGCACGTAACTGACACACTAATACAACGCGCAAGACAAAGCACGTAACTGAATCGTCACCGAGTCAAATCAGCGCGTACCGCGCGTCGTAATTGCAGCCTCCGCGATCAACTTCAGGAACATTTTCAGAGCTAATTGCGGAGGCCACGCTCCGCTGTGCTGAGTACGGTGAACGCCACCTAGTAGTTGGTAGTGCTTCTTGATGCCAGCGTCCCTTCGAATGCTGGCATCGAGGCGTCGTAGTGCTAAGACCACCGAAGCGTTCACTGTCGGTGCGCGTTAGTGTCATAATGCAGTACTTCTCTTTTCTGCTCGTAGGCGGCGGCACCGCCCCGAGCAAGAGCGCGGGTACACGGAGGAGTGTTAGATATATAAGGCGCGTCTGTGTAGCTCTCTGCAAATGCGTTTGTGGCGCAATGGGTTAAACGCTCGGCGATCTATCGTCGCGGACCGAGAGGTCGTGGGTTCGATTCCCAAATGTTGCATGTTTGTGGAAAAAAACATATAAAACGTGTGCGGAACCACAAGATGTATACCTACTTCAGCTTTGACTTCTAATGTTCCAATGGAGTCTAGATAGTAATCATAATGCTGCCAGACCCGATAAAAATTGGTGTTGTATCCATCTACAGGCATCGTGGGAAAACTGCATCATCCTAGTAAAACCCCGTGAAAGAATGGCAGGATGTGAACTTGCTGGCGCAGCACGAGGAAAGATAAAGTTGCACGCACCTCACCAACCGTAGAGTTTGGCAATGCTGGCGCGAGAAGGGGGGGGGGGGGGGGCATCTCAATTTCATCCTACATAATCTATAAAGTGCAAAGGCGTGCTCATTATGAAACTTGAGACTAACGGCGTTGTTTACGCACAGGAAGTTAAGTGCAAAAAAAAAAAAAAAAAAAAACACACGACGATGGCAAGACACGCAATCGCTACATAAGCAATGGTGCTTATTCATTTCCTTCGCCAAGCCGAACTAGAGTATACCTTCAGCATACCACATCACGGATCACAGTAGCCGCCTTGCTATAAAAGAAACAATACCTATAGGAACCAAACAAATCTATAAACATGTTAAGGTATGTAGATGACTTTATTGTATTTATAGGTTGTAGATTTTAGTGTTTGCAATATGAGTGTGATAACGTCGTAGGGTTCATACTCAAATATCTTTGTTTTCTTCATCGTCCACTTTAATGTTCCTTTAGCTTATCATTTCTACGCTTCTAATTAAACTACGAATACCCCTATGCTTTCCTTCGCTTTCCTATGCTTGCCTTCTTGCGGTTGTGATTAATAAAAGCACGGCAGAACCCATCTCTCGACCACTGCCGATGGTAATACGATTAGCATTCAAACATTATACCGACAGAACGTATTTTTTATTTACCATATATACTGGTCAGACGTCCTGTGCTTCAGCCTCGTCCCAATTCGCTATGAAACATGCGTGCCAAGGTCTGTCATGAGAATGGCGGAACGACTGTGATCTTATTGACACGTATCCTTGTTTATCTTTCTCGGGTGACCGCTATTCACCGGCTAAGAAATGTGAAACGTTATCGCTCGGCGCAGGACGCCAGTGCATGTATCCGTTGTTTCTAGAGTGTTATCGATAGTTCTATCCGTTTTCTGTTGCCACCAAAGCTTTTCTAATCTGATTATAGGCGGGACGCGAATTGTGTTGTACTTTCTGGAAGCCACGCGGGCTCCAGTCATTGCACTGGAACCTTCGACGAGTCATGTATAAAAGCCGACGCGCCCGTCCCAGAGATCATATTTTCGGTAATGAGTTCGCTATCGAAAGCGCGAAGCTATTGTTCTATGACGGAAAAAGAATGCCTCGCCATCATTTGGGCTACCAAGAAATTCCGCCCTTACCTATTCAAAGTCATAAGCAACCACCAGGCCTTGTGTCGGATAGTAAATTTAAAGTACGCTTTAGGACGCCTCGCACGATGGACTCCAGGAATTTCACATCGCCGTCGTTTAGAGAACCGGACGGAAGCACTCCGATACCAACTGCCTGTAACACACTCCCATCGACCCGCCGTCGCATGGCCACGAGGATGACGACGTTTTCCTAGAAAATATAAGTGCGAAAGACTTCGCTTAACAGCTACGAGCTGACCCGGATCTAAAAAGCCTCGTTGAGAAGGCGACAGTGACGTTGTCCCTAGGGCATTTAAGCGAGGGTTATCGTCCTTTTCCCTCAAAACGACGTCCTCGTAAAGAAGAACGTCTCACCAGTCCGCGCCAACTACCTTCTTATCCCCTCAGCACCGCGTCCAGATGTTCTGTGCCCCCTACATGACGATCCCACCGCTGGGCACCTCGGATTCTCCCGTACGTCATCGTGAATACAAGAGAAGTATGACTGGTCACACTTGAACGCCGACGTCGCCCATTACGTCAAGACCTGTGGAGAATACCAGTGACTAGTTACCCCCGACTAGGCCAGCGGGATTGCTAGAGACAATCGAACCCCCATGCCGACCGTTTAGCAGATCGGGATGGACTTGTTGTGGCCCTTTTCGACGTCCACATCCGGAAAAAATGGAACATCGTGGCCACCGACTAAAGAAACAAAAGCCTTCCTGAGTGGTAGTGCGGTGGAGGTGTCTAAATTCTTCGTCGAGAACATACTGCTGCAACGTGGTGCCCCAGAAGTCCTGATCACCGACAGAGGAACGGCTTTTACAGCGGAGCTCACGCAAGCGATGCGGCAGTACAGCCTAATTGTAAGCATTGGAGGATCACCGCGTACCGCCCGCGGACTAATGGTCTCGAGGAGCGGCGGAACAAGAGCCCGAGCGACATGTTAGCAGTGTACGCCGACGTCGACCAGAAGACGTGAGAGAGCGTCCTTCAGTACCTAACTTTCGCTTGCTACACGGCAGTGCAAGAAACAAGGAATATGACTCCGTCCTAGCTAGTTTACGGAAGGAACTCGGCGACGACGCTCGACGCCATGCTGCCACACGTCACCAACAAAAAGAATCTCGACTTCGCCATCTATCTGCAGCGCGCCGAAGCAGCACAACTCGCCCGCCTGCGCGTCAAAAGCCAGCAAAGTACGAACAGGCGACACTACAACCTTCGACATCGCTACGTGGAATACCACCCCGGCGGCTGTGTTTGGGACCGGATACGCCGACGAGCACTTAGAAGCTTTTGCGCCGCTATTTCGGACCCTACTAGACATAGGCGCCGACCACAGAAGGGCTCCGGGGCTCGAGCCCCCTCCGGACTTTGCCGGAGGGAGGCGGGGCTCTGCTCCCCCCCCCCCCCCCCCCCCGCTACCGCAAAATTGTCAGTACCAGAGTCCTGTTACCCAAACCGTTTATGGTTTCTTTTGAGGTGCCCCTACATTTTCTCTTAAAATGCTATTCTTCTTGCTATTCTTAAAATGCTATGTTCTTCTTTACGAGGACGTCGTTTTGAGGGAAAAGGACGATAACCCTCGCTTAAATGCCCTAGGGACAACGTCACTGTCGCTAACTGCATCATTGTTGACGCGGACGCACACGGCTTTTATTCATACTTTCGCTTTATTTCTCAAAATCCTGTCAATAGGAAAACAAGCGCATTAGAAGCACCAACAGCGGCTCCCTCATCCGTAATTTTTCGCTTCAAGATGTTATTTTAATTTCCAGTGTGAACACCATGCTCAGACACGTTATAATTCAATGTGTACACAGGACAAAACTTATGATATTTTGAAAGAGGAAGAGGTGGCCAACTAACAATTATTTCTAATGATATGGATAGCCTATGTCTAGAGAATGAATATGTTGCTGTATGTTAAACTCGCTACAAATTGCTTTGCGCACTTTTTTGACACTGAAAAAGACCTGCAGACTTCAGTGACCCCTTTGGCAGAGTCCTTTATCAATGGTGTGTGAAATGCACGTGAATGATATATGTCTCTCAGCATTGCTTCTCTTTCCAGTAGGTCATGCTAGCGACTCGTGAAAAAACAAATTATAGTAATTTACAACATTTATTGGGGATGGAAACATCGCAACATGCATGCAGAGGTCATAAATATATATAAATAACTAAGTAACCGAAGTGAGGCCAAGCCGGATTTACTCGAAATCAGAATCAATAGCAGTCATGCGCAGCAGAGCTTTTACTAGGACTCAGAAAAAAAAAGAGGCTGCAGTTTCACCGGAAAGGCGAAGCAGTATTAGTGATAGCCATGCATATAAGACAATTACACGAAGGAAGATTTTTCCCGTAGAAATCCGTGTAAGAGCCGCACCCCCAACTTGAAAGCAAATATATTTCTTTTTAATCCAACCGAGAAGCAATCGCGTTCAGTGCGATTCCGATCGCGCTCCACTGCGAATTTTCCCGCGCAGCGTACTTTCGCGTGTCGCAACTATGTAAAAAAAGTCTGTTATAACTTAAGAAGACAGGAGAGGCGCCCCGCCCTGACCACTGAAGCGCAGCAGCCGATTGCCACCGTGACTAAAGAAATAGTCCCGTTGACGCGACTCGGCCCAGCTCGAAGCGCGGGCTGCCATGTCCTCCGTCGGTAGGGTCACCAGCCGTCCGGCTCATGACGTCAGTCTAGAGTGCACGCCCATTGGTGGATGCTCGTGTGCATCCGCCTTTGAGGGGTAAATGTCGCTGCCTTTAAAGTTGTACACTACTATAGAGGGCGAGAGGAGGCGATCATGGAGGTTTACGGCGGATTTCATACTCGCAGTTGAAAAAATTAGATAAAATGGCCCAATCCCTTGCAAGCTAGGCTCGTAAAAATTTGGGGACGTCGTGCACATGTTTACGGGAGGCAAGGGTGAACACCTGCGAAACCTTTTGCCGGAAATGGCCAAGCTAAAAAAATTGCGTTGGCCATACCGGTCTCGTCGACCACATCCCAGAGGTCATTTTCTTGCCTTCGGCGACTGAAAATGTACTTGTGGTCGACGACTGGTCAAGCCCGTTTGAACCATCTGGCAATTTTTTCACACCCACAAAGAACTCTCCCGCAAAATCAATTTGATTAAGATTGCCGACGACTTCATTTCCAGATTAAGTGCACGAACGAACACTTTTTCAATGATGGTGAAATCATCGCATCAGACAACGAACTAATATCTTTAATAGGAGAGAGAAAGGCACCAACTTACAAGTTAAAACAAACCACCTGGCTTAGATAACAGCGCAAAACGTTATACAAAGGAACGAAAATGGGGTACATAACAGCGCAAGCAGAGTGAGGGAATTTGGGTAAGAAAAGAGGCGTGGTTGCGCTATTTGTAAAACTCCCTAGTCTATCTGTGCATATTCCTTATTAATTTTTATTTGTCGTATGCTGCATTTGCCTTTCAATAACACAATCTACGCTCTTCCTAAATTTGCTATCGAGTCCTTTCGCGCTTTTGAGATATGGCTGTCTTATTTATTTATTTGTTAATATGTTATTTATTTGGGCGCCTGATAATTTTTACACTATAATCCTTTGTTCTGCCTCCGGAAAATAACGAAACCAGTGGCATAATGCATGCTTTGACATGTAATGAAACTATGGTGTTACGAAATCACATAATACTTATGCTAATATTTCTAGTCATAAGTTGTGTTCAGAAATTTTTGTATGTCGTTTCATGTCGTGTATGTGATGTCTTCTCAATAACTGACCTTTCGTCATTAAAATATTCCTTGATTGTATCTTTTGGATTAAATCTTTTACAAGTCGTTACATTGCTTTTTTATAGATGTCTATATTTGTGCGATCTAATGCGCACAAAACAAATAAACTCCTTAACCTGTTTAACTGAATCGGCTTGTTGCATGTCTCAATCAAGAGACGCCAGTCTCTTGGCGGTGCGAGGGAACTCAGGCTGTGAAACTGAATTGTATCCTACTCTGAGGTCTTGCAAATACTCATAAAGCTAGTCACTTCAATGAACAATCTTTCGAGGTCACACGAAGTTTCCAGTGTAACTGTTAGTAAAGGTTATATATATATATATATATATATATATATATATATATATATATATATATATATATCGAGGACGACGCTTTTCAGATGCTGCTCGCGAGAAGTCTCACCACGATCGCGGCACTCGTCTCCTTGTGTCAAAGCTTTGACGAGTTGCGTAGGCAGCGCACGAACGCCCGCTGTTGTGGGTCGGAGACTATTCCGCCGCTGCTGCCAGTTTGTTGAGACTCGGGTAGCGTTTAGGCCGGTGATCCTTCAGCCAAAGGGATGAGTACGTCCGGGAGTAAGAGCGAGAGAAAAAAAAGGGTTTATTTTACACTATTTACAGTGGCTCCAAATATGGAAGCCCACTCCATGGAAGAGCACTTTGAAAGTCTCAGCTCACTACATGTCTGAGCACATGTCAGAACTCGTCAGGACACACCACTGCACGCAAGGTGTCTCCTTATAAAACATCGGTCTTCCCTAGTTGACCCGACTAGGGAATCAGATGACCTTGATGCGGCCAATCAGAAAGGCCGTCTTGGTCGCTGAACTCCGCCTCTAATATTGCACCTTCGAAGCAAGGACGAGGCAATCCGGAAACAGGGGGTTGACACTCCTTCCACGAAAGTCGGTGACCTGTTTCTTGCCCTCCGACGGTCATCTTGCCAGGGTCGGGAGAATGGCCTTTGCACTAATCCCGGCGTCTGACGAAGGGTGGCGGTTGTGGTCGGTCGCTTCTAAGTGAGCGTCTGGACGACGCTGATGAAAGGGGTGGCATCGGGGGAAGCACCCAAAGAATGGGCACTGCCGAGTTGGGGCGCTTGTTTGCCCGTCTCGTCGGTGTCTGGCACTGTCACCGTCTGGACGACGCTCATGAAAGGGCCTGCCTCGATGGGAAACAATCAAAGAATGCGCCCGGCCGATTCGGGACGCAACACCGCCAAGCCCTCATGACGCCAGACACACTATCGAGCTTGCAGCTAGCTGCCCACTCTGCCGATCAACAGCCGCTGCTATGTACCACCAAGGATTTTATCCGGGAAGAGGTAGCGCGTCAGCTTTCATTGCTACCTCTCACGCACGAGCCTTCACAGTCTTTGGCTCCGGACCTTTAACACGTCATTCGGACCCAGGTTGCTGAGGCCCTCCCGCCTATGATTCACCAACCACCCGTCACTGCGCCACTTACCTACGCTTCCGTCGCGGCTCGGCCCCCTCAACATCCTGCGCCGTATGCTAGACCTGCGATGCCGACCCATGCCTGGCCGACGACCGCGAATGCTGCGCCGCTCGCCTCCGCGAGACCTTCGGCTCCGTTCCTCCGCCGTCCCGACGCGTGGCGAACGCCAGGCAATAGGCCCATCTGCTTCGCCTGTGGTGTCGCTGGACACGTCGCCCGCCACTGTCGCCGATGTCCACCTTCGCCATTTGACGTCATGGGCAGGCCTGTTCCTTCGTATGTCGCCACCAAGGTACGTCCCTGACGATCAACCAGCCTCTGCTAACCGCCGGTCCCTGTCTCCGCGACGACGCTCTATATCACCCATGCACCGCCGACCTCCTACGGTGGAGGGAAACTGATCGCTGCAGTTCCGGAGGCAAGAGCTGCATGCGCGTCGAACTGCCCAAGGCCTCCATCTAGTTCGCCGCAAAACATTATCGACGTCGACGTTGAAGGAACCGCCGCTTTAGCGCTTATTGACACGGGGGCCGCTGTTCCGGTTATCTGCGAAAACCTCTGCCGCAAGATCAAAAAATGACCACGTCGCTCTCGGGACTAATGCTCCGTACTGCCAGCTCACAGTGCATTGCGCCTTCAGA
The DNA here is from genome assembly GCF_013339745.2 of Dermacentor silvarum. Classification (NCBI taxonomy): domain Eukaryota; kingdom Metazoa; phylum Arthropoda; class Arachnida; order Ixodida; family Ixodidae; genus Dermacentor; species Dermacentor silvarum. Next base: position 20,294,608 of record NC_051159.1, read on the forward strand.
TGTTTGCATCGCACGTGTCGCTATTCAAAGTGAACTTTATGTCATCGAGTTTTTCGTGCTGCCGTCATGCTCCCACGACGTTATTCTCAGATGGGACTTCCTTTCACGTCATCGCGCCGTCATAGACTGCTCCCGTGCAGAAGTGGCCCTTACGCCATTGCAAAACTCTCTTTCGGTGGATAATCATCCCGACGCTCACAAACTTGTCGTTGCTGCGGACACAGATATTGCCCCTGAAACGTCGACCCTTGTCCCTAAGTCCTGTACGGCCGCCCCTGACGGAACTGTTCTGTTTGCCCCGTCGGAGGTACTTCCCCGCCGTCGCGGCCTACGACTGCCGTTTGCTGTACTTACGGTTGAATTGGGTGCTACTACTATGTTAGTTTCAAACTGGCTCCCATCTTCCGTTACATTACTTCGTGGGGAATCGTTGGGTCACATTCAAGGTGCTGATCTCCTGCGCTCCCTCGAGTTTGCAGAGGACCAACCTCATCTTCAAATGAATGCCATGACATCACCTGTTCCAAACCTTCGGGTCCAGACAGTTTCCACCCTTCTATTGCTGCCGATCTATCGTCAACACAACGCAGCGAACTCCTGGCCCTTCTTCCAGACTTCCGCTCCTCCTTCGATTGCGCTCAACCATCTTTAGGTCGGACAACAGGCGTCACACACCACATTGACACTGGTTCCCATGCGCCCTTACGCCAACGACCATACCGAGTTTCAGCGGCAGAACGGCGTATTATCAATGAACAAGTGGATGATGCGCTTACGCGTGGTGTCATTCAGCCGTCCCAGTGCCCCTGTTGCTCCAACAGTGCTCCTGTTGTACTTGTGCGCAAAAAGGATGGATCTATCAGATTCTGTGTTGACTACCGCCGCCTCAATAAGATAACTCGGAAGGATGTATACCCGTTGCCCCGCATCGATGATGCTCTCGATTGTTTGCAAGGGGCCGAATATTTCTCGTCACTGGATTTGCGCTCGGGTTACTGGCAAGTTCCAATGGCCGACCCTGACCGACCTAAGACGGCTTTTGTCACTACTGACGGACTGTATGAGTTTAACGTCATGCCGTTCGTATTGTGCAACGCCCCAGCTACTTTCGAACGGATAATGGATAACATCCTTCGTGGCTGCAGGTGGAATACCTGCCTCTGCTACCTTGACGACATCGTCGTTTTTTCTCGCGATTTTCCAACTCAACTTGTTAGTCTTCGTGCGATTCTCAAGTGCCTCACCTCTGCTGGCCTTCAACTTAACATAAAGAAGTGCCACTTTGCTGCACGCCAGTTGACGATACTAGGCCACGTCGTCTGTAAGGAGGGATTTCTTCCGGATCCCGCGAAGCTCCGTGCCATAGCCGAATATCCCAAGCCCAATTCCTTGAAAACACATAGAAGTTTCATTGGGCTGTGCTCGTATTTTCGTCGATTTGTGCGCGACTTTGCTACCATCATCGCGCCTCAACCAACGGCCTGTCTGCTCGGTCAACGGAATGCGACGAATCTTTTCGAACGCTACGGCGCTTACTAACGTCGCCACCAATACTTCGTCACTTTGACCCTAATGCGCCTACGGAGCTCCATACTGACGCCAGCGGTGTTGGCCTTGGTGAGGTATTGGCTCAAAAAACACCAGGATACCAAGAATACGTCGTTGCCTACGCGAGTCGAACGCTCAAGAAAGCCGAGCGTAATTATTCTGTCACCGAGAAAGAGTGCCTCGCCATAATTTGGGCTTTGGCTAAGTTTCGTCCGTACCTTTATGGCCGCCCTTTCGACGTCGTCACAGACCATCATCATCATGCTCTATGCTGGCTCTCATCGCTGAAAGATCCCTCGGGACGCCTCGGTCGTTGGGCGCTTCGCCTGCAAGATTACGACATCCGTGTTGTTTACCGATCCGGCCGCAAACACTCGGACGCCGATGCACTGTCCCGCTCGCCGCTAGCGTCTGACACGGCTTCTCCGTGAGCCTCTTCGGCTCCCTTGTCGCCTATTGACTTTGCAGACATGTCGTCGGAGCAACGCAAGGATGCGTGGATTTGTCAACGCCTTGACTTTCTCACTGACCCATCCACTTATCCCGCCTCAAGAACGCTACGTCGCCAAGCCGCCCATTTCACTATTCGCGACGATCTCCTTTATCGCCGGAATTACGCGTCTGATGGCCGGAGGTGGCTTCTAGTTGTACCTCGCCACATGCGCACCGACATATGCGCTGCGTTCCACTCTGACCCACAAAGCGCTCATACCGGAGTTCTTACAACCTACAATCGCCTGCGGCAGCGAATCTACTGGCGCGGCATGTATGCATTTGCGTGCAAGTACATACGTGCTTGCACTGCCTGTCAGCGGCGCAAGACTCCACCTCAACGCCCGGCCGGTACACTTCAGCTTCTCCCTTGCCCGGCCCGTCCATTCGACCGCGTCGGTATCGACTTATACGGCCCACTTCCCTCGACCACCTCTGGGAATAGGTGGATAATTGTCGGCGTGGACCACCTCACGCGTTACGCCGAGACTGCAGCTTTGCCCACAGCCACAGCAAGAGACGTTGCGTTTTTCATCTTACGCAACTTCGTACTGCACCACGGTGCTCCCCGTGAACTTTTAAGCGACAGGGGACGTGTTTTCCTGTCTGGTGCTATTGAAGCCTTGCTCGTTCAGTGTAACATCGTTCATCTCATGACAAGTGCATATCATCCGCAAACTAATGGCCTCACTGAGCGATTTAATCACACTCTGGGGGATATGCTTACGATGTACACGGCGTCAGACCAGACCAATTGGGACACCGTCCTACCATTCGTCACATATGCGTACAAAACTGCTACGCACGCGACTACACGATTCTCGCCGTTCTTTCTCTTGTACGGACGTGAGCCATCATGCACGCCGGACACTATGCTTCCCTACACACGTGACTCATCTGAGTACACTGCAATTTCTGATGTCGCCAAGTACGCCGAAGATTGTCGCCAATTGGCCCGTTCATTGACAACCGAGGGCCAAGGTCACCAGAAGCTCAGGCACGACACCGACCGATCTCTCACTACTTTCGTGACCGGTTCCCTAGTTTGGCTTTGGATTCCTCCGAGTACGCCTGGTCTTTCGTCTAAATTATTGGCCCGATATCATGGGCCCTACCGCATCCTCGCTGGGACATCTCCAGTCAATTAGGACGTTGAGCCTTTGACACCGTCCCAAGATTTACGTCGTCGCGGTCGAGAAATCGTTCACGTGAGTCGCCTCAAGCCCTATTATGACCCCTCTATACTGTCAACGCCTTAAGTCGCCAGGATGGCTACGCTATTTCCCGGGGGCCAATGTAATGAAGAAGACAAGACGACGACGAAGCAGTCAGCAAGCAAGCCACTGTGTTGGTGCTAACCACGCGCCCCGAACTTGCGCTTGCCCGGATTTTGGCTGCTGGTCGCCTCGCCGCTTCTTGACGTTCGCCTGACGTTTCTCGCCTTCATTGACGTTTACACGTGAATAAAACACGTTGAAAAATATACATATAAGCGTACATCGGTGGGATTCGGAAAGCTCTTACGCGTCTTACGCGTAAGACAGCGTCTTACGCAGCCGTTTACACATGCCGGAACGTGCACCGCGTTTGCCGACGCCATCACATGACTGCTGAGAGAGTATAACCCCCGTATTCGTAAACGCTCCTCGACTTGAACTTGACTTGCCACTGCCTTGGGCAGCCGCTCCTCGACTTGAACTTGACTTGCCACCGCCTTCAACGCGTTTCGAACGCGCTGCCCAAGGCGGTGGCAAGTCAAGTTCAAGTCGAGGAGCGTTTATGAATACGGGGGTAAGGCGGAGAGGCCACAGCGTCTTACACCAGCTTCTTACACGGGCCGTAACGCGCTAGCACAAACGCGTTAGAAACGCGCAGTCATTCGTTAATGTTGGATATTTTTGTCATCGTGGTGCGTGTGTCCATGTGCGCTTCGTGGCGTAGTGGTTAGCGCCGCGCGTTCGGAAGCGAGGGGTCCGTGGTTCCATTCCGCGCTACAGACACAGCTTTCGAAATTTTTTTTTCATAAAAGTAGAGGTGCCTACCTACTACGACGACGACGACTACTACTACTACTACATACTACAGAGGAGGGACAGACCCACACCCTAAGGAGCTTCGCCCCTAAAATGAAAACTTTCCGCCTATGCTACTAAATCACCCGACGGATTGGCCGCTGGACTGTGAGGTCGGGCCAGACGGCTTTTAGCAATCACATCGGCGCCGCTCACAACCTGAAGCCGTTATACCAGCGCTAACGAACTTTGCAACTTTGTTTCTTTTTTTTTCCTCTTCGAAGCGTGCTTTTGTTTTTCGCTCTCGTGTTGTGTTGGTAGCATCGGAACGATGCGTTTAAGAGGTGGGCAGTGACAGTCTAATTTTTTATCTTTCGCGGGTGACCGCTTTTCATCGGCTAAGGAGAGTTAAACGTTATCGCTCGGTGCAAAACGCGCATGCATGTATCAGAAGTTTCTCGAATGTTAGCGATAGTTCTATCCATTTGCTGTTGTCACCAAATCTTTTCTGATTGTATGCGGCGCGACGCCACTTGCACTTTCGGGAAGCCACGCGGGCACCAGCGATTGCACTAGAACCATTGACAAAGACATTCAACAAGAGCTGACATTCCTTAGGGCACAGCGGCCGAGTTGACTGTAGCGCACCATGCATTATACCTGAACCACACTTCCGGTTTCGACTTTGGGTGCGGGCGTTTTGAACGCTAGCTGGTATGTGTTACGCATGCTGCGTTGATAGGCGCTGCATTTTTTTCGCTTCTACTGCTGAACCGCGCGCGGTCTTGATGCGGAATCCTTTTATTATTTAGAAAAATGATTGCGAGCGATCTTTACAAGCCTCCATCGAATCTGTGCCACGTGCAGTTTCATGAAGTAGACACAAGGTGCCTGGAATGTTTACTTTGCTCTATATAAATGCTCGATTCGGGCTTTTTGTGTATTCATCCAACGTTGTGGCACCAGGTGCGCAGCAGTAGTTCCCGTACGATGCTCCACTGGACGTCATCAGCTGAACAAAACTACAGGCATGTGTCATTTTGGTATTAAGACCTTATAGGAATACTGCGTGTAAAGGCGAAATGTGCGAAAGTGGTGAATGGGTGGCATTATAAACAAACGCAATTCGCATTTGCATACATTGCGGATAAAATACCCGACTCTTCCCGAATAATAACATAAAATATAAAGAACACTTTCACAAAGTTGAGCATGCAAAAAAAAAAAAAAAAGGGATGGAGAGTTAAAGGAAAGACCCCAAGACCTGGTCGTGCCAGACAAAGCAGAGGGCAAGGTCGCTGTTAAGCGTGTTTCACATGCACAATTGACGGACACGCCTGTCATGTTCAGTTGAAGGAAAAAAAAAAAAAGGACCGAGAGTTAAAGGAAAGACCCCAAGACCTGGTCGTGCCAGACAAAGCAGAGGGCAAGGTCGCTGTTAAGCGTGTTTCACATGCACAATTGACGGCCACGCCTGTCATGTTAAGTTGAAGAAAAAAAAAAAAGCAGGGAGAGTTAAAGGAACGACACCAAGACCTGGTCGTGCCAGACGAAGCAAAGGGCAAGGTCGCTGTTAAGCTGTTAAGCTGTTAAGCGTCTTACACATGCACAATTGACGGACACGCCTGTCATGTTAAGTTGAGCATGCAAAGAGAAAAAAAAAAAAAGAGGGAGAGTTAAAGGAAAGACACCAAGACCTGGTCGTGCCAGACAACGTAAAGGGCGAAAGACGAGAAACACGAAAGAAGAAGAAATAACCTGCAAATGTAGTAACAGCGTGGCGAAATCAGCATGAAATTGAAAAGCAAGGGCAAAACACGAGAAACACGAAAGAAGAAGAAGCAGCCTGCAAATATGACAGTAACAGCGTGGCGAAATCAGCATGAAATTGAAATTGAAAAGCAAGGGCAAAACACGAGAAACACGAAACAAGAAGAAATAACCTGCAAATATAATAGTCACAGCGTGGCAAAATAAGCATGAAATTAAAAAGCAAGGCAAAATAATGTGGGTGCTTCGGTCCGCTCCCCCACTGGGGCAGTGGGCATTCTTTCGACATCACACACGTGTTCGGCTTGCCTATGCGGGGATTAAGTTCTGATTTTAGCTAATTTAACTTATGGACAAAGAAACGAGAGGTTTCCCATGTGTTCATTTATGCCGTGCGTGATTGTTCTAAATTTGTGGATAAAATATGACTCTCTTTGTTCCCGTTCACGAGAAGAGCGGAAGCCTGACTGGAGAAGAGTGACACGTATTTTATCAAATGAATGCTCAGGCAGACTGATATGTTTTGAGAATGGGAGATGTGGTAGTGCGCGGGTGTGAGCTCTGTGGTTATTTAGACGGAGTCTGAACGCGGTTCCAGTCTGGCCTATATACTGTTGGTCGCAGACTTCACAATGGAGCATGTAGATCACATTGCTGCTGTCACAATTTAGAGGTTCCTTAATTTTGAATGCGAAATCAGAGGAAGTAGCCTTAGCAAGACAGGTTGAAGTCATGTGCTTACAGACCTTGCAGCGGGGTTTACCACAAGGTCTGCAGCCTGATTCTATGTTTTGAACCGTGGTTGTCCTAGCTCTGACGAGGATATCTCTTAGATTTCTTCCCCGGCGATAGACAACTCGGGGTGGCTCTGTGAAAATTGAAGACAAACGTGTGCTCTGCTGAATGATATTAAAGTGTTTGGCTAGGATGTTGTTCACGTGCGGTAATGTAGATGAGTAGGTGAGGATAAGGTTGGTTTGGTTTTTCGGATGGCGGGGCTTTGAGCCCGTCAAAATTTCATTTCTGTCTAAGGCTTGTGCTCGGCTTATAGCATCATCAACAATACGTTCCGGGTAGTGCTTCGCCACCAGGGCCGTTCTGAGTTCCTTTGCATGACATTGGAAGTCTTTCTCGTCAGAGCAGATGCGGCGGTATCGGTGGGCCTGTGAATACGGGATGGCTTTCTTGCAATGTTGTGGATGGCTACTTTTGAAATGAAGATATTGGTGGCGGTCTGTTGGCTTTTTATATAAGGTTGTGAATATGCGATTATCTTTAATCTTTTATCTTTTTATCTAAATATCTCTCTATCTCTCCTCTCTCACCTTTTTTGGCGCCTTCTTTCTCTACCTAAAGATATAAAAAGACTGTTGCAAGATTTTCCTGTATCCCTTGAAAAAGGTCGGTCCACCGACCGAAACTGTTGGGAAAATAATAAACCCTAGATAACCGCGAAGTTGTGCTTCTGATATATATATATATATATATATATATATATATATATATATATATATATATGCGTCCAATGGTAGATGCTCCTGGAACACCTTCGGGACGCTGCGTAGCCGCTTCGTTGGTCAAGTTTTGGGCTGGCGCTGTCAAAGGTGATTGTCTCGGTTGTTGTTTTTATGGTCAACAGATCAATGACCCGGGCTCGGCCATCAATGCCGCCGTGGTCATGCATTAGGCTTAGCAAGGCCACCCACTGGTGCGATAAAGCGGCCGTAAAAAAGCAACGCACCTTTCCGAAGCTTGTCTCGACGCGTGGCCGATGCAACAGCGAAGAAGAGGATGTGCGACAGCAGGAGATGAAAACGCGAACAGCTCGCGTAACAGTCGAAGAGAGTCGGAGTGCCAGGAATAGACGTGCGCTCGCATTCGAACCGGAAGTTGATATCGAATTACTAATAAAATAACTGACCTTTCCCAAAATGTCTAGTGTAAGGAAGAAGTGCGTCGCGTAGAGCTCTGCAGCCGGATCGCCAGCGCTACTGAAGTGGGGCTCGGTCTCGATGCTGTTCATGGTGCGCCTGGTTACCACACGAATAGCAGATGGGCCGATTGTCAGCTGTGTGCCAGGGATTAATTGCTCTATGGACTGGAGATCGTGGTGGCGGGGAGGTAAAAACAGGGCTAGGCATCGGAGGCGGAGCCCGGAACGTCGGTGGGCGTGGTCGTGCGACGGCGTCGGCGTAAGTCAGTGGCGCGGTGAGTTGAAGAGCCCGCTCCAGAGGAAGGACCTCGGACACTTGTTCTTCTATGACGTGTCGTAGGGTCGGATTAAGGGACGAACTGGACTCCGGCGGGTTGGAGATAAGGGAGAGCTGGCGAGCAACTTCTTCCCGGACGAATGCCTTGATCTGCGAGAGGAAGTTGGAATCGTCAAAAGGAGAGGTCAAGCCGGGCAACGATTCCTGATGTGGAACAGGACGGCGGGTGAGGAGGCGTTGACGGCGGAGCTCGTCATAGCTTTGACAGAGTTCAATAACTTGGGCAACAGTCGAGGGGCTCATTGAAATCAGCATCTGAAACGCGTCCTCGTCGATGCCCTTCAGTATATGCTTGATTTTAGTGCCATCAGTCATGGATGCATCGACGCGTTTGCAGAGAGCGATGACATCTTCGATGTAGCTCGTAAAGGTCTCACCAGGCTGCTGAGAGCGCGACTGCAGACGCTGTTCGGCATGAAGATTTTGAACAGCAGGACAGCCGAATACCTCGCTGAACTTTGTCTTGAACACAGTCCAGCTTGGGACTTCGCTTTCGTGGTTGCGAAACCACAAGTGGGCAATTCCGGTGAGGTAAAAAGGGACGGTGGTCAATTTCGTGGTGTCATCCCATTTGTTGTTAAGACTGACGCGTTCGTATGATGATAGCCAGTCACCAACGTCGTGGTCATCAGCACCGCTAAAGATGGGAGGGTCCCGCTGACGGAGTGTGCCGGGGCATACGGAGGCCTGGGGAGCAGGTGGTGGTACGCTCGTGGCGCTTGCGGAGGTCATGATGGCAGGGAGAATCCGGCTGCGCAATTCCAGGATTACAGGAGACCCAGCAAACCTCCACGAATTCATTGTAGTCATTGTAGCTATAGACCACCTCCCGAGGTATGCCGAAACGGCCGCTCTACCAGCCGCGACGGCTCGTAACGTTGTCTCCTTCCTGCTTCAACGCTTCGTTCTACGTCACGGCGCTCCCCGCGAACTACTGAGCGACCGCGGCCGCGTCTTTCTCGCCGATGTCCTTCAAGAACTTCTCGCTGAATGCCGCATTATTCATCGCTGTACCACCGCATATCACCCGCAAACAAATGGATTGACAGAACGCTTTAACCGAACTCTTGGCGACATGCTTTCGATGTATGTCGCCTCCAACCACACCAACTGGGACCTCATCCTTCCCTATGTCATGTACGTCTACAATACGGCACCCCAGGCAACGACGGGCTTTTCTCCCTTTCTTCTATATGGCCGAGAACCGTCATTTCCCATTGACACTATTCTTCCTTACGATCCCGAGTTATCAGAGGGTACACCGGTTTCCGAAGCCGCCCGGTATGCAGAAGAATGTCGACAACTAGCTCGCTCCCTTACAACGCAAGAACAAGCGCTGCAGAAATTTCGTCATGACGACGGGAGCCCCCACACACAGTTTTCGCATGACGCTCTCGTTTGGTTGTGGGTGCCTCCTACTTCGACACCAGGTATCTCCTCCAAGTTTGTATCCCGATACCATAGACCCTACCGGGTTCTGCAGCAAACTTCTCCGGTGAACTACATCATCGAACCTCTGACGCCCCCTACGAACCTGCGTCGCCGAGGCCGCGAAACTGTCCACGTCGATCGGCTCAAGCCGTATCACGAGCCCATCGTCGTCACGACGCCTTAGGCCGCCTCTGCGGCTCCGTCTTCAGCTAGGGGGGAAGATGTAAGGAGGAAGAAGTGCGTCGTGTAGAGCTCCGCAGCTGGATCGCCAGCGTTACTGAAGTGGGGCTCGGGCTCGACGCCGTTCCTGGTGCGCCTGGTTAAACCTACGCTGCTGTGTCTTCCTGTCGGCGTCCTTCGTGTCGTCCACAGCCGTGCTAGACTTCCTTGTCATACTAGCTATAAAAAATTGAATGCATATCACATTTTCTGTAGATGATCCTCAGCAGATTTACCTCTGATATTTAATTGTGCATAGCTTCTAGGGGCCATAATTTAGATAGTGCTAAACTCGGTGGGGGCCATCATTTCTAGTGACTTAATGTAGAAATTCTCCAACTGCTGTATTATTGCGCACTGCAAACGCACTGCAGTTGCGAGATGTTACCAACACACTTTTCTTTCTTACAGGATCGTTCTGACAAGTGGAGCTATACGCTGCTGCAGTACAAGTCCGACAAGCCACAGCGCCTCCCAATTGTAGACGTTGCTCCAAGGGACATTGGATTCAAGAACCAGGAGTTTGGCCTAGAAATTGGACCAGCCTGCTTCTACTAGCGGCACGAGTATTTCACCATGGATTGCCATGCTCAATGTCTATTTCTCAATGCTGCCAAAGTACGTGCATCCCGAAGACGCAGTGGTCATTGACAGAAGAATGCTCGCCATGCTTCATGCATGCAATTATTGTGCATCACCTCAATATGAGCAATACGGAATAAATTTATTTTTCACCGATGAGCCCATAAATTGCTATTAGAAAACTGAGTGCCATTGCGACCTATGGAATCCCGGTGCCAAGAAAGATACAGGCCTGGTCTGGCTGTGCGTGCCTGTGCGTGCCGGGACGCTGGGAAGTCCAGCCATCGGTAGGAGAAATCACTCAGCCTGACGTCGGTCTGAGTGAGTTCTAGGTGCTCTGAGTCTGAGTGGAGTACACTAACTGATTTAGTCGCGATAAGTAGGTGTCAGTGAGTCTAGGTCAGTCGGAATGCACGTGAATCGGAGCCTGTATGAACCCAACTACATCTTCGCCCCACGAAGCTACATGCGATGATGACACTGGTTGAATCTGATTGAAGCTAAGTGAGTACCTCGTTGACAAATTTTTTTCAGGCGCAAGAAAGAGACAGGGCACAAATGGAAGGTCAAACACAGGACAGGCGCCTGTCCTGTGTCTGACCTTCCCTTTGTGTCGTGTCTCTTGCTTGCGCCTTAAACAATTGGCAATTATGCACCAGTTGGCCCACAGAAAGTTCTTCTGGGTACCTAGTGTCCATTGAATATATTGCTACACGCGTGTGGTATTTGATTGTTTGACCGAGGCGCGCGGGCGCCATCACTCGAGAAAAGAAGAGGAAGAACGAGCTGGGCTCGCGCTGTGAACCTAACCGGTCAGCGCTGCAACCGCTGTTGTAAATACAACCTGTAAATAGTTGCCCGTCTTACTCACTCGTTCTTCGCGTAACATCGTGGTGGAGGTGGAACGTTCCCCGTCCTCGCCACGGAGCCCCGAAGCGGCCGCACCGTCGTCTTCTCAGCCATGGCTTCCGATGGTTACACCCCGTCGCCACCTACACCTGCGGCGCCTACCACAACGTACGTTACGGTTCCTAGTCTCCGTGATCCTGGGACATTCTCCGCCCAAAATGGCGTTGACGTCGACGTCGTTCTTCGCGTAACAATATTGAGCCTGAGTTAGAACTTACGATGAAAGAACGGACAACGCCAATAAATTACAATTTTCATACGTAGGATGCCTGGATATGTAGTACATTGTGTTAGCCTGCTTATGTGAAATATATGTAAATTTATGAGATAAGAGACGGTGCCTACTAATGCCTAGACTTCGGTTTCTTCGTCCTGTGGGACGTGATTTTCTCGAGCGAAAATTGCCAGAGTGCAGAGCGAACGAAAGGAATGATCGTACAGAAAGACAGGTGCTACGGTGAAGGCAGGCGCTATTACATAGGCAGGTACTCATTGTCACGCCTTCGCAGACTGCGTGACAATGCCCTTAGAAACATTTCTGTTTTGTGTGTGTGTGTGTGTGTGTGTGTGTGTGTGTGGTGTGTGTGTGTGTGTGTGTGTGTGTGTGCGTGCGTGCGTGCGTGCGTGCGTGCGCGCGCGCGCGCGATTTTCTTTTTTTTTCTCCCCCCCCCCCTTTTTTATACTTATTTTTATTTCGCTCTCTCCTGTCGAATCCCTTTACCCCTCCTCCGGTACAGGGTAGCCAACCGGAGATAATCTCTGGTTAACCTCCCTGCCTTTCCTTTACCTTTTTTCTCTCTCTCTCTCTATTACATAGGCAGGAGCTACTAAGCAGACGGTTCTTCATCTTCTTTTTCGTTCTTTCGTGGCCCTGTCATTTGTCTTCACACCCTGCCATGATTTCGGATTATTCAGGTGCAGGTGTTTCCGACAATGCTAGATTGGTGTGCTGGCCTGCTTTGTTGGTCAAGGCAGTAAACAATGTTGTCGATAAAGGTGGCCCTGGTGGGTGGCTACTGCGCAATGGTCGTACTAATTTACGCGCGTGCTTGATAATGTGCGTCTTAGGAAACACCCTTTCTCGTAATAAACAGTTTGTTAAAAGCGCTTTTAGTTGCCTCATCCTTTCTTTGTGAGTCCTCTCATAAGCTATACAACATCAACAAGCTTAACATCTTGTCTTTCCCTAGATAATTGCACCATCGTGGTTCGGAAGAAATGTTGGTGAGTTTCACTATTGCGCTGTGGTAGTGGCAAAACCGAATGCACAACCACTGTGCGCGTGACAGGAGTGTCAAAGGCCTGCTCACGCTTTTTACTGAACTAAGAAAAATTCTCCAGTAGGCTGCCTCGCGGTGGAGCCTTTCGTGCTCGTACGCGACTTAGCCATTGATGTAGACTTGACGGCCGCATGAACCGCTCAGGACGGCGGAGGTACCTATTGCGCAAGACAGTGACAGGTTTGTCCTGCCGCCATGTGGAACTTGTCATGTTTTCCGCACCATGGCGAAGATTTTTGGGGTGACGGGTGAACCTGCACTTTCGTCCGCAGCAAGGCCTATATGGCAGGCCAGGCTTTCTGATGCGCTTAATTCGTCGGGCTTCGACGACAGGTAACGCATAGCTGTGTTGTTCATGGGGAAGGCTGGAATAGAGGCTGTCTGGTCAAGAGAGAATAAGAATCTTTATTAGTTAAATGAAGCTTGGAGAGGCGTCCTCATTCCAGAATACCTTGAGCTCGGACCACGTCCTGGGGCTCCAAATCAGCCATTGCTGATCCTCAAGGTCGGAGCTGGCCAAGGCTCTCTCCCAAAGCTCGTTGGTGTGATAATGATTCGGAGGATTTAGTGTTGCCTGTCTGCAACCCCTAATATGTGCCTTGGGGACCCGGGCTCTGCGCAGAAGCGGCATTGCGGAGGGAATTGTGCAGGGGCTATGAGGTGATTACTGGTTGTGTGGGGGAATGTATTAACCTGTAGAGCTAGGAGGAATCGGTCGTGCTCTCTAGGTAGTGACTTGTGTGGGGGTCCGTGTGTTCTGCGGCTTAGCTTGCAGTGTTGTATGATGTCTTGGTACGAGACTAGAGGTTGCATGCGCTTGGTTCACATTCCTCGGCGTTGGCTCGGTGGGTCAAATCTCTAGCCACCTTGTTGGCGACTTCGTTGCCAGGAATGCCGTGATGAGCTGACGCCCAGATGATCATTACTGATCTCGTTGGTGGCTTTTGATTGATGATATTGTCGCGGGCGAAACAACAGGGAGAGCCAGAAGCCCACGTCTTTACCGGAACCAAACCAAAAATAAGAACGTTCTCTTCTTCTTCCAACCCCCAAGCGTGTACGTGCCACAGCAGATGGCTCATATATGCCGGCATGTACCATTACCCCCTTTCCTAAAGAAGCATCGTCTCGATGCTGTAATGAGGGTAAAAATATATCAAAAATGAGGGTTACAATATAAACGAAAGAAATGTGTCGTAACACGAAATAACAATATGCTGCTGTGAAAGAAGGAACAAAAGTAAAGAAACACAGGACACAACAAAAACTAACAAAAAACAAAAAGAACGACGCTAAGTCGTCAATGTAGTATAGTCACTCGACGGTCGAGTCATGGCGCGAAAAATGTGGTTTTATTCTAGAAACATGAACCTCTTCAGTTTGAGGAATCCGACGGGCGTTTCTTGGGGTGCCTTCTTGGAGAACCTCGTAGGTTAAGTCACTGAGTAACCTACGAGTCGTACAATTTTGTAGGGACCCGGTTCTTGTGGTCAACGGCCACATACATTGACAGCATATCCGCGATTGTCTTGTTGAGGCGTTCAGTCAGTCCATTTGTTTGGGGGTGATAAGCCGTCGTTTTGCGATGTGCTGTGCCACTTTGCCTCAAGACTTCCTGTAGCACCTCCGCGGTGAAAGCTGTCCCACGATCAGTAATGACGACAGCTGGCGCTCCCTGACGGAGGACAATGCTGTGCATGAAAAAAAATGGGCGATGTCTGCGGCGGTAGCTTTTGGGACTGCCTTTGTTTCACAGTACCGTGTTAAGTAATCGGTAGCGACCACAATCCATCGATTGTCGGACGAAGACGTGGGGAAGGATCCCAGCAAGTCCATACCAATCTGATGAAATGGCCTCTGCGGTATTGCTACTGGTTGTAGCAGTCGTGCTGGCCGCACAGGTGGAGTCTTACGTCGTTGGCAGTCGCGACATGTGCGAACGTACTGCTTCACATTCTTTGCGAGACGTGGCCAGTAGTAAGAGCGGCGAATTCGTTCCAACGTGCGTGTGTACCCCTGGTGTCTGGACGATGGTTCGTCGTGACAGGCACGTAAAATATCGTCACGAAGCGAGGTCGACGCAACTAGCAGGTATGTAGCTTGCGTATGGTCAAAGTTCTTCTTATAAAGGAAGCCATCCAGGAAACCAAAAGAGGCTAGCGCGTGTGGGAATCTTCAAGGAAGACTTGACGTGCGCCCTTCCAGGTAGTCAATGAGAGGGCTGAGCTCCAAGTCGTCGCGCTGTTGTTGAGCCATGTCTGTTACTGATGCGGCAGAAAGAAAACTGTCGTCTTCTTCAAGGTCAGCGGGGGCACTTCCGACTGGTGCACGTGAGAGACAGCCAGCGTCGGTGTGTTTGCTTCCTGACTTGTGAACGATGGTGACGTCAAATTCTTGCAGTCGAAGGCTCCATCGCGCCAGGCGGCCTGAGGGATCTTTGAGATTCGCGAGCCAGCAAAGCGAATGGTGGTCGCTGACTACTCTGAATGGGCGACCGTACAAGTATGGCCGAAACCTTGTTATGGCCCAGACAACGGCTAAGCATTCTTTTTCTGTGACAGAGTAGTTTTTCTCGGCAGCGGATATCGTTCGGCTCGCATAGGCAATCACACGCTCTACGTCATTTTGCCACTGAATCAATACAGCTCCAAGGCCGACGTTGCTGGCGTCTGTGTGCAACTCCGTGTCAGCGTTTTCGTCAAAGTGACCGAGTACAGGTGGGGCCTGGAGAAGGTTTCGGAGGGAATCGAATGCGAGGCCCTGATCTTGACCCCAAACAAACGGGATGCCTTCCTTCGTAAGTTCGTTGAGGGGTTCAGCGATTTTAGAAAAAATTTTGACAAAGCGTCTGTACTACCCACAGAGTCCCAGAAATCGGCGTA
Organism: Dermacentor silvarum; assembly: GCF_013339745.2. NCBI lineage: Eukaryota > Metazoa > Arthropoda > Arachnida > Ixodida > Ixodidae > Dermacentor > Dermacentor silvarum. The sequence continues at coordinate 20,310,003 of NC_051159.1, forward strand.
GATCGCGCTTATTTGTTGGCACGAAAAATGTGGCGACGGCGCTCGTTTTCTCGGGGTCTGGGCGGATGCCGGCATGGCTCACAATGTGACCTAGAAACTTCAGTTCTTCGTACCCAAAATGACATTTTTCGGGTTCTAGAGAAAGTCCAGCTGTTCGATTTGCCTGAAGAACTGTGAAGGCGCTGGACGTGTTGTGCAAACGTGTCCGAAAATACCACCACGTCGTCGAGGTAAACGAGACACGATTGCCATTTCAGCCCAGAGAGAACCGTGTTCATCATTCTTTGAAAAGTAGCTGGCGCTGAGCATAACCCGAAAGGAAGCACCTTGAACTGGTAGAGGCCGTCAGGAGTTATAAAAGCGGTCTTTTCACGATGACGCGCGTCAACTGCGATTTGCCAGTAGCCACTGCGTAAATCCATGGAAAAAAAGTTGCGAGCGCTGCGTATACGATCCAAGGAGCCATCTATTCGGGGCCGGGGATAAACGTCTTTCTTCGTGATCTTATTTAATTTTCGATAATTCACGCAAAATCGCAAAGTAACAACTTTATCTTTTACTAACACAACTGGCAATTGGATGACGTCATCTTTAAGCATCTGCTGAACTTGGTGACGTATAGCGTCTTGTTCCTTTTGCGATACCCTATAGGCATGTTGTCGAACGGGCTTTTCGGTAGGTTCGGTAATGATACGATGCTGAGCAAGCGGCGTCTGGTTAACTTTCGTCGTTGTAGCGAAACAATCTCGAAAAGAATCAAGTACATCCAGAAGCCTTTCTCGTTGTTCTGATGGGGGTTCACATCGAGAGTGCTCCCAAACGCCTGGCAGAATGGCAGAAACGCCTGGCAAAAGAGTAGCTAAGTCTGGCGGACCGTTGACGTCGGCAATTTTAGCAAAGTATGCAATCGTTATGCGTTATGCTTTATTCTATGCTAGTCTTATCATCCACTGCTCACGGCCGGCTGATCCCGTTGATAACGTGAGCGGACCGTCGCTCTAGCCACTGACCAAGCGCGAAAAGGTATTAGCTTCGGAAAGGCATCGCCACAAAATACCGGCCCAGGAGTAGCTCCGACTTTTGAGAGTCGCAGCTGAGGCCACATGACTTAGCATAGTCGCTCACCACGTCTGCCGCTTCCTGCAAGCGGCTCTCCATTGCCCCGATTGACCCTATGGACGACCAGATGGTAATGTCGGCATATAGGACATTAGTGCACCAAGTTGGGCTAGCTGGTTGAAATTGATATTGTAAAAAGTTTAACTGCGCTAGAAACAGGGAAAAAGGAGGACGAAAGGTGGACAAAGGACGTGTTGTCTTTTTCGTCCTTCTTTGTCCCTGTTTCTAGCGCAGTTCAAGTTTTACAATATGAACATATAGGACATGCCGGATCCTCGGGATGTTATTATGATATCGCATTAGTGACGTCGTGCGATGACATACCAACGAAGCAGTGAAGCACGCACCGTTATCGTATCGGTAACCTTGAGCGTAGATAAGGGCGCCGCTTCATCTATTTAAAGAAAGCACTCTCGAAATAAACTGTTCTTACTGGCTTATCTGCTGTCCGGGCGTCAGTTATTACAGTGGCGGCGAAGCACGGTATTGCCTGTGCGGGCCGGTGCAATTGACGGAATGGCGGGGAGCGGCCGCATTGCATAGTTTGATGTTAACGGTGGTGCGACATGGGAAGAATACGTCGAGCGCATCGTATTGCCCTGTGCCGTCAACAAATCGAGTACGGACAAGAGGGCTGTGTTGCTTAGCTGTTGCGCACCGGAAGTGTACTCTCTGAAAGCGACGCTCGTCAAGCCTCTGCGACCACCGAATGTCGACTACAAGGTTATCATAGGCACCGTGAAGAAACAGATCCCGCCAAGGCCATCCGCACTCTATTGGAGGTATGTGTTCTCGAAACGGGACAAGGATATTGGGGAATCTGTTTCTGGCTATGTCGCCGTTTTGCGCAGATTAGCCGGGAACTGTGGGTTCGGCGAGGACAAGCTCCCGCTTATTGAAATGCTCCGTGACTGGTTGGTTTTTGGAATCACTGATGGGGTGCTTCAGCAATGGCTGTTGGCAAAAAAAGAACTGACGTTCGAAGCCGCATACGAGCAAGCAGTGACGCCAGAAACTACTGCTATATAAGCATGAGAAAGCGATAAGTTCAACGCGACACGAGACCAGCACGAAGTGACCGCGAAGTTGGGCAAGCAAGCCATGAAGGGAAGTACGGAACAAAGCGAAGGCAACCATGTCGCGGGTGGGGGGGGGGGGGCTGCTCAGCAGTTTGAGCGGCGCTGTTTTCGATCCCCCGCAGGGGCGTCTGCGCAAGCAGGCGTTTGGTGGGTTGCGACACCACGGACCCGAGCACACGGGGGTTGGACCCTCCCACGTGTAGACGTGCGTGGCTTAGCCGTGTCTGGGGAAAGGGGGATCCTGGAGGTTGAGCCGATGCCGGGTGTTCGGACCTTTAAGGCCCCCCGGCGGAGGCAACACACCTCTTCGGCCTCTGCTTCACATAGACGGCACCTCCAGACTGACCCACCTGGAGGAAATCGGCAGTCGCCTTTTCCTGTCCCCCTCTTCAATCTTTTATCTTTCTCGCTCACTTTTCCATCTTTCCTGTCTTCTAGTCACTTCTTCTCACTTGCGAATTTCTGGGCGGCAAGGGTTAACCTGGTGTAGCTATCCAACCTTGGGTATTTTATATTAGGTTATAGCGGCGATGCATAGCTGGCGTCTACAGGTATTCCAACCTTGTAGCGTCCCCTTGTTGGGCTCGGTAGTGGGTGGCTACCATCGCCGCCGAATTTTCCAGTTTTATATGGCAAACCCTTTTCCCCCACTGCCTGATCGCTCCCTGAAAAGGGGGCGCACCGACGAAACCTTCAACTTCCGCATGAAACCAATAGAAACATTTCCCAAGTACCATGTGATACATAGCCAAAGTGAAACAAAGACTGTCCGTACGATATCCCCATTTGTGGTCGCAAAATCTCTTACAGAAGCAATTGGCACAGGTTACAAAGTAACTAAGATGGGAAGTGGAGACCTTCTTCTAGAAGTCCGTGACAATCTCCAGTACAACAAGCTGTCAAAACTCGTGGCGTTTGGGGATATTCCTGTCTCCGTGGGCCCACACCGGTCAATGAACACTGTGCGCGGCGTCATCTCTGATGACGACCTGCTTGAACTTAGTGAGAGTGAGTTGTTGGAAGGATGGCAAGAACAAAATGTGGTTAAGGTCCAAAGAATCAAGATAAGGCGCGACAATAAGGAAATCCCAACCAAACATGTTATCATTACCTTTGGTACAAGCAACCTCCCTGAGACGATTGAAACCGGCTACTGTAAACTGCGTGTACGACCGTACATACCAAATCCGCGCCGATGCTTCAGGTGTCAGCGTTTTGGGCATGGGTCGCAAAGTTGCCGAGGGCGATCTACCTGTGCAAAATGTGCATCTAAAGGCCATTCCTCAGAAGTGTGCACTTCCACAAACCACTGTGCCAACTGTGACGGAGACCACCCCGCCTACTCACGAACATGCCCGACATGGAAGAAAGAAAAGGACATAATAGAACTCAAAGTGAAACTAAACATCTCCTTTCCAGAAGCGCGCAAGCGTTTTTCTTCTTTCAATCAGTCTAATCCGTCCTACTCTGATGCGGCGCGCCGGGGGGCTGCACCACATCTTTCGGCGGCCGCCCGAGTCACACGGAGTGTGACAACGGTCACGCCATCAGCCCCCCTGGCAGGAGCAGCAAGCGCTGCTCCGCCCCCAACCAAGAAGGGCCAGCAGACTTCCGGGCCTGCAGGTCCCAGGGCCACTGCTCGTGCAGACAGGCCCGAAAAACTCCCCAGTGTGCTCGCCGAGCGGGCGGCATCCAGCGCCTCTGAAGAGGCGATGGAAGCAACCAACACTCCTGCGGTGTCTCAAACGCCGAAGGAACGGCGTAGCTCCACAGAGCCCGCCGGGAAAAAAGAAAAATCACGTATCACGGGGCCTGGAAAGGCCTCGTGAGCCTATTCGGTCTAGCTCTTGACACACAGCAATATACGCCTCCAGTATGGCTACACAAATAATACATTGGAACGTTAGAGGTCTACTCCACAATCTGGACGACATAAAGGAGCTCCTACACAAGTTCAATCCACGGGTTCTCTGTGTGCAAGAGACAAACCTCAATTCTACACACACAAACTTTCTGCGGCAATATGCCATTTACCGCAAAGACCGAAACGACACTCTCGCCTCATCTGGCGGTGTCGCCATAATAGTCGATAAGGGTGTACCCTGCCAGCATTTAGAGCTTCAAACGCCTCTTGAGGCAGTTGCAGTCAGAGCAGTGCTTTTTGGTAAGCTGCTTTCAATTACTTCTTTATACATTCCGCCAAGCTATCAACTCTCCAGAACATAATTTGAAAGCTTTATTGCACAACTTCCGGAACCGTACATTGTCGTTGGAGACCTAAATGCACATAATACGTTGTGGGGCGACTCTCGATGTGATGCCAGAGGGCGCCTGATAGAAAATTTCCTGTTATCTACAGGTGCATGTTTGCTAAATAAGAAACAACCAACCTTTTACAGCATCGCAAACAAGACATTTTCATGCATAGATTTAAGCATTGCGTCAAGCACAGTCGTGCCCTACTTGGAATGGAAGGTGGTTAACAATCCATACGGGAGTGACCATTTTCCAATTATCTTACGATTAACAAAACAAGACGAATGCTCACCACATGTGCCCCAGTGTAAAGTCGACTCCGCGGACTGGCAGCGATACCGAGACCTTACACATTTGACCTGGGATAACATTAGCATGCAAAGTATTGACGATGCAGTGGCATATTTAACAGCATTTATTGTGGACGCAGCGTCAATGTGTATCCCGCAAACAAATGGATCGCTTTCTAAACGACGTGTTCCCTGGTGGAACGATGAATGTAGGGAAGCGCGAAAGAAACAAAATAAGGCTTGGAATAACCTCCGTGACTCGCCGACTACAGAACACCTTATCATCTTCAAGAAAATAAAGTCGGAAGGTAGAAGAACGCGCCGCCGTGCCAAAAGGGAAAGCTGGCAGAAATACATCTGCAGCATTAATTCTTATACAGACGAAAGGAAAGTCTGGAACAGGGTTAAGAAAATAAAAGGCCGCGAAACCCATCCTCTACCTTTAGTAAACACACAAGGAGACACACTTGAGGACCAGGCTGATTGTCTAGGAGCACATTTCGAGCACATTTCCAGTACATCCCATTACACAGATACATTTCTAAGATACCAGCGACAAGCAGAGCGACAACCTCTGGGTCGGAAAGGCACAGCCAATGAAGCATACAATCGTCCATTTAGCATGGCAGAATTTCAGGCTTCACTCAATTGTTGTAACAAGTCTGCTCCGGGAAGTGACCGAATACTTTACAAAATGATAAAACACTTACACCCTGAAACCCACAGAACACTACTGTCACTCTTTAACTCCATGTTGTCTGCCGGCTACATTCCGTTCGCCTGGAAAGAAGCAATCGTAATTCCTATTCTCAAAGAAGGCAAGGACCCTTCCTCGGCCAGTAACTATAGGCCAATAGCTCTGACAAGTTGTATATGCAAACTCTTTGAAAAAATGATTAACCGGCGCCTCGTCCATTTTCTTGAAAGCAACAAAATACTCGATCCCTTACAATGCGGTTTCAGGGAAGGTAGATCCACAATAGATCACCTCGTCCGCATCGAGACCAATATCCGTGATGCCTTTGTACACAAACAGTTTTTCCTATCAGTATTTTTAGACATGGAGAAGGCATACGACACAACTTGGCGTTTTGGAATTCTCCGTGACCTGGCTGGAATGGGAGTCCGAGGCAATTTGTTAAATGTGATTCAGAGCTACCTCTCTGATCGTACGTTCCGTGTTAGAGTTGGTAACGTTCTGTCTCGACAATTCACGCAGGAGGCTGGTGTACCGGAAGGTGGTGTGCTGAGCTGTACTTTATTTATTGTCAAAATGAACTCGCTCCAAACTGTCATACCACGTACAATGTTTTATTCTGTATATGTGGATGACATCCAAATGGGTTTCAAATCATGTAATCTTAGTACCTGCGAGCGACAAGTACAGCCTGCCTTAAATAAATTGTCTAAATGGGCGGATGAGAATGGTTTCAAGCTAAACCCGCATAAAAGTACATGCGTACTCTTCTCCAACAAGAGAGGTGTACTACCAGATCCCGCTATAGACCTTCATGGGGAACGTCTATCTGTAAGCTCCGAGCATAAATTCTTAGGTATCATCTTAGACAATAAACTAACCTTTATTTCCCATCTGAAGTACCTTAAAGCGAAGTGCCTCAAGACTATGAACCTGTTGAAGCTGTTGTCACGGACATCCTGGGGAGCCGACAGGAGATGCCTCCTAAGCTTGTATAAAAGTCTAATACGATCACGCCTTGACTACGGAGCCATAGTCTATAATTCTGCTACACCTAGTGCTTTGAAAATGTTAGATACTATCCACCACTTGGGTATCCGCCTTGCTACAGGCGCCTTCAGGACAATTCCTGTACAGAGCCTGTACGTTGAATGTAATGAATGGTCTCTACACTTCCAAAGGATATATTTAAGCTTCTCTCCTATGCCTTGAAGGTGAAATCAGATGTAGATCATCCGTGCCATTCAATTGCTCGCGATTTGTCCACGACCAGGCTGTTCCATAACCGCCCAGCCACTAGGCCTCCTCTGTCCCTCCGGTTGAAAGCACTGTCCGAAGAAACAGACGTCCCTGTTCTAGAGAATGTGCTAATGGCTCCTACTCGGCTTCCACCGCCTTGGGAGTGGCAGACTATCGAATGTGACATCTCTTTCGTAGAAATTTCAAAACAAGCACCTGAGGCACATATACACTCACATTTCCTTGAGCTTCAGGAGAAATATTCCTGTGCTGAGTTTTACACAGACGCTTCAAAGTCTCCTGTCGGTGTTGCTTACGCAGCTGTAGGACCATCGCTTTTAATATCCGGTACACTTAACCCACATACCAGTATTTTTACGGCTGAAGCATACGCGATCCTCTCTGCAGTAAAACACATAACTGAAACGACTCTCACAAGGGCTGTTGTGTTCACGGACTCTCTGAGTGTAGTCCGAGCCCTAATGAGTTTACGAAAACATAAAAACACTGTCTTTAACGAACTCTATGCATTGCTATGCTCAGCTTATATGGGCAAACAAGTAATCATCCTATGCTGGGTACCTGGACACAGTGGTATAAAAGGCAACGAAGATGCTGACGAGAACGCCACCTCGGTAGCTTTTAGCGACACTGACATAAACATACCCATTCCGGCCACAGACATTAAACCATACTTACGGCATAAGCTGAAGAAGCACTGGCAGAAAGAGTGGGATACACAGGTAGCCAATAAACTGCACTTGATCAAACCTAAATTAGGGCACTGGATATCCGAAAAAACAGCACGATACAAAGAAGTGCTCCTTTGTCGATTAAGAATAGGTCACACCTTCGGCACCCACTCTTACCTATTGACTGGAAGTGATCCTCCATCATGTCGAAGGTGTGGCGACACCCTTACAGTGCTCCATGTCCTAGTCCAGTGCAGAGAATTAGAAGCTGAGCGTAAAAAGTACTTCCGTTCTGCGTATCGCCAGCAAATTCCACTTCACCCAGCATTTTTTCTTAGTAACGAACCGCTTTTTAACCTGGAAACAGTTTTTAGCTTTTTAGATGAAGTGAACGTCTTAGAAATAATTTGGCCGGGTCATATGTAGCAAATCCTCGCCTTCGAGGCTGTAGCTGCAGTGACATTAGCCTTTATAGAACATGCCTCTGAGCTCTCTACTTCAAGAGCCCTGTGGAGACAGTAGTTATTGTATGTCTTTATTACATCAGTTTATCGTAGTGAAACTTTTATGCACTTTTTATTTTGTTATAAATCATTGTCATTATATTTTACGCAGTTTACAGCGACCCGTTTTTAGGCCTCTTTACAGCCAAACTACATTTACACTTGTAACTCAATTTAATCACTTCATTTATAATACATGAACAATTCATTGCCATTTGTCATGGCGCTCTTTGGCCATACTTGGCCCTTGCGCCATTAAGCACCACACATCAATCAATCAGCTGTTTTCGATGTTTTGGCAACCACAGGAGGATGCGTTGTCGGTTCAAGAACGCAGTATGTTTCAGCTACTCGCGGAAGGGGTACATAGCAAAAGCCTGTCGGGTTACCCAGGCGCCAGAACAAGATTAGCTGGATGAAACTGCTGTCTCTGCGGGAGGGGAATACATGTTCACTTGTTTTGCATTAGTCAAGTTCCGAGGTACGTTGTTGATGCCGAGATTGCCGGCGAGCAGGTGAAAATGGAAATGGATTCCGGAGCAGCGCGGTCCATTATCAGAGAGATTAAAAAACAATTAGTGGCAATGCATGTGAAGCTGCAAGAACCACACTCGGCTCGTCACCTGGACCAAGCAAAGTCTCCAAGTTTTAGGGAAAATTGTGGTGCCAGTAAAGTTAAAGGGCAGAAATTGCAAGTTTCCGTTACTGGTCGTCAAGAATGACGGGAACACATTGCTTGGCCGACATTGGTTCGGGGCATTGCAGTTAGAAGTAACGGGCCTTCATCACATCCGTAATGGTCAACAAGTTTTCGCTGCCAGGTTCCCAGAACTTTTAAGCGAGTCTCTGCCTGGCGCGGCGTTACCGCCTATTAACATCGAGCTGAAGGACGATGCTTCACCACATTTCCTTAAATGACGAAGTGTACCGTTTGCCTGGAAGGATGCTGTTGTGAACCGAAATGAACAGGCTCATGGCACTGGGAATCTTGGAGCCAACGCAATATTCAGTGGGCTACTCACAACAATGGGCTACTCCCATTGTTGTGGTGCGAAAAAATGGCTCGTTCAGGATTTGCGGAGATTATCGAAGCACCGTCAACCTGGCTGTGAGGAATAACGCGTATCCCCTATCGACCAGCAAGGAGCTTTTTGTTCAGCTTAGAAAAGAGCGTATTTTCTCGAAGTTAGACCTGGCACAGGCGTATCAGCAACTTTTTATCGACGCTAAGAGCGCTGAACTGCTCACAATAAACACGGTCCAAGGCCTTTACAAATGGCATACGGGGTATCTGTGGCACCTGGTCTGTTCCAAAGAGCCATGGACACAATGCTAGCCGGACTTCCCCAAGTATCCGTATATCTAGACGACATTCTGGTGGTCAGCGAGACAGAAGAGGAACATGAACGCGTGCTCATCGACGTATTTAGCCATCTATCCAAAGCTTGACTCAGGGTGGAGGCAAATAAATGCGAGTTTTTCAAGCAAAACCTGGAGTTCTTGGGCCATCACATCGACCAAAAGGGCATCTATCCGGTCGAAACCAAGATAGAGGCCATCCACAAAGCCCCAGCCCCAACAAACAAGAAAAGCTACAGGCAGTTTTAGGTATGATAAACTTTTACAATAGGTTCTTGCAGGGTAGGTCTGAAACAGCCGAGAAGCTTTACCGTTTGCTTGATAAAAATGCCAACTGGAAGTGGTATGAGGAGCACCAAAGGGCGTTCGAAGGCATAATGAAGTTGTTAACTTCAGAGTCCTTGATGGTCCATTTTAATGAAAGTGCTCTCTTGATATTGTCCTGTCAGGTGCAGTATTGGCTCACTGTAACAACTGAATAAACGAGCCGCCGATTGCCTACGAATCGAGGACACTCACGAAGGCTGAACGGAATTACGCTCAAATTGACCGATAATGTTCGTGTTCGTCATTTACACCAACAATTATCCGGGCGAAAATTTGTCATTTTCGCCGACCATAAACTGCTCCTAGGAGTATTCCGGAGGGAAAAACAAATTCCCGAAGTTCTGTCACCTCCAATGCTGCGTAGGAGTTTAATGCTGTCGGCGTATGGGTATCAACTCGAGTACCGCAAAACGCAGGACACTGCTAACGCGGACTGTCTGAGCAGATTGCCGGCTCCGCGATTTTATCCAGAGGCCGAGGTTCCAGGCGATGTCTTACTCTTGGAAGCCGTAGAGTACCTATCAGTCACTGCCGGTGATATTAAATCGTGCACGTCGCAAGACTTCCAGCAATCAAAGGTGATGAAATGGATCGTTGACGGCTGGCCGAAAGAGCGGGTTCCCCAAGAATATGGTGCTGTGATGAAGAAGTACAACATGCTCTGAAGATGATGCACACCACCAACAGCTGCAGCATCGTGATCGCTCCGCGAAAGACGACGCCAAAGTTACGGTTCAGAGCGCTGCCCGACGTAACTGTTTAGCCGACCGTTCCGTGCCAGTACGTCCGAAGGATCTACATCTACGCCAGTTCCAATAAACCTCATTTCAGTGCACACGAGTAAGACACCATGAACTGTCTGTGCACAGAGATTGCGTGGTCTGGGGAAACCACGTGGTCGTTGCGAAAGCGTGTGCTCGTCCTGTTGCGCGCAAATCACCCGGGAGTATCGGCCATGAAGGCTATCGCGAGATCCTATGTTTGGTGGCCTCGGATGGACGCGCAGATTGGAGAATTTGTGCGGCACTGCACGGCGTGTCAAGAAAACAGGCGAAGTGAACCCAGGGGTGCGATTTTGTAGCAATTCCATTACTTTTGCCTATGACTTTTGACGTCATTACCCAGCTGCCATTGGTCGAAAATGACCGGCCCATGCCCATGTTTTCTGTCAATCACGCGGCGTCAGGAACCCGCCAAGACCCGCTACGTCAAAACGACTTTGACGCACTCATTATGCGGAGCAAAAGTCATACTTTTTAGCACCGGCGGAGGCAGGGTCATTTCAGAACGCATAAAAAATAGCTGCCCCGCTCATTGCTATGGCGGTGGCTCTTCGCCGTCACCGACGTGGGCACGGAGAACGCGTCTGAAATGCCGGATGACCATTTTCGACAGCATTTTCGCCTCTCGAAGGAAACGGTGCGGTTGTTGTGGGAGGAGCTGGCGGGGGAACTAGAAGCGGAGCGCGCGACGGGAGTGTCGGTGGAGCGGAAGGTGTTGTGTGTGTGCGTGAGTGATTCTTTGTAGATATGAGAAAAGTACAGCGCCGTAACTGCCTCTCGGGGGAGGGCACCTCAACAGCGCTGTACAGGGAAGGGGGTGAGGGAGATATAGTGACAGGGTAGAGAGAAAGTGGGGGGGAGGGGGGGTAATAATAAAAGAAAAAAAAATGAAAGAGAGGGAAAAAAAAAAGAAAAACCGAGCGGCAAGGCCAGGAGGTGAAGGCGGCACGACTCACAGCCGAGCGCGCAGGTTGGCTTCCTCCAGATAAACAAGTAACGCCGAGAAGGCGTGCCTGGCAATGGAGGGGTGGCCGGGAACAGGAGCTGCTGCGTAGTATCCGCGGGCAGCCCGAGGCGACGGTATGTCGTAACAAGTGCGCCGCGCTCCGATGCACGTGCGGGGCACTGAAGGAGGGCGTGCTCAACCGTCTCAATGTCGGCGCACCCATCACAGGACGGTGAGCCCTCCCCCGACAGCCGATGCACCTTTCGGCCGTCCGGCCGCAGCCGATGCGGAGTCGCAGGATGAGATCGCGGTCTCGCCGGCTCAGGCCCCTGCGGGGCAGAAACTTGGGGGGCACGCCGCCGGCGACGCGAGGGTCCGGGTGCTGCGTGCTCAGATAGCCGGCCACGGAGTGGCGGGCGATGTCGAACCGTGTCACGAACCGCGACAGCGGGACCGGCGAGGAATGGGCCACCTTTGCGAGCCGGTCTGCTTCCTCGTTTCCCTGCAGGCCAACGTGAGAAGGTACCCACTGGAAGACGAGGTCGCATCCCCGCTCGCAAACGCCGTCAAGCTTGCACTGGAGCCGGCGGATGAGCGTGGGACCGTGATCCTCCCTGGCCAGCATGCACAGCGCCGCCCGTGAGTCCGTCAGGACGGCCGCTCGCCGGACAGGAAGTTCGAGCAGCAGCTCGGCAGCCAGGTCAATGGCGGCCAGCTCCGCATGCGTTGACGACACCGCGCGCAGGACACGGCACTGGCTCTGTGCCGAGAGTTCGGGGGCAACGCAGGCCGCCGAAGCCGCGCCGTCTCGGAGCACAGAGCCGTCGGTGTACACAAGCACGCGGCCGGAGAGCTGCTCCTCGATCACCGCGGCCGTCTCCTGTCGCAGAGCGCAGGCGGCGGTGTTGCGCTTCCCTCTGACGCCAGGCACGGTGGTGCGGATGTCTAGCCGGCGGCGGCGATGCGGAGGGGGCGGTAGCCACGCACACGACGGTCCCGGGCCGACAAGGCTGGCGAACTCGGTGACGCGGCGCCCCATGCCGGAGTTGGGCAGGGAGAGAAACCGGTCCACAGTGGCGTACCAACTATTTCTCGAGTGGGGGGGGGGGCAAACCGCAATCGATCTGACTCGCTCCCTCTATTGTATATATATATATATATATATATATATCGAATTACTATTGTACTAAGCGAAAACGCCTGGAAATACTCATATATATATATGAGTATTCATATATATCGAATTACCATTGTACTAAGCGAAAACGCCTGGAAATACTCATATATATATATATATATATATATATATATATATATATATATATATATATATATATCGAATTACTATTGTACTAAGCGAAAACGCCTGGAAATACTCCTGTCAGTTATTGTTATGTTAAACTAACACAGACCTATTTATCAATCACACATGGCAAACCATGGATGCCCGAAAACTTATTTCAATTTGCATTTACTTCTTTACACACTATAAAATTTATGATACAGGGACAGAACGCAGTGGGTGCCCAGAGGTCCCTGATCCTGCCCAGGAGCAGTAGTGCAACGCACGTAATTAATTATGGCGCTTTACGTGCCAAAACCACGATCTGATTATGAGAAACGCCGTAGTGGGGGACTCCGGAATAATTTGGACCACCTCGGGTTTTTTAACGCGCACCTAAATCTAAGTACGCGGGTGTTTTCGAATTTCGCCCCCATCGAAATGTGGCCACCATGGCCGGGATTTGATCCCGCGACCTTGCCCTTAGCAGCCCAACCGCCACTAAGAAACCACGGTGGGTCATGCAGCGCACATAAAAAATGCACATTTGCTGGAGGCAATTTTACCAATTAAACAAAAAACTGTACCTGATGTTTAAGTCTACAGCACGAATGTATCGCTAGTTAAGGTAATCGTATTGTAAAGGTTATACGCAACGAAGTACAATCCACATAAATGACTTGCAATATTCACAGAAAAGGCAGCAGACGTGTGCGACCTTGCAGAATTACAACAAAATTTTCAGCGAAGCTGTTTCTTTCGATCAGTTTCAATAAAAGTTTCACTTACCTGCGATTATACCTTATAGTTTAAAATTTTGCCCGTATATGACTGTGGTATTTGAAACCTTGCCCGTATGTAATGCTTCAAAGCACTTCTTGGTAGAAATTCTCAAAAAGCCAGTAATTCCTTAACAAATCTAACTTCGCCATAACATTTACCATTTATCTCCCTACTCCCCCCCCCCCCCCCATTCAAATTTTGCTAGCTTTGATATATCGATTGAGTTCAGAGTTCACCCAGCGCAGCAGGATCAATTCTGTTTTGTTCGTAACACACATTCATAGAGCTCCGGATCGCGTGCTTCCGTAATTTACTGCACAAATCATAACTATGTAGTTTACTTACTTAGCGCCCATACCGCGCCCTATATTCTCGCCAAATATACACAAAGTGTCTTGTTTAGTTCACCGAGGCCATCGATGGAACCAACTAGGAACGCCTTATGACGCATGAAAATAGGGGGAAATACGACGGCTTAGTAATTATTTGCAATGCAATTCTAACTGAACCAGGAACGCGAAAATTTTGTCGCACATTGCACTTACCATGACCCTCCCTCCTTTTTCCACGTTGTAATCTACAACTATATCGGAACACTGGGAAGCACAGCTGGAAGCGACCATATCACACGCTCTGGCACTTGAATAAGAATTTTTTTTTTACAAAGACCGTGTTTGATCCAACCTCATTTAACTTCGCTCAGAGAGTTTTCATAGCTAGCGTACCCCAAATTTTCGATAAATTTGGTCTTGGTGGCATTTATAGTTCTGTGAGGGCTGTGGGCTCCATTCTGCCCCTTAGACAGGCTTATAACACTCTAGAGCGCTGCATACGTAATTTATTGCGAAAGCCCCAATTACCCATCTATTTTGAACTTTACCTAGACATCAAACATTACCTGGTCCTCTGAGCCACAAAACATATAGAAGCTGCTTCCTTTAGTTCAGTGAGGACACAAGGTAAACCCAACATATCACGCATGAAAAAGTAGCGAGAAAAAAAATTAGGGTTCAATAATTATTCGTAACGCTCCTAAATAAGCCAGAAACGTTACAACTTCGCGACACAATCTGCTGAAAATGCTACCTCTTCTGCCAAAGTATAAAATATCTTAAACGCAGAGTTCTCTTGGGATATTGGGAAACCTAACTAATCAAAGCAGTGTGATACTTTCGAATACTTGCTTACAGTTTTTTTAACTGCATTTGATCAACATGCATTTACCATCGCATATACACGCATTTTACCATCGCACATCCCACGGTAAAATTGGCGAATTGTTCCCCTTAAGTTCGCAAAATTTGACCTCACTTGTAGTTAAATCTACGACAGTGAAGCATTCTATTCTACTGGAAAAAGGCGAATTTAACCCACTCATTTGGGACATTCCCTACATATTGCCCATGCTATGCCCGTAATTTTCCCCAGATATAAACAAGATGCCTTGTTTAGCTCACCGGGGACACCGGAGAAACAAACTCCGCATCTAGTATCATGCACGAAAACACATGGAGAGAACGATGGTTTAGCAATTATCTGCAACACTTGCATTTAAAACAGGAAAATGAAAGTTTCGCCATGCATTGCACTTGAAATTATCCCTATTTTCACGGAATTTCAAGTCAATATCTTGTGTAGTTGTTTTGGGAGTCTGGGAAACATTTCGACTAGCGGCAGTATGGCACTCTGGAACACTTCAATCAGTAACTTTCTGCAAAGGCTGTAAAGAACCTAAACAGAATAAAGATAAATCGCTCGCCACCCAGAACATTGCTTCCTACTTCGAATAGATATAAGCACCGTGCCCCGAATAGTTTACCGAGGATACCGGGGGAAAAGAACTAAATGCCGTGTATAGCGCAGAAAAATTGGGAGAAAGCCAATATTCAGTAACTGTTTTTCGAGCACGTAAGCAACCTTTTTGGGTACACGTCACCAAAAAGTGGGTTCCCTTTTTTTCAAAATATGAAATATCTGCTGTTATTGCTCCTGTACAGAAACAAGTACTAGTGTAGCTCTTATTTAAAAACGGCCTGAAAATGAAACAGATAAAATCAGAAGTCACACAGGCCTTTAGAGAAAATTCATTTCAGTGTTCTATTGGTATTGAAATGGCTTTGCGCGTTCGACAAAGGTTATTTTCACGAAGATATATATATATATATATATATATATATATATATTGTCACGCGCTAAGGCAAGATCAATCAACAGTACTAGCAGCCAGACCCGAAGAATGCCAGACACGAAAAGATGGTTCTCCAGCTGGCGCGGGATCTTCGACTTCGTCGTCTTCTTCGCCGTTCTTGCTGGGCACGCAATGCTGATCGTTTGCTGGCTCAAAACACCAGGTGGCATTATTCCCCCTCCCAATGAAGCATCGACTCGATGCTCAACCACAAGACGTACACGGAAAGTACATAAATTAGGTAAGACACACACACAAAAAAAAAATGGAAACGCGCTAGCCCACATACGGACATGAACACGAGGCGAAAAATGCGTTCTGTGGTCGGGAACAAAAAAACAATCGCTTCGCAGTTCTTCGGAGGACGTCGCGACTACAGCAAAAAAAGAAAAAAAAAGTTTGTTCACCACTACACTGTATGAACATCACTGTGTGAAATACGGCTTGAGGCGGACGACATGTACAATCTCTGGGCGTGGTAATCGGCGCTTGGGTGATGATAGGTCTCCGTCTGGAATCACTTCATAGTTCACGTCACTGACACGCCTTAATACTCTGTACGGTCCGAAGTACTTGCTCAGGAGTTTCTCGCTGAGGCCTCGCCGTCTAATGGGGGTCCAAACCCAAACTTGGTCACCGGGCTCATAGGTAACTTGTCGATGGTGGAGATTGTACCTTATTGCATCTGTACACTGCTGCTGTCTTATGTGCACACGGGCCAGTTGACGTGCTTCCTCGGCTCGCTGAATGTACTCCTCGACGTCAGGGGCTAACTGGTCGGGCTGATCGATGTCGTCATACGGAATCATGGCGTCGAGCATAGTTTGAACATCTCGACCATAAACGAGGCGAAACGGCGTGAATCGTGTAGTTTCCTGCGTGGCAGTGTTGTACGCAAACGTTACGTACGGCAGGATTTCGTCCCACGTTTTGTGCTGCACATCCACGTACATAGAGATCATGTCTGCCAGTGTTCTGTTTAGTCTTTCTGTCAAGCCGTTAGTCTGAGGGTGGTATGCAGTGGCCTTTCGATGACTCGTGTAACTCAACTTAAAGATGTCGTCCAGAAGCTTCGCCGTAAACGCCGTCCCTCGGTCAGTGATGATGAATGACGGTGCGCCATGCCGAAGCACAATGTGATGCATAAAAAACTGGGCAACCTCAGATGCTGTCCCGCGTGGTAGTGCCTTCGTCTCAGCGTAACGCGTCAAGTAATCGGTTGCGACAATGATCCACTTATTGCCGGAGGAAGACAAGGGAAATGGGCCAAGAAGGTCCATTCCAACTTGATCAAACGGCGTACGCGGGGGGTCGATGGGTTGTAGAAGGCCTGCAGGCTTGAAGGGTGGTGACTTGCGGCGCTGGCATTCACGACATCCTTTCACGTAGCGTTTGACGCAAGCAGTCAGTCTAGGCCAGTAGTACAGTTGTCGTACCCTGTCCAGAGTCCTTGAGTAGCCCAAGTGACCAGATGTCGGCTCGTCGTGGCAGGCTAATAGGATGTCGTCGCGAAGGTCTTGAGGCACTACTAGAAGATGTGGTTTGTCGCCGGCACCTGTGTTTCTTTTGTATAAGATGCCCTCTCGTAGGCAAAATGACGACAACCGTCGCGAAATAGGGCGAGGAATGGACGCGATGTCGCCTTCTAAGTGATCGATGATGGGCCTTAACTCAGCGTCCGATCGCTGTTTAGCGAGCAGATCCGGACGGCTGAGGGCTCCCAGGAAGGCGCTGTCATCTTCCTCGTCAGGATTCTGGGATTCAACAGGTGCTCGTGAGAGCGTGTCAGCATCTTCATGTTTTCTGCCAGACTTGTAGACGATGGTGAAGTTAAATTCCTGGAGTCGCAGACTCCAACGTGCCAATCGTCCAGAAGGGTCTCGGAGGTTGGCCAACCAGCACAAAGCGTGATGATCGGTCACAACCTTAAATGGCCTCCCGTAGAGATACGGCCTAAACTTTGTAGTAGCCCAAATGACCGCGAGGCACTCCTTCTCTGTGGTGGAATAATTGGACTCGGCGCGTGACAGAGTGCGGCTCGCGTAAGCTATAACTCGTTCAGTCCCGTCTTGCCTTTGCACCAGGATAGCTCCGAGACCAATATTGCTGGCGTCAGTGCGTACTTCTGTGTCAGCGTCCTCATCGAAATGACCGAGCACGGGAGGAGAAGACAATCGACGTTGTAGCTCGGCAAAGGCGGTCTGTTGTTCATCAGTCCAGAGGAATGGCGAGTCGTGACGCGTAAGGCGAAATAGCGGCTCTGCAATCTTCGAAAAATTTTCAATGAAGCGTCGATAATATGCGCACAAGCCCAAAAATCGTCTGACACTTTTCTTGTCGGTTGGAGCTGGAAAAGCAGCTACGGCAGCAGTCTTCTCGGGATCGGGCCGAACACCTGCCGCGCTCACGACGTGACCGAGAAACTTCAGTTCCTCGTAACCGAAATGGCATTTCTCTGGCTTGAGGGTAAGGTCAGCCGATCGAATGGCTTCGAGTACGTTCCGAAGGCGTCGAAGGTGCTCGTCAAAAGTTTCCGAAAAGACAACGACATCATCGAGATAGACGAGGCAGCTTTTCCATTTGAGGTCAGCGAGAACGGTATCCATCATTCGCTGGAATGTGGCTGGAGCGGAACAGAGGCCGAAAGGAAGTACTCTAAATTCGTAAAGGCCGTCCGGAGTCACAAAGGCAGTTTTCTCGCGGTCCCGCTCATCTACTTCAATTTGCCAGTAGCCACTTTTCAGATCGATAGAGGAGAAATACTTCGCGCGCCTAAGCCTGTCCAGAGAATCGTCGACACGAGGCAACGGGTATACGTCTTTCTTTGTGACGTTGTTTAGCTTCCGGTAGTCAACACAAAACCGAAGCGTGCCATCTTTCTTTTTAACAAGCACGACAGGCGACGACCAGGGACTGCATGAAGGCTGTATTACGCCGTCTTGAAGCATTTCCTTCACCTGCGTTTGAATGGCATGTCGTTCGGTCGGGGAAACACGATAAGGCTGCTGCCGTATGGGGTGCGCGTCGTCATAGGTGATGATACGGTGTTTAGTAATCGACGTTTGACGGATCTTCGACGACCGTGCAAAGCAAGAGTGGAATTCGAGCAACAGGTCACGCAGGGGTTGTTTGTTGTCTTCAGAAAGCGTTGCACTAATGTCGACGTTGCTTAGAGGTGCTTTAGTAGTGACGATTGCCTGGGAAGCAAAACATTCAGTGACGTCGGCGATCGGGTCGGCGTAGGCGATGACAGTACCAGGGAAAAGGTGGCGGTGTTCGTAGCTGAAGTTCGTGACAAGAACGTCACAGTGACCATCATGGAGATCAATAAGGCTTCTTGCTACGCAAACACCTTGAGAAAGCAGGAGAGAGTGATTGCTTTCTGCGACCGCTTCACCGTGTAAGAGTCTGTCACATGCCACTTGAACCACGATACTTGCACGCGGTGGTAACGTGACAGCGTCGTCGATGACACGAAGAGGTGCTCGAGCGTGGATGGTGTTGGTCGTCGTAGCGGCGCTCTTTGTCGAGAAAGTGACGAGGCGTTGTCGAATGTCGATGATAGCTCCGTGCTCCCTGAGAAAGTCCATGCCGATGATTAGGTCACGAGAACACTGAGGGAGAATGCTCAAGCTGGCAACAAACGTAGAGCCGCGAATCTGTATTCGTGCCGTGCACATGCCGAGTGGTGTGACGATGTGCCCGCCAGCTGTACGAACTGGCGTTTGATTCCAAGGCGTCGTCACTTTCTTCAGAAGGGTGGCCAGTTTTTCGCTGATTATCGAATAATCTGCTCCAGTGTCCACTAAAGCAGTCACGTCACGACCGTCGAGCAATACAGGAATGTCCAAGGAAATTCGTCGTCTGTAATCAGCAGGTACTGTCGTCGTCGATGTATCGTCGGGTCGCGTACGGGTCAGCAGGGGTCCTTGACTACGTCCAGACAGAGCGGCCTCACCCCCGAAGGCCGCTGTGGTTAGTTTTCCCGGCGCGGACTGGGCGACCGACCCTGCACCACGCTCGAATACGTACGGCGAGTCGGAGAAAATCGCCGCGGCGAAGGGGAGCGTGACTGGTGTCGAGCTGATGAGGATCCGCGCTGCTGGGCAACGTATTCTTCAATCGCAGGAGGACGCTGGCCGAACCTAGGTCGCGGCGAGTTTGCCGAGAATCCGCGTAATCCGAGCTCTCGATAAGAGCACTGTCGGTAGACATGCCCAGCTTCACCACAGTGAAAGCAAAGCGGACGGCGATCAGGTGCCCGCCACACGTCTGATTTCCTTGGGGCCTGTCGGTGGTCGTGGTAATAAGAGGTCGCTTGGTCGGACTGTAGTATGGCCGGAGACGCGGTCCGAAGCGGGAAGGAAGGTGGGGCAGGTTGCCGCAAAGCTTGCGAATATGACATACGGGTGCTGTCAGTTCTTAGCGGTTGAGCGTCTGTGCTGAAGGGTGGTTCTCTTAACGCATGATGCACTTCGTCACGGACAACGCTGGACAAAGAGCTGAGCGTCGGCTGTGAGGGTACCGACAGTTTCTGCAGTTCTTCGCGGATAACGGACCGGATGAGCTCTCGAAAGAAATCGACGTGGCCCCCGAGAGCTCCGAAGAAGTCCGTAGGTGAGGCAGCGTTCACTTGGCGTTCGTATGATGGTGCCCGCTGCCGAAGAGTCTGTTGCATGGTGACGGCCTCGGAAAGAAATTCTGACACAGTCTTTGGAGGACTGCGCACGAGACCGCCGAACAGCTGCTCTTTCACTCCGCGCATCAGGTACCGCACCTTCTTTTCTTCCGACATGCTGGGGTCGGCTCGTCGAAAGAGACGTGTCATGTCCTCGACGTACATTGCGACACCTTCATTCGGCATTTGTATACGGGACTGGAGATCACGCTCAGCTCGTTCTCGGCGATCAGGGCTCGCATACGTCTCAAAAAGACGGCGTTTGAATTCTTCCCAAGAAGTTAGGGCATCTGCACGGTTCTCATACCAAACACGTGCGCCATCGTTAAGGCTGAAATATACGTTTTTCAGTTTGTCTGCATCGTTCCACTTGTTGTACGAGGCAACACGTTCATAGTGCACCAGCCAATCTTCAACATCCTCATGCATGGCACCGTGGAAAGGATTCGGCGTTCGCGGACTAAGTAGCGTGCAATGAATCGGCGTAGTGCCTTCCATACCGGTTGGGGTGGTCGGAGCTGCCATTGTCTCTGGGAGGAGTCCAAACTCAGGGGCTTGTCCACGGATCCTTCTGCTGGCGCGGTGTACAGGCGTAACCACCGGTACAGGACTGGAGCTCCTGCTGCTCGGAGGGGTTTGGTGCATAGATGAGATTACCCAGCACCTCCACCAGTTTGTCACGCGCTAAGGCAAGATCAATCAACAGTACTAGCAGCCAGACCCGAAGAATGCCAGACACGAAAAGATGGTTCTCCAGCTGGCGCGGGATCTTCGACTTCGTCGTCTTCTTCGCCGTTCTTGCTGGGCACGCAATGCTGATCGTTTGCTGGCTCAAAACACCAGGTGGCAATATATATATATATATATATATATATACAAGTCGTGATTACACAATGAAATTCGATAGTTATACCTTTAATTGGTTTGATTAGATTTTTGATGGTGATAAGATACTGAGACTGCAACGCTATGTAGACTATCTCTGGAGGGAGATGCAATAGTTCCAGCATTTGATAATCCAGCGATTTCATGCCGTTGCACACCAATCGTTGGGCGCGGCTGACTGTAATACTTTATCCGGACCTCTCCCTTCGCCCGCAGCTTAAATATAACAAGCCTAATTTGTTTTCAAGTACGGTTAGGCGGTCCCAAAAAGTAGGCGTGATGCAAGTAGCGCAAGTGTACATTTTTTAGGGCGGGAACGTCCAGCGCCAGGCCTCTTCGCAATGCAAGCGTGCATGGAGAATCCTGCGCGTCGACCGCTAGAGCGTCATGAGGAGGCATAAGAGACAATCCTCGCTGCCCAAGCGAGCGATACTTAGTAAAGAAAAGCATTCCTTACGTGGCCACTAGATTAAGAAAACAAATTTAGCGTCAGCTGTAGTTTTGTTGGACTTTCTGGCATTCATCCGAAAGTGCCCGTTTTAAAAAGTGGGGGGGCAAATGGCCTACTGTGCCCCCTCACTTTTGACAGTGGGGGGGCAAGTGCCCCCCCTGCCCCCCCGGTAGATACGCCTATGCCGGTCCACCAGCTGCCGCCCGTGTGGCGATTGGTGTAGTCGCTCTACGTGGCCGAGCGCCCTCCCCACCGCGCGCAGAAGGACGGGGATCTCGCCAGCCTCGGCGAGGGTGGCGCCCACTGGTGACGTGTGTGGGAGGCACAGGAGTTGTCGGACGATGGCTCGGTGGTCCGTGTCCAGTGCCTCCCACTTCGCTGGGCTGAGGTCAACGAGCGGCAGGCCGTACAGTACCCTCGCCGAGGCCACCGAGTTGTAGAGTCGCAGTGCCAAGGTGGGGGAGCAGCCCTGACCGCGGGCCATGAGGGTGCGTGCGGCACTCGCCACCCGTTTGGTCCCCTTGCGCAGGGCAGCCACAGCCGGCTGCCACTTGAGCCGATGGTCCACGATGAGGCCGAGGTAGCGCACTTTCTTCCGCCACGGGAGGCTCTCACCGCGAAGGGAGAGACACGGAGCTGCTCGGTGGGCCCCGTAGCCTGAATGGACGAGCATCGCCTCGGTCTTTGCTGCCGACAGAGTGAGGCCGATGCCGCGGACGTACGCGTCAACTGCGTCGAGTGCGGACTGCACACACCCGCGCACTACCCTGCCCCTGCCGGTGGGGCCACTGGCGAACAGCGCGATGTCGTCCGCGTACACCGCGACACGGACCTCGTACTTCGGCAGCTGAGGGATGTAGTCACTGATGCGTGCGAGCGCGAGGTTGAAGAGGAAAGGGCTCAGTACACTGCCCTGCGGCACACCAGTCGAGACGGCGCGCGGCTGACTGAGCACTCCCCCCACGCGCACACGCATCGTACGGCCACTGAGGAACGCCCCCACATATGCGAGTAACCTCCCGAAGACCCTCATGGCACACAGAGCGTCGATAATCGTGGCGTGCGGCAGCCGATCGAAGGCGCTCATGACGTCGAGGAGGACGAGGTAGCTTGCGTCGCCGCGGTGCTTGGCCTCCTCGAGCGTCGTGACGACGTCAGCCAGGGAGTCGGCAGTGGCACGGAGACGGCGGAACCCACTCCGCTTTGCCGCCAAGATGTCGAGCACCGCTGCTATCCACTCGAGGCGCCGGAGAGCCATGGTCTCGAGCCCCTTTCCCGCGGCAGACGTCAGCGACACCGGTCGGTACGAGGCGGGGTCGCGTGGTGGCTTGCCGTTTTTGAGCAACGGCACAACCACCGCCTCGCTCCACTCCTTCGAGATGACGCCCGATCTCCAGACAGCATTGAAGGCGTCTAGCAGGTGGTGGAGCTGGTCGCTGTCGAAATTCCGCAGCATCTGGTAAGTGATGCCGTCGGAACCGGGAGCCGAGCGACGCCTCCGTGACGCCAGCACCGTGCGCAGCTCACCGATGGTGAAGTCAGCCGCGCACAGCGCGGTGGTCTTATCCAGGGTGCCGGCCGTCGGGAAATAGCGCTGGGGGGCTATGAGCTCGCGCCGGGGGTGGTGATGTGGCTGGAGGATGCCCATCGGCCTCGTCGACGCCGCGGGCGGACGGCAGAAGGTGGCCGCAAGCAGCTCTGCGAGCTGCGCGTTGGTGATGCCGCGTGCCACCGCGATGGAGAGTGCGGGGCAGCGTGGCACACGGGGCCGCAGGACCGCACCCAGGATGCGCCACGGGCGCGAGCGCGCGCGCGGATCGTCAAGCGAGCAGCACAGGCTTGACCAGCTCGCACTGCGGCGCTGCCTCGCATGGCGACGGCAGACTGCGTCCATGTAAACAGTCCAGTGCTCCCGCCTGCCGGTGCGCACGGCCCTGCGCTGTGCCCTGCGGCGCGCAGCTCGCAGGTTCAGCTGCTTGATGTCTGGCACAGGCGTTCCAGCCGGCACCACACAGCGGGTCGTGGCCGCTCGCGCACACTCGGCGATGTGCCGAAAAAGGCCGCCCTCCGAGACTGGCACTGCAGCACACAGTTCCCGGAAACGCGGCCAATTCACAACACTGTAGGATCTCGTCGGGAGATCGGCGGTGGCGCGAGGCACGAGGAAGATCGGGAAGTGGTCCGAACCCCCCGTGTCGGGGTTGCAGCGCCAGGCGAAGTGGCACCGTTCCGACACCAGCGAGAGGTCGATTGCACTCCCCGCACAGCCACGTCGCACGAAGGTTACCGCTCCGGTGTTTGCGATGAGCAGTCCAGCACGGAGCACACTGTCTAACAGACCACGGCCACTACGGTCGATGCGGTTAGAGCCCCATGCCGTGTGATGTGAGTTGAAGTCTCCGCACACCACGAGGTCCCCCCCAACACGGTCAGACAGGCGGCACACGAACTCAGTGTCCCAGCGCCGACCGGACCGCACGTAGACGCTGGCAACACATGTGTCGGTGGCGCCGACGCGCACGGTCACCGCCACGCACTCCACATTCGCGCAAGGTAGGTCGTCCACGTTCACCACGGCCTGGGCAAGGCCAGCGCGCACGTAGAGAGAGGCACGCGATCGGCCGGCTGGGTGGGAGGGGTCGACACACGGGCTGGCCGTGCATGACGCCTGCTGGCAGCTAGTGGCACTGTGGTACGCCACAAAGCCCGGCAGGTTGAGCTCCTCCGCGCGCACGTACGTTTCTTGCAGGGCAAGCACGTCGTACTCGCTGAGGAGAGCCCCACCCGCGAGCTCAGGATGACGGCAGCGCATCTAACGTACGTTCCACTGAACGATGCGCGGCCGCTGTTCCCTGGGCGTACTAGCCATGCTGAACCAGGGCGTCATGCATTGCCAGCGCCGCCACACACATGTGACGCGCCGGCGAGTCGGCGGGTACCAAGTCGAGGAGGGAGCGAAGTGCCGAGGCGAGCGCCGTCTCCACTAGCTCGGTTGTGGCCAGTGGCGAAGCTCCGGGGGGCTGCGCCGGGTTGTCGTCGGTGGCGGGCGGTTCGCCCGCGTCGCCTCTGGTACTGCTGCCTGCTTGAGTTCCGCCCGTGAGGGCCGCGGAATATGACAGCCCCGGCTGCAGGCGCGACGAAGGTGGCCCACGCTTCGTCGCCCGCTGGGTAACGGGATGTTGCTTGGGTGAGGGTGCTGCCGTAACGCCGCTGCCCCGCGCAAGCTCCAGCGCTTGTTTGCGCGTGATGCGCGGCTTGGAGTTGGTGAGAGCGGCAGCAACCCTCCTTTCTAGCTGCCACTGGGGACAGCGCGGCTCCGTTGCGGCGTGCGGGCCCCCGCAGTGGAGGCACCGACGTCTCTCCACAGTGCAGGCGCTCGTTGGGTGCCGGCCGGCACACTGCAAGCAGCGGAGGTCGCGCGAGCATGTCACAGTCGCGTGGCCGAAGAGCCGCATCGGCCACACTGCAGTGGTCGCGGCAGCCGCGGTCGCACGGCGCGCCGCCGGCGAAATAGCAGGACTTCCTCGGGGACACTGCTGCCGGCGAATCGCAGCGTCACGACGTCGCCGCTCCTTGTGACCGCCACCACCGGAACCGACGACTCGAGGCCCTCGTAGATGGTATCTCCATCGAAGGTGGGGTCCACGTCAAAAAGTGTGCCTGTGCACGTGTTCAAGAAGAGGGCCTTTGCCCTCACGCGCACATCACAGATGACGCGGACCGCCAGCAGAGCCGTGAAGTCCTCGCCCGGGAGCGTGTCCACTGCCACGACGTTCCTCCGGAGGTTGGGGCGGACCCGATGCGCTCCGGGCACTCCGGAAAGGAACGCCGCGATGGCGTCGCCCGATGCCGCCAGGAAATGCGACCTCCGAGCCACCGGCCTGTACAGCGCAGTGTACTCCCACTGGGGGAGGTCGTCGTCAGCGGCTCGTTGTTCGAGAGGGGCCACGAAAGGGACGAAGCGTGGACGCGTTTCCCCTCCTGGTCCCGCCGTGGGGTCGCTCTGTTCTCCGTTACCGGCCGGGGGCCCAGAAGGTTCCGTTCGCCGCGGCCCGGCCTCGCCGGAAGCAGCAGGCTGGTAAGTGGTTCTTGAGGGAAAGGGAAAGGTTGGCGCTATCTTCTGCAGCCCTTGAGGGAGCACGGCTCAGCGCAGGCTGATGATGATAAGTGGTTCTTGAGGGAAAGGGAAAGGTTGGCGCTATCTTCTGCAGCCCTTGAGGGAGCACGGCTCAGCGCCAAACGCGCAGGCTGCTCACGATCGCGGTGGGCGCCTTTCTTCTTTCCCTTTTTTTTTTCTTGTTCTCCTGGCTGGGCGCGTCACCGAGAGAGACGAGAGGCGGTAGAGGGGAGAGGGTTTGCGGAGAGGAGACCGGTTGGACGCACGGTGGTTGGACGAGTTTGGCGCTGCTGCTCTCCTGGGCCCCGTCGCCCACGTGGCCGTCGTCTGCCACCGGAGCCGGCGAAGCCAGCAGCAGCTCAGGGGAGAGGGAGACTGCCCGTGGAGAGGGGACCTCGTTTGCGGGCGCGTAGATTGTGTCCTCCCTCGCCCCACCGTCCTCACCGCCACCGTCTGCTACTGCTCCCGGCGAAGCGAGCGGCGGTTGAGGAGGAGCATCCTGCTCATGCGCAGGAGTGACGCAGCTCGGCACAGTGACGTGGTCCTCGCCGACGTCATCACCCGCGAGCAGCAGCGTCTCGGCGGTGCCGTCCGCCAGCGACTGGGGCTCCGGGGAATGCTGGGAGCTGGTCTCTCCCGCGTCGGGGGTGGTGGTGGTAGAAACTTTTTTTTGCCATTGATGGTGGGGGCGAAGACCCCTACATGGCACTTGGGTGCTCCCTTACTGTGAGGACGCACCCTTACAAAGCGAAGGCGAGCCCTTGGAGCGCAATCCTTCTCATAGCACTGGAGATGATCCAGCACTGGTCTTGAGGGGAAGTGCAGGTCAAAAGAGTCTCCCAGTAAGACTCCGCCACGGTCTGTGATGGGGGATGAGGGAAGGTGGGGCATGTGAGGAGGGTGTGTAGGAAGTCTCCTGGTTTACTGCAAAGGTTGCATGAGGAGGGGGATTGGTCTGGGTATCGTGCATGTAGCAGCAAGGGGTATGGGGCAGTCCGAGTTTGTAGTCGACGCCAGTGTGCGGCCTGCGCGATGGTGAGGGATGGGGCTGGGGGTGTGTATTCCCTTCGTTCGTCCCGGTAGTACGAAAGGATATCACTGAAAGAAAGCAGGCGCTCCCTGGCTCGTAGAGGGGGCTCGACTCCTCCTGCCCGGAATGTAAGACCTCGGGCTAGGGAATGAGCCTCCTCATTGCCAGGGAGGCCGGCATGTGCTGGCGTCCAGATGAGGGTTATGGGGTGCCGGGGCTGCCAGAAGCGTAGTAAGCGAGCAGCGGTGCGGGATATGTAGCCGTTGGCATAGTTGACAATGGCAGATTTGGAGTCAGTGATAATTTTGGTGGCAGATGTAGAGATGAGAGCAAGCGCGATGGCTGCCTCTTCTGCCTCTGTAGTGGAATTGGTGATGATTGAGCTGGAGGTTAGAAGCTTTGCCTGATTGTCGGCTACCGCCAGGGCCATACGGGAGCCTGACGTATACTCTGCTGCGTCCACGTAGACCACATCATGGTCCTCGCTGTACTGTCTGTGGAGGGCCCGAGCCCTTGCTATTCTGCGGTTCCCATCTCGCTCAGGGTGCATGTTCTTGGGGATGGGAGGTATGTTGAGGTTAGCGCGGAGGATAGAAGAAAGGGGGACACCCTCGGTAGGGTGTGTAATTGCGGTTAGGATTAATTGGGATAATAGAGCGCGGCCAGCGGCTGAGCTAGATAGACGGGATATTTGTGCCGTAAAGGTGGCTTCTGTGAGTTCCTCAAAGGTGTTGTGGACACCGAGTTTGAGGAGTCGGTCGGTGGATGTGCTGGGGGGAAGGCGTAGAGCCATTTTCGTGCAACTCCGTAGGAGCGCGTTTACCCGGTCTGTCTCCTTCTGTCGGAGGGGTAGGTATGGAAGGGCATATGTGGTGCGGCTTATGATGTAAGCCTGAGTAAGGCGAAGTGTGTTTCGCTCACGTAGGCCAGCCCGGCGGTTCGCTATGCGGCGAATAAGTCGGGTGGTCTGTTGAGCGTGTGTTTGGAGAGTCTCTATGACTTCTCCGTGCGCGCCGTGGGAGTGTTGAACTAGTCCTAGCACGCGGAATTTTTATACTAGTGGGATAGGATGGGTACCTAGCGTAAGGGAGATGGAAGGAATGACTTAATCGTGTTGCTTGGGGCGGTAGAGAAAGAGCTCTGATTTGGAAGGGGAGCATGTCAGGCCGCGCTCCTGTACATATGTGTCGATGGTGTTTAGTGCCAATTGTAGATGTTGTTCTATTTCGGCGTCACTGCCGTGGTTTGCCCAGACAGTGATATCGTCGGCGTAAAGGCTGAAATGAATGTCGAGAATTTGAGCTAGTTGTTGGGGTAAGTGAAGAAGTGCTATGTTGAATAGAATAGGGGAGAGGACGGCTCCCTGGGGCGTACCTCGTGCTTCCAGTGTTATGCCTGGGAGGCGGTGGTCGCCGAAGGTAAGTGTAGCTGTGCGGTGGCTGAGGAAGTCTCGGATGTAGTTGTACATCCTGGCGCCCACTGCCAGGGTTGTGAGGTTCTGTAGGATAGCTGAGTGTGTAACGTTATCGAATGCCTTCGTGAGATCCACACCTAGGATAGCTTTGGTGTCGTAGGTTTGGGAATCTAGAATGTGTTGTTTTAGCTGTAGGAAGACGTCCTGTGTGGAAAGCCCAGGACTGAGATTGTTGCCAACAATGAGATTGTTGCCTTCTAGGTACTTGCTGAGCCTGGTCTGGAGTACATGCTCCATGAGTTTGCCGACAGAAGAAGTGAAGTGAGGGAGATCGGTCTGAGGTTAGAGGTGAGCAGAGGTTTCCCAGGTTTGGGTAAGAACACGACTTTGGCTTCTTTCCATTGCGGTGGGAGGGTGCCCTTTTGCCAGCACCCGTTAAAGTATTCGGTAAGGGCGGCAATGGATTGGGCGTCGATATTCCGGAGCGCCTTGTTGTGTACCCCGTCTGGGCCGGGGGCTAAGGACGTGTTAAGTCTCTGGAGTTCAGCCTGAACTTCTGCTTCTGTAATGGGTTGGTCAAGGAGGTCGTTAGCGGGGCCTGTATAGTCGGGGTGTGTTACAGGAGGGTATGTGGGGAAGTACTGATTTCGAAGTTCTTGGAGGAATTCCGGTGGAGGTGTATCGGAAGTATGTATGAGTTTGGTGAGGTTGTGTCTTTGTGTGGTCTTAGATTGAGTGGAGTCTATCAAGTGCCTAAAGAGGTTCCAGGTCTGAGGTAGACTCATATTGCCATCTAGCTTGTTGCATAGTGATTCCCAGTTTTGTCGTGAAAGAGTCGCCGCGTGCGTCTCTATCTCTTTGTTGAGACGGGCGAGGCGGCGTCTAAGTGTTCGGTTCCAGCGCTGCCTTTGCCAGCGCCGTTCTAGGCCTGCTTTAGCTTCCCATAAATGCAGGAGGCGGGAGTCAACTGTGTCGCTTGGGCAGTCCTCTAGTAGGGGACGAGTTACGGATCGGACATCACTTTCTAATTGTTTGGACCAGTCGGTGATGTCCGTGATGGGGACGACGGTGCGGGCTGCTCTACATGATCGGAAAGAGTCCCACTTCGTGAAAGTGGAGCCTCTGGGAGGTCTGCGGGGTAGTTGAGCATTTAAGAGAATTTCGATGATGCTATGATCACTACCCAGATTCTCTTGTGTGTTGCACCATGTGGCGTGAGGGAGGCGATGTGCGAATGTAAGGTCTGGTGTAGTGTCTTTACAGACACTGTTTCCCGTGCGTGTAGGAGAGGTAGGGTCGGTAAGAAGGGAGAGACCGGTCTGTTGCGCTGCTAACCAAACCCGACGTCCTTTCGGTGTGTCGTGCTGGTAACCCCAGGCCGTATGCGGGGCGTTAAAGTCTCCTACGACGAGCAAGGGGCACTTGTTTGCTATGCGCTTCGCAAGAGTAAAAAGGCGTTCGAAGTTGCTTTGTAGGCATTTAGGGTGGCTGTATACATTCAAGACGAAGATACTATTCGCTCGAGCGTGTTGTGGCACAAGCTCAATTAGAAGGTGATCAATGTCTTGAATCGCTAGGGAATGGGAGATGGTGGTGATTGAGCGGCTAACTAGAAACGCTACCCGAGTGGGCGGGGGGGATGTGGGTAGAATAGGAGTATAGCCGGGGAGGGTGAGTGGGTTGGAGGGCTCCTGCAGGGCAATGATGTCGGGTCCTGTAGCGCAGGACAGCAGTTGGTGGACCACATGACGCTTCTGGCCAAAGCCCCGGCAGTTCCACTGCCAGAGTGTAAGATTACGGTTTGGAGCTGCCATCATGCATGAGAGTCGATTGGGGGGTTGGGAGTCGTGATAACTGGGGGGTGGAAGTCGTGAGCTGTGGTAGGGATAGGGTTGTCCTGTCCTTCAGCTGCTTTAGGCTTCTTACGTCTACTTGGGGTGGAGTCCAGCTTTGTGAGGCGGGTTGCGTAAGAATTGAGCCGGGACTCAAGATCGCTATAGCGGTCAGAAAACCCTTGGGTTAGCACGTCGAATCGGTGATTAAGAGCAGCATTGTCTTGTGTTATGTTAATAACCGCGTCTTTGAGGGTTGCACATTCCTGGTTGATGTGAGTGACAGCGTCCTGCAATTTTGCCTCAAAGCGAGCAGCAAAGGACTCAAGCAGGGTTGGAATGTCGTCTAGTGAGAGGGGGGTGGAGGGAGGTGGCGTTGTGCATGTGGTTGAATTTGTAGAGAGTTCCGTGTCAGCCTCCATTGCTAGCGAATCAGGAGAGGAAGTAGGGTTGGAGTGGCTGGGCAAGGTATGGTCGTTGGGTGGGTTAAGGGGAGGAGGTTGAGGTGCGGTTGGAGCGGGGGTAGGTGAAATGGGAGATCCAGTGGCAAGAGCACTTATCTGGGCTTCCAGTTTGGCGATGCATTGTCGAAGAGCGGCGGCTTCTGCTCGGGCTGCTGTAGCTTCTGCTTTGGCTGCCGCTGCCTCCTCCTGGGATTTCGCCAGGGTGTGTTGTAAACTGGGATTCACTGTCATGGATGTCGTGTGCTTGTGATAAGAAAGGGGCGTGTTCCAGGCTTGTTTCAATGGCTCTGTCCAGGCTTGCTTGTGTTGGTTGGGCTGGGTGGGTCCGGATGACAATTGGGGAAAACTGTCCCTGGGTGGGACCGATTCCTGCTGCTGCGTATCTGGGTGGCTTGGCTGTTTCCTTGGCTGGTGAAGGTTTCGTCCCTTGCACGATCCCGTGCCGGTAAGATGAGGGCCCTCACACAGAATGCATTTGGGCGTACAAGGAGGGTCTTGTTGCGAATGCTGTGTTCCACAGCGGGGGCAAAGATTGGTCTTGGGGCTTGGGCATACGTCGTGACGGTGACCCGGCTGTCTGCAATTGGTACAGGCATCCGGACTGCCGCGGTATAGGGTGCAGCGGTGGATGGCTCTCATGTATTTGATGGAGTGCGGGACTGCGTTTGCGTCGAAGGTGATTAGGATGGAGTGCGTCTTTCCCATGCGTCGGGCTGCTAGTATGGTGTACTCCGGATTTCTTCTGACCAAGTCTTGGTTGAGTTGCGTTGGGGTCTCGTCGTCATAGGCGTTTGTGATGACTCCTCTGGTAGCCCCCGGTGGGGGTGCCACGTAAGCCGTGCAAGGGTAGGTTTGGTCTCCAATTGCGAGGGAGGTTAGCGTCTTGAGAGTCTCGGCTGTTGGGGAGTGTGTTGTTGCCATGGTGAAAGTATTGTTGGTCGGGTGGGTGCGCAGGCAGAAGTCGTCTGGTAGAGGGATTCGGAGCTGGGTCTGCACTGCTTTCGTAAGTCGAGGTGTTGGGACGTCTAGAAGCCGTAGTTCACCTCGCGGGCGAACGACCACTCGAATAGCGTTGGGTGGGAGTGGTGGCAGATGGTTGCTACGCTGCGCTGTGAGGCGCGTCTCCTTGGTCGCAGGTGGTAGGCGGGCCGGCGTCTTGCCGCTGCGGGTGGCGGCTGTTGCGTCGTCCGCCGCGTTCCTGGCGTTCGGGTTAGCTGCCTCGGAGGTAGCGTTGCCGGAGTGGTGAGGTGGCTTCGGCGAACTGGCTGGTCGGGAGGCGTAGGCTTTATACAGCACTGGTGTCCAATCGTCTGACTGGAGCTCTTGTGCGGTTACGGTGTGGCCTTCAACCGTTACTTCCATCATAATGGCTGGCGTTGCCGGCGGTGCCGGCGGAGAGGTAGAGTCCGGGTGAGGCTTAACTGGGCAGCTGAGCGTCTCGGTCCGATAATCGTTCTCAGCACAAAAAAGGTCGGATTTCACCCGGAATGGGCGGTTTCCCTGTCTTCCTTAGGCACTTATGTCGCTTCTCGAGCAGATTACTGGCCGTAGGAAAGATTGGGTAGAAGCAGCACGTACCGTTTGCCGGAGCCGACGTTGCAGGCATCCGCTCGCGTTGGCCCCTACGCGGCGTCCGCAACACCTGCGGCTCCGCGCGCGATAATTCCCCCGCGTCGGGGGAGCTTGAGCGGCTGCTGCTGGCCGAGCTGCTCAAGGTGGAGCCTTCGCTCGTGTCATCCCCGAGGGTGCCGCTGTTGTGGACTCCACGGGACGAAGACCCACTGTCGGCGGGAAGCTCGGTGGATGACGAGCAGGAGTCGGAGCAGCTCGTGTCGGAGAGGCTCGTGTCCGAGCTTGACTGGTCCGTGCTCGGCTCCGGGTGTGGCATCTCCGCCGCGTTCTCCACCGGGCCGCTCGCGGAAGGAAGCGGGCGTCGTGATAGAGGCGCCAACAGGAGAAAAGGCACAACCAGAGGTGTGCCCATGCCGGCCCCGGCTGGGGGAGATGGGGCGACGTGGTCGTCCTCTGCGCTCTTATGAGGGGCCGCCATGGCGTCGCGCTCAGGGCGGCCGCGTCGACCGCGCTGGGAAGGTGGTGCCGCGGCGTTCCGGATCGTCCCGGATCTCAGGTAGCGCGGCGACAGTCCTTCGCTTGACTGGAGAGCCATCAAGGCCAAGGCATGCCGAAGTGCCTACTCCCTCGGGAGCCCTAAAAAGGGCTACGCTCAAGAGCGCTGACTTGGGAGCAGGACACAAGCGGACATGGTGAGGCTTAACCTTGACGACTCAGGAGCAGAGAGAAACGTGTCGACCCTTCAAGAGTCGAGCCGCGCTCCTTTCGGCTGTTGCTGCTGCTTCGGAGCGAGTCCGGAAGGTGTTGTGCGCGCTGCGCTTCTTTGCTACCGGGAGCTTCCAAGCGTCCGTAGGGAGCGAGGAGACGATCCGGGTGTCACAGTCGACCGTGAGCGAGTGCGTGCGACGCGTGGCAGAGGCTGTCGCGAACTGAGGGGCCCGCAACAAGTGGGTCTATTTTCCCAAGACGTCCGAGGAAAAGGCAGCTGTGTAGGAGGGTTTCCTTCGGCGCGGTGCTATTCCCGGCGTCATCGGATGCGTGGACGGCAGCCTCATTGACATTATCGCACCAAAGGGTGAGCGCAAGGCTGCATTCATGTGCCGCAAGGGATACTACGCCCTAAACTGCAAGTTCGTAAGTATACGTCACTAGCACTGATCATTCTTTTGACAGTTGCGGTGCACTTGCCAACGGGGACTTTCTGCATTCACATTTTTCCCAGATCTGCAACGCGGACATGAGGTCCCTGGCTGTGGATCCAATGCGACCGGGGTCGGACCACGACTCGTTCGTCTGGTGGACGACGTGGCTGTGCCGGCGGTTCCAAGCAGGGCGTATCGAGAATCCCAGTGAATACTTCCTCGGTGAGGCAAAGCATTTTTTGTCGCAATCACACTTCATTAGCGAATAGAACGCTATGTCCGCCGCAACGCAAACTTTTAACTAAATTACAAGCACATGAGTAAGTGTCTGGAGTAGGAAAAATTCAAACAATTAATGCTGCCACCGACATTGTTAAGTGTTAAGTTACAAGCATGCTAGCAAGTGCCTGCCAAGAGCAGACAAAAGCAGCACGTATTAGTACTTCTGCTGTACCCAGTGCCTGCCAGAAGCAGAATAAATGAACACACATTAGCGCTACTATTGTGTCATTCGTAGTACCAATAAGTGTATATATTTCGAGCGTTCGTCCTATACTTGAGTGCGCTTGCGCTTCCTGGGACCCGCATACAAAGCTGAATTTTGAAGAACTGGAGAGCATCCAAAAACGGGCTGCCAGATTCGTATCTGGCGACTATAATTTTCAAAAGAGCTCTTCTGGTTTGCGCGAAAAGTTGGGATGGCCGTTACTTGAAAAGAGGCGAAAATATATCGACTCTCTTTCTTTTATAATGTTCTTAACAATAACACTGGCACTCGAAAAGAGAAATACATAAAGGAGCCCAGCTACATTTCCGCCAGCACTGCTACCCACTAAAGGCACGCGAATACAGTTGCAGAATAAACGCCTTCAAGTATAGCTTTTTTCAACGAACAGTGCATGATTGGAACGGTTTACCTGCGCAAATTGCTACTGCCCCTCACACATCCTTTCTAACGGCGTTACAGAACCACCTGTTAATGAGTGAAATGTTGCTTGTCCTTGTATGTTTTATTCCTTTTTTTTATTATTCCCAACGATGTTAGCCGAGATCACTATATATATATATATATATATATATATATATACTGAGATCTTCTTTTGTGTGGGCGTGACATGTTTGTTCATATTTGTATATTAATTCTTGGTTTTGCTTTGCACTCCCATAGTGCTTAGGTATTTCATACATGCTTGTTCATCTTTGTGTAATAGTTTTTGTTTTTGCTTTTTACTCAAATACTGCATAGGTATTTTAGATGCTTTATATGCTGCATCATTTGCCTAACTTATAGTATACGTCTCTTGTTATTTATTTCTGATGTTGCCCCCTACAATAATGCCCTAGATGGCGCTGTAGGTATTGTATATAAATAAATGTAAAAAAGTTCTTCAGCTTCTGGCAGGCACTGAGTAATGCACTTGTAATTTGGTTAACAGTTTGTGTCGGGGCGGACATGCCTAACTCGCGCTTTTACTTGCGACTCTAGGGTCTGCACTGAACCCCACCTTTGTTGAATGATGCCGTAACTTTGCCCAGTTGCCACCTTGCCTCTTTTACAAGCAGATGCTCGGTGGCGGCAACGCTGGTGTTATTCCCACCAATATTTTGTCAATAAAATGCAAAAACAACGGCGGAAAGAATGCAAACGACGCAACAACGACGGTGCGTCGAGCAGACGACAGCTACTCAGCCCGCGAGCTCGCCTCAGCCCATTAGCGCTGCCGAAACAGCCGGAGCCAACGTTTATTGGCCAGAGATTCAGAATAAGGCGACGCCAGCGCCGCCACAATTTTCGCGTTTTTTTGCTTCACCCTCGGCGCTTACCAAGGCGTCCGCTGGCCCCACTCCCCCAATGTAGTACAGTCTACTTCGGCTGTCTGAGGGCGACAAAGACGACGATGCAGCAGCAGTAGTAGCGAGCTTCATAACAACGGCGACCCCATTCTGCACGGTCTGCCACGAAACAGGGGGTCTCGATTAAATTACCTTAGAGGGCGGGCTGTCCGAGACCGTGTAGTCAGCATGTTCGGCACAACCCGTGCCGAACACTTGCACCCCTTAAGGGGTGTACGGCGGCAGTTGCGACGTTACAGCATCGCTAGGTGCATACACGCTGTTGTAGGGCCAGCAATATGTGGTGGTCTAACAGATACCAAACATGCCTAACTCGCGCTTTTACTTGCGACTCTAGGGTCTGCACTGAACCCCACCTTTGTTGAATGATGCCGTAACTTTGCCCAGTTGCCACCTTGCCTCTTTTACAAGCAGATGCTCGGTGGCGGCAACGCCACCGAGCATCTGCATTGTAGCATCTGCATTGTAGCATCTGCATCTGCAATGCATCTGCATTGTAGCATTGTACATATAATGCTGTGAAATTGCTGACACATTTTCCATACTCGGTTAGGATGTCTACGTAATGCATAGCATTCGTGACATGTAGAGAAATGTGCGAGTCGTGTAGTCAAGGCTTATGTATATAGGTTACATTTATAATAACAAACTGACTATTTAGTGGCGAGATTGCATGCAAACTAAAATGAAGTGGCTTTTAACAGTGTGTTTCCCATGATTTGCTTGCTGCTGCTCCTGTCGTCGTCTAGCTGCACTGTGTGCCACGGATGTAGACTGAAGTTTTGTTGTGTAGCCCTGACCGCTCCCCTTATGCAATGAACGACATTAGCGTTCGTCTGCTCGCTTTCTACTTGGGCAGTGAAGCTCACAAAAGCCAAAATGCACAGTGCACATCACACCTTCCGCTCCATCGAACGTGCTGTTACACGCACACCTTCTACGTTCTCCGCCATTTTCTCTCGCAACAACCGCACAGTTTCCTCCTAGTGACGAAAATGCTGTCAACTGGTCATGCAACATGTCAAACGCTGTGGCTCCCCTGAAGCGTGTTCACGCATGAGCGGGTGATAGATTTCAACAAAGTGCCCTCGCTTGTAAATAGAAGGGAATAGCTGGAATGTTTTACACTAAAATTTTTACAGTTCAAGATGGCACTGCAAATGTAGTAGTGACATGTACATAAAACTGCAGCTTTGTTTATTTCAAACTTCAGTCTACGGCCCTTTTTTTATATTCAAACGTGCATATGCACACATCACTTTCAATATTCTTTGCATTTAAGAACTGCGAAAATTATCACTGCATGCGTATAGACATATCACAGACATATCCAACATTTCACGCAGACATGTCGCAATAAATCACCTTGTGCTTGCATCTAAAAATCACAGATAAATGCTTCATAAAGTATGACAAGTAACGTCATGCGCTTTTTTAAAAAAAAACTATTGTGTACTCCACAGTTACAAAAAAGTTAGCATCCGGTTTAAAGTGTACCAGTAAAAAAAAATACAGGTGCATAAATCACGCGCCGACATAATATTTATCATAGCCAAATGTATAGGTGCTGCATGTGAGAGGAACATGCTGTCGTGGAGTTACATACAGAAAAAAAGCCACTTTCACACTCAGAAAGAGAAACTGCTGCATAATTATTACACACAAACTACACATTAAGGGCTAACCTGTCAAACATCACTGAATGATCACAAAATATGTCGCAAAGAAAAAGTTCCACAAGAAAACAAACATAGACATTCACACTCTGTATGCCATGATGAAAAAATACAAAAAAAAAATACCCAATACAAATGAAATGAAGGAGCATAGGCAAGGAATTTTCATCATTTTTTTTGTATGTCTTCATAGGTTGCTTCTGACATTATATTAAAGGGCCCCTAAACCACCTCAGATATTTTTTGAACATTTCAAGTAAACACGCGCATCGAGTTCAGAATGCCGTAACGATCAACGATGCCAAACGCTGCAGCGCTACGCGCTGCGGGAGCACCACAAAAAAAAAAAAAAAAAAAAAAAAGAAAGAAAAAGAAGAAAAAAAAAAAAAACAATGCCGTCCTCCTCCCCTCGCCTTTCCGGTATCCCCAGCGGTCGTCACGATGACAGCAGGGGGAATCTGGTGATGTCAACTGCGGAAACGATGTCCATTGGTTGAACAAGAACCTACGACTTCCAGTTCGTCTGCTAGCAGGTACATGCGCTTTCTGCTCTCTTCCTCGTCGTGTTGCTCGTTTGTGCGCCCTTGCGAATCGGTAATTACAGCCCGCAACGCAAGTGCCAAATCTCTCGCGTTCCAACACAGTCGAGCTTAGCGGTCTGATTAGCTGCGCGAACAGAGTGCGATAGTGTTGGCCTTTCCAGACGTGCGCGCAACACACGGGCTGGCACCGCAGCAACAGCGGGTAGCCGAGAAGCGCCGAGTCCACGTTACCGGCACGGTAACTCGTCGCACGCCGCTTGCCATTCGTGGGTCGCCGTTCGACAGCGGTTTTTGCTCGCGAACGGCGAGATTTCCTTGCCGTACGTAGAGAGGATGAGACCGGCACTCATTTGTGCGGCAGCTTCACCGCCGCTGATCGCTCGACGGCGCCGATATCGTCGCTAGGCCTTTTCTGGTTCCCTTCAAAGCTAAAACGGACGGCGCTTCGAAATGAAATCACAAGCCGCAATATTTTCTTATTGTTGTTATCACCCTTCGAAATAATTATACACAAAGAAGAAACATACGCTGATAATAGCGGCGCCGTCAGCTGCGATGCGAGCACAGCCGAGCCCGTCGTCTCCCGGCGGTAGCCGTGCAGCTAACCTGCAGCCGATGTTTTCGTTGTTTTCGTGCAGTTTCGCCGTGGTCGATTGGCCCATTGATCGGCTCCCTTGCTTTCGCATCTGGTGACATGTTCAGTCGTCGCATGCGCCTTCGCTCCTTGTTCTTCTGGCGTTTGGTGTTGGGGGAATCCGGCGTCCGCTGCCGCTTCCCCGAACCGCTTGGCGCGGAATCACTGGGCCGCTTCGGAGCCATGCTTCTTACTCACTCGACTGCAACGAGACGTCTGGCGAAGGAGCGGCGGTGCAGTTGCCACCGCCGACGCGCGCGTGCTCGTTCTACCACTACTGTGTGACGTCACGGTTGCTATGCACAGCTGCGCCCCCTAACCGCGCGCCGGTTGCTAAGGACGGGAGGAGGTTGCGCCGCTGCGCGGAGGAGAGGCCACATTTGGCACGATTCCAGCGCACGGACGGACGCGACCGCGAGCATGAGGCATTAAGGCCGGCGCTGGTGACACGCGCGTGGCACCAGCGAAGTCCAAGTGGAGAGCGCTGCTGCCACGCAATGACGTCACCAAAAAGAAAGCAGTTTAACAGAAGACATGATATGCTAGTATTATCGTTTTGTTGTTAAATATACTTCGTCTAAATATATAGAGCATTTGATTTAATGCCGCGTTTTAAAATCGAAAATGACTGTGGGCGCCCACACATGCGTGCACGCAGCGGGGGAGGGGAGCGCACGAGACGGTCTTTTCGGCGCTGTGTCTACTTGTGGCCGTGTGGTGTGTAGTGTGTAGTATCAGTGAGTGCGAATAACGTTTCCCTTACGAAGATAATAGTGAAGCTTCGAAGGAACTGCATTGCATCCACAAAACGGCACCACATGTCGCCTGCTATGGATTGGCGGTTTCGAAGAGTCGTGTGGTGACACTGCGCCGCCGACTGCATGGTGCCGACAGAGATAATTCGTGTGTTGTAGCATGTGTCGTAGACTGTTGCTAGTTTTAGTTGTGACTTCGTTTTCCAATATAGCCGGATGCCTGTTTAACCTTCGACACCACGTTACGGTGGCTAGATGGCTAACCACGTCGAGACACCGCTCACGAGCTCGAAAACGCAGAATTGATGCGCGCCGCCGTTGGACGATCGATGTAGGGTGCATAGATATTTCCAATTATCACTTTGCAAGATAGGAGTGCCTTTTGTCGATAAACAAATCGCATTCACGCATTTCGCATCCCTTTGCGCACGCAGAAGCCTAGTCAGTCTGGCTATAGTCATGTCTAATGACGCGAAAGTCTGAACGTGAAACGTGAATCTAACAGAAAGGCATGTCCCCGCCTGAAGGCAGTCAGCAAGTGTCTGTGACGAGTTTTAAGTGACTTACACGAGGCTGGGCATTGAACAGTGTGTGTAATGCCTCTGCTTCAGTCTGGCAAGTGCCCATCCCGCTTTCATGAACCAATTGAAATGTCCAATGTATTGGTTGCTGTAGTGAGACAGCAATTCCATAGCAGCAGTGAAAATTACCTGTGGAAGTAATAGTAATGCGATGGGGTTTTGTGGTGACTGTCATTATGTAGCGTATGCATGGGAATGCAATCATTTCCACCCTGTGCATGTGTGTAGATAAATGGCTTATCTCCCGAGATTATGGGACAGCAGCTAGCTGGTGTTGTAATTATCTTCAGTGGATCTCTTACTGTACAGGCTATAACAAAACCTCTCTACTTTTATGTGCCTTCTTTTTGCAATTGTCTTCGCTCTGCAAGGAAAGCCAAGCTTCTCTAACTAAGGTGTAGAAGGCTTGTGCGACTTCAGCTGAACTTGAAGCAATCAGCAGGATTCAAGCACATGTGTAGAGTTTTACTGGTGCATGCACCCTTAGGGGCTCATTTCTTATTGAAAACACTACCATAGCATTTTTTTCTTTCTGTTTTTAATGTTGTATGCCTTAATAACATGGTTAGAATATTGAAGTACTTCTGCAAATTTAGGAAATGTTGTTCAATGAAGGCACATCTAAGAAATGTGGGGTCCCTGACGTAATTCCTAATGCATTTTCGTACATTATTCCCAGTGGGCTCCTCAGCATTGCTATTATTTTTCAGTGTTCTCTCACAACAGGTATTGTTCCTTCATCTTGAAAACAAACGAAAGTCCTCCCCCTTTTTAAAGGTAAGAGCGTGCTTTTGTAAGTATATATAGATTGATCTTCTTTACACCTTAGTCTAGTGAAATGTTAGAATACATAGTTTATAAGCATATTGTTGAATTCGTTGAATCACATAATGCCTATCTAAGTTTTAACAGGTACATTCGATTCGCCTGCACCATCTGAACCAGTGCACGAGGTGCTGCACGCTGCCATTCGTTTCAGCGGTGAAGCAATGGCGACCGCTGAACCACGCCGTTCGTTTCAAAAGGTGCAGGGCTGGTTCACGATTTTGCTGCACCCACTCCATTGTCGGTGCCGCCTTGGTGCAGGCGTACAGGCGCGCGGCAGCAGCGCAGCAAACCACACAGCACACGGGCATGAGCGCCATTAAAACCCCGCTTATGCACATCTGATGTATTTATGCAAGTGATGATGATGATGATGAATTTGGTGTTTTGTGGCGCAAGGGCCAAGTATGGCCAAAGAGCGCCAGGCCACAGTTAATGAATTAACAATGAAGTAATTAATTATGTAGTTGGTTGTGACATGGCTGTAGAGGGGCCTAAAACAGTGGCAGTAAAGTCCGTAAACACATGTAATAAAATTATGGAAATGACCAATGAATGTACTTTAAAACAATAAATACATTGACAAGGGGGGATAAAATGAACTACAATATGTCGTTTGTAGCACTACTGCATTTCCAAGGCCCTTGAAACGCAAGGGCATGGAAGCATGGGCGTTACAAAGCGGTCCTATCGCAGCAGCAGCCTCTTGAAAAAGGATGCGCTACGAATGTCTCGTGCCTATCACTTTCAATAGAGCAAAATCATTTAAAAAGTTTAAAACTGATTTGCTATCGAAAAACGGCTCTGGTCCAAGGAACATTGCCGGATGGCGAGGAATATGCTCTCTGGAAGCTGAAGAAAAATACTTTCTACGTAGAAGTTCTGCTTCCTGGCATTCAAGCAAAACATGAAGGACGGTGAGCCTCTCGCCACATTTGCCACAGGTTGGAGGCTCATCACCAGTCAGCAGATAATTTTGGGTACCATACGTGTGCCCTATTCTGAGTCGACAGAACAGGACATCGATGTGCCGTGTTTTCGTTGTGGATGTACACACGCCTAACTGTGGTTTTATTACGAAGAGCTTATTATTAGTTTCAGCTTCCCACAAACGTTGCCAATGGTTTTTTAGCTTCTTGCGTACAAAAGGTTTAAGATCTCCAGCTGAGACAGTCATGGTACAATTAACAGCATCCGATGCAACTGATGTAGCCATTTTGTCGGCAAGCATATTACCTTCTATTTCCCTATGCCCAGGAACCCAGCGTACTATCACATGTTTATTGGATGAATAAAGAGTGCACAATAATGAATAAAGCTCAATAAAAACAGGATTCTTGTGCTTTTTTAAAGACAGTAAAGCTTTTACAACACTTAAGGAGTCTGTGAATATTATTGTATTTTGTAGTTCGGATTCCTTGATGTGTTTTACTGCAGTCAGTACTGCATAGGCTTCTGCTGTAAAAATACTTGTCTGAGGGTGCAGAATGCCGGACTCAGAGAAGGAAGGACCCAAAGCTGCGTAGGATACGCCGGCATGTGACTTTGCCGCATCCGTGTAAAATTCAGGGCAACAGTACTTTGACTGAAGTTCTAAAAAGTGCATGTGAATGTGTCTGTGGAGCATGTTTTGTAACCTCGATAAAAGATGTGTCACATTCTACCACCCGCCACTGCCACGGAGGTAGCAGCTTTGCTGGTGGCATTAGGCGATGTTCAAGCAATGGGACGCCCATTTCACTACTTAGCTTTCTGACACGCAGCGAAAAGGGCTCTCTTGCTGTAAGTCGATTGCGAAACAGTGTGGCAGATGTGGTATTGTTTATGGTCGTGTAACATAGGTGTTCAGGGTTCGAATGCACTTTCAGAAAATAAGTGAAACTAGAGTATGACCTCTGTAAATTAAGAGACCATTCGTTCGATTCCACGTAGAGACTTTGTACAGGACTTGTCCTGAAGGCGCCCGTGGCCAATCGGATGCCTAAATGATGAATCGGATCCAGCATTCTTAATGCGGTTGGCGCAGCAGAGTGATACACCACGGCACCATAATCTAAGCGTGAACGTACTAGGCTCTTGTATAGGTTCAACAAGCACTTTCTGTCGCTGCCCCATGTTGTGTGTGACAGTATTTTGAGAATGTTCATTGTGTTTAGGCATTTAACTTTGCGGTACCTAATGTGGGGAAGGAAGGATAGTTTAGTGTCCAGTATCACACCTAAAAACTTGTGCTCTGCGTTTAGAGGTAGGCGTTGGCCAAGGAGTTCGATAGTGGGCTCAGGCACGAGGCCCCTCTTTCTTGTAAAGAGCACACAGGAGCTTTTCTGGGGATTTAACTTAAACACATTTTCGTTAGCCCATTTGGACACTTTGTTTAGGCAAAGCTGAACATGTCGTTCGCAGACGGCGAGGTTACACAATTTAAATCCGATTTGCACATCATCGACATAAGCAGAATAAAAAATACTTTGCGGAATAGATGAGCGCAAGGAGTTCATTTTTATAATAAAGAGGGTACAACTGATTACACCACCCTGCGGCACCCCGGTTTCCTGGATAAATAACCTGGACAAAGCATTACCAATTC
Organism: Dermacentor silvarum; assembly: GCF_013339745.2. Taxonomy (NCBI): domain Eukaryota; kingdom Metazoa; phylum Arthropoda; class Arachnida; order Ixodida; family Ixodidae; genus Dermacentor; species Dermacentor silvarum. Next base: position 20,352,584 of record NC_051159.1, read on the forward strand.
GAACACGGAATGTCCGATTTGTTAAGTAACTTTCAATGACGTTTAACATGTTCCCACGGATACCCATTCCTGACAGATCCCGCAGAATTCCGTAGCGCCAAGTGGTGTCGTATGCTTTTTCCATGTCGAGGAACACCGACAAAAAGTACTGTTGGTGCGCAAATGCGTCACGAATGTTAGCCTCGACGCGTACGAGGTGGTCTGTTGTCGACCGCCCTTCCCTGAAACCACACTGATGTGGGTCGAGCAACTTTTTGGATTCAAGAAAGTGCAACAGACGGCGATTGATCATCTTTTCGAACAGCTTACATAGGCAGCTGGTCAGTGCTATTGGGCGGTAACTTGATACCAAGGATGGGTCTTTCTTCTGCTTCAAAATTGGGACAACGATAGCTTCCTTCCACCTAGCTGGAAGGTATCCGGTGGCCCAAATTGTGTTGAAAAGTGCGAGGAGCGTAATTTGTGTGTCAGTGTGTAAGTACTTGAGCATGTCGTACATGATCCTGTCAGCTCCCGGTGCGGAGCTTTTGCATGCGTTCAAAGCAGCTTTCAGTTCTGCGATGTCGAAGGGACTGTTGTATGGTTCGTTTTGTTTGCATCTGCGGTCAAGTGCCTTATGTTCTTCTATTTCTTTGTAACTGATGAATGATTGGGAATAATGCACAGAGCTAGACACCCGTTCGAAGTATTCCCCAAGCGCATCAGCTTGGTCTTCTAGGCTGTTCCCTTCGTCATTTACCAGGGGTAATGGATGGCTTTGTTGCCCCTTAAGACTTCGTATCCCGTTCCATACTTTTGCCTCTTGGGTATAGGAATTAATGCCTGAAAGGAACCTTTCCCAGCTTACCCTCTTGGCTTGCCGTCGCGTTCGCCTTCCCTCTGATTTAATGTGTTTAAACTCTATGAGGTTTTCAGCTGTTGGCGATCGACGGAGCATGCCCCATGCTTTATTTTGTTTTTTGCGTGCCTGCTTGCAGTCTTCATTCCACCAAGGCACTCGTCTTTCGAACGAGCTGCCGCTTGTTTGTGGAATGCATTTCTCTGCTGCGTCAATAATAAAAGCGGTAAAATACGCTACTGCGTCGTCTATGCTAAATTCATTGATAAAATCGCGTGATTTAAATGTCGATTCCTTATAAAATTTCCAATCGGCGGACGCTAGTCTCCACCTAGGGACATGCGGGGGTGGGGGGGGGGGGGTTATGTTGGGTAACTGAGTTTAGTGTGACTGGAAAGTGATCACTTCCGAATGGGTTTTTAATTACACTCCATTCTAAGTGGAAAAAAGGGAAGCAGAAACAATCGCCATGTCTATTGATGAGTATGAATTGTGATGGAGGTTATAATAGGTTGGCTCCTTTTTATTGAAGAGGCATGCACCGGAGTTCACGAGGAAGTTTTCTATGAATCTACCTCTCGCATCGCATCGTGAGTCTCGCCACATCGTGTTATGAGCGTTAAAATCTCCCACGAATATGTAGGGTTCGGGAAGCTGATCAATGAGGTTATGGAAGTCTTTTTTCTCGAGATGATGATTCGGGGGTATATAAATGGAGCATACCGTTACCAACTTACTGAAAAGGAGTGCCCGAACTGACAATGCCTCAAGGGGCGTCTGAAGGGCGACATATTGACAAGCTAGAAACTTGTTGGCAACTATTTCTACACCCCCAGACGAGGCGTTCGCCACGTCACGGTCTTTACGGTAGATGGTGTAGTGACGAAGAAAGTTTGTATTTGTGGGTTTCAGATGTGTCTCTTGAACACACAGCAACTTTGGATTATGTTTATGTAGGAGTTCTCTAATATCGTCGAGGTTATGAAGAAGTCCTCTCACATTCCATTGTAGTAGTTGTGTATCCATGATGAATGTGTTTTGTGCTGTGTGTTTAAGAGAGGAAAGTTATGTTAGCCCACAGGGCCCTTTCCGGACCCCGTGATGAGGGGTTTGTCTTTCTTGGCGCGCTCCTGAGAGCTGCGCCGGTCCTTCGGCGTCTGAGACGCCGATAGCACTTGGTGATGTATCCATTGCCTCCGCCGAGGCGCTGGATGCCCGCTCGCGGCGTACGCTCGCGGGGGATTCGGGCTTCTCTGCACGAGCAGAGGCCCTAGAAGTCCTAGATGCCGCAGGCCCGGAGGGCTGCTGGCTGTTCTTGCTGGGTGGTGGAACAGCACTAGCTGATCCCCCAGTGGGGGCGGGTGGCACTACCGCCGGCCCACTCTGCGTGGCCCTGACGGTCGCCGAGAACCGTTGTGGCGCCGCCCCCTGCCGTGCCACTTCGGAGAATGTCGGTCCCTGTACAATAGAGAGGCGTTTGCGCGCTTCTTTGAACGAAATGTTTTCTTTTACTTTTAGAGTGATTATTTCTTTTTCCTTCTTCCATGAAGGACAGGAGCGAGAATAAGCAGGGTGCTCACCGTCGCAGTTTGCACAGTGGAGTGGGTCGTTGCCGTTGTCCGCGGGGTGGTCATGCGACGCGCACTTTGCACAGGTAGTACGGCCTCGACAGCTCTGAGAGCCGTGACCGAATCTTTGGCACTTAAAACAGCGTCGTGGGTTTGGTATGTATGGTCTGACATTTTCATGTAGCCTGTTTCGATCTGTTCGGGGAGTGTGGTGGTGCAGAAAGTGAGAATGAGGTGTTTCGTAGGAATTTCTTTGTCGTCGCGTCGGATCTTAATTCGCTGCACATTCGGGACATGTTGTTCCTTCCAGCCCTCTAGGAGCTCTGTCTCAGTCAATTCTAAGAGGTCTTGTTCCGAAACTACACCTCGTGTGCTGTTGAGGGAACGATGTGGAGTTACCGAAATTTGGATGTCACCAAATGAAACGAAATTTGTCAGCTTCTCATATTATACTTTGTCACGAATTTCAAGGAGAAGGTCGCCACTGGCCATTTTTGTGATTTTGTATCCGGGGCCCAGAGTGTCGGTGAGGCACTTTGCGACAATAAAGGGTGATAGCGTTCTTACAGTCTTTTGGGGAATTTCAGTATGGATCACATGGAACCGTGGAAAGATTTCCTTGCTCTTGGCAAAAAAAAAGGTGAAAGATTCATCGGTGCGCCCTCTCTTCAAAAGAGGGCGATCAGGGAGTTTTGGGAAGGAGCTTAAAGCCATAAAATTATATAAATTTCGGCAGCTGTGCCAGCCGCCCACCACGGAGCCCAACAAGGGGACGCGGCAAGATTCTGCATATACATGGCCTGCCAGCGCCAGCAGTACACAGCCACTATAACCTAATGTATATACCCAAGAGTCAGGCGCGTAGCCAGGGGGGGGGGGGGGGGGGCTGATGGGGCTTCAGCCTCCCCCCCCCCCCCCCGCCCGAAATTTTTTCGTGCTGGCATGCACCACCGACAAAAACTACCACCGACGCCGGCAATCATTCTGGATTTTGTCTACAATGTCCTTTTCACGCTCGAAAAGACATTTCGGCGCGAACATTGCGAACTCGGGCTGGATTTCGTGACAACGCCCTTGCACCTGGAGTCACGTAACGCAAGGAGCCCCATCCGAGCACAAACTTTCAACGGCTTTTCGATAGCGAGCGGGCGCGTTGCGGCATCTCGCAGCGGCCGCGGAATATACGGAGCGCATGGGTTTCAATTACGAAACTTTATGGGTATAAAGTTCTCATAAACTTTTGACGCGAAAGGTGCGCTGACATTTCCAAAGGCATGCTTTAAAAGATTTTCAATTCTAAAACTTCATGGGGTTAATGTTCTTATAAACTTGGGCCAACATGCGCGCACTGGAACGCTCGTGTCCAAGCCGTTCCATAAATGGAAGCGCGCGCTCGCAATCTCCCCCACACACGAAAATACTAAATATCACCGTGACTGTCAGCTAGCAGCTGATAATTTTCTCCAAACATTTTCAGGAAGCGTGCCCAATGTGATTGATCAGCTGGACCAGGGCAGGCAAAGTAAAATATGAGAAAACAGAAAAAAGTGAACGGCCTATTATTGAGGGTTTTTTTTTTTTTTTTGCGGGCGACAAGGTCTGGCTGTCCGGGGCCACAGGGACAGGGGCCCTATGGATTTAAGCAATGCCCCTGCTGAAAATACAGGCATTTTCAGAGTGCTTCTTCGCATGCGAGCTGATTGTGGAGATACATATCTGAAGAACCATTTGGAAAGTTGCCCCAGTATTGCCTCGTATTTAAGTCCAGACGCTCAAAACCAAATTATAGAAATTTGTGGTGACATTATCAAAGAAAGCTTAGATTCAAAAGCAGGCTGCTTCTCCATACTTCCTGACGAAACGACGGACATCGACGCTGGAATCGAACAGCCTACTGTTTCTGCAAGGTACCTAAACAAGTATGCCAACGACATCAAGGGAGTGTTTTAGGTTTTAGCACCGGAATAGATGCCCATCTCTCACTGCGACAGCAGGTTCTATGTAAATGTGTAAATACTGCTGCACCTTCTAGTCACCCTTCCAGTGACCACTGCCAGCGCAGAGAGAATATTTTTTAACAAGAGTTTACTAAAAAACTACTTGCGCTCAACAATGTCTGTGGAACGCATGGTTAGGCTCGCGCTTCTATACACCCACAGAGACGTCGGCATCAACGTGACCGTTTCGCTCAACTTTCCCGCCGCGAGGAGTTTGTCGTTTAGATAGCGAAGAAGCAAAAATCAATGCAAGTAAAAAGCACTGTTCCTTCAGGTCCATAAGTTCTTAATTATAACGTTTAAAACCTCAGAAATTTTCGCCGTTTATTCTAGCGATTGACATCATGATCACAATTATCACGCGGATACAAAAATTACGAGGATACCAATAACCAATTTTGACCGACCTTGCTCTTTGAAAGCCCGGCCCACGCGGCGTTCGCCAAAAACACTCGGATATTGGGTAGTTCAACTTACCGCATCATCTGTGGCCTTCGTTTGTCCTTTTCTTTCCTTTTCAGCTACCTGCTTTTATTTCTTTTTTGAAACGAAGGAATACCCTCCTTTAATTTTGGGTGCAGAATAATTGTTGGCGTTGTGCACGCAGTTAAATTACACATTTTCGTACTGATTTATGCATTATTCCTCTATTACTCTACCCACATGGCACTGTCGCGACCGCTGCATGGCCCAAATACATATCACGATTTCTGCGATCATAGTTATGTTTTTGCCAGGATCATCTGTCTTTTTGTGCTCAAAGTTTACTATCTGTGACTGAGCAACATGTTTATTTGTCGTATTTGACGCATTATATACACTAACGTTTGCTTAAATACGTAGATTTATTGGAGACTCATACGTATTTTTAAATATCTTTCTGCGAGGTTTTGTGTATACAAGCAGTGAAGTTTGTTTCCAGTGACTCTTTTTTTGCCCTTTAGCGAGTTGTATCTTCGCATTTGTATATTCCATTCTATCTTCGCATTTCTAAAATATACTTTGCAGAACTCCCACTTTTTATTTGTACTCACTGCTGCGAGTATTATCTCGGTGTAATTACAATACACGGCGAATTACAGCTGCTCCTGCGCAATCGATTGCAACGAGGGATAGCGTCATTGAGGTTTCTTCCTGGCCGTTGCATATGTAGAAAAATGTAAACAAGGTTCTTGAATGACAAAGATTCATCGAAATATTTGTCCTCAACTTATTCATTTCATGGCCTTTACGTTTTTCATATAAGCTGCACGCACTGCTTGGCTGGTTTCGAACTGATATTGACCCTTTTCGCGGCGATCCCGTGGGCGCTGCCATATTTGATCACGTGATGACGCGTCCATTGCCTTCCTCAACTACCTCAGTTGCCTCCTTGTTTACAATGGAAGTGTATGACGCCGACGCGGCTTAGAAAACCTCTGTTTTCGGAGATATCGTAGGCGGTGACTAGGTGGACGACACAAAGCTTTGATCACAGCTTGAGAGAACATGCATAAGCTCTTTCGGAGCTGATTAAGCTATGTCCCAATGGCATAAGCAGCGTATATGGTGCTTCTTCTAAAAGCGGGGCTAAATATGCATTCCAAGCTTTGCGATTATGAATTCAGTCAGGATTAGTGTGTTTTGCTCTTTGTTCTTTATTCGGCAAATATTTTGAAGAAGTGGCTTGTCAGTTTCTGACTCAGTGAAGTTCCTTGGTGCGGCCACTATCTGATTATTTTCTGCCTAATCGCTCGCGGGTGTGCTCAGTTCCGAATCCGATAGATTTGTTCTTGCTGCGCACAAGGCTTGAAACGTAGCAATTTTGTACATTGTAATACCTTGTAGCAAATATATATTACAGCTAGTAACTTGCTTACTCTTGTGGACCGTCACGAAACATTCAGCTTCGACCATTGGTGCGCCATAGGTGTAGTCCGTCATTTATTGTGTGTATACAGTGCGCATATATTCAAGTGTGCGTCCATTCACTTATTCTTGATACGTCGGCGATAGAGTGGGCGTAAGTTTTCCTGCCATTTCGACAGATGTGTATAGATAACGTGCGCGAAACTTACTATGACAGGAAGCGGCGCTACTCCCTTTGTCATTGTTTAACGAGTGGTACTCACTGTTGCCGACGTTCTGGGGGTGAAACCCTTTCTTTAAAGGTTAGCGATACAAGGCTGGTGGATGAGCAAATTTCTGTATCCTCAAGGAAACCTGTACATCACGAAGTGCCGGTAACACGTTGGGACAGTTGCAGCAGCGGTCCGCGAACTTCGCCACACAGATTCATTCTATTCCTTAACATAACAGTCACTATTTTTGCAGCCAACTACTGCACGCGTCTTCAATCCACATAATTCAATCTAGCATAATTGGAGCACAGTGTGTTAGCGAAAACTCAGTTGCATTTCCTACAGCTGATCGCACAGAAGCAAGGTAGAATCGGTAATGGTTTCGTATTCGTGCGCGGTCGCTGAGGAGAGGTATGGCGCGCCGCTGTGAGCGCCATCTCGTTTCTCTAAAACAAACTGCTCCGCGAAAACGGTCAATAGTTGTAAAGTTCATGAGATGTTTTCTTTACTTATTAATTAGACAAAAAAAACACGGAAGCATTGATATCAGTTATTTATGCCACAATTTTTGGGGCATACGAATATATTCTGTTATGAAAACATACATATTTTAATGGACAGTGCATAGCGTTCAATAATTCGTTTGCAGCATCTAATATACAATGAAATTGGCAATGCAGTTATTATTCATGCATTTGATCCCCCGACAAATTCTATAAGGAGGAGGCCGCGCTGCAACCTGAGCCCCCCCCCCCCCCCCGAACAAAATTTCTGGCTACGCCACTGCCAAGAGTGGATATGTTACACACGGTTAACCCTTGCCGCCTGGAAATTCGGAAGTAAGAAGAAGTGAAAAGAGGACAGGAAAGCTGAAAAGGTGAGAGATAAAGACGAAGATTGGAGAGGAGGACAGGAAAAGGCGACTGCCGATTTCCTCCAGGTGGGTCAGTCTGGAGGCGCCGTCTATGTGAAGCAGAGGCCAAAGAGGTGTGTTGCCTCCGCCGGGGGCCGTAAAGGTCCGAACACTCGGCATCGGCTCAACCCCCAGGATCCCCCTTTCCCCAGACACGGCTAAGCCGCGCACGGCTACACGTGGGAGGGTCCAAACCTCGTGTGCTCGGGTCCGTGGTGTCGCAACACACCAAACGCCTGCTTACGCAGACGCCCCTGCGGGATCTATGCAAGTGTGGTGTGTGTATTTGTGCCCAAGTATTCGATCATATCTGCAGTTCAGGACCTCTCAAACTTACGCACTCTGTGCACGTTATTCGGACATAACGCCTGCACCGCCTCTGCACCTTGGCATTTGTTTCGAGTGTCGCACTGTGCCTGCACCACAATTTCTTAACTTTGCGTGAACCGCTGTGAACTGGTTCACAGTGGTGCAGGCGAATCGAACAGACCTAACATGGCATTTTGCATGGATTTAGTACCATCTTGCCGTTTATGGAATTCACTCACGGCCTCACTTGTGCTTTTGACATTAGAATCCAGTTAGATGCCATTTTTGTTATTTTTTCCCGTTATTTGTTCTAACTGCTGAACAAGCTGAGCATTATCCTTAAAACTCTATATTACTTAACTGCATTTCTAACTTTCTCTTAAATTGTTTGCAGTTTGTTAGTTTCAACTCGTTTGATTCTGCCATACTAGGCGCCATCAGGTGTTCTTTAGGCGTCTGTGCTTGCCACTTACAATTTTTACTTTACATAAGTGACCTTCCCAGTAACACAGAAAGTAGCATTTGATTGTATGCTGGCGATTGTTTTCTATATCCCGAAATTAATTCTGCTTATGACTGTCAATGCCAGAATTATTCATTTTCCCAATTTTGTGCCTTGTGTGAGGCTTGGCAGGCAGTGAATGATTTCAACAAAATTGTGATATAGTCCTTCGTAAAACATACATCACCAATTATTTCTATATATTCAAATAACAGGCTAAATTTAGACAGGGTTTTTCAATAGAAGTGCTTAGGCTTCATCTTGCCTTATCATTTATCCTTGTCAAAGCATGTTGATATTATTTGTGTTAAAGCTTTTCATGAACTACTATTGCTGCAGCGAATGCTAAAATCATCTACCAACAATGTTAAACTTCTCATATAAATTGGGCTAATATGACCTTTTCGAGAATATGGTGGAGTTGTACATGGAATGTGCACAAGCTACCAACATTAACAAACTGGAAGCCGTCCAGAAGAATGCCATTTGCCTTGTTTACAGACAGCTCGACCGTTACTTTCCCCATCCAGTCACATTTTTCTTGAATTATCAATGTCTGTTAAACTTGCACTATCGGGGTTTGAATGCCGGTCTTGTTTGTTATGGGCTTCACTAGCTTTCAAAGGTTAAATGAAAGCTACGTTTAGACCAATACAAGAAAAGAGATAAATGTTGAGGCTATGTTTGTCAGCTTTTATTTGTTTGCTTTGCATGAAATATTTATAATTGCATTGCAAGGCCAACTAGTTTGAAAGTGAGCGCTCATTAAAGATGCCATGGGGGGCTGCGAAGAAAGATTTAAAAAAAATTATAGTGCCATTTGACTGAGAATTTGTGCTGTCAAATCGCGAAAGACAAAAGAGAGTTCTATGTGTAAAACTGTCTTTCTCAACATAATTAAAAATTGAATTCAGATTGCAAATTAATTGCATCATAATTATTGTATGCAAGCAAGTCTTCATTGCAGACCTTCCTGCACATATTTACTGTTGTGACGTAAGCCATCACAATTGGTCCGTTTGATTCACCTGCACCACTATGAACCAGTTCACAGCGGGGCACAAGAAGTTATAAAAATTGTGCAGCTCAATTAATTTCATCGGTACAGGCACAACGCGACGCTCTAAACAAATGCCGAGGTGTAGACACAATGCAGGCATTATGTTTGCCCGCCTGAAGAGTGCCATTTACGTCATTCTGAGAGGTCCTAGACTGCAGTATGGTCGGCTACTGAGGCGTAAGCACACCTCGCGTTGCTTAGGTACAGCAGACATGTGTAAGCATGGTTTCAGTGGTGCTTACGTTCGTGTGCTTCATTGTCTGCTGCTTTGCACCAGCACGCCTGCACTATGTTTTGCCACCGTCTGTAGGGAACGTGCAGAAAAATTGTGAACCAGCCCTGCACCTTTTGTGATTCTTTTGAAATTAATGGCATGGTTCATAGGGCACCCTTACTGTAACTCGTGAACTGGTTCAGATGGTGCGAATCGAGCAGACCTAGTGTCATGGCTACTTGGGACAATGCATGCACATTGGATACAAAGTTTGGGCTTTTGCACAGCAGCAAACATGGATTGTGACCTGTGACACCATTATGTAACACATTTTAATTATACTTCAAGAATATGTAATCACTATTAAAGTACAAAAAGAAATGCATAAGATACACATGGCCCTTCTAGATACCTTAAATGGCCACTCAATTTGTTCCATGTTCAGCATTGTTTACCAGCAACCACAAGTGCAAATGCAAATACACAGTGCAAATGCAGCATTGTGTTTATACCAGAATAAGTGAGCATTAAGACGTTGCTTAGTGAAAACGTCCCTTTACACTTCTTGCCTGCAATGTGGTCAGTGTGGGTGCAGGCCTATCTTCGAAAAAACAGAGTCTGCACTGGAGTAAGCGTGTAGGCATGCAAAGCACTCCATTGAAGCGTACCTTATAAAAAATAATGCAGACATGAGGATCAGTAGAATGTCAATCATGATTAATAGCCTTCACTTCATTTGCTTGATTTTTTTTCACATTGCTTGATGTGTGCATATTGTTCTTGTATATATAATTGAATAAAAAATTCAGTTGCAAGTCAGTGCTCATGTTGTGTTTTCACTGACCTTCATACTTTGTGCACTGTTTCTAGTCTTTCAATAATGCAACAACTCGCCCCGATCTCAATTCTCCTAGCCTCAGTATGGAAGTTTAAAGTCATGCAATAGAGAAAAAACACAATGTAGCGTATCATTGGATACAGGGCCATTGCGCTATCTACGGAAATGACTGTGCAGATACGGCCGCCCGATCTGCTCATGATGGTCTCCACTCTGCTATAGACGTCAGACTCGGGAGTTTTGCAAGACGCGTAGCGCCACCTGTCGGTGCGAAGAGGTAATAATTGAGTAGTGCAAAGTCCGACTCCCTTGCTAAGTTGCCTAAGCAGCTAGCGAGTGCGAAACAACAATTTAACTTAATTTTGGTTCATATTGCGAATGTTTTGCGCATTTAACAGCCAGAATGAGAGCTATGAATTTCTCCGCTAGTCGGACGTGCCGCCGAACTGCCGTAAAGTTCTTGTTGGCTCACTCCTTCTATGGCGATGGCGAGCACGACAGCAACCGCGACAGCTCCGCGCGCTACGAAGAAACGCCGCAATCGACGTTCCTGTTGCGTTGTAAATTGCCATGAACGTGAAGGACTGAATAACAACGTTCAGTTTTACCGATTTCCATCGCGGTCGTATGAAGGAGAAAGGAGAGAGCGCTAGATACGGGCCGTTGGCGTGTTGGGTAAGCGAATTACTCGCATTCTCCACAACACAGCCGCTCACATGAGAAAGTGTGATAATGTTGTTCTGCTGTAATTGTGTTGCGTAGCCCTGACGGGGGACTATGCCAACCAAGCGAAAACTGAGGAATCTGCAGCCGCCTCTTCGTTGGCAACAGAATAAACAAAGTTGTGAACCGTCCTGCGTATGTGCCATCGATGTTTCTACCTGTTTACACACGTCCGCCTCCACTTTACTCAGCAAGTGGAACGGAGCGATTTGGCAGGTCAGTTTAACCAAACATTTTGGTTCCTTTATGAATTCAAAATCATGTTCTAGGGCATTGTGGTATCGCGAGTTTATTTCTAGTTTCGGCTTTTTCGATACAACGAGCACGTTTCGCAATGCACTGAGCCCTCTTGACAGCGTTTTTCTTTTTTTTTTTGTAATCTGAGCAACAAAGTTGCTGTGGGAGCACTGGACGAGTAATTGCGAAGTAACGCACGTGTTTAGAAAAAAACAATGTCGTGTTTCTTTACATTAATTTCTGCGCGTGTGTTGTTTTAAGCGTCTGCTGGTTTGTTTTGCCTTCGTTTGTATCCCGCGAAAGCGGACATGCACGTATCTCCATTTGCAGTAAATACAAACGGAAGACAACCGAGAAGAAAACATTCGAAGATGCGCGATAACACGCTCGAACTCCCAGGAAGCGAGAGCTGAAGCGAGAACGCAACTGAAAAGGCGAAGGTCGCCAGGGCCATTCGCCCCTGATAAAGCGAGCTTTGTTCCACTGACCGTAATTAAGCTACATAGCTAACTGACTTAATCATATATGTACTTCATCGCTTTCACATTATGTACGTACCCAAATTTAACACATTTAGGTGCTAGAGAACGGACGTCGGAGTGCTTGACGTCGACGTCGTACGATGCTCGCTGTACTTTCGAGTTGCAGCACGCCGAAATAACACCTGAAAGTTCTTTTACATTGTACACGTACTTCGCTCTGCTCCCTTTCCGAAGCGTGGATGGGCGGAAGAAGCTTTCCAGGTCCTTGATATTTAAGAAACCATGCCTCAACACAACCGAAAGAGGGGCCTCCACCATTGTGGCCTATGCAGCTTCGCTTGCGGACAGCTCTCTTTGCACTACTCAGTTTGCGCCAAGGGTGCGATGGGGGCGCTGGTGGCGGGTTTTTCTGCAGCGCCACCTGGGCAGAGTCTGAAGTCTATTATACCTCTATCCAGAACTGATCGAGCTGCAAGGCTTCGTTCACACGCACGTGAACTTGCACTTGCACAGTGGAATTCGACGGAATTTACCAACGCTCGCCTCCACAGTTTGGATCAGAATCTACTGCTCCATCTTCTATCAGGAATATCTGGAGCAGAGGAGACGCTTCTGTGCCACTTGTGGCTTGGCAGGGCCTTCACGAATGCTTACTCATTTCGGATCGGAATGGCCAACAGCACTACATGCGATAACTGTAGCTGCGAGGAAGCTATTGCCCACCTTCCCTGTGAGTGTCCTCGCTTCAGTGCGGCCAGGAAAGAACTTTCAAGAGCGTTAGACCTGACAAACGCCCTTTGTCGGAGGAGAGGATCCTGAGACACTGGCCGAGACCGTCCTCAGCACAGAAGGCTTTGAAAGCATTGTTTTGCTTCTTACGGCCTTAGAGACAGACTTTAAGCAGTGCCATATTCCTTGATTTTTTTTGCTTTTCTTCCCCCCCCCCCCCTTATTTGTAACATCTCTTTTCTATTATCTTTTATTCTTCTTACCCCCTTTCCCCAGCACAGGGTAGCCACCCGGTCAGAACTGGCTAACCTACCTGTCTTTCCATCTATTCTTTCTTCCTTGCTTTTTTAAAGTCATTTGTTAAAATGAGAATCCAATAAACATGAAAACTGTCTGTATTACAATAACAAAGCTTTTACTGTTTGAAGCATGCAGTTTACACCTGTTGGCACAGGAAGATTTGAAAGAGATGCACAGAGTGTTACAGTCCGTTAGAGTGTTAGAGTCAGAGTGTTACAGTACGTTGAACAGTCCTGTCTCAGCCATGAATACTGCAATATCATCATAGGCATGCAGGGGTCTTGCACTGCAAGTCGGAGACACCTTCTCCAGGGCTTTCTTATTCTATTAACTGTCAGCCTCTTGCATTCATAACATGTTTGTAAATTTCTTACCTGATTTCCCATCTAAGTTCCTGCATTTCATTCTGCTGTTTATACCGAATTTTTAACCTCCTTTCTTTGAATGAAAAGTGTTACATTCATTTTGTCTCAAGGTCTTTTCTAATGTGCCAAGATTAAAGATTCTGCCTTATCAAAGCTGATCCAATGGCAAAAATATTCTCAGCCATAAAGGGTGCTCATTGAGACATGAGGCACCATGTCCCACGAAACATCAATCAGTTTTATTTTTAAATAAAAGCTCATCAGTTCTTGCTTGCCAAGCTACATCTTTACACCACTAAGCACGACATGGTTTTCCAGAAAAGAAGGTTCCACAACTATTTAAATACACACATTAAACATTTTTTTCTCAAGACCTATGTTTCTTTTTTTTCAGTTGCAAAATGCAATAGGTAACGTGCAGCTTTAGTGCATCTGCTGTTGACAGAGCTGAGCTGACATGAAGGTGAAAAGACATACCTACACATATCAACACAATGTAAACATATGGCTTTTGAAAGACATGTTGCACTGGAAAGGTGAATTAAAGGTCGGCAGGATTCTCTGGTAATGTGGCACACACAATACAGCTAGGATACAATGCAGATTACTTTGCATTTACTCGTATGCTTTTTTGGTGTTTCGTGGCATAAAAGAAAGCTGCAGCATAAGTCTGCATGCCCTAGTGTGATTTGTATAATATTGTCACGAGCAATGGCAAAGACAAAGGCATTGTAGTGGGGCTGGGTCAGAGGCTCTCTCTTGTCGGACTGAAAACCTGCTGGAACCTGTGCGCTCTGTGCACTTTTGACTAGGCAAGCGCTAGCCGTTCACGGTTAATTAAATACTCCCCGTAACATCTTTTTGGTGGAGGTTGCGGGCTCTATTCCTCCCGGCCCTGGATCTTCGGAGCGGACGCCACGTTTCTCCCGCCTCCATGGCCGAAGACAGTACGCAGTCATCGCAGCCCGCGCCTGCGGCGCCGCCGACCGTGGTCCTTTCGCAGCCCCTCGACCCCGGCACGTTTTGCGGCACGGACAACAAAGACGTCGACGATTGGCTCCTATTGTACGAGCGCGTCAGCAAGCACCACAGGTGGGATGAGACTCTAATGCTTGCCAACGTCATTTTCTACCTACGGGGCACGGCTCGGGTGTGGTTTAACACGCACGAAGAAGAACTTACAAGTTGGGATCTATGCAAGGAGAAGATGCGTGCACTGTTTGGCCGATCGGCCGCGCGCCAAATGACAGCCCGGCACGAGCTGGCGGCCAGAGCTCAGACGTCCACGGAGTCGTACGTCGCATACATTCAAGACGTACTAGCCTTGTGCCGTACCATTGACAAAGACATGCCAGAGACGGACAAGGTTGGCCATGTGTTGAAAGGCATAGCTGACGATGCCTTCAACATCCTCATGTGTAAGAACTGCACCACGGTTGACTCCATTATCACTGAATGCCGGCGGTTTGAACAAGCCAAAAGCAGGCGGATTACTCAGCGCTTTAACAGACTCCCGAATACAGCTGCGACATCCTCGTGCGATGATCCCGTGACGCCCCGTCCGTTCTCGCCGCCTAACAACTTGGCCAGGATTGTTCGCCAGGAGCTCGAAGCCATGGCTCCAGCCGCTTATCAGGCACCTGCTCACGACCATTTGGCGACAATCTCTCTCATTCAGGCCGTCATACGTCAGGAGGTTGCCAATATGGGTGTCGTATTTCCACAAGCCCCAGTTACGCCCCTCCACCCATGTGCGCTTCCGGTCCTCCCACTGAACACCACAACGCCCCAATTGTTGCTGCTGCCGCTTCCGCTCCCCGGTTCACACCCCGCTACCGCAACCCTTCTGAGTGGAGGACGCCTGACGATCGACCAATCTGTTTTTCTTGCTCTCGCGTCGGCCACATTTCACGCCACTGCCGCAATCGTCGGAATTACCGACCAAGTTTCCCCGGTGACCGCCGCCAAGATCGTGGCCCGTACTACAGCACATCTTTTCTTGACGACCAACTCCCGGCCCGTGATCCTCACCGTCTTTCTTCGCGCTCAGAATCGACCTACGCCGATATTGCCGCACAAGGACACTGGTCCAGCCGATCGCCGTCACCTCAGAGTCGCCAGTCGCGCTCCCCTCAACGCCGTCGCTCTCCTTCTCCGGCTTCCTCTGGACACCACCCGGGGAACTAGCCAGTGCAGCTCCGGGAGGTGAGGCTGCATTGACGACAAGGACCGCAAAACCTCTATCGACCCCTACTTCAAGACGCAATTTGCTCAGTGTTCTCGTCGACGGCGTGCCCGTTACTGCTCTCATCGATACTGGCGCCCACATATCTGTTATGAGTTCTACGCTCCGACGCCGCCTACGCAAAGTGCTGACACCTGCCGTCTCTCCTACTGTGCGAGTAGCTGACGGCACCCGAACACCTGTTCTTGGCATGTGCACTGCCCGCGTTACTGTTGCCGGCCACCACACTTCAGTTCTCTTCGCTGTTCTCGACGCTTGCCCAAATGATGTCATTCTTGGCATTGACTTCTTGAGCGCCCACTCTGCCCTCATCGATTGTTCTTCTGGCATTTTGCGGCTCGAACTGCCATTGTGTCCTGATGACACCGCATCAAGTAACGCTCGCCTACGTTCCCTGGAGTTTCTACGACTACCCGCGCAGGCTGCTACCTACGTCCTTATGTCACCGTTTCCCCCAGTCCCTGATGGTGAATATGTGGTCGCTCCCCTCACAGATCTGATCCTTTCGCGCAACATCGCACTTCCCCATACCGTAGTGCTTATTGCCAACAACAAAACGGTGCTTCCAGTCCTCAACTTTTCTAATTCGACCCATGTTCTTCCTCAAGGAATTTCACTAGCCGAACTGTCACCTGTGGAAGAATGTATTGTTTCTGCATTCGCTGCTGACGCTGAGACCACGACGCAACCTGTCATACCGGCGCCAACCCAGGCACTTCTGGACAAAATGATATCCCCCGACCTCCTACCTTCCCAAAGTGCAGCACTCCGTGGTGTCCTATTTTCGTACCTGGACGTATTTGATGTTGCGAACAGTCCACTAGGACGTACACATGTAGTGGCCCACCGCATCGACACTGGAGACGCCAGCCCCCTTCACAAGCACCCTTACCGAGTATTTCACTCTGAGCGCGAAGTCATCCAAAAGGAGGTAGAGAAAATGCTTGATCAAGATGTTATAGAGCCTTCCTCTAGCCCTTGGGCATCCCCTGTAGTGCTTGTGAAAAAGAAGGACAACAGCTGGCGGTTCTGCGTCGATTATCGCCATCTCAATCGGGTAACGACGAAGGATGTGTATCCTCTCCCACGAATTGATGATGCGCTCGACTGCCTCCATGGTGCCAAATATTTCTCGTCGCTAGATCTCCGCTCGGGATATTGGCAAATTGCCGTCGATGACCGCGACCGCGAGAAGACCGCATTCATCACACCCGACGGCCTCTACCAATTTAAGGTTATGCCTTTTGGGTTGTGTAATGCTCCTGCAACTTTTGAACGCATGATGGACACTCTTCTACGCGGTCTGAAATGGTCGACCTGTCTT
Organism: Dermacentor silvarum; assembly: GCF_013339745.2. Lineage (NCBI taxonomy): Eukaryota > Metazoa > Arthropoda > Arachnida > Ixodida > Ixodidae > Dermacentor > Dermacentor silvarum. The sequence goes on from NC_051159.1 coordinate 20,369,288, forward strand.
TGTTATCTGGACGACGTCATCGTTTTCTCGCCCAGCTTTGACAGCCACCTCCCTCGTCTGTCGGCCATTCTCGACATCTTTCGCCGGGCTGGCCTCCAGCTCAACTCGTCTAAGTGTACCTTTGGGCGTCGCCAGATCAAATTACTTGGACACTTAGTCGACGCTACTGGTGTCCAACCAGACCCTGACAAGGTCCGTGCCGTCCGCGAGTTCCCAGTTCCACGGTCCACTCAAGAAGTACGCAGCTTTCTTGGGCTCTGCTCCTACTTTCGCCGCTTTGTTCTGAACTTCGCGGACATTGCTCGACCGCTCATGGACCTACTCAAGAAGGATGCGGCCTTTTCTTGGGGCGCGGACCAAGCGTCTTCCTTTGCGTCGTTGATTTCTGCCCTCACTACACCACCTGTGCTAGCTCATTTTGACCCGGCTGCTAGAGCAGAACTTCGCACTGACGCAAGCGGCCATGGCATTGGTGCTATCCTCGCCCAAACACAGAACGGAGCCAACCGTGTGATAGCGTATGCTAGTCGTCTTCTGTCACAGTCGGAGAAGAATTACACAATCACTGAGCGGGAGTGCTTAGCTCTCGTCTGGGCTGTCGCGAAATTCCGTCCGTACCTATATGGACGGCCGTTCGTGGTCATAACAGATCACCATGCGCTCTGCTGGCTTTCAACACTCAAAGACCCCACAGGGAGGCTCGGCCGTTGGGCATTACGATTACAGGAGTACACGTTCTCGGTAGTGTACAAATCTGGCAAGTTACACAATGACGCCGATTGCCTCTCCCGCCATCCCGTTGAACCATCCGACTCCACTGAAACGGACCCCGACACCTATGTCTTGGCGATAACAGACTTCACCCATGTGGCCGCCGAACAGCGTCGAGATCCATCTTTGCTCTCTCTTATTGACCGTCTGCAATCCGGCACCCTCGACCCTTCCCTCAACATGTTCTTGCTTCAGGATAACGTTCTTTACCGCCGCAACATGCACCCCGACGGCGCAGAACTCCTGCTCGTTGTCCCGCATCGTCTGCGCAGGGATGTCCTCATCCAGTTTCATGACGCCCCCACTTCCGGGCACTTAGGCGTCTCCAGAACTTATGATCGCATACGACGACGCTTTTTCTGGAAGGGCCTTTATCGGTCCGTTCGCCGCTACGTAACATCTTGTGACCTGTGTCAGCGTCGGAAGAAACCTGCGACTCTACCCGCTGGTCTCCTTCAGCCAATTGACGTTCCAGCCGAGCCATTTCATCGAGTGGGTCTGGACTTGCTGGGTCCCTTTCCAATTTCCACGAAAGGCAACAAATGGATTGCAGTCGCTATGGATTATACCACTCGATTTGCAATTACTCGAGCGTTGCCAACCAGCTGCGCCACAGACGTAGCCGACTTCCTACTGTACGACGTCATCCTCCAACATGGTGCTCCACGTCACCTACTCACAGATCGCAGTCGCTGCTTCCTGTCTCGCGTGGTTGACGATCTACTTCGATCATGTGCTACTCATCACAACTTCACGACCTCATATCACCCTCAAACTAATGGACTCACCGAACGCTTAAACCGTACACTGACCGACATGCTTTCCATGTACGTTTCCGATGACCACCATGATTGGGACGTTGCGCTCCCGTTCGTCACATTTGCATACAACTCATCGCGTCATGAAACTGCCGGCTACTCACCCTTCTATCTTCTCTTTGGACGCCATCCCTTACTACCCTTTGACACCTTGCTCCCCTCTGATCCGGCCTCCACGTCCACGACTTCCTATGCGCAAGATGTCATCACGCGTGCGCTCGTCGCGCGCACAGTAGCCCGCGCTCGGCTCACGTCATCGCAGACCGCACAAAAGGCCATCTACGATCGTCGACACCGGGATACTGATTTTCCAGCGGGCTCTCTCATCCTTCTCTGGCTCCCATCTCGTCGCGTCGGCCTGTGTGAAAAGTTAATGTCGCGGTACGTCGGACCCTATCGCGTGCTGCGCCAGGTGACTCCTGTCACCTATTAGATATCTCCCATGGCATCCACCTCATCGACTGCCGCACCGCGAAGTGACATCGTACATGTTTCCCGCCTCAAACTTTACAACTGTGATAATCCATTTTGATCACAACAAGCACCGGGACGGTGCTTCATCGGCCGGGGATAATGTCACGAGCAATGGCAAAGACAAAGGCATTGTAGTGGGGCTGGGTCAGAGGCTCTCTCTTGTCGGACTGAAAACCTGCTGGAACCTGTGCGCTCTGTGCAGTCTTGACTAGGCAAGCGCTAGCCGTTCACGGTTAATTAAATACTCCCCGTAACAATATCATCAAAACTTATTTAATTACAATTCAGTGTTCCACCAAAGGCACCATCAGCCAGCTAAGCCATTCTTGTGAGATAAGGCTTCTCGGCTTGGTCTGTGCATATGTTAGCTTTGGAAATGTCCTTTCACACAAACTTGTTACAGGAACTGTGGTCAAGAAGGCAACAGAAATTTTTGGAAACTGATTTGTCCACCCCAGTATTTTTTTATGGTGCTGGCTTTCTTGATGCTAGTTTGAGACTTAAGAAGTTACATCTCAGCGTGCAAGCTGTAAAATAACATGTATTTCAGAGGAGCTAGACAGAAACAGCCATTTCATTATTCCCCACATAAAGGTCCAAAAGGCTCTACATGAAAACTATGAGATAAAATTGTGTAAATCCCATGCAGTGTGGGAATTGATGTTATGCAAGGTACTTTGCAGGCTATGCAGGCTACTTTGCAGGCTACTTTGCAGGCTATGCAAAGGTGGAGCATTGCTGTCGGGTGTTTCGAAATCAACACTCGTGTGAAACTTGCTTTTGAATTGCTGTTCATACGGAGGCGACCAACAACCGCTGGGTGTGCTGCTGTTGGGACACCCGGATCTTTTCATGTGAACCACCTGGTTTTAGCGCAGATAGTGTGAGATTTGGATGACAATGCAACGACCACGATGGCATCACCAACACAACCACATGTCTAGTGGCATAAGCTAGGTAATATAAAACTTGGGCCACTGGTTTGGAATAAAAACATGACAAGAGTAACAACCCGCATTATTCAAATCTTTTAATACTAACTATAACAAAAAATTTAATGCTTTGTTGCACCTATAAAACGACGTAAAAAATCACGTACTAACATAAGCATGCAAATATACACAATAAAAAGCACATCGCAGCATAAGCAAAATTGTATTACTTATGCGATCATATTTTATTGCGGAAGCCATGAAAGCAGAAATGCCTGATAACACTTTGTTAAAGCTGAAGCAGATGTCTCGTTTAATCCATTTCCTTCTTGGTGGAGTTTAATTTGCTGGTCATTGACGCTTGTACATATTCACATATAATTCCTGCCAGTCATGGCAAAAGCTGATGTCATTATAATTATTGCATGCAGTTTTTCAGCTCCAAGTCTTGTTGCTCTTTTTTTTGGCATAGCTTCCTTCAGTTGCAGGAATAATATAAAGTTAATACGTGCTGGGCCAATGTGTAGACATTTCTGAACTCTTGCACGTCATCTATATGTTTAGTTCTCCCCTTTCTGCCCAGAATGATGCAGTCGATTTCATTTCCAAGGTTGCTTTTACATTGCTTGGAATTAAGCTTGGAAGGCAGCATTCTTTGCTCTTTTTCTGTCCTTCCCTGATTAGGCAACAAGTGAGAATACTGCTTCAGGTGGCGCAATGTTTGCTTTATTTTGTTCTCCAAAGTAATAGCAGTTGCTGGTGCTACGAACTTAGCAAGAACCTTGTCCAGATGCCAGCAGTCCTTTCTTCGCCCTTTCTTCACCTTGGTCACAGATGTTTGACAAAGCAAATAATTGGCAGAGAATTTGCAGCTCATGCACTTCCGCTTGCTCATGCACCAGCTTCAATGCATGCAGTTTTACAATGCTTGCAGCAGTTTGCCCAAGTAACGTATTCCAGTGCCAACAAAACTTGTGTGTCCATATCAGCATCACTCCTTTCTCTGGCGTTTGGTCGGATATAGTTCTGCAAGAGAATAATCTGCCTAATCATTGCTCGGATAGAAGACAGAGGGTGTCTATAAGTGTCTTTTCAGATTGATTTATTTTAGAGTCGTTAGAGCACGTAGAGCTTTCTTGGTTGATATGGCCAAGCACCCAGGATCTTAGCCTCTGTAAAAGGTCAACGTCTGGTACACTCCAGAAGGGCTGACACTGGACGTCAGAGTGGGTGCACTGCCAGAGGAGCTGCTGGATGGTCTTTTCGCGTTTACAGTGGTCACATTTAATAAAGAAGGACAGTGAATTTGTGAAGGCTACACCGAGTCGTAGGTGGCACAGCAGTGTATTGTAACACCAGGAGAGGTTTGACATCGTAATCGCAGCTGCAGTGATAGATCAAGCCTGCACAAATGATGGTTGAATACTCTGGAGTATTCCAAAGAGCCAGCATGATGTCATTAGAAATTCATTGAAGTTCTCTGAGTGTGTCCATTCTAGAAAGCGGGATCGTGTGGGATGATATGGCAGCTTCATCAGTAAGATGCTTGCCAAAAACGCTGCAATGACCAGGCATCCACTGGATAATAACATCACATCCTTTTCCAATTATTGTGATCCTAGATTTCTGGTTTGTTTGAGATAAACTGTTCATAATTCCCATGGTGCAGTGTCACCTTGCAGGCTTTCAACAGCCGTTTTAGAATTACGGAACTCTGTCCATTTACATGGGGGGTTTCCGTTCAATATATGCAATAGTGGCATGAAGGGCGGGATGTTCCCACCTTGTAGACGTGGTCATATGCAACATTTGGAATTTAGCTTTGATCGAGCCACAACAATGACAGTGACCGTTAAATCAGTGGACGCGACCAAACCATCTATGTAAATGTGAATGAGAGCTTTACATACACTTTGTGTAAAAGGGGTAGAGTAAGCTCCATTAAAACTGTTGATGACAGCTGGGCCTGATGACATCTGAGGCTTTTGCATACACCACGGAAGGGAGATGGTGATCTTGCAGCAGGTGCAAACATCTTTTTGAAGGGACGGCTGGGGAGTAACAATGGTTCTTGAAAATGTAGCCTGAGAGCTCTTCACTTGCAAGCAAATGAGATGGTGGACAAGCGAGATAGTAGAATGTCAAATATTTCCTCTAAGCACTTTAGCATACATAGCTACGTAGGTCGCGATTAGGTCTCTCTGAAGATGGCAATTGTGACGATTTATCTGTCAACAATTGTGATTGCATTCCACACACAGTAGATTCAAGAAAAGGCTACCTCGACCTGGCTATATCGCCACATTAACCAGTTCAGAGTTAAAGCTTTGCTTGCAGCTGCCTCCGTGCACGTACATATATATGGTGTTTCCCCTCCCCCGATACAGGGTAGCCAACCGGAGATAATGTCTGGTTAACCTCCGTGTCTTTCCTTTCCCTTTTTTTCTCTTTTTTCTCTATGGTGTTTCAATTCTTGTGATTTCACTGAAAGCAAAACCACATTGATATTGCAGTAAAACACACTTTTAAAAATGCTAAATGTCTCGTTAATGGCCATGTGCTCAAGAGCGTTTTATTTAGAATTTTTTGTCCAGCATGTCATATATGTATCCCCCTGTTGTATTGACAAGGACAAAGACCATTTATTTGCATTTGCAGATGCTTTGTAATAGGGAGGCCTGTCCTTGGAAATTTAGTAGCCACACCACACATGACTTGTGTTGCAATTAAAAAAGACGTGTTCTCGGACCAAATACCTGAGCTGTGCGCACCCCACGAAGGAATGAGAAAATAACTTTTGTGGTAGTGCATTTCGCACGCATGTATGTGTACGTTTGTGTGCTGTTTCTTCGTTTTTTCACTTCCTTGCCATCTCACACTGAGCAGCAAATTTGCGAAGCCTGTGGCTGGGACTTCTCCAGATGCAATTAAGCTTCCTCTCTCTCGAGAGAGGGAGTGGAGCTAAATGTGAAATATGTCACAGCCACGGACAATCCACTGTAGTCATAGCTCATATACATCCACACGTGGGCAAGGGTCTTGTACGCGTTTCATAATGGTCGACAAATTTTCTTTAATTAGCTTCACCGCAATACAGACCTGTTATGCGGTGAGACATATTTGCCGTGCAGTGAAGCATACCGATTGAGATTGAAAGGGCGCACTGTTCAATTGTCACGGGGCCTATAGTAAGAGTTCCTTCATTACACACGCGTGTACACGTTGTCTCCGGTCATAGTACGCGCACTGAGCCATCTAATAAGTGTACCGGCAGCCATTCAGAGGTGTTTCTTGCGTGGTTGTGGTGTTTCAAGCCTTACATTGTTTCGGCGCCTCATGAATCCTCTTGTGTTCGCGCCCTCGATCTTTACACACCCAGGCCTTCTTTTTAACACACCCACGCGCGGACAACAATAAAACTGACTAATAAACCCAGCTATTTGCTGAAATGCATAAATGTTGTCTGCAAATTGGCTTTACTGTGTTCAAAATGCACGATATAAACATGCATTTTGAATGTGGCTTCGGTTATATGTGATGATGATATATGTTGTTTTGTGGCGCAAGGGCCAGCTATGGCCAAAGAGCGCCAAGACGTGGTGTACTGAGTGAGCAATGGTATGATCAATGACAGTGGATAGGTGTAGGGTGGCTGTAAAGGGGCCTAAAATCCTGCGCACTAAAGGTGCGTAAAATACAAAAATACTAAGATCATGACAATGACGTGATAGGGGCGCAATGAATAAAATATAGTATAAAAAGTTGCAAGAGATACAAGGCACTACTGCCTCACAGGGACCCTTAGAAGCAAGGGCCTGGAGGAGAGCGCATTTCAAATATGCTGTCGCAGCGGCGTCCTCTGAAAGAGGATGCCACTACGAATCTCTCGGGTGAAAAACTTGCAAAATGTCGAGGTCGTTTAAAAAGGCTAAAACTGAATCGTGCGGAAATATCGGGTCATTATGTAAAAACATCGCTGGGTGAAGGGGTATATTCTCTTTATAGGCTTGAACAAAGTGCTTTTTTCTTTCAGGTTCTATTTGTCGACACTGTACTAGGATGTGAAGTACAGTAAGTGCTTCCCCGCATCTAGTACAGGTTGGGGGTTCGCCTCCAGACAACAGGTAATTATGCGTGCTGTAAGTGTGTCCTATTCTGAGCCTAAAGAATAGGACATCATTTCTTCTAGATTTCTTGGTCAATGGCCAGTTTCCTAAATGGGGCTTAATTAAATGGAGCTTGTTATGAGTCGGGCCGTCCCACAAACGTTGCCAGTGGACTCGAAGTCTCTTGCGTAGATATGGCTTCATATCGGGAACAGGGACGGGCATAGATGTGTTGCCAGCTTTTGCCTCGATGGATGTGGCGAGCTGGTCTGCCAGTACATTTCCCTCGATGTCTCGGTGTCCTGGCACCCAGCACACCACAACATGCTGCCCAGACGCACAATTACTACATATGAATGAATAAAGCGATACTATTACTGGATTTTTGTGCCTTTTTAGAGATTTTAAAGCTTTTACTACGCTCAGCGAGTCTGTGTAGATGATTGCTTTGGGTATTTTCGAGTCCTTGATGTGTTTAAGAGCCGACAGTATTGCATAAGCCTCTGCTGTAAAAATGCTCGTTTGTGGGTGCAGGGCGTCGGCATCTGAAAATGATGGGCCAACCGCTGCATAAGAGACGCCAGCATGAGACTTTGATGCATCGGTGTAAAATTTCGGACAGGAGTATTTATGCTGCAGTTCAAGGAAGTGCATTCGAATGTGTGCAACGGGGGCGTGCTTCGTAACATGTAAAAAGGACAAATCACACTCTACAATCTGCCACTGCCACGGTGCGACCTGTATAGTGGGTGTCATTAGACGATGTTCGAAAAGTTGGACATCCATTTCCTCAGCCAGACTTCTCACACGCAACGAGAAGGGCTCTCTTACTGCAGGGCGGTTATGAAAGAGGTGGGAGCTGGACAAATCATTTACGGTGGAATAAGAGGTATGTTCACGGTTTGCGTTCACTCTAAGGAAATACATGAAAGCTGTGTAGGTCCTCTGCAAGTGGAGGGACCACTCATTGGATTCCACGTAAAGGCTTTCTACAGGGCTTGTCCTGAAGGCACCTGTAGACAAGCGAATACCTAGATGGTGGATGGGGTCCAGCATCTTCAACGCGGTTGGGGTGGCTGACTGATAAATTATGGCCCCGTAGTCTAGGCGTGTTCGTATGAGGCTTTTATACAAGTTTAACAGACATTTTTTGTCGCTACCCCATGTAGTGTGTGACAACACTTTTAAAATATTCATTGTTTTCATGCACTTGTTTTTTAGATATTTTAGGTGTGGTATGAATGTCAGCTTTGTGTCAAGAATTATGCCTAAGAATTTATGTTCCGTTTTTACAGGTACACTCTGTCCTTGCAGGTCGGGGTACAGTCCTCTCTTACGAGAAAAAAGGACGCAGGTGCTCTTTTGTGGATTTAGGCAGAACCCATTCTCGTCTGCCCATTTAGCCACCTTGTTCAGACCAAGCTGAACCTGCCGCTCACAGATGGCAAGGTTGCACGATTTAAATCCAATCTGTACATCATCGACGTACGTTGAATAAAACATGTTGCATGGGATGCATAGACGCAAGGAATTCATTTTTATAATAAAGAGAGTGCAACTGAGCACGCCACCCTGCGGCACTCCGGTTTCCTGCACAAAAGGTCGCGATAAAGCATCGCCAACTCGAACACGGAATGTGCGATTCAGCAGATAACTCTCAATCACATTTAACATATTACCACGTATACCAAAGTGGGAGAGGTCTCTCAATATTCCAAACCGCCATGTGGTGTCATAGGCCTTTTCCATGTCTAGAAATACAGACAGAAAGAACTGTTTGTGAATAAAAGCTTCGCGTATCTGCGCCTCAATACGTATCAAATGGTCAGTGGTGGATCGACCCTCGCGAAAACCGCACTGGTATGGGTCAAGCAGTTTGTTTGATTCTAGGAAATGTAGTAGACGGCGGTTTATCATTTTTTTCGAAGACTTTGCAGAGACAGCTAGTTAGTGCTATAGGCCGGTAACTCGAAACAGACGATGGATCCTTGCCCTGTTTCAGGATAGGAATTATAATGGCCCCTTTCCAGGCAGACGGTATCTCGCCGGAAGACCATACAGCGTTGTAGAGGGAAAGGAGGGTTTTCTGTGTTTCATGGGGAAGGTGCTTCAGCATTTCATATATGACACGGTCAGCACCTGGTGCAGAATTATTGCAGCAGTTTAGTGATGCCTGTAGCTCAGCTAATCTTAATGGTTGATTATATGCCTCGTGTTTTTTTGCATTTTCGTTCCAGCTTCTGTCCTTCTATTCTGGCTTTGTATCGTTTAAATGTTTCCGAGTAGTGCGATGAGCTGGACACATGTTCAAAATGTGCGCCCAGGAAGTTCGCTTGGTCTTATAAGCTGTCGCCCTGTGTGCTTACCAAAGGGAGTGAATATGTTTGTCGTCCTCTTACCTTATTTACCCTGTTCCAGACTTTGGATTCATCTGTATACGAGTTTATACCTGATAAAAACTTCTGCCATCTCTCTCTTCTGACCTGTCGGCGCGTTCTCCTGCCTTGGGACTTTACCTTCTTAAAATTGACAAGATTCTCCGCAGTAGGATACTCACGTAGCAGTCCCCACGCTTTGTTCTGTTTCCTACGAGCGCTCCTACATTCGTCGTTCCACCATGGGACACGGCGTTTGCATGCCACACTACTCATTTGGGATATGCATTTAGAAGCGGCATCAATTATAAAGGTAGTGAAATACTCCTCAGCAGCATCAATTCCTAACGAAGACATGTCAGCCCAGGAGGTACTACTAGTAAGAGTTCGAAATTTCTCCCAATCGGCTGTATCAACCTTCCATCGAGGGGCTTGTGGTGAGGACTCATTTTCTTTGGTTGTTCTCAGTAGTATTGGGAAGTGATCGCTCCCGTAAGGATTTTTGGTAACTTCCCATTTAAGTTCAGAAAATTTATTTAAGTTTGCAATACAGTAAAATGTAGGTTCCTTTTTATTCAGGAGGCACGCACCAGACGAGAAAAGAAATTGTTCAACAAGACGACCTCGTGCATCGATACGAGAGTCGCCCCACAGACTGCTGTGCGCATTGAAATCGCCAAGAACAAGATAAGGTTCTGGCAATTCGTCTATAAAGGACTGAAATTCATGTTTGTGTAAGTGGTAATGTGGGGGTATGCAAAGCGAGCAAATGGTGATGAGTTTGTTTAGAAGAACAAGTCGAACTGCCACTGCTTCAAGGGGCGTTTGTAGCTGCAAACGTTAGCATGCTATGCTTTTGTGTATTATGATGGCAACACCGCCTGATGATGCGAGAGCATCATCGCGATCTTTACGAAACGTGACATACTGTCGGAGAAAGTTTGTATGTTTTGATTTTAAGTGTGTTTCCTGTACACACAGCACTTTTGGATTGTGTTGGTAAAGGAGTTCTTGGATATTGTCGAGGTTCCTAAGAAGGCCTCTGACGTTCCACTGCATAATTTGCGTGTCCATAGTGAAGGTAAATTGGTGCTGTGTGTACGAAGAAGAACGTGTTTTAGCCTACAGAGCCGTTTGCGGCCCTGTAATTTTGGTTCTGTCTTTTCTAGAGCGGTCCAAAGAATTTGGCCGCTCTTTAGGTGCTGACTGCACCACCTTGTTTGGAGTAGTGTCCAAAGCCTCTTCCGAAGCGCTGGACACTCGCTCTAACGAGCGATGTGTACGTCGTGTAGCCTTCGCCTCGAGGGACGAAGGCTGTGGCCTCACCAGCCCGGAGGCCGATGGGTCCTCCTTAGCCTCTGAGCTGCGATGGCTGCTGCCAGCGCTAGTGGAAGCCTCTGGTGTGGCCGATTTCGAGAGGGGCTGGGCAGCCTTAGCTGCTCCCACCATGGGGGCGGGTGGCAGTCGCCTCAGTACGCTGCGCGTACCTTGGGCGACCGCCGGGGTCCGTCGTGATGCTGCCCCCTGTTGCACCACTTCGGCAAAAGAAGTTTTCGTTGAAAATGAAGGCGAAAGACGCTGTCGTGCTTCCCGGAAAGTGATATTCTCTTTGACTTTGACCGTAATTATCTCTTTTTCTTTCTTCCAGGCTGCGCAAGATCTGGAATATGCAGGGTGGCTGCCATCGCAGTTTGCGCAATGGGCCTCAGCAGTACATTCATCAGCAGAGTGATCTTTTGCAGCGCATTTCGCACAAGTTAGTTGTCTTCGGCAGCGTTGAGAAGCATGGCCAAACCTCTGACACTTGTAGCAACGTCGTGGATTTGGAATGTAAGGTCTTACACGCGGTTTAAGGTAGCCTGTTTCTATTGCATCTGGGAGTGTGCTAGAGCCAAAAGTAAGTACTATGTGTTTGGTTGGTAGTTCTTTGTTGTCGCGCCTGATTTTTATGCGTTGTACATTTATAACGTTTTCTTCTTTCCATCCATTGAGGAGTTCTTCGTCAGTCAAATCCATGAGGTCGTTGTCTGAAACCACACCTTTGACGGTGTTCATTGTTCGGTGTGCGCTGACAGATATGGTTTTATCGCCAAATGCAACCAGGTTTGTGAGTTTCTCATACTGCATTTTGTCTTTTACCTCAATCAGAAGGTCACCACTTGCCATCTTGGTGGCTTTGTAGCCACTTCCAATGACCTCTGTGAGACATTTTGACACTAAGAAGGGTGAAATGTTTGTCGCTTTTTTGTCGGTGTTTTCACAGTGAATCACGTGGAAACGTGGAAAAATTTCGGTGGCCTTTGCGAAGAAGTTGAAGGATTCATCGGTGCGCCCTCTTTTTATGAGAGGGCGATCAGGGAGTTTGGGGTATGAGGAAGCCATACAAATTAAAGTGACTTCGGCAGCGGTGCCAGCCGCCCACCGCGGAGACCAACAAGGGGACGCGACAGGGTTGTTATGAACAAGACCTGCCAACGCCAGCTGTACACAACCACTATAACCAAATATGATATAACCAAGGTTGGCTATCTCACACAAGGTTAACCCTAGCTGCCTGGAAAATCATAATATAAGAAGTAAGAAGGAGACAGGAAAGATTGAAAGTGAGAGAAAAAGACGAAGATTGAAGAGGAGGATAGGAAAAGGCAACTACCGATTTCCCCCGGGTGGGTCAGTCCGGGGGTGCCGTCTATGTGAAGCCGAGGACAAAGGGGTGTGTTGCCTCTGCCGGGGCGCCATAAAGGTCCGAACACCCGGCATCGGCTCAACCCCCAGGATCCCCCTTTCCCCAGACACGGCTCAGCCGCGCAAGGCTACACGCGGGAGGGTCCAACCCTCATGTGCTCGGGTCCGTGGTGTCGCAACACACCAAACGCCTGCTGACGCAGACGCCCCTGCGGGGACGGTTATATGTGAAAAAGGCAGGAACTGCTTTCTGGTTATGTTCTTGGTCGGAGCGAAGGCTGCATAAATATAGCCGATTTTGTAATAGCTTCACGATATCTCTGTGCCGCAGGTTTTTGATAGCGCAGTACCAAACATACAAAATGCACTCAACATCTACCATTTTGACGGGGTGTTTACACCCGCGAAATTCAGCTGCGAGTTGTGTTTTGTGGCTGCTTATTTTACATGTCGACACAATTAAGGCATGTTCGATAGTATAGGAAATAAAGGTGGCAGTCAAGAACTATTCTCCTTTCTTTTTCCGCGATCATGTCAGTGTTCTGATGGTCTAGCTATGTTTTAGGTATACTCAGAGTTGTCAGTTTATAGTTCTTTGCCTAGCTATCACCGAAAGCTTCATAGTTCGCCTTTGTGGAATATGAAATCGACGATTTATTTAATTGCAGCGTGAAACAATGACTGAATACAAACGAGCGATTCATGCATATGGAACGAAAAATGTTAGGCCTAACGTTGAGACAGGAAGAGAGCGGTGCGAATCAGAGATCAAACGGGAACAGCCGATATTCTAGTTGTCATTTAGGCGGGAAAAAGGAGCTGGGTAGGCCATGTAATGCGTAGGATGGATAACCGGTGGACCATTAGAGTCACAGAATGGATACCAAGAGAAGGGAAGCGCAGTCGAGGACGGCAGAAAACTAGGTGGGGTGATGAAGTTATGAAATTAGCAGGCGCAAGTTGAAGTCAGCTAGCGCAAGATAGGGTTAATTGGAGTTCACATGGAGAGGCCTTCATCTTGCAGGGGACATAAATATAGGCTGATGATGATGATTCATGCATCTCCACTTTTCCAACCCAGCGAGCCCACAAAGGCAGCCCTGTCGGAATAACTTATTCTTAGTGGATAATGAACCAATGTAATTGGTCAAATGTTTTCTTTCATACTCATTTTAACTACTCTGAGATGCCCCTTCTACTTATGGCTTAACCAGTGATATAGCTATTCGGTCAGCACAATTGGTCAGGCCATTTATAACGTATTACCACGTAGCCAGAAATCAATTGTGGTTTTAAATTACACCTTACTGTACAAGATTTTGTGTAGAGCAAGTGATTACAAACCTAGAAAGACTTGTAAATGCATCCCTTTAACAATTTTGTAATTTTTTAAAATCAGTACAATACTTTAACGAAATACAACACCGCACAATTAAGTGATCGACAGTGACTGAACAAGAGAAGCCTTTGCCTGGAGTCAATGTTTGGGAAAGGGACTTGCATTCATTAGGCTAACAACTCATTTCCACATAGCTCATCACTCCCAAGGGTCGAGGAGGATAAGCTGGTATGTAAGAGTAAAGTGAAGGATACAGGTAGAGGAATATGAAGTGCTTGAAGGCAAGGATTAGCTTGGGATAGCAAAAGAGGTGTGCTAAAGGTTCTCCCAAGTAGAGCCAAAAAAAAGAACAGAACTGGAAATGAACCATTGCATGCAAGTAGGCATCAACCTATTGTGGCAGCCCTTTAGGAAAACCTTCTAAGGTAAAATTAAGGCTTGCCCTGTCATCTCCGTGAATAGCTGAAAGTATGTCATAACTGTTGCCCGTAATGTCCTGGCCATAAACAAATATAATCTCGAGGTTCTACTGTTCCACTTGCCTTTTGTATTTACTATGATATAATGTTACCTGAAAACACATCTGCCTTGATAGACAGCTTTTACACTCACAAAGCCTTTGCTCACCTTAACATCCTCAGGCTTTTTAACCACTATGTCAATTTTATGAGCTTTTTGTCGATGAGTAACTGTTCTAAGATTTGTTATGTGCAAAATTCACTTATCTCTTGATCGTGTTTACTTGTGCAACATCTCCCGATATTACACAGCATCTAATATTTAAGACAATAGCAGTTATAGTGGACTAAGGATGACTGTAGCAACTGACGAAACTAGCCACATGAAGATATTTCACTTTTTCCATTCATACTTTCATTTCAAATTTAAGTGCTCAACGAGAGAGTTCAACATTTCAATTGATGAAACATTAAAATATGGTCAAATACACTGGGTTACACTTATTATTGGATTGTGCCTGCATTGGAAAGAAAAGAATGAAACTGCTGCAGTATAGTAGATGGAACACCTGGCTCATAAACGAAGTCATGAACTCAAACCCTTCCTTTCTTTTTCTACAACAAAGGTTCTTTTGTAAGATCATTTCTGATGACTTAACTCTGCCACGCTAGCACCTACGAGTGATATATATATGACGGCTAAATTAGTTGTGGTGCGTTTTGATATTTTAAGCTTGTGGTTTTTTAAATATATGCATTTGAACAGACTTAAAAACTTATGGTTGTGCAGCTTTGCTAATGTTCACTTTAAAAAGTTATTCCGTTTCAAGGTTTCATGGCAACTCTATTTTTAATAATCAGTATGTTGTGGCAAGATAAGTGTATCAACGACCATCATTCTTGCACTCATTTCTCTCCTTCCAAGTTGAAAAAGACAAAAAAAGAAAGAACCATGCTCACTAATAAAAATGTGTTGCTTTTAGTGTATATTTATAACTAAATACATCTTCTAAACATACTAATATGACTAAAGACATTACATCATGGAGCCCTTCTGGTTGCCTGAAATTTTCGAGAACTATATCAATATGAGTGCCCTTTCCTTTGTATATGTTCGAAGTAGTACTTAATGAACAGAATTTTGGAAATTATTAGGCCAGTGTTGATGCTAGTAAGCTAATAAATTTATCAAGAAGACATTGTTACCTGATTTGTGTGAAGCCAGTCTGCAACTCCTTTTTATAAATTTAGATGTATAAAAAAGGGTAACATTATGAACCTGATGATAAAGGTGTCATTCTAGAGAGAACCTGATTCATATTTGTTTGATGGTCCGAACAGGAGCCAGAAATTTCAACGATGTCACTTGCCAATTTTTAATGATGTCTGGGCATGTCCTGATGTGTGGGCATGTCCTACATACATTATCTTAATCTGCAACTGGCACCATCTATCTCCAAACATTAAAGATAAAACATGCAGGTACGTGGCTGTGTTAAGACTTGTTCATTATTGCCTTTCATTGAAAGCTATGACCTAAACTCTCAACAGTATTTTGTCTAAGCATGTGACTTTGCGTTGAGTTGAATTATTAAATGAAATAGTCTACCAAAGGCTTTTTTATTATATTCTACTAAATTATTCATTGTTTCTTTGCAAAAGCTACCCAAGATTTTTCACTGCATGCCTTGCATTCTTAGACTTTTGTCCTTGCTGTCTAGTTTTGGAATTGCTGGCATACATTATTTCAGGAGTGCTTTCTAGCAAGATTAGTAGACTTGGTTTTCCCTCAATTGTACAAACAATACTTACCAGACGTGCAACTTGTGTTCTCCTACTTAATGCTGAAATGAAATCCTTGTACACTTTGTGTGGGGTGTTTAACCCTTTCCGTGCCTTCAACGAGCTGAGTTCATCCATGGCTTTTTGGTAAAAATAGCCCAAGACGAGCTCAGCTTATAAGCAGTACTTTGCATTTTCTAGCAATGCCATGGATAAGCCAAGATTTGCCTCAGTGCTTAATCAGGCTTTTGATTGATGGCAACGCATAATCCATGGGACAGCGGAAGCAGAAGGAAATTCTTTCCGAGGAGGTAAAACATGTTGGCAACTGGGGTTCTAAAAATACTTTGGTCACCCTTTTGGTCAGAATCAAAAAAAAAATTCTGGGGTTTTACGTGCCAAAACCAGGTTACAATTATGAGGCCCACCAAAGTAGGGTACTCTGGGTTAATTTTGACCATCTGGGTTTCTTCAGTGTGCACCAAATGCGCAGTACACAGGTGTTTTTGCATTTCACCCCCATCGAATGTCAGAATTTGGGGTAATAGCGTGGCATGGAAGGGGTTAAAAAGGTGCTAGGTAGCACATACGGCACGAGTGTGCTGAACTGGGCTACTTAGTGCATGTTTAAAACGGAATCTAACAACGCTGAAGATGGGTGGAGAGAAGACAGACAGCACTGTGTTTACTGCTTTGACTTTACTCCATCTTTAAAGGGGCAAAGCCTTAGAACGCCATAAATAATGTAATATAATAGCTTTTCTAGAGCCAGTTTCGTCTTCCAGGAGGATACTATCTCCTGATGTCACGACACTGTATATGGTCACGTGGGAGCAGCATATTGCGATGTTACAACACTCACTCCAGCTCATTCGGTCACCCGCTATACTGTTACATTGGCCTTCACGAGTAGCAGCACACGAGTCGACCGAGCTAGTTGGAGGCCCCGAGAGCATGTCAAAACATTGGAATGTCCGGCTCCCATGTGACCACATACTGTGTCATGACATCACGACACAGTGTCCTTCTAGAAAACAAAACCGAAACCGGCTCCAGAAACGCTATTATATTAAATTACTTACGGCACTCCGAGGCTTGTCATTTATTCTAGAGCTTTCACAAAAAAAGAATAATTCAAAAAATCATGCCTGTACCTCGTTAATAGGAACTTTGCAGAAGATGTCCTACCTAAAATGTATTGGGTGCTTTGAATATGCATGTATAGTCTGAGGAAGTGTTGTAAATGCCAAAGAAAAGTGGAAGAGAGATGGATAGCCCCGGGACACAGTTTTGTTGGTAAAGTACTTTATTTGAAAAATCTGAGGGAGCTAAGTAACATTTTCTCGGTGCAAATATTAGCTTACATAGCTTTAATTGGCAGAGGAGTTGTTGAAGCTTGAAGCAGCATCGACTCTGTCATGGGCACTCAAGCAGTAGGCCTTCCTTCCCTGGACAAAGACCTAGATGGGGTAAATATTGTCGCTGTCCAGCATGAACGAAAGGACATACTATACATTATGCACAACACATGGTACCTGTAAACAATAAATTTGCACACCATCATGACATAGAGGAATGCCTGCTGGTGCATATACATACATGGCTGCCTTATATATATGATACTTATCACATAAACGCATGGGACCACCTGAAAATACACTCTGCAGCCATCTGGCCTTGCTGAGGAATGCACTATTGCAACAGCAATGCACATGATGACAAACTGTATGACAAAATCTAAGCAAATAAAAGGGGAGGCTATTGCTTTCTGTCAAAATAACCTGACTCGGTGCAACGCCAGTGGAATTTATATCTTGGTGTTTCAACCCAAAATACACCCCGTTTACACACTGCACTTTTGCCCACATTAACTATCACACTACTGCACTAAACATTCCCCCCCCCCCATTGTTGGGTCACCGCTATAGAAGTTTAACTAATTAACAACCTTTTTGCAAAGCCAAAACTGCACACGTTCAGCTTATCCAAGCCACACATCTCGATTTGCTCACGAGGAACAAATTTTGTTCCACTTATTTCAGGCTTTAAGGTCGAGATTGCACAGTTATGCAATTTTGGAGCTGTTTATAATGGTTTGAGTAATGTGCGGTTAGGCAGTTTTATTTTAACCTTGTGTTAACCCTTTCAGGCCCAAATTAATTCTGTTCATTGTAAAAAATTGGTCTTTGGAATTTGAGATGTGCATGATCGGGGTAGTTAAAAAAATTAAAAAAATTGTGGTCACACTTTTCAATCAAAACTTATTAAATGATTCCAATTGGAATCAGTGGGACTTGGTGGACTTGAAATGCGTCGTTTCAAGCAATACGTGAAAAGTCTATTTTAGATGAAATTCTTTGAAGCAATTCTTTTTATTGTTGAGGCAGAGGTGTGTGCCACACTTCTTGCACCGAATGTGGGAGTAAGAGCACATTCTTTATTTTTTATAGTTTGCGCAATGACTTCTTTTTCATCGGACGAATCAATGTCACCTCGAGGGATCAGCAAAAGCTTCGCGACTTTTCTTTTTCGAATAAAACTCGCATGCGCTGATTGTCGCCATCTCTTCCGAAAGAAATTGCCCCCCAAAAAGTTTATCTACACGGCATAAGCTCATATCAACAGCATAAAGTCACATAAAGCTGAGCAAGGCTCCACCAATAATACAGGCTCCTGACGCGATAATGATCCATCAGGTAACACGCGCCCAAAACATGGCCAAGTACGGCATGGAAACGCCGTTTGCGCGCAAACAAACACGCGATTTAGTCAGTGAGTAACGTTAATCGAAAATGTATCGCGTGAGTAATCGGGGCCGCTACGTCCCAATGATTCCATTTGGAATCGTCAAGATTCGCAAAGATCTCCGGTACCCGCAAATACTCTTTGCCGAATAAATTTACTGCGAAGGGATCGCATAGCACCTAATAGTTCAAATCGAAATGTTCGAGACAAAAATAAAATAATTGTCGTACCTCTGCATGGTGAAAAGAAGAGGGGATCTCAGCTAATGGCAGGAACAGTGCAAGCGATTCTTTTATTTTTTTCGTTCAGAGGTGACTGAACTTCTTTGAGTCTACCACCTTGCCAGCATATGTCGAGCAAGGGCTAAATACGAGTTCTAGCGTAAGAACAACCTTTTTCTTTTAACCCGGGGTTGCCCACTGAGCTACAAAATTGATGATTCCATTTGGAATCACTGGGCCTTAAAGGGTTAAAAAGAAATCCTTCTTTTTTTTGGCACAAAATATAAATTTCACTCTTTTCTTGCATTGAGGGGTGGGTGGATGGGTAAACTTTACTGATTCATGAGAGAATCATGTGAGGGGGGGAGGGGAGAAAAGGAAGCAGGACGACGATGGGCCCTCGGGCCACTTTAGATGGCCGGGCACATTTCTGCTTTGGCGACCCCTCTGGCCCAGCCCAGTGTCCGAAGCTGTAACTCCGGTTGCGAGCAGCGCAGAGCAGGCTCCTATTGCTCCTGGTGTTCTGACCCTCGCCACAGGGGCTTGGGCTTGTTCGGGCAATTTAGAAAGATGTGGTCAAAGTGCTAGGACACAAGTGGCAGTGAGGAGAGGTTTCACCGTGGGTAATAATGGACAGAAGAAAAGGGGTAGTAACTGTGGCCGTTTGAAGTCTGCGCCGTAAAGCCTGGTCACTTCTAGGAAGGGATTTATGTGGTGGGGGTAGATTAGGTGGGACTTTCTGTAAAACAGGGTGAGGTCATGGTAGCTGAGGAGTCGATCTCTGGCACTGCGAGACGAAGGCGGGTCGCTCTCAGCCCGGTTGACGAGTGCTCGGGCCTGGGTGTGAGCGGCCATGTTGCCTGGGTGTTCGCTGTGTGCAGGGACCCCAAGGAGGGTGATAAGGCGATTAGGAGGGGGAGTTGATTCGAGTTGCATTCATGGGGTTTGAGTTATTTCCCGCAATATTTCTGCATTCGAGTGCATGATTCTGCCTTTCCAAGCTGCCAGGTGACTTTGCTTCATCCTTGTGCCCTTCTTGACGCATTCGGTATGATGTCTGTCCGTTTGATCGCACACTAAAATGCAAACTCTCCTTTGACTTTATCATTCTGCTTCTGGTGGCTAATCCTGAATGCTGCACCTTATCTCGAACAATCCTTGTCTCGTTTTTCCGTGAACTTCATTTTTTCCACCTTCATTTCGCTTTTTTGTCTTCGTGACACATGTGTAACACCTCTTTAGCAGTGGTGTCCGATAGATGGATTATCAGTCCCAGTTAAAGGACAGCTGTGGGTGTCTTCAGGGCAGAGACAGTACCCACTGATCGACACAGCACAGCAGACCAACTGACAGAGAACAAAATTCCACGTTGTAAAAGGGCTCTTGTAGCACAATTATTGAGATTTGTCTCTGGATTTCAGGGCTTTTGGAGCTAGGACTGTTGCCTCTGCCATGCATCTGTTTGCTGTGACAATATCACTACTCAAGTAAGAATTTCTTGCAGCGTTTTTTAGACTGAGTTTCTTAGCTTCGTCATTATCAATGGGCATCCACTCATCATGTGAATAAACCCAGCTCAGTGACTTACTTATTAAAGTCCCTGTTGGCATAGCACATATATACAGTGGTTTCTTGTCTAATTTGGCCAATCAAACCTCAAGCTTCGCTTAAGCGCAGCAAATGTCCAATTCAAGGTATTCACAAGCCTCTACGTCACTCTAGTTGACTAAATAAATAGTGTTATGAATCTGGTGGTCTAGTTCGTTCAACTCCTGTCGCATTAATTCCATATGTAAGCCAACTCATTTAAACTTACCAACAATTAGCGACATAGATGAATGTTATTTATCACTTTTCTTCGTGACTTCTTTGATGTCAGCATGCAAGAACATTCACATAACTCTCAGCTGCTCAATGTCCTGCATTTCAGTCTTTTCTGTCCCTAGGGCACCCGTGATTCCACAGCCAAGGATGCTACATAGTTCATTTGCAAAAATCAGTAATCGTCATGGTTCCTCTCATGTGTAATACTGCTGTGACAGCACTGGCTGCTCAAAGGGCAAAGCTTCCGAAATTCAAATGGGAACACCTCAGCGCAGCGTTCCAGCATCGCAAACCTTGGAGTGGCCGTCAGGCTGAAGGACTAGAATATCGGCAGGCACACAAACGGTGATTTCAAGGGCTAGGCCTACACGATCAGGCTTCGGACGAGACTCACTATCCCTGCCTTGCAAGTTATGGAGCAGTCATCATTGTGATGACAAGATAAGTCTGCATTATATGTGCTGTTCACTTTGAGGGCTAGGCCAACAGGATGGATGTCAAAGAAGGAATTCATTGTCCAAGCCTTGCAAGCTTCGAAGTGGTCATTGCGGTTGTCCTTCACATCGATAGGCAGGCCATCAGGGCTGGGCCGACAGGTTGTGCCATTCATCTCCGGGGGCATCCCAGCCTTGCGAGCTCGTCATGCTGAAGGGCAAGGTCAGACAGTAGCTGAAGCAAGCAGAATGTGCTCCCGCCTCCTCCAACCTGAGGATGACGCCTGCCGCTGTAGTAGGAGTCCTGGGTATTACGGCACCAAATGTAAGGAATCAAGACAGATGCTATGGCTATCCCAATCTTCCTCCTTTAATGGAACTCTAATGGGAACCATGATGATAGGCGAGAGATGTTACCTTCTTTTGCAACAGGCACCAAGGCAAGAAAACGGGAAAATTAAGGAACCTAGCTATTATGTACCTTTTAAGTAAGGGACCTATCACTGTGGACCATTGACCTCAGAAGAGACTGATCGCTGGGGACCACGAAGTCCCGGAAAAGATTAAGGGGACAGTTGGAACATGGAGGAAAGCCACGTAGGAAGGAGGTCGCCCAGCGACATGTGCTGAAGACATTTCATCAGTTTTTGGAACAAAGCTGCCGAGACTTCACTGGACCATGGCAACCAGTCAAGGCCTGGCCAACACATAGCTACAAGAGTACGCTTTGAAACTTCACCAGGCCACAGAGTTCTAACACAATGCCTGTAAGCACCTGTTTCTGTGGCCAGAACACAAGCTAGCTTAGGGTCTGAACTTACAGACAGCTGCCGGGCCAGGACACCTCCTCCGGGTGTTCCTGTTTAAGGTTCCAGATATGGCCCCCGTTTCTTTGGCCAAGTGTGGACATTACATTTGTGATGTCTTGGACCCTTCGGTCAAGCCTGTAGCTGCTGGGTTGAGCACATCGCTGCTTTCCTCATCTCACCTTGCCAGTCATGCAACGGTGAACTACTTTCTTTGGCTGAACTATGTTTTTCTAATTTGCTTTGTCTTGTACTACCACTTTATTTGTTGTAGTCTGCTGTTAATTTACGTCAAGTCAAGATGCCATCTTACTCTAAGCTGCTTAAGTCTATACTATGTACTTTCCCTTCTATGTGTGCATTAAATATTTTGTTCCGCGTATGCAAATGGCTTTATGTTGTTTTGGGTGCTCTGAGGTTTTGCATAAGTAGCCCATTCCAAATATAAAGAACCTGCATCACAGCTACTGCTTATTGGTAGCCATGTGCATAAACTTCAGCTACTGATTATGAGTAGCCATGTGAAAAGCAGATAAAAGCAGTGAACATGTGCTTGGTTAAAAAATCCCTCCACATGGTTAGATGGTCTGTTGAGATTTTTAGGCCTGCCAACCTTTAAATTAAGAAAACACGACAGTGGAAGCTAAAAAATACTTAAATTTAGTGAAAATACTATACATTATTCGATTACTCAATATGCTCACTGTTTATTAAGTAAGACTTGCAGATTTTGTTCTGTAATGGTGCTGTGAACAGCCATGCAGCCCAATATTGTCACAGCAGCAATGGTTCTCTGCCGTAGACAGGGAGAAATGTTGAAGTTTATTAATGAAATATTCGTGTAACATTCGTCAAGGACTCAGTTGCCATATACATTGGTTCTATCAGCTGATGTCGCAGCAGTGCGGGAAGGTCCGCATAATCAATGGGTTAAAAAATTGGGTTATAAAAAATCACTTAGCGACTCTTGTGCTCTTGTCTTCTTTAAAATTGATTTTGTCCGAACAACACACGAATGAAAAATCATCAAATATTTCTGTCAATATGACAAACAAATGAAAGGCAAAGTGACTAGACGATGAGGAGATAACAAAGCAAAAAAGCGATTGCGCTTGGTTCAAAACCTGACAGCAGCTTCAAAGCATAACCAGAAGGTTGGCCCAGGAAGCTAGACAGTAGATGTATGTTGGAAAGAGTTTGAGGGCATTGTGGTCAGCTCCATGCTTGATGTATAATACTATCTGCAATGTGTGTGCCAACAATTGGCCTCCTGAAAGCCGTTTCCTGTGTAAGCATGGTTGTATATGTTGCAGCTCAAGAACTGAAGTTTTAGTTAACCGCTTCTGTGCCTGACTTGACAGATGAGCACGCTTATGTATTCGTACAAGTAAATTAGGATGTGTCGATAGTGTACTAAGTAGGTGTATGTTAACAGGCTAGGATTTTCTTTGTTTTCAGTTATTATTCAATTCTTTATTTTACTTGTTGCACAATGTAGACCAATAAAAGGACAAGTACAAATGGTGAAAACGTAAATGCATACATGACTGTTTTTCATTACAAAATTAATGTTTTCTGCTTTGATGTCATAATACTGTTACGCGCTGTGCCGAGCATCAAAGAATGCGTCAGAAAGACGGTTAAGACGACGATCTCGGCAGTGCTCATGTTGTTCTGCCATCTTGCCTGCAGCCGTCTCTCTCAGTATATATCTTGTAAATATAATTTCCCTATCCCTTTTTGCTACTCTTATCCCCGTGGCAATACATACCTGCCAAATTTTGCAATTTTATTACAAAATGTAAGATTTATAGCGGTTGCTTACGACTGTTGTATTGACACCAATAATTTTAGGATTTTTTCTTTGAATCCTATTAAGGGCAAAACTGATCTCAATAGAATGCAAATATAGTCATTGGGCAATTTTTAGAGCTGGACTATCCTGACCTGCTCAGTTATTTGGACTTACTGGCAGCAGTGCAACCGCTGGGGAAATTTTGGCTGACGTTACATGAATATTTTGCGAATAAATACCACAAACGTTTGTTTTTCTGTGACACAGCTTATGTTTGCTGCAAACATAGAGCAGCATGCCTTTTCATAGTGCCTCTAGACTGAATTCAGGTAAGCGTCCAAAAAGCATTGCATAATTCGGTTTCCTAAAGTCAGCTTCACTGCAATACAGTTGTGTTAAACTGTGAAGCATATTAAGAGTGGAAAGGGGCCACTGTCACACGACGTATAATAGGTGTTCCTTAATTATACACGCGCACACCCCCCGTCACCTGCCAGTAAAAGCACCAAGACATCTATTAAGTGTAGTAGCAGGCCTTCTGAGCTACTTCGGACGTGGCTGTGGCGATTTGAGCATTTGTTTCGACCACCTTGCAAGGATGTAGCTAATATTCTAGAAATAATTAACACATCAAAAAACATGAACAGCAAGAACTTCAGCTTGATAAACAAAATATTACTTTCTTATAGCTAGGGCCGCACTTTTCACCCCCAGAACATGGAACTTAAATCGCCACAAAGACAGCTTTGAATGGCTGCCAGTACAGTTATTACATGTCTCGGTATTCGTAATGCGACAGGAGATGGCCGGTGCGCGCGTGTAAGGAACACACACGTCCTGTGACAAAGGCCCCTTTTCACTTTTCATATGCTTCACCGCGTAACACGACTGTAGCATGGGGAAACTGACTTTAGTGAACATAACTATGCAATACTTCTTAGAGCCTTGCCCAAAGCCAACCAATTGTTTTTAAATAAACAATGCAAGTCTTGCGCAAAAAACAATTTTCAGTATTTCTTACCAAATTTTAGTGTTTTCTGTCTTCAACAGTAGTATTTTATTGCATTTTAAGGTTGAAAATCTGTAATACACATAGTTGTATGGATTTGTGTGTAAATGTCCACCGGGGTATCGTAAGTGCTAAGTAGAACAAAAAAAGTTGTCGCAGTTTCACCTGAAAGGCGAAGCATCAATTACGATAGCAAATTTGTAGAGAGCTACACGGAGTAATGATATTAGCTTTATCAGCTGTATAAACTTGGACATGCAGCAGCACCGGCAACGCGCAGAACTGTTGTCGACGCCGTCGGCGTTTTGCCCGCGTTCGCTCAAAATGCCTGCGGCGTTTGTGACTGTTGCCGGAGCCTCTGATATGAATAGGCACTTGGTGCCGCAGCTAAACGTCGCCTCCCTTCCCTCCCCCTCCCCCCTTCCCCTTCCCCACGGCCTCTCGCGCGTGGGAAGAAGGCGCGTTTGCTCTACATATATGGTGATTGTAAAGGAGGAAAGAGACGCCTACTTCTGCAGCCCTTAAGGAAGCACGGCGCAGAACGCGCGTTTGTTCTCCGCCGTGCGTTCACTCCCCGTGAAAGAGCGCGTCCCTCGCGCCCTTTCACTCGCACATACAGCGTTCGGCGGCGTGCGGCGACGATTTCATCTCCATTGACGTCATACGGAACCTCACGGCGACGGCGACGGCGACGGCAACGGCGACGGCGACGCCGACGGCAGAAATCTGCTTTTGAGTGTCCATATAATTGCTATCGCAATAAAAAGCAAGAAAACATACAACATTAAAAACTGAAATTTGGCCTAGTCAGCACTAACTAGCACGAACTTTACTTCTTGTGTAAATATATTTTGACCACGAGTTGAAAAACCCGGTGTACCTAATGTTGAAGATAAAACCTACAAGAAAAAATATTGACGAAGCTTTATAGAATGAGAAATGGACAGGATAAGCTAATCAGAAAGTATGTGCTTTGTCTTTTTTATTTGAACATACTGCTAGCCTCACATTTGAGGCTGTTGCAGGAAAGGGGCAGGATACATATTTAAGAGAACACAGTTCAAGTAGGCGCGGACATAGATAAGTTTAGGTGAACAAGGCAGTACATATGCACTGTATATTCCTTATACAAATGCTATAAAAGGAGGGCGGAAAGTAGTAAACGCCATGTTGGAAGGTTTCGCACACAAAAGAAGAACAAAGTGTACTGAAGGCGATTGACCGCGCTTCGATGTCTGGGGAAAGAAGACGACGATGAGTGTGGTTGTTGTTGACGCTCTAGCTCGCGCTCGCCGGTAACCAGACCTGCCTTTCGGATAGCCTTCTGTAACGCCACATCGAGGCCTGCTTGAAGACCAACATTCCCCATTTTAAAAGAAAGAAAATGTAAATATATTGGATGTTCATTGAGCAAGAGACAAGAATCAGCAGGAACTGGGAAAGTCATAAGCAGCAATATATATATATATATATATATATATATATATATATATATATATATATATATCAGGGCAGAAAACAAGACACTGCGAATTGACTCAGAATGCCATTGTACGACACAGCGCAACTACATGCAGATCGTCGCTACAAAGCATTGTTTGATAACTTGGCGATAAAAGTTTCGAATGATGTGCAGGTGACGTCATCAGGCAACATGTTCCATGCAAGGATTGCATGTGGAAAAAATGACTACCTGAATATGTCGTTGTGAAATCTGTATTCTGTTAAGTGCTTGGTGTGTTTTGTTCGAGAACTACGTGTATCTGTCTGTAGTAAGAAGTCACTCCCATTGATTTTCATACTGCCATTAAGAAGAAGGAAAAGAAACTTAAGACGAAGTAGTCGGGCTCGATTTTGTATAGCGGGAAGTTCAGCTTGCCTTATTAGTTCTGTAGGGGAGTCAAGACAGCGATACTTATTAAAAATAAATCTAATCGCTTTTCTTTGTACACTCTCCAATTTTGCTATGTACTGTTTACTGAAGGGTTCGGGTTCCGCGCAAGAGTTTAAATGTGGTTTGTAATGAGAGCCAATCCTGAATGCTGATAACCATAACAATGCTATCACATTACAGGCACTCAATGTGGATCTAGCTTTACTTCTTCCTCTGAGTTTAGCGTCGGTGTCTCATCAAGTAGACGCAGCGGGGGTTCTCTCATGCAGCTGTGCGACGGACAGGGAAAACATGAGCATTTACAGGACAGAGGACTCCTGCCAGATAGACTTAGCGGAAGGTCTCTGCACTTGCGTGATGGGGGCATTTAATAGCTCATGCAATTCAGAGATGTTCAAGCATTAAACACGTTTAATACTTCTTTGTACATACGCATCTGCTCATAATGCTTCCGTCACAAAACATTGCATTAGCCCGCAAGTCATTATTGCAGTCACGTAATTTACCATGAAGCCTTGTGAATGTGCATTTAAACAGAAAGGTTAAACAATTATACAAGTTGGAAATCAAAATGAAGCAGCTCCCATGCATTGTTATGGTTAACGTGAAGCGTTACCAGGCGGACCAACATGTCTGTGTACAATGAACAACAATGTGTGTAACGACAGCGACAAGACAGCAGTGACCACTATCGTGTGACACTGATGGCATGATTCGACGTGAGCTTACGACATGCTCATGGTTTGGTTCTACACATGTACTGGACGAGCATACGCAAGAGAAGCCTGGATTGTGAAGTCCTCAGTGACTGTGTTACACAATCGTACGTACCTATGGCTTCATGGGTTTCTCAGCTAAGAGCAGTTCTTCAGAAACCCATATGGGTTTCTCGGAAAGAAAGCTTCGTAGTAGAAAAAAATATCTCCTGGTCTGGGGATCGAACCTGGGACATTGTGCTAAAGTCAGGTTGATGACAATATTCCTTTTGTGAACGCTCCTTCACCTTGCGGGCTTCCACAGAAATGATTTGCCAATACGTGAGCTTAGGAGCAGGCAAATGGTAGACAGCCCTGACTTTGACAGCCTCGATGCAGTGGGATGGCGTACAGGAGTTTATTAAGACGAAAGCTTTATATGTCTCATGATGAGGTCTCCGTTTCAAGGCAGTTTCAAAACCATGTCATCGACACAAAATGGTCCTCGTAGGATAAGAGGCGATAATGCGCACAAAACCGCGATTAAGGCTAGAAGAATTATTAAGCAATTGAAGTGAAGTGATAATGGGTATACAGAGGGGTGAATTAAAGGGGTTTAGTCGGGTGATAGGAGTCAAAGGAAAGGTAATGATGAGATAAAGGGGGCTAAGATAATGAAGAGTAAATGAGAGTGAATTCAAAGTGAATGAAGGTGACTCAAGTGGTGATATCGTGAATCAAGGGTGATGAAAATTGGAAATTTGGAGTAATAGAGCAAACCAAGTGTTATGGAAGTAAAACCGAGATGGGGGGACAGAATGAATGAAAGTGAACCAAGCAGTGATAGGGTGCATCAAAAGAATGAATCAAGCGTGAGTTAAGAGTGAATCAAGGGGTTATGAAGTGCGGGAGTGACTTGCAAAAAATATATGTGAGATTTTAGGGTGCAAGTGAGAGTGACTCAGCAAGAAAAGTGCCGAGTCGCGGTTCGAGTTTGGTGAATCATAGGAAGGGTGACTTGCAAAAAAAATTACTTGCATGAATGATGGTAAATTGTGGTTTCAGAGTGAAGATATCTCAGCGAAAAAAGTACTGAGTCACGGTCCGAGTTTGCTGAATAAAGGATGACTTGCAAAAATGAATGCAAAATATAGGTTCAGAGTGACGATGACTCGGCACAAAAAAAGAAGCGCCGAGTCACAGTTTTAGTTTGGTGAAATAAGCACTTCAGTTAGCGGTGCAAGGGCTTTTGCCTTCAAGTCGTCTTAGTTGTAGCAGAAGGGACCCCTTTTAATTTTGGGCAACTTGACTGCTTCTAAGGCCAGATGCTATTAAAATGAAATAAAATCTGGGTTTTACATGCCAAAACCACAATCGGATTATGGGGCACGCAGTAGAGCATTTTTACATTTCACCCCCATCGAAATGCGGCTGGGATTATCCCTGCAGTTAAAAGGTTGTTCCACATTTGCCAACATGGCTGTAAGCAGTCCTGGTTAACACTCCCAGGGCTAATCTTGTACACATATGCAAATATACAAGAAAGTTGACAGGACGGTTGCTAAGGTAGCTTAATGGTAAAGCACATGCACGCACAATGTGGAAGATGTGGGTCCGACTCCAAGCTGTGGCACTTCAATTTTACTTATTATTTATACATTAAAATTAAACACAACTACTTTCTCCTATGCTCTCTGGCTTCATTGTCCATTTTCTTTTCATGCGGTTGTAACTAATAAAGAATTGAGCTCGATGGATCCCCTTATTGTTCTCGCTTCTTTTGACTAGCATGGAAAGGGCCACAGTACCCTACTGCTCACAATATCAGAAATGTTACACATTGTTTTGGGGCACAAACACAAACATACAAATGAAGGACACATACAAAATGTCAACTACCAACTGATTTGTTGATTCAAAGGATGGAACATAGGGAGTAAATTTTGTGCACATGCAAGACACTGATATTGTGACAGTGCTAGTTTGTCTCGTAATGCTACAAATTGGCCTTAAACAAGTGAGCCTCTGTGAAATATAAGGTAAGTAAAGTATTACTAACACGTGTAGTATCTTTCTGATAAAATATGCCTCCGTGAGCTCACGCACTGCCCAAGATCATAACACACAAGAAGCACGGTTCACATTAGCAGGCCTTGCAAAGTGTGCTAAGACCTACACCATCAAATTAATTTGATTTGTTTGAGGGCTCCCCTAATATGGCCTTTCAAACACTAGTCCTTCTGACACACATAGGACTTGCCACAGCTGAAAGGTATCACATAGGTAACCTCCACAGCACAACACACAAAGTGCTTGGCATGGTTCTTCGTGCATCCTTGTCTCTCAGTACTTGTGGTACTAAGACACAATGAGGCTAATCTGTTGGGTGTGGGAGAAATGACTGGAGCGCCATATCTAGCAGCGAAGTTCTTCAATTTGTGGCTAATTCTGTGCACACATGGCACAAACTCAGGTCTAGTGATGTATGTTCCTTTTACGTCTGAATGGCGAATCCAAGTCAAGCTGCTCTTCACCTTTCAAAGAACGGATTTGGTCACAGCATGCATGAAAAATTGAGTGAAGCTGACTTTTAAATGCCTAATCATTTGATGAAATCACATCATTACCCCCAACAAGGAAAATGGCCAATAAACCATTGTATGCTATTTTAGGGCATCAAGGCAGCTGAAGTTGGGGCCCTCGAGCAGTTGCCTGCTCATGTTTTACATGACACCTGCAGTTAAAAGAATCTTCTACGTCTACTGCCATGGCTGTGAGTGGTACTGGCTAACTCCCAGGGCTGCTATTCTACACACAAATACTTAAAGCGAGAGCCACAGTAGCTGAATTGGTAAAGCACCCCATGCCTAAAGATGTGGATTCAGCTCCCACCTACAGGAAGTTGTGTTTTCGTCCACTTTCATTTCCCTTTTTCGTATTATTTATAAATTCCAAATAATCACAATTAATTTACCCTATGCTTTCTCCGAGTTAATTGTCCGTTTTAATCATCTGGTCAAAAGAATGATGGCTCAGCTTGATACAGGCTACTTCAGTTTGGAAGATAAGAATGGCTGAGGAGGCCGAAGGAAGTGACCTGCTGGACAATTGTGCATACTGTTCAGAATCAGTTTAAAAAAATAGAAACTTTTCAGCTAAATGCATAGCACAGACACCTGATTTGCTGTAAATGTACCTAGGGTAAATACTCACTAGTGCACTAAACATGAACGTTATAGCTAAGTGTGCCCCAATTGCTGAAAATAATTGCAAGTATACATTCCTGACATGTCGCAGCAGAAGCGCAACTATGGGACAGATGGCAAATAGGCACCCTGTCGGACAGCGCAGTTCATGGCTTTGAAAACAGTCGGGGCACAGCATGGTATTGGCGTGTTCAATAAAAGAATGAATCTTTTTGAAAGATGGGCGCTGACGCTTATGCTTCCCATTCTGCGTTGTGGTTCTTGTTAAGTAGTCGGTCCTCAATTCAACGGCGAGTATGTTTTCGGTGATAGCATGTTCGCATTCCTAATGACATCGCTGGTGGTAGTCATTCGTGACATCCACGCGACGCTATAACTGGCACACGCTTAAACGGCTAGTTTAAAGCGCCACTCTTGAACACCATGTTATGCACCTGAAAGGCAAGTCTGTTGTCTCGTGAGAGAACAAAAAAGTTTAGTCTTTGTTTGGAACTCATCGCTGACGGTCTCATTGCTCTTCACCCGCACTAGCAATCAACAGTGGTGACCCAACATGAAAACGCACAGCGACACAGACGCGCCTACCGTGTCTGCAGTCGAATTGAAGCTGCCCCCTTTTGGCCACTGACCCCGAGCGCTGGTTTATTCAAGTCGAGGCGCAATTCGCCGCCCGGCGCATCACAGCCGACCTCATGCGCTACCATCACATCATGAGTAGCTTGCCACCAACTACAGCCAGCGAGGTCCGTGATTTGCTTCTCGCCCCACCTGCGGAGAACACCTACCAAACTTCGAAGGCGACACTCATTCGACGCCTCACACTATCCGAACCCGAACATTTACGGCAGCTCCTGAACGACATGATCCTTGGCGACCGCACACCATCTCAACTACTGCGCCACATGCAGCGTCTTGTGGGAAGCGTTATAGATCTTAACAGCACGTCGCTGTGCGAGATATTTCTTCAGAGTCTCCCCGGCAACGTGCGCGTGGTGCTTGCTACGGCGGCTGAAAAGGATCTCGGCAAGATGGCCACCATCGCTGACACCATCATGGCAGCAGCAAACCCCTCCGCCTCCGTCGCTAACGTGCAAGTGGCCAGTGCTTCCGCCCCCTCTTCCAACTAATTCCTCGAGCTTCGCGAAGAGATCGTGCGCCTCACCGAAACATTGGCGGCTTTGCAGGCACGCACCTCGCGCCCTTTGGAGCAGCGCAGTGCACTGCCACAGCAGCTGCGACTCCGTTGGTGCTGGTACCAGAGGAAGCATAGCGATGCTGCACGCAAATGTGTTGCGCCCTGTGACTATCCGGGAAATGTCAGAGGCCAGCATTGAGAGCGACCAATGCGACAATATCGAAGGAAAGTCGCCCCTCAGTGTTCATCACCGAACGTAGTTGTGGTGTCTGTTTCCTTGTGGACACAGGCGCAGAGGTGAGCGTTATCCATACGTCTCCATACGATCTGCTTATCGCTAGCGCCACTCCATCTGAACACGAGGAACACCTGCGAACCATTTTTTGACGTCTCTCTGCACATGGCATCGTTGTCATTGCAGCAAAATGCCAGCTTGGCGTGCCGGAGTTCACCTTCCTGGGCCATACCTTATCGAGTGCCGGAATTCGCCCCACCCGAAAAAGGTAAAATCTATGCGAGAATTCCCGAAGCCTAACACTAAGCGGCAGCTCCGCGAGTTTCTAGGACTGGTGAACTTCTATCGCTATTTTGTACCTCAGTGCGCGGCTATCTTGCACCCTCTACAGACTACTAGCAACTGCGGCGAGCACAGCGGGAACCCTCACTTGGACTGACGAAGCATGCAACGCTTTTCATCAAGTCAAGGAGGCTTTGGCAAATGCTGATTTGCTCGTGTATCCGCAACCAGGCATACCGCAGTGCATCATGGTCGATGCCTCAGACACAGCCATCAGCGCACTACTACAGCAGCTGAGCAACGGAATCTGGCGCCCGACATCTTTCTTCTCGAGAAAGCTGACCCCTGCAGAAGAGCACTACAGCACTTTCGGCTGAGAGCTGCTTGCCATCTATGCCGCAATCCGGCATTTTTGTCACTATCTGGAAGGCGTGGATTTCTTTGTGCTTACAGACCACAAGCCTATGACGTACGCCCCAAGTCTCCCGACATCGGACAGAGGAACGCACACAGCCCGTGAGCTACGTCAGATGTCTTACATATCCGAGTTCACTACAGACCAGGTACGTAAGCGGCGTCAACAATGTGGTCGCAGATGCCCTGTCACGAAGTCATGTCAACGCCCTTAGCCTTTCCAAGGGAACTGATTTGACTCAGCTGGTGGCAGCTCAGCAAGCAGATCAAGAACTCGGTCAGTTGCTGACAACAACAACCACGCTGAAGTTGAAATGGCTACATGTGTCCAGCTCAAAAGACCGAGTGTGCTGTGACTTATCAAGGGACAACCCTTGTCCTTTTGTTCCTTCTGGCCTTCGTCGTACCGTCTTCCAGTCGCTGCACAAGCTGGCGCATCCGGGTGTTCCGGCGACACAAAAACTAGTGACGGCAAGGTACGTCTGGCCATATATAAATCGAGACGTCCGGCAGTGGACACGATAGTGCATCGCCTGCCAGCGCTCCAATGTCCAGTGCCACACCATGACGCCATTGGCGAGGTTCCCAGCGCCAGATGAACGATTTGAGCATGTACACTGGGACATTGTCGTAACGCTGCCACTTTTATTACTCACTTGCGTGGACAGATTTACACGTTGGGTTGAAGCTGTGCCTATTGCAGACATCACCGCTGACACAACTGCCCATGCTTTTTTTGTACCACTGGGTGGCTCACTTCGGCGCGCCGTCCACAGTTACGACTGACCGTGGCAGGCAGTTCGAGTCGGCTCTTTTCGCCAGCATAACACTACTGATCGGCACCTCTTGCATCAGAACTACTGCCTGCCATCCTCAGAGCAACGGTATGGTAGAGTGCTTCCACCACCAGTTGAAAGCGGCTCTCATGGCGACGGAAGTGCACAGTTGGACCGAAGCACTGCCGCTCGTCCTTCTTAGTATCTGCACAACGCTGAAAGCCAACATTGGCTTTCATTGGCGCCGAGCTGGTGTATGGAACAGCACTGCGATTGCCTGGCGAATTTTTTACATGCTGTGGAGATGAAAGCCCTGTAGCTACTGGCGACTACGCCAGCTGGCTGCGCGACATCATGGGCAAGCTTCGCGCCACACCACAGCGTCAGCCAGCGCCGCGACCCTTCCACATGCACCCAGAGCTGTTATCCTGCTCCCATGTGTTTGTGCAGCATGACGCAGTGCAGCGACCTCTTCAACCACCGTACGACGGCCCTTTCAAATTCCTCCATCGTACAAACAAGCAATTTACTGTGGACATTCGTGGTCGACGTGAGGTAGTCTCTACTGACCGCGTGAAACCGGCTCATATGAAGAACTCTGAAGGTCCCGCGGCTGTCGCGACTCTTGTCAGAGCAACGAAAGAACCAACTGCAACTTCCTCCCGAACAACAGTGCAGCACAAACGCAGTGGGACGCGAGCCACTGTTCCCGTTGTACTGGACCTGTAACGTTCAGCAGCTCACTGGGGAGGAAGTGATGTAGTGAACTCCATCTGCCGCGCCGCTATAATTGGCGCGCGTTTAAATGGCTAGTTTATAGCACCACTCTTGAACACCATGTTGTGCACCTGAAAGGCAAGTCTGTTGGTGCACGCGCCTCCCAGTGTCTCGTGAGAGAATAAAAAAGTTTAGTCTTTCTTTGGAACTCATCGCTCACGGTCTCATTGCTCTTCGCCCGCGCTAGCAACCAACAGTGTCATTATTCTGCCTGTCCATATAGAGGCTTGGTTAAGATGTCCTCTTCGTCATGCTAGGGCGAAAAAAATGTGTAATAAATTAAGATTAACATGAAATACATGTCTTCTTTAGATAGTTGCTCCGTCCGATCTGATGCCTCACTCGATTCCCCTGCCGATGCTTCATAGGCTTCATTGCCTCTCCGCTATCACACTGGTGGCCAGGGCAGGCTCCTGTTATTTCAGCATCCGGTGAAGGTATGCGCCTCGACGGTGTCTGGATAATTAGACTCATTCACTCTGATTTGGAACTCGAGACGAGTTAATTCCATTTGTATTTTTCAATTACGTTTGGATAGCGTGATTCCTGTCATGAACTTGCGATAGTGCTGCAATGCATAATACTAATGCGCCAGAAGTCCACCGTGAGGCGGCCCTATCACAAAAATCTGGATTTATGTCTACCCTAACGCGCCCCTAAATCTTAGTTCTCCATTTCGCTTTTTTCAAACTGTGGCCGCAATAGCAGATCCAGCTTCATCATCACCTGTGTGCATTAGCTCGAGAAGCGGCTAATCACTTTGAGAGTGCGAATGTTAGCGAAAATTGAAGGCTCGCTAAAGCGTCAAAGCAGTGCCACGAATGAGCGAGCTACTCGAACACCAAGCTGAGTCATGCTAGCAGACTATTGAATTGCTATGTCAAAGCATAACTTCATGTGCGGTGTGGCAACATCCTAAAAAAACACTTTTTGAGTGTTTCCATTGCTTCGAATGTGGCATTGTTCAGCAAAAAAAGAAAAAAAGAGAGACTTCTTCTTTCATGCCGAGAATGTGTGCAGCGGCATACAACATTTGTCATACGTGAAAGCGAATAATTTTGCTATTGGCTTTTCGCTCCATTTCTGTTCCTATAAGCAGGAGCGCGCATGCAGGTTCAGTGCTAGCACAATGCTGGCAGAACAGTTCGTCCATGCCAGTGTTGACTCAACTTGCTACGCGAGGCACTGATAGTTCTTGCTCCGACGCGCTGCCCTGGCAGTGTCAGGAACGTATATGCTATTATGAAGGCAAATTATTTTTGTGGGCTACTCTTAATGAATTGACACACGCTTATTTTTGTGCAATCTCAAAACTAAGAAAAGTGAAGACATTTGTTCCCTCGGCCTAAGAAAATGCAAATCCAAATTTCTGCAGGTAAAGTGACCAAAAAGGGATCACCTTGAACTATCTGTAGTAAGTGGGTGCTACAGTAACAGCTGTCAATTTATCACTGATGAACAAAATGAGGCAGATCATCAGATGGACAGCCTTTTAAAAGCAGGTTTACCCTATAGATCATGCATTCCATGGCCGGATCCATTCTTTGAAAGCTGAAGAGCAGCTTGACAAGGACTTGCCAATCAGATGTAACAGGAACAGACGCCACAAGACCTGAGGTTGCCATATTGCCACCAGCAGTAGTGGATACAGTGCTAAAAGGCAGGCACGGACAAGAAGAAGTGCGCGTGCTTCTCCGCCCGCTCGATAGCCAGCTCCCAGCACCGTGTTTTCCAGGAGCCGCTACCCTCAATAAACGTCACGTCGCCCGTTCTCTCACAAGGCACGTGACAATATGTGCACAAATTTAGCCACATATTTCAGATCGTGCCTGCTAGGTACAATGTCCCAGTTGTTTTTTTATGCCCGTCAAATTAGCCCAAATGTGTTCTCGTACCATGATACAAGGGTGTATGAAAAATCATGCCAACCATTTCGTGCACTGTGCTGTGGTCTATGAGATACCTCTCAGCTGTGGCAAGTTCTATGTGGGCTAAACGGGCCAATGCTTAAATGACTATCTGAGGGAGCATTCATTCAAACAATTTATTTGAAATAAACTGGGTGGTGCCACGTACGTTTCAAGGCCTGCTCACGTGAGCCGTGCTTTCGCACATTATGATCCTGGGCACAAGCAGCACCAAACCAGCACATGAGCTCATGAAGGCATACGTTATCAGAAAGATCCTGCACATGTTAGTAACCACTTCAATTACCTTATATTCCCCAGAGATGCACTTGTTTAAGGCCGATTTGTAGCATTAGAAGACAAACTAGCACTGTCACAACATTCATGTCTTGTGTGTGCACAAAATTTGCACCGTATGTTCCATCCTTTGAATCATTAAATCAGTTGGTAGTTTGCACTTTCGTGTGCATGCGTTCTTCCTATGTAAATATATTTTTGCACACAAGAACATTGTTTAGCAGACTTCACCAACTTGCCCAAGAGGAAGTCCTATCGAGTCTCAAAATTTTTCTTCACGGGCTTTCCTTTTCCGAGAGAAATTCTGTCACTGCACGGCACTCTGAACAAAGTTACGAGTGGTTGACAACTTTACTGATAAAGATGGGAGAAAAGAAAGGTTATAGAGGCAAAAATTGTCACATTGTCACTCAGATAGATGTCCTAATGCAATGCCTAAAACGTTTTTGTTAGACAAGAGGATCAGGGTAAGGCTCAAGACTTATCAGCATTTTATTGTACAGATCAAGGGAATAACCAAACAAGCCCTGTGAAGTGCAGCAAAGTGCAGGAAGATTCATACAATGGAAGCTTGCCATTTGCTTGAGAGTGACATGGGCCTGCAAACCTACACCGGTCATATTTGCATGCATATTACATCTACAACATAGTGCAGGTTCCTGCAATAAACCTACGTCGTGTTTGCATACAAGATGCGAGGTATATTTCTACAAGCATAGTACCTCGCATAGCACCAAAAGAAGTAATGCTAGATAGCAGCTTAACAAGCTAGCTGGAATAAATCTAAGAAAATTTCTTGGTCTTCAAGGCAGCTAAACTTTACAGCAAAATTGGGCCCGAGTAGAACTATCAGCGGCTGGGCCACGTTCCCCAACATTTGTCTTTATCGCTTACATTCGGGCTACTCAACATGTGCTTTTTGAACTGTGGCGGGACTTGCTCAAGCAAGTCGTGATTCGCTAGCAACCAAAATCCGAGATAAACAGGGAAACAGAACATGCAAGGCAAGCAACAGTAGAGGTAAACGCTACATCGAGTGCCATAAAGAAGTATGCAACAGCTCACTTACTCGCGCATTGTCTGCAACGTACAAGTAAGTCTCACGAAGAAGGAAACGAAATTGTTTCCCGATCGATGCCAACCTAAGCGGCAACGGCAGCAACAAGCGTTTAAAACGAGTTTAAACCTTTACACCATCAGACAAAAAAGTGCTGCCTAGCTGGGAGCACACATGCG
The DNA here is from genome assembly GCF_013339745.2 of Dermacentor silvarum. Taxonomy (NCBI): domain Eukaryota; kingdom Metazoa; phylum Arthropoda; class Arachnida; order Ixodida; family Ixodidae; genus Dermacentor; species Dermacentor silvarum. The sequence goes on from NC_051159.1 coordinate 20,406,716, forward strand.
CCTAATTCACAAGAGCAAATTCAACAAACAAGAGCAACAGTACTGAAAAACGGAATGCACAAGACCACGCGATACCAACCATAAACGCACTGCAAGGCGTAAAGAAACGAGCTGCTCCAGGGTTGCGCCCTTGTGTCACTCGTGATCGCAAGCTCGGACACGATCCAGCTCTTCCAACGCAACTAGATAGAAGAATATTCTAGCACACATTACACTAAGAAACCATAAAATTGAAGCAGCTCCAGCAACATGCACTGCATCGCGCGCAAAATTATAAACCGGAACGCGCCATACTTGTTTAAACAACGTCACGATCACGTGGCCACAAATCTGACGTCACTTCCGTGCGTGGCAACAGCGCTCTCCACTTGGACTTCGCTGGTGCCACGCGCGTGTCAGCAGCTATTGCCGAGCCATTAAAGGCTTTCGCCTTAAAATTCAGTGCCACAGTCGGAACGCCCACACCACCAGGCTTACTGGCACTTGTGCAGGTGCGCCTGATGGAGCGGACATTCCTATGCTGCAGTATCACTTCAAGCACAAAGTCACGCTCTTGTTCTGCTATGCTATTCGTGGTTGCATTGAAGGGTGACATAAGCGATTATTTGTAGCAAACTATTTGGGCTTCATATCATCCTTACAATGTCAGCAAATTATCTAAAGCGAATAGAAAAATGTGATGGAAAATTCCTTGCCTATGCTTTACTTTTAATGAGGGTGCGGAGAGGGGCGAGGGGCTTGGCTGGCGCCATAAGCAAGTGCAGCCAGCAGCTGTTGAAGAAGGCATTGGGTAGTCTCGTGTGAGCGGCGCTCCTGCTCGAGACGCTGCTGCTGTACTTCGCGTAAACTGCGCACCTCTTCAACCATCTGTTCTCTGAGCTGCCGCAGGCTGGCCATTTGCCATGGTGCTGTGCTGGCCATGGTGCTGTTTGCAAAAAAAGTAAAATTATTTTACTACAGAAACTTATAACAAGCATTTGCTATGTTGTTGTATTTGTCCGCATTCGCAGGCTTTGTAGTTACTGTAATAATGCTATTGGCGCTCTATATTGAGACACCAAAAATATATTCTGGACCAATAAAATTGTGCCGTCCCATTTCAATAACATGTCTTGCATGGCTGTACCTGCTTCCTTGAATTTGACGCGATTTCTTTCTTTTATACACATAAGGGCCTGCATATTGCCAGCTATTACATGATGTGAATGTGTACAAGAAATGGTCATTACATCACTACATGTAAATTGTATGTTTGTTTACTGATCGATACAAATAATACAGAGGTCATATGCACTTGAATACAATGAGCAGTAAAATACATACGAGTATGTGCCCTTACACATACTTGCTGGTTTTGCTGGAGCGGCTGCTGGTGGTAGCTTGCCTGATCTATTTCCCTCGCCTCGGCTGACTGCCCCTGCCGGACATACTCTGAAGTCGCCCTGCAGACGGCGTCCTCCAGCTCCTGCTGCGTCGCCTGTCTGCGGGGCGCCTGCGAAGCTGGCAGTCCATGGTAGCCAGGGCTGCTGGGGGATGGGGGAGGGGAGCGCACCTGCGTAGCCGGTGGGTCTTCACGCAAGACAAAGGCAAAGATTGCTCACTTACTGTTATCCAACCCACAAAACTAGCCGGATACTTAAATAAGTCATCATTGTAGCTACATAGCTACAACGATACACAAAACAGCCGCGTCCTTAGAGCAAAAAGATGCCACAGAAAGTTGCTGGTAACAGTAATCTATAAGAAGCACAAGGAATCTCTCGTAGCAGAATACCTTACAGCCAGTATCTATGACTTACGCTGAACGATACTGGCAACTAGATCTTGCCATTTCCTGGCTTGCATTTCTCCTCCATAAGTAAGTGCAATAACTTATTCTAGACACGAACGTGACAACACATGCTCAGTGGAATGCTTCATAACAAAACCATAAAGCAACTACAAAAAATGCTATTACGAAAGCTAGTTAACTGCCTTACGTGCAAGGCCACTCGGCCCAGCAACAGCAGCAGGGCTCGACATCACGAAGACGCTGGTTGCTGGCGTCTCCGTGAGGGAAGCGCTGGTCCCTGCTGCTTCCTCTGAGCCAACGGCGTTAGTTTGAAATAGTTTTGAAAGTTTATTTAACATAAGTAAACTATACAATTAGAAAGTACACACTTTTGGGACCCAACAAATTTGTTGCCCTGCTGTCAGAATAGTGTTTACACATTGTGAGCACTGTGTGCAATGCACATCATTTACACAAGTTACTGCTCACAGTACATAAACTATACTATTGCTCGCACAAAAAATTTTAAAAATGGATGACAACATTTTGCTTTCTGTTATCTGTTATGCGGATAATTTGTGAGCTAACACAAACAATACTTTTTACATCCAACTGTACGCACCTCGCTATCGCGAAGAACTGGGGGGCGGAGACAAGAACGGCGCCCGTGCTGCCGAGGACGTCGAGGACGCGGCCGTGAATTCCGCCCGCTTTACCACCTCCCGTAGCCCTGCTAACACGACAACAACAACGTGAAACGACGTTACTGTCAGGATTATTAGGGAGCTCACCTCTTCTCGCTCGCCGCCCTGGCAGTCTCTTTTTTCGCCTTGTGGTCCAGCTTGGTCCACGGGTTGCGCCGGCGACTAGGGGTTTTCATTGCTGGCCCCTGTTCATTTAAGAGTGCCGCTAACTCCTGCCAAAGCTCGTTTTTTCGAGCAGCAGTCATGCGTGCCGAGAGCTCTGTGAAAGCTCTTGCGAGGTATGGATGCTGCTCGATGAACTGCAGCAAGATAGCAGTCTGCTCAGTTGACACCCGCGGGCCTTTCGCCGACATTTTTGTTGCTTTCTAAATTTGGGGAACTTCAGCCTGGCCGCAACACAATAAGAAAGTTAGAGGCAAACATTTTGTCTAAGCTTAGCACCCGCATAAAATGCTCACTTCGATTTCATTACTTTATGTTTTATTTCTTTATACCGTTAACATAAAAACAGTTCAAGTCGCTACTCCCACTTACCGTTGTAGCAGATTCTTTTTTCGCAAAATCCCTAGATACTTTTTCGCTTGCAGAAAACCTAGGAACTTTACTTTCTCGGAGTGGAACCGTCAGTGCAAGGGCGCCTGACCGAGGAAGGGTTGCCGTCGCTGCGATCACTTTGACGAAGCTATTGTTCAGTCGTGGCGGTGCCTTGACAGTTCTCCATCCACTATGTTCCACATTCCTGTGAATAATTCTTGTTCACTCTTCCTAAAAAACGATTTACCTGAGTTAAGTCTCCTCACAATAAATAAAATTATCTGGTACAACCACAGCATCGTGATTTACCGCCTACTTAAGGACCCACAATTACACTATATCATTGGCAGGAATAGTCTTGCTAATCCTAACACTACCAGGCTCTCTTTACAAAATAACCTTTTACTTCCAAAATCACGCAGCAATTATGGCCAACTAACTGTTGGTTTTGCTAGTGTGAAAATGTGGAATAACTTACCTGCTCACGTGATACCCTTACCTATATTATTGTCCTACCTATGTTCACTGAGAGCTTATATTAAACTGCATCTCTTCTTTGGTGTATTTTTAGGTTGCTTATTATGTACATTTTTATGTTGTGATGTATTGCCATAGGTTTTATTGCTTTAACACTGTAGTAATTGTGTAAACCGTTATTTGTTCATAACCGCAATTGACGCATTTTTATTTACATTTCTTTCCCACATTTCTTTCCCCAAGAGCGATCTAGAGCCGTCCCCTTCCTTAAAATAAAGGCTTTATTCATTCATTCGTTTATATAATATTACGTATCTATGAACAAGAGGTCCCGCTGCAGTTTCTAACTGTGGGACCTCTTTCTGTATAACTTCTACTGCATATATGTACCACTAATGAAGCATTAAACTTGAACCTGAATCAAAGGTCATTCAATACATGCAGCGAAAACCACACAACAATGCAAGCACTACACAAGCAATAGTTACTCACCTCACTCTTGTATCTCACGTCTCCCGCTAGCAGCGTCTGAAATTCTTCTGAGACGAAAGTACACCGTCGTGGATCGCAATCACTTGCGGAACATTACGGACCAGCGTAAACGCTCGGTGATGTGACAGTCAGCTACTGACGGCATGGATTGGAGTCAGCTGCTAACGGCATGGATTGGATGTAGATTCGACAAATATGTGGCTACGGCTTCAAAAATAGGAGTACTTGCGTTTGATTTTCTTTATGCAAAGGTCGCTCTCACGTTGTAACGTTATAAAGCAAATTTGCTTTACGAAGAATGGACGTGCGCTTTTATTACGGCGAACCTGTTAAGGGCTCACCTTTCGATCGTCGCGTCCGGCAATAGAAAAAAAAAATTCATTGGCAGTATGCTGTATGTGCGAGTGAAAGCGTGCGAGGGCGAAGGACGCTCGCTTTCACGGTGATCGAAGGCACGGCGGAGAACAAAAGTTGTCGCAGTTTCACCCGAAAGGCGAAGCATCAATTGCGATAGCAACTTAGTAGAGAGCTATACGGAGTAAGGATAGTAGTTTTATCCGCTGTACAAACTTGGACATGCAGCAGCACCGGCAACACACAGCACTGTTGTCGACGCCGTCGGCGTTTTGCCCGCGTTCGCACAATATGCGTGCAGCGTTGGTGACTGCTGCCGGAGCCTCTGATATAAATAGGCACTTGGTGCCGCAGCTAAACGTCGCCTCCCTTCCCTGCCCCCCCCCCCGCGGCCTTTCGTGCGTCAGAAGAAGGCGCGTTTGCTCTACATATATGGTGATTGTAAAGGAGGAAAGAGACGCCTACTTCTGCAGCCCTTAAGGGAGCACGGCACAGAACGCGCGTTTGTTCTCCGCCGTGCGTTCACTCCCCGTGAAAGCGCGCGTCCCTCGCGCCCTTTCACTCGCACATACAGCGTTCGGCGGCGCGCGGCGACGATTTCATCTCCATTGACGTCATACGGAACCTCACGGCGACGGCGACGGCAACGGCGACGGCGACGCCGACGGCAGAAATCTGCTTTGGAGTGTCCATATAATTGCTATCGCAATAAAACGCGACTTATGTGCGAGTGAAAGCATGCGAGGGCGAGGGACGCGCGCTTTCACGGGGAGCGAACGCACGGCGGAAAGCAAACGCGAGTTCCCAGTGGAAGGGGAGTGGTGGGCGAGGAGGGCATCGAGGCACCCTAGACTGCGTGTGCGTGCCCGATTCCTTGGTAGTATAGGCCTCACCGTCTCCACAGCCAAGACCGAGGCCATGCTGATTCATCCACTGGCCTCATCTCGAGCTCTGACAAAGCAGCTCAGGATTGCTGGCCTTGCCCTACCTTGGAAGCAAATGTTCACTTACCTGTGGCTCGCCATTGACCACCGGCTCACGTGGATTCCTGCAGCCAAAGCCGCCACTACCAAGGTGCGCCGCGTGCAGGGAGCTGTCAGCAAGCTGCAGCAACATGGCCGTGGCTGCAACACAAAGTGGGCGCTGCGGCGGAACCAGGCCGCAGCAACGTCCGTGCTCTTGTATGCCCTGCCATCGGTCAACCTCACACCGGCCAGGAAAGAGCAGCTGGAGGGTCTGCACAGAGGTGCTATTAGGAGCATCCTAGGGCTCGAAAAGCAGTCACCGGTCGCTGCAACACTGGCAGAGGCTGGTGAATGGCCACTCTCGCTGAGGATGCTCGAATGCGCCCTGGGGCACATTGACTGCCTTCATCGTGCTCCAGATGGCGGAGACCTGCTGGCTAGACTCCGCAGCCAGCCGTACTCACGGATGGCAGGTCTCTGCCTGCTGTACGAGAGGTGATCACGGACCCCCCCCCCCCCCCCTGTGACAATCGCGCTGCCTCCACCACACCATCGACCAGCGGACGTCCACCTCTCTCTCAATGGAACGAATAAACGACAGACACCAGCTGCAGCACTGCAACAGGCTGCAGCCTGCAAACTCCGCGAGGATCTAGAAGGAAGTCTGCTGGTCTACACAGATGAATCAGTCCTGGCCAACGGATCGGCCGCTGTAGCCTGCACCATCACGGCTAGGGCGGTCAACAGACAATGTTGGATCCCCTTCGCCGCGAGCTCCACCGTGGCAGAACTAGCGGGGCTCCACCTAGCCGCCAATGTCCTGGCCGAGGACCCTCCTGGGCAACCAGTGGCTGTGCTGTGCGACTCGAAGCCAGCGCTCCAGAGCCTAATCAACCACCGCCGATCAGGGCTTACGGGGGCCCTGCTCAACTCGAAGTTCTCGGCATTGGTTGCGCGGGGGTCATCCATCTCATTTCACTGGCTGCCTTCCCATGTGGGAATAGCCGGTAATGAGGCAGCGGACACCCTCGCCAAAACCGCCCACCATCCTGAAGTGCCGCTCACACGAGCAGTCGCTTCCTCGGATTTTTCAAGGCGGCGCCTGAAAAAAAACCTGCTCACAACCGTCCACTCGGATGCCAGAGTGGCAAACGGCAACGGTCCCAGACCAGGAGGGAACGCGCAACGTTGCTTCGACTGCCCACGGGCTATGTCTGGACGGCGGCGCGGGTGCACGCCAAGGGGCGCTCCACCTCACCGGCCTGCGAACGTTGCGGCGACCCCGAGACCCTCGAGCACCTTCTCTGTGCTTGCCCAGCGCTGGCACAGGACCACTCAAGGGTCACCACTGCCTACACGCAACAAGGTCTACCTGCTGCGACAACCAGCGACCTCCTGTTCCCGTGGCCTCCCCACCTCTGAGCTCTCCATAGCCTTTTGGAGTTTGTAGAATTGAACGGGATCGCCGCCCATCGCTAAGCGCTCGCCCCCAGCAGGCCACCGCCTCCATCACCAGCCTCCTCCATGATCGGATGAGACTCTTGCTGCTTCTTCTTCTCTTCTCTTCCTTTCAACATCTTTATCTCCCTTTTCCCCTTTTCCTGACGCTGCGCCGTGCTCTCTATTGGGCAGCAGAAATAAGCGTCATTTTCTTCTTCAATAAAATCACCACCACTACTACTACTGCCCGCTCTCCCACTGCGGTCACGGAGGAAAATATTTTAGGAGTAGACACTCCCGTCAGCACGGGCGAGCGCGTGCGACCAGAGAACGTCACATTAGTATGCGCCGACGGGGGCGCATGAAGTGGCGGCGCCTGGCGGCACGTCATGCAAGCAACAGCGAAAAAAAAAAGCCCGGCGGGCAGCTCGCGCGCGTTCTCTTCGGCGGCACCCGTGTTGTTCACTATATATATATATATATATATATATATATATATATATATATATATATATATTTATACCCGCGTCTCCCGCTCAACGCAGATGCCATGCAGACGACACGGGCGTTCGGCGTTCGCTTCAGCGTGCACGCCGTAACGTTGTTTATGTCGGCCTTCAAGTCAAACAGCAACTGTTCTTGTCGGTGTCTGTTCAGGGGCCGTAATACTAACAGCGCTGATACGTGCAGTGTAGCCTTATTTGGAATTTGCTAGCCTAAGATGGGACGCAGGTGGGACGCGTGAGTGCCCTCAGTAGAACTTGTGAGGCGCGCGGCCGAACGGGAGCAACACACGTGACCGGTTGTCTTCGCAACCAAGACAGCGATAATTTATTTCTCGGCCGCCAGCATGATAGTAGATCCGCGGGCTTGTGACATTTTCTGGTCGCAGCAACTGGCGGAGTTTCCACTCCTAAAGGTTTCTTGCTCCGTGACTGCGACGCATGCGCGCAGCCCTGCCTAGGTAGCCTACATGCAACTACAGTGCCTAGAATATGCTTATGCATATTCTATGCACTGTAATGCAACGATGTTTTAAAACAGCGTTGCATGTGGCCTCTCTAGCCCTGCTGCGGCCTCTCTGGGCTCTCGCCCGCCTCTCCCCAAAGAGTGTCGACAACGATGTTTAGCCGTTCGTCACGTAGCCAGCGTTTTGACAGAGGTTGTGTGCGGTCACGCAAACAACGCACACAACTGTTGTCGACTGCGGCGGCGTTTTGCCCGCATTCGCACCGAACGCGCACGGCGTTGGCGACGTGTTTATGAAGAACGTGCCAGCCTTTGCCGTACACCCTATGGCGGCGTACCGTAGCGACCACAAGGCCATGGTCCTGTGGTCACTAAATAAATGCAAACCACTGGATCATATATATTTCTCATTCTTTAATAGTTCAAATAACCAATTACAACATCACATCTTACCCACAGTACACACATTGGTCTATAAGCCGTCTTCAAGACGTCTTGACAAGATGAGCAAGAAATCCTGAAAGCCATTTTAAACGTTTACAAGACGTCTTGGAGACGTATTGGGAAGATATTACAAACTTCTTCAAGACACCTTACCAAGATTTTGTCGGACGTCTTAAAACGTCTTGTAGCCGTCTAAAAAAATTAAATTATGGGGTTTTACGTGCCAAAACCAGTTCTGATTATGAGGCACGCCGTAGTGGGGGACTCCGGAAATTTGGACCACCTGGGGTTCTTTAACGTGCACCTAAATCTAAGTACACGGGTGTTTTCGCATTTCGCCCCCATCGAAATGCGGCCGCCGTGGCCGGGATTCGATCCCGCGACCTCGTGCTCAGCAGCCCAACACCATAGCCACTGAGCAACCACGGCGGGTTCTCTAAGGCCGTCTAATGCACCGCCAAACTAGGGATATCAGGCGTCTTACAAGACGTCTTGTAGACGTCTTAGAGAAGGCTAGAAGACGTCTTGCAACACATCTTGGGAACGTTTTGAAAACGGCTACAAAACGTACTGCTGGACGTTTTGACGTTGCGCTGCTGAGCACGAGATCACGGGATCGAATCCCGGCCGCGGCGGCCGCATCTCGATGGAGGCGAAAATGCAAAAACGCCGCTGTGCTTGCGTTGTAGTGCACGTTAAAGAACTCCAGGTGGTCAAGATTAATCGGGAGCCGTTCGCTACGGCGTGCCTCATAATCAGAAGTGGTTTTGGCACGTAAAACCCCCGAAAGAAGAAAAACACAACAGCGTACGTGGAACTGCGTAGATGGCCTGGCGATATTTCTTTAACCAGAGAAACCAACAAGGACACAAGATATGGGGCGTGCTGTAGCTGCGAAAATCCCGTCTGCGGCGGCCGCATTAGAATGGGGGCGAAATACAAAAGTTCCCGTGTGCTGCGCATTGGGTGCACGTTAGAGAGCCACAGGTGGTCAAAATTCATCCGAAGTCCCCTACTAAGGCATACCTCATAATCATATCGCGCTTCTGGCACGTAAAGCCCCACATTTTCATTAATATTAATTACGAGTTCACCTAAAGTTTCGTTTTCAGCCCGCGAGATTTAGCATATTCAGATCCATGATTGCGGTACGAACGCCGATGTGAATTAACTTAAGCCATCCACAACTTCTAAGTCAAATGGATAGCGCGAAAGAAAATTATGAGCAAAGCGGCGTGTTCCCGAGTCTGCATCCATGAGCAGGCGCCCACAAAGACCGCAATATTTTAGGAGTGCCAGCCCGCAATCAGTACCAAGCGTGAGTGACTGTAGCTCGACCGAATCCGCAGTACACCGTTACATCACCGTCACTACATGCAAATGAAAAGAATTAAACAGGTGGGTCACACGCAACCAGTACAATACGAGTTGAAATGTAACACGTTGCAAGCAAGCGCAGTAACATGTTACAGCAAGCGCGCGATTTTACGTGAGAACGATGGGGACCAAGATTCGAGGTGGGAATATTTTTTGAACGGCGCTACCGCGCCACCCAGGAATTGAGTAACAATAAACATGCCAAACAAATTATGTCGGCTACGCAAGTTTGCCTGATCGCGTTCGTGATCGCCAACAATGCAGGGATGGTGGGCCACTGGAACTGCAAGAAGCGTAGTTCTATATCGCAAAACGAGCGACACTAGTTGAAGCCCTACAGTTTCGGCATGCGTACAGCAGCTGTGATAAGCCTGTCATGAGTAATTAACTCTCCTTAACGTTTAAAAATTAAATTGTAGGGTTTTACACGCTTAAACCACGATTTGATTATGAGGCACGCCAAAGCTGGGGATTCCGGAATAATTTGGACCACCTGGAATTCCTTAGCGTGCACCTAAATCTAAGTACACGGGTGTTTTAGCATTTCGCCTACACAGGAACACTAACTGCCCCGAACGCATTCCACGGACCATGGATGACTGCAACATAATTAGGAATTAAATTTTTCAGTGTAGCACTATACCATGCACGTTATCAGGATCATCGAGAAAAACACGACAACGCGTCATGAAATAGTTATTCTGAATCTGGAAAAAGCAAGCATTATTTTATCTGTGATAAACATGCATAAACGTTTAATTTAACACCGCGGGAAGCACAGTATACCTTTCGGGCGCGTCGCGCAAACGTGACATGCCCATACAAAGGGCATTTTGGGGTAAGAATTCTCAGAAATAAGGCACTTTCGTGCCGTGCTCAATTTTTTTGTCGGTATCGATGAGGCAGGATCCGGTTTTCGAGTCAAAGAAGCGACGCCGCGTACTCCGAGGGTCAACAAGGGTCCTTGGTTAACGCATCGAAAACACAAAATGGAGAGCACGCTCTGCGAGTGTTCTAAATCGAAAACAAAGGCCCGAACCGCCTTACCCAAGCAACCGGCGCCGCTTCCCGCCGTGAAAGATGTGAAAGGGGGAAAGATTGGAAGGGCAGGTCGGGAGAGATAACGACAAAGCGAGGTTGAGCTCACGCAACCAACGAACGACCTCTCGCATGGCTTTCGGTCACGTGATAGTTGGAGGCGTCGAGAGAGAGTTGAACAGGCACTATGCCGCCAGGGCCGCCTGGCATGGCGGAAGGTAGAAAATTCCAATCTCATCCTCCTTCCATGTCTGCCAGTCGCGGCGCCGTTAGCCTTTCGTTAACACGGAGAAACTCCGGAAACGCGCTCGAGCAGAGCGCGCGCACTGAAATGCGCGATGCTTGCAGCGTTAGCTGCGGATACATAGGAATGGTGAAATCGACATTCTGGGCAATCGATACACCGATTTCGATGACGTTTTTTTACATTTAAAATAAAAAAATTTAAATCAATATATGCTGGACGCAGATGCTGATTTAATGTCGGCGCAGTCTTTCGAAAGAGTCTCGAAAAATGCGAAGTATCAAGTTAACAACTCTGCGACATAGCAATACTAAACGTCATCGCAATTTTGTAAACTACGCCTAATAACACATCCAAAGCAGACAAAATAGATTCAGTATACGCGTCTCTGAAAGATACCGCTAATTATTGAATGTGATTGTTTTTTTTTTTTGCAAAGCTCTTGTAAACGTTGTGGTAAGTGCACGTGGACTGCAAACTTATGTCTAAAGCAACTTTGCCCGCTTTAAGCGCTCCAGTCTAGGTATACATTTGCATAATATCCCCCCCCCCCCCACCATCCATCGGCTGTATATGGCTGTACTGAGCTGCTGACCAACCGTGCTCAGTACTGGTAACTGCAATATCGGTCTTCGTGCAGTCTTACAAGTTTGTTAAGTTCGCGCTTCTATTGTGAAAAATATTCCAATAAATATACAAATGAAGGTCATCGAAAACATATCAAATACGTCGCAAATACACGTTGCAATATTAAAATTTTTGTAAACGCTTACTATAATATGTGGTTCACTTCTAAAATCGCTCTGGTTGCAAACAATTGGGCAAACCGAACACGTCTAGATGAAATACATGATATGCGGCTCTTCCCATAATGTGCACATCATTATTTATAGCGCCAATTCTAGCTATAGCTTTTGAGCGTATATAGGTACTTAATTTGAAAGAGCGATGAAGTGATCGAGTCAGCTTCACAACTTAGGAGTACAGGACGGTGAAAAGCGTTATAAGGAATTGATGCACTTGCGGTACTATAGTTTTTTACTACTTGATTGAACAGCTGACAGCGGAATTGTGGTGCAGATTTCGGTAGGAGCGAAAAACTGCCAAATACCGCGTTGGCGTGGAGCTTGAACTAGCACCGTGCGAAAAACACCGATTGTGACAGCCTGAAGAAAACCGGTAGAAACCCGAGTTACTGCGCGCGATCTTCTGCCACAAAAATATATGATTGGAATCACCTATTCATCTATCTTAAACTAACGCTCACACTAAATTTGCGCCGCTACTTAGCGTAGGCAGACATTTTGCTGTTACCCGCCACGGTAGATAAGTGACTATAGCATCGCGCTGCTGAGCTCGAGATCGCGGGTACGATAGGAGCGAAACCCAACAACGATCGTGTACTTAGAATGATGAGTATCTTAAAGATCCCAGGTGGTCAAAATTCAGCCGGAGTCTCCACCTACGGTCTGCTTCATAGTTTAGGCACGCACAACTCTTGGATTTATTTTTGACTTTTTCTGTTTTCTCAATTAACGTGCTTAAAGGCCTTAGGTCTTGTTTGTATGCTTACTTCAATGTCGCACAATTTTTTACGTTTGCTTCATGTTTTTTTTTCTTCGTGAAATACGTATAGACGCTACGACTGGACATACAGCGCAACAGCACATGTGCAGCTAATGGAAATGACATTTTCCATCCTTACAGGATGGAAAATGACAGACCAAAGGAAATGCAGGGCATGTACATGTTTTTTAAGTGCAAGCTGTGTGGCCAGTATGGGTGCTAGATATCCAACAGCCGTATAAAGCAGCGGAAAGAACCTAAATGCATATTTTTTACCTATATCTGGATAAGGATCCGCACAGATATCTTCGAGACATTTCTACAAAACGTTTTCTAGTCGTCTTAGCAAGGTGATAGCCTAGAACAGCTTAACAAGACGCCTTCCAGGCGTCTTTCGCAAGACGTCCTCAAGACCTACATAGAAAGACGTTTTGTAGCCGTCTTGAATAGTTGTAGAGGTTCTAGTTCATTTTGGCTGGTCCAAGACGGCTAGAAAACGTGTTCTGTCCAGTGGGAATTATATTCATAATTGGAAATGCATAATTCCCACCATAGTATAGTTTCGCTGGTCTTCTATATTTTAAAATATTTTTTCACAAAAGAAATTTGCTATAAAGCCCTGGAAAAAGAGAACACGAAAGAAACATCCGCCCAACGGAGGGAGCCTTGATTGGACTATTCAAAAAAACGTCGTGCAAACGTACACACCATTTCCAAAAGCGGTGACGTCGCGCAAAAAGGCATTGTGACATAGAAAGTCATTTCTACAAAATGGCACCCCAGGGCGCCTACCCACTTTTGGACAAAACCGGAGCGGCCGAGGAGCAGAATCCATCTCGTCTTGGCAGGGCCCATTGATGGTGTCATGTTTTTGGTGGTTGTTGACGCCCTCTCAAACTAGGCGGAGGTGGAAATAATGACGTCGGCGCGCTCGTCTGTCGTGATCGAACGACTACGTAAGATGTTGGCAACTTACGCGCTGCCGCACTATATTGTGTCCGACAACGGTGCAGTACTTACAAGCCAAGAAAGCAGCTGTTCCTCAAGCTAAATGGCATTCAATACATGTATACTGCCCCTTACCACCCATCTAGTAATTCCAGAGCAGGACGCATGGTTCGCGAGTTGAAATGTGCACTTAAGAAGCAGAGCCGGGGAACGCTAGCGTGTAGTCTCTTGGTTTTTGTTCAAACATTCCACACCCCACTCGGAGACAGGCTGCAGAGCTCAGGTTTGGAAGGAACTTGAGGTTAAGCCTGGCAAGACTGCACTCCGACACGGTGCATGCGGAATGCATGCGGCAGTTACCACCACAAAGTTTTCAGTGTAGTGGCTCTGTTTATATAAGGAATTTTCGCCCAGGTCCAAATTAGTTGGCGGATCGTGTGCTGCGGCGCCGGGGTCACGTTATGTACGAGGTCCAGACGTCAGACGGAAACACACATCGACGCCATTGGGACCACGTACGAAAGGATTGTGACCCAACACCCGCGAAATCACCAGGTGGTGCGAGTGCCTCGTTTGCTCTACCCGAACCCTCAAATTTAGTGCCTACGCCTTCCCCAGCTGAACCACTGGTTTCGAGACGCTCTACCGTCAGCGACGACCAGTGCACCGTTATGGTTTCTGTTGTATCCGCGGTCGTGCCCTACCCGACTACGCCATGGGCGTCGGAGAAACACCGAAGTGAACCACACGAGCCCGTACCTCGAACAACTCTCTGATTTATTAGTCCGTGATATACTGGTACATGCGTCAGCTGACGTGATAGGGCGCGTGCCTAGCGCCATCTAGGTTATATAAACACAACTGCTGAATAGCACATTCCCCCCCACCCCACCCACAAAAGAGTTACTTAACAAATTAACAACTGGATATACTATAAGCACTCAATGTTTTGGATAGTCCTTAAACCACGTTGGCGGTCGTCTTTGCCTTGTCGAACGCCTCAGTTCCGGAACTTCCCCTTCATCAGGCGTCCGAACAGATGGCTGTTGAGGTGGATCATGGTTTTCCTCCTGTGGCTCGCCAAACGTTTTGTTAATGCTTCAGGTCAACAGCTTATTGCAACTGTAGGTGGTGTGATTGGTCGAGGACAGGGTACCAGCCCATCCCGATTCCAAGTGCGCCCATCATTAAGCTCGTGGGTGTCTTGGCCACATTTGTCAACAATGGTGAATGGGCTTGACTAGCTCAAAGCGCCCTAGGCACATGACCTGGCAACCTGATTCGAACAGATTGACCCGTTGTTAACGGAGAAAACTTCGCAGCTCATCGATGGTCAGTGTAGGACATACTTGCTTGTTGCTTTTGTGCTACACTGCTGCGGACGGCTTTCATCGCTGCGTGCTGGTCTTGTAAAAGCTGTTTAACGGGCCCTCCTACAATATCAAGTTTTGTTCTTGGATGACGGCCGTGAAGAAGGACGGAAGGGTTCACTCCTGTGGTGGCATACGGGGTGAAGCGGTAGACTCCGGGGTAGTCGGTGGTAGCTTCCTTCAAAGGCCGAAGTTCTCGTGTGCAGACTTGAACGTACTCTTTTAGCACCCAATTAAACCTTTCTATTTGACCGTTGGCTTGCGGATGGTAGACTTCCGAATAGACATGGGCGATGCTGCGTTCCTTAAGAAAACTGTCAAACTCACAGGGTGTAAATTGAGGACCGTGGTCACTCAGAATCTCGTCAGGATATCCCTCCCTGCTGAAGATGCTTCGCAGAAAGGAAATGACTGTTGCGGTAGTCACTTTCGCAGAGAAACAAACCTCTGGCCACTTGATGAAATAATCAATGGCCGTAATGGCAAAACGGCAATCCGCCGGCACATTGCAAAAAGGGCCCACGATATCGATTCTTAGCTTCTGCCATGGTGCCGATGGAAATTGAACTGGCTGCAGGGGTGGTGTCACCGGTTTCGCAGACTTGCCAACTGATTGGCATACCCCGCAAGATGCAATCAATCATTCTACCTGCTTGCACATAGCAGGCCACCAGTATTGCTCACGTAGTCGCTGCTTTGTCCTTGTTATCTCCGGATGGGACTCGTGGAGTGCGTCAAGGAGCCGTGCTACGAGGGATGAAGGTACGACGAATTTGTCTCCACGAAGCAGGAGGTCTCCAATGACTGAGAGCGCACTCCGCACCCGGTATAACGGAACTGCCTCGGAAGGCAACATATTCACTGCAGGCCGTCCCGACGTTGCCCACTTTATGACCTGTTGAAGCCGAGGGTCCTGCATTGTTTGAACGACAAACTCCGCATCAGTAACACAAGTTGAGATAGCACAAACACTCTCCTCTCTCTCTTCTTCGTCCACATGACCTGGGAGGGGCATTCTTGAAAGAGCATCAGCAACAATATTCCTGTAATCCTTCTGGAACATTTCCGGATCAAGGTCTTGTGGTGCTTGCGTAATGTGGTTACCTTGCCATGACCTACCGTTGATGTGCAGCCGCAGTGCTTCGATGGCGTCGATGCCGAGGATGTCAGTGGCGTCGTTGACGACGTAGAAAAGTATATCGGCAAGTCGACCCTGGAAGACGACTGGCGCTATCAAACACCCCTATTTGCTTATCCTGCGCCTAGAAAAATCGCGAAGTGCCGCTGATGTCGGCCTCATGGAAAAGCATTTCAACCTTGAATACGTGACGGTAGACAGAATCGAGACAGCAAAGCCCGTATCCACGAGTAAACGTATGGGTACAGCTTGCACGAGGACTTGGATGTGTATTCCTGCTTGGCTCGGCTGCACGAGAAGCAAGATGTTGAGGTCGTCGAATGTACTCGACTTCTCGGACCACGAGGGCCCGCTCGCCTGGCATGCCGCTCTTAGAGACACGCTGAAAATGTCCTCGTTTTCCGCATTTGCTGCACATGTTATTCTTCGCCTTGCAATTCTTGTAATTTGCAAGATGCTGCGAAGAACCGCAACGAAAACAAGACTTGTGCTGCTGCGGTAGCGGTAATAGGGATTTTGCACGGCATGGAATCTGACGTTTTTCCACCTTTTGAATTCTCGCAGCCGATGACTGCAGCTCAAGCAAGTATTTCGTAGCTTCCTCGATATTGTTCGCAATAGCCAGCGCACGTTCAAGAGTAGGCGTTTAAGAGAAGTAGGCGTTCCCGAAGAACATGGTTTCTCGTTTTCGCTGCAGGTTGGTCACGAATGAAATCGTCAACTTGCTCACTGAAGTCACAACTCAATGCCAGCACGCGCAACGCCGTGACGAGCGCTGCTGCGGTCTCCCCAGGCAGTTAGACGCGCTGTCCGAACCTATGCCGCTCAACAACGATGTTCGTTTTAGAAGTGATGTAAGCGTCCAACGTAGCCACTGTTGCATCGTACTATTCACTTGTGCCGTCTTTATCCTTTTCGTTTGCATGCGGTGTCGACGGTTTCTTCTCCGGCAATGCGTAGTACAAGTGTTGGCCTTCAGTACCCAAACAGAGCAGTAGCAAAGCTTTACGACGCGCAGGTGGGTGAGCGTCGCTCGCAGACGCCAGGAGATAATTCTTTAAACAGGCGGTGCCGCTGCGTCCAAGGAATGGCGGGCTTCCCGGGCGTCGGCAGGAACTCGGGCAGTTGATGTACAGTGCCTAGAATATACTCTAGGCACTGTAGGTGATGTAAGCTCATTGCTTCCGCTTTCGGTCACTTCAGCCCTCGTTGACGAAATGCACTGCACAGCCGGACGTGGCACAGTTGCAACTCTAATTGCGTCCGGGCAGGATCCGGTGTCCGCGGCTGCACAACGGCTCATCGGCAAAGCTTAAAAGCATTCTTGTAGCTCCCTACCATGCGTAGCAGGTCCGGGATGATTCATCCTCGTCGCCAACTGTTGTATC
This sequence comes from Dermacentor silvarum, assembly GCF_013339745.2. Taxonomy (NCBI): domain Eukaryota; kingdom Metazoa; phylum Arthropoda; class Arachnida; order Ixodida; family Ixodidae; genus Dermacentor; species Dermacentor silvarum. Next base: position 20,423,935 of record NC_051159.1, read on the forward strand.
CGCCGTCGTGCCCTGCCCGACTATGCCGCGGGCGTCGGAGAAACGCCGAAGTGAACCGCACTAGCCTGTACCTCGAACAACTCTCTGATTTATTAGTCCGTGATGACCATATATACATGTGCATGCGCCAGCTGACATGATAAGGCTAGGGAGCTGACATGCAACGCCGTTTTAGGGTGGTGACAACACCAAAATTTTAACCGCTATTTACCGCCAAATTTGGTGGGTAGCCATTTTGGTCCCCAGTCTTTCTGCCTTTTTCGTCACGCTCTGATGTACTCGTGTTGGCATGCGATCTATTAAATTTCATTAATTTGGTTTCGCGCCAATGCGCACAAGAAACCTGCATGCATCTTTAATATACTAGTTGCATTTTCGTTTTATTTGAAGACATCACACTTACTTTTCTATTGCATCTCGTGCGACACATGTAAAGCAACAAGTTATAAGGCACGATGGCGTGCTCGTGGTAGCATTATCTCACGCCATGAATGTGAACTGCATTAAGCATTGTCGTCGCCTTCTAGTTGTACATGATATATAAAGAGTGCTTTTCGAAGTGCCCTGTAATAAGTACTATCCTTACTAGGGAGCCCACATGCAACGCTGTTTTAGGGTGGTGACAACACAAAGTTTTTGACCGCTATTTGCCGCCAAATTTGGGTGGGTAGCCATTTTGGTCCCCCGTCTTTCTGCCTTTTTTGTCGCGCTCTGATGTACTCGTGTTGGCATGCGATCTATTAAATTTCATTAATTTGGTTTCGCGCCAATGCGCACAAGAAACTTGCATGCATCTTTAATATACTAGTTGCATTTTCGTTTTATTTGAAGACATCACACTTACTTTTCCATTGCATCTCGTGCGACACATGTAAAGCAACAAGTTATAAGGCGCGATGGCGTGCTCGTGGTAGCATTATCTCACGCCATGAATGTGAACTGCATTAAGCATTGTCGTCGCCTTCTAGTTGTACATGATATATAAAAAGTGCTTTTCGAAGTGCCCTGTAATAAATACTGTCCTTACTAGGGAGCCTACATGCAACGCTGTTTTAGGGTGGTGACAACACAAAGTTTTTGACCGCTATTTGCCGCCAAATTTGGGTGGGTAGCCATCTTGGTCCCCAGTCTTTCTGCCGTTTTTTGTCACGCTCTGGTGTACTCATGTTGACACGGGATCTATTCAATTTCTTTTTTTAATTTCGCGCCAATGCGCTCAAGAAACCTGCATACATCTTTATTATACTAGTTGCATTTTCCTTTTATTTTAACACATCACACTTACTTTTCTATTGCATCTCGTGCGACACATGTAAAGCAACAAGTTATAAGGCACGATGGCGTGCTCGTGGTAGCATTATCTCACGCCATTAATGTGAACTGCATTAAGCATTGTCGTCGCCTTCCAGTTGTACATGATATAAAAAGAGTGCTTTTCGAAGTGCGCGGTAATAAAGACTGTCCTTACTAGTCTGTTTAACTAAAGCGTCGACGTGCCGTGGACGGCACTCAGACTCGCCATCTGTTTGTGGCTGCTGAGGCCAAAGTTTATTAAAAGAAGTTAATTAATTTCACGTCACCAAGGGTTCCGGGAAATGTGGTCTGTCGGCTGGTCTTTCGCCATTTTGTGCCCCAGATTTAACCCCCCAAATTAGCTGGCGGCGGCATGTGCCCTTACTAAGGCTGTCACCACCCTAAAACGGCGTTGCATGTAGGCTCCCTAGGAGCCGGCGCTTTGGACACTCTCCCATATTCTAGGTCACTCTACTCAAGGTGGCCGATACGATAACGGCGCATGCTTCACTGCTTCGCTGGCACGTCATCGCTCGACATCACTAATGCGATGTCACATTCCTCCCCACTAGTCATGAAAATTGTGGTATTCAGCAGTTGTGTTTATATAATCTAGATGGCGCTAGGCACGCACCTTGTCTAGGGTGCCTACATGCAACGCCGTTTTAGGGTGGTGACAGCCTTTGTAAGGGTACTTGCCGCCGCCAGCTAAATTGGCGGGGTAATTGTGGGGACAAAAATGGCGAAAGATCAGCCGACAGACCACACTTCCCGCAACCCTTGGTGATGTGAAATTAATTAACTTCTTTTAATAAACTTTCGCCTCAGCAGCCAGAGACAAACGGTGCGTCTGAGCGCCGTACACGCACGTCTACGTTTTAGTTACACAGATTAGTAAGGACAGTCTTTATAACAGCCAATGCCTCCTAAAAAATATCACCGCATATCCACGGGGTGAATGATGATGAGTGGGCGAAGATCCGGAGGGAATCATCGGTAAACCGCGAATCTTTCGTGTAATTCGCCCAGTCTCGCCGCACTAAATCGAACGATTGACTTCCACCAATGACACGCGCCATATGTAACGTCATTCCTATTTTATAACAGCGCCCTTCATTATAATTGCACCATCTCCCGCTTAAGGGGACGCTAGCACAAACGCGTTAGAAACGTGCAGAGTATACTCTCTGGTAAGGGGGAGAGGCCAGAGCGTCTTACGCAGCCGTTTACACATGCCGGAACGTGCACCGCGTTTGCCGACGCCATCACATGACTGCTGAGAGAGTATAACCCCCGTATTCATAAACGCTCCTCGACTTGACTTGCCACCGCCTTCAACGCGTTTCGAACGCGCTGCCCAAGGCGGTGGCAAGTCAAGTTCAAGTCGAGGAGCGTTTATGAATACGGGGGTAAGGCGGAGAGGCCACAGCGTCTTACACCAGCTTCTTACACGGGCCGTAACGCGCTAGCACAAACGCGTTAGAAACGCGCAGTCTTTCGTTAATGTTGGGTATTTATTGTCATCGTGGTGCGTGTGTCCATGTGCGCTTCCAGTGTGTCCAGTGGCGTTCGGCGTTCGCAGCGTTCGGACGTGTCATCATCTGCTCCCTTGTAGGGGAGGTTTCAGCGGCCCGTGTGGGCCGCGGTATCAGGTGTACTGAAAAGCCGGCTGAAGATTACCAGGTTGTTCTGCCTCATCTGCCCACAGGTGCGTCTGTTTTAAACACGGTGTTTTTGCATGGTGATGTAAAAGCCACGCCATATCGAGTCGAGCATGTCCGAGACAGCCTTGCGCGTCTCTCACTGCTGCCGGAAGTGGTTGCCCTCGGGGCATACCAAATGAATCACCTGTGGGCAGTGACGTTTAAGGATGAGGAAGGCAAGAAGAAGATATTAGCGGCAGATGCGTTCAACGTTAAAGATCACCGCTGCATGGTCATCGACCCACGCGATCAAGGTGTCCGACTGAAGCTTTACTGGCTGCTTCATGGCGTACCAGACGATGACGTGCGAGTGGCTTTGGCGCCGTTTGGAAAAGTTACGGAAATCAGCAGAGACAAGTGGAAGGTCAGGGGATGCATCGACAAAGGATCAACAACCCGCTCGGTGACGCTGAAATTAAAGGTGGGCGTTACAGTGGATGACCTTCCTCACCAGCTGCGTGTTGCCGAAGACATGGCGCTCGTCTTCGTTCCTGGCAGAGCGCCGCTCTGCCTCCGTTGCCGTGGCACCGGACACATCCGACGAGAGTGCCGCGTTCCACGATGTGGGATCTGTCGGCGCTTCGGCCACGATGACTCCCAGTGCGTGCGTTCTTATGCCAGCGTTACAGGCCCACTCCGTAGCGACGTTGTGTCAGAACACCTGATGGACGCCGCAGACGCTGAAGAAGCTAGCAGGGAATACAACGACGGCGCGAAGACTGCTGCAACGCCCCCTGAAGCTTCTTCAGGAGTTGTTCAGGAAGCGAATGGTGGGGCAGAGCCCTCGGCTGCAGCATCGGAAACGATGCCAGAGACTACAACAGATGACGCAGAAACGAAGGCCGCAAACACGTCATTGTCAGTAGCGCAAGACGCCGACCAGGAGGTAACGGACGCCGAGATGCTCACGACCGGAAGCGTCGCTGCAAAGCGGCCTTACAAAGACTCCGACAACACAGGGAAAGCGAGTGCGTCAGGCACCGGCGAGCCTCCAACGAAGGCGTCGACTGGGCGGCGGTCTTCGGTTCAACCGAAGCCAAAGTTGCCGCCTGACCGTAGGGTGAACCCTACAACGCCTCCGCACTAGCGGAGGTGACGTTCCAGAGGCCTTCAACGAGGACCCCAAGAAACCCCCTGTTGCGATGTGAGTAGGACGCCTGGCCAAGGAACCTCCATGAAATGGCGACTAACTTTAAATCTAGCCTTCGCGTTGCGACATTGAATGTGAGAGGACTGTGTTCGCGCCGGAGGCAATGTCAGATTAGTCGCACTCTTTTGGAAAATGACGTTGACCTTCTGGCTGTACAAGAAACAAAAATTGAAAGTGAGGAGCAAACAGAACAAATGGTTCAAATTTTTCGCTCTAGATACAATATATGTGTTTGCCATGCTGTTGGACGGTCAGGAGGCTGCGTCATTTTTATTCGCAATAGCATCGCAGTTGTTGAAAAAGTGTCCGCCTGCGATAGTGGGAGACTGGTTGCATGTGATTTTGTTTTTTCTGGAATACAGTGGCGTGCTGTGTGCATTTACGCACCAAACAAAATGCATTGACGTGAAATTTTTTTCAGGTATGCTGAAGGGTTTTTGAAAACAGAACGAAATATTGTGGTTCTAGGGGACTTTAATTGCGTCTGTAGAGCTGAGGGCAAAACAACGGGTCTCAATGTGCGCGATAGAAGCGCTGAGCTTTTGAGTGCAATAGTGATTGAGAGAGAGCTTGAGGACATTGGTTATGTCATGAGACGAGATGGCCAAGCACGATATACACATTTTCAAGGTGACTCCCATGCGAGGCTAGATAGAATATACATACCGGCGAAGTTTGTACCACTATGCTCCTCTTATGAAACACAACACCTTAGTTTTAGTGACCATTGTTTGGTCACGGTTACCATTGGCGAAAAACGAAAGGTTGTGAAGTTTAACTAGTTCCTATGGAAGTTTAATGAGAAACTGCTACAAGATGAAGTCTTTGTCACAAGAGCCAAAGCATGTATTTCAAATGCCCTGCCTACTGAAACTAACAGCTTCATAGCAGTGTGGGAACAGGTTAAATGTGATATTAAAATTGCTGCATTTGATAGAGCGTGTGTATTACGTCACAAGGAAAGGCAACAAGAGAAACAGTTACGCAGTGAGCTGGAGTATATGTTAGGCGTAGAAAATGAAGTGCCTGGAGCGTTTAAAAAAGAAATAAAAGAGGTGAAAGCAAAGCTCGAGTTTATCGATGAAAAGTACCGCGGCGCAATGATAAGGGCGCGTACTGAAAGATTAGAGAGTATTAGCTTGTCCGGTAATCGCTTAAACGCGGGCGGTCCGGGCGTTGGGGCGTTTTGCCGGAACCGTAAACGTGAGCGGCCTGTATGGTGCTACCACCTGGTGGTGGAAAAATCAAACAGACAAAAAACAGCTAATATTGCAGTAACCAAGTGTATTCTACTTCGCTGCTAGTGTAAATTTTCGGCAGTGACGTAATCGTGTTGCTGCAGAAAATTTACACCAGCAGCGTAGTAGAAACCACTTGGTTACTGCAATATTAGCTGTTTTTGTCTGTTTGAGCTCTGCGCCACCAGGAGGCAGCACCATACAGGCCGCTCACGTTTACGGTTCCGCTAACACGCCCCAACGCCCGGACCGCCCGCGTTTACCCGATTACCGGACAAGCTAAACGTCTCTATTGTGGCTGGGCGAAACGCCCACTAAGCGTGTGCTTAGTGAAGAAATGAAGCATGCAGAAAATAAACGATAAATGAAATTCGATATCGTAACAAAATTACCCAAGAAAGCAAAGAGATAACACTTGCATTCGTTGAATTTTACACAGAGCTTCTTGGCCAAAAAATTGATGAGCCCAAGCGCTTCCGAGTTGACTTTCTGTCCCTTATGCCAAGATTACAAGACACGGTTAGAGAGTCATTGGAATCTGAAATTACCGTGGGAGAAATTGAAGCGGCCATAGATGAATTAAGTAACGGCAAGTCACCCGGGCCGGATGGATTGGGTGCAGCCATATACAAGTTTCTTAAGACAGAAATGGCAATGGCTTTACATCGAGTGATCACTGAATGTTATGAAAAAAAGCAAGCACCCCTCTCTTTTAGGACAGCGCATGTAGTACTCATCCCCAAAACTGATGACCCTGCAAAGTTACTTTCAGTTGAGTCTTACCGTCCCATCAGTTTGATCAATACAGATTACAAAATATACATGAAGGTGTTAGCTAGACGGCTCCAAAGTGTTATTCAGCCCCTTGTTGGCCCGCATCAAACGTGTGGTATTAAAGGTAGAACAATTTTTACAAACATACACATAGCTAGAAGTATTCTGGAATGTTGTGACGCAATGCATGACCGCGTGACCATGATTCAGTTAGACTTACATAAAGCGTTCGATAAAATTGTACATGAAGTTTTGTTTTTACTGCTGGAGCATGTAAATGTTGGATCTGTGATTACTGAAGGTGTGAAAATGGTCTATCATGATTGTACAGCCAAATTAGTGATTAACAAAGAATTAAGTGATTCAATTCCTGTGCGGTCAAGCGTGAAACAAGGATGTCCTTTCTCTCCCCTTCTTTTTGCGATTTACCTGGAACCCTTTTGTTTAGGTTTACTTGCAACACCGCGTATTCGAGGCTATACATTTTTGAGCAGTGAAATTAGGGTGCTAGCGTGTGCGGACGCCATAGCTGTGTTTTGTACTGATGTCTATACGCTTGCTCAAGGCAAGGTTTTCATATGAATACTTGTCTGACGTTACGAAAAAGCGTTTGTATTGTGATATTCTTGATGTATTCTTACCAACACCTGTCTATCGAGCTGTCTACAAGCTAGGTCCTGAACGCGATGTGTTAAAGCGTGTTAAAAAATGCCGATCAGGCACTCAGTTAAAACATTCTTTTTTCAAATACATACCGACACTCTCCCTGTCAAGCCATGGTTACAAAGTAAAGGTCTGTTTGTACCTTGGTCAGTAAATTGTTTAATCTGCAGGAAACCGGAAACAATAGAACATATTTTTCTAGACTGCGATGATGCCGTATTCCTGTGGGATGTCTTGCAAAGAACTCTTAAAAAAGAATTGTCATTAAGCTCTTTTGGACTCCGGTTTCTTCCATGTGCGGATACAGGGGAAGTGCCGAGTGATATGCTAATGTTGCTTTGTATGCATAGCGTAGGATGGATGTTAGGCATGCTCATATACAAATTCACTCAGCAAGACACTATTTTGTTGAGAGTGTTATCTACACCCGAGACCACGGAGCAAGAAACCTTTAGGAGTGGAAACTCCGCCAGTTGCGGCGACCAGATAATGTCACAAGCCCGCGGAGCCACTATCATGCTGGCGGCACCTGGCGGCCGAGAAAGAAATTACCGCCGTCTTGGTTGCCAAGGCAACCGGTCACGTGTGTTTCTCTCGTTCGCGGCCGCGCGCGTTGCTCCCGTTCGGCCGCGCGCCTCACAACTTCTACTGAGGGCACTCACGCATCCCACCTGCATGCCATCTTAGGCTAGCAATTTCCGAACAAGGGTACACTGCACGTATCAGCGCTATTAGTATTACGGCCCTCGAACAGACATCGACAAGAACAGTTACTGTTTGACTTAAAGGCCCACAAAAACAACGCTACGGCGTGCACGCTGAAGCGAACGCCGAACGCCTGTGTCGTCTACTTTGAGCGCGGGAGACACGGGCGCCGCCGAAGAGAACGCGCCCGAGCGGCACCACCGATCCGCAGGGCTGCTGCTTGCATGACGTGCCGCAAGGCGCCGCCACTGCATGCGCCCCCGTCGGCGCATAATAATGTGACGTTATCTGGTCGCACGCGAGCGCCCGCGCTGACGGGAGTTTCTACTCCTAAATAATCTTCCTCCGTGCCCGAGACTTGTTCAGAGCCCAATGTGAACCCCCAGAATGGCTACCTGTATTGGATCAATTGGCTTCTGTGAAACATTTTTAAGCCACATACACCGACCGAGTTGTAGCTGGTGTATTTAGAATATGTACATGGGGGTGTATCTGATAATATTTGTTTGTGTTTGTGAAATGGCAATAGATAGTTTAAAAAAATTTTCGTGGCGTAGTGGTTAGCGCCGCGCGTTCGGAAGCGAGGGGTCCCTGGTTCGATTCCGCGGTACGGACACAACTTTCTGAATTTTTTTTTTCATAAATGTAGACGTGGCTAACTACTACTACTACATACTGCAGAGGAGGGACAGACCCACACCCTAAGGAGCTTCGCCCCTAAAAACTATGCCTGGGACGTGAGCCGGAGACGCGGCGCCCAACCCTTTCCGTTTTCCTCCTCTCCCCATAGTAGAACCCCTAGAGCCTCTCGCGGCGAACGCTTGCAACACACCTGCGGCGGCGGCGGCGGCGCGTCGCCGTGCCATGGTAACGCGAGCAGACGACGCACGCCCGCCCTTGCCTACCGTGACCTTTGCTTCACCAGACGACATTCATGCTACACATTGTCGCGTTGAAGTGACGGTCTTTGTCAGTAGGTAAAGAGAGAAGGTGACTTGGTAAAGCAGTAGCTTTATTTGGACGAACTTGTGCCCATAAGCGAGCTTCTGGCGAAACTATTCGGCAGCCGCAAACACAGCATGCGCGGTTGACCATCGGCAGAAAGAATGCCAGCGTTCTTCAAACGCATCTCCAACGCGCTAGCCACGCGACGCTGTACACGAGTTAAAGACGAGTTAAATTTTGAGCGTAGCTCTCTTCGCCACGCATTTTTTTTTTTTACCACGAACTAATCATGACAAAATTTTAACTCTTCTTCGAAAATCCGCCAAGTGACTGTCATGCTCAAAACTTCAAAACTCGTTACACGGCATTGTCGAAAGACGGCCGAACGCTTATAAAAAAAGCTAGGACTTGGACTCGGCCGGCATCTTCTGCCGGACGGCCCAGAGCTGGTCTTCCTTCGAAGAAAAATTTTGTCACGCAGCAGGTGCGCGCTCTACGCCATACCTCCAATGCACGCCACGAGCGTGCAAGCACCCGCCTGCACAACGCGTAGCTATAGCCAGCTGCGCCGACACAGCGTTGCCGACAGCGTCACTCCGGCAGTACAGTTGCTAGCGCCAACCCTCGGCGCCCGCTCGCAACGCGCGGCAGCGTACCTCCAATGCCAAAGCAAGTGACGTCCCAGGCATAGTTTTTTTTAGGAGACATTGTTACAGCACACTTCGAAAAGCACCTTTTATATATTATGTACAACTGGAAGGCAACGACAATGCTTAATGCAGTTCACATTCTTGGCGTGAGATAATACTACCACGAGCACGAACTTCTTGCTTTATATGTGTCACACGACATGCAATAGAAAAGTAAGTTTGCTGTGTTCATATTGCTACATGCATATTACGTGTTTGGTCTGGACGATGCGCGCGGGCGCCTAGACGAAGAAGACGAACTGCTCTGGGCTCTCGAGCTATCGGCTGATCTGGCCAGCGCTGCAGCTATCTTTTGTAAATATACTTGTAAATAGTCTCCTGTACTTAATTCTTCGTTCGCGTAACAATACAAAAGGAAAAGGCAACTAGTATGTTAAAGATGTATGCAGGTTTCTTGTGCACACTGACGGAAAACTAAATTAAAGGAATTTAATAGATCACGTGCCAACATGAGTACATCAGAGCGTGACAAAAAAAGGCAGAAAGACTGGGGACAAAAATGGCTTCCCACCAAATTTGGCGGTAAATAGCAGTCAAAATTTTAGTGTTGTCACCACCCTAAAACGGCGTTGCATGTAGGCACCCCAGCCTTATCTAGGGAGCCTACATGCAACGCCGTTTTAGGGTGGTGACAGCCTTTATAAGGGTACTTGCCGCCGCCAGCTAAATTGGCGGGTTAACTGTGGGGATAAAAATGGCGAAAGATCAGCCGACAGACCACACTTCCCGCAACCCTTGGTGACGTGAGATTAATTAACTTGTTTTAATAAACTTTGGCCTCAGCAGCCAGAGACAAACGGCGCGTCTGAGCGCCGTACATGGCACGTTTACGTTTTAGTTAAACGGATTAGTAAGGGCAGTATTTATTACAGCACACTTCGAAAAGTACCCTTTATATATTATGTACAACTGGAAGGCAACGACAATGATTAATGCAGTTCACATTCTTGGCGTGAGATAATCCTACCACTAGCACGCCATCGTGCCTTATAACTTCTTGCTTTATATGTGTCACACGACATGCAATAGAAAAGTAAGTTTGATGTATTCAAATAAAAGGAAAAGGCAACTAGTATATGAAAGATGTATGCAGGTTTCTTGTGCGCACTGGCGAAAAACTAAATTAAAGAAATTTAAAAGATCACGTGCCAACATGAGTACATCAGAGCGTGACAAAAAAAAAAAAAACACCGCATATCCACGGGGTGAATGATAATGAGTGGGCGAAGCTCCGGAGGGAATCATCGGTAAACCGTGAATCTTTCGTGTAATTCGCCCAGTCTCGCCGCACTAAATCGAACGATTGACTTCCACCAATGACACGCGCCATATGTAACGTCATTCCTATTTTATAACAGCGCCCTTCATTATAATTGCACCATCTCCCGCTTAAGGGGACGCTAGCACAAACGCGTTAGAAACGTGCAGAGTATACTCTCTGGTAAGGGGGAGAGGCCAGAGCGTCTTACGCAGCCGTTTACACATGCCGGAACGTGCACCGCGTTTGCCGACGCCATCACATGACTGCTGAGAGAGTATAACCCCCGTATTCATAAACGCTCCTCGACTTGACTTGCCACCGCCTTCAACGCGTTTCGAACGCGCTGCCCAAGGCGGTGGCAAGTCAAGTTCCAGTCGAGGAGCGTTTATGAATACGGGGGTAAGGCGGAGAGGCCACAGCGTCTTACACCAGCTTCTTACACGGGCCGTAACGCGCTAGCACAAACGCGTTAGAAACGCGCAGTCTTTTGTTAATGTTGGTTATTTATTGTCATCGTGGTGCGTGTGTCCATGTGCGCTTCGTGGCGTAGTGGTTAGCGCCGCGCGTTCGGAAGCGAGGGGTCCCTGGTTCGATTCCGCGCTATGGACACATCTTTCGGAATTTTCTTTCTTTCATAAAAGGAGACGTGGCTACCTACTACGACGATGACGACTACTACTACTGCATACTACAGAGGAGGGACAGACTCACACCCTAAGGAGCTTCGCCCCTAAAAGGCAGAAAGACTGGGGAAAAAATGGCTTCCCACCAAATTTGGCGGTAAATAGCAGTCGAAATTTTGGTGTTGTCACCACCCTAAAACGGCGCTTGCATGTAGGCTCCCTAGCTTTATCTAGGGAGCCTACATGCAAGCGCTGTTTTAAAAGAGCGTTGCATGTAGGTTCCCTACCGGCTCCGGCGAGGGCCTTTTTCTCTGAACTGCCGCCCGCTGCTGCTCCGGACCCGTGGGCTTTTCGCGCTCGCGAAGCGCGCGGGAAGCGAGGGTCGTCTGCTACGCGCTGTAGTTTTTTGCGTTCGTTTTTCACGCAAAGCACTTAAACTCTATTTAACTTTAACAGTGTGGTGCTGCATAGAGCTTACCCATCTTTGAGCGTTTCTTTGTGCTTGGGCAGCAAGATAATGCAGAAACTAGCGTATCAAACTCATCAGCGCAGCCTAGCTCCGGTGCTAGAGTTCGGGAACGGTATTATGGTAACTGTGGGTGCGTAGAAACGCGCTAAATGAGCCCGCGCAAGGAAAGAACGTAAAAAAAGAAACGCTATTCGCATGGGTACGCGGGCAATAGCACCATGCTTGCAAGAATAAGAGTAACGAAAAAGGAAAATTACTCGCGCAGTCAAGTGAAATACTTTCGTGCGTGCAGTGACCGCTTCGCTCACCATTACGCGCTTTTCGCTCACGGTCAGTAGTGGTTTACAGCTTTATGCATATGTATTTCTTCGAATATTTTTTAGCCACGACAATATTTTATTATGAGCAGAAAATAGTGAGCAGGTGTAAGGGAAGCAAGAGAAAAAGCAAAGACGGCCCTAACGCCGCATTATTGTTGGCTTATTTCGCTTCAAAGATTGCGTACAATTACACGAACAATTCTTGCTGTACGCTATCTCTTCAATAAAAACTTCGCGCATGATGTAACTTAAGGTTCACCGTGAGCGAAGCTTTTTAAAATTCAGACAATCGAACGAAAAGCTATTCTATCCGCCCAGTATAGCTAAACAAATATATATATTTTTTCTACATTGAAATGAATTGATAGCTACTACTGGCTTAGCCATTTACTAATTTGTTATGCAAACGTTATTACTGTAATAGCCTTGTTTTAATAATCCGTGAATCCTCTCTGAAATTACCAACATGTAACTTCTCATTACACCATAGTTATTTGCGTAACGTGCGATTTTTTACGTAAACTAACAAGCATTCATGGCGCGTGACGATGTTTGTGCTTGCATTATATTGAGTGGAAAATTGTCTTGAAAATTACTGTCTTTGATGCACTACAAATATCGCTATTGATTCTACATATCCCTAAAATAGTTACCTTCAATAACAGCCAAAAAAATAAAAATTTATGTTCTGGTGATTCGTTGCCTCTTTCATTACACAACTAAAAGTACGTAGTTATTGATCAGTAAGTATATTTGCTGTGTACGAACCAACGAGCATACGCAATAAATATTCCTAAAGCTACTTTCATGTTAAAATTCGCTTAGTGTTTGCGCTCTTGCAAACACAAGAAGGCGAAATACGAGTTGCACATACGCAATTCATCATGCTCGTTTTCTGACGCTTGCTCGTAATTATGACATGAGGCATACGTATACAATGTTGCACTGTTAGCGTTTCATTTATTTTGGCTTGTCTTGTTTTTTGCCGTGTATATTTCTCGCGTACCCTTTACCTATACACGCCGTGCTATAGTTTAGTATCTTTGTTAGGTTGTACTGCTAAGCTCGAGGACGCGGTTTCGATTCCCGGCCACAGCGGCTTACATTTAGATGGAGGCGAAATGCATAAAACACCCGTGTACATAGATTTAGGTGCACGTTCAAGAACCACAGGTCGTCGAAATTAACGGAGCCCTCCACAGCGGCGTCTCTCATAGCCATATTGTGATTTTTAGGTGCAAAACCCCAGAAGTTATTATTACTATGCTCTCATCATTACTATGCTCTCTTATCATTACCTGTGCTCTCAGTTCTTCATAATATATGGGTAAGTTCGACATGTTGAGATCAAGATTTGCATTCAACACGTTTTTATCGTCACACCCACAGCCTCAGAGGGATTTCTGGCCGTCGTCATATGACCACACGTCATATTGTTGTCGTTAATCGTGACTTGAGTGCAAGTATGTCAAGTTACTAATGCCATGACCCATCAGTCATCTTAGTCACACATTTGTGCCTTTCCACACTATACTTTGGTACACTCTTAGGGCTCGTTCACACAGCCGTCAAACGCTCCATCGCGTCACCGTCACGGCACCGTTTTTCGTCAGGGGAGAGGGTTTCCGAGTCGTTTTCTCCTCCAAAACGGGTTGACGGCGACGCAGAGTAGTGCTTTACGTTTCCGTCGCCGGCACGGGGACGTAGCCCCGCCCCTAGAAAACGGACCAATCACAAATTGGGAAGCCGGCCTCTAAATATGGCGATTTTACAAAGCAAAAGCTGGCAACAGGGGTGCTGCCCAAAAATTGGCTGCGCAAAAGTCCCTGTCTTATCCGAATCCACAACTGTGTTCACCAGCCGCGTTTGACACGTCTGGCACGCCGTGTTGTTGAGCGAGCTTGTGCGGTGCCACTATGTCGGACAACGAGAACCGCGAGGGACGTTTTAATGCTGAACTGCTAATCGAACTCGTGAGACCTCACAGGTTCCTGTACGATAACAGGGAAGCCTGCTTCAAAGATGTGCAGATGAAAGAAAATAGGTGGGCCTTGATTGGGAAAGAACTCGGCATTTCAGGTGAGTGATTCATTAAGCTACCAGTTCGGAATAAACCGCTAACAAGTTAAGAAATTACGAATTATTGTTTGATTTTATCGCGCTGTGGAGCTCATGTTGCATCGATTGTTGCATAACGATCTGTCATCCATGTGCTTCCAAGTTTTGTTATTATCACACATGGAACAAGTTTGGTGTCTTCGTCAGCGGTGATTTACTGAATTGTTTTGGCTCAAGCCACCACAATGCTTATTATTTGTACTGTTTCATTTAGGAGAACTTGCTGCCAAAAAATTCCAGCACCTGAAAGATCGGTGGAGAAGATTAAAAAAGATTTACGATGGCGCCAAAAAGTCAGGAGCAGGGGCATCGGACATCCCCAAGGTTACTTGGCGCTTTTTTGCTGTCATGGACAGCCTCATGGCCAAGGAGCGCCTCGGGACGTCAGTAAATCGTGCATTCCAACGACCTGTCTGTAGCTCGCGTATAGCCAACTTACGCTTTACAGTTCTCGACAGGCATGCTTTTAGTATAAATGCAACTCTAAGTTTGTGGTTGTGCGATAACAAAGTTACTGGCGCTGTTATTTTTGCAGGGTCATTTAAAATTTGGACCTTGAGCAGATAGTGCTGACATGTAAGTAATGGTTACGTTATGCTGTAAATTATATGTTCTGATGTTTCATTCTGTTTGCTTGCAAAAGAATGCTAAACAGCTAACAGAAATGTACTCGCAATTTCAGGAGTGTTCCATCATGAGTCAATGACACTGCAATTGCTGAATGCACTGCCAGGTATTGTTTATTATTGTTCATTGATTGCTTTTGCATTGGGGGAAAGATTGAAATATGAGAAACGAAATATGAAATATGCATCATAAAACAAGGCAAGGCATGCAAACAATGGCACTAGAGAACACCACACAGACGCCATGTCCGTGTCTGCATGCCTTAGATCCTCTTTTCTTTTTTGACAAAGCTATACAGACTAACTGAGCTTTCTTTTGTGTTAAAATGCGTCACTGGTGCTCTATGCTTTGGTAAGCATTGTGTTAGCATTACTTTTCTGTCCAATTCATGAATTTGTTTCAGTATTTTCACTTTTAATTGCCTGCAAAATGGTAGCCAAAAGCAATAGCAAGTGCAGTGGTGGCAATGCATAAAATCGAGAATGGTGCTAAAACATGTTTTTCCTGCACAGGTAAATAGATTGCATTCAACATAATTATTCAGCTGATGCAAGGCTAGACTAGTTACCAAAGATATTGGCATTGTGTGTTCGTTTTTTTTTGTCTTTTCATTGAACTGTACCGGTATAATAAACCGTTTTTTTTATCTGAAGGGAATCAGACCAAGATTTTGGTGATGACTGGGAAAGGTACGAACATCAACAATTCATTCCCATGTTTCACTGTTGCTGGCCTTCCTTCAATATGTGTTAATGTATTTCATGGTTTCTAAAAAAATGTTGCTGCTGTCTTGGCATTGCATTAACAGTTTTGATGTTAACCCATGAAAACTATATGTTAATGTGTATTCTTCGGTGCTTCATTTTAGTACACATCGGTCACTATTAGAAAGGTATCTGTAATTTTCACCCAAGTCTACCCCACTGGAAGCAAATTTATAGACTACAGAGTAGTCATTGGATGGACTTTGGCATATTTGATAGTGGGTTTGACAAAGTAATCATGGACTAAAAACTTTAGATTCAGTTTTGTCGCTACTGTAAATAGTATGAGGCTTTTAATAACAGTGACTGCCTCCAATAGCCTGCAGTGTTTATTATTACATCATTACGAGCTATACAGCTACAGCAAGAAAATGAATAATGTGACAACATTGATGTGCCACTCCTTTCTTTGGGAGTACGACTGAAAAATGTATGTCCTCTTCAGCAATCTTTCAGTTCCTCCCACAAGTAGCAACAGTGCTGCCCATACCCATGTGGGAACGCCGCCCGAAAGTGTAGGGCAAGCTGAACCACCACCCTCAACATCTGCTTCGAAGAGGACGTCTGCGCACCATAAATCAAAAAAGTATGATGGAGGCTATTCGATGATACTGTTTCATTTAGATTGAAGTCTCAAAACAACCTTCAATAGCCTCTGACAGTGAAGCTGATCCAGACGGGCACTTAAACGAAACCTTTGGCATGGATTTTGTTCGCAATTACTACACGCAAATCATGAGACAGTGACTAGAAACGTCCAAGAATGTGAAATGAAATCTTTATTGCAGGCACAAGACAAAGGATGCTAATGAGGAGGACATGAAGCAGGTGACGGGAGCCTGTCAGCGCCACAGCACAGAAACAACCCGTGCATAGATGCAACTCTTTTTTTATTTTATGGCGGAATCAGCCAAGGAATTGACGCCTGTCCAGCAAGATAGGCTCATGCACGCTTGTCACATGGCGTTGCTTGAAATTAAAGAAGTTTAAATGCGAGTGAATGTTTATTTACATACAGTAGGGCATGCTACCACTCTTCAGCATGTGCTCATTGCCTTGGAGCATTCCTGTGTATATAATCCAACTGCCACTCCACTTGTCCCGGTCCCATGAAATAGTTCTTAAATGTCTGACGAACTTTTTGCGCTGTGCGGGAAGGTCTGTTTGAGCCTAACTTTGACGCTTGTCTAAACACTGGCACTGTTTTACCATCCTGTCGCCACTCGCCGTCAATTACCTCCCCAGTCCAAGATTCTGTGTCCACTAGCCTGGAAGGACAGTATTTGTCTTTGTCCTCTTTTTCAGTTAGCAGGAATTTATGCAGTGCCACACATGCAAGTACGTATCTGTTGACATTCTCGTCAGTGGCCTTAAACTGCCTTCTGAATATGCGCCAGCGACTAGTTAGTATGCCGAACGCATTCTCAATTACACGCCTTGCCCGAGCATGACGGTAATTATAAATTCTCTCACTGTCTGTTTTTATGTAACGCTTTGGATAAGGTCGCATGAGGTATTCTTTCAAGGGAAATGCTTCATCCCCAAGAATCACATAAGGGGCAACATGTCCTCCTGGAATTGCAGTGGGTTGAGGAATACCCAGCTTTCCCGTCTCAAGGGCTTTGCAAAGCGTACTCCTTCCGAAGACGCCCCCGTCACTTTCTCCACCAGAGCCACCAACTTCCACATAGAGGAATTTGTATGCAGAATCACACACAGCCATCAAAATTTTGCTAAAGCTTCCTTTGTAGTTGAAGTTCTCAGATCCTGAAGTTCTCATCCTTGAACATTGATTTGGAGAGCACAAATTTTTATGTGCCAACGAAATGACAACGTAAGGGTGTGTAAATGGTGTCATGGCACTCAAAAAGATTTTAGCATTTAACGAGAGTGCATCAATCAGTTCCTGAATATCGTATTTGACGGTTTTTTCCCCGAAGCTCTACACAACGCCGCCACACACGTTGCATTGCGGGAAAAGACGAATACTATCGAAAATTTTAACAGCTTCATATTGAGAATGCTTATTGTAACCAGAAAAAAATTTTTCTGCCGACTTTTTTCTGGCGCAGCATGGGCTAGAAAGAAAGCAAGTGCTAAGATACAAAGACAGAGAGTTGATAGACTGTCACTATCCGCTTTCAAAAGCACAAAGCCAATTTTTCTTGTTTGTGGTAAGGTTGTGACTGTTATTTGACGTACTGGGGGGGTGGGACGGTTTTTTGGCGAGAAAACAAAGTATTAGCCCTGGCGTTGTCCGATAAATGACCATACCCTGACAGTCCATGTCTCGGCCGCCCGAGATTGGAGCCACGTGTGGAACTTTCAACAAAAAACGACTACAGCGCAAAAGCTTGTACTCGCCTTCGCGCACTACCGTTAAATGTCGCACGTTTAATAAAAGGAAAAGAAAGATGAAGTAGCACTGTGCTTTTTGATCACCTCGGAAGGGGACTACTTCCAAGAACGCTGAACGCAGATGACTCTACCTACTGCAATAATGCTTAGGTGCTTCCGTCGAACGAGACAGTGATGTTATGTTAATGTATTGAGACGCTGCCCAAAATAAACAGGAAGAAAAAAACAAGAGACGGGAAAGAGCACACACTACCTAATATCACCATTTTTGGGCACTTGTACTTTGGATACACTTTTGCGCGAGAGAATATATCCATTTTTCGAACAAGGAATCGACCCACCACCCGAAATTCTCTTTCTGCATGCTGATCTGCGCCATCCAATAGAAAACCGGATTTACAACATGTCTATGCCACAGTATCCGCAGTGGCCGACACCAAGCTGCTTTTTGTAAACGACACGCTGTGCCGCATTTGCTCGAAAAAAATTATCGGCACTCAGTCGCAATAAGACAGAACTGCGCCTGTATTCGAAACTTGTATGTGCATTGCGCCTGGAGGAAGCGTAATAAGTAATAATAACATTAACAATATGGTCAATTTCGCCAGACAGGCGAATAACTGATTGCGACAGAAATTTATTAGACAGCTGTGCAAACTAAGGTTAGTCGTTTTATCAGCTGCATAAACTGCTCTAAACATTCGCTTACTAACTAAATTAACCTGCACGCTGTCGTGCGCGCACAATCACACACGAACACATCTCTCTCGATGTGGTGGTGGTGGATTGTAGCAGCAGGCGGGTTTAGCCTGGCGATGAAGGCCGGGAATTGCTCCGCCTGAGCGTCTCTTACAATATCGCTGAATGGTTTCACCATATGTCCATCAAACCACTCTCTCTTAAGCATTCCATAAGGAGATGTGAAGTTTCTGTGCGGGCTATAACTGACTCCTCGGGAAATACAAAGTGTTGCAGGCACGCATGCGGAACGTCCTTTTTTTTGTAGTTTATCCAGGAAAGCGTCCCTTTCAACTTGGAATTGCGGGCACGACCACAGAAAGTGTTCAATATCTCCTGTCTCGTCACATACCGTACAGTTGGGAGTATTGATTCGTCCCGTCTTAAATAACCAGGCCGGTGTACTAGCAGATACTGTCCTGATTCGATATAAAAGTGAGATTTCCTGTCGATGAAATCTCTTGGTTACGCAGGGCATATGTGGTGGAACCCAAAGCGACGCAAAGTGATTTAGAATGTCCGATTTTTTCACTTGATTACTCTTTGGAGCCTTGAGTTTGGGAAAATGATAGAGCGCTGCGTATGCAAGCGCATCCGCTTTTTCGTTGCCAGTAATACCAATGTGGAAGGGAATCCACTGAAACTTTACCGTTAAGCCTTTGTTCTTGAGTTCTTTCGTAAGGGCTAGTGAATAGCGGGGGATCTTTATGGATGGCAGACCGCGGTATAGTTGTTGTAACGCTGCCTTTGAGTCCGTAAGGACAACCACATTCTGCGAAGGCAGAGCCTTTAGTTTACGCAGAGCAGAAGCTATTTCTACGTCTTCCACAACTGTCGACGAGGCCATACAGTCCAGACGGCCAGACAATGTATATCTCAGAGAGGGAATACAGAATGCAGCTGGACAGCGGTCTTCGTCTACTTTGACACAGCGATCTGTGTATACTTGTAGGTGGTTCGGGTAAGTCGTGTGCAAATGTTCCAGGACTAGTGACTTGGCTTCTGCAGATGGAATGCAGCTCTTTGACTGCAATCGTGGTATACTTAAGTCGCATGTGATGTCCTCGAATGTCCAGGGCGGTTCTATCTTTTCCCTCTGTCTCGAGCAGCGCAATCCTAAGACGCGAAGTGTGTTCAGTGCTGCATAAAAATGTGAGCGCGGCCTGTTACTTATACGTCTTAACAGGGTATTCAGTCTGGCAGGCGTTGGTTGCGGGAGTTGACGGATGTTGAGGCGGACTTGGGAGAAACTGGAGGGTTTATTTACATTATTTACAGTGAAAATATACAAAGTAATGAACAGTCATACAGTAATCGACGGCCGGCAGCAAATCGGACACTGCGGCCCGTGGCAAGAAGAGGAATATGTCCCTCTCCTCGATTTGTCGCTCTTTTAACCCTTTAGGTCTCTCGGAGTCTCTCGAAATTCCTCAAAGTCCATTGAGGTCCCTCGGGGTCCCGTCATTTTCGGCCAATCAACGAGGCAGCTCAAGTGTCGTCATTTTCATCCCTTGGTATTGGCCCGTGCAAGTGCCGTCATATTCGGCCAATGGGGACGCTGTCCCAATGGGGACGATTTCCGATGGTTGATTTGCCTCCGGCGTTGCCTCCTCGCCTACTTGTATTGTCATATTTAAGGGTAACTTAACTTCAACAGGTTGCAGCAAGCAGCGAAACTACATCGGTCAGCACTGCTCTGGGGAATGAAGATGTAAGTGCTCACACAGTCAGTCTAGGCTTCTGAACGTGGTGCCTGTTTTAGAAGTACACCCATTCATATGGTTTCACCTTGCATAGGCTTACTGCAGTGAAGACATATTTGACAACTCAGGCACAGTTTATGAACCACATGTGAGTGGTCAGGGAAACCTAGGCTTTTTCATTTGTTGCTTCAAGTGCAACTTAGCTGTCACTTTCTTCTGCAGGTTTCCCTTTACATTGGAACTGCACTAGTCACACGTACATTCTATTTATTCATTTATTTATTTATTTCTCGTACCTTACAGGTCCATTAAAGGACATTGAGTAAGGGGGGTTACAATCAGAAAATACAATGAAAGGAAAAAGCAGTAAAACAAATAACCTAAGTACATATCAGGTGTGAAAGCAATGAACAAACGAATACAAGTAGAACTAAAATGAAATCCTGCCAAGACACTTGAAAAGAGGTCCTACAGTGCGAGAATAACAGAAACACTAACAGTGCAACAGTGACACATCATTATACAGTAATTAGTCATACAGAGCGTGTAATTTTTGACGAAACGCATCCCGGTTAGATAACATAGCGATATCATCGGGAAGGCTATTCCACAGGGTGATGGCACGTGGAAAAACAGATGATTTAAACGTTTTAGTTTTGCCAAAAACGCGCTTGAAGCTAAATTTGTTATGAAGGCGGCTTGACGTGCGTTCAGGTGTGTGAAGTGGCAGAAAGTGTGACGTATCATTGTGAACATACCGATGGAACAGACATAAGGAACCGATAAGGAACCAGATGTGAGAGTGCAGGCATGCTCCTCTACACATGATTATGTCTACTGCCTGTGTGACGCTTCAATGATGATTGCTGGTATGCTTTGTTTACAGGCTGCCACTTACGCTGTAGCTACTCCAGACAGCACTGTAGCAGAAAATGAAGTTTGTGTGAGCTTAACATCAGATCACGAAAGTGATGTAAGTATGCCTTTTATGTTAAATCTTCTCAGACAGAAATATTAAAACTACGAAAAAAAAATCACATCATCTCACCCTACGGGCAACCATGGTGGGATGCGAAAGCATCGCGGGGGGTGGGCATCGATATTCCGTTTCGTTTCATTTGGCAAAACCCAATGAAAGTTAGAGTGAGAGAATTTATTGAGAAGACAGGAGACGTTTGTACGGGGTTGTTGCGCCTTTATTTAGAGATCGTACGTGATTCGTAGCCTCGGTGCGCGCGGTATCTTGAAGACGGTGCTTTGTGGTCGGTGAAGTGTAGCGTCAATGGGTCTTGCTGCAGAGTTGATTTAGTCGATCTGGATGTTAAGGTGCCGGCAGAGAGGACTTTGCTCTAAGTGTCGCAGCCACGCGTGCACGCTGCTCTTCTTGACGAGACCGCGCCTATACGAAGCCTTGCTTACGAATCTTCGTTTGATGTGTACGTCGATCACCGCGTCGTCGGGAACGTTCCTGGGTAGGCATTGCACGAGTTCCTGCCCTTCGATCGGAACGTTCACGACTTGCCCCTTGATTCCGTACTGTCCGTTGCCGTGCGTTAGTCGATAAATGCTCATGAACGGGAGTCGCGGTGCGATGATCCGTTCTTCGACCGGGTTCAGCGCGGGGAAGGGCTCGGGTTTCGGTGGGTATCGGTAGCCGTTGCTCACGCTCATCACCGGAACCTTTCCCGACGTTAGAGCCTCCTTGCACGCGGAGCACACCGCGAACTGCAGGAAGTCGCCGGTGTTGTTGCTGAACTGGCGTCGAAGCACGCCGACGGCCGCGTTACGCTGACGTTCGTTCTGGACGCTCCCGGCCTTGCTCAGGTTGTTGTCGAACCAAAGCCGGTCGCACACGTTGCCGCTGTGCCCGAAGCTCCGATCGAGGAAGTCGCGCTTGAACCGCGCGTCAGCACCGTCTAAGCCCGGGCGTTGTAATGGCCTCGAACGTGTTGCTGCTCTGGCCGCAGACTCGCATTGCCTCGTAGCTTCGGGATCGGGAGCTGCCGCTCGACGCTGCCGGCGTTCGGGGTTGGCTTGATAACGCTGACGTTTCACTTCGGCGTGCCGAGTTTCCTGCCGACGTTGACGTTTACGTTCGGCTTCCCTGGCCCGAAGTTCGGGGTCCGCTTGCCGACGCTGACGTTTACGTTCGGCTTCCCGAGCCTTCCTCTGCTCCGCGGCGGTGGCGCTGCCGCTGCAACTAGCGCCGACGTTGACGTTGTTCATGGCGTTTCGCCCATCGTTGCACAGAGAGATAATGACGGAAGCACAGCGGACGCGCGCTTTATACTGCGCCGCGACACTTGCGCCGCCTACCGGCGTACCCTTAGAGAGAGAGGGTGTGAGTGAGAGAGAGAGTTATATGCAATGATTTGCTGCGCCGCACCTGTGGCGGAGAGGGGGAGAGGGGAGGAGGAGTGCGCACACCTGCGTAGGAGAGGATAATGAGGGAGAGTTGCGCATGCACAGTATGGGTGCGGACGCCGCAGAACGCACACTACCCCGAGCATAAGATTCTCTCGCATCTAAAACGGAAACCTGAAAATTATGCAATTTTTTGGCGCGGCTGTGCAATATCTCCGGGATTTCCTACGCAAGAGGCCGCGTTTCTACCAGAAAGCTCGCCTTCGTGCATAGCGTTCGCTGCCAGTGTTTCCCGGTAACCGTTACGGTTGCTTAATTAAGCTGCAGTTGTCAGGAAGCGTGAGAAGCAGTCAGGGATCTTTGAATGATATGGCGTTCCACTCTTAAAAACGAAGCTTATGCGTCCTCCAATCTTAATGCGACAGCGTTAGGGCCCCGTGTCGCAGAAAATCCTGCGTCGGCAACCGGCGTGCGATGTGGGTGGCGGAGATAATCATCCCCAACCACTCTGACCGCGCAGGCCCTCCACGTGGTGCAAGGTTTTGGTGACCAAAAATTCAATTTCTCACAGTGAAACCCGTCAGGAAAATGGTTAAGTACGACTTTACAATTCGGATTCGGATTCGCCGTCGGACTGTTTACCAATAGGCGTCGGATTGTAATTTGAATGTACGAGAAAATCTAATTCTGCTACGAGGAAACTCAAACACCAACCCATTTTCCAGCATGTCTACCAGACCTACATGCGCGCGTTGCGATGCCAACGGGTCCCGATAACGCTTTCGCGTTCTACTCTTAAAGGCGAAGCGTAAGCGTCCTCCAATTTACCCATCCCACACCGTGGACGAACTGCTACCCTACCAGCCCGATGCTTCTGAGTGTGTGCCCGTTTCGACTGCAGCACGTCATGCCGAGGAGTGTCGCAAGTTAGCACGCCACTTCACCACCGCTCAGCAACAGCGCCAGAAAAGGCTCCATGACGCTCACTGTGTGCAACCTGTCTTCCCTCCCGGCGACCTCGTCTGGCTGTCAGTACCTTCGAATGTTCCTGGCCTCTCTTCAAAACTTCTTCCCCGCATCGATGGACCTTATGGTATTGTCCAGCGCACGTCTACGGTGAATTACTTAATCGAACCACTGGCACCCCCCTCTGAGCTCCGTCATCGTGGACGTGAAATTGTTCACGTTGATCGCTTTAAAGTCTACCGTGGGTCACCAGGATGGCTGCTTTTTGTCCCGGGGATGACTGTGATGAATAAGACGTACACCATGCTCTGACGATGATGCACACCACCAACAGCAGCAACATCGCGATCGCTACACAAAAGACGACGCCGAAGTTACGGTTCAGAGCGCTGCCCGACGTGTTACCATCTACGCCTACACCATAAACATCTACGCCTGTTACCATAAACCTCATTTCAATATATATATATATATATATATATATATATTATACGGTCAGCCGTAGAAATCGAGCCGAGCGTACTGTAACGGGCACGGTATGTGTCTTCGGGAACGGCCGTAATTTGTACGTCTTCGATAGCTTCGACCCTGCCCAGACATTGTCCTCTGAGTAGCAGCACAAGGTACGGGAACGGGTTACAAATAAATATAGCACTCGAGCCCTGTGTGATGTTCACCGTCGGAAAAGGTAGCAGTAGACCTTTTCGAGTGGAAAAGCGGCCAGATGGAGAAAGTAGTGCGACAGCGTCGGAGAGGCTGCTGCAGCACATAGAGACAACCACTGACGAGTTGGGAGGAACGGTGGTGTCGTGTCTGACGAGCAGTTTGTTCGGAAGAGAAGCATTGTCGGCGATCGTCAAATCTGAGAGCGGCGACAATTATAGTTCGGCCCGTGCGCAATGAATGACGGCATTGTGGCGGGAGAGAAAATCCCAGCCGAGGATAACGTCATGGGAGCACGACGAAATTACAATAAATTCAATAGCGTACACAACTTCCTCAATGACAACACGAGCTGTGCACGCCGCTAACAGGTGAATACGCTGTGCGCCGGCTGTGCGGAGGGACAGTCCAGTAACGGGCATCGTGACTTTCCGAATCAAGCGACTAAGTTTTGCGTCCATAACTGACACGGCGGCTCCGGTGTCTACGAGTGCAGATGTGTGAACACCATCAACAAACACGTCAATCACATTCGGCAGGCTACCCTGAGGACTTTAGCGTTTCGCCGGCGTCGCAGCCCTTGCCTCTTGGACTGCGACGATTAGTTTTCCTCTTCCCAAGCTGCGGGACGGGGCCGCATCGGTGATAGCGAGCGTCGGCGTGGAGAAGGTGAGCGGCGGGTATTGGGGGTCGGGCGGAACGTCGGTGATGATGCCGAAGGGTCGTCGTAATATGGGCGGGGAGAATCAACCATACGACTTGGCGCATATGTTGTAGCGCTAGGTGACTGCACGCGATTACAGTAGCCTGCAACGTGACCCGCGTGGCCGCACGCAAAACAGATAGGCCGGTTGTGAGATGTACGCCACCGATTCTCTGTGGAGGGCCCCGTCCATGTAGGAGGACGCGTTGTAAGGGGCGGCTGGTGATATGGTTGCATGGCGGACTGTGGTCGAGTCACAGTCAAGACGTCGGCGTAAGTGAGAGGCCCAGCTTGAGGGAAGGGTGGGGCCTGGCGACGACTTCCGCGTAGCTGAGTGGTGCAGCCGGAGGGATCTGTTGGCGCCTGGCGACGACTTCAGCGTAGCGGAGCGGTGCGGCCGCACGAACATGTTGATGGCACTCAGGCAAAATCTCGTTGAGTTCGTGCGCGATGGCGCGGCGTATTGGGGGCTGAAAACTTGACGTTGGCTCTTGTACCGGTGGCGGTTGTGCAAAGGCCATCAAGGAGAGCTGGCCTGCAATTTCCTCGCGCACGAAAGCCGTCATTTCCGCCATGAACGCTGACTGATCAGAAAGGGCCGTCAAGCCAGCGAGGTGTTCGTCGCGCGATGTAGAGTGAAGGGTAAACGACCGCTGCCTGCGTAGCTCCTCATAACTTTGGCACAGTGTAATTATCTCTGCCACAGTGCGAGGATTTCTGGCAAGCAGCATGTTGAAGGCATCTGCTTCTATGGCTTTCATAACATTCCTGATCTTATCAGACTCCGACATGGTCGCGTTGACTTTCTTGCATAAGTCCAGGATGTCTTCGATGTAACTTGTGAAGGATTGACCTACTTGCTGAGCTCGTTCCCGCAAACGCTATTCGGCGCGCAGCTTACGAATCCTTTCTTTCTTCGATGCAACTAAGCCGGTTACCCTTTCGGTCGATGCGAGCCAAATGGGAATTGGTGCAGTGCTTATTCAAGACGGCCGCCCCACCGCCTTCTCGTCACGCTCACTAACAGAGGCGCAACAACGCTACGCACAAATTGAGAAAGAAACATTGGAATTGTGCATGGCTGCATAAAGTTTCACGATTACATCTTCGGCCAGGAAAGTGTAACTGTCGAAACTGATCACCGCCCCTTGGTGCCGATATTCAGCAAACCACTATATCAGTGTCCACTTCGCCTGCAGCGGATGCGTTTGACTTTGCAGCGATATCCTCATTATGGGGTTTTACGTGCCAACACCACGATCTGATTATGAGGCACGCCGTAGTGGGGGACTCCGGAAATTTGGACCACCTGGATGACAACACCAGTCACTTTAACGTGCACCTAAACCTAAGTACACGGGTGTTTTCGCATTTCGCCCCCATCGAAATGCGGCCGCCGTGGCCGGGATTCGATCCCGCGACCTCGTGCTCAGCAGCCCAACACCATAGCCACTGAGCCACCACGGCGGGTGCAGCGATATCCTATTAACCTGATCTACAAGCCAGGGAAAGATAATTTTTCGGCTGACGCCTTATCTAGGTTCCCTAACAAGCAACTCACGCAAGAAGAAACTGAGCAATTTCAAGTAAATGTGCTTGAATACATTTCAGCTTCGCAAAAGCGCCTGAGGAATCTTCTTGCGGCCACCAATGAAGATCCTGCTCTCGTCAAGCTTCGAGATTACGCCGAAACAAGCTGGCCAAAAAAAGCGAGGTACCCGAAAATGTGGGTCCATACTGCTCCTACAAAGAAGAGCTGCACACGCAGGACGGTCTTGTTTTTCACAGCAACAAGGTTCTCGTACCATCTTAAAAAAACGAGAAATTATGCTGCTGCTTCGCGGTGCGCACCCGGGAGCGGAAAAGATGAAGGCACGCGCAAGAGACGTCATGTACCTATTGGCCAAATATGTCACATGGGATAGAGCAGTTTTGCAAAAATTGCGCTGTCTGCCAGAAATACCAGTCGCGAAACGAGAAAATGCCCCTTTACTGTCATGGCATCCCAAAGCTGCCCTGGGAATTCGTTGGCATGGACCTGTTCTTCCATGAGGCTCGTGAATTTGCCATAATTTGAGGGGTCTCACACCTGCTCTTGGGACAAAGGAATGACAACACAGTAGTCCAAACAATCAAAAGGGCTTTTATTGCACCTTTCATACACTAATGCACACTAGCCGAATTACAACCAATAGAACATTCACACGGGCGCGCGACAAATCAAGGAAGTCCGACTTACCGCGACCCGATAGCGAGCGAATACGTTCGCCTCATGCTATGACACCATCGCCTAGTCATTCACGTGTACGGTCACGCGAACGGTGGCGCGCTCGAACGATCCCTGTTCGTCCATACCGGTGTCCTGCTCTTAGCCTCGCGCGACAGTCGCGCGAAGCGGGCCGGCGCACGCGCGAAGCGTTCGTGCGTGTTGGCCGCCGATCCCAAGCCTTCGACCTTTTTCTCCCAAGTCACCCTGCCGTTCGGTGGCGTTAGCATCGTGACACTCGCGCCATCTCCCGCAATGCGCCGCAACCACCACGACCGCTGCCGGGCCTAGCCACGCGGAGAAGCCGGACTACAGGAGACATGCGGGGAAAACAACATCAGGGGACGCGTGAGAGTCGCGCATCCCCACAAATTGTGAACTTTTATTCTTTCTTTTTTGAGATCCGCAAACTCCGTCAGAGCACTGCTAGGGCTCTGACGTCATGGTGCGCCGAACTGTTCTCCACACATGGCTTACCGCTTGAGCTCTGCATTCATAACGACCCACCGTTCAGCAGCCAGCTTTTCAGAGACTTCCTGCAGCAGCTCGTCGTTGCTCATGTTACGTCAAGTCCGTATAATCCCCGCTCTAATAGTGTGATGGAAAGAGCAGTACAAGAGGCTAAAAAAGCTTCTAAAGAAATGTTTACATAACCTAGTTGACTTTCATATTGCGTTGCTCAAATGGCGCAACACCCCCAGAGGTGATATTCTAAAGACACCTGTGCTCATGGGACGGCAAACCTTGCTGCTTGTGCCCACCACCCACAAGAAGCAGTATCAAGCAAAGCCGTTCGCAGCAGACTCCATCAACTCCAGTAGGTCTACTATAACCGCGGAACAAGGCACCTACCACCATTCTCTCCAGGTCAGCCAGTCACTACATACGACACCCTCCAGCGAACCTGGTGGCCTGCTATTCTTTTGAGGCCAGCCAACACGCCCCGTTCATCGATCCTGAGAACGGAAGATGGTCGAGAAATCAGACGCACAAGAGAACACCTGCGGGACTTAACGACCCATCACGAGGATAGTCCAGCAAAGGCTCCCGAAGAAGGCTCCAGAGAAGACCACGCCGAAGCATGATGACTCGCCACAAGCCCTGTCGATACCCGCAATCTGAAAGACGTAATTAATTTGTATCCCAGTAAAAGGGAGAAGTAGCACGGCTGAATCTGCAGTCGTCACCGAAGACCCGTAACCTCGTGATCTGTTACGTCACGTTTGCTTTTGTATATATGTGACTTGCCCAACTGCAATAAACTCGTTCTTCGCCCAACTGCTGGCTTGGCTACAGACCTAACATTATCTTTCAATGGCTGTCGGGACATTGCGGCATCGTTGGTAGTCACCTCCCGATGACGCTGCCCCACGCGCCCAGGCTGGCGCACCGACATTGCGTATACCTTTATCGAGAGTAGACGCGGCAAGAGAGCTTCGGAACCTCGAGCATATCATCACATTGACTTACTGGCATACTCCGCAGAACTCTAACCATCGATTGTACAGATTCGACGCATCACTGAAAAGGGTTATACCAGCGACCCTTTCACGACTTGACAAAATACTGCTGTGTCTGCTGTGGGTAGGAGTAGCCTTCACTAACTCCTGCAGCTATCGTACTGAAATGGTGGACTCACCCATGTGCAACTGTGAGGAGACCATCGAACATCGAGGAGTCCATCGAACATCTTCTGTGCCACTGTTCTCGCTTCTAGAAACAACGCAAAACTATCTAGTGTGCCTCGAATAGACTGCACGAGAGGCCATTCACAGAAGCAAGTCTTGTGAGCCTGGCCTCACAGCTCATCAGCCCAGAAAGCCATTCGAGCTCTTCTGCAGTATCTGAAGGCGACAGACTTGAGTGCCCGACTTTAGATGGGCTGCACCTGCCTTAGTGCATGTGAAAGTGCGCTTAAGACTCGTGTCTTCTCTCTCTCTTTCACTCCCCCATCTGCCTCCCCAAGTGCAGGGCAGCAAACTGGACGAAGTGTGGTTAACGTCCATACCTTCCCTTCCTCCGTTCTCTCTCTCTCTCGCATGCGATTCGCATTCCCATCGATAGTCATCGCGATAAGTTATGCCGTAATGTTTTGTCTAAGGGATCCATGGAATTGGAGGCTATTATTTGCTCTATCTTAGACGGGATGAAGGTAAGAGAAATTGGATAATAATTAGTCGGGGATGTGCGACTGACTGAATTAGAAACGAGGTTCATCTTATTCCACAGAGAACCTGTAGAGCTGAGGTAAACCTTGATTAACCTCGGACCTCGTGATAACTTCGGCTCCGTCTACAGCACAGACGACAGAAAACTAATCCGCGAATTGAAGCGAAAAGTGCCTATCTCCATTGAAATAGCGCATGCAATATACACCCCAGTATTCGTTTCAATTAGGAAACCCACAAAACAAGTGTCAGAATCACACGATAGATCATAAGGCGCGTTCGAACAATGTGTTTCCCGGTAAAGATTACGGTTGCATAAGCTTAAACTGTAGCATACGAAGCCGAAAGGGACGTCACTACAGTTTCATATGCAAAAGAGGAACCCGCCAAGCAACTAATTTCTTTTATGTTGTGATAGCACTGTGGGAAGGTAGTCTCCCGAAGCCTGAACACGATGAGCGCCGACGGGAACAGCAGCGTCAATATGCACAAAGGCGTCGTGCTCAGGCAAGGTAGGACGCAGCAGCTCCTACCCAAGCAAGCCACGCACAGTTAGGACGCGCGAAGAGCCGCGCGAATACATTTACTTGTCTTGCTGTCAATAATTTCATGTAGTGCATTGCTGAATCGTTCAACGCTACGTCACATTGGTGTATCCGATCAGGTACTTTCACGCTGTGAAGATCAGGCACAGCTTCGCGGGCCAACCATCTTCACAGCGTGGATTGGCGCACAATCTTTTTTTTTTCTAGACTGGTACCTGACCTGTCCAGAAATATTGAGTGAATATTAGACTGAGAATTTGACTTCAGATTGGGGTAGTGTTTTTGTGTAACTTACTAATAATCTTCTCGCAGCCAGAAAAGGATGATACACTAAGTTTACAAATGAATTCGGATATCCCCTCGTGGCTTATGTGTATGTCGAGTCACGTACATAAGGAGATGAAAGCGCGGGCTGTGACGGCTTAAACACGGTCCTAAGGCTATACGTTGACCATCTGTTTTGGGAGTTCAAATTCAATATGTTCGACTTCAGAGACAGGGAACACCGGAATGTAGCAGTGTTTACTTTTGGATTGATAGTAGGTCCACAGAAAGATATTTGCTGTGGCTTCGGTTATTTGTTATATATTGGGTTGCGCATAAATGATAACGCTCCCATGTGAGTAGGGGGAGAGCGGGCACGCACACGCCCTGCCAAGGGAGCCTACATGCAACGCTGTTTTAAAAGATGGTCACAGCAGACGTTGCATTTAGGCTCTCCTCTGGCGCCGACTCTCTTTGGGCTCTCGCCCGCGTCTCCCCAAAAAGTGTCGACAACAGTGTTTAGCCGTTCGTCACGTAGCCAGCATTTTGACACGGCCGCTGCATAAAAAAAGGTGCCTTTTTTATCCAGCGGCCGTGGTTTTAACAGCCGTTGTGTGGGGTCACACAAACAACGCGCACAACTGTTGTCGACGGCGGCGGCGTTTTGCCCGCGTTCGCACCGAACGCACGCGGCGTTGGTGACGTGTTTATGAAGAACGTGCAAACTTTGCCGTACACCCTATGGCGGTGTACCGTAGCGACCATAAGGCCATGGTCCCTGTGGTCACTAAATAAATGAAAACCACCGAATAACACATATTTCTCATTATTTAATGTTTCAAATAACCAATTACACCATGACATCTTAATAGTCATAATTGGAAATAAATAATTCCCTCCATAGTACAGCTTCGCTGGTCTTCCATCTCCACCCCAGTGGAAGGGCTGACAATTTTTTTCTCTCTTCTTCTGGCCCAACGGTGAGCACTCTCACTTTGGCAGTTTAACATCCTGCTTAATAATATCCGATCTTTGATTCCAAAGTATGTCGGCAGCCGTATCTACGACAACTGCCGACATTGTAGTTCTAAATAAAACGTGGCTACATAATGGCATCACTAATAATAACCTTTTTTCCGTCTAACTTGAACTTCAATGTATTTGGTCGGGATCGTAGAGTAGGTGGCGTCCTCATCGCTATAAAAAAACATGCTGTCATCCATGTTGCGTTCTCTTGCACAACGTTGCGCTTAATGTTCGGCCTTTCTTATCGTCCACCTGACACTTCCTGGTCCTGCTGTACGTCACTCATGCATGTCCTAACCAACATGAAAAACAAGGATCCTGAAGCTCCCATTCTTTTTCATTGATTTTAGCTTTACCGAGACAAACTGGCCCTTGCTCTCTAGACCATGCAGATATTCTTAGAAGGATGGCTAACTGGACAAGATACTGCTTAATAATTGTGTGTGTGCACGATGAGAGGCTTCCTGAGTAGACCACACAGAGATAGATCCTCATTGTCCGGATTGCGGCGAAAAATTCTGTACTTTTGCCCACATGCTCTGGCAATGCCCTGTGTTAAACGACTTCCACAACAGCGAGGACTGGGAGAAGGCCATCACGAGCACTAAACAGGAAGACCAGTAAAAGGCTGTCCAGATCGAGGGCCTGTGAGAGAGCAGAGAGGCATGGCCTCCCTGCTCCAACATGGGATTAGCCAACAGCTAGCCAGGGGCCTCTCTGGGGCTCCAATGGCTGGCTCCTCAGGGCCTTAATAAAGTTCTTTGTCTGTCTGTCTGTGCAGCGCGAAGGTTAACGTGGACAAGACACGTAAAAGGACAAGCGCTTGTCATTTTCACTTGACTTGTCCAAGTTTAACGTTCGCGCTCTACACTCACGACTTTTCTTATTCTGTCTTGCTTTGTGCCTAAATACCGTTTCTAAGAACCAGCTTTCCGCCCGAAGTGCATCACCGGCTACCTCACGCCCAACTCCACTGCTTGAGGGCAAAGAGAAAATGAGCTGGACACTTGCCGTGCTTGGCCTGACCAAAAAAAAAAAAATGCGTTGGGCCTTTTACTCCGTAGAGATGGTTAACCAGCGACGCTGAAACGTCCGGCCCCTGTGTTTATCACTCGGTTAATCCCGAGGGTTCCTTAAAATATTTGTCAATTATGAAATTACACACACGTTCTGCTGCGACGGAGACAACGACGTCACTGGCGGTATGCCCGCAGTCCGCCGTTATCGCTTGCGTTCGATGTCTCGAGTTTGCTCGTCGGCGTGGTTAGCACCATTGCCGCTTGCGATTCTTCAAAATTAAATTGCTTGAAAATTAAATCTGTCGGTTATGGTAGGAATCAAGCAACTGCGATGTAAAACCAGAGAATGCTCAGACTCGAGATTCGGCAACCATCATTTTGTGGACTACGCAGTAATAAGCCACGAGCATGATCTACGAGGTACACCAAACCAGCCACCTCCTGCCAATGTCAAAGCTGTTGGCCAGAGCCAACAGCTTCAGTGAGTTAAGGACTGGGTCACTCATCTTCACCAGGATGTGAAGGCGCACACCAAAACGCTTGAAGCATCCACCACCACTCCATGCATCGACGCTCGCTTGCTCCACATGTGGGAAGCCCGGCGTAGCCCGCTGAAGCGTTGGAAAATACAAAGATTAAATCGCAAGCTCAAGAGCCGAATCGCACTACTCACGCAAGAAGAATGGGAACCGAGGGGCTTGATTTTATTAGTCATAACCACATAAAGCCAACAGACAAGGAAAGCATCGGGGAAATTAAGTGTAGTTGAAATTGGAATGTAGAAAATAATGAAGAAAAGGGAAATGAAAGTGGACGAAAAGATAACTTGTCGCCGGCGGGAGCCGAACCCGCAACCTCCGCATTACGGGTGCGTTGCATTACCAATTGTGCTACGGCAACGGCCATCAATTCGTCCAATAACTTGGGTATTTATGTTTCCTAGATCTAGCCCTAGGAGTGTTAGCCAGCGCCACTCAGAACCATGGTGGGCGGATGTGGAACATCCTTTTTAGCCCGATGGCGTCACGATACACGCGATCTTGGGAGAGCAGACACGTGGCTAATAAACCCTCGTATGCTACCTAATGACATCATGGCTGCCAGATTCGACACCCTCGTAATGCAATACGAAAGAATAATGGGAACCGAGGGGCTTGATTTTATTAGTCATAATCACACAAAGCCAACAGACAACGAAGCCAAGGAAAGCATCGGGGAAATTAAGTGTAGTTGAAATAGGAATGTAGAAAATAATGAAAAAAGGGAAATGAAAGTGGACGAAAAGATCTTGTCCCCGGCGAGAGCCGAACCCGCAACCTCGCAAGAGGCTGCAGAATACGCTACGACGTTATGTCGAGAAAATTAACTATCCCTCTGCGACAGCTTGATAAGAAGACTGAGTACTTCCAAGGCGTGGAAGTTATTGAGGTACCTAACCAACCCGGCCCGCAGCAAAACGGAATCCCACCACAATATGTCCAGAGTAATCCACCAATTTCCAGGAAACGAGGCGGACCTCCTTTTGACTCTCAAAGCCCGGTACTTCCCCACACAGCCATCGGAGCCTCCGCCACCCTTCACCAGGACCCCTAACGAGCTCCTAGATGAGGACAGTCATCTACATGAAGTAACAGTGGCGATAACGGGCTGGAGACGCCACACAGCCCCGGAAATGGACCAAATCACCAATAAGGCGCTTGTCAATCTTGACAACCCCTCGCTACTAGAGCTTACCGCTCATCTTAACAAAGTATGGAGGGAAGGAAACCTTCCCGAAGACTGGAAAATGGCCGATGTTCTTCTGATACCGATGCCAGGCAAGCCACCAGCCACTGAGAACCTACGACCGAGCTCCCTCACTACGTGTGTAGGAAATCTCCTAGCGCACATCGTTCTCAACCGGCTACAACCATTCCTGGAGGACTCGGGGAAACTTCCAAGAACGATGATAGGATTGCGTCTCCACCTCTCAACTCAAGACATCCTACTTCAGCTGAAAGAGGAGGTGATTGTACCAGCGTCACGCAACTCCCCCACTGCTCTCCTCACCTTAGGTTTTAAAGTGGCGTTCGATAACGTCAAGCATACAGCAATCTTACAGAGGCTAAACGCGCTGGGCTGTGGGAGCAGGACGTATTACTATATCAGAGATTTCCTCGCAGATAGAAAAACCATCCTAAAGGTCGGGGACCAAGCCACAAGCCCCTTTCTAATGGGTGGGCGCGGCACACCACAGGGCGCAGTGTTATTCCCTCTCCTTTTCAATATCGCTCTAATAGGTCTTCCACCGCTCCTCGATAAGTGTAATAACTGACGCCCGGACAGCATATAAGCCAGTAAGAAAAGAACAGTTTATTTCTAGAGTGCTTTCTTTAAATAGATTAAGCGGCGCCCTTATCTGCGCTCAAGGTAGAGTGACCAAGAATATGGGAGAGTGTCCAAAGCGCCGCGCGAATGCATTGAAGGAGAGAGGACCTTTTTGTGTGAACTCCCGCGCCGCGCCGCTGCTGTACCGGACCCATGGGCTTTCTCCGCTGCGGAAGCCGCGCCAAGGCGGCGGGCGTCTGCTACGAGCCTGATATTTTGGTTGCTATTAGCCACCATCGCCATAATTTGGGATATATTAAGTACCACGTCACCGCAAGGTAATACCGCAGTGACTCCCCGCACAGAGAACGCGTTTGCCGGCTGTGAATACGGGTATTTTGTCTATTTCCTTCTAGCTCGCTTGGGCCGCGCTTACGCAGCTGTTTGAGTGACGCATTCCGCGCGCTTGCTTCATTTAGTTATGCGTAGAATGAGCAACGTGAACGTGCTGCAGAAGAAAATAAGCTGGAGACCGCGATAATTACCAAGAGAACGTAGCAGATATGGCTAGCTCATGCTAACGCTTACTATCGTTTCCTTTCTTTTATTTCATGCATTCGATTTGCTTTACAAAACTGCATTCCGCGCTCTGCTGTTTCTTTATTAAGGCGAAATCCTTAACTGGGCTCTCGGGAAGCGGAGTGTGTCTGTTGGCCGATGCCGCGGTACCAAAAATAAATACAAACCGCGTAACTCTCGAGGCTCGTTCACTTGGTATATATACACTCTTAGTCAAGTACCGTATAATATCCGGCACATATGCGGTATATTTTCGTTCCAGCGTAAAGTACTGCATATAAAGGGACTTTCAAGCAATATTATGCGTGACAATGGCTGCGGCGGCAGGCTAGGCCCGCTATATGCGGCCCCGAGCGGACGCAACGCTTATATGCAGCCTTGCAAATTTGGCGCGCAAAAAGCGCGCCGAAGCGTTTGAGAGAGCGTTACAAAGCAAAAGCTGTAAGGAGCAGTGAGGGTAATGCTTTGAGGGAGAAAGTAAAGCGAAAGGCAAAAGGAGAGAACGAAGAGAAACAAGTCGACGCCTCCACGTTGCTTTCGTGGCGCAGGAGGAGGAAAGGCTGTGCCGACCGGACCGGGAAGGAGCGAGAACATGGCGTATTCCGGCGTATACGAGGCGATTGTTTTCAGCGGTAATTATCGTCGTATCTTTGTACCGGCGACGTTATGCGCCGTGTTGTGAAGTGATCTGGCCACCTCGGTGAATGCTCTCGGTGATGTCAGTGATGTTCAAATCCACCGTTGTTACCGGAAATTGCAAAAAAAGCAGTGCAACTTCGACAACTCGTGCGAGTACAACGGCCACACCGGCGATCAGCGGCGGCGGGCCGCCATGTGCGCTGGATCGACGGGCCCAGGAGTGCGTGCTGTAGAGCTGCGAACCTGTGCCTATTTGGTAGGTCGATTTTTACTTCCTATACGCTACGCTTACTAAATGCTTAATTACTACCATTGCATTATTATGAGCCAGCAGATAACGAATGCCGGTGATTTAAATATCTGAACGTGTAGTACTAAATGCGAACACGCGCATTGGAAGTTTTGGTGTGTGAAGTAGTTATAACTGCAGGCGTAGCTCCGTTTAGGTTTCCCCCAATTGTATGATTGCAGGCGATTTTTTTTCTTGCGTCGTCAGGTGTCCATTTGTTGAAACTTCATGGGCGAATTTTCGTTAGGGCTTGCGTTTTATAGCGGCGCTGACAATCGCGTGTAGCGTTCTAACCATGAAATGTGCCTTTTTTTAAATTCCTTTCGTGGGCTTTGCGTGATTAATTCATTGCGTTTCGTAGTTCCAGTTTGTCAAACGACGGTTATGTTTTAAAAAAAAATTTCTGCTGTGTTACGCACTTTCCTCTGTGTAGCGTGTCGATTTGCGTAGATTTCTGGCTTTCCTGTTCAATGCGCATCGAGTTCACTAAAATTCAAAGGCTGATTTAGCTCGAAGCTTGCGTGACGCGACCATAATCAATTAACTCCGACGACGCAGGAGCTCCGAAGTGACGGTTTGCACTAGCCGCAGGATTTGCCACATTATCTCATGGAGATAAGCCGTACACTCGTCACTTGTAGAAGGGGCGAAGTTCTACGCAACTGGCAAAATTTCAACAACGCGACATGTCACGTCGATTGTAGCAATTTCAAGTTTTATAGCAGACCGCGAAGTTTTATAGAAGACCGCGAAGTTTTATAGAAAACCTCTGGTTTTCAGTACTTGCGTCGTTCCATAATGTTGTGAGACAAAAGCGCTGCATGCATAGCTAAAAAAACTCTGAAAGAAGCAAAAGAACATTACAAGTTGGACATTTTGCTTTTGTGTGGTGATTGCTATGTTGTGTTGATTTGCGACTATGAAGCTAGCCCCAAAATAGGTCTTTATAAGACCTTTCTTACGAGCTTACGCTTCTCAAGTTATCAAATTTCTGCATTTTCTTTTTATTCTCGCTTAACTGAATTTTTTTCTATACAGGCTTAAAGTGGGAATTAAACACTAATAAGGACGCCACCAAAGAAAGCACAACTCCGGGCTCTACATTGGTACGTTAGAGTGGACCACCGCACCGGTAAGTGAAAATCAAGCCAAAAATGGCTGTTCATTGCAGTGCGGAAATATATGCTTATGATGAAGCACACGAAGAAAAAGCTCATATTGTCACGTAGCAGTGACGCTGAAATAAACAGTCGTAAAACTGTGTATGACGAAACTGATTCTTTATTGGGCGAACCTGTGCCCACAAAAGCAAGCTCCACTCAAAGCACAACGAAAGCGGCGAACAGAGTCGGCGGTCGTCGAAAATCTGATCAGCGGCGAAACGCGTCGGCTTGACCTTGAACTCGAACGGCATGACCTTGAACTCGAACAGTCCGTCTGGTGTTATAAAGGCAGTCTTTTCCCGGTCCCTCTCGTCGACTTCGATTTGCCAGTAGCCGGTTTTGAGGTCCATCGACGAAAAATACTTTGCGTTGTAGAGTCGATCCAAGGCGTCGTCAATCCGTGGGAGGGGGTATACGTCCTTCTTCGTGATCTTGTTGAGGCGACGATAATCGACGCAGAAACGTAGGGTTCCATCCTTCTTCTTCACTAACACCACGGGGGACGCCCACGGACTCTTGGACGGCTGGATGATGTCGTCGCGTAGCATTTCGTCGACTTGTTGCCTTATGGCCTCGCGTTCACACGCCGAAACTCGGTACGGGCTCTGACGGTGTGGGCGGACATTTTCGTCGGTTATGATGCGGTGCTTGGCAACAGGGGTTTGTCGAACTTTTGACGACGACGAGAAGCAGTCCTTGTATTGGAGGAGCAGAGCTTTTAGTTGTTCTTTCTTATGCCTGGGAAGGTTCTGATTGACGTCGAAAGTTGGTTCAGGTACAATAGTCGTCGTTGCAGGTGCACTGGAATCCGTGAAGGCGAAAACACTGCTGGCTTGTGCTATTTCGTCGATGTAGGTGACTGTGGTGCCTTTGTTAACGTGCTTATATTCGGGGCTGAAGTTGGTGAGCATCACCCTTGCTTTCCCTGCACGTAGCTCAGCTAAGCCTCTAGCGACGCAAATTTCACGGTTGAGCAGTAAGTGATGATCGCCCTCGATGGCGCCTTCCATGTCTGCAGGCACTTCGGTACCGACGGATATCATCACGCTGGAGCGTGGCGGAACGGTGACTTGTTCTTCAAGCACATTCAAGGCATGGTAACTTATGCTTGTATCCGGTGGTATCGCGTTGTTCGTTGAAAGCGTTATCGACTTGGACCTTAAGTCGATGACTGCACCGTGTTGATTTAGAAAGTCCATGCCTAGGATGACATCCCTGGAGCAGTGCTGCAGGATTACGAAGCTCGCCGGGTAAGTGCGGTTGTTTACCGTGACTCGCGCTGTGCAGATTCCAGTCGGCGTTATTAGGTGGCCTCCAGCTGTCCGGATATCGGCTCCTTGCCAGGCTGTTTTCACCTTCTTCAACTTGGCGGCGAACAAGCCACTGAAGACGGAATAGTCGGCTCCAGTGTCGACGAGAGCGGTGACGTTATGACCATCGATTAGCACGTCTAATTCGGTAGACCGTCGTCTGGCGTTGCGGTTAAACCGTGGCGTCGGATCACGGCTGCGTCGGCTTGCTCCGCTGCTGCTACGTCGCGTCGGCAGGTCTTCTTTCGGCGGCGAAGTGTTGTCGTCTAGGCTCTTACCAGGCGGCGTGCTAATAATTCGTCGTGAAGATTCGCGAATCTTCTTCGTCGGCGGCGGAGGATCTTCGGAATTGCGTCGTACAGCAACCGCACCTCCATCGGTTGCTGTCTTTAGTTTCCCGGATAGGGGCTTATGGACCGGCCCTGGGCTGGGCCAGTGTATGGTCGGCGCTGCAGCGACAGGTAACGTCCTGGTGACGGCGAGCGTGAGGGTCGTCGTGGTTGCCACTGGGCTCCGGCGAGGTAGTCAGCGATGTCGCGTGGTCGCTCGCCAAGCTGTGGACGGGGCGCGTTGACGGCGAACCCTCGTAGGCCCATCTATTGGTATGGGCATCGGCGGTAGACATGGCCGGCTTCCCCGCAGTGATAGCAGAGCGGGCGGTGGTCGGGGGCGCGCCAAATGTCTGTCTTCCTTTGGTAGCTGCGCTGGGCGACGGGCGGGCGTGCTGGCGGCGGCGGCGGTGGACGACGGAACTGCGGCGTTACGGGGCCCTGGCGTGAGCGCGGAGGGGGGCCTTGACGACGGGCGACGGCGGCGTAGGTCATCGATTCCGGCTGGGGTTGCGGTGATTCGGGAAGTCCTAGCGATTGCTGGATTTCCTCCCGCACGATATCGGCGATGGAAGCAACTTGAGGCTGCGACGATGGTAGCAACTTCTGCAGCTCTTCGCGTACTATCGCCCTGATGGTGTCTCGTAGGTCGTGAGAGAGTCCTTGGACTTCGGCGTACTGTGGCGTCGAACGGCGATTGTATTGCCGGTTGCGCATGTCCAGTGCTTTCTCGATCGTCGTAGCCTCGGAGAGAAAGTCTTGGGCTGTCGTTGGTGGATTCCGCACAAGTCCGGCGAATAGCTCCTGCTTAACTCCCCGCATGAGCATGCGAACTTTCTTGTCTTCTGGCATAGCGGGGTCGGCGTGCCGGAATAATCGAGTCAGTTCTTCAGTGTACATACCGATGCTCTCATTCGGAAGCTGTACATGGTTTTCCAGCAAGGCTGCAGCTCTTTCTTTACGGACGACGCTAGTGAAGGTGTCCAGGAATGCGGCTCGGAAGAGGTCCCAGGTTGTTAGTGCACGCTCCCTATTCTCGAACCAGGTCCTGGCGCCGTCTTCAAGCGAGAAGTAAACATGGCGCAGCTTGTCGTCGCAGTCCCACTTGTTGAACGTAGCGACCCGGTCGTATGCCTCCAGCCAGCTTTCGGGGTCTTCACATGGCGAACCGCGGAAAGTCGGCGGCTCCTTGGGTTGTTGCATTACGATTGCAGATGTTGGCGCAGGGGCTGTCATGGTAGCTGCTGCCGAGGTCGTGACTTTTGTCCTCTTGGTCTTCTCGGGAAGAAGTCCGTACTCCGGAGGTTGGTTTTGTAGCCTGAGGCTAGCTCGCTGCTCGGGGACAACGTTGGTACTCCCTTCGGGGTTCGGGCTTGGATCACGGCTTCTCGGGGGCGTCCGCTGCATGGGCACAAAAGCACCTCCACCAGATGTCACGTAGTAGTGACGCTGAAGTAAACAGTCGTAAAACTGTGTATGACGAAACTGATTCTTTATTGGGCGAACCTGTGCCCACAAAAGCAAGCTACACTCAAAGCACAACGAAAGCGGCGAACAGAGTCGGCGGTCGTCGAAAATCTGATCAGCGGCGAAACGCGTCGGCTTTTATACCTGAGTCATCGAAGGTTCTAGATTAATCCCTGATGCCCGCGTGTCTTCCAGAAAGTTCTAGACAATTCGCGTCAGTCACACAATCAGATAACATAAGCGTCGGTGAAAACAGGCAACGGAAAGAAGCATCGATAACGTTCTAGAAACTTCCGACACAGGCGCGTCCTGCGCCGAGCGATAACGTTTAACATTTGTTAGCTGGTGGAAAGAAGCCACCGGTGAAGGATAAACATGTATACGTGTCAATATTTTGCCAGCTCAAAAGTGGTGTGGGGCTCAGAAAGATACAACTGTTTACAATATTGCTCGCATGCGGAAAACATTGAAGCACTTACACGAGCTGTAATATCACTAGAGATAGACACAAATTCGAGAGCCTCTCACTAATTTCTGCTGATTTCAGAACAA
The DNA here is from genome assembly GCF_013339745.2 of Dermacentor silvarum. Lineage (NCBI taxonomy): Eukaryota > Metazoa > Arthropoda > Arachnida > Ixodida > Ixodidae > Dermacentor > Dermacentor silvarum. Next base: position 20,464,716 of record NC_051159.1, read on the forward strand.
TGGGAAGTCACTGAGTTTAGGCCAGTGTAAATGCAAGTACAACTGAATGCCAGTAAGTGTAAGGGACATATACGAGTGCCCCTGAGGGCCAGCTGACAATGTGGACCAATTAATAATTACCTGCAAGTGTGAGGAAATATGACTGTGAAATAAATAATAAGCCCAAGCACATTGAGTTTATTTCGGAGAGGCCAAGTATACGGGAAATGTGTTTGTACATGACGTGAAGAATGCAACTGAATGTATGTTTCTCTCTTTAGTTGCTTGCCAGATGTGCTTGTGCCTATTGTCATGGCTTGATTACTTTGTTTATACTGTGTAAGCACTCCTTATATTCAGATTAATTAGGGATGGGCTTTAGTGTTAATAATGCCAGTGAAATTTCAAATACAGTGCTGTAAATTCAAAGGTCGGACACATTCGCATGTCTTTCACAATCTCTTATGAGTTATTCACATGTGAAGTACACTCTAAAAAAAAAAGGACTGAACCTTGCTCCTTTAAAGGAGGAACGGCGATGTCCCCTATGTTCGTCTTTAAATGGGAGGAACTTTCCTCCCTCATGGCTGGGAGCAACTGTTACTCCCTTTCCAAAACCAACATGGCCGACTCCAGGCAAGTGAAGCCAGCAACACTACTATGGGCTTAACAACTAGGATTGAAGCTACTAGGGGCGCCAATACAAGGCTTCGAGATTCGCACGCACTGAGCAATGGTCTCGGAGGCTACAGGCAATAAAAGATTAAAAAAAAATTGTATGTACAAAAAGATTTTTCCCACAAGCGAAACATGTGTGAACGTATTATTATAACACACATTTTTATATAACATTCTATTATTTCTCAGAGATTATAATATATCACTTAATTAATAGAGCTCACACAATGGTCACATACACTTAGAGCAGTATTCACTGTACACATACGCATTGAATTCATAGAGCCCTTGAGCATGAACAACACACGCACATAGTCACACTGTTCGGTTTATATAATACACATTATCACATTAACAAGCATACTAAGACATTTTGCACACAGACGTAATTATGAACAAATTCAATGCCACAACAATTCATAGAGCACTGGCAGAACCAACACGCACACGTTCGCATATGACGACACGGTTCGCCTTTTTTTTTTACATCCTGTGTGAATTGCGTACGATCTTATATAGGCACGAAATGCGACCCCCCAATTGTGCCGCAATGCAAATCAGTTTTCTGTCAAGTTAAACATTTGCTGGTAAAGACAAACCTAAACGTATTAAGTGGTATGACAGGTACAGGCAATGCACACAGACCTTTTAATATAAACATGCATAATTTTGAACGGTTTATTTACAGTGTTTTAACGTGGTCCCGTGGCTACGGCGTTGCGACGCTAGCCACCCTACCGCTGGGCGCCGCTGGGCTCGAGGACGTGACGGCCGCCTTTAGGCAGAAAGTAAAAACGCTCGTATAGTGCATTGGATGCACGTTTAAGAACCTCGAAAATACATTACAGAATTTATTTCTACGCTAAACCTTTTTGTCTCGCAACATAGTTGGGCGCAACACGGCTAGTTAATATTCATGTATCACGGAGGCCACCAAAGCCTCACTAGTGTGCAGGTGGCGCCGTTGTCATTCCTCCGTCTACAACGTGCTTGTTGGATGTGCGAGCTGCTTCGCTGCTTCTACGATGCGTTTGATCGTGTGTTTTTGTGTTTGCGGTAATGAAATGTGACGTAGTTAGCTTCAATAATAGTGCGAGAAGATAGCTTGTGTCTTGCTGCAAACTCGCCTTATGCGTGGCGCGCCAGGCAAATGTGGACCAACGATTTTCGTGCCGGGTAGTGCGTTGCCTTTGTGCCTGGTTGTGGAAAGTTGGGTGGTGGTGGTGAAAAACATTTATTGAACTAGTTGCAGAGAGGTGATTGGGTTAGGGCCCTATTGGCCTCCTTTTGTGGTGGGTGAAATTTCACCCCTGCCTTGATTTTATCCACCAATCAGATAACCTCTGTTTGGTTATTTCTACCCGCTTAAAGTCTATTTTGCCTTCACTGTCCCTAAACCCCAATGCTTTGAAAAATCAGCCCCGTTGTCTTGCACTGTAGGGTTAAGCCCTTTACAGAAAAGTATGAGGTGTTCAGCCGTTTCCTCTTCTTCTCCACACGCACAGCACAACGTGTCTATACCTTGGTACTTGACTCGGTACATCTTAGTCCGCAATACTCCCGTCCTGGCTTCAAACAACAAAGAGCTTCCCCTAGAACTATCGTAGATATTTTCTTTGGCAATTTCTTGCTTGAAGGTTCGGTATGTTCCCAGTGCTGATTTCGTCTGCATCCCTGTTTTCCACAGACCCCTCTCTGTTTCCTTAACCTTTTTCTTAACCACTGTTTCCTGGTTTGCACCCCTCCTGCAGTCCAAATATTTGATTGACAGTTTTCTGGTCAGCTTCCTCCATTTTGTATCAACATTCCTCATGTACAAATAACTGAAAACTCTCCCTGCCCACCGCTTTTCTGCCATTTCTCTCAATCGCTCCTCAAATTCTATCTTGCTGCTGGCTTCCCTGCCCTCGAATGACGTCAATCCCATGTCACCCTGTACCCCCTGATTTGTTGTATTTCCGTGTGCTCCCAGAGCCAGTCTACCTACCCCTCGCTGCTTAACTTCCAACCTTGCTCGAACCTCTGATCTCATGCACAGGACCGCATTGCCGAAAGTCAAACTAGGGACCATCACCCCTTTCCAAATCCCTCTCACCACTTCGTACCTATTGTAATTCCACAGTGCCCTATTTTTCATAACAGCTGCATTTCTGCTACCTTTAGCCGTCACATATTTTTCATGTTCCGTTAGGTACTCAGCCCCATTGTTTATCCACACTCCAAGATATTTGTACTCATTCACCACCTCCAGCGTAACCTCTTGTATCCTATGCTCGCTGCCCTGATTATCATTAAAAGTCATGACTGCCGATTTTTCTTTACTAAACTTCAAACCTAAGCTATCTCCCTCTTTACCACAGATGTCCATTAATCTCTGCAAGTCTTCCTTGCTGTCAGCCATAAGTACAATGTCATCCGCATACATCAGTCCTGGTAATGACTGTTTAATCCATTCTCCTTGCTTGAAATAGGAAAGGTTGAAGCGAAGTCCGCTCCTCTCTAATTTTTTCTCTAATCCTTGTAAATACAGCATGAACAACAGAGGTGACAGAGGGCACCCCTGCCTAAGCCCCTGCTGTATCTCTATAGGCCCAGATACCTTGTTTTCCCATTTTATAAGCACCTTGTTACTTTTATAGATATCTTTAAAAGATTTCTTACTCCATCTTCCACCTCTAGAGTGCCCAGTATGTCCCACAAATCCTTTTGGATTACACTGTCATAGGCTCCCTTGATATCCAGAAAGGCAAGCCATAGGGGCCTGTGTTCCTTTTCTGCTATTTCAATACACTGTGTCAATGAGAACAGATTTTCTAATCTTCTTTGTTTTCGGAACCCATTTTGTAGTTCCCCCAGCACCTCCTCGCTCTCCACCCATGCCTGCAGTCTGTCCTTTATAATCTGCATCACCACCCTGTAAACCACTGACGTCACTGTTATGGGCGGTAGTTTTTTATGTTGGCTTTGTCCCCCTTTCCCTTATATATCATGCTCATCCTGCTCAGTCTCCACCCGTCGGGGGCTTTACCGTCCATTATCATTTTGCTGACTGCCTCTCTTAATGCTTTCTTAGATTTTGGGCCCAATGTCTTTATCAACATAATTGGGATGCCATCAGGACCTGTCGACGTACTACTAGGAACCCTCTTCTCTGCCCTTTCCCACTCGCTTTGTGCCAGTGGAGCCACTGCACTGACTAGTCCATCCTCACTTGATTGAGCACATGCTATGTTTCGTTCTTTAAATTTTTCTGTCATCATTGTTCTTATATGTTCCATTGCCTCATCTCCCTCTAGTCGAACACCTTGAGCTGTAACTATAAACCTCTGCTCTAGGCTAGTCTTATTACTCAAGGAGTTGAGATGTTTCCAAAATTTCTTCGCTGCTTTTCTATCCTTTTTGTTTACTTCTGACAACCATTGGCTCCCCTTTCTTCTGATCTTCTCATTGATCAAATTGGATGCTTCCCTTCTACAGTTTAAGCAGTTATTCCATTTTCGGCCTACATCAGCTTCTGGTTCACCCCTCTGCTTTGAATATCGGTGTTTCCTGGATGCTTCCTGACGTTTCTCTATGGCATTCTTAACCTCCTCATCCCACCAGCTCTTGGGTTTACCTCTTCTGTTCCCTTTTGTCCTGACTCGTACCTTAGTAAGCTCTAGCTCAAATAGTCCTGTTAAATTTGCATATGTCCATTCTGTTTTTGTATCCTCTGAAATTACTTCCTCAATTTGCTGGGTTGCTATTTGAAGCTGCTTTTCCGAGTAAAATATCCCACCTGGTTGTTCATCTTGCCTCCTACCTACTTTCATTTCCCTTCTAAAACTCACCTTAATACGTTTGTGATCACTACCTAGACTTCTGGAGCCATATTCATCTATGCTCATTACATTTAGCCTATTGTGCATCCTATGTGACATTAGTGCATAATCTATCGTCGACTGCAGGCTCCCTACCTCCCATGTTATGTGCCCTTCACACTTCTCAGTACTGTTGCATACAACTAAGTCATGCATTTCACACATATCCGGCATCATGTTGCCTGTTGAGTCTGTGTACCTGTCCATGTCTTCTATGTGTACGTTCATATCTCCTAGTATAATAATCTCGCACCCTTCTCCTAGCTCATTAATGTCACTTGATATGCATTCCAGCATTATTTTGTTTTCCTCTTTGGCATTTGCTCCTGTCCACAGGTATACAAAGCCAAGGAGTGTCTGCTCTCCTGCAACTTTCCCTTTTAGCCATAAATGCTCTCCTTACATTCCTGTTTGACCCTTTGCCAGTTCATACTTTTATGAATGAATGCACCAATTCCACCCCCTTTTCTGCTGCCCTCTGTTCTATTGCAATATTCCCATGCATAGTCAGGATTACAGGGAGGTTGCTCCATGTCCCTAAGATGTGTCTCCACCAACCCGTATACCATCAGCTTTTCTTGCCTTAGTTGCTCGTCTATCTCCGCCCACTTCAGCCTATTCCTGCTACCTTGCATGTTAATGTACCCTATGTCAGAATGACCTTGCCCCTGGTGCTTACATCTATTTCTTCTACCGATTCTACGTTTCTTGAATCTTGGAGCCTCTCTGGGTCCGTCTTCGTCTACACTGGTGGTCTTAGGGCTCTGGGTCCCCCCAAAAAAGCCGTAGCTTGGCGCCCTATCCTACTACCTACGCTCCCGCCCGTGGCACCACTGTAATGAATGCCATCCTGTGCAAAAGGGTGGGAGCCAGACTCGTACACTTCCCGGTTTACCTCCATTATGCCGTACCCAAGTGGTCTGCTCAGACCCCTAATGACCCGGTTAGCCTCAAGCACCCTCCATTCCATCCAACTAGCTTGGCCCCGGACATGTGGGATTGTGCATATGGTCACATGCACATTCGCAGAGGTTTCTCTGAGTTTACGCAACCCAACCTCTAACTGTCCGTTTAGGTTCTGGCTCCTTCCCTTCAGCACATCGTTGAGACCAGCATGGATAACGACCCGATGTTCATGCTCGAGGTTGTCCGATACCACCTTCTGAGCTTTTGCCATTGCGTCAACCATGCACTTCCCTGACTGGGCCTCCACCCTCACCCGCCCGTCTGCCTTCACTTTTGTAAGGACACCCTCCTTAACCCTAGCTACGTTGGAGTCCCCCACCACTAGGACCCTTCGCTCTACACGTTTGCCTCCCGCCTGCGATTATCGTCCTCCAGTTCGCGCTAGCTGCTTCTCCACCCGCCGTGCGCCACTGACACGTGACGATGTGCTCCCTGCCGTTCGTCCCTTCCCACCCGAAGACTGCCGCACTACCTCGCTGTAGAGTTGTGGAACCGCCGTGTTGCCGCCGGCTCTCGCCTGCTGTTCAACGGCCCCTAGGCGTCCCTCCCTGCTCTCATGGCATGCCTCTGCCTGAGTCTCCGCGCTGTCCCCGCCGCCCGCCTGAGCTGACCCGGGATTACGCGCCGCCTGTACCATTAGCGCCTCCACCCGCTCTTCCAGCACGGCCCGCTTTTCCCCGTCTTCTTGTAGCTCGCCAGCTATTCGCTTTACCAGGACGGCCTCCGCCCCCTCCCTGTGAAGCAACTCGCCGATCCGAGTTTCGAGCTCAATTCGCCGCTCTCGCTGCACCTTCAGCTCCCCTTTGAGCTCTTCGACACTGGCTGCCCATTCCCCTTCCATCCACCGCACAGCTCCCTTAAATCCTTCACACGACCTGCACGCGAAGCTAGCCTCCTCAGCGTCGGCTAAACTGGCGAAGTGCGTCTCGTCCAAATAACACCAACGTTTGCACTCCTCGCACTGCACCAGCTCGTCATCACCCCTGTCCTTCCTAGCCTGCCGCACCATTGTCCACCCGTCCACCTAACGAGAAAGCCCAATAAAATACCTGAACAAAGCCCCACGGTAAGCCGTACGGCAAACTCGCTATCCGGCTACCTCCGCTAGCTTCCCTAACGCTGTTTAAAACTGCCGCTTTACACTGCTTTCACCATGCAACACGTGCGCCACAACCCGCTTCTCCAAAAAAATTTTAAAAATTGAACTATTCGCTACCTACTAACGTCCTACCAAACTAACCAAGAAACTAAAAAAGCATGAAAAACAATATATATAGATAGCTCGGGTACCCTAAAACTTCTATCCACCAAATAAGAATAAACAAAGATTGAACTTATTCACTGCTCCTGCTGCGCTGAGCTCCACTCGGCCACGACCGTCCTGTTCGGCTTCACTCGAGACAGTGAAGCCGAAGAGTGAAGAGTGAAGCATGTATGCTGCGACAGCGCCTCCTTTATTTTTAGAAAAATAGAGGAGGCGCTGGCTGGGACTAACATCGTCGATGCAGTACCGGCAACTTGGAGAGCGCTTTTCGACCGCGTCGTACCGTTTGAAAGGTAAGTAATCGTGCTTGCTAACTACACGCATATTGTGCGTGCTCCCCATGTGTGCACAGAATGCGTGAACGTAGGAAATGGTACTCCCACGACAACCACGACCTGTGCTGATTCTTGCTGAGCGCCGGTTGGCAGAATTTCGTTATGCGAGTTTATTGCCTCAATGCGAAATTGAAAATCTTGATAAGCGTCTTCTTCCGATCAGAAATATTACGTTCGGAAATAATCATGATCATCATGTGCGCCTGTGCGTGAGCTCCCCCTTTTCTGCTGAAGTTGCATAAAGCGACCCATGTGCTTCTTCACCGATTCTTACTGCAATCCCGTTACCTCGCCTATAAATGCTTCGACGTCGTAAATAATCTCTGCTTATGAGGTTTTCGGTTTACGAGCAGTTTATGAGAAAGAAATCACAGCTTGCTACTAGTACAGCTTACTTTTTAAGACAAGGTGTGTTGACTTAACTTATACGCAACTAAACATGATGGGAAAGTTGCTTATGAAAGAAAAAAGAAATGAATTGTAATGTAAATAAACATTTGTTTGTGATGTGCTGCTCCTGCGTGTGTTGAAAATTTTACTGAGATGAAGGGGCCTTATTATCATGTGCACTGTTGCCACCCTGCACTAGTGCAAACATTGTTTTCGTGACTATTTTTAGGTGCTCCTCGCATGTGTTCACCATGTGACAGCTTTAATGGGCTACTGCTATAAGTCAACACATAACTTATTTTGTAGTGGCGAGGCCGTGACCACATTACGAAGGGGACTCCTTGGCTATGGCTGCCGTGGTGCAACGTGTAATCTGGATGGTCGAGTCAGGTATGCATGAAGTGTACGTGTTCCAAATAGTAGGATCTCGGTATCAATCGTCGATAAGTTAGTCGACGTATTGCTCAACACAGCTTACTAAATTGACTAAATATTTATGCAACTTGCTGCTTATTTGTGTTCATAGCTGTTTTGCACACGTTATCATGTTATATAAGAAAACTAGACCCAACATGTTGTGATGAGTAATTTTTTTTTCAACAATCACATGGCTGCGATTAACATTTCATTTTTGCTAAGTACACGGTGTGTTCATTACTTTTTATTTTGGTTTCATTGTTTTGAAATTGTTTTTCATGCTGTAACTTTAATTTCCGATTATCATCTGTTTATGCTACACGCTCGTGCAGTATCTGCGTATGTAAGAATTCAAAGTGTAGTGGGCCAAATTTGTCACAGGTCTAAGTGCACTGCATGCTTAGCATTGTTTAACATATTTACAATTACTTGTCTTGTTCCCAGAATAAATGCCAGTGGCAAATGTACATTCGACGAGCTTGGAACTTCTTGAAATGATGCATGAAGGCCAGTATACACTGTGATGCAGCTGCTAGACCAGTGAGGTGTTTTCTAGTAAGCTTGCTATTTCATTTTATATTCATGGCAAGCTATTCCAATGCATGCAAGTAGGCATTGTAGCAGTTGCGAGTCTATCCAGTTACATTGTTTTTCACTTTACGTCAATACAGCATAGACCACAGAGTTAGCTGGTAGATAGTTCAGTGTAGTGATACTGTCTCATTAAAGAAGCACACTACGTCACACATAGTGCCTAAATGTTTGCTTGCTCTTATGGCATTTGCAGATTATTGCAATGTGGCTCATCAAATGCATTTGATTTCAACATGACCACACAGAACATTCTGATTGACACTAGTGTAATTTTAATAGTGATAATCAACCAGCCAAGGCTTAATTCTACAGCTCTCAAGAATTATTTCTAATACTTTGGGTTCCTTTCCATGTGTTCTGTTTCATCCTGTGTTTCATCAGCACAGTGGGCAGTCCTTTAAAATTATTCATTCTACTTGGCGCTGTTCAGGTAGGAAATGTTAACCAGCAAGTCCAAATTATAATGCTATCGGTAAGACTTCTATTACTGGGCAGATGAATACAAAGTGCTATATGTAATTGTAAAAGTATTTTTGACAAAAATACCGGTATCTAGAACAAGCACCATATGCACTGCAACTCTTATAGTGTTAAGTTGGGTAGGCAAGTATCTATGCTAAGTATCAGAAGTACTGCGGATTGGGCAAGTTGGTGCATCGTATTCGTGACTTCCTTTAGCGCAACTCAGTTTGAGTATGAAGGGAAAAAGGGACAGGTGACAGGGTGAGCGCGAACTTCCAACTGGTTTTATTTCATGACCCTATTGCACATTATATAGCCCGCTCAAAGCACTCGTGACATAGCAAACAAAAATAAAAATAAAAATAAAAAATAAAAATAAATATAAGCATGCGATTGCAGTTCATTGAACCAGTGTTGATAATCTTAGAAATTCACGTTCCTTGCTTGATAAAGCTAAAGAGGGTGTGCTTACGCACAGCTTTTCACATTTCAAAATGGCATCAGCCTCAATAATCTCACGCGTCACTTGATTGTGGCTACGTCCTATAATGATGCATCTGTCAAGTAGTGGTTTGCAGCCGCAAGATTTGCAATGTATGGCAAGGAACCCGCAAGGAACCAAATGAGTTGCGCTAAAGGAAGTCACGAATGCTAAGTATACTTGCGTATATGCTTTCTACATATTAGCTAGTATTTTAGCTACATAAAACAGCGTATGTTGTGACTGCTGAAGTCAAATTTATGATTGATGTGCCTGCCTGTTTTCGTTGTGCACTTACACTTACTGCTGTGGTGTCTTAAGCATTGTAGCCATGTGACAACTGAAGTATTGCAACAATGTGTAAGCTAGCTTGCACCTACTATTGCTACACTATGCCAACAGATACCTATCACCATACTTGTGCATTTTCTGAGAACCAGCTGTGTTGGCTAGGTGCAATTTGTAGTGTCCTTATGAGTTTGCCGGTCAGTTCACGTAACTTTTGATGACAGAATTTACAGAGGGAAGGGAAACTGTACGACATGAATGCTGTTAAAAAGGGACTTTTTATTTTGATGGAAGGATTCAAAACAACAATAAAACTGGATGTGTGCTTATATCTTGCGCAAGTCCTATCAGAGGGAAGGCAGAAGTTGGAATACAAAGGCATAAAATCACGATAAACAGTATTTTCATTAAAAACGTGGATAAGCACAGACTAATTTCGTTCCCTTGTCATCAAGAAAGGGTGCTTTTTCATGCATTGATAACAGGGCTGGCTCACACATCTCGTTTGTGTGGTATGCCTCACTGATTTCTCTTGGCACTCTTTCCCCATTTGTGAAAACAGATTAACAATCTTAATCCGGCCTAAAGCCCTATCATGACAATGCATTGCATTAACGTGTTCTCCTGGATGCATGTTGAGGCACCAGCCGTCCAGTCTTCCCCACGTACATTTGACCGAATATACAGATGATCAAAGGAATAGACCACACTAGCCCTGACGGACACAAGACAAATTTGGTGGTATCTCTAACTAAGCAAGCCTCCCTTGCCTGGGTGCCTTGCTCACTTCGCCTGTGGGCTGCTATGCACAACAGTCCACAAGTGAATTGAGAAAGGGGAGCAGGCAAGCGAGGTTTGCTTGGTTAATGATACCACCAAATTTGTCTAGTGTGCGTGGCAGTGTGCTGTATTCCTTTCACAGGTGGTCAAATGTATACAGGACAGACTGGCTGTTATCTTAATACGTGCCAAATAAATAATCACATTTCACTCGAAAGGCCAGTATGCTCGCTCAACATGGCCGTGCATTGTCATGATAGGGCTTCAGGTCGGATTAAGATTGTTCATCGGTTTTCACAAACGGGGAAAAAGTGCCAAGAGAAATCAGTGAGGCATGCCGCATAAACGATACGTGTAAGCCTGCCCCGTTATCAATGCATGAAAAAGCATCAAGAAAGGGTTCTTGATGACAAGCCAACAAAATTAGTCTGTGCATATCCACCTTTTTTAATGAAAATACTGTTTATCGTGATTTTATGCCTTTGTATTACAACTTCTGCCTTCCCTCCGATAGGACTTGCGCAAGATATAAGCACACATCCAGTTTTATTGTTATTTTGAATCCTTCCATCAAAATAAAAAGTCCCTTTTTAACAGCATTCATGTTGTACAGTTTCCCTTCCCTCTCTGTAAATTCTGTCATCAAAAGTTACGTGAACTGACCGGCAAACTCATAAGGATACTACAAATTGCACATAGCCAACACAGCTGGTTGTCAGAAAATGCACAAATATGGTGATAGGTATCTGTTGGCATAATGTAGCAATAGTAGGTGCAAGATAGCTTACACATTGTTGCAATACTTCAGTTGTCACATGGCTACAATGCTTAAGACACCACAGCAGTAAGTGTAAGTGCACAACAAAAACAGGCAGGCACATCAATTATAAATTTGACTTCAGCAGTCACAACATACGCTCTTTCATGCAGCTAAAATACTAGCTAATATGTAGAAAGTATATGCGCAAGTATACTTAGCATAGATACTTGCCTACCCAACTTAACACTATAAGAGTTGCAGTTCATATGGTGCTTGTTCTAGACACCGGTATTTTTGTCAAAAATACTTTTACAATTACATATAGCACTTTGTATTCATCTGCCCAGTAATAGAAGTCTTACCGATAGCATTATAATTTGGACTTGCTGGTTATCATTTTCTACCTGAACAGCGCCAAGTCGAATGAATAATTTTAAAGGACTGCCCACTGTGCTGATGAAACACAGGATGAAACAGAACACATGGAAAGGAACCCGAAGTATTAGAAATCATTCTTGAGAGCTGTAGAATTAAGCCTTGGCTGGTTGATTATCACTATTAAAATTACACTAGTGTCAATCAGAATGTTCTGTGTGGTCATGTTGACATGAAATGCATTTGATGAGCAATATTGCAATAACCAGCAAATGCCATAAGAGCAAGCAGACATTTAACCACTATGTGTGAAGTAGTGTGCTTCTTTAATGAGACAGTATCAACACACTGAACTATCTACCAGCTAACTCTGTGGTCTATGCTGTATTGACGTAAAGTGAAAAACAATGTAACTGGACAGACTCGCAACTGCTACAATGCCTACTTGCATGCATTGGAATAGCTTGCCATGAATATAAAATGAAATAGCAAGCTTACTAGAAAACACCTCACTGGTCTAGCAGCTGCATCACAGTGAATACTGGCCTTCATGTATCATTTCAAGAAGCTCCAAGCTCGTCAAATGTGCATTTGCCAGTGGTATTTATTCTGGGAACAAGACAAATAATTGTAAATATGTTAAACAATGCTAAGCATGCAGTGCGATTAGACCTGTGGCAAATTTGGCCCACTACACTTTGAATTCTTACATACGCAGATACTGCACGAGCGTGTAACATAAACAGATGAAAATCGGAAATTAAAGTTACAGCATGAAAACCAGTTTCAAAACAATGAAACCAAAATGAAAAGTAATGAACACACCGTGTACTTAGCAAAAATGAAATGTTAATCGCAGCCAAGCGATTGTTGAAAGAAAAAATACTCATTACAACATGTTGGGTCTAGTTTTCTTATAGAACGTGATAATGTGTGCAAAACAGCTATGAACACAAATAAGCAGCAAGTTGCATAAATATTTAGTCAATTTAGTAAACTGTGTTGAGTAATACGTCGACGAATGATACTGAGATCCTACTATTTGGAACACGTACACTTCATACATACCTGACTCGACCATCCAGATTATACGTTGCACCATGGCGGCCATAGCCAAGGAGTCCCCTCCGTTATGTGTTGACTTATAGCAGTAGCCCATTAAAGCTGTCACATGGTGAACACATGCGAGCAGCACCTAAAAATAGTCACGAAAACAATGTTTGCACTAGTGCAGGGTGGCAACAGTGCACATGATAATAGGGCCCCTTCATCTCAGTAAAATTTTCAAGACACGCAGGAGCAGCACATCACAAACAAATGTTTCTTTACATAACAATTCATTTTTTTCTTTCATAAGCAGCTTTCCCGTCATGTTTAGTTGCGTATAAGTTATGTCAACACGCCTTGTCTTAAAAAGTAAGCTGTACTAGTAGCAAGCTGTGATTTTTTTCTCATAAACTGCTCGTAAACCGAAAACCTCATAAGCAGAGATTATTTACGACGTCGAAGCATTTATAAGCGAGGAAACAGGATTGCAGTAAGAAATGGTGAAGAAGCACATGGGTCGCTATTATGCAACTTCAGCAGAAAAGGGGGATCTCACACACAGGCGCACATGATCACGATTATTTCCGAACGTAATATTTCTCATCGGAAGAAGACGCTTATCAAGATTTTCAATTTTGCATTGAGGCAACAAACTTGCATAACTAAATTCAGCCAACCGGCACTCAGCAAGCATCAGCACAGGTATTACTGTTGTCGTGGGAGTACCATTTCCTACGTTCACACACTGTGCACACAAGAGGAGCACGCACAATGCGAGCGTAGTTAGCAAGCACGATTACTTACCTTGCAAATGGTACGACCCGGTTGAAAAGCGCTCTCCTAGTTGCCGGTTCTGCGTCGACAATGTCACTCCCAGCCAGCGCCTCCTATATTTTTCTAAAAATATAGGAGACACTGTCCCAGCATACATGCGTATAGATGTTGTGAGACAAAAAGAACCATTGAACAATCTGTATCGTACATTATAGTTTAGCATAGAAAGAAATTCTATAATGTATTTTCGAGGTTCTTAAACGTGCATCCAATTCACTATACGAGCGTTTTTACTTTCCGCCTGAAGGCGAGAAGCGAAATATCACTGAAGTGGAATGTTTCAGAAGACGTCCCCAGTTGTTAGCCGTATTTCTGCGTATTATGTGGAATAGAGAATTGCGCGGCATCATTTCGCCATTACTTCGCCTACAAGAAGCACGTGTATCGCTTTCACACAAAGACCGCAAGCGTTAGCGCCGATGAGCGTACACCTGACTTCAGCTGTGGTGAAGCAACTGGAGAAAATGCATCGGTAACTGATGCCTCAACTTCATCAGATACAAACAGTGATGACACTGCTTCGAAATTTGACTTCATTGCGACAATCAGGGAAGCAGATAGCGATGTTCTACATCAGAATCATGGAAAATTTCAAGCTACCGTTGAGTACCACAGATGAAAATTTCACCGTTGTGAAAGCCCTCATTTATGATGTCATAGAAGGGATGTTCAAAAAAACTGCAAAGCTCCTAGAGGAAAAAATGTGGCACCGTACACAATAGAAAACCTGGCATGCCAACTGAATGCTGCGGATATTGTTGTCAATATATTTTCCGACTTGACAAGTACTCACATGAGAAAAAAATACATTTCGGAGCACTTTATTTACACTGAAGCTACTCAGATGCCACTGCAGACTGGCAGTTAGACTTTACATGGTATATTTCTATCTCTAAACTGTTAACAAATTTCCTGAAATGTGAGGACTTGCTAGAATGCATTTCACAGTCCGTGTCAAAATCGCAAGATGTGCTCTATGACTTTGCTGATGGCAATGCATTCAGTCAGTACCGTCAGCTTGCACAGGATGCCAGTCATGGCACTATATTTCTGCTTTTGTACACTGATGAGCTGGAGCTTGTAAACCCTCTTGGTGGTGCTGCTGGACGGCACAAAATTTTACCAGTTAACTTTTCTATTTTGAATCTACATCCTCGGCATCGGTCAAAACTCAGTGCCATTCACTTGCTTCTAGTTGTGGAGTACCGTGTCATGCTACGACATGGCCTGGCCTAAGTGCTACTGCCACTCGTGCAGAACCTAAATTTAATACAAAAGAATGGAGGGGGCACTGGCAGTCTGCACTTTAATGTTGTTACTGTGGTATTCTCGGGAGATAACCTCTCAATGCACCGATTGGCAGGTCTCCAGTGCTGCTTTAGCAGCGGCACAGTCTGCCATTACTGCTTAGCTCAGCACAGACAATTGCAGATGCGGCATAATTTGGATGACTGTATCGAGAGGACAAGTGCAGCACACAAGAGCCACCTTAAAGCATTCACACTTAAAGCATTCACCCAGCTATAAATGGGCCCTTGTACGGCATTACAAATGTATCGCCATTGCAAGGCCTTGAAGAGTTTGATGTCACTGAACAATTACCTCCTGATGCCATACATTTGTTAGCCGGTGGAAAGCGGCCACCGGTGAAAGATAAACATGTATACGTGTCAATACCCTCCCTTTAAAAACAATCGTCCCGATGCTACAAACAAGAAAGCGAAAACAAAACCACGCGTACAGAAAGGGACAAAAATAACAAAGCAACAAAGGATCTAAGTACGTCAGCGGGCGTAGAAAGGCTTAAGACGCACCACGTGGATGACTTCAGGTCGTGCGCGGCGCCGCTGTGATTGCGAAATACCGTCTGGCACGACCTCATACTCCAATGCGCCAATACGTCGGATGATCTTATGTGGTCCGAAATAGCGACGTAAGAGTTTCTCGCTAAGTCCTCGTCGGCGTATCCGAGTCCAGACCCAAACACGGTCTCCAGGCTGGTACTCGACGTAGCGTCGTCGAAGATTGTAGTGTCGGCTGTCGGGTCTCTGCTGGTTCTTTATGCGCAGGCGGGCGATCTGTCGACTTTCTTCGGCACGCTGCAAATAGGTGGCAACGTCGAGATTTTCTTCGTCGGAGACATCAGGTAGCATGGCGTCAAGCGTCGTTGCCGGGTTCCTTCCGTAGACCAGGTTGAACGGCGACATGTGCGTCGTGTCTTGCACGGCCGTGTTGTTTGCGAAGGTCACGTACGGAAGGATGGCATCCCACGTCTTGTGTTCAACGTCGACGTACATTGCCAACATGTCGGCGATGGTCTTATTTAGGTGCTCGGTGAGGCCATTCGTCTGCGGGTGGTAGGCGGTGGTCCGGCGATGGCTTGTCTGGCTGTAGCGCAGGATGGCTGGAGTTAGTTCAGCCGTGAAGGCCGTACCTCTGTCGGTGATAAGGACTTCTGGAGCACCGTGACGCAGGAGGATGTTCTCAACGAAGAATCGGGCTACCTCGGCATCACTACCTTTGGGCAAGGCTTTTGTTTCGGCGTAGGGGGTGAGGTAGTCCGTAGCTACGACGATCCATTTATTCCCGGACGTCGACGTCGGAAAAGGCCCCAGTAAGTCCATCCCGATCTGCTGGAATGGTCGGCGAGGTGGTTCGATCGGCTGTAGAAGTCCAGCTGGCCTTGTCGGCGGTGTTTTGCGTCGCTGACAGTCTCGGCATGTCCTTACGTAATGGGCGACGTCGGCAGAGAGGCGAGGCCAGTAGTATTTTTCTTGTATCCTCGCGAGCGTGCGGGAAAAACCGAGGTGTCCAGCCGTTCGGTCGTCGTGGAGAGCTTGCAGAACCTCTGGACGCAATGCTGAGGGTACCACGAGGAGGTAGTTGGCTCGGAAAGGCGAGAAGTTCTTCCTTAGGAGAATGTCGTTTTGCAAGAAAAACGGCGCCAATCCTCGCCTGAACACCTTCGCCACAATGACGGTCTTGCCTTCCAGGTAGTCTACAAGGCTCCTTAGTTCCGGGTCGGCTCGCTGTTGTTCGGCGAATTCATCGGCACTGATGGGTCCTAAGAAAGTGTCGTCGTCCTGGTCGTCCTGTGGCGGTGGTTCGACGGGGGCGTGAGACAAGCAGTCGGCGTCTGAGTGCTTTCGCCCGGGCTTCTAAACGACGGTGATGTCGAATGCTTCAAGTCTCACACTCCATCGTGCGAGGCGACCTGAAGGATTCTTCAAGTTAGCTAGCCAACCCAAGGCGTGGCGGTCGCTGACAACTTTAAAGGGCCTGCCATAGAGGTAGAGGCGAAACTTTGATGTAGCCCAGATGACGGCGAGGCACTCCTTTTCTGTTGTGGAATAATTTGCTTCCGCCTTCGATAGCGACCGGCTAGCGTAACTTACAACCCTTTCTAGTCCGTCAGTCCTCTGCACAAGCGCGGCGCCGAGTCCTACGCTGCTTGCGTCGGTGTGGACTTCGGTATCGGCGTTTTCGTCGAAATGCGCAAGTATTGGCGGCGATTGCAGGCGTCGCTTCAGTTCTTCAAATGCTTCGACTTGCGGCGTCTTCCACTTGAACTCGACGTCGGCCTTCGTGAGGTACGTCAGTGGCTCAGCGATCCGTGAAAAATTCTTCACGAAGCGCTTGTAATAGGCGCACAGTCCAAGAAATCTACGCACTGCCTTCTTGTCAGCGGGCGGAGGAAAGTTGGAGATGGCCGCAGTTTTCTGAGGGTCGGGGCGCACTCCAGACTTGTTGATGACGTGGCCCAAAAGAAGAGCTCCTCATATGCGAAGCGGCACTTTTCTGGCTTTAACGTGAGTCCTGACGTTTTGATTGCTTGAAGAACTGTTTCAAGGCGCCGCAGGTGTTCTTCGAAGCTTGAGGCAAACACAACGACGTCGTCCAAATAGACGAGGCAAGTCTGCCACTTCAAGCCGGCCAGTACTGTATCCATGACGCGTTGTAAAGTCGCAGGTGCCGAGCAAAGACCAAACGGCATGACCTTGAACTCGAACAGTCCGTCTGGTGTTATAAAGGCCATCTTCTCCCGGTCCCTCTCGTCGACTTCGGTTTGCCAGTAGCCGGTTTTGAGGTCCATCGACGAAAAATACTTTGCGTTGTAGAGTCGATCCAAGGCGTCGTCAAATGTCCGTCGTTCTTCGGTAGCTACGCTGGGCGACGGGCAGGCGTGCTGGCGGCGGCGGCGGCGGTGGACGACGGAACTGCGGCGTTACGGGGCCATGGCGCGAGCGTGAAGGGGTGCCTTGACGACGGGCAACGGCGGCGTAGGTCAGCGCTTCCGGCTGGGGTTGCGGCGATTGCGGCTGCACATCGGGAACTCCAAGTGAGCGCTGAACTTCTTTGACGACGTCGGCGATAGATTCCACTTGAGGCTGCGACCCGGGAAAGAGCTTCTGCAGCTCCTCGCGAACGACTGCTCTCATGGTCTCGCGCAGGTCGTCGGCGCCTAGTGCTTGAGCATCGGCGTAGTTGGTCAGGGCACGGCAGTTGTATTGCCTGGCGCGCATTTAAAGCTTCTTCTCGATTGTTGTGGCCTCGGAAAGAAATTCGGCAATAGTTTTGGGCGGGTTGCGCATCAATCCGGCGAATATTTGCTCTTTAAAACGCCGCATCAAGAACCGAACTTTCTTATCTTCAGACATGTCGGGGTCGGCGTGGCGGAAGAGGCGAGTCATCTCCTCCGTGAAGATCGCGATGCTCTCGTTCGGCAATTGCACTCTGGTTTCTAAGAGAACCTCTGCCCTTTCATTTCGTACGATGCTCGTGAAGGTCCTCACGAAGTCCTCACGAAGTTCTCACGAAAAAGGTCCCACGTTACCATTACCTCTGTTCTCAAACCAGGTCTGAGCAGCGTCATCCAACGAAAAATAGACATGGCCCAGCTTGTCGTCGTCAATCCATTTGTTGAACGTCGCGGTCCACTCGTATGTCTCCAGCCAGGTTTCAGGGTCTACAGCCGATGGTCCACGGAAGGTCGGTGGCTCTCGAGGTTGTTGGAGCAGGATTGGGGACGCTGGGGCCGCCATTGGGGTCGTTGACTTGGCCTTGATTGCCGTGGTCTTCTCGGGAAGACGTCCGTACTCCGGGAGAAGTCCTTGCTGCCTACGGCTTCCTCGATGGTCCTTGGCGACGCTGGCGTTGTCCTCCGGTTTCGGGCTTGGATCGCGGTTTTGCGGGGCCGTTCGCTGCATGAACGCACTAGCACCTCCAACAGATGTCACGTAGTAGTGACGGTAAAGAAAAGAGTCATAAAACTGTGTATGACGAAACTGGTTGTTTATTGGGCGAACCTGTGCCCACGAAAGCAAGCTACACTCAAAGCACAACGATAGCGGCGAACACAGTCGGCGATCGTCGAAAATCTGATCAGCTGCGAAACGCGTTGGCTTTTATACCTGAGTCATTGAAGGTTCTAGATTAATCCCTGATGCCCGCGGGTCTTCCAGAAAGTTCTAGACAATTCGCGTCGGTCATACAATCAGATAACATAAGCGTCGGTGAAAACAGGCAACGGAAAGAAGCATCGATAACGTTCTAGAAACTTCTGATACAGGCGCGTCCTGCGCCGAGCGATAACGTTTAACATTTGTTAGCCGGTGGAAACGGCCACCGGTGAAAGATAAACATGTATACGTGTCAATAGCATACAATGGTTTATTGGTCAATTGCCTTGTTGTGGGTAATGATGTGATTTCATCAAATGAACAGGCATTTACAAGTCAGCTTCACTCAATTTTTCATGCATGCTGCGACCAAATTTGTTCTTTGAAAGGTGAAGAACAGCTTGACTGGGACTCGCCAATCAGACGTAAAAGGAACATACATCTCTAGACCTGAGTTTGTGCCATGTGTGCACAGAATTAGTCACAAATTGAAGAACTTGGCTGCTAGATATGGCGCTCCAGTCGTTTCTCCCACACCCAACAGATTAGCCTCATTGTGTCTTTGTACCACAAGTACTGAGAGACAAGGATGCATGAAGAACCACGCCAAGCACTTTGTGTGTTGTGCTGTGGGGGTTACCTACGTGATACCTTTCAGCTGTGGCAAGTCCTATGTGTGTCAGAGGAACTAGTGTTTGAAAGGCGATATTAGGGGAGCCCTGAAACAAATCAAATTAGTTTGATGGTGCGGGTCCTAGCACACTTTGCAAGGCCGGCATTAGCAGGCCGTGCTTCTTGTGTGTTATGATCTTGGGCAGTGCGTGAGCTCATGGAGGCATATTTTATCAGAAAGATACATGTTTTAGTAATACTTTAATTACCTTATATTTCACAGAGGTGCACTTGTTTGAGGCCAACTTGTAGCATTAGTAAATAAACCAGCACTGTCACAATATCAGTATCTTGCATGTGCACAAAATTTGCTCCCTATGTTCCATCCTTTGAATCGACAAATAAGTTGGTAGTTGACACTTTGTATGTGTACTTCCTTCGTATGTTTGTGTTTGTGCCCCAAAACAATGTGCAACATTTCTGATATTGTGAGCAGTAGGGTACGGTGCCCCTTTCCCTGCTAGTCAAAAGAAGCAAGAACAATAAGGGGATCTATCGAGCTCAATTCTTTATTAGTTACAACCGCATGAAAAGCAAATGGACCGTGAAGCCAGAGAGCATAAGAGAAAGTATTTGTGTTTAATTTTAAAGTATAAATAATAAGTGAAATTGAAGTGCCACAGCTTGGAGTCGGACCCACATCTTCAACATTGTGCGTGCATGTGCTTTACCGTTAAGCTGCCTTAGCAACCGTCCCGTCAGGTTGTATATTGTCAGGCAGTAATGACGCTGAAGTAAACGGTCGTAAAACTGTCTATGACGAAACTGGTTGTTTATTGGGCGAACCTGTGCCTACAAAAGCAAGCTACACTCAAAGCACAACGATAGCGGCGAACACAGTCGGCGATCGTCGAAAATCTGATCAGCGGCGAAACGCGTCGGCTTTTATACCTGAGTCATCGAAGGTTCTAGATTAATCCCTGATGCCCGCGTGTCTTCCAGGAAGTTCTAGACAATTCGCGTCGGTCACACAATCAGATAACATAAGCGTCGGTGAAAACAGGCAACGGAAAGAAGCATCGATAACGTTCTAGAAATCTCCGACACAGGCGCGTCCTGCGCCGAGCGATAACGTTTAACATTTGTTAGCCGGTGGAAAGCGGCCACCGGTGAAAGATAAACATTTATACGTGTCAATATTTACAAATGTGTGCAAGATTAGCCCTGAGACTGTTAACCAGGACTGCTTACAGCCATGTTGGCAAATGTGAAGCATCCTTTGAACTGCAGGGATAATCCCAGCCGCGTTTTGATGGGGGTTAAATGTAAAAATGCTCTACGGCGTGCCCCATAATCCGATTGCGGTTTTGGCATGTAAAACCCAGAATTTCTTTCATTTTAATAGCATGTGGCCTTAAAGCAGTCAAGTTGCCCCAAATTACTAGGGGTCCCTTCTGCTACAACTAAGACGACTTGAAGGCAAAAGCCCTTGCGCCGCTAACTGAAGTCCTTATTTCACCAAACTAAAACTGTGACTCGTCACTTCTTTTTTTTGGCCGAGTCATCGTCACTCTGAACCTATATTTTGCAGTCATTTTTGGAAGTCATCCTTTATTCAGCAAACTCGGACCGTGACTGAGCACTTTTTTTCCTGATATATCATCACCTGAAACCACAATTTACCATCATTCATGCAAGTCATCATGTTTTTTGCAAGTAACCCTTATTATGATTCACCAAACTCGAACCGCGACTCAGCACTTCTCTTGCTGAGTCACTCTCACTTGCACCCTAAAATCTCACATATATTTTTTGCAAGTCACTCCCCCACTTCATAACCCCTTGATTCACTCTTAACTCACGCTTGATTCATTCTTTTGATTCACCCTATCACTTCTTGCTTCACTTTCATCCATTCTGTCCCCCCATCTCAGTTTTACTTCCATCACACTTGGTTTGCTCTATTACTCCAAATTTCCAATTTTCATCACTCTTGATTCACCCTATCACCACTTGAGTCAACTTCATTCACTCTGAATTCACTACTCTGAATTTACTCTTCATTATCTTAGCCCACTCTATCTCATCATCACCTTTCCTTTGAATCCTATAATCCAACTAAACCCCTTTAATTCACCCCTCTGTGTACCCATATCACTTCAGTTCACTTGCTTAATCATTCTTCTAGCCTTAATCGCGGTTTTGTACGCATTATCGCCTCTTATCCTAAGAGGACCATTTGGTGTCGACGACGTGGTTTTGAAACTGCCTTGAAACTGCCTTGAAACATAAGACATATTGTCACGTTTAATGAAGAGGCGACTTCTAAAAGAGGCCGTTAAGGTAAGCCCGAGTCGCCAAAGGGGCAGCGCAGCACCGGCAAAAGACCAAGGCGCTAGCTCGTGCACAAGACTGTCCTCGTCTTCTTCTGGGAGCAAGTGGCACAAGCGCGTGGCATTACCCCTCCTCCCAGAAGAGCATCGACTCGATGCTAAACAAAACATGGACGGGCAGAAAGACTTGTCCCAGGAGAAACGTAATGGTCCGGAAACCACGACTATTGTGGTGTGCGATATGGTTTTAACCGCACTACGTGCACAATCTCGGGCCGCGGTTGTCGGCGTCGTGCTGGCTGGGTGCCGTCAGGAAGGACTTCGTAATTGAGGTCACTCACTCGCCGAAGCACTTTGTAAGGGCCGAAGTACCGACTGAGAAGTATTTCCGAAAAGCCTTTACGGCGGACGGGGGTCCAAACTAGCACTTGGTCACCCGGTTGGTACTCAACTTGTCGGTGGCGAAGGTTGTAGTGTCGCGCGTCAATACACTGTTGTTTCCTGATGTTCACGCGAGCCAGTTGGCGTGCTTCCTCGGCACGTTGCACGAAACGCTCAGTGTCTTCATCAAGATTGTCAGAAGTGTCACATGGTAACATGGCTCTAACATCGCCTGCACTTCACGACCGTAAACAAGAGCAAAAGGCGTGAAGCGTGTGGTCTCTTGCGTAGCGGTGTTGTACGCAAACGTGACGTATGGTAGCACTTCGTCCCACGTCTTATGCTGCACGTCTATGTACATCGACAGCATGTCGGTCATTGTTTTGTTAAGCCTTTCAGTCAAGCCATTTGCTTGAGGGTGATAGGCAGTCGTCTTTCGGTGCGTGGTGTAACTCAGCTGAAAAACTTCTTCAAGCAGCCTTGCCGTAAACGCCGCTCCTCGATCCGTGATGACACAGGATGGGGCGCCATGACGTAGTACGATGTTCTGTACGAAAAACTGTGCAACCTCAGAAGCTGTGCCTTTAGGAAGAGCCTTTGTTTCAGCATAGCGGGTTAAATAGTCCGTGGCGATAATT
This sequence comes from Dermacentor silvarum, assembly GCF_013339745.2. Classification (NCBI taxonomy): domain Eukaryota; kingdom Metazoa; phylum Arthropoda; class Arachnida; order Ixodida; family Ixodidae; genus Dermacentor; species Dermacentor silvarum. Next base: position 20,487,589 of record NC_051159.1, read on the forward strand.
ATCCACTTGTTTCCGGAAGTAGACAACGGAAACGGGCCCAGGAGGTCCATGCCGACTTGATCGAAGGGCCCTCGAGGCGGTTCGATAGGATTCAGCAATACCGCAGGCTTCACATTCGGCGACTTTCGGCGTTGGCATTCACGGCAGGCTTGGACGTATCGTTTAACACAAGTGGCGAGTTTCGGCCAGTAGTATGATTTTCGTACCCTGGCAAGGGTTCGAGTGAAACCCAAGTGGCCAGAAGCAGGCTCGTCGTGGCATGCAAACAGGATTTCAATCCGAAGCTCTGCGAGTACGACCAAAAGATAGGTGTTGTTGCTGGCAGCAGAATTCTTCTTGCATAGGATGCCCTGCCGTAAACAAAACGACGACAAACCGCGAGCAATTTGCGGGGGCAGAGTGACGTTGCGGCCTTCTAGATGTTCAATTATGGCGCGCAATTCACAGTCTGCTCGCTGCCGTGTCGATACGTCTGTCCCGCTTATGGCGCCAAGAAAAGCGCTGTCGTCTTCGATGTGTTGATCGGCAGATTCAACAGGTGCGCGCGACAATGTGTCGGCATCGTCGTGTGTGCGGCCGCACTTGTACACGATGGTCACGTCGTATTCCTGCAGGCGCAGGCTCCACTGTGCCAGTCGTCCAGAAGGGTCTCTTAGGTTTGCCAGCCAGCATAAGGAGTGATGATCCGTCACGACCTTGAATGGGCGGCCATAGAGGTAAGGTCTAAACTTGGCAAGTGCCCATACGACGGCAAGACACTCTTTCTCCGTGGATAGTGTAATTGGACTCGGGTCGTGATAGGGTGCGACTGGCGTAAGCTATGACCCTTTCGTCGTTCTCCTGCCGCTGTACGAGCACCGCACCCAGACCGACGTTACTGGCGTCGGTATGAATTTCTGTTTTGGCGTCCTCGTCGAAATGTCCAAGAACCGGGGGTGATGCCAGGCGATGTCGAAGCTCGGCGAAAGCTGCTTCTTGTTCAGAGCTCCAGATGAACGGCGTGTCGTCTCTAGTGATACGAGTAAGTGGTGCAGCAATTTTAGAGAAATTGCGTATAAAGCGCCGGTAGTATGCGCACAATCCCAGGAAGCGTCGAACGCTTTTCTTGTCTGTAGGAGTCGCAAAAGCAGCTACAGCGGCAGTTTTCTCGGGGTCGGGACGGACGCCTTCCGCGCTCACGACATGATCAAGAAACTTCAATTCTTCATAACCGAAGTGACATTTCTGAGGCTTTAACGTGAGGTTAGCCGATCGGATTGCCTCGAGCACTTGCCGCAGTCGCTTAAGATGTCCGGAGAAGCTGCCTGAAAATTCGACCAGATCATCCAGTTAGACGAGACAGGTTTGCCATTTTAGGTCAGCGAGCACCGTGTCCATCAACCGTTGGAAGGCTGCCGGAGCAGAGCACAACCCGAACGGAAGTACTCGGAACTCGTAAAGTCCATCCGGAGTGACAAAGGCTGTTTTCTCCCGGTCACGCTCGTCTACCTCTATTTGCCAGTACCCACTTTTCAAGTCAAGGGAGGAAAAATACTTGGCTCGCCGTAGCCGGTCAAGAGAGTCATCTATGCGCGGCAACGGATAAACGTCCTTCTTTGTGACGTTGTTGAGTTTTCTGTAATCAACACAGAAGCGGAGAGTGCCGTCCTTCTTCTTTACCAGGACAACCGGTTACGACCACGGACTGTTTGAAGGCTGGATGACGCCATCGTCAATCATTTCCTTGACTTGTCGTTGAATTGCTTCTCGTTCTTACTGCGAAACACGATATGGCTGCTGGTGAATAGGACGTGCATCCTCGTAAGTAATTATCCTATGCTGCGTGATGGGTGTCTGACTGACTTTCGACGATCGAGCAAAGCATTCCTTGAATTCACGCAAGAGTTCCCGCAGTGCCGCCTTATTTTCCTCCGACAGCTCGTTATTGATGTCGATATCTGGGAGGCATTATTCATCGCTGTCGCTTTCTCCACACGCGAAACACTCAATGACGTCCTCCCAGGCTTCAGCGTAAGCGACGGCAGTGCCCCGGAAGAGGTGTCGGTGCTCATTTGTGAAATTGGTGATCAAGACGTCAGCTTGGCCATCCCTAACGTCAATGATTCCTCGAGCCACGCTAATTGCGAGCGTAAGTAGAAGGGAGACGTTACACTCTGCGAGGACTTCGCCTTCACGTATGCCCTCGGACGTTGCCGCAATCATTACACTAGCACGAGGTGGCATCGTGACGCTGTCGTCAGAAATTCCAAGAGCGGCTGTGCGGCGGCTGGCATCTCGTGTCGTCGCTTTCTTTGTAGAGAAAGAGATACAGCGTCGGCGGAAGTCGATGATGGTGCCATACTCTCGAATAAAGTCTATGCCGAGTTCACGGAAAGTCTATGTCGATTCACGGAAGCATTCTCGGAGAACAAGGGAGCTGATCGGAAATGTAGAATATTGAATTTGCACCCGAGAAGTGCACACACCAAGCGGTTTGACGACATGTCCGCCAGCTGTCCGTACGTGCGTCCCTGTCCACGGCGTAATGACTTTCTTTAAATGGCTTGACAGTTTTCCGCTGATAATCGAATAGTCAGCGCCAGTGTCGATTAAGGCAGTAACATTTCGACCGTCGATCAGCACAGGTATGTTCATGGAGAAGTCTCCAGTCTGAGATACTGGCGTCGTCAAGTCTCCGTCGGTCTGAGGTCGCTTCGATTGGAGGTCTTCGGCACGTCCAGTATCAGCGGCCTCGCCTCGAAAGGTCGCTGACGTTAGTTTTCCAGGCGAGGGCTCGGAGATCGTCCTTGCGACATCCGCCTTGCACCTCCCGAATAGGATGGCCGTGGTGACGGCGATCGCGACTGGCGCCTTGATGACGGTGGCGCACGCTGTCGGGCGAGAAAATCTTCAATCTCGGGTGGCCGTTGTCCGAAACGGGGTCGGGGTGAATTGACAGGTAACCCCTGGAGTCCAAGGCGGCGGTACTGGCACTCTCGGTATAAATGTCCCGCCTCACCACAGTGGTAACAGAGCGGTCGACGGTCAGGCATGCGCCAAATGTCCGATTTACGCACGGATGGCCGAGCCTCTCCAAAATAAGGAACCGCCTGCGCTGACTAAAGCGTCGCATATGGGGTGACGGCAGGTAGGGGCGCTGGTGCAGGGATAGGGGGCCTGAATGCGTCGGCATAAGCCGCACGCTGGTAGTCGCTCATGGTAGGAGGCGTCACCGGCGACGGGGCGGTGCATCTTAAAACGTCAGCGTATGTTGCCCGTCGAGGTTCACTTGATGTTGTGAAGGCCTCAACTGGTGGAGCGGCTTGAAGTGCTGCTTCGTAACGTGGTGCGCCGAGCGCATGCTGCACTTCGTCACGCACGACGCTAGCGGTGAAGTTGGCTGAAGGCTGTTGCGTCTGATGCAGCTGTCGCAGCTCGTCGCGGACTACCGCTCGGATAATCTCGCGAAGCGACTCGACGTCGGTCGTGAGAGCTCCTAGGCCACTGGTAGCAGAGGAGAGATTCACTTGCCGATCGTATTGGTGCGAGCGCTGGTGCAGGGCCTTCTCCATGGCGACGGCGTCAGTGAGAAACTCCGCAACCGTTTTGGGCTGACTACGAACGAGTCCACCAAAAAGCTGCTCTTTCACTCCGCGCATCAAGTGACGCAGCTTCTTGTCTTCCGACATGGTAGGGTCAGCTCGCCTAAAGAGACCCACCATGTCTTCCACGTACATAGCCACACTCTCGTTGGGTTTCTGAATGCGAGTCTGGAGGGCCCATTCTGCTCGCTCTCGACGATCGGAGCTGGCATAGGTGTCCAAGAGCCTGCGACAGAACTCACGCCATGATGTCAGAATGCCTTCGCGGTTCTGGAACCACGTGCGAGCACCATCCAAAAGACAGAAATAAACGTTTTTGAGCTTCGCCTCGTCGGCCCATCCGTTGAACTCTGCTACGCGCTCGAAGTCCGCCAGCCAGTCTTCCACGTCTTCTTGAAGGTCGCCATGGAAGGGACTTGGCCCACGCGGTTTTTGCAGCGTGTAATGAGGAGGTACCGGAGTAGCCGTCGCAGGGTTTGTCGACGTAGTAGCGGATGTAGCATCCATACCTGCCGACGTTGTCGTTGTCCTCTCAGGTAGCGGCTCAAACTCGGGGGCCAATCCCTGGATTCTCCGGCTGGCGCGATGTACTGGCGTGAGCACCGGTAGCGATCTAGCGTTCCTGCTGCTAGGAGGGGTCTGTTGCATGGGTCAAGAATACCCAGCACCTCCACCAGAAAAATGTCACGTTTAATAAAGAGGCGACTTCTAAAGGAGGCCGTTAAGGTAAGTCCGAGTCGCCAAAGGGGCAGCGCAGCACCGACAAAAGACCAAGGCGCTAGCTCGTGCACAAGACTGTCCTCGTCTTCTTCTGGGAGCAAGTGGCACAAGCGCGTGGCAATATAAGGCTTCCGTCTATTTTAATAAACTCTTGTACGCTATCGCACTGCATCGAGGCTGTCAAAGACAGGGCCGTCTACCATTTGCCTGCTCCTAAGCTCAGGTATTGGCAAATCATTTCTGTGGAAGCCCGCTAGGTGAAGGAGCGTTCACAAAAGGAATATTGTCATCAACCTGATTTAGCACTATGTCCCAGGTTCGATCCCCAGACCAGGAGAAATTTTTTTCTACTACTAAGCTTTCTTTCCGAGAAACCCATGTGGGTTTTTAAAGAACTGCTTTCAGCTGAGAAACCCATGAAGCCATAGCTACGTACGATTGTGTAACACACAGTCACTGAGGACTTCACAATTCATGCTTCTCTTGCGTATGGTCGTCCAGTACATGTGTAGAATCAAACCATCAGCATGTCGTAAGCTCACGTCGAATCATGCCATCAGTGTCACACGATAGTGGTCACTGCCGTCTTGTTGCTTTCGTTACACACATTGTTGTTCATTGTACACAAACATGTTGGTCTGCCTGGTATCGCTTCACGTTAACCATAACATTGCTGGGTAGCCACGCAAAATGTTTCCCATAACATTGATTCCCACAATGCATGGGAGCTGCTTCATTTTGATTTCCAACTTGTATAATTATTTAACCTTTCTGATTGTATGCACATTCACAAGGCTTCATGGTAAATTACGTGAATGAAATAATGACTTGCAGGCTAATGCAATGTTTTGTGACTTGTGACGGAAGCATTATGAGCAGAGGCGTGTGTACAAAGAAGTATTAAACGTGTTTAATGCTTGAACATCTCTGAATTGCATGAGCTATTAAATACTCCCATCACGCAAGTGCAGAGACCTTCCGCCAAGTCTATCTGGCAGGAGTCCTTTGTCCTGTAAATTCACATGTTTTCCCTGTCCGTTGTACAGCTGTATAGGAGAGTCCCCGCTGTGTCTGCGTGATGAGACACCGACGCTAAACTCAGAGGAAGAAGTAAAGCTAGATCCACATTGAGTGCCTGTAATGTGATAGCATTGTTATGATTATCAGCATTCAGGATTGGCTCTCATTACAAACCACATTTAAACTCTTGTGTGGAACCCGAACCCTTCCGTAAACAGTACATAGCAAAATTGGAGAGCGTACAAAGAAAAGCGATTAGTTTTATTTTTAATAAGTATCGCCGTCTTGACTCCCCTACAGAACTGTTTTCCTGTTCTCACCTTTTGGGCTTGTCCTTTTATTGGTCTACATGGTGCAACAAGTAAAATAAAGAATTGAATAATAACTGAAAACAAAGAAAATCCTAGCCTGTTAACATACACCTACTCAGTACACTATCGACACATCCTGATTTACTTGTACGAATATGTAAGCGTGCTCATCTGTCAAGTCAGTCACAGAAGCAGTTACTAAAACTTTGGTTCTTGATCTTTACATATACAACCATGCTTACACAGGAAACAGCTTTTCACAGGTCAATTGTTGGCACACACATTGCAGATAGTATTATACATCAAGCATGGAGCTGACCACAATGCCCTCAAACCCTTTCCAACATACATCTACTGTCTAGCATACTGGGCCAACCTTCTGACTATGCTTTGAAGCTGTTGTCAGGTTTTGAACCAAGTGCAATCACTTTCTTGCTTTGTTATCTCCTCCTCGTCTTGTCACTTTGCCTTTCATTTATGCTTGTCATATTGGCCGAAATATTTGATGATTTTTCATTCGTGTGTACTTTGGACAAAATCAATTTTAAAAAAGACAAGAGTACAAGAATCGCTCAGCGATTTTTTATAACCCACTTTTTTAACCCATTGATTATGCGGACCTTCCCGCACTGCTGCGACATCCACTGATAGAACCAATGTATATGACAACTGAGTCCTTGACGAATGTTACGTGAATATTTTATTAATAAACTTCAACATTTCTGCCTGTCTACGGCACAGGCCCATTGCTGCTGCGACAATATTGGGCTGCATGGCTGTTCACAGCACCATTACAGAAGAAAATGTGCAAGTCTTACTTAATAAACAGTGAGCATATCGAGTAATCGAATGATGTATAGTATTTTCACTGAATGTAAGTATTTTTTAGCTTCCACTGTTCTGTTTTCCTAATTTAAAGGTTGGCAGGCCTGAATATCTCAGCAGATCATCTGACCATGTGGAGTGATTTTTTAACCAAACACATGTTCACTGCTTTTCACATGGCTACCCATAATCAGTAGCTGTGATGCAGGTTCTTTATATTTGGAATGGGTTACTTAAGCAAAACCTCAGAGCACCCAAAACAACATAAAGCCATTTGCATACGTGCAACAAAACATTTAATGCACACATAGAAGGGAAAGTAAATAGTATAGACACAAGAAGCCTAGAGTAAATTGATGATGATGTGGGGTTTTTTACGGCGCAATGGCCAGGTATGGCCAAAGAGCGCCATGACAAGTCGTAATGTAATCGATGAGCAGTTATGCCGCAAGGAATGAGTTTCTCATGGTAGATGTGACATGGCTGTAAAGGGGCCTAAAAACTGTCGCTGTAAATGGCGTAAAGCATATAGGTACTAAAATAATGATGGTGACTGAAGTGGCGTATGCTATGAGTTGAAAGGTGGAAGAAGGTTGTGATAACTTAACATGTATTTAAAAATGAAAAAGTGATGGTTGACAACGAGTAGCACAACAGCCTCACCAGGTACCTTGAGTACAAGGGGGCCGAGGCATGTGCTATAAACAAAGGTTGACATCGCAACAGCGGCCTCACGCAGGAGGCCGTGCTACGAATTTCTTGGGCAGAATACGTTCAGCGTATGGACGTAATTTAAGAACGCTAAGACGGATTTCATGTCGAATAGCGGTTTTCTGCCTAGAAACAGTGCCAGGTGATGTGGTATACACTGCCTATATGCTAAAGGGAAGTGTCTTTTCCTCTCGGCTTGTGCTTCGCGACATTCCAGGAAGACATGCTGAATACTGAGGGTGTCCCCACATCTACTACACATTGGAGGGTCACCGCCAGTCAGCAAAAAACTGTGTGTATCATAAGTGTGCCCTATTCTGAGATGACAGAATAGGACATCACTTCGTCTTGAGTTGGTCAGTGATGGCCAATACCCTAAATATGGCTTAACCACGTGGAACTTATTAAGGACTTCAGCGTCCCACTTATGTTGCCAGTAGGTTCTGAGTTTGTTCCGTAAATATGGCTTTAGGTCAACAAATGGAACAGCTATGGAGATGTTGCAAGATTTTGTATCTAAGGAAGTGCCATTCGGTCTGCTAGCACGTTACCTTCGATACCTCTGTGTCCAGGCACCCAGAATACCGTTACATGTTGGCAAGAAGCATAAATAGTACACAGGAGAGAGAAACGTTCTGCAATTACTGTATTTTTGTGCTTGCAGCATGGCGTCAATGTTTTAACGACGCTTAATGAGTCTGTGTATATGACCGCCTTATGTAGTTTTAACTGCTTGATGTGTTTCGCAGCGGACCATAGTGCATGCGCCTCTGCTGTAAAGATGCTTGTGTGAGGGTGGAGAACATCGGTCTCCGAATAGGTTGGGCCGACGGCTGCATAAGATATGCCGGCATGCGATTTAGACGTATCTGTGTAATATTCTGGACACGAGTATTTAAATTGTAATTCTAGAAAAGGCACATGAATGTGAGCCGCTGGAGCGTGCTTCGTTACATCCACAAATGACATGTCGCAGTCAATGATGTGCCACAACCACGGCGGTAACGGCTTAGCAGGAGCCATTAGGCGGTTTTCAAGAAACAGAACGTCCATATATTCGCTCATCCTCCTCACACGGAGCGAGAATGGCTCTCTGGCTGCAGGCTTGTTATGAAAAAGTGTTGCAGAGGTCATATTGTTGATGTATAGGATAACAAGGATGGTCTTTATCAGTGTGTACTTTCAGAAAGTAATTAAAAGTAGAATATGATCGTGCTAGATCAAGGGACCATTCGTTCGATTCAACATAGAGGCTTTGAATAGGGCTTGTCCTGAAGGCACCGGTGGCGAGGCGGATACCAAGATGATGCACAGGGTCCAGCATCCTGAGAGAACTGGGGGTAGCAGAGTTATACAGTACTGCGCCATAGTCTAGCCGCGATCGTACAAGGCTCCTGTACAGGTTCATGAGGCATTTCCTGTCGCTACCCCATGTTGTGTGTGACAGTATTTTCAGGATGTTCATTGTTTTCAGGCACTTAGCTTTGAGGTACTTGATATGAGGAATGAAGGTTAGCTTTGTGTCGAGTATAATGCTTAAAAATTTCTGTTCAGTGTTGATTGGTATGTGTTGTCCTTGCAGCATAATATCTGGATCTTGTATTAGGCCTCTCTTTCTAGAGAAAAGTACACAGGAGCTTTTGATAGGGTTTAGCTTAAAACCATTTTCATTTGCCCAATTTGACTCTTTTTTCAGTCCGAGCTGAACCTGACGCTCGCATATTGCAAGGTTACAAGACTTAAATCCTATCTGCACATCATCGACATACATTGAATAAAACATAGAGGATGGAATGACTTTATGAAGGGAATTCATTTTCACGATGAAGAGGGTGCAACTAAGCACTCCCCCTTGTGGCACACCAGTCTCTTGAGTGAAACTTCTGGACAGGGCATTGCCCACTCTTACGCGGAACGTGCGGTTAGACAAGTAGTTTTCTATCATGTTGCCGCGTACACCCATTGCAGATAGGTCTTGGAGGATTCAGAATCTCCATGTTGTGTCATAGGCTTTCTCCAAGTCGAGAAATACAGAGAGAAAGAATTGTTTGTGTATATAAGCGTCTCTGATGTTTGCCTCAATGCGAATGAGGTGGTCTATTGTTGACCTACCTTTCCTGAAACCACATTGCAAGGGGTCAAGTAGATGGTTGCTTTCCAGGAAATATATTAGACGCCGGTTCACTATTTTTTCATATAACTTGCACATACAGCTTGTTAGTGCTATTGGCCTATAGCTGCTGGCTGATGCGGGGTCCTTGCCTTGTTTATAAATGGGGATGATAATGGCTTCTTTCCATGAGGATACCCACTTGGTATTGTAAAGAGACAGAAGCGTGTTTAGTGTTTTTGAGTGCAGCTTCTTGATCATTTCATATATTATGCGGTCACCACCTGGTGCGGAGTTGGTGCAAGAACTGAGAGAGGCCTTGAGTTCAGCGAGACTAAACGGACTGTTGTAAGGTTCATCTGTTGTGCTTTTTCGTTCGAGGCATTCCCGCTATGCGCGTTCCTTGAACTTTAGAAAAGTTGGCCCATAGTGTGATGTACTAGAAATACTTTGAAAATGTTCGCCCAGGAAATCGCCTTGATCTCTCATGCTGTCGCCTTGAGTGTTTACTAAGGGAAGTGGTTGTGTTTACTGGCCATTTAATTTGTTCACCCTGTTCCAAACCTTGCATGTTCTCATCCTTGTAAGAGTTGATCCTACATATGTCATCATCATCATCATCAGCCTATATTTAAGTCCACTGCAGGACGAAGGCCTCTCCCTGCGATCTCCAATTACCCCTGTCTTGCGCTAGCGTATTCCAACTTGCACCTGCAAATTTTCAAACTTCATCATCCCACCTGGTTTTCTGCCGTCCTCGACTGCGCTTCCCTTCTCTTGGTATCCATTCTGTAACCCTAATGGTCCACCGGTTATCCATCCTACGCATTACATGGCCGGCCCAGCTCCATTTCTTCCGCTTAATGTCAACTAGAATATCGGCTATCCCCGTTTGTTCTCTCATCCACACCGCTCTCTTCCAGTCTCTTCACGTTACTCCTAAGATTTTTCGTTCCATCGCTGTTTGTGCGGTCCTTAATTTGTTCTCGAGCGTCTTTGTTAACCTCCAAGTTTCTGTCCCATATGTTAGCACCGGTAGAATGCAATGATTGTACACTTTTCTTTTCAACGACATTGTTAAGCTCCTAGTCAGGATTTGGCAATGCCTGCCGTATGCACTCCATCCCAATTTTATTCTTCTGCAAATTTCCTTGCTGCAAGAAATTTGCTACATATGTATTTTCCCCAAATGTCTCGCTTAGCACGTCGGCGTGTTCTCCTACCCTGTGATTTTGTCTGCTTCAAATTAACGAGATTCTCCGCAGTTGGAGAGTCGCGAAGCAGGCCCCAAGCCTTATTTAGTTTTTTTCTTGCCTCTCTACATTCGTCGTTCCACCAAGGTATACGACGCTTATTAGCAAGTTCGTTAGTTTGTTTGATGCATTTTTCAGCGGCGTCAATTATAAAACTTGTCAAATATGCCTCAGCATCGTCTATATTAAAAGAAACTAAACTATCCCACTGCAAGTACGTAACCTTTTTAAACAGTTCCCAGTTCGACGAGTCGGTTTTCCATCGGGGAACCTGTGGAGGGCAGCTAGCTTGTTTTGTTATATTTAAAACAATAGGGAAGTGGTCACTTCCGTAAGGATTTTTAATGACGTTCCAATCGAGGTATGACATCAGAGTTGGAGAGGCTATGGTTAGGTCGATTGATGAATATGACTTATGTGTGGCGCTATAGAAGGTGGGTTCTTTTTTATTCGGCAGAACCGCACCAGAACATAAAAGTAAGTCTTCTACAGTGCGCCCTCTTGCATCGCAGCGCGAGTCGCCCCACAGCGTATTATGGGCGTTCAGGTCACCTGTTAAAATGAATGGCTCAGGGAGCTGATTGACAAGCGCTTGAAGTTCCGTAAGCGCCAAACGATGTTCGGGTGGTACGCACAGTGAACAGACTGTCACCAACCTGTCAAACAGTATTGCCCTAACTGCTACTGCCTCTAGATTTGTTTGAAGGTGGAGGTGTTGGCAAGCAACAGACCTCAGAGCTATAATGGCCACGCCGCCAGACGCGGTGTGGCCATCATCGCGATCTTTGCGAAATAATGTATAGTGTGTCAGGAAATTTGTATTAGATGTTTTTAAGTGTGTTTCCTGAACACAGAACAGCCTAGGATTAAATTCTTGTATTATTTCAGTAATGTCGTCTAAGTTGTTTAGAATCCACGGGCATTCCAGTGAATCATTTGTACCGCCATCTTGTTGAAGAGAGGAGTGTTCTGTGTTCAGTTGTGTAGTGTCTTAAGTAACAGGACCGTCGTTTGGCCCTGTTATCGGTTTTTTGTTTATTTTAGCGCGCTCAAGAGAGCCACGCCGGCTTTTGGGCACCAAGGGTGCCGGTGTTGTGTCCATTGCCCCCTGGGAGGCACTGGATGCCCGTACGTGCGGGCTGCTAGTTCGTCTTTCAGAGCTCGCCTAGTGGGGCGTGGTCTTGAGACCCGACGTCCCTGAGATAGCCGGTCTCTCTGTCTGGGTGGGTGGAGCAGACTTGACTGCAGCCACCACAGGGGCGGAGGGCGCCACAGCCCGCCACAGCCCGCTATGGGCGGGCCGGGCAGGTGGGGGAGGCCGGTGCGACGCTGCCCACTGACGCGTCGCCTCGGCATAGGTTGTGCTGTGGAATGGTGAGCACCTTTGACGTGCTTCCTTGAAAGATATATTCTCACGCACTTTTAGAGTGATAATTTCCTTTTCTTTTTTCCAGTTGGGACAAGATCGGGAGTAAGCTGGATGCTCACCGTCACAGTTTACACAGTGAGGTGTCGCTTCACAGTTGTCTGAGGAATGTCCTTGGGTTCCACATTTCGCACATGTGAGTCTACCACGGCAGCTTTGCGAGCCGTGGCCAAATCGTTGACATTGGAAACATCTTCTGGGAATAGGTATGTATGGCCTCACAGCTATCTTTGTATATGCAGTTTCTATGGTTCGTGGCAGATCGCAAGTGGCAAAGGTCCGAATTAGGTGTTTTGTAGGAATTTCTAACCAACCTAACCAATGACCAAGTTTTAAAATCATCACTTTCGGCATTTGTTTCAAGTATTGAGTAAAAATTTGTTATCTTGCTGTGTTACTGCTATGTTTCAAGCTCTGTTGACCTGATTTGTATTGTGTTCGTTGCCTATGCTATAGTGTTCTTTACATATGTATTGTTTCCCACCCTGCTAAAATCCCCACTGGGGATTGCAGTATTGATAAATAAAATAAATAAAATAAATAAATTGTCTCGTCTGATAATGATACGCTGTACATTGGTTACGTTTTGCTCTTTCCAGCCTTCCAATAGTTCAGTTTCAGACAAGTTGATGAGATCTGCATCAGATACTACACCGCGTGCTGTATTCATAGAACGATGAGGTGAAACAGTGACAGGAATGTCTCCAAATGCCACAAGCTTGTTGAGTTTATTTTGCTGCTCTTTATTGCGGATCTCAAGCAGAAGGTCCCCGCTCGCCATTTTGGTGACTTTATAACCTGGGCCAAGGGCGTCAGTCAAGCCTTTCGCAACAAGAAAAGGGGATACAGTTCTAGCTGGTTTTCCAGTTTTTTCACTGTGCACTACTTGGAATCGGGGGAAGATTTCTTTTGGTTTGAAGAGGTTAAGTAGTTCATCGGGGCGTCCCCTCTGGTGAGAGTGACGATCAAGTAAACGGGGAAATGCAGGTGTTCCCATAATTGTTTGGTATATTTCGGCGGCAATGGCGGCCACCCACCACGGAGCCCAACTAGGGGACGCTGCAGCCCTTAACGTGGAAGGCTGCAGGCGCCATCCGTGCATTGCTGCTATAACCCAAGATAAGATACCCAAGAGAGGGCACATACACAAGGTTAACCCAAGCCGCCTGTGAAAATTAGGAAGTGACGGAAGAGAACAGATGATAGGAGAGCAAAAGGAAGGAGATGGGAAAGCAAAAGCTTGGAGAGGGGGACAGGAAAAGGCGACCACCGATTTCCCCCGGGTGGGCCAGTCCGGGTGTGCCGCCTACGTGAATCAGAGGCCAAAGAGGTGTGTTGCCTCCACCGAGGGGCTGTAAAGGTCTGAACACTGAAGTAAATTAACAGCAGACTACAACAAATAAAGTAGTAGTACAAGACAAAGCAAATTAGAAAAACATGGTTCAGCCAAAGAAAGTAGTTCGCCGTTGCATGACTGGCAAGGTGAGATGAGGAAAGCGGCGATGTGCTCAACCCAGCAGCTACAGGCTTGACCGAAGGGTCCAAGACATCACAAATGTAATGTCCACACTTGGCCAAAGAAACGGGGGCCATATCTGGAACCCATAAGAAGAAAGAAAATACTACTTCACCAGTTCTATTACACTTTTACAAAAAAGAACTAACTGACATTACAACGTTGACAACGACGCGGGTGGTCAAAAGGTTTCGTGTTCGCTTTACTCTGCGCCGCCCGCACTTTCGCGTTTCAGTTTTTCGGTTATCGTGTAGTGTTGCACTTGTTTTTCCGACTCGCAAACCTCGCACTAACTCCAAGTAGCAGAGAATTCCACTTCCATGCGACGTCGCGGAATGCCCGAACGGTCTACGCCGCTTTACCAAAATCAGCTGCAGCGGCGCACCGTACCGCCATCTGTCAGGCGTCGTTTCACTCACCAACGCCAGCAAAGGGCAGTAATGGCGTATGCAACGTCACCACTCCTCGGTTGGCGTGGCAGGTGATTTAAATTGCAATAAAGGTATTTGGACCCTTCAGATCCAATTTTCTCGTAAACTAAGTTATTTCTTTGCACGAGACAAGCGTTTCGAGGTTTCTGGAGAGGTATTTAAACATTAAACAGGAACACCCGGAGGAGGTGTCCTGGCCCGGCAGCTGTCTGTAAGTTCAGACCCTAAGCTAGCTTGTGTTCTGGCCACAGAAACAGGTGCTTACAGGCATTGTGTTAGAACTCTGTGGCCTGGTGAAGTTTCAAAGCGTACTCTTGTAGCTATGTGTTGGCCAGGCCTTGACTGGTTGCCATGGTCCAGTGAAGTCTCGGCAGCTTTGTTCCAAAAACTGATGAAATGTCTTCAGCACATGTCGCTGGGCGACCTCCTTCCTACGTGGCTTTCCTCCATGTTCCAACTATTCCCTAATCTTTTCCGGGACTTCGTGGTCCCCAGCAATCAGTCTCTTCTGAGGTCAATGGTCCACAGAGATAGGTCCCTTACTTAAAAGGTACATAATAGCTAGGTTCCTTAATTTTCCCGTTTTCTTGCCTTGGTGCCTGTTGCAAAAGAAGGTAACATCTCGCCTATCATCATGGTTCTCATTAGAGTTCCATTAATGGAGAAAGATTGGGGATAGCCATAGCATCTGTCTCGGTTCCTTACATTTGGTGCCGTAATACCCAGGACTCCTACTGCAGCTGCAGGCGTTATCTTCAGGTTTGTGAGGCGGGAGCACCTTCTGCTTGCTTCAGCTCCTCTCTGACCTTGGCCTTCAGCATGACGAGCTCGCAAGGCTGGGATACCCCCGCAGATGAATGACAGAACCTGTCGGCCCAGCCCTCAGAGGAGCTGATGGCCTGCCTATTGATGTGAAGGACAACTGCAATGACAACTTCGAAGCTTGCAAGTCTTGGGCGATGAATTCCTTCATTGAAATTCATCCTGTTGGCCTAGCCCTCAAAGTGAACAGCACATATAATGCAGACATATCTTGGCATCACAATGATGACTGCTCCATAGCTCGCAAGGCAGGGATAGTGAGTCTCATCCGATCGTGTAGGCCTAGCTCTTGAAATCACCATCTGTGTGCCTGCCGATATTCTAGGCCTTCAGCCTGACGGCCCCTCCAAGGTTTGTAAGGCTGGAACGCTGCGCTGAGGTGTTCCCATCTGAATTTCAGAAGCTTTGCCCTTCGAGCAGCCAGTGTATTAAAGCAGCAGTATTAAAGATAGAGGAACCATGACGATTACTGATTTTTACAAATGAATTATGTAGCATCCTTGGCTGTGGACTCACGAGTGCCCTAGTGACAGAAAAGACTGAAATGCAGGCCATTGAGCAGCTGAGAGTTATGCGAAAGTTCTTGCACGTTGACATCAAAGAAATCACGAAGAAAAGTGATAGAGAACTTTCATCTATGTCACTAATTATTGGTAAGTTTAACGGAATTTGCTTACATATGGAATTGATGCGACAGGAGTTGAACAAACTAGACCACCAGATTCATAACACTTTATCTGGATCAACTAGAGTGACGTAGCGGCTTGTGAATACCTTGAATTGGACATCTGCTGCGCTTAAGCGAAGCTTGAGGTTCGATTGGCCAAATTAGACAAGAAGCCATTGTATATATGTGCTATGCCAACAGGGACTTTAATAAGTAAGTCACTGAGCTGGGTTTATTCACATGATGAGTGGATGCCCATTGATAATGACGAAGCTAAGAAACTCAGTCTAAAAAACGCTGCAAGAAATTCTTACTTGAGTAGTGATCTTGTCACAGCTAACAAATGCATGGCAGAAGCAACAGTCCTAGCTCCAAAAGCACCGAAATCCAGCGACAAATCTGAATTACCCTCCTTGGGGTCCCTGCACACAACAAACACCCAGGCAACATGGCCGCTCACACCCAGGCCCGAGCACTCGTCAACCGGGCTGAGAGCGACCCGCCTTCGTCTCGCAGTGCCAGAGATCGACTCCTCAGCTACCATGACCTCACCCTGTTTTACAGAAAGTCCCACCTAATCTACCCCCACCACATAAATCCCTTCCTAGAAGTGACCAGGCTTTACGGCGCAGACTTCAAACGGCCACAGTTACGATTCCTTTTCTTCTGTCCATTATTACCAATGGGTGAAACCTCTCCTCACTGCCACTTGTGTCCTAGCACCAGAGCCGACTTTGACCACATCTTTCTAAATTGCCCGAACAAGCCAAAGCCCCCGTGGCGAGGGTCAGAACACCAGGAGCGATGGGAGCCTGCTCTGCGCAGCTGGCAACCGGAGTTACAGCTTCGGACACTGGGCTGGGCCAGAGGGGTCGCCGAAGCACAAATGTGCCCGGCCATCTAGAGCGGCCCGAGGGCCCATCGTCGTCCTGCTTCCTTTTCTCCCCTCCCCCCCGCCCTCCCTCACATGATTCTCTCGTGAATCAATAAAGTTTACCCACCCACCCACCCCTGAATCCAAGAGTGAAAATGACATTTTGTGCCAAAAAAGAAGGATTTCTTTTTAACACACGGTTAAAATAAAACTGCCTAACCGCACATCACTCAAACCATTATAAACAGCTCCAAAATTGCATAATTGTGCAATCTCGACCTTTAAGCCTGAAATAAGTGGAACAAAATTTGTTCCTTGTGAGCAAATCGGGATGCGTGGCTTGGATAAGCTGAACGTGTGCAGTTTTGCCTTTGCAAAAAGGTTGTTAATTAGTTAAACTTCCATAGCGCTGACCCAACAATGGGGAAAAAATTTTACTGCAGTAGTGTGATATTTAATGTGGGCTGAAGTGCAGTGTGTAAACGGGGTGTATTTTGGGTTGAAACACAAAGATATAACTTCCACTGGCGTCGCACCGAGTCAGGTTATTTTGACAGAAAGCAATAGCCAGCTCAGCTTTTATTTGCTTAGATTATGTCATACAGTTTGCCAACATGTGCATTGCTGTTGCAATAGTGCATACCTTAGCAAGGCCAGATGGCTGCAGAGTGTATTTTCAGGTGGTTCCATGCGCTTATGTGATAAGTATTGACACAAGACAAAAACCGTCTTTAAATAACGCGCGCAGGTTCGTGCGCCCTCGAAGAGGACAGCGGCGTATTAGAAGAACAAAGACGAAGGCGTAATGGCACGTGCATTCGCCGCACGCACGGGGATATATGTGACCGTCGCCAAAAAGAAGAAGTGAAGCGTCGCTCGAGGAAAAGAAGGCTTCTTGATCTCCTGCTTGGAACGCTGCAGCTATTTAATTTATTTACTTGCCGGGCACAAGTTCGCCCCCAATAAATAGTTATCTCAGAAGTCCTTGTATCATTCGTTACAATTCTGGTGGAGGTGCGGGGTATGATTTCCAGCCCCATTCGAGTTGAAGAAAGCAGCCCCGAGCCACGCCAACTCGGACCCAACGAGCTCACGCCTGTCCACCAGCGCTGACTACGAAATGTAACGACAGACTCGAGAGCAGTTGCGGGAACAGCGACGTTACTTCCGATTTGTGTGTGGTGGTAGACGGCTACGAAATTACTGTTTTAATAGACACAGGCGCAGACCATTCAGTTATGAGTAAAGAACTTGCCAGAAGACTGAAGAAAGTGCTGACTCCTTGGAGAGGACCGCAAATTCGAACAGCCGGAGACACCTTATCGACCCGATGGGCAGGTGCACTTCTAGAATTGGAATACGTGGCTTCACATACGTCGCTACTTTCATTGTCCTGTCAGAATGCTCGAGGGATTTAATTATTGGAATGGACTTTTTGCAGGCGAACGGTGCAGTAATCAACTTGCAGGAATCTTGTGTGTCGTTCTCAACGAAGCACGCCATCGCTACGTTCGAGTGTGAAGAACAATTCGATGCGCTCCAGATTATAGACGACGACGTCACGATACCCCCAAGATCCAGCATAGCTGTCGCCGTAAGAAGCAACGTGTTCACCGACTATGAAGGAATAGCAGACAGTAACATTGGCCTCTTACTCGAAAAAGAGATCTGTATGGCCAGAGGTCTTGTTCGGCTGCGTGGTGGGTGTTCTAATGTCTTTGTCACTAACTTTGGAAATGAAGTCCAGCATATTGCGAAGGGAACTGTCATTGCCCGCCTTAATGATTATGTCCAGATTATGGATTTGAACCCTTCTGAGGCTGCACCACTCAAGTCTGACAACGTAGACTCCATACTCGCATCCATCAAGATCGAAGCAGCACTATCACCGATCCAGAAGCAGCAAATAGAAAGCCTTGTACGAGAATTCGCCACGTGTTTCTCAACGTCATCCAAAGTCCAGAGAACATCCATCGCCAAACACCGTATCATTGTCGACGAAGCTGTCAGGCCTATTTGCCAGCATCCCTACCGAGTGGCACCGAAAGAGAGAGAGGTCATCAGAAACCAAGTTGAAGAAATGCTGAGAGACGACATAATTCAACCGTCGACAAGCCCGTGGGCTTCGCCCGTGGTGCTAGTAAAGAAAAAGGATCAGACCTTGCGTTTCTGCGTGGATTACCGGAAGTTGAACGTCGTCACAAAGCGGGATGTTTGTCCACTTCCGCGGATCGACGACACCCTTGATAGACTACGGGATGCGAAATTCTTTTCCTCTCTCGACCTCAAAAGTGGATACTGGCAGATAGAAGTGGACGAAAGAGATCGTGAGAAGACAGCGTTCGTCACACCAGACGAGTTATACGAATTCAAGGTACTTCCGTTCGGCCTCTGTTCCGCACCTGCCACATTTCAGCGGATGATGGACACTGTGCTATCCGGGTTAAAGTGGCAGTCCTGTCTTGTTTATCTTGATGATGTCGTGATTTTTTCTACCACCTTTGATCAGCATGTGGAACGACTGCGGACTGTGCTCAACGCTATTAGTTCAGCAGGGCTGACGATAAAGCCACAAAAATGTCACTTCGGCTTCCATGAGCGCCTTTTCCTCGGCCATGTGATTAGTTCTGAAGGCATCCGTCCTGACCCTGAGAAGACCGCAGCAGTAGAAAAGTTTCCTAGACCAACGGATAAAAAGGCCGTCAGGCGATTTTTAGGACTTTGTGCCTATTATAGACTTTTCGTCAAAAATTTTTCGAAGATTGCCGAGCCGTTAACGCGATTGACTAAAGAAGATGTACCTTTCATTTGGCTAAGTGAACAACAAGATGCATTCAATGAGCTACGACGCCGACTTCAAGACCACCCGGTTCTTGCGCACTTTAATGAAGAAGCGGAAACAGACATCCACACGGACGCAAGCAATTTCGGGCTTGGTGCCGTCCTCGTTCAGTGGCAAAATGGAGAGGAGAGAGTGATTGCATACGCTAGCCGCACTCTTTCGAAGGCTGAAACTAGCTACTCTGCAACGGAAAAGGAATGTCTCGCAGTAATATGGGCCATAGGAAAATTCCGACCATACTTATACGGTAGGCCGTTCCGAGCAATCAGCGACCATCATTCGTTGTGCTGGCTTGCAAACCTGAAGGATCCTTCTGGGCGACTTGCTAGATGGAGTCTGAGGCTGCAGGAATACGACATAACGGTCGTGTATAGATCTGGTCGCAATCACAGTGATACTGATTGCTTGTCACGTGCTCCGGTCGAGTCTGCTCCTGTGGAAGATGGACACAACTTTCCGTTTCTTGGAGCCGTAACCACGTCTGAGATGGCCAAACATCAACAGTCTGACGCCGAGATGCTTCTACTCATCAGGCACCTGGAAGGACACCCCGTCCATGTTCCGCGAGGTTTCAAACGGGGATTATCATCGTATGTGATGAGAAATAACGTCCTCTACAAAAGAAATTTTGAGCACAGCACAGAGAAATTCTTACTCGTCGTTCCTTCATCCTTGCAATCCGAAATCTTGGAAGCCTGTCACGATGACCCATCCGCAGGACACCTAGGAGTGAGTAGAACATACGCTCGAATTCATGCTAAGTACTACTGGCCAAAGCTATTGAGTTCGGTGCAGCATTATGTGAGAACGTGTCGGGATTGCCAAAGACGCAAAACGCCTCCATTAAAACCCGCAGGCCTCCTTCAACCAATAGAACCCCCAGAAGCCCCGTTCGAACAAGTAGGAATGGACTTGCTTGGTCCATTTCCTACATCGTCATCAGGGAAACGATGGATTGTAGTAGCGAC
Organism: Dermacentor silvarum; assembly: GCF_013339745.2. NCBI lineage: Eukaryota > Metazoa > Arthropoda > Arachnida > Ixodida > Ixodidae > Dermacentor > Dermacentor silvarum. The sequence goes on from NC_051159.1 coordinate 20,507,666, forward strand.
TGATTACCTAACCCGATATGCCGAGACAGCCTCTCTAATCAGTGCGACAGCCATTGAAGTGGCTGAATTCTTTGTCACCAACGTGGTACTACGACATGGTGCCCCTGCAGTTATTATCACGGACCGAGGAACTGCGTTCACAGCGGATTTGACGCAGTGCATTATGCAACTAACTCATACCAGCCACAGGAAAACAACTGCCTATCACCCTCAAACAAATGGGTTGACCGAGCGACTGAACAGGACGCTGACCGATATGTTGTCAATTTACGTAGACTTAGAGCACCGTACATGGGACAAGATACTACCATATGCAACATTCGCTTACAATACCGCATTGCAAGAGACCACTCAAGTGACGCCATTTCAGCTTGTTTTTGGCCGAACAGTTACCACACCCTTAGATGCAATGCTCCCAGTAAACGACAGTGCAGAACAAAACCCTGAAATCAGCGAATTTATACAGAGGGCCGAAGAAGCAGTCAGCTGGCGCGACACCGCATTCAACAAAGACAGCGCATTGACGCCGACCGGTACAACTTGCGGCGAAGAAAAGTCGAGTATGCACCAGGTGACAGAGTATGGGTGTGGACTCCCGTACGGACGCGCGGCCTGTCCGAAAAGCTTCTGCGCCGTTATTTCGGCCCTTACCGAGTACTTCGCCGCATTAGTCCATTAAACTACGAAGTTACGCCGGAAGGACAAGTGACCTCATCACGATGCCGACGTCGCACAGAAACTGTGCATGTGGTCAAAATGAAGCCATATTATGACAGGCAGTGAATGTTCTACCAAACACCTCTACTCAGTGCCATGTACCACTTTAGTGTGGACAACAGCTTGTCAACAGTTTCGCCACTTTACGCATCGGGACGATGCGTTCTTGGAGGGGGAATAATGACACAAGACAAAAACCGTCTTTAAATAACGCGCGCAGGTTCGTGCGCCCTCGAAGAGGACAGCGGCGTAGTAGAAGAACAAAGACGAAGACGTAATGGCACGTGCATTCGCCGCACGCACGGGGATATATGTGACCGTCGCCAAAAAGAAGAGGAAGTGAAGCGTCGCTCGAGGAAAAGAAGGCTTCTTGATCTCCTGCTTGGAACGCTGCAGCTATTTAATTTATTTACTTGCCGGGCACAAGTTCGCCCCCAATAAATAGTTATCTCAGAAGTCCTTGTATCATTCGTTACAGTATCATATAAGGCAGCCATGTATGTCTATGCACCAGCAGGCATTCCTATATGTCATGATGGTGTGCAAATTTATTGTTTACAGGTGCCATATGTTGTGCATAATGTATAGTATGTCCTTTCGTTCATGCTGGAAGCGACAATATTTACCCCTCTAGGTAAAATTCTCTAGGTCCAGAGAAGGAAGGCCAACTGTTTGAGTGCCCATGACAGAGTCGATGCTGCTTCAAGCTTCAACAACTCCTCTGCCATTTACAGCTAGGTAAGCTAATATTTGCACCGAGAAAATGTTGTTTAGCTCCCTCAGATTTTTCAAATAAAGTACTGTACCAACAAAACTGTGTCCCGGGGCTATCCATCTCTCTTCCACTTTTCTTTGGCATTTACAACACTTCCTCAGACTATACATGCATATTCAAAGCACCCAATACATTTTAGGTAGGACATCTTCTGCAAAGTTCCTATTAACGAGGTACAGGCATGATTTTTTGAATTATTCTTTTTTTTGTGAAAGCTCTAGAATAAATGACAAGCCTCGGAGTGCCGTAAGTAATTTAATATAATAGCTTTTCTGGAGCCGGTTTCGGTTTTGTTTTCTAGAAGGACACTGTGTCGTCATGTCTTAACACAGTATGTGGTCACATGGGAGCCGGACATTTCAATGTTTTGACATGCTCTCGGGGCCTCCAACTAGCTCGGTCGACTCGTGTGCTGCTACTCGTGAAGGCCAATGTAACAGTATAGCGGGTGACCGAATGAGCTGGAGTGAGTGTTGTAACATCGCAATATGCTGCTCCCACGTGACCATATACAGTGTCGTGACATCAGGAGATAGTATCCTCCTGGAAGACGAAACTGGCTCTAGAAAAGCTATTATATTACATTATTTATGGCGTTCTAAGGCTTTGCCCCTTTAAAGATGGAGTAAAGTCAAAGCAGTAAACACAGTGCTGTCTGTCTTCTCTCCACCCATCTTCAGCGTTGTTAGATTCCGTTTTAAACATGCACTAAGTAGCCCAGTTCAGCACACTCGTGCCGTATGTGCTACCTAGCGCCTTTTTAACCCCTTCCATGCCACGCTATTACCCCAAGCTCTGACCTTCGATGGGGGTGAAATGGAAGAACGCCAGTGTACTGCGCATTTGGTGCACATTGAAGATGGTCAAAATTAACCCGGAGTACCGTACTTTGGTGTGCCTCATAACTATAACCTGGTTTCGGCACGTGAAACCCCAGAATGTTTTTTTGATTCTGACCAAAAGGGTGACCAAAGTATTTTTAGAACCCCAGTTGCGAACATCTTTTACCTTCTCGGAAAGAATTTGCTTCTGCTTCCGCTGTCCCATGGATTATGCGTTGCCATCAATCAAAAGCCTGATTAAGCACTGAGACAAATCTTGGCTTATCCATGGGATCACTAGAAACTGCAAAGTACTGCTTTTAGGAAAATTATAACGGCGCTAAAACGAGACACGAGAACGAAGTGGACAGGACGATCGCAGACTAACAACTGGTTTATTGGAAAAGTACACCACCCTTTTTGATACAAACTAAGCGCATGCGCAATGACAAACATCACAAGTTCCAAGACTTCTATCTACTAAAAATGAAATCGCGCTCTTTGCTGGAAAGATACACGGATGAGTCGCTGACGCACTTATCAGGCCCGTGTCTAGCTATCCAAGATGCCTCCAAGATCTCTCTTGCTCTTTGGCTCTTGGCTCGTCCTAACACCTTGGCACTGCTGAAGATGGCCTTGCATCCCTGCACGCATGCGCCACAATGAACTGGTAGATGCCTCCCACTCCCGTCTCCTAATGAATTAGCATGCTCCATCAAACGCATGTTAATACACCTTCCAGTCTGCCCCACACAAACCATTCCACAGGTCAGGGGGAACTCGTAGACCACTCCCGTTGTACAGGGTACATACGCGCGTCTGTGCTTAACATCACATTTTCCATTGTTTAGTTTGCTCGCGTTGGACATGGCGCACAAACGCGATAACTTGCAAGGCGCTGAAAAAACCAAATCGACCCCGTATCTTCCCGACACCTTTTTAATGCCATGCGATACCTTGTGTAGGTACGGCATCAATTCAACCTTCCGCCTTTCACTCTTCTCCGATTCTTTTCCCTCAATTGCCCTTGCGTTATCGTCAGCGGCCGTGGTACGATGGCATACGACCCTCAAAAGTGATTCTGCTACAGCCTGAAGCAGCGTCTGCGGGAAACCTGCATTTCGGAGACGACTCACTTGTGAACAAAAACTACCTTTGATTTTGTGGTGACATGACTTGTTCAAAGATGACCTTAAGCATGGCACTGCTATGCCCCTCTTCACAAGCTTCGAGTGAGAGGAATCAAAAGGCAATAGGGCCCTGTTCGTTTTAGCGCAGTTATAATTTTCCTAAATGTCTTACCAACTAGCCCCCCATCAAACGCTTCTCGAGTTCATTTCTCCTACATGGGGCCCTGCTATATGTTCCCTTCCCTTGGAAAAGCAATGTAGCGTGTGCGTAAGCCTCATTGCCGCGAAGATGTGTGATGCAAGACTTCTTGGATTTTGCCTTAGAAAAGGTGTACGACCGCCATGTGTGATGTGGTTTTTTGGCTTTATGGGGTGTTCGGATGGACACTGGAAAAGATTGGCAAAGATTCTCAGGAGCGAGTACTGGAGACATGTCCGTTTGCTGAAGGAGTGGCTGCGCTTCCTATGCTTCAGCTGGAAAGGCTGTGGTACTTCGGGGTACAGAGCACTAAAGGAATACCAAGGTCTGGCAGGTTCAACAAGCGAGTTCCTCTTCTGCAAAGGAAGACAGGGCTTGCAAGGAACGCCCAAGAGAAAGGTTGGTGAGGTGCCGGTAATCCGTCTGAGTGAAACGGTGCTGCCTCCCGAAGTTGAAAAAATGCTGAGCAGGGGACCGAAGTACAGCGTCGAAGCACCAATTACCAAGCACGAACTTCTGGCAACTGCCCACAGCATCGCGGACAAAGTGCATACTGAAGATAGGGAGCGGTGTCGTCAGGAATGCGTAGAGGCCGTGCGGAGCGGCTACGAGAAGAAGGACGGCACCCGCATGATGCGAAGAATAGCAGGATATATGAAGGACTCAGGCCATGCACTCATGTTGGCGGACAAGGTTGGAAGCTTCGTAGTCATGCCCCAGGGGCTCTTTGGTGACAAGGCCCTTGGAAGTTAGGAAGAATTTCCGGATTTCGGATGAAAAACCGCAAGGAGCAAAAAAGAAAGCAGTGGCGTTGCTGGAAGATTTAAAACTCGACCGGATAAAGAGGGAGGTGAAGAACAACAAAGTTCATGCGCTCACCGTATTCTTCAGTGCAAAAAGCCATAAGGTGGATTGTCCTTTCCGAGCCGTTGTCATGGAGCGTGGAACATGGCAGGCTACTGTCAGCCGGTACCTGCAGGGGCAGCTTTCGGGGCTGACCCCGGAGGACCCATACAAGATCGCGAGTTCAGACCGACTGGTGGGACTGCTCCAAGATAGTGCACCAGGAGCGAATTCCGGCTTCTCGATTGACATTGAGGAGCTTTTCTACTCGATTCCCCATGAGGACCTTTTCAGGGCAGTTCGTAATTGTATTGAATGTGCTGGTGCGGTGGCGTTCCAATACTCGAGTGGTGTCTCGGTAGGGGGATTCCTGGAACTGCTGGAGACCTACCTCACTTCTACGATTGTGAGTTTCCAGGAGAACTTTTATGTATGATGATGATGTGTGGTGTTTTATGGCGCAAGGGCCAGTTATGGCCAAAGAGCGTCATGCCAGTGTTTGTGAGTGCGCAGTGGAGCGATGAATTCTGAGAAGTAGATGAAGTGTGGCTGTAAAGGGGCCTAAAAATAATCGCTGTAAAATGCGTAAAATATACATGCACTAAAATCATGGCAATGACTAATGAGGTGTACTATTAAATGAAGAATGCACTGAGAAGTAATGACACGATATTTAAAATATGTAAGGTGTAGTAGTTGGAAAGAAGCACTACTGCCTAAAAAGAGCCCTTGAACCACAAGGGCCTGGAGGCATGTGCTTATACAAAACTACTATCACAGCAGCATCCTCTGGAGGGAGGATGCGCTATGAATTTATTGGGCTTATAACATGCAGTACCACGTCATTCAAGAGAGCGAGGACTGCTTTAGTGCTAAACAGCGGTTCCTCACCAAGAAACATACTGGGATGCAGAGGGATATTATAGCGGTAAGCTAAAGGGAAATGTTTTTTTCTATCTGCTTCGGCATCCCGACACTCCAGGAGAACGTGGAGGACGGTTAGCCTCTCACCACATCTACCACAGGTTGGTGGTTCATCCCCGGTCAACAAAAAACTATGGGTGCCAAATGTATGACCTATTCTGAGACGACAGAACATGACATCAGTTCACCGTGTTCTCGTTGCGGAGGGCCAGAAACCTAACTGTGGCTTAATCAAGTGAAGCTTATTATTTGTTTGTGCATCCCACAGACGTTGCCAATGGCTTCGCAATTTCTTACGGAAGAAATGTTTCAAATCTGTTGCAGAAACAGCAGCTGTAGGATTAGTAGCGTGCGATGTTATTGACGTAGCCATTCGGTCAGCTAGCACATTACCCTCAATGCTTCTATGGCCAGGCACCCAGCATATAATGATATGCTGGTTAGATACATACGCTCTACACAGTACGGAATAGAGCTCAATGAGCACAGGATTTTTCTGTTTACAAGGTGACTTTAAAGCGTTTACGACACTTAGGGAGTCTGTAAATATGATTGATTTTTGAAGTTTAGATTTCCTTATATGCCTCACAGCTGACAATAGTGCATAGGCCTCAGCCGTAATGATACTTGCTTCCGGATGGAGTACACCGGATTCCGAGAAGGATGGGCCGACAGCTGCATACGACACCCCGTCACGTGACTTAGAAGCGTCTGTATAAAACTCTGTGCATGTGTACTTGGACTGGAGTTCAAGGAAATGCATTTTGATATGTGCCTCTGGTGCGTGCTTAGTGACCTCCACGAATGATGTGTCACACTCTATGAGCTGCCACTGCCACGGCGGTAACAGTTTCGCTGGAGCCATAAGACAGTGTTCAAGCAACGGAACACCCATTTCCTCACTGAGATTCCGCACACGCAAAGAGAACGGTTTTCTCGATGCCGGTCGATTTTGGAAGAGTGTGGCAGTGGTCATGTCGTTTATGGTTGAATAAGAGGGATGTTCAATGTTCGCGTGTACTCTAAGAAAATATGTATGTAGCGAAGCGTTGGAACCCTGCAGCCCCCCATGCAGGCATATCAGCAGCCGCTACGTCCATCGCATCCTGAGCCATGGGTGGGACCCTCTCCGGCAAACCGTTGGCGCACTTTCGACAACCGTCCCATATGCTTTGCGTGCGGTTACGCCGGCCACGTTGCACGTTTTTGCAATCGCGTGCAGCGGCCTCGAGTCGCATCACCCGTCATGGGCCAGTCCAGCCGCCCTAATTACGAACCACTGCCGCCTGTGTCACCGACGTTACGCCCAGCTCCACCTACCCACCGTTCACCGTCTCCACGACGTCGCTCATTGGCGCCGATGCGGCCACGTCAGGTCGCACGAGATCGGGAAAACTAGTCGTCGCAGTCCACGAGGCAAGGGCTGCGACGCTATCGAACTGTGAAAGCCCTCAGCAGAGACCATCGAACATAATAGACGTGTTTGTAGACGGTGTTCGCGCATCTGCCCTTATAGACACTGGAGCCGCCGTATCCGTTATGGACGCCAAACTTAGCCGTGTACTACGAAAAGTGACGACGCAACTTTCGGGGCTAGCCCTTCGTACGGCTAGCGCCCAAAGTATTCACCCAACAGCAGTATGCACAGCTCGCGTCGTCATTCGGGACGTCATGTATGCTGTCGAATTCATCATCATTCCTGCATGCTCGCACGACATCATCCTGTGATGGGATTTTCTTTCCCGCCACAACGCCGCCATTCATTGCACACCCGCCGAAATAGAACTCTCGCCGTTCTCAGAGATGACGCCGGCAGACAGACCATCGCTTTCGAATAAGATACTCGTCACAGACGATACCCAAGTGCCTCTGAACGCGTCAGTGGCTGTGTCGGCGTACTGCGATGGTCTCTGCGACACAATTGCACTCCTTTCGCCATCTGACCGCGTCCGCACTAAGAAAGGATTGTTGGTGCCCTTTGGGACAGTGCAAATCACTCACGGTGACAGCGCTATTTTTGTTAGCAATCCATCCCCATATACTGTCACGTTGCTGCGAGGGGAATGTCTCGGCAGAGTGGAACCCATCGAAGACACACAAGTTGTGGACGCACCCGATGGCACGCACTGGCCCAGCTCCTTCACACTTAGTGCTGTTTCGCAGTCTGATTAGTCGCCCGAAGATGTATTTGGCTCCTCCATCGATGAAAACCTTACGCCGGTCCAGCGTTCACAGCTTCTGTGCCTGTTGGAAGAATTTCGCCCATCTTTCGATGTCGCGCAAACTTCCCTGGGCCGCACGTCCACTGTCACGCATGGCATCGACACTGGCTCCCAACCGCCACTACGGCAACGTCCATATCGCGTATGTCCTGCCGAGCGTCGTGTAATTAACGAGCAAGTCGACGACATGCTTCGACGGGATGTTATTCGACCATGAAACAGTCCCTGGGCGTCTCCGGTCGTTCTAGTTGCAAAGAAGGACGGTTCCGTACGGTTCTGTGTGGACTACCGACGGCTCAACAAGATAACCCGCAAGGACGTCTATCCGCTGCCACGAATAGACGACGCGATTGACAGCCTCCAAGGAGCTGAATTCTTTTCATCGCTCGACTTGCGCTCAGGGTACTGGCAAGTTCCTATCGCTGAGGACGCTCGACCGAAGACAGCCTTCGTCACGCCCGACGGCTTGTACGAATTCAACGTCATGCCGTTCGGACTGTGTAATGCGCCCGCGACCTTCGAGCGCATGATGGATACCGTCTTGCGCAACCTGAAATGGCACACGTGCTTGTGCTACCTCGACGACGTCGTCGTTTTCGCTCCGGACTTCTCCACGCATCTTCAACGCCTCCGGCATGTTTTGACGCGTTTGAGCAACGCCGGCCTACAGTTGAACCTAAAGAAGTGCCGATTTGCAGCATGGCAGCTGACAATACTGGGCTACGTCGTGTCCAAGGATGGAATTCTCCCAGATCCAGCCAAGCTTCGGGCCGTAGCCGAGTTCCCTAGACCTACGTCTGTCACAGAACTGCGCAGTTTCGTAGGACTGTGTTCCTACTTTCGACGTTTCATCCGAAACTTCGCCACTATTATATCGCCACTGACGAAACTCCTTAGCACTAAGGGGCCCCTCGACTCATGGTCGTCAGTGTGCGAGGACGCGTTCGCAAAGCTCCGTCGTTTGTTGACGTCTCTGCCCATACTACGCCACTACGACCCTACGGCGCCTACAGAGGTACACACGGACGCCAGCGGTGTTGGCCTTGGCTCCTTGCGCAGCGCAAGCCAGGGTTCCCTGAATATGTCGTGGCGTATGCAAGTCGTACGCTTACTAAAGCCGAGGCCAACTACACCGTCTCCGAAAAAGAATGCCTGGCGATCATCTGGGCCCTTACGAAGTTTCGCCCTTATTTGTATGGCCGCCCGTTCGATGTCGTTACCGACCACCATGCACTATGCTGGCTGTCGTCATTGAAAGATCCCTCAGGCCGTCTCGCCCGTTGTTCACTTCGTCTGCAGGACTACGACATCCGCGTGCTCTACCGCAACGGTCGCCAACATGCCGACGCAGACGCCCTCTCACGCTCCCCCTTACCCGACGACAACGCCCGCTGCTCAGGAACTCAGCTGGACGTTTCTTCCATTGACCTTCACACCATCGCTACAGAACAGCGCAAGGACCAATGGATTGTCTCGCTGATAGACTTGCTCACTGATCCGTCGGCAACACCACCCACTCGCGCATTGCGTCGTCAAGCGCACCATTTCGCCATTCGCGACGAGCTACTTCACCGACGCAATTACAGCGCCGACGGCCGCCAGTGGTTACTGGTGGTTACTGGTTACACGCAGTCTCCGTTCTAAAATATGCGAATCGTTCCACTCTGATCCGCAGTGTGCACACTCTGGGGTATACAAAACTTACCACCGAATTCGACAACGGTACTTTTGGCGGGGAATGTACCGGTACGTGCAGAAATTTGTTCGCTCCTGCATCGATTGTCAGCGCCGGAAATCTTCGCCGAACCTCTCGCCAGCAGGTCTACAACCTTTACCTTGTCCTAACCGGCCGTTTAGGCGCGTTGGCATCGATTTATACGGACCTCTTCCTCTGACGTCGGCTAGTAACCGCTGGGCCAACGTCGCTGTTCACCATCTCACGCGATACGCCGAAACCGCTGCCCTTCCAGCGGCTACAGCACGATATGTTGCCTCCTTCCCGCTCCACCGATTCATACTGCGTCACGGTCCACCCCAGGAGCTACTCCGTAATCGAGGCCGTGTCTTCTTGTCGGAAGTCGTCGAAGCCATTCTCAAAGAGTGTCACGTCTTTCACCGAAAAACTACTGCTTAGCACCCACAGACAAACGGTCTCACAGAGCGATTTAACCGTACGCTCGGCGACATGCTCTCAATGTACATCGCCGCCGACCACACAAATTGGGATGCCATTCTGCCCTTCGTCACCTACGCCTACAATACCGCCCCTCAGAGTACTACTGGCGTCTCACCGTTCTTATTGAACGGCCGCCACCCGTCGCACACGATCGACACGATCCTTCTATACAAGCCAGACACGTCTGAGTATACACCTATATCTGCCACATCCAGAAATGCTCAATAGTGTCGCGACCTTGCCCGGACCTTTACCATTAATGAACAAGAGCGGCAGAAGAGCATTCGGGGTGACACCACCACTTCTGCGACCACGTTTTTCCCTGGGGCGCTCGTGTGGCTCTCAGTCCCTAACACCGCAACTGGACTCTCTTCGAAACTAATGCCCAAATACGAAAGGCCCCTATCGTGTCGTCGAACGCACGTCCCCAGTAAATTACCTCATCGAACCCGTGGAACCATCTGCGGACATGCGCCGTCGAGGGCGCGACATCGTCAATGTGGAGCGCCTCAAGGTATACCATGACCCACTCATGGTGACAACCTGTTGAGTCGCCGGGCGGCTCCCTTTTCACACCCGGGGTAATTGTAGCGAAGCATTGGAACCCTGAAGTGGGTCGTCTGCTCCAGCGCCTTGAAGTGGGTCTCCTTCTCCAGTACCTTCTAGTGGGTCGTTTACTTTGGCTCTCGAGCGCCGCTCGTGAAGAGAGTCCGTGCTGCGCTTTTTGGACTGTCGCCCTTGCGCTGTTTCAAGTGTCGTCCAATAAATATCCTTATATGTAAAACAATTATATCAACGCTGCAGATCAAGTGACCACTGATTCGGCTCTACGTAGAGGCTGTGGATCGGACTTGTTCGGAAAGCACCGGTCGCGATGCGGATGCCCAGATGGTGAACGGGGTCTAGAATTTTTAATGCACTTGGCGTTGCGGAATTATAAATTATAGCTCCGTAATCAAGGCGTGAGCGGACAAGACTGTTGTACAAGTTCAGTAGGCATTTTCGGTCACTACCCCATGTTGCGCGCGACAAAATTTTTAAAAGGTTCATCGTCTTCAGACACCTTGCCTTCAAATATTTAAGATGGGGGATAAAGGTAAGCTTCGAGTCTAGAATTATTCCCAGGAATTTATGTTCACTGCTCACGGATAGTTCCTCTTTATTAATCGTGAGATTTGGCACTGATGTCATGCCTCTTTTGTTTGAGAAAAGTATGCACGTACTTTTCTTTGCATTTATTTTAAATCCATTTACATCAGCCCATTTAGACAGTTTGTTTAATCCAAGCTGTACCTGTCGTTCGCAGATAGCAATGTTGCATGATTTGAAACCTATCTGTACATCATCGACATACACAGAATAACACATGCTGCGTGGAATAACTGTATACAGGGAGTTCATTTTTACAGTAAAGAGTGTGCAACTAAGCACACCCCCTTGTGGCACGCCAGCCTCCTGGGTGAATGTTGTAGATAAAACATTGCCCACTCTTACGCGAAACGTCCGGTTAGACAAGTAGCTTTCGACTGTGTTTAACATATTTCCACGAACCCCCATCGCGGAAAGATCTCGTAGAATCTCGAAGCGCCATGTCGTGTCGTACGCTTTCTCTAGATCTAGAAAGACCGAAAGTAAAAACTGTTTATGTATAAACGCATCTCTGATGTTTGCCTCGATGCGAACAAGGTGGTCTATTGTTGACCTACCTTCTCGGAAGCCACACTGGAAGGGGTCTAGTATTTTGTCATTTTCTAGGAAACAGATTAGGCGCCGGTTTATCATTTTTTCATACAACTTGCACAGGCAGCTTGTTATGGCATTAAAGAGAGATAGGAGTGTTGTCAGTGTTTCGGGGTGTAAGTACCTAATCATTTCGTAGATGATACGGTCGCCACCTGGAGCCGAGTTGTTGCAACAAGCGAGAGATGCTTTAAGTTCGGCTAAGCTGAATGGTTGGTTGTAAGCCTCATTTGATGAACCTTTGCAATTAAGGGGCTGCCGCTCTTCGCGTTCTTTGAACTTCAGGAAAGATTGTGTATAGTGCGATTCACTCGATACATATTCGAAGTGTTTGCCTAGACTATCCACCTGGTCTTCCAGGCTATCACCTTGGCTATTTACTAAGGGTAGGGGATGTGACTCCCGACCTATTAATTTATTTACCCTATTCCAGACTTTCGTTTCATCGGTATACGAGTTTATGCTGGAGATGCACTTTTCCCAGCTCTCTCTTTTAGCACGTCTGCGCGTTCTCCTGCCCTGCGATTTTGCTTGTTTAAAATTAATCAAGTTTTCGGCTGTTGGGGAGTTGCGAAACAATCCCCAGGCCTTGTTTTGCTTTTTACGTGCTTTTTGGCATTCCTCGTTCCACCAAGGCAGGCGACGCTTATTAGCTAGTCCATTAGTTTGTTGTATGCACCTTTCTGCAGTGTCAGTGATAAAACCTGTTATATACGCCACAGCATCGTCTATGTTAAGAGAGGCAATGTCATCCCGGCCTAAATATGTTATTTCTTTAAAAAGTTGCCAGTTAGCAGAGTTAACCTTCCATCGGGGAACATGTGGCGAGCAACCATCTTGTTTTGTTAAGCTTAGTATAATTGGAAAGTGGTCGCTCCCAAAGGGGTTCTGCAGAACGGACCACTGCAGGTACAGAATGAGTGTACTCGACACGATACTCAAATCTATGGCCTCTACGTCGAGCTCTTCACACAACCGCAACAAGCTAGCTCTCGTCAAAATCACGAGGTCCATGGTCACTACTTTAGGCTTTGGCTCTGTTATTCCACAATACTTGCTGCGAAACCCGCACAAATTTGTGAATTATGCGCCACGCTGTAGTACGTTGGCTCTTTCTTATTAAGTAAACATGCTCCTGAAGAAAAAACAAAGTTTTCAATTAGGCGACCTCTTCCATCACAACACGAGTCTCCCCACAAGGTGTTATGTGCGTTGAAATCTCCGAGAACTATGTATGGCTCCGGAAGTTCATTTATGTAGTTTTGAAATTCAGTTTTATGTAGTTGATAATTAGGAGGGATGTATATAGAGCTGATAGTGATCAGCTTGTCAAACAACACCCCTCGGACAGCAACTGCCTCTAGGGGCGTACGAAGTTTTAATTCCCGGCAGGCAATACCTTTATCGACTACAATAGCCACACCACCGGAAGACGCGGCTGTGTCATCGCGGTCTTTACGAAAAATGGCGTATTGCCGGAGAAAGTTTTATTGTGTAGATTTAAGGTGTGTCTCTTGAACACACAGCACCTTAGGATTAAACCTGTGTAGGATTTCTTTGACGTCATCGAGGTTGTGTAGGAGTCCTCTGACGTTCCAGAGTATTATTTGTGTATTCATGTTGGGAGTGTTTTTTTGTGCTGTGTGTTTAAAAAAGAGACTAATTTAACTTACAGAGCCCTTGTCGGGCCCTGTGATGCGGGCTTTTTCTTTTTTGGAGCGATCGCGAGATTCTCGCGGCTCCTTTGGCGCTTGCGGCGCTGTCTGGCAGGTTGTTGTGTCCATCGCCTCTTGCGAGGCGCTGGACACGCGCTCTTGCGAGCGGTTGTTTTGACGGGATGGCCTCGTTTCGAGGCCCTTGAGGCCACCAGCCCGGAGGTCGATGGCCCCTTCTTGTGAGTTGGCGGAGCAGCGCGAGCTGCAGCCGCCGGAGGGGGGGGGGGGGGGGGCGGATGGCGTCACTGCCGGCTCACTGTGTGTGGGCCGGACAGCCGCCGGAAGCCGTTGCGACGCTGCCCCCTGACGCGCCACTTCGGCAAAGGTTTTCTTTGGCAGGTAGGATACCCGCCTGCGTGCCTCCTTGAACGTTAGATTTTCCTTTACTTTAATTGTTACAATTTCTTTTTCTTTTTTCCAGGATGGGCACGACCGCGAGTATGCGGCGTGCTCCCCATCACAGTTCACACAGTGGAGAGAGTTTTCGCATGATTCAGAGAGATGCTCAGTTGCACTGCATTTCGCACAAGTCTGACGGCCTCGGCAGTTCTGCGAACTGTGGCCGAATCTTTGGCATTTGAAGCATCGAAGAGGGTTTGGCACGTATGGCCTGACACGTAATTTAATGTATCCGGCTTCAATGGTCTCGGGTAGAACACTAGAACCAAAAGTAAGGATTATATGTTTTGTCTTTAGCTCCTTGCCATCGCGCCTCATCTTGATTCGTTTTACAGTCAAAACATTTTGCTCTTTGAATCCTTCCAAAAGTTCATCTTCGGTGAGCTCCAACAGGTCGTCATCAGAAATAACACCGCGGGTGGTGTTCATTGTGCGGTGCGGGGTCACAGTCACAGGAAAGTCTCCAAACGACACTAGATTCTGTAGTTTATCATGCTGTTTCTTATCGCGGAGTTCCAGGAGGAGGTCACCGCTGGCCATCCTCCTCGCCTTGTAACCTGGTCCTATAGTCTCTGTCACAGTCTTTGCAACGATAAAGGGTGAGATCACTCTCACGGTCTTTTCAGTTTTCTCACTGTGTACCACGTGGTAGCGTGGAAAGTTTTCAACTTGTCGGCCAAAAAATTTAAAAACTTCTTCGGTGCGCCCCCTCTTTTGGGGGCGATCAGAAAGCGTGGGAAAAGAATTAGCCATAAAATATTCATGTTTCGCCAGAAACGCCAGCCACCCACCATGGAGTCCTACTAGGGGGCGCTGCAGTGCCTGTAAACATAGGCACTGCAGACGCCAGCTCTACGTCACCACTATAACCGAATATGAAATAACCTAGGCAGGCTACTCACACAGGGTTAACCCTCGCTGCCAAGAAGATCGGAAGGAATATAGAAGAGAGGAGAAGATAGGAAAGATTAAAAGTAAGAGAGAAAGACGAAGGTTCGAGAGGAGGATAGGAAAAGGCAACTACCGATTTCTCCCGGATGGGTCAGTCCGGGAGTGCCGTCTACGTGAAGCCGAGGCCAAAGGGGTGTGTTGCCTCCGCCGAGGGGCCATAAAGGTCCAAGCACTCAGCATCGGCTCAACCCCCAGGATCCATTTTTCCCCGGACACGGCTAAGCCACGCACGGTTAAACGTGGGAGGGTCCAACCCTCGTGTGCTCGGGTCCGTGGTGTCGCAACACACCAAACGCCTGCTGACGCAGACGCCCCTGCGGGGGAGAACTTTTATGTACAAAAACGAGGCATATACATAGGCTCTTGTGTGGCGCCAGTGCTCGCCGAGATATATTTAGCTGATGTAGATTGTTCGTTGTCTCGGGTGCTTACCGACGATTAAATTGTTCGTGTCTGTAGATACGTAGATGACATTTAAATACTTGTAAAAACTGACTCTAACGATGACCTCGAAGAGATAGCGAGGCGTATTCTTCAGTACTTTAATGCCACAGCAACAAAGTTGAATTTTACATTTGAAATGCCTGACAATGCTTCACTGCAGTTTTTAGATTTAAAGTTGGTTTTCAATGACAGCAAACACCTGTGCTGGTCGTACTCACCACGCACGAACAGGGCCCTATTGCCTTTTGATTCCTCTCACTCGAAGCTTGTGAAGAGGGGAATAGCAGTGTCATGCTTAAGGTCACCTTTGAACAAGTCATGTCACCACAAAATCAAAGGTAGTTTTTGTTCACAAGTGAGTCGTCTCCGAAATGCAGGTTTCCCGCAGACGCTGCTTCAGGCTGTAGCAGAATCACTTTTGAGGGTCGTATGCCATCGTACCACGGCCGCTGACGATAACGCAAGGGCAATTGAGGGAAAAGAATCGGAGAAGAGTGAAAGGCGGAAGGTTGAAGTGATGCCGTACCTACACAAGGTATCGCATGGCATTTTTAATGGCGGGAAGATACGGGGTCGATTTGGTTTTTTCAGCGCCTTGCAAGTTATCGCGTTTGTGCGCCATGTCCAACGCGAGCAAAGTAAACAATGGAAGATCTGATGTTAAGCACAGACGTGCGTATGTACCCTGTACAACGGGAGTGGTCTACGAGTTCCCCCTGACCTGTGGAATGGTTTGAGTGGGGCAGACTGGAAGGTGTATTAACATGCGTTTGATGGAGCATGCTAATTCATTAGGAGACGGGAGTGGGAGGCATCTACCAGTTCATTGTGGCGCATGCGTGCAGGGATGCAAGCCCATCTTCAGCAGTGCCAAGGTGTTAGGGCGAGCCAAGAGCCAAAGAGCAAGAGAGATCTTGGAGGCATCTTGGATAGCTAGACACGGGCCTGATAAGTGCGTCAGCGACTCATCCGTGTATCTTTCCAGCAAAGAGCACGATTTCATTTTTAGTAGATAGAAGTCTTGGAACTTGTGATGTTTGTCATTGCGCATGCGCTTAGTTTGTATCAAAAAGGGTGGTGTACTTTTCCAATAAACCAGTTGTTAGTCTGCGATCGTCCTATCCACTTCGTTCTGGTGTCTCGTTTTAGCGCAGTTATAATTTTCCTAAATGTCTTACCAACTAGCCCCCCATCAAACGCTTCTAAAGTACTGCTTGTAAGCTGAGCTCGACCTTGGCCATTTTTACCAAAAAGACATGGATGAACTCAGCTCGTTGAAGGCATGGAAAGGGTTAAACACCCCACACAAAGTGTACAAGGATTTCATTTCAGAATTAAGTAGGAAAACACAAGCTGCACGTCTGGTAAGTATTGTTTGTCCAATTGAAGGAAAACCAAGTCTACGAATCATGCTAGAAAGCACCCCTGAAATAATGCATGCCAGCAATTCCAAAACTAGACAGCAAGGACAAAAGTCTAAGAATGCAAGGCATGCAGTGAAAATCTTGGGTAACTTTTGCAAAGAAACAATGAATAATTTAGTTGAATATAATAAAAAGCGTTTGGTAGAATAGTTCATCTAATAATTCAACTCGACGCAAACTCACATGCTTATACAAAATACTGTAAGAGTTTAGGTCATAGCTTTCAATGAAAGGCAATAATGAACAACTCTTAACACAGCCACCTGCATGTTTTATATTTAATGTTTGAAGAAAGACTTATTGGTGCCAGTTGCAGATTAAGAATAATGTATGTAGGACATGCCCACACATCATTAACAATGGCAAGTGACATCGTTGAAATTTCTGCCTCCTGTTCGGACCATAAAACAAATATTAACCAGGTTCTCTCTAGAATGATTCCTTTATCATCAGGTTCATAATGTTACCCCTTTTTATACATCTGAATTTATAAAAAGAAGTTGCAGACTGGCTTCACATAAATCAGGTAGCAATGTCTTCTTGATAAATTTATTAGCTTACTAGCATCAGCACTGGCCTATTAATTTCCACAATTCTGTTCACAAAGTGCTACTTCGAGGAAAGGGCACTCGTATTGATATGGTTCTCGGAAATTTCAGGCAACCAGAAGGGCTCCATGATGTAATGTCTATAGTCATATTAGTATGTTTAGAAGACGGGTTTAGTTATAAATATACACTAAAAGCAACACATTTTTATTAGTGAGCATGGGTCTTTCGTTTTTTGCCTTTTTAAACTTGGAAGGAGAGAAATGAGTGCAAGATGATGGTCGTTGATACATTTATCTTGCCACAATTTATCTTGCTATAGTCATACTTGGTCCACTATAACTGCTATTGTTTTAACTATTAGACGCTGTGTAATATCGGGAGATGTTGCACAAGTAAACACCATCAAAAGATAAGTGAATTTTGCACATAGCAAATCTTATAACAGTTACTCATAGACAAAAAGCTCATAAAAGGTGAGCAAAGGCTTTGTGATTGTAAAAGCTAGCTGTCCATCAAGGCAGATGTGTTTTCAGGTAACATTATATCATAGTAAATACAAAAGGCAAGTGGAACAGTGGAACCTCCAGGTTATATTTGTTCATGGCCAGGACACAGTAGCGCTCCCAAGATCTCTGCCAGGGGGGGTTGACAGTTTGCCTTAGTTTGTCAATACCATCTAAACAGCACTAATTTCAATTTCCTCACAGGAAATTGTCAAAAAATTCTCTTTTTGCGAGTGTGCAGACGATTGTGCGTCTTACATCTTAGTTGTAGTACTCAAAGGCGCAAGGGAAGAAGAGGGGTTAAACAAAAGGGGGGGTTAACTCGTCCTCAAGGAGGGGGGGGGGGGTTACAACCCCCGAAATCTCCCCCGTCGGTGCGCCAATGCCAGGACATTACGGGCAACAATTCTGACATACTTTCAGCTATCCACAGAGGCGACAGGGCAAGCCTTACCTTAGAAGGTTTTCCTAAAGGGCTGCCGCAATTGGTTGATGCCTACTTGCATGCAATGGTTGCTTTCCAGTTCTGTTATTTTTTTTTGTGGCTCTACTTGGGAGAACCTTTACCAAACCACTTTTACTATCCCAAGCTAATCCTTGCCTTCCAACACTTCTCATTCCTCTACCTATATCCTTCATTTTACTCTTACGTACCAGCTTATCCTCCTCGACCCTTGGGAGTGATGAGCTATGTGGAAATCAGTTGTTGGCGTAATGAAGGCAAGTCCCTTCGCCCAAACGTTGACTCCAGGCAAAGGCTTCTCTTGTTCAGTCACTGTCGATCACTTAATTGTGCGGTGTTGTATTTCGTTAAAGTATTGTATTGATTTTAAAAATTACAAAATTGTTAAAGGGATGCATTTAGAAGTCTTTCTATGTTTGTAATAACTTGCTCTACACAAAATCTGGTACAGTAAGGTGTAATTTAAAACAACAATTGATTTCTGGCTAAGTGGTAATACGTTATATATGGCCTGACCAATCGTGCTGACCAATTGCGCTGACCGAATAGCTATATCATTGGTTAAGCCATAAGTAGAAGGGGAATCTCAGAGTCGTTAAAATGAGTATGAAAGAAAACATTTCACCAATTACAATGGTTAAATCTCAACTAAGAATAAGCTAATCCGACAGGGTTGCCTTTGTGGGCTCGCTGGGTTGGAAAAGTGGACATGCATGAATCATCATCATCAGTCTATATTTATGTCCACTGCAAGATGAAGGCCTCTCCATGTGAATTCCAATTAACCCTGTCTTGCGCTAGCTGATTCCAACTTACGCCTGCAATTTTCCTAACTTTATCACCCCGCCTAGTTTTCTGGCGTCTTCGACTGCGCCTCCCTTCACTTGGTATCCAATCTGTAACTATAATGGTGCACCGGTTATCCATCCTACGCTTTACATGGCCTGCCCAGCTCCATTTTTTCCGCCTAATGACAACTAGAATATCGGCTATTCCCGTTGGTTCTCTGATCCACACCGCTCTCTTCCTGTCTCAACGTTAGGCCTAACATTTTTCGTTCCATATGCATGAATCACTCGTTTGTATTGAGTCATTGTTTCACGCTGCAATTAAATCTATCGTCGATTTCATATTCCACAAAGGCGAACTATGAAGCTTTCGATGACAGCTAGGCAAAGAACTATCATCATCATCATCATCATCATCAGCCTATATTTATGTCCACTGCAGGACGAAGGCCTCTCCCTGCGATCTCCAATTACCCCTGTCTTGCGCTAGCGTATTCCAACTTGCGCCTGCGAATTTCCTAACCTCATCATCCCACCTGACTTTCTGCCGTCCTCGACTGCGCTTCCCTTCTCTTGGTATCCATTCTGTAACCCTAATGGTCCACCGGTTATCCATCCTACGCATTACATGGCCTGCCCAGCTCCATTTCTTCCGCTTAATGTCAACTAGAATATCGTCTACCCCCGTTTGTTCTCTGATCCACACCGCTCTCTTCCTGTCTCTTAACGTTACTCCTAAGATTTTTCGTTCCATTGCTCTTTGTGCGGTCCTTAACTTGTTCTCGAGCTTCTTTGTTAACCTCCAAGTTTCTGCCCCGTATGTTAGCACCGGTAGAATGCAATGATTGTACACTTTTCTTTTCAACGACAGTGGTAAGCTCCCAGTCAGGATTTGGCAATGCCTGCCGTATGCACTCCAACCTAATTTTATTCTTCTGTAAATTTCTTTGTCATGATCAGGGTCCCCTGTGAGTAATTGACCTAGATAAACATATTCCTTTACAGATTCTAGAGGCTGACTGGCGATCCTGAATTCTTGTTCGCTTGCCAGGCTATTGAGCATTATCTTTGTCTTCTGCATATTCATCTTCAACCCAATTCTTGCACTTTCTCGATGAAGGTCCTCAATCATTTGTTGTAATTCCTCTCCATTGTTGCTCAATAGGACAATGTCATCTGCAAACCGAAGGTTGCTGAGATATTCGCCATCGATCCTCACTCCTAATTCTTCCCAGTCTAAGAGCTTGAATACTTCTTCTAAGCATGCAGTGAATAGCATTGGAGAGATTGTGTCTCCTTGCCTGACCCCTTTCTTGATAGGTATCTTTCTACTTTTCTTGTGGAGAACCAAGGTAGCTGTGGAATCCTTGTAGATATTTGCCAAGATATTCACGTATGCCTCCTCCACTCCTTGATTACGCAATGCCTCTATGACTGCTGATATCTCTACTGAATCGAATGCCTTTTCATAATCTATGAAAGCCATATAGAGAGGTTGATTGTACTCCGCAGATTTCTCGATTACCTGATTGATGGCATGGATATGGTCCATCGTAGAATATCCCTTCCTGAAGCCAGCCTGTTCTCTTGGTTGACTGAAGTCAAGTGTTGTCCTGATTCTATTGGAAATTATCTTGGTGAATATTTTATACAATACTGAAAGCAAGCTAATGGGTCTGTAATTCTTCAATTCTTTAACGTCTCCCTTCTTATGGATAAGTATAATGTTGGCGTTCTTCCAGCTCTCTGGTACAGTTGAAGTTGTGAGACATTTCGTATAAAGGGCCGCAAGCTTTTCAAGCATGATATCTCCTCCATCTTTGATTAAATCTACTGTTATTCCATCTTCTCCAGGCGCTTTTCCCCTGGTCATGTCTTTCAAGGCCCTTCTAACTTCATCGCTAGTTATAGAAAGAGCTTCTGTATCCGGTTCATCACTATTTCGAATGGAAGAAGCTTGGCTGTTTTGGCTACTGTACAGGTCAGTATAGAATTCTTCTGCTGCTTTTACTATGTCATCGAAATTGCTGATGATATTACCATGCTTATCTTTCAGTGCATACATCTTGCCTTGTCCTATGCCTAGTTTTCTTCTTACTGATTTCATGCTGCGTCCATATTTTACGGCTTCCTCAATTTTTTCCACGTTATAATTTCGAATATCCCTTACTTTCTTCTTGTTGATCAGTTTTGACAGTTCAGCGAATTCTATCTGATCTCTTGAGTTGGACACTTTCATGTTTTGTCGTTTTTTTATTAGGTCCTTTGTTTCTTGGGAGAGCTTCCCTACAGGTTTCTTTGGTGCCTTACCTCCCACTTCAATTGCTGCTTCTGAGATCAGCCTAGTTACGGTTTCGTTCATTATCTCTATGTTATCTTCATCTTCCTGTTCTAAAGCTGCATATTTGTTTGCGAGCACCAGCCTGAATTGGTCTGCTTTTACCCTTACTGCCTCTAGGTTGGCCTGTTTCCTCTTGACTAATTTCACTCTCTCTCTCTTCAAAGAACTATAAACTGACAACTCTGAGTATACCTAAAACATAGACCACCAGAACACTGACATATGATCGCGGAGAAAGAAAGCAGAGTAGTTCTTGACTGCCACCTTTATTTCCTATACTAGCGAACATCCCTTAAGTGTCGGACATGTAAATAGGGCAGCCACAAAACACAACTCCCAGCTCAAATTCGCGGGTGTAAACGCCCCGTCAAAATGGTAGATGTTGAGTGCGCAAAAGATGTTCCTATATAGTTCATTTTGTATGTTCGGTACTGCGCTATCAAATAACTTCGGCACAGAGATATCGTGAAGCTATTACAAAATCGGCTATATTTATGCAGCCTTCGCTCCGACCAAGAACATCACCAGAAAGCAGTTCCTGCCTTTTTCACATATAACCGAAGCCACATTCAAAATGCATGTTTATCGTGCATTTTGAACACAGTAAAGCCAATTTGCAGACAACAATTATGCATTACAGCAAATACCTGGGTTTATTAGTCAGTTTTATTGTTGTCCGCAAGTTGGTGTGTAAAAAGGCCTGGGTGTGTAAAGAGGGCGCGAACACAGAGGAATCATGAGGCCGAAACAATGTAAGGCTTAAAACACCACAACCACGCAAGAAACACCTCTCAATGGCTGCCGGTACACTTATTAGATGGCTCAGTGCTCGTTCTATGACCGGAGACGACGTGTACGCGCGTGTGTAATGAAGGAACTCTTACTATAGGCCCCGTGACAGTTGAACAGTGCGCCCTTTCAATCTCAATCGATATACTTCACTGCACGACAAATATGTTTCACCGCATAACAAGTCTGTATTGCGGTGAAACTAATTAAAGAAAATTTGTCAACCATTATGAAACGCGTACAAGACCCTTGCCCACGTGTGGATGTATATGAGCTATGACTACAGTGGATTGTCCGTGGCTGTGACATATTTGACATTTAGCTCCAGTCCCGCTCTCTCGAGAGAGGCAATTTAATTGCATATGGAGAAGTCCCAGCTGCCACATGGCATGGCACAGCAAGAATTTTATTTTGGTCCAGAGAAACTAGGACCCGGGGGCAAAAGCCCCTAGGCTAAGTCGGTGGCTCCGCCCACGTAGGTACCGGTAGGCCAAAGGCTTTCCTGATGTCGTGAGCTCTCCGTACGGCTTCGCAGGCCTTCACAAATTTGCTGGTCAATGTGACATGGCAAGGAAGTGAGAAAAAAAGAAACAGCACACAAACATACACATACACGCGTGCGAAATACACTACCACAAAAGTTATTTTCTCATTCCTTCGTGGGGTGCGCCCAGCTCAGGTATTTGGTCCGAGAACACGTCTTTTTTAATTGCAACACAAGTCATGTGTCGTGTGGCTACTAAATTTCCAAGGACGGGCCTCCCTATTACAAAGCACCTGCAAATACAAATAAATGGTCTTTGTCCTGGTCAATACAACAGGGGGATACATATATGGCATGCTGCACAAAAACTTGTAAATAAAAACCTCTTCAGTGCATATCATCCCACACGATCCCGCTATCTAGACTGGACACAGTCAGAGAACTTTAATGAATTGCTAATGACATCATGCTGGCTCTTCGGAAGACTCCAGAGTATTCAACCATAATTTGTGCAGGCTTGATCTATCCCTGCTGCTGCGATTACGATGTCAAACCTCTCCTGATGCTACAATACACTGCCACCTACGACTCGGTGTAGCCTTCACAAATTCACAGTCCTTCTTTATTAAATGTGACCACGGTAACCGCGAAAAGACCAACCAGCAGCTCCTCTGGCAGTGCACCCACTCTGACGTCCAGTGTCAGCCCTTCTGGAGTGTACCAGAAGTTGACCTTTTACAGAGGCTAAGATCCTGGGTGCTTGGCCATATCAACCAAGAAAGCTATACATGCTCTAACGACTCTAAAACAAATGAATCTGAAAAGACACTTATAGACACCCTCTGTCTTCTATCCGAGCAATGATTAGGCAGATTATTCCCTTTCAGAACTTCATCCGACCAAACGCCAGAGAACGGAGTGATGCTGATAAGGAAACACAAGTTTTGTTGACACTGGAATACGTTACCTGGGCAAACTGCTGCAAGCATTGTAAAACTGCATGCATTGAAGCTGGTGCATGAGCAAGCGGAAGTGCATGAGCTGCAAATTCTCTGCCAATTATTTGCTTTGTCAAACATCTGTGACCAAGGTGAAGAAGAGGTGAAGAAAGGGTGAAGAAAGAACTGCTGGCATCTGGACCAGGTTGTTGCTGAGTTCGTAGCACCAGCAACTGATATTATTTTGGAGAACAAAATAAAGCAACCATTGTGCCATCTGAAGCAGTATTCTCACTTGTTGCCTAATCAAGGAAGGACAGAAAAAGAGCGAAGAATGGTGCCTTCCAAGCTTAATTTCAAGCAATGTAAAAGCAACCTTGGAAATCAAATCAACTGTATCATTCTGGGCAGAAATGGGAGAACTAAACATATAGATGACGTGCAAGAGTTCAGAAATGTCTACACATTGGCCCAGCACATATTAACTTTATATTATTGCAGCAACAGAAGGAAGCTATGCGAAAAAAAGAGCAGCAAGACTTGGAACTGAAAAATTGTATGCCATAATCATAATGACATAAGCTTTTGCCGTGACTGGAAGGAATTATATGTCAATATGTACAGGCGTCAATGACCAGCAAATTAAACTCCACCAAGAAGGAAATGGACAAAACGAGACATCTGCTTCAGCCTTAACGAAGTGTTATCAGCCATTTCTGCTTTCATGGCTTCCGCAATAAAATATGATCGCATATAAGTAATACAATTTTGCTTATGCTGCGATGAGCTTTTATTGTGTATATTTGCATGCTTATGTTAGTACGTGATTTTTTATGTTTACGTGCAACAAAACATAAAGTTTTTGTCATAGTATTGAAAGATTTGAATAATGCGGGTGTTTACTCTTGTCATGTTTGTATGCCAAACCACTGGCCCACGTTGTATATTACCTTGCTTATGCCACTAGACATGTGGTTGTGTTCGTGATGCCATCGTGGTCGTTGCATTGTCATTCCAAATCTCACACTATCAGCGCTAAAACCAGGTGGTTCACATGAAAAGATCCGGGTGTCCCAACAGCAGCACACCCACCGGTTGTTGGTCGCCTCCGTATGAACAGTGATTCAAAAGCAAGTTTAACACGAGTGTTGATTTGGAAACACCCGACAGCAATGCTCCACCTTTGGATAGCCTGCAGAGTAGCCTGCATAGCCTGCAAAGTACCTTGCATAACATCAATTCCCACGCTGCATGGGATTTACACAATTTCATCTCATAGTTTTCATGTAGAGCATTTTGGACCTTTATGTGGGGAATAATGAAATGGCTTTTTATGTCTAGCTCTTTTGAAATACACGTAATTTGACAGCTTACATGCTGAGATGTAACTTTTTAATTCTCAAACTAGCATCAAGAAAGCCAGCACCATAAAAAAATACTGACTGGGCTGGACAAATCTGTTTCCAAAAATTTCTGTTGCCTTCTTGACCACAGTTCCTGTAACAAGTTTGTGTGGAAGGACATTTTCAAAGCTAACATATGTACAGACCAAGCCGAGAAGCTTTATCTCACAAAAATGACTTAGCTGGCTGATGGTTCCTTTGGTGGAGCACTGAATTGTAGTTACATCAGTTTTTATGATATATTTTACAAATAACACTAGGGCATGCAGACTTATGCTGCAGCTTTCTTTTATTCCACGAAAAACCAAAAAAGCATATGAGTAAATGCAAAGTAATCTGCATTGTATCCTAGCTGTATTGTGTGTGCCACATTACCAGAGAATCCTGCCGGCCTTTAACTCACCTTTCCAGTGCAAAATGTATTTAAAAAGTCATATCTTTACATTGTGTTGATATGTGTAGGTATGTCTTTTCACCTTCATGTCAGCTCAGCTCTGTCAACAGCAGATGCACTAAAGCTGCACGCTACCTACTTTACATTTTGCAACTGAAAAAAAAGAAACATAGGTCTTGAGAAAAAAATGTTTAATGTGTGTATTTAAATAGTTGTGGAACCTTCTTTTCTGGAAGACCATGTGGCGCTTAGTGGTGTAGGGATGTAGCTTGGCAAGCAAGAACTGATGAGCTTTTATCTAAAAATAAAACTGGTTGATGTTTCGTGGGACATGGTGCCTCATGTCTGAATGAGCACCCTTTATGGCTGAGAATGTTTTTGCCATTGGATAAGTTTTGAAAACAAGGCAGAATCTTTAATCTTGGCACATTAGAAAACACCTTGAGACAAAATGAATGTAACTCTTTTCATTCCAATAAAGGAGCTTTAAAAAATTTGGTATACACGGCAGAATGAAATGCAGGAACTTAGATGGGAAATCAGGTAAGGAATTTATAACCATGTTATGAATGCAAGAGGCTGAGAGATATTGGAATATGAAAGCCCTCGAGAAGGTGTGTCTGATTTGCAGTGCAAGACACCTGCATGCCTATGATGATATTGCAGTTTTCATGGCTGAGACAGGACCATTCAACCTTGCACTGTACACTGTAACACTCTGTGCATCTCTTTCAAACCTTCTTGTGGCAACAGGTGTAAACTACATGCTTCAATATGTAAAAGCGTTGTTATTGTAATACAAACACTTTTCATGTTTATTGGATTGTCATTTTACCAAATGACTTTAAAAAATGTCACAGTTTCGCCCGAAAGGCGAAGCATCGATTGCGATAGCAAATTAGTAGAGCGCTATTCGGAGTAGGGATAGTAGTTTTATCGGCTGCATAAACTTGGACAGATTGGCTTACTAACTGAATTAACAATCGTGGTGTCAGCGCGCACAAGCAAACATGAATAGATCTCACTGAATGACCGCAGCCAACGACTGTCAAAACGCTGGCAGCAAGCGCAAGTTCGCGCGGTCTATCGCTTCAACGGAAACTGAGCGGCAAATGCACAGCCCAAACAAAGGTCAGAGCCGTGTGGAGATAAGAGACGGTGCGGGCGACCGCCGGGCAGAGGAGTTGTTGGCAGAGGATAAGCTGCCCCCTCTCCCCCCATCTTCCCGTTTCTTGCTTTCGCGTGGGAGATTGAGAGGTAAGATACGCCTTTGGCGCCGGAGCACAGCGCCGCCCCGCCTCCCTCCCTCCCATACCCCAACGGGCCTTTCGCGGGACGGTCGCGTTTGCTTTCCGTCGTGCGTTCGCCCTCCGTGATAGCGCGCGTCCCCCGCGCGCTTTCGCTCGCGCATACGGCGCGCGGCGACGATTTTATCGCCCTTGGAATCTATACGGAACCTCACGGCGACGGCGACGGCAGAAATCCGGTTGAAGTGTCCATATAATTGCTATCGCAATAAAAAGGAAGGAAGGAACGAAGAATAGGTGGAAAGACAGGTAGGTTGGCCAGTTCTGACCGGCTGGCTACCCTGTCCTGGGGAAAGGGGGTAAGGAAAATAAAAGATAATAGAAAAGAGGTGTTACAAAGAAAGGGGGAAAGCACAAACAAAGAATATGGCACTGCTTAAAGTCTGTCTCCAGGACCGTAAGAAGCACAACAATGCTTTCAAAGCCTTCTGTGCTGAGGACGGTCTCGGGTACAGTGTCTGGGATCCTTTCCTCCGACAAAGGGCGTTTGCCAGGTCTATCTAACGCTCTTGAAAGTTCTTTCCTGGGCGCACTGAAGCGAGGACACTCACCGGGAAGGTGGGCAATAGCTTCCTCGCAGCTACAGTTATTGCATGTAGTGCTGTTGGCCATTCCGATCCGAAATGAGTAAGCATTCGTGAAGGCCCTGCCAAGCCACAAGTGGCACAGAAGCGTCTCCTCAGCTCCAGATCGATATTCCTGACGGAAGATGGAGCAGTAGATTCTGATACAAGCTGTGGAGGCGAGCGTTGGTAAATTCCGTCGAATTCCACTGTGCAAGTGCAAATTCACGTGCATGTGAACTAAGCCTTGCAGCTGCGTGAGTTCTGGATAGAGGTATAGCAGCACAGTGGAGACCATCATGAGCAGATCGGGCGGCCTTATCTGTACAGTCATTTCCGTAGATACCGCAATGGCCCTGTATCCAATGATACGCTACATTGTGTTTTTTCTGTATTGCGTGACTTTAAACTTCCATACTGAGGCCAGGAGAATTGAGAGCGGGGCGAGTTGGTGCATTTTTGAAAGCCTAGAAACAGTGCACAACGTATGAAGGTCAGTGAAAACACAACATGAGCACTGACTTGCAACTGAATTTTTTATTCAAGTATATATACAAGAACAATACACACGCATGAAGCAATGTGAAAAACAATCAAGCAAATGAAGTGAAGGCTATTAATCATGACTGACATTCTACTGATCCTCATGTCTGCATTATATTTTATAAGGTACGCTTCAATGGAGAGCCAGGCATGCCTACACGCTTACTGCAGCGCAGACTTTTTGTTTTTTCGAACATAGGCCTGCACCCACACTGACCACATTGCAGGTAAGAAGTGTAAAAGGACGTTTTCACTAAGCAACGTCTTGATGCTCACTTAATCTGCTATAAACACAATGCTGCATTTGCACTGTGTATTTGCATTTGCACTTGTGGTCGCTGGTAAACAATGCTGAATATCGAACATATTGAGTGGCCATTTAAGATGACTAGAAGGGCCATGTGTACCTTATACTTTTCTTTTTGTACTTTAATAGTGATTATATATTCTTGAAGTATAATTAAAATGTGTTACATAATGTTATCACAGGACACAATCCATGTTTGCTGCTGTGCAATAACCCAAACTTTGTATCCAATGTGCATGCACTGTCCCGAGTAGCCATGACACTAGGTCTGTTCGATTCGCACCATCGGAACCAGTTCACGAGGTTCAGTAATGGTGCCCTATGAACCATGCCATTAATTTCAAAAGAATCACAAAAGGTGCAGGGCTGGTTCACAATTTTTCTGCACGTTCCCTAGAGATGGTGGCGAAACATGGTGCAAGCGTGCTGGTGCAATGCAGCAGACAATGAAGCACATGGACGTAAGCATCACTGAAACCATGCTTACACATGTCTGCTGTACCTAAGTAACGCGAGGTGTGCTTATGCCTCAGTAGCCGACCATACCTGCAGTTTACGACCTCTCAAAATGACATGAACGGCACTCTTCAGGCGGTCAAAACAAAATGCCTGCATCGTGTCTGCACCTCGGCATTTGTTTCGGGTGTCACGTTGTGCCTGCACCAAGGAAATTAATTGAATTCAATTTTTTATTATGTTGCGAAAGACAGCTTTACACATAAAACTTTCTTTTGTGTTTCTCAATTTGACAGCACAAGTTCTCAGTGGAATGGCACTATAATTTTTTTATATCTTTCTTCGCAGCATGGCATGTTTAATGAGCACTCACTTTCAAACTAGTTGGCCTTGCAATGCAATTATTTATATTTCATGCAAAGCAAACAAATAAAAGCTGACAAACATAGCCTCAACGTTTATCTCTTTTCTTGTAGTGGTGGTCTAAACATAGCTTTCATTTAACCTTTCAAAGCTACTGAAGCATAACAAACAATACTGGCTTTCAAACCCCGATAGTGCAAGTTTAACAGACATTGATAATTCAAAGAAAATGTGACTGGGTGTAGAAAGTAACGATTGAGCTGTCTGTAAACAAGGCAAATGTCATTCTTCTGGACGGCTTCCAGTTTGGTAATGTTGGTAGTTCGTGCATACAACTCCACCCTATTCTAGAAAAGGTCATATTAGCCCAATTTATATGAGAAATTTAACATTATTGGTAGATGATTTTAGCGTTCGCTGCAGCTGTAGAAGTTCTTAAAAAGCTTTAGCACAAATAATATTATCAACATGCTTGGACAAGGATAAATGATAAGACAAGATGAAGCCTAAGCACTCGTATTGAAAAACCCTGTCTAAAGTTAGTCTGCTATTTGAATAGATAGAAATAATCGGTGATGTATGTTTTATGAAGGACTATATCACAAGCTTGTTGAAATCATTCACTGCCTGCAAACCTCACACAAGGTACAAAATTGGGAAAATGAATAATTCAGCCATTAACAGTCAAAAGCAAAATTAATTTCGTGATATCGAAAACAATCGCCAGCATACAATCAAACGCTACTGTCTGTGTTACTGGGAAGGTCACTTATGTAATGTAAAAATGATAGTTGGCAAGCACAGACGCCTAAAAAACACCTGATGGCGCCTAGTGTGGCAGAACCAAACGAGTTGAAACTAACAAACTGCAAACAATTCATGAGAAAGTCAGAAATGCAGTCAAGTAATATAGAGTATTAAGAAAAATGCTCAGCTTGTTCAGTAGTTCCACAGTAGTTCAACTGGAACTGTTCAGTGTTCAACTGGATTCTGATGTCAAAAGCATGAGTGAGGCCATGAGTGAATTCCATAAATGGCAAGATGGTACTAAAGCCATGGAAAATGCCTTGTTAAAACTTAGATAGGCATTATGTGATTCAACCAATTCAACAGTATGCTTATAAACTATGTATTCTAACATTTTACTAGACTAAGGTGTAAAGAAGATAAGTCACTTTATATAGTTTCAAAAGCACATTTTTACCAGATTAAAAAAGGGGGAGGACTTCCTGTTTTGAGAGAACGCTGAAAAATAATAGCGATACTCAGGAGCCCACTGGGAATAATGTACGAAAATGCATTAGGAATTATTTCAGGGACCCCACATTTCTTAGATGTGCCTTCATTGAACAACATTTCTTAAATTTGCAGACGTACATCTATATTATAACAATGGTATTAAGGCATACAATGTTAAAAACAGAAAGAAAGAAAAAATGCTATGGTAGTGTTTTCAATAAGAAACGAGCCCCTAAGGGTGCATGGACCACTAAGGGTACATGCACCAACTCTAACACATGTGTTTGACTCTTGCTGATTGCTTCAAGTTCAGCAGAAGTCGCACAAGCCTTCTATACCTTAGTTTGAGAAGCTTGGCTTTCCTTGCAGAGCGAAGACAATTGCAAAAAAAGCACATAAAGGTAGAGAGGTTTTGGTATAGCCTGCGCAGTAAGAGATCAACTGAAGATAATTACAACACCAGCTAAGTGCTGTCCCATAATGTCGGAAGATAAACCATTTATCTACACGCATGCACAGGGTGGAAATGATTGCATTCCCACGCATACGCTACATAATGACAATCACCACAAAACCCCATCGCATTACTATTACTTCCACAGGTAATTTTGACTGCTATTATGGAATTGCTGTCTCACTACAGCAACCAATACATTGGACCTTTCAATTGGTTCATGAAAGCGGGATGGGCACTAGCCAGACAGAAGCAGAGGCATCACACACACTGTTCAATGCCCAGCCACGTGTAAGTCTATTAAAACTCGTCACAGAAACTTGCTGACTGCGTTCAGGCGGGGACATGCCTTTCTGTTAGATTCACGTTTCACGTTCAGACTTTCGCGTCATTAGACATGACTAGCCAGACTTACTAGGCTTCTGCATGCGCAAAGAGATGCGAAATGCGCGAATGCAATTTGTTTATCGACAAAAGGCGCCCTTATATTGCAAAGTGATAATTGGAAATGTCTATGCACCCTACATCGATCGTCAACGGCGGCGCGCATCAATTCTGCGTTTTCGAGCTCGTGAGCAGTGTCTCGACGTGGTTACCCATCTAGCCACCGTAACGTGGTGTCGACTTAAGGCCGAACAGGCATCCGGCTTTATCAGAAGACGCAGTCACAACTAAAACTAGCAACATTCTACGACACATGCTGCAACACACGAATTATCTCTGTCGGCACCATGAAGTCCGCGGCGCAGTGTCACCACGACTCTTCGAAACCGCCAATCCATAGCAGGCGACATGTGGTGCCGTTTTGTGGATGCAGTGCAGTTCCTTCGAAGCGTCACTACTAACTTCGTAAGGGAAACGTTATTCGCACTCACTGATACTGCAGAGTACACAACACACGGCCACAAGTAACCACAGCGATCAAAAGTCCGTCTGGGGCGATCCCCCCCCCGCTGAGTGCACGCATGTGTAGGCGCCGACAGTCATTTTCGATTTTAAAACGCGGCATTAAATCAAATACTCTATATATGTAGACGTAGTGTATTTGACAACAAAACGATAATATTAGCATTTCATGTCTTCTATTAAACTGCATTCTTTTAAGTGACGTCATTGCGTGGCAGCAGCGCACTCCACTTAGACTTCGCTGGTGCCACGCGCGTCGACACAGCGCTTTCCATAAGAACAGTACCGCCATCCTTTGATCAACGCCGCTTCGCTCTCTCCTGTATCTCCGATTGGACGATGATAGCGCACGCTTTGACTTCTTTATATTTTGTTTTTTTTTTTCCGCCTCAGAGCCTAGTTGAAAGTCCTCTGCGCAGCCGCAGTTGCAGGCGGCGGCGGCGGCTCGCGCCCGGCCTGAAAGTTTCAACGTGGACTTTCTATGGCCGCCACCGTCGACTTGCTTTCGCAAGCTAAAAGATAATGAAAAAAGCGCGCGCTTTAGGAGAGGAGACGACGGAGGAAAGAGTAGATGGCGGTACTTTTCTCATATAGGGACTTTAGTCACCTATTGACAGCAGCGCGTCAAGCGGTCGGCATAGATAAGCGGTCCGGTTTCGGTGTTGGGCGCGCGCATTTTGAACGCTAGCTAGCAAGCTGGCTGCGCTTCTTTTTTTTTTTGTTTTGTTTTGCCCGACCGCGCACGGTCTTCGTGCGGAATCGCTTATTTGTTAAAAATGATTGCGAACGATCTTGTCAAGTCCCATCGAATCTGTGCCACGTGAAATTTCACAAAGTAGACGCAAGACTCCTTGTGGAATGAGGAAATATTTATTTTGCTCTATATAAAAGCTCGTTCCGCGCTTTTTGTGCGTTCGTCCAACGTTGTGACCCCAGGTAAGCAGTGGTTGCGGTATGAAGCTCTACCGGACGGCATCAGCTGAAAAAAAGAAAATTACAAGCATGTTACATTTACAAGCATGAAACAGCATGTTACAAGCATGTGTCATTTGTAATTTAGATATAGGAATACTGCGTGTAGAGGTGAAACGTGCGAAAGCGGTGAATGGGCGGCATTACAAAGAAAAGCATTTCGCTTTTACATACATGGCGTAGAAAATACACGACTCATCCCAAACAATACCATAAAATAAGAAAACATCTCATTTCCAAGCAGTCCCCCATTTCCGGGCATTATTTCCTGCACTTTAGCTGCACAAATATACGGGCGATTTCGCGTTTCCAAAACTTGGCCTCGGGCGACGCGACGGTAGGCTACATACACAGAGACGGACGCAACAGGCACTCAAGGCAAATGCGTGGGTGCAAAGCATGTTTTCAGTCCGTTAGAAGACGGAATTTTCAAATTACAAGTTGCTGATATGTTCCTCGGCGTTATCTTTCGCGCTTTCTGCAGGCGCCAACAACACACTCCCATGTTATCACTCTTGGCAATCGCCCAGTGCACGTTTACGACAGGCACGAGTACCGAAAGAAGGTATATGTTGTTGCGGAGCCACAAAAAACGTCACAGACTTGTCCCTCTAAGATTCATTACACGCCAAACTAACTTTATCACCACGACCGAGCTGCTTATCGCTAACTGCGTCACAGCGCGCTGTGCGGCAAGCATGCCTCAAAAGTACCCCAGAAAGTAACGAAATTACTTTTCAGTAATGTCTGGCGTCAGAAAAAGCGGCACGAACTTCTCCTAGCAAGATGCACTTGACTACGCAACACGGCCGAGTTCTCGCTAATCGCGACACGGGGCCCTGTGCGGCCAGTGTGCCTAAAAAACCGAAATAAGTTACAATAATCCACAAGGAAGCGTAGGAAACATGTCCCAGCACGATTCATTAACTCAAATGAACTGCGCCAGGATGGCCGAGCTGTTTTTCGCTAACTACGTCTTAAGTATCGGTCCCGTGCCGTAATCCAATAGTGGAGTGTTGTCTTGCCCCAGCGCAGAAGGAACGCAAGAATACATCGAGAGCCCAATAAACCAGGTTACATTAAAAAAAAGAAAAGGGGGGAGACAGACGGGTCGCCGCGCTTGAGCGCTCAAACGCCCGCGCAGCCGTCCTCGCTGGCTTCGGGGAGTGTCTGGCGGATGACGCATGCATCTGGCGCGTCATTGGCCTGTCGCTAGGTAAGGCAGGAAAAATGAGTCGCAAGGTTTAAGTTCATTTCTACGCAAAACGTTTTAGTTTTCGCGGCAAAGAGTTTAAAAAATAAATCAATGTCTGTTAACTTAATTTCACTTTCTTTTTTTCGATTCTCGCGGCAGCTAACGTTCGGCATAAATACTATAGACCTACGCCATGTTTGTAAACAGTGGTAGGCACCGTCAAAATATTTTGGGCCTTATTGCGACGTCGCGGCGCGTTGGCTGATGGGACGGGACTCGGCGCGATCGCGCGATGCGGCAGTTGTGTACTACGCCTAGTCAGGACGGCGTCGTAAGGCTCGACTCGCAAGCGCTGTTCATGTTTCCCTCGAGCGAATACCTCAGGAGCCTTAGTGCCTCCGATCAGAAGCGATACAGCGAGAAGTTATTTGTTTACGGTGTCCAATGCCCTGATCCTTACGGCATACCAGAGAGCGATTGGATCAAAGATGCCGATGCAAAGCGACTGTGCCCACCGGTGAAGATGACAAACGTGGTCATTTATCTGCTCTTTTCACCGAGCCAGTTCACGCCCGAAAGCATTGAGAACTACAAATCTTTGGAAGCCTACAACTACTTTGAGTCAGGTGAGTGTTCGATGTGACTGACTGATGTGGGGGTGATCGAGTGTTAGTGCGCGCACGCGTGTGAAGTAAAAACGTGCGCTTGTCTGCATGCGGAACAGACCGAGCAGCATTTTGGTGGTGTTCCCTTTTTTTACGATAGCGTGATGTGCAAGACGCGTGCGATGCGACTGCAGCCCGATACCAACGCTGGTTATCAAATGAAAAATGCGTCCTTCTCGACTGCACGTACAAATGACAGGGTGGCATTTGTGCTATGCAAGATGTTCGCGCGTTTGTTGTGATGCAAAATGCGTCATTCAGATTTCCATAACCTCGTCCGCTATCAGAGCAAGCTTCGCGTACTTTGAACCTCTGTGTTAAGGTATGTGGCGCGGTATCGATGTCGTCTATGGGTGCATTTCAAAGGAGCTAGGCGGCAGCGTCACGCTTAATCGTCCAAGAAAGTCATATTTAATGTGATTTTCACCTTGTCTCGTTTAGATGTATCTGCTCATCTTGAGCATGTTTCGATCTCTTTAACCTAAGCTAAAACCCCAGTCGCACGACGGATCTTCAGTCGTGATCGAGTGCTATCGGGACTGAATGTATTAATATCGATTGGTCGTCTTGCGCAATCTACGGAAGTGAGCCATTCGCGAACGAAAGTGCCTTTAGACTGAGGTGTTACCATTTACTTGAACACGTCTTTTTAAGTTATTAGCAACATCTCAGCTTGAGTAATTCCACTCGCCCGCAAATGACCCTCTATGAAACAAGTCGCAAATTTTGTACTTTCTGTCGTAGGTGGAAGTGTTGGTAACACTCGGTAGAGAATGGTTAGTTTGTCTATGGTTGGTTTGTCTGGCTTTTCATCAAAGTGGTGTGCAACCACTACGAAGTCATGTTTCAGTTCTTGAAAGCAACCCAGTTGCTTTGCTGATGTTCCTTAATGTTGGTTAAGAATTAACAAACATAAGCCCAGGAAAAAGATGACAGGATGCACACAGCACAGTATGCAATGTGCATCATTTGCCACCTGAGCTTGCACTGCTTCAGATGCTTTGCTAAGAAGCCCAAATCTTAAGAGATGAACCCTGGTTGATACCTATGTCTGTTGACAAACAGTGTTCGATGATTGATCACTTCAGCCTCCATCTTGTTGTGAATCTTTGTCTTGTTTGGAAGTATAAAAGTTGCGTACTGGTTGTCTGCAGGACTTGTCCGAAAATGCCGCATGTGGAGGCCACAAGGTGGCAAGATTTCTTTTACACGTGCGGAAGTGATGCCGTCGCAAACTGCGTCAGTGAAAGGCCACGATGTGTGGTTATGTATTGACAAACTGACGGGACAAGTGCTGGCTGGCCACTGCCAATGCAAAGCAGGGTATGTAACCTGATTGCCGTAAGCAGTGCTTGTGTGAAAAACAACTGGTGAGCACTATGCCGCTGCCTTGCAGGCTGGGTGAGGTGTGCAGTCACGTTGCTGCTACACTTTTTGCCCTCTAATCAACAGCTCGTGAACAGATGGACATGTCGTGTACATCGCAGCCATGTGCTTGGAAAGCGGCCACCTCCAAGAAGGTAATGTGCACTTGTTCTTTCTTTATGTGCGTTTATATTGATATATCTTGGTTTTCTCATGCACCTAAATGTAGTCCTCAAACTTTTCTGTAAGCATTTGTTTGTTGCAACTGCAGGGCACCATGGTTCCTTTGGATGAACTTAATTTAAGCAGACCAGGTAAACAGCCTGGCAATCTTGCTGCTGAACCAAAGTACACATGCGAATCCTTCAACTCCAGTGACAAGGAGATGTTTGAAAGACTGCAGAAAGCAAGTTCCAGTGCCGTAGTCCTCCGAAGCATTCCTAAACTTGATCCAGAGGACACGGACTCTGCCTCAGAGGACGAGGAAATGTATACATTTTTAAGGTAAGGAAATTCCTGTTTCTACGTGTGTTTATATTTATTACTGCCTGAGCACTCTGAATAGCATGGGTTAGTAGCATGGGTTATGTTCAGAAAACAAGCTTTGGCTTGTTTCATTGTGTTTTTTTAACTGTGCTAAGGTTAAACTCTTATTTCATTTACACGTAACAATGTGTTATCCACACATATCACTCGACATTCATTTATCACTGCTACTCTAAAGACAGCCAACCTTGGTGAAACCACCAGTCATGACACAGCCCCAGATTGTGCACTGGGCAGAAAGTGTACTTAAGTCTGAGTAGTGCATACCAATAATTAGATACAAGTAATCACTACATAATGGCATGTTCACCTCTTAGTGACTGAGCAAAGGAAGTTATAACTAGCTGCTATATATTAAAAGCTGACAGACGAAGCATGTCTTGTATAAAAAAATAATTATGCATTGTTTTGAGTATGTCTGTACATGATGCACTACATCGTTTTTGATCAACTCACCCAGGAATGCTAAAAAATCCCGAAGCACGAAGGAGAGATATCTGGAAGATATGTTTATTCCCCTCACAGAGATTGAAAGAATCGAGAAGGGTACAAGGGTATCAACGAAATCTCCCTTGTGGTATGAAGCCAGATATGGAAGGCTGACTGGAACTACAATGCACAGGGCAAGTCAGTTTGACAAATGTTCCAACCTGTTTTTGTATGTACATAACTGATGGAAATGAAATGGCTTATCTTAATGCAGATCCGAACATTCAAGGCATCTACAAATGTTCAAAGGTTCCTGGACAGCATTCTTGAGCGCCGACCCCTTCTAAATGTTGAATCCATCAAGTGGGGTCAGGATAATGAACGAACGGCTAAAGGGCATTACTTTGACTACATGAAGTCACAACACCGCAACTTTGAGCTCCACGACATTGGCTTTGTGATAGACCCCGACGTATGATTTTCATTCCATTTTCATACATTTTTTGTAGGTTTATGCGAATGTTCCGAGCTGTCGAACAATGAATCAAATATTGTCTATTTAATTCTGTCCTAAATTTGAGTAATCACTTTTTGCAAACTGAATATTTTTCGTAATACTGCACACTCTCAACTACATACTCTCAAATATAGAACTGAAGCAAGAATGTGATAACTTTTGTCCTATTCATAGCAGAAATAATCAGGTAGAGTACGCCACGTTGTTCGCAGAACCAGACTCTTCAGGCTGCACATTAATAATTTACAGTCAAATTTCTGTGAGAACATGTCATTGAGCAGTGAATATTACTTGGTAATGTTTTATTTGATGCACTATTTGCACAATCTACAGCGACCATACCAACAGTGCTTCTTTTTTAACTGTACCATCACCGCAGACGACATCCAGTCTCTGTTTACTGCTTTTAACAAAGCATGCTTCATAAAAAGCAGTGTAACAACAAAAATGTGCAGATGTTGTGAATGCTTAGTAGGATGCGAAAATACTTCTTATGGTGACAAAACATGTTCATAATTCAAAAACTAATTAGTGTACTTCTGGGACCAATTGGTGTGTATTTGATTTGATCGCATGATTAACTATTTGCACACCTACAAATAATTCATTGTGGTAAGCTAAACATGGGTGTTACAATTTATTCAGGTTCAGCCTTGCATTCACTTCAAACATGCAGGTATAATTCTGTGACATCGCTCACACAATGACCATACAATAGGTTACAAAACCCTACGATTTAGTAATTAATGTTGAATATTGCCAACATTTTGGGTAAGTGGTGTTGCTGGTGTCACTTTGTGAGGAAAGCAAACCCCATAATTCATCGTCAGATTGCTGTGCGAGCAAAGGACATATGTATTTTACAAATGAGCGCCGACTCACAACCAAGTTTTCTTCAGGAACGAATTGTGCAATGACCAACTCACCAAGGTATCGGTTGTTATGCAAACCCCATGAGCCTGACTTTCCAATCAAAACACTGCAATGTGTACTCTAAAAATAATGTATGCATTGAAGCTGGTTGACATATTATATATTTTCTAGTAATTAATTAGCATGTAAAAACAGACAGCATGAAACAAGCGTATTTGCAAGCACAGGAGAGGACAACAGATGCCAAAGAAATGCTTTTGTCGCAACATAGGCATGCAGGCTGGCATCAGGTGCCACAGATTGCGTGCACTTATCTGACTAATGCACTCTATTCAGGCAATTCCAGGTTGCCGCTGTGCTAGGTGAAACTAATTCTTCGCTGATGCCATGGTCTCTGGAGTACTATTGCTTGGTATTGTACAAGGCTCTGTACATGTTTTTTTTCTTTTTAGTGCTGAAAGTAGTAGTGCTCCATAATTGCTATTACCCCTTATTTTTTTCAGGCTCCCTTCCTTGGTGCAACCCCTGATGGGTTGTGGCATTGCAGCTGCCATGGTGTGGGCCTCTTAGAAGTAAAGTGTCCATGGTCCCTCAAGGAGCCTCACCACAAAGTCATGGAGGCCTCATATTTGACTGCTGCAGGGAATCTCTCAGAGCAGCACCCATATTACACTCAAATTCAGACTCAACTGCATGTCTGTAGAAAACAGACTTACCATTTTGTTGTTTGGCTGCCCCACCAGTTTGCACTAATTAATGTCAGTTACAACCCCAGATTTTTCAAACCTCTTTTGGAGAAGGCACGTATAATATGGGTTGAGCATGTACTTCCTGCTCTATTTTGAAGAGTTTGGTGCCACGAATTTTTGGAGAATGACTATATCATTTCTTCATTTTTTAGAGCTTTTTTTCTCACTTTTAGTACTTTGTACTCATGGCACTCCAGGGGTTTGTGACTATGTGAAAACTTCGAATAACAAGTGTTCTAGTCAAGCGTTCTAGTCAATTCGGTACTCGAATCGAATGGTGCATGTTCGAAATACCGAATATTTTTTCATAATCAGCACCGACAAGATAACCCCTTAGGAAAGACACGTTGGAACAGCGAGGGGTCATTATTCTTGTTTTAACCATTGTATTGTAAAGAATTACGAGATACTAGTCATCATTATGTAGGTGGTATACTTAAATTTATTTTGCGTTGCAGTTTCATTGACAATAGACACTTGTGTGTTTTTATTTGCAATTTTACCTGTTTCTCTTACTGTGTTAGGCTTCATTGTGTAATGTTTTTACTATGATGCACTGCAGCAGTCAGTTGCTATCTTCATCTTGTCATAACTGAAGGTAGGGACTATGGCAGCTTTAGAAGTGCTATTTTTGTACACGTTTACATGAATAACAGATGCAAGTGTTGCGACTATGCGAAAACTTCGAATAACAAGCGTTCTAGTCAATTCAGTACTCGAATCGAATGGTGCATATTCGAAATA
Source organism: Dermacentor silvarum (assembly GCF_013339745.2). Lineage (NCBI taxonomy): Eukaryota > Metazoa > Arthropoda > Arachnida > Ixodida > Ixodidae > Dermacentor > Dermacentor silvarum. The sequence continues at coordinate 20,546,993 of NC_051159.1, forward strand.
CCAAATATTTTTTCATATTCAGCACCGACAAGATAACCCCTTAGGAAAGACACGTTGGAACAGCGAGGGGTCATTTTTCTTGTTTTAACCATTGTATTGTAAAGAATTACGAGATACTAGTCATCATTATGTAGGTGGTATACTTAAATTTATTTTGCGTTGCAGTTTCATTGACAATAGGCACTTGTGTGTTTTTATTTGCAATTTTACCTGTTTCTCTTACTGTGTTAGGCTTCATTGTGTAATGTTTTTACAATGCTCCACTGCAGCAGTCAGTTGCTATCTTTATCTTGTCATAACTGAAGGTGGGGACTACGGCAGCTTCAGAAGTGCTATTTGTGTACACGTTTACATGAATAACAGATGCAAGTGTTGCGACTATGCGAAAACTTCGAATAACAAGTGTTCTAGTCAAGCGTTCTAGTCAATTCAGTACTCGAATCGAATGGTGCATATTCGAAATACCAAATATTTTTTCATAATCAGCACCGACAAGACAACCCCTTAGGAAAGACACGTTGGAACAGCGAGGGGTCATTTTTCTTGTTTTAACCATTGTATTGTAAATAATTACGAGATACTAGTCATCATTATGTAGGTGGTATACTTAAATTTATTTTGCGTTGCAGTTTCATTGACAATAGGCACTTGTGTGTTTTTATTTGCAATTTTACCTGTTTCTCTTACTGTGTTAGGCTTCATTGTGTAATGTTTTTACAATGCTCCACTGCAGCAGTCAGTTGCTATCTTTATCTTGTCATAACTGAAGGTGGGGACTACGGCAGCTTCAGAAGTGCTATTTGTGTACACGTTTACATGAATAACAGATGCAAGTGTTGCGACTATGCGAAAACTTCGAATAACAAGTGTTCTAGTCAAGCGTTCCAGTCAATTCAGTACTCAAATCGAATGGTGCATATTCGAAATACCAAATATTTCTTCATAATCAGCACCGACAAGACAACCCCTTAGGAAAGACACGTTGGAACAGCGAGGGGTCATTTTTCTTGTTCTAACCATTGTATTGTAAAGAATTACGAGGTACTAGTCATCATTATGTAGGTGGTATACTTAAATTTATTTTGCGTTGCAGTTTCATTGACAATAGGCACTTGTGTGTTTTTATTTGCAATTTTACCTGTTTCTCTTACTGTGTTAGGCTTCATTGTGTAATGTTTTTACTATGCTGCACTGCAGCAGTCAGTTGCTATCTTCATCTTGTCGTAACTGAAGATGGGGACTACGGCAGCTACAGAAGTGCAATTTTTGTACACGTACTTGTACATGAATAACAGATGCAAGTGTTGTGTAAATTTTCTTTCGGTTACAGTATTCAACACTGATGTTTGCCTGCTTTTGCTGCTATGGCCCATGCTGTGATCACTGGTTTATCAGTTTCATTGCATATTTAACTCTGTGTGTACTGTTCAACATTGTTTAATTTTTATGTCTTTTATTTAAAAGCTGGTGATAAAATACCACCTTCAATACTGTAGTCACTGCTGCATTTGAACCTACAGTTACAAAATAGATAGAAGGCTCTAGTCGCTGCTGTATGCAAGACTTGTTTGCCCAATTGTATTTTCTTGCCGCTTGAAAGTGATAGTAATGATCCTTTGTGAACTTTGTGAATATGTGTTTCAAATAAAGTGTGGAATTCTAGGGCTGTATTGCAAATGAATATTCAATTGGATGTCATCACTATTCGATTCTACGCTACTACACTCTATCTGTACTACTCTGTAATGTAAGCCCCGGGTGGTCAAAATTAACCCCGAGCCTCCCAATAAACTCTGAATCATATTGTGGTTTTGGCATGTAAAACCCCACAATTTATTTGAATTTTTTTACCAATAGTTTGATTTCTACAACATTATGAACGGAACAGTGAATTTGCACTAACACGCTTTATGAATGGGGTACTTCATAGGCACAAGTCTAGATGCATAGCTTTTCATCGAATCATGTTTCTGATTCGATGAAAACCTGATTAACCGAAAACACGTATACAATGGGTGAAGTTATTTATTTACACATTGAGTGGCAGACAGGCATTCACAAGGCTCGTCTGAACAGAAATTCAGAGCAGTTTTCATCACGATAGCTCAACACATTTACTAATGCAGCAAAAAACAACACAATGGCAACACTTTTTAAGAACTTAAACTTACAGCGCAAACACCTAAGACGAACTACAAAAGGAATATATGACACACACTGGCGCTAACAACGTTACAGTTATCTGCCAAATTATCACATATGCAAACGTAAAAAGTCAAATTCAGATGAGTGCAGGGACAAAGATGTATCACTGATGTAATTATCGCCTTGTCTTTTTATGTGGTAGGCTTATAAGGCAAGCCGTGCATGCTCATTCTTGTTTTTGCCAGGAATCGACGTCCCATCGAGTCGCATCTCACAATTGATGCGAGAGTTGATATGCGCAACAAGGTGCGCTCCTCTGCATTTTTTACGTTTTGCTCATGTTCCGAGAGTTGCTCATTGACGCAACGCCCTGTCTGGCCAACATACGTCTTACCACATGAGATTGGAATTGCATAAACCACACCAGACAGAAAAATAGCCACAAGAACGGGAGCAACACATGACCCAGTGCAAATACCATTCCGTTGTAAATACGGTTCGTCATTAAAAACAATAAGTAACTTGAAGTTAATATTCCAATAGACTAAAAAATCACCCTATGAAAGTCCAGCATCATTCTGGAATGAAGAAATAAGTTTTTTAGTCGGCCCCAGTGTGTATCGTCTCTTCCTTTTGGGGTTCATCTTAGGTGTTCGCGCTGTAAGTTTAAGTTCAGAATTATGTACCAACTAGGCCCAAATGAACTTTTACTGAAAGACTTTTTCAGAATGTTTGGTATCTCTAATGAAGAGCTAGTGTAGCCTGCTTAACCAAGTTTGGCGTGGGCAGCTAAGTTTAGGTGAGTCGAGGTTTCATGTTGGTGAGTGCAGCACAAATCACAGTGATGTCCGTGGCATACGGCAGCATATTAATGGGAATTCGATCGCGGAGGATGTGAAATGTTTTCATGCGGCCAATAGCGCGCTCTACGTGAATTCGGACTTCTGAGATGTGACGTGCGTCTTCCACCTCTTTGGCCGACAGTTGCTCTTTGCCTCTTGTTAGTGCTGGCACTACAAGTTTGGCTCCTCGACGAGCAACTTCCTCCTTGATTAAAAAGCCTCGGTCAGCCAAAACTATGTCACCATGTTGCAGTTTCTGAAGAAAACCTGACTCTAAAATGATTTCTTTATCAGACGCACGCCCACCCCAGCATTTACTTATGAAGCTGACTGCTCCACATGGAGTAATGCCAATTAAAAACTTAATTGTGTTCGAGCTTTTGTAGTGAGAGTAAGTCTTAGACCTTGATGAAAAGCCAAATGGTCTTTGAATTCGTATCTCTGTGCAGTCATTAATGGCGATGCAGTTTGGGTACTTCCTGCGTACAGTCATTGGCATTGTTCTGTATGCATCTTCTCGGGAGGGCCAGATAATAAAACGTCTTGACTCGGAAGCGATCAGAGGTATGTTCTTGGTCATTATACTACCTAGCGCACCTTCTGACAGGCCGAACCTGTGACACAAGTCAATGTTCAGAAGAGAAAGCCTGAGTTTCATTAGTACAATCAATACAACATCGTGTTAAGTGCACGTGTTAGGAATGTACATAGGTAAATTATGGAACAATGAAACAAAGAATGAAAACAGCGCAATGGTTTTGAGCCCCGTGTAGATGCTCACACACTGTTCAGTGATGCATTGTGCCGAGAAGCGCCCCTTGTTGGCATTTTGCACTGCTGTTTCAGCTCGTTCTTCACAGTCGCGCAGGCTTTCCCTCATGATCTTGTTGTCTCGCATCAACTTTTCATTTTGCTTCTCCAGAGCACCAACTCTCTTCTCAAGTTCTTGATACCTCGACTCTAAAACAAGAATTTGTAAAACATAGTTATCACTTGCAAAAAAAAAAGTGCAGCACATATGTGCAGCTATGCATACTTACTGCAAATGTAGCAAGGCACTGTTACTAATGGTCCACCATCCTGACATGGTGCAACATTAGCTGGCACATCTGCGTCCCACCCCAGTGCTTGTGTATCTTGCAAGCCTGCACAGAAAGTTGATGGTTAAACGAAATGGAGCGCGTAGTAATTTGTTTTACCTTCAGGGTTAGCATGAGGATCTCCGAATGGTAGTTGCAGTGGCGGTGTCAGGGAATCTGAAATAATGAATATAGAAAAAAGAAAACAGGCATGCCACTATGACCGACACTGAGCACCTTGGCCAAGCATCAAGCACCTTACCAGCATGATTGTCACTGATTTGGGAAATGTCATTGACGTCGCTGTAATCATGGTCCGACACTTCTGATTGTGATGCTGGGGAGAAAGATGACATTACCTATTAACATGTGGCTAGAGCTCAGTAGCCAATAATTAAAGAAAACATTCAGGGTGATAAAGTACAAGCCTGTAAATAACTCACAACTGTCCATTGGTTCCGCTTCAATAAACCCATGAACACTAGCAAGAGATCGGGATGCTGCGCGCTGGAGTCGAGCAGCAACCAGATTCTTCTCGTCCTTTTTGTGCGCGAACAAGGTTGGCACATAATCTGGATGATGAGGGCTCTCTGATGGTTTGCCTGGTGAACACAAAGTGGCGATCATACATTGCAGCAAATTGAAGCAAACAACATTTGCACATTGTGAACACAGTCCGGTTCTCTGTTGTTGATTTTCTCTCAACATGTCCAGAAAGAAACTCCGAGTTTTGAACGGGTCTCTGAACCGTGCTCAAGCTTGAATGTGTCGGGGCTGGTTATTCACGTGAAGGCAAAGTGCGATTCCGGCGATGCTTTTCTTCTATGTACACCCTCGCAATTTTCACAATATCGCGCTAGGGTCGACCGCCCGGCATGTCAGCGACCTTCTTGCGGCGAGGGTCACCCAAGTTAACAGCGCTGCATAGTTCATTCGAAATGGAAATCGCCTTGCGCACCCACGCCTACTGTCGCCGTCCCGCTGATACAAGGCTGCTGATGCACCGTGCGGTCGACGCTTGCTCAATCTCGCTTGTTAATCAGGAAAATTGTACCTCAAGCCGCCCCCTGAATTGCAATGACAATGTGAACAGCGCTTTTGACGTTGCGGACCACAGGTTATCGATGATTGGCCGTGCCAGAATGTCGTCAGTTACAAGTGCAGCACGTGGGAGGCCATCCGGAAAGCCACGCAGCATGCCAGGGCTATCACCAACCGCTGTGACAGGGCAGTCCATAGGCGCACCATCGACAGCATCCACATGTCGCGGAAGAGGCAGTGTGGACGACAAGGCAACGTCGCCGCAGAGCAATCTATAGCAAAATCCAAAATGCTGCGTAAAAAGAGGCACCGATTTAGCAACATTTCGGTGTTTCCGCTGTTCTGCCCACTGATGAAGGGAGCCGTTGCGAAGACTTTATAGGGTCCGCTTTTGACGTTGCGGACCACAGGTTCTCGATGATTTTCCGTGCTAGGATGTCGTCAGTTACAAGTGCAACACGTGGGATGCCATCTGGAAAGCAACGCAGCATGCCAGGGCTGTCACCAACCGCTGTGACAGGGCAGTCCATAGGCGTACCATCAACAGCATCAACGTGTCGAGCAAGAGGGAGTGTAGGCGATAAAGTAGCGTCGCCGCAGAGCAATCCATAGCAGAATCCAAAAAGCTGCGTAAAAAAAGGCAGCGATTTAGCAACATTTTGGTGTGGCCGCTCTTCTGGCCATTCATGTAGGGAGCCGTTGCGAAGACCTTTATAGCGTTCGCTGTTGACGTTGCGGACCACAGGTTCTCGGTGATTGGCCGCGCGAGGATGTCGTCAGTTAAAAGTGCAACACGTGGGAGGCCATCGGGAAAGCCACGCAGCATGCCAGGGCTGTCACCAACCGCTTTGACAGGGCAGTCCATAGGCGTACCATAAACAGCATCAACGTGTCGTGCAAGAGGCAGTGTCGGCGATAAGGTAGCGTCGCCGCAGAGCAATCCATAGCAGAATCGAAAAAGCTGCGTAAAAAACAACCAGTGATTTAGCAACATTTCGGTGTTTCCGCTGTTCTGCCCACTGATGTAGGGAGCCTTTGCGAAGACCTTTATAGGGTCCGCTTTTCACGTTGCGGACCACAGGTTATCGATGATTGGCCGTGCCAGAATGTCGTCAACTACAAGTGCAGCACGTGGGAGGCCATCCGGAAAGCCACGCAGCATGCCAGGGCTGTCACCAACCGCTGTGACAGGGCAGTCCATAAGCGTACCATCAACAGCATCAACGTGTCGCTTAAGAGGCAGTGTCGGCGATAAGGTAGCGTCGCCGCAGAGCACTCCATAGCAAAATCCAAAAAGCTGCGTAAAAAGAGGCACCGATTTAGCAACATTTCGGTGGTGCCGCTTTTCTGCCCACTGATGTAGGGAGCCTTTGCGAAGACCTTTATAGTGTCCGCTTTTGACGTTGCGGACCACAGGTTCTCGATGATTATCCGCGTTAGGGTGTCGTCAGTTACAAGTGCAACACGTGGGATGCCATGTGGAAAGCAACGCAGCATGCCAGGGCTGTCACCAACCGCTGTGACAGGGCAGTCCATAGGCGTACCATCAACAGCATCAACGTGTCGCGCAAGAGGCAGTGTCGGCGATAAGGTAGCGTCGCCGCAGAGCAATCCATAGCAGAATCCAAAAAGCTGCGTAAAAAGAGGCACCGATTTAGCAACATTTCGGCAGTGGCGCTGTTCTGCCCACTGATGTAGGGAGCCTTTGCGAAGACCTTTATACGTTCCGATTTTGACGTTGCAGACCACAGGTTATCGATGATTGGCCGTGCCAGAATGTCGTCAGTTACAAGTGCAGCACGTGGGAGACCATCCGGAAAGCCACGCAGCATGCCAGGGCTATCACCAACCGGTGTGACAGGGCAGTCCATAGGCGCACCACCGACAGCATCCACATGTCGCGGAAGAGGCAGTGTGGACGATAAGGCAACGTCGCCGCAGAGCAATCTATAGCAAAATCCAAAAAGCTGCATAAAAAGAGGCACCGATTTAGCAACATTTCGGTGTTTCCGCTGTTCTGCCCACTGATGTAGGGAGCCGTTGCGAAGACCTTTATAGGGTCCGCTTTTGACGTTGCGGACCACAGGTTCTCGATGATTTTCCGTGCTAGGATGTCGTCAGTTACAAGTGCAACACGTGGGATGCCATGTGGAAAGCAACGCAGCATGCCAGGGCTGTGACCAACAGCTGTGACAGGGCAGTCCATAGGCGTACCATCAACAGCATCAACGTGTCGCGCAAGAGGCAGTGTCGGCGATAAGGTAGCCTCGCCGCAGAGCAATCCATAGCAGAATCCAAAAAGCTGCGTAAAAAGAGGCACCGATTTAGCAACATTTCGGTGTTTCCGCTGTTCTGCCCACTGATGTAGGGAGCCGTTGCGAAGACCTTTATAGGGTCCGCTTTTGACGTTGCGGACCACAGGTTCTCGATGATTGGCCGCGCAAGGATGTCGTCAGTTACAAGTGCAACACGTGGGAGGCCATCGGGAAAGCCACGCAGCATGCCAGGGCTGTCACCAACCGCTGTGACAGGGCAGTCCATAGGCGTACCATCAACAGCATCAACGTGTCGAGCAAGAGGCAGTGTCGGCGATAAAGTAGCGTCAGCCGCAGAGCAATCCATAGCAGAATCCAAAAAGCTGCGTAAAAACAGGCAGCGATTTAGCAACATTTCGGTGTTGCCGCTCTTCTGGCCATTCATGTAGGGAGCCGTTGCGAAGACCTTTATAGCGTCCGCTGTTGACGTTGCGGACCACAGGTTCTCGGTGATTGGCCGCGCGAGGATGTCGTCAGTTACAAGTGCAACACGTGGGAGGCCATCGGGAAAGCCACGCAGCATGCCAGGGCTATCACCAACCACTGTGACAGGGCAGTCCATAGGCGCACCATCGACAGCATCCACGTTTCGCGCAAAAGGCAGTGTCGACGATAAGGCAGCGTCACCGCAGAGCAATCCATAGCAGAATCGAAAAAGCTGCGTAAAAAACGGGCAGCTGATTTAGCAACATTTCGGTGTTTCCGCTGTTCTGCCCACTGATGTAGGGAGCCTTTGCGAAGACCTTTATAGGGTCCGCTTTTGACGTTGCGGACCACAGGTTATCGATGATTGGCCGTGCCAGAATGTCGTCAGTTACAAGTGCAGCACGTGGGAGGCCATCCGGAAAGCCACGCAGCATGCCAGGGCTGTCACCAACCGCTGTGACAGGGCAGTCCATAGGCGCACCATCGACAGCATCCACATGTCGCGGAAGAGGCAGTGTGGACGATAAGGCAACGTCGCCGCAGAGCAATCCATAGCAAAATCCAAAAAGCTGCGTAAAAAGAGGCACCGATTTAGCAACATTTCGGTAGTGGCGCTGTTCTGCCCACTGATGTAGGGAGCCTTTGCGAAGACCTTTATAGGGTCCGCTTTTGACGTTGCGGACCACAGGTTATCGATGATTGGCCGTGCCAGAATGTCGTCAGTTACAAGTGCAGCACGTGGGAGGCCATCCGGAAAGCCACGCAGCATGCCAGGGCTATCACCAACCGCTGTGACAGGGCAGTCCATAGGCGCACCATCGACAGCATCCACATGTCGCGGAAGAGGCAGTGTGGACGATAAGGCAACGTCGCCGCAGAGCAATCTATAGCAAAATCCAAAAAGCTGCGTAAAAAGAGGCACCGATTTAGCAACATTTCGGTGTTGCCGCTGTTCTGCCCACTGATGTAGGGAGCCTTTGCGAAGACCTTTATAGGGTCCGCTTTTGACGTTGCGGACCACAGGTTATCGATGATTGGCCGTGCCAGAATGTCGTCAGTTACAAGTGCAGCACGTGGGAGGCCATCCGGAAAGCCACGCAGCATGCCAGGGCTATCACCAACCGCTGTGACAGGGCAGTCCATAGGCGCACCATCGACAGCATCCACATGTCGCGGAAGAGGCAGTGTGGACGATAAGGCAACGTCGCCGCAGAGCAATCTATAGCAAAATCCAAAAAGCTGCGTAAAAAGAGGCACCGATTTAGCAACATTTCGGTAGTGGCGCTGTTCTGCCCACTGATGTAGGGAGCCGTTGCGAAGACCTTTATAGGGTCCGCTTTTGACGTTGCGGACCACAGGTTCTCGATGATTTTCCGTGCTAGGATGTCGTCAGTTACAAGTGCAGCACGTGGGAGGCCATCTGGAAAGCCACGCAGCATGCCAGGGCTGTCACCAACCGCTGTGACAGGGCAGTCCATAGGCGTACCATCAACAGCATCAACGTGTCGCGGCAAGAGGCAGTGTCGGCGATAAGGTAGCGTCGCCGCAGAGCAATCCATAGCAGAATCCAAAAAGCTGCGTAAAAAACAGGCAGCAGATTTAGCAACATTTAGGTGTTGCCGCTGTTCTGCCCACTGATGTAGGGAGCCGTTGCGAAGACCTTTATAGCGTCCGCTGTTGACGTTGCGGACCACAGGTTCTCGATGATTGGCCGTGCGAGGATGTCGTCAGTTACAAGTGCAACACGTGGGAGGCCATCGGGAAAGCCACGCAGCATGCCAGGGCTATCACCAACCGCTGTGACAGGGCAGTCCATAGGCGCACCATCGACAGCATCAACATGTCGCGGAAGAGGCAGTGTGGACGATAAGGCAACGTCGCCGCAGAGCAATCCATAGCAAAATCCAAAAAGCTGCGTAAAAAGAGGCACCGATTTAGCAACATTTCGGTGGTGCCGCTGTTCTGCCCACTGATGTAGGGAGCCTTTGCGAAGACCTTTATAGGGTCCGCTTTTGACGTTGCGGACCACAGGTTCTCGATGATTTTCCGTGCTAGGATGTCGTCAGTTACAAGTGCAACACGTGGGATGCCATCTGGAAAGCCACGCAGCATGCCAGGGCTGTCACCAACCGCTGTGACAGGGCAGTCCATAGGCGTACCATCAACAGCATCAACGTGTCGCGCAAGAGGCAGTGTCGGCGATAAGGTAGCGTCGCCGCAGAGCAATCCATAGCAAAATCCAAAAAGCTGCGTAAAAAGAGGCACCGATTTAGCAACATTTCGGTAGTGCCGCTGTTCTGCCCACTGATGTAGGGAGCCTTTGCGAAGACCTTTATAGGGTCCGCTTTTGACGTTGCGGACCACAGGTTATCGATGATTGGCCGTGCCAGAATGTCGTCAGTTACAAGTGCAGCACGTGGGAGGCCATCCGGAAAGCCACGCAGCATGCCAGGGCTATCACCAACCGCTGTGACAGGGCAGTCCATAGGCGCACCATCGACAGCATCCACATGTCGCGGAAGAGGCAGTGTGGACGATAAGGCAACGTCGCCGCAGAGCAATCTATAGCAAAATCCAAAAAGCTGCGTAAAAAGAGGCACCGATTTAGCAACATTTCGGTGTTGCCGCTGTTCTGCCCACTGATGTAGGGAGCCGTTGCGAAGACCTTTATAGGGTCCGCTTTTGACGTTGCGGACCACAGGTTATCGATGATTGGCCGTGCAAGGATGTCGTCAGTTACAAGTGCAGCACGTGGGAGGCCATCGGGAAAGCCACGCAGCATGCCAGGGCTATCACCAACCGCTGTGACAGGGCAGTCCATAGGCGCACCATCGACAGCATCCACAGTGTCGCGGCAAGAGGCAGTGTCGGACGATAAGGCAGCGTCGCCGCAGAGCAATCAATGGCAGAATCCAAAAAGCTACGTAAAAACAGGCAGCGATTTAGCAACTTTTGGGTGTTGCCGCTGTTCTGCCCACTGATGTAGGGAGCCGTTGCGAAGACCTTTATAGTGTCCGCTGTTGACGTTGCTGACCACAGGTTCTCGATGATTTGCCGTGCTAGGATGTCGTCAGTTACAAGTGCAACACGTGGGAGGCCATCGGGAAAGCCACGCAGCATGCCAGGGCTATCACCAACCGCTGTGACAGGGCAGTCCATAGGCGTACCATCAACAGCATCAACGTGTCGCGGCAAGAGGCAGTGTCGGCGATAAGGTAGCGTCGCCGCAGAGCAATCCATAGCAGAATCCAAAAAGCTGCGTAAAAACAGGCACCGATTTAGCAACATTTCGGTAGTGGCCGCTGTTCTGCCCACTGATGTAGGGAGCCTTTGCGAAGACCTTTATAGGGTCCGCTTTTGACGTTGCGGACCACAGGTTATCGATGATTGGCCGTGCCAGAATGTCGTCAGTTACAAGTGCAGCACGTGGGAGGCCATCCGGAAAGCCACGCAGCATGCCAGGGCTGTCACCAACCGCTGTGACAGGGCAGTCCATAGGCGCACCATCGACAGCATCCACATGTCGCGGAAGAGGCAGTGTGGACGATAAGGCAACGTCGCCGCAGAGCAATCCATAGCAAAATCCAAAAAGCTGCGTAAAAAGAGGCACCGATTTAGCAACATTTCGGCAGTGGCGCTGTTCTGCCCACTGATGTAGGGAGCCGTTGCGAAGACCTTTATAGGGTCCGCTTTTGACGTTGCGGACCACAGGTTCTCGATGATTGGCCGTGCGAGGATGTCGTCAGTTACAAGTGCAGCACGTGGGAGGCCATCCGGAAAGCCACGCAGCATGCCAGGGCTATCACCAACCGCTGTGACAGGGCAGTCCATAGGCGCACCGTCGACTACATCCACGTGTCGCGGAAGAGGCAGTGTGGACGATAAGGCAACGTCGCCGCAGAGCAATCCATAGCAAAATCCAAAAAGCTGCGTAAAAAAAGGCACCGATTTAGCAACATTTCGGTAGTGGCGCTGTTCTGCCCACTGATGTAGGGAGCCTTTGCGAAGACCTTTATAGGGTCCGCTTTTGACGTTGCGGACCACAGGTTATCGATGATTGGCCGTGCCAGAATGTCGTCAGTTACAAGTGCAGCACGTGGGAGGCCATCCGGAAAGCCACGCAGCATGCCAGGGCTATCACCAACCGCTGTGACAGGGCAGTCCATAGGCGCACCATCGACAGCATCCACATGTCGCGGAAGAGGCAGTGTGGACGATAAGGCAACGTCGCCGCAGAGCAATCTATAGCAAAATCCAAAAAGCTGCGTAAAAAGAGGCACCGATTTAGCAACATTTCGGTGTTTCCGCTGTTCTGCCCACTGATGTAGGGAGCCGTTGCGAAGACCTTTATAGGGTCCGCTTTTGACGTTGCGGACCACAGGTTCTCGGTGATTGGCCGTGCGAGGATGTCGTCAGTTACAAGTGCAACACGTGGGAGGCCATCGGAAAGCCACGCAGCATGCCAGGGCTGTCACCAACCGCTGTGACAGGGCAGTCCATAGGCGCACCATCAACAGCATCAACGTGTCGCGGAAGAGGCAGTGTCGGCGATAAGGTAGCGTCGCCGCAGAGCAATCCATAGCAAATCCAAAAGCTGCGTAAAAACAGGCACCGATTTAGCAACATTTCGGTGTTGCCGCTGTTCTGCCCACTGATGTAGGGAGCCGTTGCGAAGACCTTTATAGGGTCCGCTGTTGACGTTGCGGACCACAGGTTCTCGATGATTGGCCGTGCGAGGATGTCGTCAGTTACAAGTGCAACACGTGGGAGGCCATCGGGAAAGCCACGCAGCATGCCAGGGCTATCACCAACCGCTGTGACAGGGCAGTCCATAGGCGCACCATCGACAGCATCCACGTGTCGCGCAAGAGGCAGTGTCGGACGATAAGGCAGCGTCGCCGCAGAGCAATCCATAGCAGAATCCAAAAAGCTGCGTAAAAAGAGGCACCGATTTAGCAACATTTCGGTAGTGGCGCTGTTCTGCCCACTGATGTAGGGAGCCTTTGCGAAGACCTTTATAGGGTCCGCTTTTGACGTTGCGGACCACAGGTTATCGATGATTGGCCGTGCCAGAATGTCGTCAGTTACAAGTGCAGCACGTGGGAGGCCATCCGGAAAGCCACGCAGCATGCCAGGGCTATCACCAACCGCTGTGACAGGGCAGTCCATAGGCGCACCATCGACAGCATCCACATGTCGCGGAAGAGGCAGTGTGGACGATAAGGCAACGTCGCCGCAGAGCAATCTATAGCAAAATCCAAAAAGCTGCGTAAAAAGAGGCACCGATTTAGCAACATTTCGGTAGTGGCGCTGTTCTGCCCACTGATGTAGGGAGCCTTTGCGAAGACCTTTATAGGGTCCGCTTTTGACGTTGCGGACCACAGGTTATCGATGATTGGCCGTGCCAGAATGTCGTCAGTTACAAGTGCAGCACGTGGGAGGCCATCCGGAAAGCCACGCAGCATGCCAGGGCTATCACCAACCGCTGTGACAGGGCAGTCCATAGGCGCACCATCGACAGCATCCACATGTCGCGGAAGAGGCAGTGTGGACGATAAGGCAACGTCGCCGCAGAGCAATCTATAGCAAAATCCAAAAAGCTGCGTAAAAAGAGGCACCGATTTAGCAACATTTCGGTAGTGGCGCTGTTCTGCCCACTGATGTAGGGAGCCTTTGCGAAGACCTTTATAGGGTCCGCTTTTGACGTTGCGGACCACAGGTTATCGATGATTGGCCGTGCCAGAATGTCGTCAGTTACAAGTGCAGCACGTGGGAGGCCATCCGGAAAGCCACGCAGCATGCCAGGGCTATCACCAACCGCTGTGACAGGGCAGTCCATAGGCGCACCATCGACAGCATCCACATGTCGCGGAAGAGGCAGTGTGGACGATAAGGCAACGTCGCCGCAGAGCAATCCATAGCAGAATCCAAAAAGCTGCGTAAAAAACAGGCAGCGATTTAGCAACATTTCGGTGTTGCCGCTGTTCTGCCCACTGATGTAGGGAGCCTTTGCGAAGACCTTTATAGGGTCCGCTTTTGACGTTGCGGACCACAGGTTATCGATGATTGGCCGTGCCAGAATGTCGTCAGTTACAAGTGCAGCACGTGGGAGGCCATCCGGAAAGCCACGCAGCATGCCAGGGCTATCACCAACCGCTGTGACAGGGCAGTCCATAGGCGCACCATCGACAGCATCCACATGTCGCGGAAGAGGCAGTGTGGACGATAAGGCAACGTCGCCGCAGAGCAATCCTATAGCAAAATCCAAAAAGCTGCGTAAAAAGAGGCACCGATTTAGCAACATTTCGGTAGTGGCGCTGTTCTGCCCACTGATGTAGGGAGCCTTTGCGAAGACCTTTATAGGGTCCGCTTTTGACGTTGCGGACCACAGGTTATCGATGATTGGCCGTGCCAGAATGTCGTCAGTTACAAGTGCAGCACGTGGGAGGCCATCCGGAAAGCCACGCAGCATGCCAGGGCTATCACCAACCGCTGTGACAGGGCAGTCCATAGGCGCACCATCGACAGCATCCACATGTCGCGGAAGAGGCAGTGTGGACGATAAGGCAACGTCGCCGCAGAGCAATCTATAGCAAAATCCAAAAAGCTGCGTAAAAAGAGGCACCGATTTAGCAACATTTCGGTAGTTGCCGCTGTTCTGCCCACTGATGTAGGGAGCCTTTGCGAAGACCTTTATAGGGTCCGCTTTTGACGTTGCGGACCACAGGTTATCGATGATTGGCCGTGCCAGAATGTCGTCAGTTACAAGTGCAGCACGTGGGAGGCCATCCGGAAAGCCACGCAGCATGCCAGGGCTATCACCAACCGCTGTGACAGGGCAGTCCATAGGCGCACCATCGACAGCATCCACATGTCGCGGAAGAGGCAGTGTGGACGATAAGGCAACGTCGCCGCAGAGCAATCCATAGCAAAATCCAAAAAGCTGCGTAAAAAGAGGCACCGATTTAGCAACATTTCGGTAGTGGCGCTGTTCTGCCCACTGATGTAGGGAGCCTTTGCGAAGACCTTTATAGGGTCCGCTTTTGACGTTGCGGACCACAGGTTCTCGGTGATTGGCCGTGCCAGGATGTCGTCAGTTACAAGTGCAGCACGTGGGAGGCCATCGGGAAAGCCACGCAGCATGCCAGGGCTATCACCAACCGCTGTGACAGGGCAGTCCATAGGCGCACCATCGACAGCATCCACGTGTCGCGGAAGAGGCAGTGTCGGCGATAAGGCAACGTCGCCGCAGAGCAATCCATAGCAAAATCCAAAAAGCTGCGTAAAAAGAGGCACCGATTTAGCAACATTTCGGTAGTGGCGCTGTTCTGCCCACTGATGTAGGGAGCCTTTGCGAAGACCTTTATAGGGTCCGCTTTTGACGTTGCGGACCACAGGTTATCGATGATTGGCCGTGCCAGAATGTCGTCAGTTACAAGTGCAGCACGTGGGAGGCCATCCGGAAAGCCACGCAGCATGCCAGGGCTATCACCAACCGCTGTGACAGGGCAGTCCATAGGCGCACCATCGACAGCATCCACGTGTCGCGGAAGAGGCAGTGTCGGACGATAAGGCAGCGTCGCCGCAGAGCAATCCATAGCAAAATCCAAAAAGCTGCGTAAAAAAGGGAGCCGATTTAGCAACATTTAGGTGTTGCCGCTGTTCTGCCCACTGATGTAGGGAGCCTTTGCGAAGACCTTTATAGGGTCCGCTTTTGACGTTGCGGACCACAGGTTATCGATGATTGGCCGTGCCAGAATGTCGTCAGTTACAAGTGCAGCACGTGGGAGGCCATCCGGAAAGCCACGCAGCATGCCAGGGCTATCACCAACCGCTGTGACAGGGCAGTCCATAGGCGCACCATCGACAGCATCCACATGTCGCGGAAGAGGCAGTGTCGGCGATAAGGCAACGTCGCCGCAGAGCAATCCATAGCAAAATCCAAAAAGCTGCGTAAAAAGAGGCACCGATTTAGCAACATTTCGGTAGTGGCGCTGTTCTGCCCACTGATGTAGGGAGCCTTTGCGAAGACCTTTATAGGGTCCGCTTTTGACGTTGCGGACCACAGGTTATCGATGATTGGCCGTGCCAGAATGTCGTCAGTTACAAGTGCAGCACGTGGGAGGCCATCCGGAAAGCCACGCAGCATGCCAGGGCTATCACCAACCGCTGTGACAGGGCAGTCCATAGGCGCACCATCGACAGCATCCACATGTCGCGGAAGAGGCAGTGTGGACGATAAGGCAACGTCGCCGCAGAGCAATCCATAGCAAAATCCAAAAAGCTGCGTAAAAAGAGGCACCGATTTAGCAACATTTCGGTGTTTCCGCTGTTCTGCCCACTGATGTAGGGAGCCGTTGCGAAGACCTTTATAGGGTCCGCTTTTGACGTTGCGGACCACAGGTTATCGATGATTGGCCGTGCCAGAATGTCGTCAGTTACAAGTGCAGCACGTGGGAGGCCATCCGGAAAGCCACGCAGCATGCCAGGGCTATCACCAACCGCTGTGACAGGGCAGTCCATAGGCGCACCATCGACAGCATCCACATGTCGCGGAAGAGGCAGTGTGGACGATAAGGCAACGTCGCCGCAGAGCAATCTATAGCAAAATCCAAAAGCTGCGTAAAAAGAGGCACCGATTTAGCAACATTTCGGTGTTGCCGCTGTTCTGCCCACTGATGTAGGGAGCCGTTGCGAAGACCTTTATAGGGTCCGCTTTTGACGTTGCGGACCACAGGTTCTCGATGATTGGCCGTGCTAGAATGTCGTCAGTTACAAGTGCAACACGTGGGAGGCCATCTGGAAAGCCACGCAGCATGCCAGGGCTGTCACCAACCGCTGTGACAGGGCAGTCCATAGGCGCACCATCGACAGCATCAACGTGTCGCGGAAGAGGCAGTGTCGGCGATAAGGTAGCGTCGCCGCAGAGCAATCCATAGCAAAATCCAAAAAGCTGCGTAAAAAGAGGCACCGATTTAGCAACATTTCAGTGTTTCCGCTGTTCTGCCCACTGATGTAGGGAGCCGTTGCGAAGACCTTTATAGGGTCCGCTTTTGACGTTGCGGACCACAGGTTCTCGATGATTGGCCGTGCCAGAATGTCGTCAGTTACAAGTGCAACACGTGGGAGGCCATCGGAAAGCCACGCAGCATGCCAGGGCTATCACCAACCGCTGTGACAGGGCAGTCCATAGGCGCACCATCGACAGCATCCACATGTCGCGGAAGAGGCAGTGTGGACGATAAGGCAACGTCGCCGCAGAGCAATCCATAGCAAAATCCAAAAAGCTGCGTAAAAAGAGGCACCGATTTAGCAACATTTCGGTGTTGCCGCTGTTCTGCCCACTGATGTAGGGAGCCGTTGCGAAGACCTTATAGGGTCCGCTTTTGACGTTGCGGACCACAGGTTCTCGATGATTTTCCGTGCTAGGAATGTCGTCAGTTACAAGTGCAGCACGTGGGAGGCCATCCGGAAAGCCACGCAGCATGCCAGGGCTGTCACCAACCGCTGTGACAGGGCAGTCCATAGGCGTACCATCAACAGCATCAACGTGTCGCGGAAGAGGCAGTGTCGGCGATAAGGTAGCGTCGCCGCAGAGCAATCCATAGCAAAATCCAAAAAGCTGCGTAAAAAGAGGCACCGATTTAGCAACATTTCGGTAGTGGCGCTGTTCTGCCCACTGATGTAGGGAGCCTTTGCGAAGACCTTTATAGGGTCCGCTTTTGACGTTGCGGACCACAGGTTCTCGATGATTGGCCGTGCCAGAATGTCGTCAGTTACAAGTGCAGCACGTGGGAGGCCATCTGGAAAGCCACGCAGCATGCCAGGGCTGTCACCAACCGCTGTGACAGGGCAGTCCATAGGCGTACCATCAACAGCATCAACGTGTCGCGGAAGAGGCAGTGTCGGCGATAAGGCAACGTCGCCGCAGAGCAATCCATAGCAAAATCCAAAAAGCTGCGTAAAAAGAGGCACCGATTTAGCAACATTTCGGTAGTGGCGCTGTTCTGCCCACTGATGTAGGGAGCCTTTGCGAAGACCTTTATAGGGTCCGCTTTTGACGTTGCGGACCACAGGTTATCGATGATTGGCCGTGCCAGAATGTCGTCAGTTACAAGTGCAGCACGTGGGAGGCCATCCGGAAAGCCACGCAGCATGCCAGGGCTATCACCAACCGCTGTGACAGGGCAGTCCATAGGCGCACCATCGACAGCATCCACATGTCGCGGAAGAGGCAGTGTGGACGATAAGGCAACGTCGCCGCAGAGCAATCTATAGCAAAATCCAAAAAGCTGCGTAAAAAGAGGCACCGATTTAGCAACATTTCGGTAGTGGCGCTGTTCTGCCCACTGATGTAGGGAGCCTTTGCGAAGACCTTTATAGGGTCCGCTTTTGACGTTGCGGACCACAGGTTATCGATGATTGGCCGTGCCAGAATGTCGTCAGTTACAAGTGCAGCACGTGGGAGGCCATCCGGAAAGCCACGCAGCATGCCAGGGCTATCACCAACCGCTGTGACAGGGCAGTCCATAGGCGCACCATCGACAGCATCCACATGTCGCGGAAGAGGCAGTGTGGACGATAAGGCAACGTCGCCGCAGAGCAATCTATAGCAAAATCCAAAAAGCTGCGTAAAAAGAGGCACCGATTTAGCAACATTTCGGTGTTTCCGCTGTTCTGCCCACTGATGTAGGGAGCCGTTGCGAAGACCTTTATAGGGTCCGCTTTTGACGTTGCGGACCACAGGTTCTCGATGATTTTCCGTGCTAGGATGTCGTCAGTTACAAGTGCAACACGTGGGATGCCATCTGGAAAGCCACGCAGCATGCCAGGGCTATCACCAACCGCTGTGACAGGGCAGTCCATAGGCGCACCATCGACAGCATCCACGTTTCGCGCAAAAGGCAGTGTCGGACGATAAGGCAGCGTCGCCGCAGAGCAATCCATAGCAGAATCGAAAAAGCTGCGTAAAAAGAGGCACCGATTTAGCAACATTTCGGTGTGGCCGCTGTTCTGCCCACTGATGTAGGGAGCCTTTGCGAAGACCTTTATAGGGTCCGCTTTTGACGTTGCGGACCACAGGTTATCGATGATTGGCCGTGCCAGAATGTCGTCAGTTACAAGTGCAGCACGTGGGAGGCCATCCGGAAAGCCACGCAGCATGCCAGGGCTATCACCAACCGCTGTGACAGGGCAGTCCATAGGCGCACCATCGACAGCATCCACGTTTCGCGCAAAAGGCAGTGTGGACGATAAGGCAACGTCGCCGCAGAGCAATCCATAGTTAATCCAAAAAGCTGCGTAAAAAGAGGCACCGATTTAGCAACATTTCGGTAGTGGCGCTGTTCTGCCCACTGATGTAGGGAGCCTTTGCGAAGACCTTTATAGGGTCCGCTTTTGACGTTGCGGACCACAGGTTATCGATGATTGGCCGTGCCAGAATGTCGTCAGTTACAAGTGCAGCACGTGGGAGGCCATCCGGAAAGCCACGCAGCATGCCAGGGCTATCACCAACCGCTGTGACAGGGCAGTCCATAGGCGCACCATCGACAGCATCCACATGTCGCGGAAGAGGCAGTGTCGGCGATAAGGCAACGTCGCCGCAGAGCAATCCATAGCAAAATCCAAAAAGCTGCGTAAAAAGAGGCACCGATTTAGCAACATTTCGGTAGTGGCGCTATTCTGCCACTGATGTAGGGAGCCTTTGCGAAGACCTTTATAGGGTCCGCTTTTGACGTTGCGGACCACAGGTTATCGATGATTGGCCGTGCCAGAATGTCGTCAGTTACAAGTGCAGCACGTGGGAGGCCATCCGGAAAGCCACGCAGCATGCCAGGGCTATCACCAACCGCTGTGACAGGGCAGTCCATAGGCGCACCATCGACAGCATCCACATGTCGCGGAAGAGGCAGTGTGGACGATAAGGCAACGTCGCCGCAGAGCAATCCATAGCAAAATCCAAAAAGCTGCGTAAAAAGAGGCACCGATTTAGCAACATTTCGGTAGTTGCCGCTGTTCTGCCCACTGATGTAGGGAGCCTTTGCGAAGACCTTTATAGGGTCCGCTTTTGACGTTGCGGACCACAGGTTATCGATGATTGGCCGTGCCAGAATGTCGTCAGTTACAAGTGCAGCACGTGGGAGGCCATCCGGAAAGCCACGCAGCATGCCAGGGCTATCACCAACCGCTGTGACAGGGCAGTCCATAGGCGCACCATCGACAGCATCCACATGTCGCGGAAGAGGCAGTGTGGACGATAAGGCAACGTCGCCGCAGAGCAATCTATAGCAAAATCCAAAAAGCTGCGTAAAAAGAGGCACCGATTTAGCAACATTTTGGTAGTTGCGCTGTTCTGCCCACTGATGTAGGGAGCCTTTGCGAAGACCTTTATAGGGTCCGCTTTTGACGTTGCGGACCACAGGTTCTCGATGATTTGCCGTGCCTAGGATGTCGTCAGTTACAAGTGCAGCACGTGGGAGGCCATCCGGAAAGCCACGCAGCATGCCAGGGCTATCACCAACCGCTGTGACAGGGCAGTCCATAGGCGCACCATCGACAGCATCCACATGTCGCGGAAGAGGCAGTGTCGGACGATAAGGCAGCGTCGCCGCAGAGCAATCCATAGCAAATCCAAAAGCTGCGTAAAAAGAGGCACCGATTTAGCAACATTTCGGTAGTGGCGCTGTTCTGCCCACTGATGTAGGGAGCCTTTGCGAAGACCTTTATAGGGTCCGCTTTTGACGTTGCGGACCACAGGT
Source organism: Dermacentor silvarum (assembly GCF_013339745.2). Taxonomy (NCBI): domain Eukaryota; kingdom Metazoa; phylum Arthropoda; class Arachnida; order Ixodida; family Ixodidae; genus Dermacentor; species Dermacentor silvarum. Next base: position 20,567,599 of record NC_051159.1, read on the forward strand.
TATTGATGATTGGCCGTGCAAGGATGTCGTCAGTTACAAGTGCAACACGTGGGATGCCATCTGGAAAGCCACGCAGCATGCCAGGGCTGTCACCAACCGCGGTGACAGGGCAGTCCATAGGCGTACCATCAACAGCATCAACGTGTCGCGCAAGAGGCAGTGTCGGCGATAATGTAGCGTCGCCGCAGAGCAATCCATAGCAAATCCAAAAGCTGCGTAAAAAGAGGCACCGATTTAGCAACATTTCGGTGTTGCCGCTCTTCTGGCCATTCATGTAGGGAGCCGTTGCGAAGACCTTTATAGCGTCCGCTTTTGACGTTGCGGACCACAGGTTATCGATGATTGGCCGTGCCAGAATGTCGTCAGTTACAAGTGCAGCACGTGGGAGGCCATCGGGAAAGCCACGCAGCATGCCAGGGCTATCACCAACCGCTGTGACAGGGCAGTCCATAGGCGCACCATCGACAGCATCCACGTGTCGCGGAAGAGGCAGTGTCGGACGATAAGGCAGCGTCGCCGCAGAGCAATCCATAGCAAATCCAAAAGCTGCGTAAAAAGAGGCACCGATTTAGCAACATTTCGGTGTGCCGCTGTTCTGCCCACTGATGTAGGGAGCCTTTGCGAAGACCTTTATAGGGTCCGCTTTTGACGTTGCGGACCACAGGTTATCGATGATTGGCCGTGCCAGAATGTCGTCAGTTACAAGTGCAGCACGTGGGAGGCCATCCGGAAAGCCACGCAGCATGCCAGGGCTATCACCAACCGCTGTGACAGGGCAGTCCATAGGCGCACCATCGACAGCATCCACGTTTCGCGCAAGAGGCAGTGTCGGCGATAAGGCAGCGTCGCCGCAGAGCAATCCATAGCAAATACAAAAAGCTGCGTAAAAAGAGGCACCGATTTAGCAACATTTCGGTAGTGGCGCTGTTCTGCCCACTGATGTAGGGAGCCTTTGCGAAGACCTTTATAGGGCGCTTTTGACGTTGCGGACCACAGGTTATCGATGATTGGCCGTGCCAGAATGTCGTCAGTTACAAGTGCAGCACGTGCGAGGCCATCCGGAAAGCCACGCAGCATGCCAGGGCTATCACCAACCGCTGTGACAGGGCAGTCCATAGGCGCACCATCGACAGCATCCACATGTCGCGGAAGAGGCAGTGTCGGACGATAAGGCAACGTCGCCGCAGAGCAATCCTATAGCAAAATCCAAAAGCTGCGTAAAAAGAGGCACCGATTTAGCAACATTTCGGTAGTGGCGCTGTTCTGCCCACTGATGTAGGGAGCCTTTGCGAAGACCTTTATAGGGTCCGCTTTTGACGTTGCGGACCACAGGTTCTCGATGATTGGCCGTGCCTAGAATGTCGTCAGTTACAAGTGCAAGCACGTGGGAGGCCATCTGGAAAGCCACGCAGCATGCCAGGGCTGTCACCAACCGCTGTGACAGGGCAGTCCATAGGCGCTACCATCGACAGCATCCACAGTGTCGCGGAAGAGGCAGTGTCGGCGATAAGGCTAGCGTCGCCGCAGAGCAATCCATAGCAAATCCAAAAAGCTGCGTAAAAAGAGGCACCGATTTAGCAACATTTCGGTGTGCCGCTGTTCTGCCCACTGATGTAGGGAGCCTTTGCGAAGACCTTTATAGGGTCCGCTTTTGACGTTGCGGACCACAGGTTATCGATGATTGGCCGTGCCAGAATGTCGTCAGTTACAAGTGCAGCACGTGGGAGGCCATCCGGAAAGCCACGCAGCATGCCAGGGCTATCACCAACCGCTGTGACAGGGCAGTCCATAGGCGCACCATCGACAGCATCCACAGTGTCGCGGAAGAGGCAGTGTCGGCGATAAGGCAACGTCGCCGCAGAGCAATCCATAGCAAAATCCAAAAGCTGCGTAAAAAGAGGCACCGATTTAGCAACATTTCGGTAGTGGCGCTGTTCTGCCCACTGATGTAGGGAGCCTTTGCGAAGACCTTTATAGGGTCCGCTTTTGACGTTGCGGACCACAGGTTATCGATGATTGGCCGTGCCAGAATGTCGTCAGTTACAAGTGCAGCACGTGGGAGGCCATCCGGAAAGCCACGCAGCATGCCAGGGCTATCACCAACCGCTGTGACAGGGCAGTCCATAGGCGCACCATCGACAGCATCCACATGTCGCGGAAGAGGCAGTGTGGACGATAAGGCAACGTCGCCGCAGACCAATCTATACCAAAATCCAAAAGCTGCGTAAAAATAGGCACCGATTTAGCAACATTTCGGTAGTGGCGCTGTTCTGCCCACTGATGTAGGGAGCCTTTGCGAAGACCTTTATAGGGTCCGCTTTTGACGTTGCGGACCACAGGTTCTCGATGATTGGCCGTGCCAGAATGTCGTCAGTTACAAGTGCAGCACGTGGGAGGCCATCCGGAAAGCCACGCAGCATGCCAGGGCTATCACCAACCGCTGTGACAGGGCAGTCCATAGGCGCACCATCGACAGCATCCACATGTCGCGGAAGAGGCAGTGTGGACGATAAGGCAACGTCGCCGCAGAGCAATCTATAGCAAAATCCAAAAAGCTGCGTAAAAATAGGCACCGATTTAGCAACATTTCGGTAGTGGCGCTGTTCTGCCCACTGATGTAGGGAGCCGTTGCGAAGACCTTTATAGGGTCCGCTTTTGACGTTGCGGACCACAGGTTCTCGATGATTTTCCGTGCTAGGATGTCGTCAGTTACAAGTGCAACACGTGGGAGGCCATCTGGAAAGCCACGCAGCATGCCAGGGCTATCACCAACCGCTGTGACAGGGCAGTCCATAGGCGCACCATCGACAGCATCCACGTGTCGCGGAAGAGGCAGTGTCGGACGATAAGGTAGCGTCGCCGCAGAGCAATCCATAGCAAAATCCAAAAAGCTGCGTAAAAAGAGGCACCGATTTAGCAACATTTCGGTAGTGGCGCTGTTCTGCCCACTGATGTAGGGAGCCTTTGCGAAGACCTTTATAGGGTCCGCTTTTGACGTTGCGGACCACAGGTTCTCGATGATTTTCCGTGCTAGGATGTCGTCAGTTACAAGTGCAACACGTGGGATGCCATCTGGAAAGCCACGCAGCATGCCAGGGCTGTCACCAACCGCTGTGACAGGGCAGTCCATAGGCGTACCATCAACAGCATCAACGTGTCGCGCAAGAGGCAGTGTCGGCGATAAGGTAGCGTCGCCGCAGAGCAATCCATAGCAGAATCCAAACAGCTGCGTAAAAAACAGGCAGCGATTTAGCAACATTTCGGTGTTGCCGCTCTTCTGGCCATTCATGTAGGGAGCCGTTGCGAAGACCTTTATAGCGTCCGCTGTTGACGTTGCGGACCACAGGTTCTCGGTGATCGGCCGCGCGAGGATGTCGTCAGTTACAAGTGCAACACGTGGGAGGCCATCGGGAAAGCCACGCAGCATGCCAGGGCTATCACCAACCGCTGTGACAGGGCAGTCCATAGGCGCACCATCGACAGCATCCACGTGTCGCGGAAGAGGCAGTGTGGACGATAAGGCAACGTCGCCGCAGAGCAATCCATAGTTAATCCAAAAAGCTGCGTAAAAAGAGGCACCGATTTAGCAACATTTCGGTGTTGCCGCTGTTCTGCCCACTGATGTAGGGAGCCGTTGCGAAGACCTTTATAGGGTCCGCTTTTGACGTTGCGGACCACAGGTTCTCGATGATTGGCCGTGCCAGAATGTCGTCAGTTACAAGTGCAACACGTGGGAGGCCATCGGGAAAGCCACGCAGCATGCCAGGGCTATCACCAACCGCTGTGACAGGGCAGTCCATAGGCGCACCATAGACAGCATCCACGTGTCGCGGAAGAGGCAGTGTCGGACGATAAGGCAACGTCGCCGCAGAGCAATCCATAGCAAATACAAAAAGCTGCGTAAAAAGAGGCACCGATTTAGCAACATTTCGGTAGTGGCGCTGTTCTGCCCACTGATGTAGGGAGCCTTTGCGAAGACCTTTATAGGGTCCGCTTTTGACGTTGCGGACCACAGGTTATCGATGATTGGCCGTGCCAGAATGTCGTCAGTTACAAGTGCAGCACGTGGGAGGCCATCCGGAAAGCCACGCAGCATGCCAGGGCTATCACCAACCGCTGTGACAGGGCAGTCCATAGGCGCACCATCGACAGCATCCACATGTCGCGGAAGAGGCAGTGTGGACGATAAGGCAACGTCGCCGCAGAGCAATCCATAGCAAAATCCAAAAAGCTGCGTAAAAAGAGGCACCGATTTAGCAACATTTCGGTAGTGGCGCTGTTCTGCCCACTGATGTAGGGAGCCTTTGCGAAGACCTTTATAGGGTCCGCTTTTGACGTTGCGGACCACAGGTTATCGATGATTGGCCGTGCCAGAATGTCGTCAGTTACAAGTGCAGCACGTGGGAGGCCATCCGGAAAGCCACGCAGCATGCCAGGGCTATCACCAACCGCTGTGACAGGGCAGTCCATAGGCGCACCATCGACAGCATCCACATGTCGCGGAAGAGGCAGTGTGGACGATAAGGCAACGTCGCCGCAGAGCAATCTATAGCAAAATCCAAAAAGCTGCGTAAAAGAGGCACCGATTTAGCAACATTTCGGTAGTGGCGCTGTTCTGCCCACTGATGTAGGGAGCCTTTGCGAAGACCTTTATAGGGTCCGCTTTTGACGTTGCGGACCACAGGTTCTCGATGATTGGCCGCGCAAGGATGTCGTCAGTTACAAGTGCAACACGTGGGAGGCCATCTGGAAAGCCACGCAGCATGCCAGGGCTATCACCAACCGCTGTGACAGGGCAGTCCATAGGCGTACCATCGACAGCATCCACGTGTCGCGGAAGAGGCAGTGTCGGACGATAAGGTAAGCGTCGCCGCAGAGCAATCCATAGCAAATCCAAAAAGCTGCGTAAAAAGAGGCAGCGATTTAGCAACATTTCGGTAGTGGCCGCTGTTCTGCCCACTGATGTAGGGAGCCTTTGCGAAGACCTTTATAGGGTCCGCTTTTGACGTTGCGGACCACAGGTTCTCGATGATTGGCCGTGCCAGAATGTCGTCAGTTACAAGTGCAAGCACGTGGGAGGCCATCGGAAAGCCACGCAGCATGCCAGGGCTATCACCAACCGCTGTGACAGGGCAGTCCATAGGCGCACCGTCAACAGCATCCACGTGTCGCGGAAGAGGCAGTGTCGGCGATAAGGCAAGCGTCGCCGCAGAGCAATCCATAGCAAAATCCAAAAAGCTGCGTAAAAAGAGGCACCGATTTAGCAACATTTCGGTGTTGCCGCTGTTCTGCCCACTGATGTAGGGAGCCTTTGCGAAGACCTTTATAGGGTCCTCTTTTGACGTTGCGGACCACAGGTTATCGATGATTGGCCGTGCCAGAATGTCGTCAGTTACAAGTGCAGCACGTGGAAGGCCATCCGGAAAGCCACCCAGCATGCCAGGGCTGTCACCAACCGCTGTGACAGGGCAGTCCATAGGCGTACCATCAACAGCATCAACGTGTCGCGGAAGAGGCAGTGTCGGTGATAAGGCAACGTCGCCGCAGAGCAATCCATAGCAAAATCCAAAAAGCTGCGTAAAAAGAGGCACCGATTTAGCAACATTTCGCTGTTGCCGCTGTTCTGCCCACTGATGTAGGGAGCCTTTGCGAAGACCTTTATAGGGTCCGCTTTTGACGTTGCGGACCACAGGTTATCGATGATTGGCCGTGCCAGAATGTCGTCAGTTACAAGTGCAGCACGTGAGAGGCCATCCGGAAAGCCACGCAGCATGCCAGGGCTATCACCAACCGCTGTGACAGGGCAGTCCATAGGCGCACCATCGACAGCATCCACAGTTTCGTGCAAAAGGCAGTGTGGACGATAAGGCAACGTCGCCGCAGAGCAATCCTATAGTTAATCCAAAAAGCTGCGTAAAAAGAGGCACCGATTTAGCAACATTTCGGTGTTGCCGCTGTTCTGCCCACTGATGCAGGTAGCAGTTGCGAAGACCTTTATAGGGTCCGCTTTTGACGTTGCGGACCACAGGTTATCGATGATTTGCCGTGCTAGATGTCGTCAGTTACAAGTGCAACACGTGGGAGGCCATCGGAAAGCCACGCAGCATGCCAGGGCTATCACCAACCGCTGTGACAGGGCAGTCCATAGGCGCACCATCGACAGCATCCACGTGTCGCGGAAGAGGCAGTGTCGGACGATAAGGCAAGCGTCGCCGCAGAGCAATCCATAGCAAATCCAAAAAGCTGCGTAAAAGAGGCACCGATTTAGCAACATTTCGGTAGTGGCGCTGTTCTGCCCACTGATGTAGGGAGCCTTTGCGAAGACCTTTATAGGGTCCGCTTTTGACGTTGCGGACCACAGGTTATCGATGATTGGCCGTGCCAGAATGTCGTCAGTTACAAGTGCAGCACGTGGGAGGCCATCCGGAAAGCCACGCAGCATGCCAGGGCTATCACCAACCGCTGTGACAGGGCAGTCCATAGGCGCACCATCGACAGCATCCACATGTCGCGGAAGAGGCAGTGTGGACGATAAGGCAACGTCGCCGCAGAGCAATCTATAGCAAAATCCAAAAAGCTGCGTAAAAGAGGCACCGATTTAGCAACATTTCGGTAGTGGCGCTGTTCTGCCCACTGATGTAGGGAGCCTTTGCGAAGGCTTTATAGGGTCCGCTTTTGACGTTGCGGACCACAGGTTATCGATGATTGGCCGTGCCAGAATGTCGTCAGTTACAAGTGCAGCACGTGGGAGGCCATCCGGAAAGCCACGCAGCATGCCAGGGCTATCACCAACCGCTGTGACAGGGCAGTCCATAGGCGCACCATCGACAGCATCCACATGTCGCGGAAGAGGCAGTGTGGACGATAAGGCAACGTCGCCGCAGAGCAATCTATAGCAAAATCCAAAAAGCTGCGTAAAAAGAGGCACCGATTTAGCAACATTTCGGTGTTTCCGCTGTTCTGCCCACTGATGTAGGGAGCCGTTGCGAAGACCTTTATAGGGTCCGCTTTTGACGTTGCGGACCACAGGTTCTCGATGATTGGCCGTGCAAGATGTCGTCAGTTACAAGTGCAACACGTGGGAGGCCATCGGAAAGCCACGCAGCATGCCAGGGCTATCACCAACCGCTGTGACAGGGCAGTCCATAGGCGCACCATCGACAGCATCCACGTTTCGCGCAAAAGGCAGTGTCGGACGATAAGGCAGCGTCGCCGCAGAGCAATCCATAGCAGAATCGAAAAAGCTGCGTAAAAAACAGGCAGCGATTTAGCAACATTTGGGTGTTGCCGCTGTTCTGCCCACTGATGTAGGGAGCCTTTGCGAAGACCTTTATAGGGTCCGCTTTTGACGTTGCGGACCACAGGTTATCGATGATTGGCCGTGCCAGAATGTCGTCAGTTACAAGTGCAGCACGTGGGAGGCCATCGGAAAGCCACGCAGCATGCCAGGGCTATCACCAACCGCTGTGACAGGGCAGTCCATAGGCGCGCCATAGACAGCATCCACGTTTCGTGCAAAAGGCAGTGTCGACGATAAGGCAACGTCACCGCAGAGCAATCCATAGCAAAATCCAAAAAGCTGCGTAAAAAGAGGCACCGATTTAGCAACATTTCGGTAGTGGCGCTGTTCTGCCCACTGATGTAGGGAGCCTTTGCGAAGACCTTTATAGGGTCCGCTTTTGACGTTGCGGACCACAGGTTATCGATGATTGGCCGTGCCAGAATGTCGTCAGTTACAAGTGCAGCACGTGGGAGGCCATCCGGAAAGCCACGCAGCATGCCAGGGCTATCACCAACCGCTGTGACAGGGCAGTCCATAGGCGCACCATCGACAGCATCCACATGTCGCGGAAGAGGCAGTGTGGACGATAAGGCAACGTCGCCGCAGAGCAATCTATAGCAAAATCCAAAAAGCTGCGTAAAAAGAGGCACCGATTTAGCAACATTTCGGTAGTGCGCTGTTCTGCCCACTGATGTAGGGAGCCTTTGCGAAGACCTTTATAGGGTCCGCTTTTGACGTTGCGGACCACAGGTTCTCGATGATTTGCCGTGCTAGAATGTCGTCAGTTACAAGTGCAGCACGTGGGATGCCATCTGGAAAGCAACGCAGCATGCCAGGGCTATCACCAACCGCTGTGACAGGGCAGTCCATAGGCGCACCATCGACAGCATCCACATGTCGCGGAAGAGGCAGTGTCGGACGATAAGGCAGCGTCGCCGCAGAGCAATCCATAGCAAAATCCAAAAAGCTGCGTAAAAATAGGCACCGATTTAGCAACATTTCGGTAGTGGCGCTGTTCTGCCCACTGATGTAGGGAGCCTTTGCGAAGACCTTTATAGGGTCCGCTTTTGACGTTGCGGACCACAGGTTCTCGATGATTGGCCGCGCAAGGATGTCGTCAGTTATAAGTGCAGCACGTGGGAGGCCATCCGGAAAGCCACGCAGCATGCCAGGGCTATCACCAACCGCTGTGACAGGGCATTCCATAGGCGCACCATCGACAGCATCCACATGTCGCGGAAGAGGCAGTGTGGACGATAAGGCAACGTCGCCGCAGAGCAATCCTATAGCAAATCCAAAAAGCTGCGTAAAAAGAGGCACCGATTTAGCAACATTTCGGTAGTTGCGCTGTTCTGCCCACTGATGTAGGGAGCCTTTGCGAAGACCTTTATAGGGTCCGCTTTTGACGTTGCGGACCACAGGTTATCGATGATTGGCCGTGCCAGAATGTCGTCAGTTACAAGTGCAGCACGTGGGAGGCCATCCGGAAAGCCACGCAGCATGCCAGGGCTATCACCAACCGCTGTGACAGGGCAGTCCATAGGCGCACCATCGACAGCATCCACATGTCGCGGAAGAGGCAGTGTGGACGATAAGGCAACGTCGCCGCAGAGCAATCTATAGCAAAATCCAAAAAGCTGCGTAAAAGAGGCACCGATTTAGCAACATTTCGGTAGTGGCGCTGTTCTGCCCACTGATGTAGGGAGCCTTTGCGAAGACCTTTATAGGGTCCGCTTTTTACGTTGCGGACCACAGGTTATCGGTGATTGGCCGTGCCAGAATGTCGTCAGTTACAAGTGCAGCACGTGGGAGGCCATCCGGAAAGCCACGCAGCATGCCAGGGCTATCACCAACCGCTGTGACAGGGCAGTCCATAGGCGCACCATCGACAGCATCCACATGTCGCGGAAGAGGCAGTGTGGACGATAAGGCAACGTCGCCGCAGAGCAATCTATAGCAAAATCCAAAAAGCTGCGTAAAAAGAGGCACCGATTTAGCAACATTTCGGTAGTGGCGCTGTTCTGCCCACTGATGTAGGGAGCCTTTGCGAAGACCTTTATAGGGTCCGCTTTTGACGTTGCGGACCACAGGTTATCGATGATTGGCCGTGCCAGAATGTCGTCAGTTACAAGTGCAGCACGTGGGAGGCCATCCGGAAAGCCACGCAGCATGCCAGGGCTATCACCAACCGCTGTGACAGGGCAGTCCATAGGCGCACCATCGACAGCATCCACATGTCGCGGAAGAGGCAGTGTGGACGATAAGGCAACGTCGCCGCAGAGCAATCCTATAGCAAAATCCAAAAAGCTGCGTAAAAGAGGCACCGATTTAGCAACATTTCGGTAGTGGCGCTGTTCTGCCCACTGATGTAGGGAGCCTTTGCGAAGACCTTTATAGGGTCCGCTTTTGACGTTGCGGACCACAGGTTCTCGATGATTGGCCGTGCCAGAATGTCGTCAGTTACAAGTGCAGCACGTGGGAGGCCATCTGGAAAGCCACGCAGCATGCCAGGGCTGTCACCAACCGCTGTGACAGGGCAGTCCATAGGCGTACCATCAACAGCATCAACGTGTCGCGGAAGAGGCAGTGTCGGCGATAAGGTAGCGTCGCCGCAGAGCAATCCATAGCAAAATCCAAAAAGCTGCGTAAAAAGAGGCACCGATTTAGCAACATTTCGGTGTTGCCGCTGTTCTGCCCACTGATGTAGGGAGCCGTTGCGAAGACCTTTATAGGGTCCGCTTTTGACGTTGCGGACCACAGGTTCTCGATGATTGGCCGTGCCAGGATGTCGTCAGTTACAAGTGCAGCACGTGGGAGGCCATCGGAAAGCCACGCAGCATGCCAGGGCTATCACCAACCGCTGTGACAGGGCAGTCCATAGGCGCACCATCGACAGCATCCACGTTTCGCGCAAAAGGCAGTGTCGACGATAAGGCAGCGTCGCCGCAGAGCAATCCATAGCAGAATCGAAAAAGCTGCGTAAAAACAGGCAGCGATTTAGCAACATTTCGGTGTTGCCGCTGTTCTGCCCACTGATGTAGGGAGCCTTTGCGAAGACCTTTATAGGGTCCGCTTTTGACGTTGCGGACCACAGGTTATCGATGATTGGCCGTGCCAGAATGTCGTCAGTTACAAGTGCAGCACGTGGGAGGCCATCCGGAAAGCCACGCAGCATGCCAGGGCTATCACCAACCGCTGTGACAGGGCAGTCCATAGGCGCACCATCGACAGCATCCACATGTCGCGGAAGAGGCAGTGTGGACGATAAGGCAACGTCGCCGCAGAGCAATCTATAGCAAAATCCAAAAAGCTGCGTAAAAAGAGGCACCGATTTAGCAACATTTCGGTGTTTCCGCTGTTCTGCCCACTGATGTAGGGAGCCGTTGCGAAGACCTTTATAGGGTCCGCTTTTGACGTTGCGGACCACAGGTTATCGATGATTGGCCGTGCCAGAATGTCGTCAGTTACAAGTGCAGCACGTGGGAGGCCATCCGGAAAGCCACGCAGCATGCCAGGGCTATCACCAACCGCTGTGACAGGGCAGTCCATAGGCGCTACCATCAACAGCATCACAGTGTCGCGGAAGAGGCAGTGTCGGACGATAAGGCAAGCGTCGCCGCAGAGCAATCCATAGCAAATCCAAAAAGCTGCGTAAAAAGAGGCACCGATTTAGCAACATTTCGGTGTTGCCGCTGTTCTGCCCACTGATGTAGGGAGCCGTTGCGAAGACCTTTATAGGGTCCGCTTTTGACGTTGCGGACCACAGGTTCTCGATGATTTTCCGTGCTAGGATGTCGTCAGTTACAAGTGCAACACGTGGGAGGCCATCGGGAAAGCCACGCAGCATGCCAGGGCTATCACCAACCGCTGTGACAGGGCAGTCCATAGGCGCACCATCGACAGCATCCACGTGTCGCGGCAAGAGGCAGTGTCGGACGATAAGGCAACGTCGCCGCAGAGCAATCCATAGCAAATCCAAAAAGCTGCGTAAAAAGAGGCACCGATTTAGCAACATTTCGGTAGTTGCCGCTGTTCTGCCCACTGATGTAGGGAGCCTTTGCGAAGACCTTTATAGGGTCCGCTTTTGACGTTGCGGACCACAGGTTATCGATGATTGGCCGTGCCAGAATGTCGTCAGTTACAAGTGCAGCACGTGGGAGGCCATCCGGAAAGCCACGCAGCATGCCAGGGCTATCACCAACCGCTGTGACAGGGCAGTCCATAGGCGCACCATCGACAGCATCCACATGTCGCGGAAGAGGCAGTGTGGACGACAAGGCAACGTCGCCGCAGAGCAATCTATAGCAAAATCCAAAAAGCTGCGTAAAAATAGGCACCGATTTAGCAACATTTCGGTAGTGGCGCTGTTCTGCCCACTGATGTAGGGAGCCTTTGCGAAGACCTTTATAGGGTCCGCTTTTGACGTTGCGGACCACAGGTTATCGATGATTGGCCGTGCCAGAATGTCGTCAGTTACAAGTGCAGCACGTGGGAGGCCATCCGGAAAGCCACGCAGCATGCCAGGGCTATCACCAACCGCTGTGACAGGGCAGTCCATAGGCGCACCATCGACAGCATCCACGTGTCGCGGAAGAGGCAGTGTGGACGATAAGGCAACGTCGCCGCAGAGCAATCCATAGCAGAATCCAAAAAGCTGCGTAAAAACAGGCAGCGATTTAGCAACATTTCGGTGTTGCCGCTGTTCTGCCCACTGATGTAGGGAGCCGTTGCGAAGACCTTTATAGCGTCCGCTTTTGACGTTGCTGACCACAGGTTCTCGATGATTGGCCGTGCAAGGATGTCGTCAGTTACAAGTGCAACACGTGGGAGGCCATCGGAAAGCCACGCAGCATGCCAGGGCTATCACCAACCGCTGTGACAGGGCAGTCCATAGGCGCACCATCGACAGCATCCACGTGTCGCGCAAGAGGCAGTGTCGACGATAAGGCAGCGTCGCCGCAGAGCAATCCATAGCAGAATCGGAAAAAGCTGCGTAAAAAACAGGCAGCGATTTAGCAACATTTCGGTGTTGCGCTGTTCTGCCCACTGATATAGGGAGCCTTTGCGAAGACCTTTATAGGGTCCGCTTTTGACGTTGCGGACCACAGGTTATCGATGATTGGCCGTGCCAGAATGTCGTCAGTTACAAGTGCAGCACGTGGGAGGCCATCCGGAAAGCCACGCAGCATGCCAGGGCTATCACCAACCGCTGTGACAGGGCAGTCCATAGGCGCACCATCGACAGCATCCACATGTCGCGGAAGAGGCAGTGTGGACGATAAGGCAACGTCGCCGCAGAGCAATCTATAGCAAATCCAAAAAGCTGCGTAAAAAGAGGCACCGATTTAGCAACATTTCGGTGTTTCCGCTGTTCTGCCCACTGATGTAGGGAGCCGTTGCGAAGACCTTTATAGGGTCCGCTTTTGACGTTGCGGACCACAGGTTATCGATGATTGGCCGTGCCAGAATGTCGTCAGTTACAAGTGCAGCACGTGGGAGGCCATCCGGAAAGCCACGCAGCATGCCAGGGCTATCACCAACCGCTGTGACAGGGCAGTCCATAGGCGCACCATCGACAGCATCCACATGTCGCGGAAGAGGCAGTGTGGACGATAAGGCAACGTCGCCGCAGAGCAATCTATAGCAAAATCCAAAAGCTGCGTAAAAATAGGCACCGATTTAGCAACATTTCGGTGTTGCCGCTGTTCTGCCCACTGATGTAGGGAGCCGTTGCGAAGACCTTTATAGGGTCCGCTTTTGACGTTGCGGACCACAGGTTCTCGATGATTTTCCGTGCTAGGATGTCGTCAGTTACAAGTGCAACACGTGGGATGCCATCTGGAAAGCCACGCAGCATGCCAGGGCTGTCACCAACCGCGGTGACAGGGCAGTCCATAGGCGCACCATCGACAGCATCACATGTCGCGCAAGAGGCAGTGTCGGACGATAAGGCAGCGTCGCCGCAGAGCAATCCATAGCAAATCCAAAAGCTGCGTAAAAGAGGCACCGATTTAGCAACATTTATGTGTTGCTGCTGTTCGGCCCACTGATGTAGGGAGCCTTTGCGAAGACCTTTATAGGGTCCGCTTTTGACGTTGCGGACCACAGGTTATCGATGATTGGCCGTGCCAGAATGTCGTCAGTTACAAGTGCAGCACGTGGAAGGCCATCCGGAAAGCCACGCAGCATGCCAGGGCTATCACCAACCGCTGTGACAGGGCAGTCCATAGGCGTACCATCAGACAGCATCCACGTGTCGCGGAAGAGGCAGTGTCGGCGATAAGGCAGCGTCGCCGCAGAGCAATCCATAGCAGAATCCAAAAAGCTGCGTAAAAAGAGGCACCGATTTAGCAACATTTCGGTGTTGCCGCTGTTCTGCCCACTGATGTAGGGAGCCGTTGCGAAGACCTTTATAGGGTCCGCTTTTGACGTTGCGGACCACAGGTTCTCGATGATTGGCCGTGCGAGGATGTCGTCAGTTACAAGTGCAACACGTGGGAGGCCATCGGGAAAGCCACGCAGCATGCCAGGGCTATCACCAACCGCTGTGACAGGGCAGTCCATAGGCGCACCATCGACAGCATCCACGTTTCGCGCAAAAGGCAGTGTCGACGATAAGGCAGCGTCGCCGCAGAGCAATCCATAGCAGAATCGAAAAAGCTGCGTAAAAAACAGGCAGCGATTTAGCAACATTTCGGTAGTTGCGCTGTTCTGCCCACTGATGTAGGGAGCCTTTGCGAAGACCTTTATAGGGTCCGCTTTTGACGTTGCGGACCACAGGTTATCGATGATTGGCCGTGCCAGAATGTCGTCAGTTACAAGTGCAGCACGTGGGAGGCCATCCGGAAAGCCACGCAGCATGCCAGGGCTATCACCAACCGCTGTGACAGGGCAGTCCATAGGCGCACCATCGACAGCATCCACATGTCGCGGAAGAGGCAGTGTGGACGATAAGGCAACGTCGCCGCAGAGCAATCCTATAGCAAATCCCAAAAAGCTGCGTAAAAGAGGCACCGATTTAGCAACATTTCGGTAGTGGCGCTGTTCTGCCCACTGATGTAGGGAGCCTTTGCGAAGACCTTTATAGGGTCCGCTTTTGACGTTGCGGACCACAGGTTATCGATGATTGGCCGTGCCAGAATGTCGTCAGTTACAAGTGCAGCACGTGGGAGGCCATCCGGAAAGCCACGCAGCATGCCAGGGCTATCACCAACCGCTGTGACAGGGCAGTCCATAGGCGCACCATCGACAGCATCCACATGTCGCGGAAGAGGCAGTGTGGACGATAAGGCAACGTCGCCGCAGAGCAATCTATAGCAAAATCCAAAAAGCTGCGTAAAAGAGGCACCGATTTAGCAACATTTCGGTGTTTCCGCTGTTCTGCCCACTGATGTAGGGAGCCGTTGCGAAGACCTTTATAGGGTCCGCTTTTGACGTTGCGGACCACAGGTTCTCGATGATTTTCCGTGCTAGGATGTCGTCAGTTACAAGTGCAACACGTGGGATGCCATCTGGAAAGCAACGCAGCATGCCAGGGCTGTCACCAACCGCTGTGACAGGGCAGTCCATAGGCGTACCATCAACAGCATCAACGTGTCGCGCAAGAGGCAGTGTCGGCGATAAGGTAGCGTCGCCGCAGAGCAATCCATAGCAAATCAAAAAGCTGCGTAAAAAGAGGCACCGATTTAGCAACATTTCGGTGTTGCCGCTGTTCTGCCCACTGATGTAGGGAGCCTTTGCGAAGACCTTTATAGGGTCCGCTTTTGACGTTGCGGACCACAGGTTATCGATGATTGGCCGTGCCAGAATGTCGTCAGTTACAAGTGCAGCACGTGGAAGGCCATCCGGAAAGCCACGCAGCATGCCAGGGCTATCACCAACCGCTGTGACAGGGCAGTCCATAGGCGTACCATCAGCAGCATCAACGTGTCGCGCAAGAGGCAGTGTCGGCGATAAGGTAGCGTCGCCGCAGAGCAATGCATAGCAGAATCCAAAAAGCTGCGTAAAAAGAGGCACCGATTTAGCAACATTTCGGTAGTGGCGCTGTTCTGCCCACTGATGTAGGGAGCCTTTGCGAAGACCTTTATAGGGTCCGCTTTTGACGTTGCGGACCACAGGTTATCGATGATTGGCCGTGCCAGAATGTCGTCAGTTACAAGTGCAGCACGTGGGAGGCCATCCGGGAAAGCCACGCAGCATGCCAGGGCTATCACCAACCGCTGTGACAGGGCAGTCCATAGGCGCACCATCGACAGCATCACATGTCGCGGAAGAGGCAGTGTCGACGATAAGGCAACGTCGCCGCAGAGCAATCCTATAGCAAAATCCAAAAAGCTGCGTAAAAAGAGGCACCGATTTAGCAACATTTCGGTAGTTGCCGCTGTTCTGCCCACTGATGTAGGGAGCCGTTGCGAAGACCTTTATAGGGTCCGCTTTTGACGTTGCGGACCACAGGTTCTCGATGATTGGCCGTGCCAGAATGTCGTCAGTTACAAGTGCAGCACGTGGGAGGCCATCCGGAAAGCCACGCAGCATGCCAGGGCATGTCACCAACCGCTGTGACAGGGCAGTCCATAGGCGCACCATCGACAGCATCCACAGTGTCGCGGAAGAGGCAGTGTCGGCGATCAAGGCAACGTCGCCGCAGAGCAATCCATAGCCAAAATCCAAAATGCTGCGTAAAAAGAGGCAACCGATTTAGCAACATTTCGGTGTTTCCGCTGTTCTGCCTCACTGATGTAGGA
Source organism: Dermacentor silvarum (assembly GCF_013339745.2). Classification (NCBI taxonomy): domain Eukaryota; kingdom Metazoa; phylum Arthropoda; class Arachnida; order Ixodida; family Ixodidae; genus Dermacentor; species Dermacentor silvarum. Next base: position 20,583,625 of record NC_051159.1, read on the forward strand.
GCCGTTGCGAAGACCTTTTATAGGGTCCGCTTTTGACGTTGCGGACCACAGGTTATCGATGATTGGCCGTGCCAGAATGTCGTCAGTTACAAGTGCAGCACGTGGGAGGCCATCCGGGAAAGCCACGACAGCATGCCAGGGCTGTCACCAACCGCTGTGACAGGGCAGTCCATAGGCGCACCATCGACAGCATCCACATGTCGGCGGAAGAGGCAGTGTGGACGATAAGGCAACGTCGCCGCAGAGCAATCTATAGCAAAATCCAAAAAGCTGCGTAAAAGAGGCACCGATTTAGCACA